>NC_053451.1:86162277-87362277 GCF_015227805.2 Hirundo rustica
GCTCTTTGATAATTAGCTGACACTAATTACTCTGCAAGTGGGAAAAAACTCTTCAAATCCTATAAATAAATAAATAAATAAATAAATAAATAAATAAATAAATAAATAAATAATAAAGAGGCCCCTCCAGAGGACAACTTTGGACAGTTGCCACTGGTCAATGTATCTAAAATTAAAGAAAACTGACTGTGATTATGTTTTAAAGAATAAAGACTAAATGTACAACTGATGCTTTTTCCTGTGCATGATAATCTCTATCTAGATGAGGGTCAGCAAAAGCGGGTAGACATTCCTCAAAGCATTTATTTATCCAAATCTTATGAACCATAAATTCAGGAGAAAAACTCAGCAAAGCTCTGACCAAAAATGCTGAGGTACTTCAGAAGACTTAAATGCCCAAAGATATGTTATGGAGAAAACTCAGCGGATTTTGCTGCTGGATGGCAGCACATTGCACACCTTCTCTTGAAGATATATCATTGTGTCACCAGAAAGATTAGTTTCACAGATCCAGAAGATCAAGAAAAAAATATTTCTTTGACTGCAATATACAGCTTCTGGCAAAGTTAGCCAAACAATGGAACAAGAGGAAGAGTTTATGCACCTCACTTTAGACAACTGGATGGAAAGGAAAAATACTATGCTAAAGCTTTTTCCTTCTTTTTTAGTTCTCCAATCTAAGAGAGTCAGAGATAAGTCAAGCTCTTGACTCCAATTTAGGTACCCCAGAACTCAGAATTATGCCTGTTATAAATACTGAAATGGGAAAAAAAATTCAGAATTTTCCTGGTGTTTGTGTCAGTCAAGTGTATGAATTACATTCCCAGAGAGGTGTGATTCATGCCCAAGCCTGGGTTGAATGCCACAGCTCTTTAGACCACTCATTTAAATTTGGCAGGCATTGCAGTAGATCAGGAAATGTAGCAGGAAAAGGGTATGTTTGAACCACACCTTGAAAATTTCCATACTATTTTAGCAGTCAATTGTTTCTCATAACAAAAAATGAAAAAAAAAAAAAAAACAAACAACAACATTCAAGCCAGTTAAATAAGTATATTTGAGACTGTTCAATCATATTTTTACTGGAAAAACTGAAGAAATTAGAAAAAAGGGCAGCAAGGTTATGTGACATTAAAATATATTTGTGAGGATGAGGATTCTGAAGTGGATAAAAGATAATGTAATCAAATGGCAAAGGCATAAACTGATGCAGATGAATAGCAAGCAAACAGAAGTCAATGACCAAAGTGTAACACCTGCTGCCACAGCCAACAGCTATGTAAGAAGTATATTAATAATAATCTGAAAAATCTCCATTCTTATCAGAGACCCAAATATTTAATCTATTAATCACAACTGCTGCCAGAATTATTCTCATTTATGCACCCAAGTGACATATACTCCACACAGTGTTGTATAAGTAAGGTTTATAATGAATATTAGGAACTTAATGGACAACTCATCATAAATTATACACCCAGAAGGATAATGCAAAAAGCTTCAAATCTATGAGTTAAACAAGGTTCTCTTTAGATAAATTTATTACAAAATGCAGCTTTATTATGTGACTAAGAGTTTCTATATCAAAATCATTTTGGTATATTGTAGGTGAAGTTCCTAATGCCAGTAGACATTATGGGATCTGACTTGTCTCATTGTAGAAATCTATTTTCAGTACATATACCAAAAGCAATGTCAGTGTCAAGTAAATGATTCAGACCAACTATTGCTTTCATTCCAGTCAAAAAAATACAGCCATTTCTAAGTGTGAAGTTATAATGCCAACATCATCTTATTTAACATTACAAGGAGAAGTTTTGCAAAGTCCTGAAAGAAATTCTTGCATCAAGAACACAAAAGTCAGAAGGACAGCTTTGCCTTAGAAATCATACATTTATCAATGTTGAAAATTTACCTAAACTGTGACCAAAAGAAAACCATCTAAGAACAAGCCCATATTACAGTCTGTATATTCTTGCTAAAATTTTTCTAAATTTGCAGCTAAATTTCTCTAAGAATCTGTCAAAAAAGACAATTTTCTCTAAACAAGATTTTCTCTGTAATCATTGCTCTGCATTGCCGAGGCCCTAACGACAGAGAAAAAAGGAAATATCTCGTCTCTTCCTACCTCCACATTCTTTCATTTCCAAGTAGAGTGGGCAGAGGACAGTTCTTTCAGATTAGACCTTAGCAGAATCTAGCAAAACTTCATTGTAACCTTCCCAAGGAGGTGAATGAGAAAATGAGAAAAATAATTTGACCAGAAATTTCTATTAATTTTCGAGTTACATGATTTTGCTGAGATCATTGCATCACAATAGGTATGTCAGAGGATATTCACTCTGCTGTTTACAGTGGAATATGGCATGATGAAATCACTGTGACTATGCATGCAAGTGTTCTAAAATACATATGTTGTTGAAGGTAAATACTGACTTTTATAGCCAGAAAGCAATAAATCTGATAAATCAAACTGACAGAAATACTGACTGATGAGTTCATGGTTTTGAAAAACATTAGGAAAAGAAGAACAAAGTGAAGTGTCTGAGGAAAAAATTGTACCAGTTTTGGATTTAGAAAAACAAGAATTTCTATCAGAAAATTTAAAAGTTAAATTCTCAAAGTGGTGCTATTCTTTCTTTTTGCTTTTGCAGTTTTTAATTCTACCTGATTTCAAACATTGTGCAGATCACCATAACATAAACAGAAGCTAGTAAAATTGCAGACTTTATCTCAAGACTGCAGTCCAGGCTTGTCTCTCACTAGAGATCTTCATTTTCATTTTATCAGTTGAAGATAAAACAGTTAGTATGACATTTTTACACTATCACATTATCTGAATTTATATATTTGACAGTGGGACCTCTATGCCAAAATCAAGCTCTGGCTCAAGCAAAAGCTAAAGTGTTGTTTCAGATCACTGTCTGTGAAGAACACATGCAAACCTTCAAACCCCACTGAAGTTTGCAGAAGTGCAGTGCCCTTAAATGCCTCCAAAGTTTGCAAAAACTCAGACCTTGAATTGGTAATGAAATGATGCAGAAATTGCCAGGACAAGAGGAAGATGATGGCAGAAGAGAAGGACCCCGAGTGAGCTGCTAGGTGTGTTTGCAGAGTCCTTCTGGGTAATCCTTGATCAATCAGGGTGACTGGGAGAAGTAACCAAAGACTGGAGAAAAGCAAATGTCCTTTCTACCACCAAGATGAGAAAGAAGAAGTAAGAAGGGGACCACTAGCTGATTAGCCTCATCACCTGGAAAGGTGACATGGCAGCTAGTCCTAGAAACTGCTTCTAGCCATAGGAATGATAGGAAAATCATGAGGAGTATTCGGCACAAAGAAACAAAACCAGGAAGCAGTCCTTGCCCAACTTGATAAGCTCTCATGATGCCATGATTGGCTGGCAGATGAGGGGAGAGCATCGTCTGCCTGGACTTCAGTAAGGCCTTTGACACTGTCTCAGTGAAGATCCTCACAAGGCTGTCGATGGTTGGGCTGGGTGAGAAGGTGGGATGAAAACTGGCTCAATTGTTTGGCCCACAGCGGGGTGGAGATCATTGGCACGAAGTTACCTCTTAATAAGAAGCAAGAACTTACAACAATGAAGAAGAATTTACAAACTATGCCTTCATTTGCCTTTGTATCCTGCCTTTTCTGTCATTTCATGATTTTCAGCTAAGATTTGTAGATTTATGAATTTGCAGATAAAATGAAAAGGAAGATCTCTAGTGAGAGACAAGCCTGGACTGCAGTCTTGAGATAAAGTCTGCAATTTTACTAGCTTCTGTTTATGTTATGGTGATCTGCACAATGTTTGAAATCAGGTAGAATTAAAAACTGCAAAAGCAAAAAGAAAGAATAGCACCACTTTGAGAATTTAACTTTTAAATTGTCTGATAGAAATTCTTGTTTGTCTAAATCCAAAACTGTGTATCTTTCACTACCTTCATTTCTCATTGTCTTAGACTCCTAAAGGCTAAAAAGCTTACCAGGTGTTGTATTTCCCTATGTCTGTGGAAAGTGAAGGAAGGATTACATTTCATCTGATGAAAGAGTGACCACATCCTGAAAAACACTGCCACTGTGTCATGTTAATTGTTTCCCTTTCTCTCAAATGCTATCACAGAAAAGGCATTTGTCCACCTCGAAATATTTAATTTCATGAAGATCAGATATAGTAAGTATAATAAATAATATATATTTGAAACATCTTTTCTTTTGCAGTATGGCTTCGCAAAAAAACCCACAAAACATGAAACAACCAAAAAAATCTCAGGTGTAACATCATCCTGCATATGCTCAGTGCAGCCCTTTGCTTTGGGTCAGACAGGTGATACAGGCACGTCAACTTAGTGAAATGTTTCATGCATCAAAATATGATATTTTATCTCTTGCCAAAAAGGATTTAAATTGTCAGTTCTACTGAGATGGCAGCTTGGTATGAAATAAGAGAGACAGCCAAAGTGTTTTGGTTTCCTACATGTACCATATGTATTTTTGATGTAACGAGTATAATAATTTCAAAGAATTACATAATGATTTCTGTCATTAGGATCTTCATATCAATCCGTACATTTAGAAAAAAAATAAATCCCTATGGCAGGCATAAAAAACCTATTTAAAGTACAAAAAGCATATCTCAGAATCAAACATGACCCTTTTTTCCATTTAAAACATCCACCATATTCTTTAAGCAGTGCCTACCACCGGCATTTGCAAAAACAATGTTACCTCTGAAACAGTTAATGTTTGATACATTTTCCTGATGTCCCTTGTTAGGTTTACTCCAAGAATTCTCTTCAGTGCCACAAATTAGAACTGCTCTGTTACAGAAGCGCCAGCTGGGACAAAAATTTTGTTAACAGACTGATTAATCAATTATACAAAAGGTCTGCTTATCCTATAAAAGGCAGTCTCCAGAAGGCCTTTCCAAATTATCAGTTATGGGACCTCTGCAGTTTAAAAGAAGGGCAGAGATTTTAAAACAGACATCTCTAGAAAGATTTGGGAAAACATTAAAACTCACTTCAAACCATATTTGGCACAATGGATGTGAGTTACCCAGTGGAAATTACTTCTCCTTTTCAATTAGGAGTTTTGAAATACTGCCTGCACATGATTACTTTTTCAACAGCACTGCTATACTTGTAAAGTCTGTGGCTGAAGAACATCTCACTGCAGAGTGCCTGAGCATCTGTTGCCAACTGTGCATGGCAGATGAAAATTGAGAACAGAGATAATTACAGGATTACAGCATTATATCATTACTTTTTTTTTTTTTGTATAACAGATGAACAAAAATACCATCCAGAAACACTACTGTAAAAATATTTTTGTGACCAAAACCCCAATATCTGACCTTTCCTTCACATAAAATAATATCCTGTAGAATCACAAGCTTTTCTCATATGTTGAAGAACAAAGGTCTCCTTGCTATTTCCCCCAGTGTACCAAGAAGACATAAATTCATCTTGTTCGAATATGACACAGATTAATAGAGCAGCATCAGTTACACTATGCATCAGCTACCCATTTACACTTTTGGGTTGCCATCAATTTACACAAGTTTGACTTTTCTCCAAAATTCTACCAGAAGGCTGTTTTTCAGTTACAAAGCCAAAAATGACCATTCCAAAAAACAAAACAAAACAAAACAAAACAAAACAAAAACAAACAAACAACAAACAAACAAACAAAACAAACACACACACACACACACACACACACACACAAAAACCCAACAACCCCACCCCCCCCCCAAAAAAAAAAAAAAAACCACCAAAAAACCCCACCCACCAAAAAAAACCCTCCAGATTCTACTTAACAAAGAAGCACTGGTTGAATAAAAACTTTTAATCTACATCTGCTGCCCAGGGTGTTCAAATTCTCTCAGAATATTTATATATAACTCTATTCATGAAGCTGGACAGATTTTGCTGATATGATAGGAATGGAAAAATTACTGAAACTACTCATATCATAGAGCTAATTGATATTTTGTTTTGGCTGGAAATAGCATGAAAGTTGCAGGAAGAGATGTTGAACTACATACTATGACATTAAAACTATAATAGAGTTATGATTACTGCAGTTGCAATTTGAATGCTGCCATTTAGTTACAGAAGTGCTTAACCAAGTCCCTGTTTATATTCTCCTAATATATTTCTAAAATAAGACACTGTTGTTTGATGCAAGCATCATTTTTCCCCATGAGCCTCCTGGAAAATGTTTAAATGTAAGTCTGTGATCAGTGTTTCCAGGCTTTGCTGCCTGTGTGTGGGTCCTATAGCAATAGTTCAACACCATGTAAGAGTCTTGCTTTTCAGGGTTTTGAAGCATTAACATGCCCCATGAAAAGCTATTGCTGATAACTCAGGGAAAATTTAAACATACTTTTGAAGACTAGAATATGCAGCTGGCTGCATAAATATGATGTCATTTGCCAAAATTTGGGCACCTAACTTTATATCTTTTGGGTTATTTAACACTGAAATAACATATGGAATAATTTAATTTTTTATAGGAAGCAGGTATTTCATGGTGTTTCTTTGGAGTCTTTACTCCATTTGGAACACAGATGTGGCAGTGCGAGAATTGTTTTCTTAGGCTTTTATAAGAAGTTTTTGTTATGGTTCATTTCACTGTATTCCCAGTTCTGTAGCCCTTTTGTGTTTTCTGTATAATAAGGTGGTTTGTGTCAGTCCTCCCACCCCTCACCTGACTTGGAACATCCCCTCTGCCCCACCCCACTCTGGGGCAGCCTGCCTATCGCTTCAGGACCCCTCCCGGATTACGAAATCTCAGGGAGAGGGCTTCAGGTGATAGGTCCCCTGGGGGGAATTCCTTTCCTCTGGAGGTGGTTGGTCAGAGGCTTGGGGGTGGGCACACCTTGTTACCCCCTGAATCCCCTGATTTGTGGTCTTGTTGTAACCCCCCCCGAACCCCTCCCCCGCTTATAAGGTGGAGGAGGGAGATTCAAATCCTCTCTGCTCTCGCTCTCTGGCCTCTCTGGCCTGAGGTTTGGACTGGCTGTGGACTTCCCGCAGCTGGGCCTGAATAAACATCTTTTAACCAGCTGAGAGCCAGCCTTTTCTTCTGCTGCCGCTGCTGTCAAGACACTATTTTGTCCAGCTGCTGCTGAGAAGCCGAACCAGCAGGTAAAAATAACCTGTGTGCCCATCCAAACTGGGAACTTCTGTGGCTGTGCTGACCAGAGCTAGATGGAGGTCAGCACCCGCCCGGTGCGGGGACAGAACCAGCTACACACAGACATGATGAGAAGTCTAGAAAGTATCCAGGAATTTCACTAATTGGGTTATAGTTCTCAGCTGGACTATCAAATAGCACAGAACTCTTTGCATTTTAAAAGTGGCAAGCGTATTGCACAAAATGACCCAGATAATAAAACACTGAGAATTGCTAGGGAGAATGCCACCAAGGAAAATGAAAAAAAATAATAACAAGGAGCTCCCCTGCTCACCAAGGAACAGCAGCACTGTGAGAAAAGTGAGGGGATCAATGAAGCACTTTGACAGCCCAGAGGCCTGATTAAGTCCTGCTACATATGGTAGAAGTCCATGACTCTCATTCATGACTGGGAACAGCTGAGTTCACAGTAGGAGTATTTCCTGCAGGAGAAAGCCCGTGCAAGCTTCCTTGGCTGTAGTAGAGCAGCAGAAAAAAAAGTGCTTGAAGGAGATTGTACTTGTATTACAGGAACTGCCAGTTGCAGAAGGACAGAATTGTCCTCATGAAAAATCTGTGACTGCAAACCTGCAAACCACAATATCCCACTGTAAGTCCTTCTAAACAAAAAACATCAGCCGGTGAGGTCAGTTGTATACATTAATGTATATAACTACCATTTGCCAGGCACACAGTTGTTACTAAGGAAAAAACATCTTCCATTAAATATTTCACTGGAGTATAATACCAAGTTTTCACTGTATTTGAAAAAGCTGCAGCAATAGGCAGCAATACATTCTGAGTTACTGAGGTTTTGTGCCGCACTTTGACATCTCCTCAGAGTAGCATCCTGCTCCCTCTAAAATTCCTTTTTAAAATTGTAAATTTCTTTCTCGTTTTTTTATGTCTGATTAGCTTAGGGATTTATCTGATTCTGAATTATGATAGAAAGAGTACATTTTTAAGTATAAGCCATCACTTCATGGAGCTTAATATCAGAATAGGATTCATCTCCATGGAACAGTTTCATTGAAACTTACATCTTGGAACAGTTTATCTCTGCGAAGGAAGCACATTGAATTAGGAAATTAGATCAGGAGTAGCCTCAGTGGTCTAATTCAGAACATATTTCACATGTGTGTATGTGCTGTCAAGTATCATTGTGCAGTTAGCCAGACATAGCCAAAATTATATTATTCATTACTTTCAAAGCTGTAAGGTGTTAAATACTGTATTCCTCATGAATCAGTAAGAAAAAAAAAAAAAATCAGAATAATAGAATTGTTCACAAAGCAAAATATTCCAAAAGATTTTTTCAATTTTCAAGATATAGTTTGTCCATAAAAATCTTATTTTGATACATTAAAAATCTGTGAGGTACTTTGAAAACCTTGGTGTTATTTTGCCTGAACTCCTTTTTTTTTTTTAAAAAAAAAGTTATATTCCATCATAAGGCCTTGATTTAGATGGATCAGCATTTTCCAGTAGAACATTTCTGTGAGAAAATTTTAACCCTGACCTTAAGAAGGAACTTAGCAACATATTAACTTATTATTTGCAAGTTCGCTTGCGGTAAAAGTAGAAACTAGGTGAGATTGACATCTTCCATAAAACAGAAATATCACCCATTTATCCATCCAACCTATTGCAATCGCTGTGTCAAACTGCACACAGGTCATACAGGTGACACCAGTACTTTACAGCAGACGCCACCTCCCTGCCATCCAGCCACAGCCTGGCAGAGAAAGCAGTAATTCAGAAGCTTGGTATGTTAGTGTTGAATAACCAGTTTTGTACTTCTACAGCAAAATGCAAATCATTACATTTTGTAACCTGGTCCACAGTGGGGAAATGATTTTCCTTCATTCTAACCACTCTAAGAGCAGAGGGGAATTCTGAGGCACTAAATTAACCAGCTTCTAAGTATGCACCAGACTGGACCCTGCACTTGAACACTATAAGAGTGCTATGTGCCATGTTTCCATTGCCTCCTGAAAAAAATAGTTTAAATTACACTGGAAGATAACCAAGCATGTAAGGCTGGGTTTAGGCTATAAAAGCATCATCACATGCTACAGAATATAAGGATTAGTAACCAATTCATAATGAGCAGTTTAGCATTTCTGCTAGGTTAAACAATATGTTAAGTAACTAAACTACTGAAAAGTCCCCTTTGGTAATCCTCTCTCATCTCCTCAGACCGAGTGCTTCTCATACTAGGTCAGATATTTTTTAACTGCAGAGCATGCTAAAACAACTTTTCGTCAAGGCAGAACACTGTTTTCTACTATACTGGCAACTAAATAAAGAAAATCCAGTCAGCTCATGTTGTTTAAGAAAGAGACAGTAGTTGCTTTTGCAAGGTCGTGTGCCTGCAAAAAGGAGAAGTGTAGATCTCATTCACCCTAGGCCACCACACATTTCCTGTCTCAAGACACGATGCAGGGATTATGCTAGGTCAGGACAGAGCAGCTAGTGGGAAAGCTCAGCAGCCAGATCAGCCCAGCTGGCTGAAGTGGATGCCTCTGCAGCTTCCTTGCTTTACCTTCTGCAAAGAAGGTGCTCCAAGGACAATTCAGGAATGTCTGTATTCACATCTTGTCATGATAGCAAAGAATTTCTCTGTATCTATACATGTGCACCACTCTTTCTCCTTCATTAGAGTAGCACACACTGTTTATTCATCCTACAGTGCCTCTCAGAGTGAGCATCTGGAGTTCAAAGACAAATTGACAGTGAGTTCACTTCATGTGTCTGTCTAATTTTAACCATCATTTACTTATATTGGCTTCTGCAAGGTACTCAGTTATTAAAAATTCAAATAAAGTCATATAATTGGTGCTTTAAAGAATATCATGGAGACCTATCAGTTACACAAAGCAGGAATATGCAGATACATTTATTGCCTATAACCAGAAAAGCCATCAAGAATGAAAAAACTAACTATATTTAAAAATAATAAAAGCTACAATTTTGCCTATAGTCTCTGAACAAACTTGAATGGGTTGTGGCTTATGACCAATTTAGAATAATTTACCGTTCAGATAGTCTGCACTGGAACAATAAAAATCCCATTTGTTTAGATTTATTTTAACAGCAAGATAATCATAGACTAATCACATATGCATCTTTTTCCCTGCTGCATAATATATGTTTTCATTTAGGCAAAATTATAAGAATTTTAAATTCACTGGCCATAGTTGAATAGAAAGGTAAAACAAATTATTTTAATGAATAAAAAAAGCCTTTGGGCCATTGATAATTCAGAACTCTAATAGAGAAAAGGTAATAACATTATAACATGGTTTATAATATTGAAGCAAGAAAACAGTCTGGTTTACTTTTACCCTACTGACTTGTCTCTTATTTGAAGATCCGCCAATATAATATTAAGAACCAGTGCAGACTTTAAAGTTCAACATTTCTAAAAAGCATAAGTCAACA
Organism: Hirundo rustica; assembly: GCF_015227805.2. Taxonomy (NCBI): domain Eukaryota; kingdom Metazoa; phylum Chordata; class Aves; order Passeriformes; family Hirundinidae; genus Hirundo; species Hirundo rustica. The sequence continues at coordinate 86,172,907 of NC_053451.1, forward strand.
AAGCCCGATAGAAACTACCTGAGTAAACCACCTGAAATGGCCTTACCTGTCTCCAGAGTAAAAACTACTTTGTAAATTAATAAGTATTTATCCAATATTTATGTTTGAATGCATGTGGTTACACATCACGCTAATTTGTAGGATCAAGAAGATTGATTTTATGCATATTTTCTTCAATATCAGGATTTCCTAGGTTGCCTACCATACATCAGAGTGGCTGCCTCAGCAAATGCCATGAGTCAAATGACGGTGCAGTACATGCAGTCCTTGTGAGCAGCCCCAGGCTGGCACTTGCTGACAGCAGGAGGGGCAGGCAGCCCTGGGGACTGGCACTTGGCAGAACACAAGGAAGCCTCGTTCTGTAGGGAAGCCTCCTGCCTCAGCTTCACTGGAAGTAAAACAACACTTTCAAAACAGCACAAGCAAGGCATTTATCAGTGACTGATGTTTTTTAAAAGTTCTCACTCAGGAATTATATTCCTCAATACAGTCCTGTGAGACCATCTGCAGCACTGTCAGAGAGGAGGGAGGAACATCTTTAGTAAGGGCCAGGCACAGCTGCCAGTAGCTCTCCTTGAGAGGGTCAATGGCCTCCAGGAGCAGCTCTGAACACGGAGCAGAGGGGCACAGGGAGGAAGAAACACTCCTGGCCCCTAGCAGGGCTGCACAAGCACTTGCAGGCTCCAGCCACAGAGGACAACCTGGATGACAGACCTGTCAAGAGTGGTTGCAGCTTAAAGATCTCTTGGCCCTGAGCAGCTGGTGGCATGTCAGAAATTTTGAGCACAGGTATATTTTACCCTAGATACTTGCACAACTCAAACATTTCTCTGATTTTCCAGGAACACAACAACTTGATGATCATTTCTCCCCCTCATCTCTCATGGGTGAGCTCTATGAGTCCTAATTATTTCTTTATTTGCACGTTTTCAAAAGAAGTAACAGAAAATGTGAAGAATAATGAGTCCTGATATGCAAGCGGATGTTAAAATAGCTACACAAAATAGATACACATAAAATGCAATGTATCATTCACTTTAATTAAACTCATGCAAAAGTTTATGCTGTCTTTTTCTAGCAGTTTCTTGCAGCTCAGAGTGCAGAATCAGCTGACTAGATAAATATGCGCAGTCTTGAATGGCTGCATTGTGACTGACAGATTCACCTGGTAAGCACAATCCTGGGAAGATGGTGATCTTTTTTTTTAGTGCTACTATTCATCAGTAACTGAAGGATAATTACTGTGACTGGCTGAGGAACCCGCTTGCATGAATTTAGGAATTCTGTTAATTATGTAAAATTACTCAATATTTAATGCCTCAGTGTGTAATGAATCAGCCATGAACTACCTAAGTCCTTTGTAATTTACTGCCCAATCTGTCTGAAAGATGAGGCCATAGATAATGGAAGAGAGAAGTTAACTGAAATATTTAGGGTTTGGATGAACTCCCCAGCCAGATTTAAAAAAAAAAAAAAAGCACTTTAGCACATTGGTCCTTATCTGGACATAGGAGTGGTAGATGTTTGAAAAATTCCCAAAGAGGAAAGCAGCGTGTACAAAGCAGGGGCTGACAGAAACTAAAGGAATTTCAGGGCAAGAGAGCAGACATGCTTTAACTGGTGGTTTAGCTGTGGGAGCAGCTGAGAAAGAGACAATTACTACAAAGAGGAAGAAGAAAGGGGGGATGTCCAGCAGGAGATACCATTTGAGGAAAAGCATGTCGCGAGGGTAGAAGAGGGTGGAAGTCTGTGGGTTTGTATCTAACTATGAAGGCAGATTTGTGAGCTCAGAAGGGAGCTGTGCCACAACCAGAGCCATGCCCAAGTGTCTGAGTGTCTGAGCTGAGAAGATCTGCCATAGACCACAAGAAAAAACAGAGAGCTCAGTTGCACTTAGACCAAGAAATAATGAAGGAATGGGTAGATGTAACACCTGTGGGCTCAAATACAAAAGCACAGTAGACATCATGGACCTCAGATGGGATATGAGGCTGGGAAGGATGCATTTGCCATTACTCTCCTCATCAGAGGGAGCAAACAAGAGTTCAGTTACTATATTAGAAGAATTTAATGTTCCATGCAATTTTAATTCCTGTTTTTCAGATCATTAACTGTTTTCTAGAGGACAGAAAACTCTGATTAAGCTCCATTTCTACACTGTAATATCAAACTATTTTTGAGTGCATAAAGATGGTTTTGAGGATACTGTCACTATAGAAACTAGTGCTTAGTAAGTTGTCTATTTTCCCACTAGGAAAGGAAAGAAAATGCTCTTTATTAGCTGGTAGAAATGGATGTAGTTACATTTAAATATTTTACTCCTGGTTCTCTTTAACTACTTTTGTATTTGACAATACTACCTTCAAAAAAAGCTTCCATTACCTTTATTTCAGTCTTCAGAAAAACGGGTTTTCCCTTTTTCCCCTGCAGGTTGTTGTGCTGGTATGCTTGTGTGTGATTGTGCTTGTGTGTGTCCACGCTTTTATGTGTCCCAACTAACAGACACCACAGAAAACAAACAAACAAACAAACAACAAAAAACCCAACAACAACAACAACAACAACAAAACCCCACAAACAAACAAACCAAAAAACACCACCACCACCAAATCCTATTAGATTGAAGCTGATGTTGTCTAAACACATTGTTAAATAACATGCACTTTTGGACATGGGAATTCCCAAGATAATCTTCCTTCCACAAAGCTCAAGTTTGTCCTCATGCATAATATACAAATGCAGTCAAGATGAGTAATAGCTTAGGAGAAGAATAAAGGTGAAGAAATCACATCTTAAAATGTGATATTACTATGCATGGTATAGTACAATCCAGATGCTCCAAGCCTCTTGCCCCCCCCACCATTTTGTGCCCCAGCTGTGCTGGAATCTATATGTATATATCAAAAATACACTTATTCTAAAACAATTTTGTTCCAGTACACCAGGACTTTAGAACAATCCCACAGTTTGGGCATTCCATACTACCTATAATGTAAACACAGACATAATTTCTCCTTGCAGGAAACTGGTCTGTTTTGTGAAGAAGGCATTTATACACTATTTACACACAGATCTGGGCACCTTGCTGGCTGCTCCTGATGCTGCAGCTCTCTCAGACATAGCATAGTGAATGGTCAAGAGGAGAGTATGAGAGCAGGCGGGGGTGCCAGGAGAGTCTCCACTGCAGGCAGACCTGTGTTCCACCCCGAGGGCCAGTCACCTGGGAAGGGTGAGTGTCACAGCCCAAAGGCAACACACCATCACTTCTTCAACTGCCCCCGAGCTCTGCCTGCTCAAGCAAGTGCTATCGACTCACTCTGCAGCAAAAGCCAGCAGACTGTAACCCACGGGTGCCCTGCACTCGGCACCCGAGAGCACAGACCGCACAATCCCAGCCCTGCTGAGGGAGTCAAAGTTCTAACTTAGGCATTAGCTGTGGCATGGGAACAGCTGGGGGGCAAATCCTGATGTCAAACACATCCTGAATGTCGCTGTTGTTCCATGTGAAGATCCCCTCCCAGCTCAGTGTGTAACAGAGCTTACAGATCCTGTGTGGATATGGAAGAAGCTCTATGCTGCAAGGATCTTACTCCAAAAGCATTTGTCAAGGAGGCACTTGCTGAAAAAGTGTATTTGCCTTCTTTGGGAAATGTCTGTGAATGAATGAAGACAGGTTGGAAGTGAACAGAATTTCAATAACTCAGACTTCCAAAGACCAGCCTCCACATTTTTTGTACCAGCAGTTTGTCTTTTCAGAGCGAGGAGTTCAACAAATGTAGAGTCACTCTAGCACTATACAAACCTCAAAAACTGTAAAAGGCAATAAGAGGGAGCTGACGAACAGCAAGGAGTGTTCTTGCCTCCTTCCAACAGACAGTCCTGGGTAACATTATCAAGAGAATTCAGAGCTGATCTGTTTAGTGCTGCAGCCTGATATACTTAGTTTGACTTAGGTTTCTAAAATGCTTAGGTCAATAAAAGTCCCTCAATCTTTTAAGTATTCCTGAGAGCATCTACAACTCTTACAACTTAATTACGTTTTTTGGGTTTTGTTTTTTTCTATTTTACAGGTTTCCTTTCCTTTACATAGACCTTTCATGTCATAGAGCACTAATACAGCGCAAGGAAATAGTGCAGACCACTTGTTGCTAAGGCTGCTGCTATCATATACATATGAACTCAGTGAAAAAGTCAAAGTTGACTTGACCAGGAGAAAACAGGAGATTAGGTTGTGAAATAATGCAGTAATATTATTTTATGTCATACAGAAAACTGCATTGCACTGGTTGATATATAGAGGAGTGACAAAAGTAGCTGCAGTGCTTTATGGTAGAACTGAATCCATCCATACAAGAAATTAAATGGCCTGCTGAAATTCAATTGAAACCTGTTTTTTATTCACTGCCAATATCATGTCAATAACACTTGCAGAATAAAAAAAAAACCCACTATCCTGAGAACTTCAGAGCCTTAACTCCATGAGAAAATTAGTGATGAAACAGACCAATTTGGATTTTTTAAAAAAAATATTTCGGAATATTTTTTAATAATATTTGACCCTGAAAGTAGCAATGCTTCACTAAAGAATTTGCTAAAGAAAATTTTGTCCACAATTTCACAGGCAATGCTCCAAGTTCCCTCTATGACCTTCCACTGCTCCCACTGAAGCTAAATAGATAATTTACACAAGTGGGAAAAAAAGAAAAGTGAGACTAAGTTAGTAAAAGTATGCATAATTACTTCCAGTGATATAAATTATTTTAGAAGGCACAAGACATCAAGATGCTATCTATGCAGTCTATTTAGCTGTCCAAAGTTGAAAGATTTATTGCTGTGACTCTAGAAGAAAAATATTTTATGATTATAGAATGCTGAATATAGAGTCTTTTATGACTCATAGACAACACTAGACTACTATAAGCTAAATGTGCATGTCATGAATGAAGTATTTTATGTTGTAAAATGATAATAAACATTCATAAATTAATGGGAACTGGCCTCCAGTAGTTAATGGACTACAACCTGGGATTTCCTGCTTGTGTGCACCACAGCTCTTACAGATCTTTTATTCTTGCACAAATGAATATGTTAACAAAATAATATGTTACCCAAACCAATGACATTTTATCATGATTAGAACTTGTACCAAATAAAAAAATCCCCACTAGCATAACACTAATGATGCACTTTTAAACAAAGGCTAAGGAAATCTGCAGGAAAACCGTGTTTGTTCCTAAGCTGTGCTATTTTCAATTACCTGTTTGTGCACACTGACATTTTCTTTCTGGAATTTGTTTTAATAGAGCCCAAAGTAGCAATTTAAAACTGTAATGCACAAATATAAATAGAGCTGAAAATACCCCTAGGCGTTTATCGAGGAGGATGCTTTTCAAAATCAAATGATACGCCTTTGGCAATCAGGACATCAACAGGTTGAACTCAATGAAAGAGGACAGTAGCAAATGATGGGCAAAGGGTTGCACAGCTACCTCCAACGGAAACTGTATTTGACCACAGGGCAACAGCAAGATGTGGAAATAAACTTCCATCAAAATCAGGGATCATAACAGGCAATTATATCAAGGTAGGCTGCATCACTTGGAAAGTACAATTACTGGAATACCTGGAAGTGAAAGCACTGTGGTGTTCGGCAAAAGACTGAACAGAGAAAACACACCTACTGTGTTCAAAGCTAAGAAGAGCTGTTTTGTTGAACAACAGGAATCTAATGGTCCTTCTATGGTCAGAAACTCAAAACATATATAGTCTCTCTGATTTTGTCTTATAAAAGGTATCAAGAACCTGCACTTGTGAAACACCTCAGCATCAAAAGAATAGGAGATGATGAATCATTTAACTGTACTCAATCTTCTGGTAAAATATATACAGAAAGAAGAGAAAAAATATAAGGAAGATTTTCTTATTATTATGATTCTAACCTTTTCAAGTCTGAGTAGTTTTAGAAATATTCTGAAACTGAAACTGACTGTTAAGGATGAAAATATTTGCATTTAACCTCTTCAATTAAATATGTATTTTTATTTCCAATTTTGCACTCTCTAACACAGTCTACATGTTCAGCTTTCGTTTCAGGATTTGTGTTTATTTTCTTCCTTTCTCACTCATAGTATCGTAGTATATGCTGAGTTGGAAGGGACCCATTAGGATAATCAAGTCCAATGCCCGACCCCAGCCAGGACACCCCGAGAATCTTATTACGTGCCTGAGACTGTTGTCCAAACACTCCTTGAACTAAGAGAGGTTTGGTGCTGTTCTCTGGTTCTCTGGAGAGCTGTTACAGTGTCCAGCCACCCTCTGGGCAAAGAACCCATTCCTAATATCTAACCCAACCTTACCAACACAGCTTCGGGCCATCGCCTCAGGCCCTGTCACTGGTCACCAGAGAAGAGATCAGTGCCTGCTCCTGCGCTTCCTCTCAGGAGGCGACTACAGATGGCAGTGAGGCCTCCCTCCAGTCATTGGGATTCCCCAACACGTAAGAAATGAGGACTGCCTCTTTTTGTCCAGAGGCGTCCAAAAAGAAAACGGTCTCATAAAAATCTAGCAGAAATATATTCATTCCTGTTTTTATTGACAGAAATATTTTCTTTAGGCAAAATTAATCCTTTTAATGTCTTCAACGGTTGGCAGAAGGTCTAGAGAAAATGAGGACAGATACTTCTCATGGGACTATAGTGGGAGGACAAGGAACAGGTACAAGTTGTAGCAAGGGAGTTTCTGGTTAGATGTTGGAAAAAACCATGACTGTCAAGCACTGAGAAAGTCTGAAAAGTTACTGGAACTATTAAAAATTTTAGTGGACACAGTTTGAACAAACTGATGCAAGGTGTCCTTACTTTTAGTGGTGGGTCGAACCTAATAAGCTCCAGAGGCCCTTTCCAGTCCATATAATATTTCTACAATATGAAGTTATCAGACACAAGCTAGACACAACTATAACTGAGGCTGGCTCCAAAAGAAATTAAATGTGCTTTCTTTAAAGGAAACAGCAGCAACATTTCTACATAGCTCACAACTTGTTTTCTTGTTTTCTTTGATATTAAATTCTGAATAAATTTACCATTTGTGACTGCAACAAAAACATGCAACTCCACAAAATACTGTTCCTTCAAAATTCATTTAATTAGCTCTGCTGTTTTGATTGTTATTCCTCTGAAATAAGAATTAATTTTATTTATTGGCTACAGTTTTTGAAGCTAGCCGGTGAATTTCAAAGGAGTTAGAAACACATCCATGTTGTGGTATTCATGAGAGATACTAGAAGATTTAAACAAAAAAATTAGCTCTATTTATGTTTCTGTTTATAATGTTTCTGCTTTGAATTCAGAGGGTTTTTTTTACTAAAGCAGACTATGAAACAACATGAATATCCTGCCTCCCACAGTGCAGTATTCCTCGCCTGTGCTATTAAATGTGTTCTTCAGAGTTCTAGTTGTAGAAACATCAACTTGGGTAATGAATGATTCGTACAAATTCATTATTTCTTGCTAGGATCCCCATAAGTCTTAAAATTCAGGCACCCAATATAAGATTTGGCTGGCCTTCTTCAGGTCCTGTCTAAGCATTTTCTCCAACCATACCTTAATCCTCAGGATAATGTAATGTGAATGAGTCCCCAGGATTTTGGGATTCAGATCATCAGATGTGAACAGAAGTGATGTATCCTGAATCCTCCAAATAATGAGACAGTACTGCCAATTACGAAGCTAACCATACATTCTGATTCTGGAAAAACTGGGGAACAGTGGCTAAAAGGGCTAAAAGGTGATGACTCTCAGTGGAGGAAAGATCCTGAGGTAGGAGGATTCTGGAGATTGGGGAGGTGCATGGAAACAAATGGCAGAGATCCCCAGGGACCTGGTCAACAACAGCTGAGACAGGTCACCAGCAGCTGGGCAGCTGCAGAGCAGGAACTGACATAACTTTCTGTCCCACCTTCCCAGAGCAGCAGCCATCTCTCTGCTGGGAAGAGAAGCTGAGATTTGTGGAATACAGCACTGAGAGGCGTGCAAGAGGTTGCATGAGATAAACAAATATCATCTTGCTGGTTTTTAAATTCCCAGTATCTGGATCTTCTCTGGGATGTTTTGCACTCCGCCTCACTCATGGCAGAGCCCACAAGTAATAATGAATATAGGCAGCCAGTAAAATGGAAGGTCTCTATCTTGTCCTCAGTCACCCTTTTTGTCACTTCATGATGCCCTTCAGGGTATCAAGTGTCTATGAAGCCATGTAGCAAGACACAATACTCTGTAGGGCACACAACAGCACAGATCACATTGCATCCAATGTAATGTCCAATGTAATTTCCCACTTTCTGTTGCTGATCTGCACACAGCAATGAGGATGTTTCCATTATACAAGTAGAAACCGCAACCACAGGTAACTGGCTGCTCCTCTTTTCTGGAATAAGTCACTGGCATCAATTTTAGCAAGCAGTTTTCTTATAAAAGGAGAATAATTATTCACCTGTGACACCGTTTTAAGACACGCATAAAAACAGCAAAACTAAGCAAGAGTCAATAGGAAACAAAAAAGAAGAAATGGGGAAAAAAACCAAGAGGCAATACATTCAGAAGAATGAATAAGGGGACATGGCAGGTCCTTCCATTTCCTAAAAGCAGGTTAGTCCAACTGTTACCTTTTCTGTCTGCCCCCCCGGAAAGGACAGACAGAACTGAAAAAGATTTAGAAGTAATTGAACATGGTCTCTGTACCAGGACCTCAGGATTTTTTCAGATACCATAACCAAATAATTTGAAGGTACAGTGTAGAGAAAAAGGAATTTACACAGGTAAACACCATCACCTATATACTTATTAATATTACTCAGACTCAGAAGTCAATGTTCTCTTTTCCTTCATTTTTCCCATTTGCGACAGAGTTTAACTGGCACATAAATGAATCTAATGAAAGCCAAGCTGAATGGCTACTGTTGACCTTTCTGATTAATTAGATATTTCAGCCAATTAGATATATTACAACTTCACAATTTACTTCTTTACTTGTGTCAAACAGCCTCCTCTCCTGAAGGTATAGTTCTGGCAGTTGCCACTAAGTGTCACTGTTCACATAGCCTCAAATCCCATATTATCATGCGAATAAAATTGGGCTTGGGGAAGACCCTCTATAGTTGGGTGGGTTCAGGTGTCGAAGCCTCACGGGTGTCATTCTCATGTCAGCAGAGTCATCCACTGACAATGCCCCAAGCTGGGCCTGTTTGTGTCTTAGTCTGGAGGCTGTGACACATCTCCTGGGACACAACACCGAGAAAGGATCACAGTTGTTGGAGGAAAGTACAGACAGTGGATACCAAGTGGTGAGCAAGAAGTTTAACATGCAACACAAGAAACTTGAGGTGAGATACTTCAAGTTTGCTAAAGAGCAGCTCCTCACACCACCTCTCCATTGTAACCAAGTGCAAGAGCATTTCTAGCCTGTTTCAGAGGAAAGGCAATCTCAGGTTAGCTGAAAACACCAGGCATCACCATCCTGTTAAATAGCAGGACCCAACTGAGCACTACTTTGGATAAAGAGCCCAGCAGTTTGTTGAGGCAAATACGCTAAGCTTTTCTTGGAAAATGCAGTTCATATACATTAGTGGAATCTATTCTAGACGTTCAGTTAATTCCTAGAAACTGGATATAACCAACAGAAAAAATACATTAACACTGTTTGACCATCTAATTTCAGAACTGGCGTATGTGTGAACACAAATCAGATTTACAAAGCAACAAAACCAGATACCACCCTCAATCAAGCTTCTGGGAAATACTCTCAGCATTATTAGTCTCCCTTCTGTAGGACATGTGAATATGAAAGCACAAAGTCTACCTTCAAAATCAAAGATGGGAAAGCCCCAAGTGCCCAAGTAATCCTCCGTGGACCTATATGTGAGGGTAATGCTAATAAAGAACAGCCTGCTGCTAGCTTTCAAAGTTTACATGTGTTCATCAGTAGAAATAAGTTAGGCAAACTATCATTGCCTTTTTGGAAATCTGCTTTGAGTAACTGAATCAATGAAAAAGTATTTTCTTATCATCTAAAGCTAGCGACAGGCAGGGCACAATTTCAGCAGAGCTCAGAAAAATACTGGAAGCAAGACTAGGAATTTGGATCATTTATAAAGATAGAAAAGATGAAGAGAAAACTGTGTCTGCATTTATGATTACAAGACAGTTTGGCTGGAATTTTGAGACCTGGATGCTTATGATGAACAACCAGGAACAGAATGTCAAAATGGTTCAGGGAACTAAAAAGATTAGGAAGTTTGGGGATGGATGAAGGGAGCCCAAGACTCCTCCTGCTCCAGCAGAGTGCCCAAAGGCTATGCTGTTGGCTGTTCTATGATTGACCTTAGGCGCTCTCATGCTCTCCAAACTGAGGTGGAGTAGCAGCACTGACTTAACTATAAATGCCCAAAGGAGAGATTTCTTGTCTATCACCTTAGCACTAGAGTGATCTCTGTGCAAAGGCCAGCACTTGAGTCTTTTAACATTTTTCCTTTGTATTTCTTCATTCATCATTTTACACAAGTCCCCCTCAGCTAGAGTTCTCTCTTCAGCTTGTAAGGTGCGCATCTACACATCTCAGAGTTTGGGATTATGGCAGGTGGCAAGGTGTGAAGGCTTTCATTGCCAAACAGGATGGGAACTCTGCTGGACTGCAGCTGCCAAGGATTTTGGTATAACACAAGGTAATTTGGTGCTTTCAGTTTTATACTAGTGAGGCAAAAAAAGTCATATTAAAAAGCTCAAACAACAGAACCCTCAGAAATGAACAAACAAACAAAAAACCCGCAAAAGTCTCCCTCACATTTGCTGCCCCTCCAGTCAGATACAGTAAGAAAAGAAACCTCTAATAACTAGTAAAGCAAACACCTAGCAAATGCTTAGCAAACAGATATGATTTCATTAAATATACCAAAGAACATCCTAAGCAGAACATCTAGTCATCTCCCAGACTGCTCTCTTATCTGAGCAAGAGTTTTAAAAAAAATGCCTATGCACAGTTTCGTGTTTAGGCAAATCACAGAATATTTTCCAATATACTCCTGTAGTGTGTGCAAAGACATTTTAGCTTGTGCAAGCTAATCAATCCCTTCCGTTAGCATATTGAGCTGTGTTTAGTAGGTCAGAGAAACACTGAAATGCTATTCTGTAGTCAGAAGAGACAGATTTTGAAATTTCTCAGGTCATTTTCTTCTGCTCTGCCAGCAGACAACTCTTGATTTACTGACATTTCAGAGTATTGAGAAGAAAAATTAGAGAAAATGATGAAAACATATAACAAGTAATTTGTGCAGTTGCTTATACAGGTGAAGAATAAAACAAGTTCAACTGCAAATGCTGGAATTAAGCATGAAGATAGATAATTCTTCAATAAACTTTTTTTCTAAATCCTGACTTTTTTTTAATTTTTATTTATTTTTATTTTATTTCCTGAGATGCAAACTGAAAAGCAGAAGTCATGGCTTTCCGTCAACTCACACAAAGCTGGAAGTGCGTTGCCTCTGCCATTTGTACTGACAGACAGACACATCTTTCTTCAGCATAGCATCAGTAACCTTTACTCTATTATTACCATTGGGATTCACAGAAATATTGACACTGCTCTACAAAAAGAACAAACAGCAAAATGAATGATGCTGCAGCATACAGGACTTACTTGGGATTATTGCTATTTTTGCAGAAAAAAATAGATATCTGGATATTTGCTTCTCACAAAGACTTTACATTTTGATTTCTTTTTCTCCCAATTTCCAAATAGCCATGCCCAATTTTTCATCAGGGATTTGGATTACTGTAAACTTACTCTCAGCAGTACTACGGTACCACTGACACAGCAGTGAATACAGCATCAGATGCTACAGCAGAAGGCAATGGCAGCAATTTACATGTAACACTGTGTTCACTTCTACTGGCACATTAGACGTTTTAAGCAGACGTAGCCATCCTGCAAACATGCAGGAATGTGGCCCCAGAGGAGGGTTCAGTCCAGTAGCTATTGTTATTCATCTTGGAAAGTACAAGATCCCATCTGTTCCATATTCAGAGAGACCCCTTCAGACACACAGCCACATGTTCCTCGCTAACTTAATATTTAGATAAGCATCGGAGTTTCAGGAAGAATTCTTTGGTTCCAATTATTCACTTACTATGGTGGCTGGCAACTTTTGTCACAGCATACACCAAGTTACAAACCCATCATTTTGATGAAAGCAGTAATTATCCGTATCTTGACTCTACTAGGGGATTATTTTTATTCTGTCCAATGTTTGGTGACTTTTCTAGGTATGCAGTCATTATGATTTTTTTCACCCTAACTTTCAATCTATCTATTTTTCTCTCTCATTTACCTGTTAGGTTTGTTCTTTTCCTTATCTTTGAATTTAAACCTGACCTTTCCTATTCTGTCAGCAATGTTAGATGTGTTCTTTGTCTTTATTTTATTAGATTTTCTTTCACATTTCACAGTTCAAGGTTTATCTCAACAAATTAATGCCTTGAATGCCTTGAGTGATGAATATTAGCATAATTAATATTGGTAACGGCAGCTTTATAGCTGGGATTTTTGTTTTGTTGGTTTTTGTTTTTGTTTTGGGGTTTTTTTTTTGAGTATAAACTAGTCATGGTGAAAAGAAATTTACCCTTCCAGCATGCTCTTCATTAAGGCCACAGGCACTTTGTTTTCCCCACTTAGTTTTAACTGATTTCAGACTCAGGAAGAAGTCCAACAGCCAGGATGAAAAATCAGATAACAATTCCAAGGTAAAGGATGAAGGAACATGCTACTTGAAAAGTCAAACAAAATAATAAATGTTAACACATCAAACAAACAGAAAAAAACCCCAAGCCCAGAAATGAAAAAATTGATATGCTTTATGTGAATATGATTTTTCAAACCACAATACAATACAGTTGTTACCGAATCAGCTGGGTTTACAGGCATACCAGCTAGATTTGCTAAATCTAGATTGCTTCACTCAAAACAGTGATTCACAGTCATGTTTTTCATTTTTTATTTTTAGTAATGTCAATACTAAAACCTTGCACTGACTCAGAACAGCTTGCTGCAGCCACTGGGTGTGGTGGTGTGAGAGTTGTTTTATTAAGTTATTAAGTTATTTTTGTAAGATTTTTGAGTTACTTTTGTAATGGTTGAGTCCACTGTATACCCCTGTGTTCTGTATTGGTTTTCCCCTTATGAGTTAGGTTGTTTAACCAGACATTTTCTGTCATTCATTCCTTCCCTACACCTGTCCCTGTCAATCCCCCCCTCTCCTCGTGGTCGTCCTGTCTGTCACTTGGGGACCCTTCCCTGGCTTCTGGAAAACTCCAGGAAGGGCATCGAGTGATAGGCTGGGGCCCTGGAAACCCCCTCCCATCGTGTTGTGGTTGGTCCCCAGTTCCATGGTTCACACCCCCAGTTACCCCCCCAATTCCTGTGACTGGCTGACCAGTTGTTGCCACCCCTGTTTCCACCCCACCTCAAAAGCTCTTGCACGCCTGCTCTCGGGGTCTCTCCTGGGCAGCAGGTTACAGAGCTCCGCGCTCCCTCTGTCTCAATAAACCTACGTTACACCCTGCTCAGAGGAGTCCACCTTTCATTCAGCTGCTGAGGTTGCTTGCTCCATCCACGTGCCCGTCGCTGGTGGTGGGATCCAAGTTCCCACAGGGAGGAGGTGGCTCACCCTGCCTGCCGCCCTGACCTTACCACGTTGCCGCAGTGGGAATCCACTGAGCTAGCCTGTGGCTGCGCTGGGCAGCGCAAACCGGACACTGCGACAACTGGGATGTCCAGGCTGTCTAGAACTGAGATCAGCTTTCTAAACTCTGCTGAGATATTGGTTCCATTTAAGGTTGCTGTAGTTTGAAATTTCTTGAGCCATTTGGTTTCATTCTTGTGCATATGAACATATTTGTAGTGCTTTAGGTTTGGGGAAAGTTAAGTGCAACTCTGCGTTTTGTCTAGTGACAGAGAAAATGATGGAGGGAAAGAAAAAGGAATATGCCAAAGTTTACCATACCACAAGAGCTTTGGAAATTGGTGAAATTTCCTAGGCAGCTGAATTTCAGCATTTCACCGTGAGTTTGGAAAAATCTTTTTGGTACCAGGAATGTTTTGCGTACTGTAGAATACCAGTTAATATGTTCTACCAAAGGAAATCACTGGCAGCAGTTGTCAAGGAGAGCAGGGAAAAAGACTGCGGAAAAAAAAATATGGAAATTATAGGGGGAAATGTGGACACTATGCCCTGGATGACACAGCTGAATGCATGTCTGACTTCCCACCCACAATACAATCTAAGAGGCCTCAGTGGACGGTGGAGCAAAGTGGAGACACCTCGGTCAGGCTCTGTTTAGATCCTTGCAGAGGAGGGAGCCCAGTAACACCTTTTAGCTGATTTTGAATGGATTTCTGATGTAGAGTGCTTTTAAATCAGAAAATCAGGTGTTCGAGTCAGTATTAGCCTTTGAGAGGGATAGAGAAGAAAATTTGGAATACAAGTTGATAAAATTATGACTGAAAATTATCATCTTAAAATTGTGAATAAGCACCTTAAAACTGAGGTAGACAACCTTAAAGTTCTGCTTGCTGCAGCTGAGCACAGAGAACAGCTGTTGCTGAAGAAACAACCTCAGATAGGTGGCTCTGAAACTCAGTATTTTATACAGATCCTGAGGCTTCCGATGGGGATATTTGGTATGATAATGATGATGATGAGATCTCAGAGAACCCTGACTCCAAATCTGATGAGGGTAACAATGAAATATGCATTATTGTGCACTCTATTCCCTGGTCTCTCACAGAGTTTGCAAAATTGCAGGAAAATTTATTCAAGGAAACCAGAAAACCCTGAAGGTGAAATGATGTTTATACAGACTCCTGATTCCCTTGACATTAATGGAAGTACAGGGGGTGTTCCCTGTGATTACAAACCCGGGGAAAATGATTCTTTATTTCCTTCAAATTCCTATATGTATGAAGCCAGGTGTCCTACAAAAAACTCAGGATGGATAGGGGGAGCCTACCTGAAAAACAGCTCAATTCAATCGAATTCAAGTGACTGATTCAAGAAGGCATTATGGCCAAAAGCCAGGCAAGGCTGAAGACCAGCAAGTGGAATCTTCCCAGTGTATACATGATAGCCCATGCATTTGGATTCCAGTAGGTTCTTGTCAACAGTTAATAACATTTCTAATCAATAGGGGAGCACAACCTTTGCTACTAACGTAGCTTGGTGTACAACTGGGATGGCAAAAAATTAAAATCACTGGAGTAAACAGAATGTTATCTGCTGCTAACGCTAATTTATGGCTCTTGGGTGAGAAGCAGATGTTGGCTACTCATTTTGCAATTAAATATTACAAAGACTAACCAATCACAAAGGATTTGAGAAAATCTCCTCTTTTATGTGACAGTGGTACACTGTATGTGCGGCTGAAATACAAGATGAGTCAAGTTTATTCTACATACTGTTATCTAAACCAATATTATTAGTCCTTAATAAGTCAGGTTATTAGGAGAAAGCATTTAATATTCTAATATGTAAATGCTTATGTTTATTTTTATGAGTTCTTTACAGAGAAAAAGATTTTAAAAATCTATTTGTCCACTCACGCACATACACAAACACACAGAAGCCTTCTCTTCTGCCTGCTTTGCATCAACTTTGAGAGGTTAGAAAAAGAGAAATGTGATGTGAAAAAAATCCAGAAGTCATACCCAAACCAATGAGCTTCAAGCCTAAGGCTCAGGTTGCCTCAACACAATCTGTGACTAGAAGACTAACATACCAGATGTTCTGAAATAAACTTGCCCCACTGATCAGACTTCAGTTCAAATCACGGCTTTCATAGCAGTGAATGAATATCCCAGTCCTATTCTCTTGAGAACTGCATTTTTCAGGATATGCATTTTTACCTCACAGCATTTTGCAACATAAATGCCAGAAGCCTCTCATATTGAAGAAAAAATATAGGTGCGGGAGTCTAACATTCAAATTCTGTCAGTGCTTCACAAGCAGTCCTATTTGAAACATCTTTTTTAGTCTACGGTGATTTGTAGCTTGAAAATTACTTTTCTTAACTAACAGAAATGCAGCATACAGTATTTCTGATTATTGTGAAAGATTGTTTTGGGAAAAGTATGTAACATCTCTTCAGCATGGAAGTCCAGTGGCAGAATAGGACAAGATCTTGCAGCATTTTTCCATTGCAGCTGAAGGAAGGTAACAATGAAATGAAAGAGAAAAGAAAAGCTACTTGAAGAGGAATTTTAGCTACTCTTGATATAACACCATTTCTAGGTACCTAAAAGAAACCTTGAGTGAAGTTCTGCAGTCTTGACTAAACATGAGAGGTAGCTACATTTCTGTAAAACAGGTCTAAGTCTGGAGTTATCCATGGATACCACCCACATGCTATGTTATCAGTATTTTGTAGGAGAGCTTTCTTAACCATCTGAGAAAATGGCTTTTAGTTGGCAATGGCTACATCTGATATGCTGCTGGCAAAAAGATAACGAGTTTCGTTTTGGCAGACATTACTGCAATGTTCCTGATGAAGATATGAAAAGGTATACTTGGTACAGGCTAAAAGCAGTTACTGATTTGACTCAGACTATTTATGGATCCTTATTCCCTGTGCCAATCTGGGATACCAAAAATGGAAGAGGGCACTTTTTTTAAAAAAAAAATTGAGCCTGAGCTGATCATACAAATTAACAAGTGACTTATAATATACCAGATGAAATAATATTCAGAGTGAGTTAATTCCAGGAGGATGTCAAATACTAATGAATCTTATATTCCTCAACTCTCCAGAGCTTTTCTTTGCTGGCCAGTGAGAATATTTGCCCACCAACTGGACTGTATCAAATAACTGCCTAAATATCATGGCAGAGCATGTATTCATGAGGCTCCTGAGCAATCTCTGACTTACCTTATGATGGTTGTTTCACTAAAGGGCAGCATGAAATCAAAATAAGTGAATTCACCACTTAAGGTGAATGCACGAGAGGTAATCACAGTGCCCTCCACCATTTGGTCCCTAGCAGTTCACACTGGCCATACTGTTGTTGCACAGCAAGATGAGATCTGGTTGCACATATCTTCACAGCTCCTAATTTCTTTGGAAGGAAATCCAGGTGCATGCCAGATTGACTGCTATGATAAACTTCTGTAAGTCTCCCACTTGACTTCTCCACTGCAGAGTCTACTTCAGAGTATACCTTCCTCACGATATAGGTAGAAGGTGTCTTCTAAATGTTATGCACCACTAATAAAATATCCTATTTTTGCATACAAATCAGTGGAGGAGAGAAGCTATGGCTAAGGCTTCTTGGTATGAGTGCTAGTCTTTGGTTGTAGGCTTGTTGGGAGAGGAAACATGGGAACTACTCTGCAGCTGTGTCTTTCCAGAAGAGAAGGTTTTCTAGGTAATGCTGACTCTGCTCAGACTTTAATGATTTAATGGCTGCCCTTCCTTAGGATGATGTGTCACTGACCCCTGTGACCAAAAAACAGAGGAAGTATCTGCTTAGGAAACCAAAGGAAACCTCAACAGTAGAGAAGTTAATGCTATTATCCAGAATGATCACCCCTCCCCCAAAGAGCAGCTGAATATTTAAGGACAAACTCAAACAAAATAACAAAGCAGCTTTGTTCAGTCCCATTGATCCAAAAGACAGCACTCACTAAACCTTAAAATCTATTTTGTGTCTCCTGCAGAAAGTCTGCTGTGAAAGAAATGGAGTTTTATAATAACTATTTGGAGCCTTAGGGGTTCAGAGCATCCTCTCATTCACATTACTGCTGCCTTACTACCCAAATGCATTTTCATGTGTATCCTAATCAGTTCATTTACTGTTTGAATGCTATTTTTGATTCCAGAAAGAAAGTAGAACACTGCAAAAGTTCTCTCTTCATTTGGAATGATGAAAATCCTTCCACATAGTTTCCAGACTCTATTATAAACTGCATCTGATAATGTGAAAGCTCTATCTCCTAGGAGTACATTAGAAAAATTAGTTTTAAGCTCTACTTGCTCTTAGGATTTAATATGGGGTTTTATTTTTTAAATCTGACATGTCAAAAGAGAGATGACAGGTAGTGCAAGGGACAAAGAAATTTCCTGCAGAAGGGAATTGAAAGGAACAATATCTAGAATTTAAAAGAAGGGGAGAAATGTGTGAATATTTCAAGAATAGCAGAAAAGCATCATTATTATAAGCATGTGGAACATGAAAGGGAATTGGACAGATGTCAGATGGGAAAGAGGGAAAATTCCTCTTACTGAGCCATTTGCTCATGGATGCAACAGAAAAATAGCCCCTAGACAACGCTTAAACATTGTGGTGGTATGTAGTAGTCACTTTAAAAAAATATTTGATATGAATTATGTATGATAAAGTTTAGTTTATGGTACCTAAAGGCTTTGGATTAGATATAAATGTTTTCTTTTGATATGTATTTGGTTTATTTTGTTGAAAAGAGTGTTGTTTCTGATGTCCTGGCTGTTAGTGAAGTCCTAAGTGGCTCCATTCATTGGGTGTTATGGACTAGAGCACTGCCCCTATGAAGAAAGGCTGAGAAATCTGGGGCTGTTCAGCCTGGAGAAGAGAAGATTGCATGGAAACCTCACAGCAACCTTCCAGTACATGAAGGGGGGAAACAGGGAAACCAGTGAGGGAATTTTTTGTCAGGAACTGTAGTGATAGGATCAAGAATAAAATGCATTCAAACTAAAAGAGGAGAAATTTAGGTTGGATATAGGAATAAATTCTTTACTGTGAGCGTGGTGAGGCACTGAAACACATTGCCCAGGGAAGTTATTGATGTCCCATCTGTGGAATTGTTCAAGGCTGAGTTGGCTGGGGCTTTGAGCAACCTGGCTCCAGCCACAGTAGAGGGGTTGGAACTAGATAATCTTTAAAATCCCATTGAATCCAAACTGTTCTATGATTCTGTGATTCTATCCCCAATACAATGCAAATTACCTCCAAGCAAGGTCATACCCTATTCTCTGTAATTTAAAAAAAAAAAAAAAAAAAAAAAAAAAGAAGAAAAAAAAAGTGAAATGACATCTCCAGCTTTCTTATAAACCAATACAGACTCCCTTACCTTCATCTGGAATGGCAATTTTTTTTAGCACTGACTTAAAATACATCCCTGTTGTGATAATTATGATGGAATTCTTTCTAATCCTTTAATTCATAAATCAGAATACACCAGTAATGATCAGTTTCCTGGCCCCACACAGGTGCACAGGACACTACACATCTGTGAGTGCAGTAATGCAAACTGCAACATGGTGGTTGAGCACTTGCTCTGCTCAACACAGTAAAATATATTTTTCAAGTGGAAATAGTTGCAGGATGCATTGTGTCTACATTAAAGGAAGCTATATGCAAAGTCTAAATTTAATATGTTCTCCTCTGTCTCACCTGAGAACCTTCTGTACTCAGTTGGATTTCATGTGTTATATGTTGGAGTAGGAAGCTGGAAAGAAGACATGATATTCACCTTCTGCTTCTAATGGAAGGTAATGGAAAGATAATGGAAAATAGCATAAATGTAGACACAGCAATGCATACAGTGTTTTCAGTGCGTAGACTGCTGGACTTTGCATAAGGATGGGTGAGTGTATTAGTCAAAAAGATATTGACCATACCAGCACACAGAATACAGTGCACTTTGAATGCAAAACTACTGCTAGCCTAAGGTAAACACACTGTTTACCTCTGTAGTCACTGGAGTTCATCATACCAAGCAGCCTTGGATCTATACATGTAACCAATGCAAATTAATATTAGTGGAAAGACAAAAAGGAGCTTCAAGATCTTGAAAAAAGTGACTTAGTTTGACTGGACAGCTTAAGAAGACAAAGAGCACATTGTTGGTTCTTGACTGAGATCAAGGTTTGGTGGTAATCAAGCAACTTAGACTAATAAAATATGTGGGGAGGTTGATCAGCAACATTTTATTTTATGTCTAAAAATGGAAGTTGTTCCTACTGTAACAAGTCTGTCCAGACAGCTTTTCATCCAGTCTCGTCAGGTGTTCTAGGTTGCAGCACATCCAACAAGGAGAGAAGAGGCTTCCGCTCTCCTGTCTCATGTTACAGCAGAGGGAAAGTTGGCAGACATAAAAGACACCTGTCACTCCATTATATTCAGTCCAAAAATACTTAAAACAACATTTTTCTTAGGTAGGGACAATACCATAAAAAACGGTCAGGCAAAAGCAATAATTCCAACAAAATTTCCAATTCATGAAAAGCCAAATTATATATGTTCAGAGTCAGAGAGTAGCAGACACTGCTGAAGGACAGATAAAAATTGAAATATCATGCCTTCAAATGCATAGATGTTACAAGATCTAGTCAAATTTTTGAGCATATACTTTAATCTCTAAATGTATGAGATAAGTTAAATAGCAAGAACTGAACTCACTACTTGGGTTATTATCCCACTATCAAAAGGAAAAAAAAATAAAAAATATATATATACACAGTGATATCTCTTCGCAAACGTTCCAGCAGTTATGTCACACCTTGGATAACTCATTGTATAGCTGCAGCCCCAGGCAGTTAAATGATTGTGTTCAAGCAGGGCCTGTTGCAATAAGACAAGTGTTGATTTAGATATGAATAAGGAAGAAGATTTTTAGCACAAAGCTGCTGAAACACTGGAACAGGTTTACCAGAGAGGTCACGGGTGCCCCATCCCTGGAAACATTGAAGATAAGATTGGAGGGATCTCTGAGCAACCTGGTCTTGTTAAAAATGACCCTGATCAGGTCCCTTCCAGCCCAAACTATTCTGTAATTCAATGGATTGTCCACAATCATCAGACTGGAATGTATATTTAATACATTTATTATTAAGCTGAAAATACTTCTGTGTCCACAATCTTGCCCACCAGAGAAGGTTCTGAACCACAGTACCAGCAGGATTTACAGGATAAAAACTTTTCAAAAAATTTAAGACTGAGCTTTTCTAGTTTGTGAAGTGGATTAGGCCACATGGCTGGATACTAGGAGATGTTTCTACTTCTAATTTAATCAGGACACCACACATACATATAATAAGTAAGAAAAAAAAGTTAAGCTTCCAATAAGCAGAGTTCACCAACACTACTAGTAATGCAAACTTTGCATCAGTTTCATTTTTTCAGTCAGAATTAGCCATGACTCTAAAATATGCCAGAAATTCAACTTACAGAAATTAATTTTAAGAAAAACAACTTGGAGCTTTAATAAATCATCTTTTAAGTCAGTACAGATTGTAACTTGGTATAAAGATTTCATCTCATCGTTAAATAATCAGCAGCTGAGAAGAATGCTTTTAATTTTTTTTTTCATTTGTAGGACACTTCCACCCATATTTGTAAATTTATATTGTTCAAAAGTAGACACTTTTCACTTTTCATTTATATGTGCATAAAAGACATTTCCATGCAGCTTTTTATTTTTTTCCCACAGCTATAGCTGAAGAGTAAGCTAAAATGGCAATTAAGAGCCCATCATAATAGATATATATACTATTTTATATGGTGTTATAAATTACCAGAAATATTTAAAAGTAGACAATGCAAGTATATGAGAAAATACTCACATGATGCATATGAATTATCAATCATACTCTTCACAGATTTTAAAGAATAAAAAATAATCCTGTGTTTTAAATAGTGTAAGTTCACTGAAGCTCTATAGGAAAATTCATAGGATTATGAAAAGAAGAGCATAATAATTAGGTACACTGTAACCTAAAGTATACATTATGTAGACTGATGAGAGCCTTAGGGATCTGAGGGCTGAATGTTAAGAAAGACTCTCACTTAGAAGTAAGGCAATAATGGAATACTAAAAAGATCATCCTCAGCACTCTTCAGGATGACACAGAAGAGTTTTCACAAGACGCCATGGCAGTATCCTCCATCCACGCTGCCTGTGGGCCGTATCTTCCGGATGGGATGACAAACCAGCTGCTATACCACCACCAGCCATCACTCCAGTCCCACCCTGGCTGCACCCAGCCCTTGAGAAGGCACAGAAATGCTGCTCAGCCATTTACAACCAGCAGTTTCCCAGAGGGCTTAGATGTGTACAAAAGATAGGGAGAGCACTAAGTGGCTGTGAAGGCTTACGCTAAACTTCACATCAGTATTCAGGAAAAATTATTCATATTGCTAACTTAGAAGTTCTTGTTATGTTTAGGGGTCATCCAGTTACAAAACAAACTAAAACTATATGACTTAGCTGAGCAATCCCAGTGTGAATAACAAATCAAGGATAGTCTCATAAAGTAGTTTGTGAGTAGTCTGTAGGGCGAAAAGGCTCATGTAAAAGCCTATACTGAAAAATTCAACAGCATCAACAACTTCATGAAGAAAACAGTGCCTAAGAGTAGACTGCTAACACAGAGAAAATAAAAATGGCTTCAATACTTTGTTTCTGGTAAATAGCTGGTCTTTTGCTGTTCTGTTAGTGTGGGGCAGAACTGCAGGATTGCCCAAAGCTGCTACAGCTAGTTAGTTATGTAGCTATGTAAACAAACATAAAAAATATGGAACAGTATTAGTAGGGCTACACCTATTAGATTTCTTCCCCTCTATTTAACTCTTGCGGAGTCGCATTTGAATAACTGTGTTCACTTTGGGGCTCTTCACCGCAATTAAGGTATTGGAACACTGGAGAAAATCCAGCAGAAGACTCCAAGATGTTCAGAGGCAGTAGCACATGACATAAACGAAGAGGCTGAGACAGCTGTGTCTCTTCACCCTTAAGGCTCAAGCAAAGATTTTTACTACTGCCTGGTGAGAAGGCAGAACCAGATTCATCCTGGTGCTGCATAGCAACAGGGTAAGAGGCAAAGGACTGAAGCTGGAACATGGAGAATTATGAATTATGATTAGATTAAAAAAACAAAACAAAACAAAACAAAACAACGACAGAAAAACACTGCCACTTTGAATGTGGTCAAATACTGGGAAAGGGGCCAGAGAAGTTGTGTATTCACAATCTGTGGAGGTGTTGAACACCTGATGGACCTGGCCCAGGGTAACCTGATCTGACTTAGCTTTGAGCATAGGGTTGGACTAGATGATTCCTGGAGTTCCCTTCCAACCTAAATTATTCCATGATTCTGTGACCTTAAATATACACACATATAGAAAAAAAGCTAAACGTTAACATAGAGAAGTTAGTTACTCAAAAGATCAAATATTGAATCTGTTGTTGGGGAGCAGAAGATTGGGCATTACTATTTGAGGTTATGCAGTGTGCCCATCATGTAAAGACAGGTGACATTTAAGGCTTTAGGACATACACTAAAAATCATGAAAATGAGTCAGAATTAGCAAGACCTTTCAAAGGATAACAGGCTTTCCAAGTACAGCGTTTTAAATGACCTGTCACTTTGGGGCCTATATTCTCCCACAAAGACAATCAAGAAGGGTATTTGAGAAATTTGCACCATAAATATGTAATTCCTCTCAGCTTATAGTCATACAGAGGGTATCAAAGACACTTAAAATCACACAAAAAAGTTTGAGAATATTTAATATTTTGTTCTGACTTATGTCAGCTAGACAGAAATTTATATAGGTAGTAATTTAGTCTTTATTCACAAAATGAAAAACATAGGAGAAAACTCTCAAGTTCCCAATGTGCACATCATTTTATTCCTAAAACTTTCTGGGTAGGACAGTGAACTGATTGCATCAATATCCAAAAATCAGATAGCTATAACTATCAAGTTGAGAATTAAGTTTAATATTGACTGCCCTAGTAAATCCCCATTTATTCATCCAGTAAAATAATATTTTACTTCATCATTTGTAATGTGAAGGAAATGAAATTAACATAGTTTAATAACAAAGTAAGGAAAGGAAATTATTAAATTATAGTTTTGTTATGAGCAACAATAAAGCCATTACCTGCTGTTCAAAACAGTAAAAAAATATATTTTTAAAGGTTATTCCAAATGTTATAGTATTAAACCATAATTTAAATCAATATAAAACCAGAAAAGGAAAGTCAAAGAAGGTGTACACATCCATCCCTGAAAACAATGCTGGTTAACTGGTAACAACAGATGAGGAGAAGGCTGAGGTACTCAAGGAAGTTTTTGCCTCGGTCTTCAATGAAAACTTTCTTCCCACCTCTTGAGTGGATGGATAGCCAGATAGGGACTGGGGGAGCAAAGTGTCTCCCACTGTAAGTAAAAGCTCGTATTTATGACCACCAGAAGAACCTGAATGTGCAGGGAACATAACACTATAGGACTGTGGAGGATCAGGTACAAGCATGTTTTGTCTCAAACATTCTGACTATTGTGACAGAAATGTTGTGAATGGAAGAGTCCTGCAGAGGTGGGGCAGTGCTGTTCTGAGACAACTTCTGGTTCCACAAGGAGACCTGTGCTCAGCATGTCCAGGTTGAGTCCCACCCTCCCACTCACCTCCTGGAGGCTTCAAAAGGGACTGGCTGCACATGTGCCAAAATGTTTAGTTTGCATAAGAAGTGTGCACCAGGTTAACTGTAGAAGGAAGTGGATCGGTGCCCCTCCCCTGTCTTCTATTTTTTCTCTCTTTCTTTGTCATACTGCCTCAGAGCCATTGTAGGATCTAAGGACTGATTATTTTTTTTTGTTCTCTTCCTTTTTTTTCCCCTTTATTTCCCTTCTCCCTTGCTGAATCTGGGCAAAGTGCAGCTGTCATATTTCTATCTTGTACTCCATCCTGAAGGACAGGATGTCATCCAGAGGGACCTGAACAAGCTCAAGAAGTGGGCTTTGGGAAAGTCATGAGGCTTAAAAAGTGCAAGTGCAGAGTCCTGTGTCAGGGCAACCACCAGTATCGTCACAGGCTGAGGGATGAACAGATGAAGAGCAGCTGTGCTGAGAAGAAGCTGAGGGTGCTGGTGGATGAGAGGCTGGAAATGACCCAGCCACGTGCACTTGCCCAGAAAGCCAAATGTGTCCTGGGCTGCATCCAAACCAGCACGGCCAGCAAGGCAAAGGAAGGGATTCTGCCCCTCTGCTCTGCTCTGCTCTGGGGAGACCCCACCAGGAGTGCTGCACCCAGCTCTGGCATTCCCAGTACAGAAAAGGCACAGGCCTTTTGGAACAAGTCCAGATGAGAGGCAGCAAAGTGATCAAAGGACGAAGCACCTCTGCTATGAGGAAAGGCTGAAAGAATTAGAATTGTTCAGACTGGAAAAGAGTGACCTAACTTCAGGGTGACCTAACTGTGGCCTTTAGTAGCTGAAAGGAGCCCTCAAGATGAAGAGACAATTTACAAGAGCATCTAGTGACAGTACAAGGGGGAATGGCTTCAAACTGAAAGAATGTTTAGATCAAATTAGGAAGATCAATATTAGGAAGAAATTCTTTACTGTGAGGGTGCTAGAACAGGTTGCCCAGAAAAGTTGTCAATGCCTCATCACTGGAAGGATTCAAGGCTAGATTGGATGGAGCTCAGATCAGCCTGGTGTACTTGAATATGTCCCTGTCCATGTCATGGGATTTGGAACTAAAATATTTTTAACTTCCTCTCCAACCCAAGCCATTCTATGAAGTGCAGATAATATTTCCTGCTTTTTTTTTTTTTTTTTTTTTTTATTTTTTCTGCTACAAAACATAATAAATTCCCCAAATAGCTGCTGTTGAACTGGAAATAGTTTCACAATTTTTACTATCAAGGGATTAATATTTATGGGAAAATATTTTGTATTTTGACGGACAGTCTCCTGGGCTATCACTGTGCTTTTAGCACTGCAGATGTCTCTGAATGTTTCCTCACAGTTAGTTGTTGCAAAAATAAGTATATACAGATGGAAGTACACCAAAATGATGCAAAGTTACAGTACCCCAGGCACTAATATTTTATGCACTTTTTAATGTTACATTTAAAAATTTTATGAGCATCTACTCTGCAAACCAACTCCATCTCTATTCCTGGGGTTAAAGCGTGGTTTTACATACCACAAGTATTTCAGGTGAGTGGATTTGAGAACCTAGCAATGAAGGGGAGAAATCTGTTTTCCAAATCCCAGTGGTGGGGTATATCATGTAAAATGGAGATAGTAGATTCTACATTAATTGCTTAAAATAAGTGCTGGAAGAAGCATTGTTTTGGTGATCACTGCGATGCCTGAGGCTAGCTGGAAGATCTAAAGATCCTTCTCTCCTTTTAGTCTATAAATGTAAACACGGCTGTTTTGATTGAGTGTCCGATGAAGACAACAACTAAAATACATGCAGTAACCAGAATACAAAAGTAGATCAGGGAGCCAAGAGCAGTTTCCAAATATTTGTTAAAAAAATAAGAACAGGCTAAAGAAAGGCTTTTAAGCATAGCAAAAGACTCTCTGTATTTTTCTTATGTAAGTCCTGTATTTGCCATTAAGCCTTTCCTTATTCATAGAGCCTTTCCAAAGTCCAATCAAGAAGCTGTTTACACAACATTTGCAATGTACAGAATTTAGAGCAATGGTTTACTGGTATCTCAGAAAGTGGAAGACAGAAGAGTGGTGTGAAGCTGTGCTAGCCAGATTCCAGATTCCTACCAGTACGCAACCATTTTCTTCACCTTCACAGGATATTTTCTAAACCGTTGAGTAATATAGCTACAAAAATTCAGAGCTGATAGCATGGGCAGAATGATTCTGAACAAGCTTACCCAAACCTTAATTTAACCTTCATTAGCAATTATGAATTGGTTGATAGCTATAATTCAGCAAAGCTTCTGATGGAACACAGTTTCAAAACATTAGCAGTAAGTGATTTACATTTAAAATTTAGTGTACAATCAAGTTGCTACTATTATATTAAAGGTGTAGTGATTTATCATAACCTAATTAGCTGAAAAGCCTGTTAATATATATTCGTGTCACTTTAGTACTCTAAGAAAGCTCAGACCCCTACTAAGATTTCATTTATTAAAGCAATGCAAAACTTCTTTAAAAAATGCATGTAATGTCTGCTGACTTCTTAACTCCTTTCTAGGAACATAGAAAATAAAAGTCATGTCCATGAGGAGACTAATCTAACATCTCAAATCTCACATCCAAGCGTACAATGATCGCAAGGCTAACTGAGAATAAAATCTGCAGTACTCATTTTAATACTATGTCTAGTACCTGTAACAAATAGTTATCA
Source organism: Hirundo rustica (assembly GCF_015227805.2). Taxonomy (NCBI): domain Eukaryota; kingdom Metazoa; phylum Chordata; class Aves; order Passeriformes; family Hirundinidae; genus Hirundo; species Hirundo rustica. The sequence continues at coordinate 86,200,095 of NC_053451.1, forward strand.
TCTGAAATACTACATATATTTATGGCAATATATGGTCTTGTACAAATATTTAAAAAAAAAAAATATATAACTATTAGGAGGTATTTTGTACTTAAATTATGCTTATCCACAAGATCTACAGCATTTTGCTCGTATACTCCAATGAACAGCAGTTGAGTTTCCAAGTGCTTCCAAGTCTAAATTACCAACATTTCACCAATCAAGCAAACATCTTTATGACACAATCAGATAAAAGTCCACATTGCCAAAACTGGAAAGGAAAATGAGAAATACATACTGAAGTGCAAATATATACTCATTGTTTAGCCTGCTACAGTATGTCAGTTGATGCTGAAGCAGAAGGTGCTGAAGCACCAATTTTCATGTGTAAATGATTTCCTTGGTGTCAATACCTACACAGGTAGGTATTGACACCAAACTGAACATCTCAAATGGGGAGCTAAGGCAAATTGAAGAGTAGTCCCAGAGGTAACAGTGCTAAGAATCTTAGAAAAAGAAACAAACCTAAAAAGTATATCTAAAGTAACAGTATTTGTGTGTGGCTTAAAAGTCACTGTAGAAATGGTTGACAATGAGACACAATCCATTTTGTTAATTTGCAAAACATCCTGCATACAGAAATAGGCTCCATTGCAATTCATAATGAATTCAAAGTAAGAAGAGTCGATAATTTTATAATGTTTCAAAAGTACATGTAATTCATAAACTAGATATTTAATAAAAGAAATAGAAAAAAGTTGGTAAAATAAGGCAGCAAAAGTGCTTGCTGGCGTACATGTTGCTTTATCAAAGATTTGCTGTCAAAAGGGAAGAGAAATTTTTAATTGAAGAGTTGGCATTCAACTATGCTGAAGGGCAGGCTCCACCATGCCACCATATCTGTCCAGAAATCATCTTGAATTGCTGAAGCCACCCAAATCATAGCTAGCCAATTTTCTGGTGGAAGAAAAAACATTTTAGAATAAACCATCCAGCTCCAGAAGAAAGACTAATAATCTCCAAAGTAGGCATTCTCTTCACTCCCAATAACTTTTACAAATGATGCAATTTATGACTTCATTTCCATGTAACAGAGACAAAATATATAGTCCGTAAGACTGTTGGGCATAAAGGTAAATTAAGAAGAGGAGAGGGCCTGTTAAAAATTCCTTTGCAGTACAAGGATATGTTTAGACAGAACTCAGGAGGTCTCGTTTATCTCTGACAACACTAAGCATTTGGCTGATTTAGATTCAGAATAGAAAATGCTTTTACTCTTGAAAACCTTAAAGGGAGAGATGCACCTTTAAAAGGCAATCTAGAAATTCCCCTCAGCAAAGAATTTTATCCTGAGACAACATATTTGCTTACTCACCAGTGGCCCATAAGCCATTAGCTGCCCTCTGGAAAGCTCTTTGAGCAACTGCCTTCTTTCTCCTCTCAGTGATGAAGGCAGATATCTGTGATTGCAGTTTAGAGCACATTTGCAGTCGAAGTCAGAGTTAATCACAGCTAATCACAGCTAAAAGCCATGATCGGTGAGAAACCACACTGAGAACAGTTTAAAATTCCCTTCAGATAAACCCCTGGCACAAGCAGGACAAAATATTATCCCAGATAAATTAATGTCTCAAGAAGACACATTGCCAAGCATCCATGTACATGCAGTCCTTTGGAAGACATTCCATGCATCAAATTCTTCTGTGAGGTAATACCCCTTGAAAATACTGCACCAGCATGTCTTAATTAGCCTCTGATTTAGACATACACTTTCTTATACAAGACAGGTAAACATCAAAATAGCACATAGTTTTTTGGTAAAGAGAATTCAAAATGGAGTGTGCAAAGGTAGGTACTGCACAGATTATGTCACAATTTACCATGCCAGACCTGTGATGCCACCTGACTTTACCAACTAGCTTGCTGCTCCTCTCCTCCTGTGGCTGACAGTGGGCCAGATGCCTGCAGACATAATAATTTAGGTCAGTGGGCACCTTACAACTAAAGAGGAAAAACATGAAGAAAAGGCCACTTCTCCTTCCTCAGAACAGCCAAGCGACTAGAGAAAACTGAGGGGAGGGTGAGTTGGAAAGGACAAAGAAATCAAAGCTGATGAAAGTTCCAAAAGAAAGAAAACACTGAAATACCATCAGGATACAGTAAGTGGAAGATTCAAAGCAAAAGCTGGACTTAGAACAGAGAAGGCTCTCTAAAGGTGAATTTCTCAGGCAGGATTTGTCTTATTCAACTTAGATATTTACAAAGTGGCTGTCCTCATGTCATCTACTCACCCTAGGCTACCCTGGGGAAAAACAGGTTCTTAAAAACATTTAGACTCCAGAAGTGTCTGGCGTTTTTCCCTCCTTTGAACATTCAGGGAGTATAGATTCCTTTTTCAGAATTTGACATTTACACTTGTGACCTTTGGGAAGGAATCAGACTCGTAACTGGCTAGAATGCATATAGTATTATTAAAGAGAGGAAAAATACAGGGTTATACAAGGAAACACTTTGATTTCAGGCATAGAATTATCCAAATGTTTTTATACTCTTAAAATTATCAAGGGAAGTTGCTGTTGTTTTTTGTTTGGTTGGTTTTGGAGTGGTTTTTTTGAGGAGGACATTTCATTTTCCCATAAGTATTTTCTTGGAGACGTACAAATATGCTGCATATTTTGAGACATAATAATATGTCTCAACATCAAGATATGTCCTCTGGATACTCAAGATTATCAGTAATTCATATTGTTTTTCTAAAATAAACAACTAGAATAACCTATAAGTTTTATCTCTATCTGGATTTCAGACTGTGGTAATTGGTTTGGTCGTCTCCACATTCCAAATAAGCCATTTACCTTTGCTGTATTTTTTAACCTTTTTCAGCTCTTTTATTCTTTAGGGAATAGGGCAGCAAACTTCAGGGTAGCATTTTCTGCTATATTCAAGGTAACCTACATACTCATTGCAGTAGCCCATTGATTGTCAAGCATTTGATATACAGGCATGTTTTTTTAAGGTCATTCTAAACTTACAGAGATTTAACCTTCTGCCAATTTAACAAGAGGAAAGTGGAACAACCTTTGTCTAATAAGATAGTCTACCCTTGCAGCATTTAACAGTGGTAAATATTACCCTCTAGGGTCATATTTTTGTCAATATGTTGAGATCAGAATTTTATCTCAGGGGAAAAAAAAAAAAAAAAAAAAAAAAAAAAAAAAAAAAAAAAAAAAGCAGTAGAATTTTTACAGTATGAAGTTGATGCCAAAATTATTTTTTGCTTTTATATGTCCTTCATATACTCATAGTCCTGTACACTACCATTGTATAGTTATATAGTTCCTAGCTAACTCCAGTATTTTGCTCCCCTGATAGGCAGAAAGACCAAATATATTCTCCAGAGGCTCCAAGCCCTGAGGGTCCAAGGCTAAATTCTCTGGGAAGAAAGAACAAGCTATTCTACCCCAAGACACATTTTCGTGAAAAAAAATAAAGCTCGTATCAAAAGGAGAGCTCTGGAAAAGAGTTGAATCAGAAGCGGGAATTAACTCATCACCTGTGCTGCTAATTGGGAATTCCTGTCAATTATGCTAATTTGCTAACTTTATGAAACTGTGTTGGCTCTGTGTAGGGTGGGCATTTTTCTGTATCTGCCCCTGGAGGCCTCCTACTAAAGATCAGCTTTTATATTACCTCCTATACTAATGTTATCTCTAAAGTGTATTGTTTTATTTCTACACCTTTAAGGCATCAAACGATCCAAAATCATGGCTGAAAGTTAGACTGAAGCACTCTCATGGTTCACAGTGTTTGAATCAGGTTCCTCTGTTGCTGTAAGATACCGCTGTTACAAACTAGTAATACAATAAGTACTTAAATACAATTATTTGTTCCTTCTAATTTTATAACTGTAACCAATAGTTTCCAATGTTATCTATCTCAGAGACAATGCACATGCACTGTTTTTCCAAATATTTGTTTCTCTATAACTCTGATGCACTCTGATGCACTCTGTAAATTCATCACCCTCTTTAAGTTGAACAGCAAGTGCTCGTAGTGCTGATAAATTTCTCAGCCCTGTTGTAGTTTATAGAGCAGATCCACTTTATTTCCCCTAAAGACATGTTCTTTTTGGTTTTGACTATTCGTGCTCTTTAAATAATGTCATTTTTGCATTGCAGCATTTCTGATAGAAGTTATATATTTACATTTTAAGGATAGTTTTGCATTCTCTTACTATCAGTTTGTGTGTCTTTGAGAAAAAATTAGTATCTTTTCTGCTCCCTCCAAATGTTGTTAGATTTGACACCATTCTGAGATTTTTTTTTACTATTTGGAAAAAAAAAAAAAAAAAAAAAAAAAAGAAGAAAACTTCAATGTTTAAAAGAAAGAGTACCACATATTAACTATCATAGCTACATTGAAACTGTGTGCTGACTAGTTCTATTTGTAACTCTTGAATATTAATAAAACACAAAGTCAGAGAAGGAAAAGTAAGCTTCTATTCCTTAATATTTATTTGTATACTTCCTGGGATTTGTTCCCAGCTAATTTTTACCTAGATTTAGCTAACAGTATAGCTAACAGTACAGTCATTAGGAACTTATTTCATATTCCAACTAAAAGAACTGCGGCAGAAGCAGAGAGCATAAAAGCATAGAAGCATAAAATTTACGCTTATAAGACTAGTTAGGAAGGGTTTATGCAAGGCATGCTAGGGGTTGGAAGTAGCATATGCTGTTCCATCCTCAACCAAAGGGTAAACTAACCTCAGAGATGCTCAATCTACTTATTTTTGACAAGGAGTTTTTGTAGAACTGTGAAAGAGAAGTAGCCTTACTTTGCTGACTAACCACTAAGATAAAAATACTTTGTTGCTCTTACTTGAATTGATTTGAACAAATGGATGCTAAAAATCTGCCTGCAGCTGACACTTGTTGGAAGAAAACCTAAATGAAATTACTACTGTAGAAAAATCAAATGAAATTGTGTAAAAGGCAAACCAGAGTACACTTTTATATTAATGAAGCATTTGAGACAAATCCCCTTCTCTGACACCTGTAGCATAATATAAAGTGCTATATGCACAGCACAGTTTGGGGCTTTTAAAATATTTTATCCTTGATCAGAAGCTAAAGCAACAGGAGAAAAAAAAAGCATTTTGATACCAAGCAAAGTTCTGGGATAAAAGAGATTAAATTGTTATAGGACTGCTGACCTATGCAGAAAAAAAGTTTTAGGCAGAATAGGTCCAACATCCTCACCACAAAGGGTAAGAAATTAAACAAGAAATTTTCTACAGGCAAATATTTTGGGTTTGGGAGTTTTTTATTCGGAACAGGTAGCCGACATCCATATGTAACAGAAACTAATAGTTTGGTCAATATTGCAAGTGAGAAATTAATTTGGTGCTTACTTGTGGTCTATCAATCCATTCTGTAAGAATGAACATATACTAGGCAAAAGAGTATATGAAGGCAATAAAAGTCAATGCTGTTTTTTCTTTGGAAATAACTGTGAGATTGCAGCACCAAAAACATTCCCAAAGTTAGGAAACATAAGGTTAGCTGTCACTTGACAGAAGGCTTGTAGACACTAATTTATTCATACCATGCAACCTGCAAGGAAATGGGCAGTGTTACCCCCAGCCCTAGAAATAAATACTCGCTTTTAATCCGTAAAAAAGCTAATTCACCTCCTTTCCCTCATTAACAGTATGTGAGAGAAATCAAGGAATATGTGGAGATACTCCTCCCACAACCTCAGATTTACCTTTTCCAGGCTGTACAGCACAGCAGGTATTGAAGGTCTGGCAAAAGAGCCTCATGATCTGAACGTTTATAGCTAAAAAAAAAAAAATAATTAAAAGGAAATTCAACCATCAGATAAAGGCTTAAGACATGACCAGGGTGGTCAGAGTGGCTGACACAAAAGAAATATGGGAGTCATGCAAGCACCTGCTCTTTAGGCTATGGACATAATTCGTGTTTACAGGGGGCAAAAAGAGAAGCCCCCTCCTGCATTCGAGAATTTTTAAAAAGTAATTGACAAAGTTTCTAAACACTTCAGTCCCAACAGGATTCTCAGATTCATACCAAGCTATATAAAAGCTACACAGATTTGAATTATTAAAGATAATCCAGTCAAAAAAGAAAGCCAAGGCTTAAAAGACCTCCTTGAGCTACTTATACCACTTTCATTTGTGTTGATTGTCAAAATATTAAAGGAGCAATTTTGTAGCCTGGAAGAAAAAAAGAAAAAAAAAAAAAAAAAAAAAAAAAAAAAAAAAAAAAAAAAAAAAAAAAAAGTAAACAGCAGAGAAACCAGACTCCTTGTATCCAGTAACCAGACTCCAGTATCTAAATATTGCAGGACTTTCAGAAAACTTGTTCTATTACAAACACAAAGCTCTGTTGCTTCAATTTTTGTTGCCACTACCTGAACAAATAACACTCTAATTGCTGTTGATATAACAGATGAGAATATCTTTACTCTTCTAAATATTGGCTGAATTGGTCAAAACCTAAGCATGCATTTCATAAGTAATAATTTTTTTTTTAAAGTCCAAATGGTTTTTTAAAAAGGGGATGCTTAATTATAAAGGAAGCAGAAGATACCTGTTTTCTTTTGTTTGTATTGAAGAGAGACTATCATATCTCAAGTTTACCTGCTTTTGTAGTTAATTTTCAAGAGATATAAATATTTATTACAGAACATTGAATAAAACAATGTTTTTTTGAAGACTATGAAGTATTTGGATTCTGCAAACAAAATCTCAACATAGATCGCACAGATGTAGCGGACAAAATTACTTAATTATATCATGGCAGAAACATAATTCCCATCACTATTTCCAAAGCCCTTTATAGATCTTGAAAGTATCACTTTTATAAAACAAGGGGGGAAAAAAACCTAAAAGCAAAAACAAAGGTAAAAGAGAAAAGAGCATATTTGAAGTTTACATATGCACAGTGAGAGCATATGCAGACCTTTATATTTATATATAAATTCCTGTAAAACCAAGTTGAATTGGTTTCACAGGAAGTTATATATAAATATATAAATTGGTGCATTGAATTATAGACTGCAGTCACAGGATGTATCTGCAATGTCCATTAATTTCCTCAGGAAGAATACCCATCCTTTCCACTCTGCACAAGGTCCTGGCCTCCAAAAAGGGTCCCCAGTGACCTCAGTATTCATTTGTGGAGGAGCATTTTGTGCCAACCATTCATCTCAAAACTAAAACTACTACTGGGAGCAGTAGCCACAGTGTGACTCGTTTATTCTCAAGTGTGCAGCATCTGCTCTGGCTCATAAAAACTGTATAAGGGATTACTGTGGATTAAGTTCTTCCCACACTGACAAGATAATGACAGGCTCTGCCTCTCAAATGAACTTGTCTTTGGTCTCTACTCAGTCAAAATATTATCCCAACAGCTTTTTTTGTCCTGGCAACTTAGACTTTAGCATGCTTCTGCTTCTACATACTTGTGAGTAATTTATCATGAGCAGTTCGGTGGACTTAAATGGAGGTAGTCAAATTTTCAATTTCAGAAGCATACAGACAACATTTGTGGGATTGGGATCATTGTACTAACATCAAAATTTTTGGATTTCTGATTAAAAAAGAAAATATCTGTACACAAATCTGAAAAGCCATGAATCAATTGCAGTTATTCTGAGAGTTGTCATGACACACAACGTCAAGAGCCTTCTCATTTAAGTGCCTTGTTATTCTATTTTTTCTTTTCTTTTATACAGATAAATATAAGTAAAAATGCTTTCATAGGCATACACTACTGTAGGAACATTGCTTTTCTTGAACTTTCTCTAAACTTACCTTTGTTCTGAAAGATTATAGCAGGAAAAACTTAACAATTTATTTCCTGAAAAACTTCCACCACCACCTGTTTCTACCTTAAACATTCCTCAGCAGCATCAACATTTCCACGACACCAGTATGCTGACTAGTCTCAATGTAAAGGTTAAATGAATGGGGGGAAAGTTCTAAAAAACTTAATATTTTTCAAGATTCTAGAACCTGTACCCATGCACACAGATATGAGATGTTCAGAAGGAGGTATATGATCTTTGGCATCTTTAGAGAGTTTAATTTAAGAACCACTATATGGACCTGGCCTCCAAATGTAACCTGCAACAACATCCTGACTATTAATCAGATGAAATGAAAAAAAAAAGGACACATCCAGAAAATCTGTAAAAGCAAGTAGGATTGTATCTGTGGGCCCAGGTCTCTTGTTTAAGATGACCTGGGGATCAGGACTGTGAAGATGTATAGGTCCAGTGTTGTCCTGTCAACTGAGGTCTCAAAGCTTGAAGCAACTGTAAAGAAAAGGAAAGGGAAATGAGCTAACTCCTTGCCTTGATCTAATTTCCACTCAAAACCTGGATTTTTCTGCCACTCTTCAGAAAAAAGCAACAATTGAAGGAGAGTAGAGGGGATAGAATATCTGATGATATTACCAATGGTATCTAGGTAAGATTGGTTTAAAATGAAATATAAAACTAAAATAAGAATACTAGATATTTCTCTCCTACCATGTAAGCAATAAAATGCATTGCACTGTAAATATTATTGAAGAGTTCCCCCTCTCATAACCAGCAATTGTCATTCACTGAAGGATAAAAAAAAAAAAAAATCAACAACAACAACAAACCAAAAAAACATTGCCACTGCAACATTGTTCTCCTTGAAAGGAGTCACTGATAAATTTATTTCTGTAACCAAGTAGGCAGCCTTGGTTAAAAGTGGATTGCTATAAACTAAGCTTTTAAAGCTATCAGTTCTAGAAAATTAAATCTCTGAGCTTTGAAAACTGCTTGTAATTTTACATTCTCTGGTACATAAGCAGTAGGAGATATTGTGCAAAGACTATCATGAGCTTTCATTTCAGCCTAACATAACTTTTTCTTTTCTAGGTACTTACTAGTTTGTAGAAACAGCTTTCCAGCAAAAAACTGGCTGTTTAGAAAATGCACATCACTGAGCAACAAAGGAATCTGTCTATATTTTCAGAAATTCCCACCCTGAATATTTTTGCACATCAATACATAAATCATTGGGGAAATTGTGCATATAATTAAAATATAATAAGACATGTATTCATGTGTGTGAGTACATCCAATTACACTTCTAGAAGTTATCCTAAGCTCTTCGAAAAAAAAATCGTATTACATTCAAATGTATTCTGATGGCTTTTCCAGGTTCTTGCCTACAGAAGTGCCTGGCTCCCTTGCTGTCTAAACAGAGATAAATTACAGCAGGATAGAGGAAGGTAGGAACAGAACTGAGTCAACTTCAGTGTGGCACAGAGTGAAGAACATGAAGCTACAAATGAATACATGGAACTGTAAGACATTTCCAACTTCTCAAATTATTGAGACAAGCTATCCTGCTAGAGAAGTATAATCATGATGAAAATTAAGATCTATTGTATTTCCGTGACCATGACTGCACAATACTCCAGATAAATGGAAGAAGACACATTTGCTGGAAAATATTCATTAACAATTTTGATCCAGTAGTAATCACACAATTCCACATGTAAACACGGAAGTTTTGTGTGTGATTTTTTATCTCCATTCATGTGTGTACTCAAGGTGAGTAGATACTGAACACTTTTCTTCTATGACAAAGACAAAAAAGGTTTTGAAGTAATCACCAGGTCTAGCACATCACATCTGATATCCAATACATTTTGTGAGGAAATGTCAAATCTCTTCTTTTCTACCCAGCACCATCATAATTCTTTTTGAAGACCAGATATGTAAGAGAAAGGAACTCACACAACTTGAAAATTACTATTAATTTATGAATGATTAAAAAAGGCAACAGAATGAAGGAGAACACAAGGGAAATCAGAACAGATTGAAGAAAACCAAAATCACATATCGTAATGATCTAACAAAATCAAACCAAGAGAAAAATTATTTCCTCTTTGGTGGTATTTTAAATACTAAGTAAGCAGCCAGAAACTAATTTCAGTATGCTTCAGGATGCCCTGCTGAAGGAAGTTCTTCTGCACTGGAGTCAAATTGTTAAAGAATTTAATGCAAAAATCCTAAGGGGAAAAAGTCTACAAATAAAAATGTTTAAGTCAAATATGCTGCACTATTTTTTCAGGCAGATTCAGATATCGGGCTGCAATGACTCCTCGCCTGAGTTTCACAAAACTATGTCTTGTTTGTCTTTATATATATGATTAATACTTAGAGTTGCAAATATAATCCTTACACACAATCTAGAGAGAATTTAAATAATAATTGTTGTGATCTTGGTGATGCCTTCCTAATTGCAAAATATCTTAAGCACACTTTTTGAGATTTAGTAAATTGTATTTTCTACTCTAAACCACTTAAATAAGTATGTCAAGCTTCATAATTTCTGCATTTTAAACAACCATAGTGAGATTATTGTAGTAATCTAATTTTAAATTTAAGGTTTTAAGGCTAAGTGGCTTTTAATATATTAGATGGATACAATTGCTTTTTTTGGCATTCTCAAATTAATATAAAGCCATTCATCAACATTCAGATCTCTTTTTTTTGTCTAATCAGGACTGTGATCAAATAATCTTTGCTGTTACTGTGTAGCCTTTGAGTTTTGCTAAATTCATACTGGTAGTCTTACTATGTTCTACCAAGAATCATTCATGCTAAAGGGAAGTAGTCAATTGGTTGATTCTCTGGAATAAAAATATGATGGTAAGAGATGCTCATTCAAACTAAATTACATCCTATACTCTAATACCCATTAGAACTTAAACATTTGGGTATTCAAGTCACAGACTTAGGAATTATCTCTTTGCTTTAGATATACACCAACTGATACATAGCTAATTGAATCACATAACCATTACTTTCATTTATTAATTAATAGCAGAATTTAGTATATTAATATGTAATATATACATAGTTATAATGAAATTCATATGTTCTAGTTAATAATGTTTCATTAGTAACAATAGAAAAAGTCTACTTGTATCAATTCTATTATTTTACTACAACCCTATGTTGCTACTTAGTATCTATACAGAAGTGTATTTATATGTGGTGATAGATATGAATCCACTGCTAAAAAAAAAACAGCAAAAAAAAATTACAATCAGAATATAGCATTCATAAAACGTCGCATTAAAGAACTCAAAATGTTCTCAAGTCAAATTCTGAAATTTTATTAAGTGTTACATAGCTAATGCCACCACTGGGTACTAATGTGGACTTTCCAAAGAAAAGCCATTTTTACTGTGTTACAACAAAAAATATTGGCACAATTCAAGAAGCAATGACAGTGGAAGCTTCTGCTCTCCAATTTTTATCATTAAGTTCTGTTTCTAAAGAAATATATTCTGAGAATTGTAGAATAACACATTGATAAAAGGCATATTTTACAGTGCCCTCTTGGAATAAGGCTACTTGAAAAGCTCTTAAGGAAAAAAAGATTGTCTAATGTTTGCTATATTGCAACATTTTATCACTCACTTCTCATTTTTCCTACTAGTAAGGACTAATAAGAATAAAAAAAACCAAAAAAAGCTACTCATTACATATTAAATTTTTGATCCAATAAAAGCTAGTTTTAAAAAGACTACAGTTTGTTTTTCCAAATGCATCCCAATTTACATTTTAATTTCTACAGTCTCTGTCTAATTGAGAATTAGTCCTTGATCTACAAAGGGACTTTGACACCAAAATATTTGAAGCTACCTGGCCAGATAGTGGATTAAGTTGCCTTTTGTTGGATATCCACATTTACCAAAATACAGGATGAGTCTCATCAGCAGACTGAGCATTGTCTATGGAAAAGCTTGGAAGAAGGACTAGTCTATAAACCTGGCTCTTACAAAAACAAAAAGTACTTCATATCATTATAAATACACAGGTATATGTGTTGAGGACCCGCAGATCCAAAGTTTCTCCTGAAAAAAAAAAAAAAATTAAAAAGCCTTTAATTTGAAAAAGGAACTAAAAGAAGCTAGTGAGGTACCTGTAAGGGTCATGGCATCAGGGCAATGACCATAGCTGCAGAAGTGCAAATTTTGACAAAGAAAATAAAGTTTCAGATTAAAAAGACAACGTAAATCGAATACTGAAAGAGGGCTTAGGCCATGGGAGTTACGGTAAGTAAAGCAGAACAATTTTCAAGGCAGGAATGTCAGTGTCATGCCCTTTTTTACTGATCAGTACAGTCAATGCCAGCAGTATTTAACTGTTTGCCCTCCTAAAATTACTCTGGTAGTCCTTGCCAGCTGATGGTAGATGAGATGTGGAAACAGCAAGATCTCTAGGTGTGTGTGAGATGCATATAAAACAGGTGTTAAAATCTTGGGATACTTGAACTGGAATGCAACACCCATGGATAGCTCCTATGGCTCTGAAACCCTTCCAAGCACAGCCCCAGCACTTGGCTAGCTCATCACACTCTCTAACAAAGAGGATTGGATTTATAGGGTGAGGCAAGGGAAGGAATGCATTGCTGATATGTCATTCCGTGTGTGAAGGGGAGCACTAAACTTCAGCAGGCACGTGTTGCTGAAATTTTGCTTGGGCTCTAACAACAGCATGTTCTGGGGGTTATTTATCCTCTAACCCATATATTCTTTGGAAAATCATTGGAAGGATAGACAGGATGTTAATTCATTGCTGGAAACAAGTCTGAGTGTTTTCAAGCAGCAAGTAAGGATTTTTAAAAAAAGTTAAAATATAGGGTGACTGGGAGCACTGAAAAGGAACAATACAGTTCTGTGGACTTAAGCTACCTCATGGCTTGCAAAACCATTAGAGACTGCTAATAACAGTTTGCGACACTGTGGTAAACCAAGGACTGTAATTTGCTGGTTTCATTTTTAGAAATACTCATTGGAGCACTGTGGCATTGACGGCTATGAAAAAAGAAATAAGAGAAAGGAGGGAGGAAAGAGTCCATGCAAAATCAAAAGCCTTTCAAGTGTCCTGAAAAGACTGTTTCAGAACATGAGGTTCCCCTGTTTCTTAGGGGAAGGATAGGAGCCTCAATTCAAGGGCATAGCATATGCAAAGTACATTCAGTGTGAAATGCCTGACATTGTATCACATTCATAAAAAGCTGCTGCTAGCAAAACAGATAGCCAAATTGAAACACACACCCAATTTCTATAAAAAACAGGGAAGGAAAACATCAGAAAAACTGATGTCAAGATGAAAAGCAGACTTTTTTCCTGCTGTCTTTACTGAACACTGTAGTCACAATCCCACCACAAAACAAGACAGTCCAGTCACAATTAACTCTGAATGGGGTCATTAAAGGCAGAAGATACTCCTTCACAGCTTAATTTAATTGTCATTCCTGGCAACTGGAAAACCTTTTAACATTTTTGAAATACATATGTGTTTCCAACAGATATTCCTCTTTGCTAAAATGCTCAAGTAGTCATTTTTGAATTGGTTTCTTTACAGAGCTGACAAGTCCTGTCACAGTTGTTTTTGTCAAGAGGCACTGAAACCCCACTAGGTCGTTGTAGTTTTGTTTTCTGAACCAGACTTATTTGTGTTCACTGTTTCACCTCGAATTGTCAATTGTAAAATTACATGCTGTCTTAAAAATTATCCTAACATTAGCAAATGCTCCCTCCCTCAGTGCCTGTTGAAAGCCATGCTGTTTGCTAATGTGACAGTGCAACTGCATCCCTTTCTTTTGCTTTTTACAATTTCCTCAATTCCTTAGTGTTCTCCTTGCAAATATGCAGACATGAGCTGTACTAAACAGCCTCCAGAAAATAATAAATAGCCAAACAAGTCACAAAACCTAAACCCAACATTCTCCTTTCAATTAGCACAAAGTGATTCAGAAGTCCCAGGTCTAAATTAACTGGGAGCACTGATTGTGGATCTTAACAACAAGCAATTGTGGATCTTGGGCAACAAGCTCAATCTACTGGGGCACTTATTTTCAGTAAAAGGAATCAAAAAATTCAGCCCACTTCCTCACATCTTCTTTGACCTCAAAAGCAATTCAACAACCCATTCTTGCAAAACAAGAATGGGTTCATCTCTTATCTAGGTAATATCCAATATGACATAATGTTCCACTTCAAATAAAACACAGCTCAGTCACTGGCAGCACTCTCATCACTATGGCTCAAAGTTTAGAGAAATGCACAGATCCTTACAGACTCGGACTACAAGTCACTCATTCATGTACGGTCCCATCAGCAGCTTTATGTGACATGAATATTTCTGTGCATTTCATGGCTTGACAACAGCATTACCTCTAGAAAAGCATAGAGGAACAGCATCAGAAGTCCTTATGACTGCCCAGAGACTTCCGGTGACTCTGTATCAGATAATAATCAGCAGCCAAAGAATCAGAACATTTTGGCAGCTTTATTCTCTTTAAATTGCCACCTGCTTCTAAAAACACTTTCAAAAGATCTAGCACAGGAGATCCCATTATGACTCTCAAGGGTGGCTACAGTAAAAAAATAAAATTAAAAAAAAAAAAAAAAAAGCCCTTTTGAGATTGGATCTTTTTATTTCTCATCACAACTACTGTGAGACCACCTGCCTTTTATGCACTGTTTGTAAAGCCAGTGTCTTAACTGTAATGAAATAGTTTCAATTTCTCTGGCTGGGAACATTTAACATCACTGAGTCTTCTCATTGTGATACCAAGGTTTGCACTGAAATCAGTTCTGCAATCTCTCCTCCCCTGGGTCAAATCCTGCCAAGTTCTGCCCATTCCTTGCAAATGGCTTCTGGCATTGTGCAACAAGGCAGCACTTATTTGAGAAAAACAAGAAAGCAAAATGCACTTTGAAAAATTGTGTTGCACAGTGTGGGGTGTGATTTGTCCTACTTGTATATGCATTCTCTTCCTGACTCCTAAGCAATATATGTATGAGTATGAACATAACAAGTGTTTAGTATTTTATTTCATGTCATCAAAAAAAGTTGGTGATTTTCCCTTCAGTTCTTTTAAAAGAAACTGTACTTGGGATAATTTTAATATTCCTTATATACTAATACTACCACTAATATTGATACTAATACTAATAATACTAATACTAATGCTAATGCTAATACTATAATACTAATACTACAAAGGCTCCAGAATCATATTGAGCTCCATGCAGAACACATCTTCTCAGTTTGAAATCCTCTTACTTGGAGTCTCCACTGCTGTGGAGATCAAAGCATAGTAGTAACCAATCTCTTAGGAGCCAGATAGGTTACACATCCATACGTAGAGTTCACAGTAGATTTTACACCAGTTTTATTTGCTAGAAGCCTTATTCATGGCACATCTTCCCTGTTTTTGATTGTTTCACTCTGTTTAGTCTAAATTATGTTGCATCACTCAACAATAACTGAATGCCTTCGAAAATATTTTTCAAAGTGTGTAAATATTCACAGACAAATTTGTCAAGGCTGTGCTTTCACTTGCTAAGCAAAACAGCAAAAACCATTGCATTTTTTTTCCTTGAGCTATTATAGTTTCCTTCCTTTCCTTCCTGCATCTCTGATCTATTTATAAAGGCCTTTATGTGCAAACCATATTCATCTATCGTTAATTTTTTATTCCACAGCAGTAGTTTTGAAGGATAACCATTAATTTAATTTCTTTAGTATCTTCTAGGCTTGGTAGACACCATTTTTAAAATAATGGGTTTCCATGATTTTCTAAGCTAACTCTCTCACTTCTAACTGCCCCCACATACAATTCTTGTAACTAACTTATAAATATAGGAAAAAAAAAAGTGAAAATACACATACTGAATTTTCATTTACTGAAAAGTGACAAAGTAATGGTTCATTAATTATTTAAATCAATGTGAATTCTACCATGATATAGGCACATACTATTCTCCATTAAGTTTTGGGGGTTTTTACACTTATAAATATCTACAAGCCAAACCTAACTCAGATCATAAAGAAACTACACAGTTCTTCTGACTGATTAGTACATCTACCTTGAATATGTACCCCTGTCTATGGCAAGTTCAGCAGCTGCCTATATTCACCTGGAACGGAATCAGAGTGAAAAATTTGGTGATCTGGACATCCCACCTACAAATACTATTTAGAGTCATATTTGCTGGACTGACATTACCAAATGAGTCACTTGAAAATACAGATCCCTACTTTCTCTTGGTGTGCCACATCTTCACATTAGTCTGAAACATCACAAAGCAGCAGCACTCACTCTCACATAGGACAGAATCTTGAAGCGAGCTTGGGCCCCTCCTGAAATACAACAGTCTTGATGACAGTCGTAACACTGAAAGCAGAGCACCACATCCAAATCCACAAAACTAAAAAGTCACTAGGCCGAGAAGGGTGGTTCTGGATGAAGTTGTGAGAGCTCCTATTCCCACTAAATTTCTTTCCAAGGGTATTTGCTCTTTGTGCAGTCTTGATACAGGAGTCTCCGTGAGCCAAGGAGAGGAAAGAGGAAAAATCTGTTCACTATTCTGAGGATTACGGGACAGTTCAGTTAAGTAGCCCTTGTATCAGGAGGGATATAGAATGAAGAGCTCTTTAGGTGGTTCAGTCACTCAGCAGGAGTTTGTGCTCTTCCAATAACTGGACACTCCTTCTATTTCATGCAACAGAAATAAGAGAGACCATTATTATATCAAGAATCTAGTATTCTTGGATTTTCTTTAATCTAAAACTGAATGTACCATTAAAGTGAAATATAGTATGACCAGTCCAGACCATCCTTTTTGTTTCTTTTTATTCCTTTCCATCTTAAAAAGGGAAAATTAAAAAGTGCTGAAGTAAATTTGTTAAACCCTTTCATAGCTGAAAAGGGTTGAAGTGAGGTAGAAGGAAATAACCAATTCTTCACATTTTGTTAAGTTCTCTCATTGCTTAGACCACTGCTGTTTTAAAATGATGCCTCATTTCAATAATACCATATTAAAAAACCCCACATGAATACGGGTCCATTTTCATGAAAATCCTGTGGGATGGGAACAAAATACAACCCAAATTTATAATATATTATTACAAATTTCTTATGTTTCTAATAGAAGAATGAGATCTCTGATGAACCTTTCAGACAAAAATAATCTTTAGGCCTTTCCTTTCCAAACATAAGCCAACTACATTTTGAAGGATAAGTGGGGCTGTTTTTCTACTGCAATCAATATATTTATATTTATATTATTTATATATATATCTATATCTATATCTATAAACATATTTTTCTATTTTCTATGCTATGCTATAATCTGCTGCGAAACAACGGAGAGAGATTCAATGACAGAGGTTAATAACCCAAGAAAATACTACATCTAAGGCAGCCTATTTGTACATGCCTCAACAATGATAGCGAAGTACGCTGAAGGGTGCAAAGATAAAGATTAGGCACTCTGTAAATGTATTTTTATGTGCAAAGTCTACAATTTAAAAGCTTCGTATTTATAAAGACTCAAAAGGATCCTTTGGAAAAAAAAAGAAAAAAGGCTTCTTTGAAGTGCTTCTTAATGCACCTGGCAAATTAAACAGATTTGGTACTGGCAGGAGAAGGACAAATTAATGCAACCAGATAGGTGGCAAGCTTCAAATATGACTGCAGTAGCATACTGATGTTAGCAAAAAGGGATGAATGCATGTATTTTAAAAAAAAAAAAAAATTAGACCATAAATAATCTTTGAACTGATAGAAAAACCAGAGACTACGAAGTGCTTTATGTTCTGGAAGACTGTTTTATTCCATTAGCTGCAGAGGGATTGCCTTGGATGTGGACTGCATGCAGCTGAAGTGGAAGACTCTGGTAATGCAAGACCTAAACAATGACAATACATCCCCGGCAAAACTCATGATGTTACAGTGATGTTACTACACAGATAAACAATCAAGAAGAAAGTAACTTCATGGAGCTCATGCTCATCAAGTATTTACTAAAGGTATCACCTTGTGCTCTGGCTCATTTCAGCCCATGTCAGGTTTCCTCTTAGCTAACACTTGTCAGTTAACAATGTCAGCGGTCCCTATGTTGCTCAGCACTCAAATCCCAGTGGCATGGGAGCACACATTTAATGCTGTCTGATGCTCCAAGCACATCTTCAGGCTCATTTCTTGAGGATTACTGAAAACTTGGGGTCACTAAGTATAATCAAAGCTGTATTAAAAAATGTGCTGATATATGATAATGTAGTCTTTGAGCAGCATTAAACCCAGAATAGAGTTGTTTCCAGTTGAAAAACAAGGAAATTTAGTAGCCCAGCCCCTGTGCTTTCTATGCCCCATGCAAAGAGCATCAGTCAGTGGAAAAGTCAGTGGAAAAAGTCAGAGTCAGTGGAAAAGCTTCTGTTGAGTCTGGGGTAAGTATTTACTACAGCAGGAGTAAATAGTGTGCTCCTGGAGCTGGGCAACTCACTTGGGTTCAGAAACATAACTCATCTTGTTTCTTTTTATTTTTGTACCAGCATAATAGTAATGAAGATAATCAGTGTGAATAGCACATGGAAATGCTTGGAGGACACTTTGGAGCTTCTTGAATGTTTTCTTTCATCTCCTCTGCTAAAGTCTTTTATTTGAGAGTTATTGAAGGCTGGACTGCACACACCAAGAGATTTCCAGAAGCAACCAAGATTGAGAGTAGGTAATGCCGCTCTTAGAGTTACACTTCAGTGACAGACACAGCAACACAACTACTGTGGTTTGCCTGCCACCTTTCTTCCTTCCCCCAGGCATGGGTCTTAATCCATATTAATTTAAAAGAGAAATCTCTCTCTACTTCATACCTCCCAAACTACCATTGGTGCTGTACAAATGAGTTCTCCTGAAAAGAACCAGAAAGCCTCCATTTTGTATCATAAGTTGTATCACCTCAAGGGTTTATGAGGATGTGATTTCACTTATTTGAACAGGAACCTTTTTTTTTTTTAAATTATTTCTGCCAATCTGTGTTAAGAGGTTTTTAATGCTTGTTTAATGAAGCCTGGAGAAATTAAGATGTTACTCTGTCAGTTTAGCTGCTTTGTTATAATTTATATCTCATATAGAATTTTACCCATTAGTTTTTCAGCAGCAATATTTTTTTAGTTTCACCAGAATTACAGCATATGCTAATCCTTTAAAGAAAGTCCTGCTCTTTGCAGAATGCATTATAAACAGCCTTCCTGAGGGCTTTGCCTTTTAATCTCATTACAATGATTTAGTTGCTTTTATCTACTTCTCTTTGAAAACAGGTATTTAAAAGTATGTTTATAAATTTACTTAGTTATTTGTGTACTGAAAATTTTCCAATGGAATACATTATTGTTTCTTTTGAACACCAAATACTGTTCAAAACCAAAACTTTAGAAGATAATGTTCCATTTATATAGAGGTGAATGAAGTATTTTGGAGATGTTTTAGGACTGCTTTTCTAACATTATTGGTTTTTTTTCCTTTTCCTTCTGCTTCTTTTTAGCGTACTATGGAGTTTAGTTATATTAGGGGTTGTATTTATATGAACCTTATTTGAGTTATCATGTGATCCTGTCTTTTCAATTCTCTTGGCTAGAGTATTTGGGCTGTTAACAATCATTTCACTGAACATTACAATATTTGATACAAATACGTATTTTTTAGCTTAAACTTTTAATTCAACTGTCTACCCTGAAGTTAAAGGTTTGTCCTCGACAAAAATGATCTTCCTCCAGGGATAGCTGAAGGTCATAGGGAGATCTTTCAGAGAACTAAAGGCAGTAATGACTTGAGTTTTCAGTTTCAAAGAATATTTTTTGACCCTTCTTCATATAACAAACTTACAGTAAATTTAGGCAGGATAAATTTAATAAAATAAACCAAAAATATATATTTCACTGCACACAGTTGTTCCCTTGGGGTACAGGGAAAATAAACACACGACAGATGTTAGTCATCACTGAAGGCACGGTAATGGCATGGCAAATGGAGCAGTCTGGGAACCTATAAACACTGAACTTCTACAGAGTAGGTGTGTAGCATATGCTTTCAATGCCATTCCTAGTTCATTTTAAACAAGTTTTATTTTCAAAGCTGGTTTTTTGTTTTTTTTTTGTGGGGGGGGGGTGTTGTTTTTTTTTTTTCAGTCACATCTCTTGTGCTAAGGGTGGAAAGCAGAGGAGGTAAGGAAAGTACCCATTTTAAGACAAAACTAACAGGATACCCTCTCTATAAGCTTCCAACAGGAGCTCCACCTGTCCCTCCTCCCACTGATTTTGCTCACTGACTTTGGAAATTTTTGTGTAAAAAACACCCTGCTGATGATCACTGAAAGTATTTCACTGTAGAACTGTCTTACACAGATTCCAGAGCCTTGGTGAAGACTTAGTGTGAGGGGGTGTTGCAATTCTTGGTTTAGAGCTCCAGGTTTAGTTCGGAACTCCCCTATTTTTATTTTTTCCTTTTTCCAGAGTATACTCACATATATCATGCTGGCCTGGAGTGTCGAGAAATACATTTGAACAAGGAGAATAAATAATACAAGATTTTAAATACTGCTGAGATCACAAAGGTCTCTTCTAAACAATTGTTTTGAAAACTTATTTTTCTCCTCCCAGACTTGCATTGTTTCTCTCTGATACCGCTGTTAAAAGTCCCCATAAGAGTAACACAATAGCATCCTTCAGGACCAGGTAAAAACAATCAGTGTTCAAAGCAAATCACGATTTGAAACTGCAACATCAAAACTTTACAAAGATATTAAAATTCATGTTCTAGAAGATGTAGCTTCATATTCTTTATTGCATCATTTGGAACAGGATCCCATTTTTAAATGTTACTGAAAAATACCTTAGAAATGTTTAATCTGGTTTGCTTCCTTAGTCAGGAGATTTTCATATTATATAACAGTTCAGAAGAAGCTTTTAGTTACTTATAAATATAAAACATGTACTCCAAAGACCTTCATGCATTGTTTTCAAAATTGTCTTATTTTGGCTATTTACTTGGAGTTCTTGATGGGGGAAAAACACCCACATAAAATATGATAATGAAGATCAGCATAATGCATAATTTTGTGCAACTTCAGCTGTAAGTCAGTAGGAAGTCTTGCGGCTCCTACAGTTGACAGTGCATTACAGAAGGGTCAATATTTCCAAAATGTTTTTTAACAATTGGAATTATTAGAGCATCTGAATACTGGTTGAGATTTCTAAACATAATCCATTTCTCTAAAAAGGTCAGATTCTCCTTGAGCAAGTTTTAAGAGCAAAATAAAAACAACATTCTAGAAGGGTAAAACCAACAAATTCCAGATTCGTTCCAGATGGTGTGGAGGTTTGAATGTTTCTTTAAGCTAATCTATCTTCCATTTCATAATTTCAAAACCTGGGTAAACACTAAATAAAAAAAGTACATATACTATATGGAAACCTTTTGTTAATATGATATATATTTTAAAAAATAAATAGATTTACACAAATTATATATTTATTTAGTAAATATATTTACTAAATAATAGATCTATGAAATAAATAGACTTCAGCTAGCAACAGATGCTGATCGCTACTCAGGGACCACCTGTGCATTGGTCAGCAAGTCCAGTAGGCATGATGGAGCCCTGCTTTCCTGGGAATGGCCCTGAGAACTGGTGAATGAATTTCTTATTTTGCTTTGTTTGCATGCGTAATTTTTGCTTTACCTATTAAACTGCCGTGATCTCAACCCAGAAGTTTTCTCACTTTTACCCTACCCATTCCTTCCTCATCCCACTGAGGTGAGTGAACGGCTGTGTGGGGCTTAGTTGCCTGCTGGGATTAAACCACCATAGCCTAAGTGCAGGTAATTAAATTTGAAAGAGTGCTGTCTAAAGACACAGAAATGAAATAGCACTAATCCAAAACTCTGGATTCATTCAGATGTAGGATTGTCAGATGTGGCTTTTCCCTTGACATAGATATTGAATACTCTGTGATGAGATTTCTTCTCATTCTCCATCACGTAATGTAACATGATTTCCTACCACACACCTTGCCATGTGCTCTTTCACTTGGCTGCAGTGTGAAATCAAGGGCTCATTGAAGATTACTTTCAGTATTATTTTCACTGGTGCCAAAACCAGATGTTTCAAGGAGACACAATATCCCAAACAGACTTCTACTACTGTGTGAAGGGCAGTTGAAAAATAAAATTCATACAAAGCAGGATTTAAACACTCGATAGCTGCATTTAACATCCATAATGTGTTTTCAGACAACTAAATAAGTGGATCCCTTTGCAAAAGCCCTGCAAAGGCTCCCTCCCAGGAGATCACAACATAGAAGAAAACATTCTATTAGGTTCCTAGTACTTTCAAAGTAGTTCAGCAGGCTTATAAACACACTTATAACTTGATAAGGTTAGCCAGCATCCAAACAGTAATGATTTTATCAATGTTGCTCTTCATTTCTCAGAGAAGACTCCACATATGAACACTGTTGGTTTCGTTTGTTATCCTGCTGTAGAGTGAATAATTTGCCAATACCAGAATTTATTTTGATCTTACAGTGTTTTAAGCTACTCTTGTTTGAGTTCAATTCTTGAAAAATTGAAATCCTGTCTAAAATACTTCCCATGAAGTTTTTATTCTTATTTCTTCAAACGACTTTTTGAATCCATACAAAAAAGACTTTCAGGTTTAACTAAAAAGGAAAAAAAATCCTTTGAATTCAGTTGACCTTTCTTAGATAAGGAGTAATCATTTCAACTTTCTAAAGGAATATTGCACTTAACATGTTTTTTTCACCCTGTATGGAGATGTTGAAATTCCATCTGAATAGAAGAAAACACATTTTTACTGTAGTAGTTGTCAATTATCAGAACTGACTGCCCAAAAAGCTTGTGGAGTACCTGTTTGTGGATATATTAAAAAGTCCAGCTGGACATGGGCCTGGATAACATGCCCTGGTTTACCATGCCCTGTGGAAGGGATGGGACTAAAGTGATCTTAAGAGGGTCCTTACAGACTCAGCCATCCCACAATTCTGTGACTACATGTGAAAAAGGAACATCAAGGTTCTTCATTCATCAGAACATTATATAAAAATCTTGGAATATTTGTATCAAAAAAACCTGGTGAAATAAAAATGAGCATTTAAATCAAAGCAAACTGTCTTGGTTTGAAAAGACAGGTATCTGCTAGGGAGAGGCGGAGCCTCTCTAGGAATGGGGAACTCCAATCCTTTCCCTCCAAGTTATTATAATTTAGAAGATTAAAGAGGCTTTTCAGTCAGAGCTATGGGGAAAGGAATAACAGTCCTTTACTAGTAAATATAACAGGACAAACAAACAACAACAACTACAGAAATAACAATAATAATAAACAGAACCAAGAACCCCGAGGGGCTTTGTCTCACAAGCCCCGGGCAGTCTGATCTCTTGGGACCCCAAGAGCACCAAGCTGAAACGGTGGAAACTCCGGTGCTGAAGGTTGGAAACGGTGGGGTGTCCCGGCAGGCAGGGGGTGTCCCGGCAGGCAAAGTGAGCAGGGCTGGAGAAGCTGCGACGGCTGGACCCAGGCTGACCCAGCTCCAGCAGGGCAGGCGAAGAGCTCTGAATTCCTGGGCGCTCCAGCAGATGATTGATGGTGAAGAATTCCCAGGACCAGACCCCTCTGTTAACAGTGGACTCCACGCAGCCAGCCATCGCCTGACCGGCCTCTCCGGTGCCGGGAGCAGGAGGAGGGCACCCTCAGCTCCCGGAGCCCCTGAGCCTTTCCCTCCCCTCAAACTTAAGTGATCTTCCCCCACCCTCGACACTTCTTTTGCGTGGGTCAAGTACCCTTTAAGCATCAGTATTTAGTATCTTAGCAACTTATTGGGGGGGGGGGGAATTCTATAGGGAAAGAAAAAAACCCCACAAAACTAAACCTAACCCCCAACACAAACATATACAAATCTACCTATATTCCGCATGAGATCACACTTCTGTCTGTGCAGAAGGCCCTCACAAGAAACTGATCAAGAAACTTGCAGTCCCTTCCTCTTCCGAACCCAGGCCATAGAAGAGCTCTTTTCTATGTTTCTCTATAAACTTTTCACAATTGTATAGATGGCTTCTTGTTTGATCATTTCCTACTAACATAAAGATCTCATAGTCTGATGAAAAGAAATCAAAATTCCCACTCTTCTTTAATTAAAAGTAAATCTGTAAGTTTAAGTATTTACATTGTGCATCCAAAATATTCTATGATACAATGATCTTACTAAGAACTACTTCTATTCCCCATCTATCTCTAGCAGGTAGATTCTGAGCTGTAGCACACAGTTCCCAGCTTTCATCCAAAGCTGCATTTTACTAGTGAAAGAAGCAATTTCTGACTAATAAGTAAATTAGGCTATAGATCACTTTGGGATGCTTCTGAATGACAGGTGTTATAAATGAGATGGACCAAATTCGATAAATCAAAATTTGGAATTTTATTGAGAGACAAAATGACAGTCTCGGACAGCCACAATTAAAAGGACAGCGTCAAGCCCAGGGTCGCTGCTGGGTGAACAACGATAACACACTCTGCCAGTCTGTTATCCCTAAGTTCACATTTTTGGTTTGCAGCAGTCTCTTTTTATACACTGGATTGCGGAGAGAGGCTCGGGATGTCGACGGTCCTCCCTCCGGGGCATCTTCATTAAACATGCAGGTTTCAGTTCTAAGAGTCTGAATGGATCAGCGGAGGAGGACAATGCTGTTAATGGTTGGGTCCAGGTGTGGTGTGGAGAGGTTAATTCCAGACGGAGACCATCCAGATACGGATCTGATACAATCATCGGGTCCTCCGGGCTATCATCCCCGTTTTCCGTTGCCTTTTGTTTCTTTTCAACGATTCCTGGCAGTGACAGTCTTCTGTCCTCCTTTCTGGTAGTTCTAATCAAGCTTTCCTCGTGTCCCTCCTATACCTTTTCAGGCTAGAGAAATTCTTGTATTTTATTAAGCCACTTTCCCCCGAGTTAACTCACAAAATGCTATTTTAAACAAAACTTAACTTCCAACATGCTAGTTTATACAGAACTTATACAGTTTGTATTACAGTTTATATTCTATTAACATGAATTAACTTTAGGACATATGTTACATTCCTTTTTAATGATTCCCAGCAGAGGCATGTTTGTGTCTTCCTCCTGGTAATTCTAATCATGTTTTGTCTCGTGTCGTCGTCCCGTCCCGTCGTCCCCCCCCCCCCGTCTTTTCAGGCAAGAGAAATTCCTGTACTTTTACTGAGCTGCTTTCTTCTGAGTTAACTCATAGCATATTGGATTAAAACAAAACTTATACTTATAGGGATGGTATTACATTTTATATCTTTTAACACGAATTAACTTTAGGACATATATCACAACAGGTATTATAAAAAAAAGAAATCATTCCCACCAAATCATTAGTGAAAAAAACATTATTAGCTGATGGCAGGCTGGAAGTCAAAGTGAAATGAATTGCCATCCACTTCAGTAATGCCTTTAACTTGTCACAGCCTAAACCAAAGACCCTGTTCTGCTACATTACATGAAAAAGGTCACAGCAACCACAGCTGTAACTTGGTGCCTCCTCATGACGCAGGACAGGCATGCAGACCCTTGCAACGCAGCACTACCAAAGGGCATCACTGCAAGTGCTGAGCCACCTTCCCAAGGATGGAGGTCCTCCACAGGGCCCTGCTTGATCCAAGGCGCAGCCCTTCCTCACAATGGGAAAGCACCTCAAGCTACCTCAGCCAGACCCTCCCCAGGCCTTCCGCCCAGTATTTTATCTAGGGAAGTAGATTAATACCCTAACAAACCAAATGCAGTGGCCATTGAATTCATATATAACATCACAAGCTTTGTCTCATCTTCTTTTTAAGTCGCTGAATCTCATTCCCATAGTTTCTGATGATTTCCACTAGCCTGCCTGAAGATTTGGTGTACCTGCATTAAAAGCCATCTTAATCCATAAGGAGGAACTTGACTCCTATGTGTGCATGAATCTGTGTGCATGTGCATTTTTGGGGGGTGGTGGTAGGTGTATCTACCTCACCAAAAAAACCCCAAAACCAGTAATCCTGCAATTGTTCTTTAAAAATCAATCAATTTAATTTATTTATGTCTTCTAGCAGTATTTAGAGACCAAAGATCAGTTTTCCTTATCACCATTTTATCACACTTTCCAGACCCTTCCAAATAATCTTTCTGAAGCATTAAAAAAAAAAAAAAATCTGATAAGAAAGGGGACATTAAAAATAAAGAAAGAAATGCTCAAAGACAGAAAAAAGGTCAGAAAGACAGAAAGGACAGGAATAACACACAAAAAAGAGAAAGCACCTGTCTGAATATCCCATTCTAAATATTCTAAAGTTGTGATGGAACTGCAAATATAGTTTGAATTCACCACCTAAGTCTTCCTGGAATAGAAAACATTAGACCAAAAACAATCTTTGGAACACACATTTCTCAGACTAAGAAAATCCTCTGTAATTTCAGCTGGCATGTTTTCCATTGATGCATTTATGGCAGTCTATTATCCAAACAGACTGTTTGAACTTCACTCTGTTACAACCTATGACATATTCAATTTTCTGCCTTTGCTACTTTCCACATCAATGGATTTCATATTGTCTACAGGAGGATGAGGCATTTTTCTACTGCTTGCTGTAGAGGATAGAGATGAAAACATGTCCTCTCTTCAAACTAATTTTCAAATACTTCTATCATAATGCATACTATTTCCTTGACTTTTGTTTGCCTTTCCAGCATCCCATAACAATTGAATAATCTCTCCTGGGTTTAATGCACTACATTACAGTGAGCTTACCATTCAGACACCAAAAGAGTTTTAAAACAGTTCCAAACTATGTTTACAAATTTCAGGGGGGAAAATATCTCCAAAAAGAGCTTGAATTTTTACCTCAATTAGAATGACTAATAAGTACACTACATATGCAATTTTTACTTTTTTCCAAAACTGAAACACATATGAGAAATGTGTAATTAAACAAGGAATTTGGAGAGCATTTTGGAAAGTGTGGCACTGCTTTTTATAACAGAAATCATCCTCTCCTCTCACTTTCAGGATTCTGAGCCTGGCAAAAGTTCCAGCATTTTTTTTTTCATAGAACATACTTGTAGTTCACCAGAGATAAGGTGACAAAATATCTAATACATCTTCAAAACAAGAAGCAGCAATAATTTTGAAACACCCATCTTTAAAGGTATTTTTTTTTACTAAGAGTTCAGGGATCTGATAAATCCAGAGGCTTTATCTATAAAGGACACAAATTAATATTAAGATAGAATGGACAAAGAGCGAACTACTGTAACATTTTTTCCTTATTGAGTTAATACTTCAGGCTTTTTCTGTTGACATCCTTTCCTGTTTGTAAAGCACTGGATAGCCAAGAAACATTCATTATAACCTTCTAGTAGCACATATCTGTTTACAGTATGGTGCAGAAAGAAGAGTAGCAGTAAGAAAATCAGACACACAAAAGCAGAATAAAAATACTACAATGTCACACACCGTGTTATTCACTGATTATCACAGATCTCCCAGTTTAGTAAACATCTCCTTAAACTGGGTCCAGAATGCTTTCACCACAGTGTTTTCAGAGGGTTTTCTTATTCTAGTCACCTTTACCTAAGAATGGAAAATTCTGGTCTGCAGCTGCAGCAGCAGCAAAAACAAAAGCAAAGACGCTTGCTTCCCTGTTTCCTTCTGTTTCCATGTCAATCCAGAGCAAGAGTCTCCAGTTACACACCCTAACCTGGAATTCTCGAACAGGAGGAGCAGGAGCTTAATACCAATCAGATTCTGTCACTGATTTGGAACACAGATACCAGTGCTTTACAGCTTCTATTTATCTTTGTAAGATATGAATGGCATTGAGACATACATGGGACAGGTGAGGAGTGTGAAATGCACAATTTTAAAAGAGGACCTCAAGATACTAAGCAGTTCTTCATCCACCACAGCAAGTTTGCACAGTAGCAGAGCACACCCACTGTGTTAGGACAGAGTCCAGAAGCAGTGTCAAGATCTACAATGAGTACGTATTCTCCAGCAATGAGCATATTACAAAAATCTACCGCTAGAGAAAATAATTCTAAAAGTGGATTGCCTATGATAAAGATGTAGATATTCTTACTGAACTGTGTGAACGCATTTGTAAAGAAAGAGTCGTGGTTTCACTGGGGTACTGTTACTTGCACAGCACATTAGCTTTAAGTTTCAAATCAGTACACGTTTAACTACAGCCCTAATTTTAGTTCAGTGTGCCTGTTCCTCTTGAAATCATAGATTCACAGGTAATAGTAAAGGACTCTGTAAAGGACTGGATGCTTCACCATGCCATCTCAAAGAACAAACACACACAGACACAGATTTGTGTGCCTTTGCACTGGCCACTGTTCCCTAGGCTTATCCTGAGCTTCCACATGTGAGGTATGGTGTACATGTGGAAAAACTTGTCTGGGGTAAATAAATAATCTTACCAAAACATTCTTAGTAGTCTTAAAAGAAAATTAATCTTTTAAATGATTATATCATGTATCAATAGAAAAAGAATTGGCTTCAGACCCCTACAAACTTTAATATCTTTTCATCAAAAGCTTGGTTTTTGCAACAATACTGCATCTCTGGGGATTTAGGCATCACACATGAATTTCACCAAGAATTAATATCACTGCTTAGGTTTTAATTCTTTAGTTTTTCCTGCATAAACCTTATCTGTGGAATGTTTGAGCAGTGTTTATCAGAAAGCAAACCAACAAACCAATCCCATCCCAAAAATAAAAATAACCTCTGCTAATAACCTCTGCTCTTGCACTACCATAGATCTTGACCTACAGATCAATTTGACAACAATGTTCTCTCTTCTTTGGATCACACTATTTTTTTTTTTTGATTGTGAAAAAGAATATACACATGCAACCAATTAATTGTACATCCTAGTACTAAGCAGTAAAAAGATACTTTACAAAAGATTACACATAAATATTTCCACTGGGACTGAAGCAAAATCGAGTTTTACAAAGATCATTGGAGTTGTATCTGGTATTTTTACAGTAAATTGCATCTAGGAGTGATCTTTGAGGAGTAAGTATGAATTTACTTTTACTCATCAGCTGTGACAGCAGTGCTGATTTTGGTGAGAAACTGCTCCCACAAGGTTGCCTCCGCCTTTCTTGACACAGGGAGGCAAATTGGAGAATCTTCTCTTGTTCTACCTAACAGCTGTATTCTGAGTGACTAATTGGCTAGAACTCCCTACAGGGAATACAAATGCTAGTAAAAGAAACAAGCAAAAAAATTCCATTTAAGCCTGGACCAAGATTAGGGGGAGACATGAAAAAATAATTAAATAAAGGCAGTGATAAGATGGGAGAATAAAGCTTGTTACAGAAAGAGTAGAGAGATTAAGTTCCCATTATTAGCATTCAGGTAGAAAGTACAAGAGAAGCAAATTCTGACATTACTCTCCTCTCCATTGCATATGAACAGCTGATGTTCCTATGGGACTCCGTGGTGGCTGGAAATGGGCATATCATAAACAGTACTGCAAAACACAGGGAACAGAGTTTGCCAAATGCAGCAGTACAGGGCTTGTCAGGATTCTAACTTTGGTTATTTGCTGCATTCACTGTACAATAATTTTCTTCACCATTTTATAATTTCAGTGTGAAGAACCTCAGCAAGGGCAGAAGTGTGTGAATGGAAAGAACCCTTGCTGGAGCAATGCCAGACAACTGAGTTGGGAATTGTCTTCAGCACAACAGAGTTACATAGGTTTACTTGCAGGTAGCACTCTGATAAGCAGCTGAGTCAACACCTGCTGTCTCATAACTCCTCCCTTCCTCTATTATCGGAACTGGGAATAATGTCCAGATTACAACCAGCAGGGAAATTCAAAAACTGGTATTCTTCTTCAGTGTCATTATCATATGTATGTCTTTTTCTAAAGCAGTAATATTTTCCATTATGTAAGGGCAGGATGGCTGATACCACACACACTGCCATAAGGGTGATGACAAGAGTGGTCCTGATAAGTCTATTTTTATCACCTGCATCTTTAAAAAAGGAATCAGCTTCCCGCTAATATTTTCAGAGGCTACGTAGCTCCTGACTGTCAATGAAACACTGGGAAGTGGAAATCTACTGACATTTTCATTCACCTTGGTGCTTCTTTACTTTCTGAACTAATGGAGCTTGAAAATTTGACCCCTAATCACAGATTATTTACTATGAAACAATATGGTTAAGGTTTAAAATCTTTTGCACTTCCCCACTGATTTACATTTACGCTGGAAGCGCTTGAATCCACATTTGAATCCACACACCTAACTGAAATCTGTTACAACAATTCAGCTTTTAATTTTTGATAGGTTTAAATCCTTAACTATGGTAAATCAGTATTCATATCCTGTCTGACCATTCTGTAACAAAATTTGTAATCTTTTTACTTGTGTCATTACTTCCAACTTATTTCACCAGTTAATTTTAATTGCTCTCCCAGAAGAAGGCACTTACAATCCTCTCTGCTCAAACAATCCATCCAAAATTAAAACCAAAACAGGGCTTCTAAACTTTCTACTGAACCCCAGAGTCTGGAGCTGCCTCAGCTGCTATTTCAATGATTCTGATCTCTTAAGTGTATTTTTTTTTATTTTATCAGTATGGACCCAACTGGCTGCTTCTCTTTTTAACCTGTTTCTTTCAATGATCACTTTTAACCTCCATCAGTAAGCATCGATTATTAGCTGGAAGGAAGGGCAAAGGCAGCACATTATGATGAGAATGATAATGAGGAGAGCAATTATAATCAGTTGCAAGGAGGGTTTTGAAAGTGTTTTTCATGCTTTGCCTAGGAATGCAACAGCCACACACACCCATGATCCATTTCCAATGGGAAAGATGACAGTGGCTTCTGAATTTTAAGAACGGAACTTTATATTTCTGATTAGATTCTAGTTCAAACTGCTGGGAAGTAATACATAAATCATCATCAACATCTGTGTTGATTGGGGCACTTGTCTGAGAGGTCAGAACTCTTGTGTTACAAAGAAAGCAGACAGGAAAATGGCTGCTGCTGTCACAGCTCGTGGACTGTCTACAGGCAAGACGGCAACAAGTGGGAAGAAACAGCAGCCTGCTATATGCACACTTCACTGTATCAGACCCACTGTAGAGGCCTTATTTCACTTTATTTCATAAGTGCAGTGCAAATTGTTCTCCAAGCCACCTGTAGTTTCCTGCAGATAACAAAACCCTCCTAAAGATTCTGACCCCATTCACTAAACATGACTGTTTTATCTAATAGCAAGCCTCCTCCAGGCAGAATTTCCTCGTTACTAAAGTGGCACAGGAATAGCCTGACCTATCTCATGTTGTCTTCTCACTGTCACTAAGATGTGTAAAAATCTCAAGCGAAGAATTTTTTCCTGCATTGTAGAACATAGCAACCCCACATGCAGTTCAAGTGAGCCATCTGGAAATGATGGGTAAATGATAAAAATGAGCAGGGCTGCTTCAGTTCAAGAATTATTTACATTGATATAATACAGGAGCAGGTTTAAGATGACTTTCTCTTTCTCATACTAGTTCATAGCTGTCTTAAATTGAAACGCATTCATACAAGTAGTGATTTATTGTGTTTTATCTAAAAGAGTTGGGAATAAATACATCCAAATTTGAGTTGTGTTTGCAGTACTTCCATGCAAAACCTGTAAATGGAGCATTACTAGCATTGTCCTCAATTAATCTCGTTACTCCAAACCAAAATGAAAAATAATAAAAATTCTCTCCAGTTTTGAGGAACAGTCCACAAGCCGAGATGACATAGAGAACTTCTTCCTCAGCTTCAGCGGTGCTGAAAGAGTTTGGTAAACAACTTTTTTCTTTGTAACCGATGCAAAGTCAACAGAAATCCCACGATTATATTTCCCTTTTTAAAGACAAAGTCACAGTTTGTTAGTATGTTGGTATCATGGGTTGGCACAATTTTGTTTTCTAGATATAGAGAAATGTAAAATGTTTTTCCCTGCCCTGACCGTAGCGTGGGTTGGGGGGGAGGAGGGACAAGGACCTATCAGAAAGCAGGCTGGGATATTGACAGCTAAGCTGACCAAAGAGAACTGTCAGTGTGACTTCGGAAGGAACATTTAAAACTGATCTGCTGCTGACCACCCACTCTGTTCCTTCGCTAATCTGCCATGAGGTAACAGGGTGGTCGGGGCCAGGCCCGGGCCCGGATCGGGCTCTGCTGCCCCTCTGGGCGGCCGGGCGTGGCCCGGCTGGGCTTTCAGGAGCTGCTGCCTGCATGGAGAGCGGGGGGAGCCCAGGTTGGGCCCTCCATTGCCGGCTGGGCCAGGCTTCTGAGAACTGCTGTCTGCATGCAGTGCAGGGGAGGCCCAGGTCGGGCCCCTCTGCCTCTGGGCGGCTGGGCCGGGCCCGGCCGAGCCTTTGAGAACTGCTGCTCGCTTGAGAGCAGCCTGGGTGAAGCCTTTTTTGCAGCTTAGTGATAGCTCCAAGCTGGACCGCCCTGGATAAGACCGAGAGGTGGAAAAAAGAACATCTGCCAGTTTCTTCTACCAGCACGGCCTTGCATTTTTTCTTCAGCCCTGCAGCCCGGCGCGTGCACGTGGCCTTTGCAAGCCTGAGCAAATTTAACCCTTTCTTAGCAACACAGAACTTTTAAAGCACAATTCTTCCTCAAGAGAAAGAAGAAAACAGAAGGTACATGGAACAGACACTGCATGAAGTCAGTTAGATGAGAAGTGAAAGAACTAAAAATACTAGAATAGGATTGAAGAAGTGGACATTTTTAGCTGGACTTTTCTAAGGTAAATTATGAAGAAATGAACTGTTCTTTGCAGCATCTTAGTATTATTTGGGTAGAATGCTATTCTAATCAAAATTAAGGACTGGTGTAATAAAGATTTATTTGGGAACTTTGAAACCCCCACTCCTGGGTCAAAAAGGAGGTCTCAGCCTTTTGAGACGAAGATTCAATTTTAGATCAGAAGAGGTATTCGTAAATAATACCCCAAATACACTGAGAAGCTCTGTGGATAGAACATCACAGTCTGCGAAAACTCCAGGCGGCAGCAGATGTGTGACAAAGTACTAGACTATTTTGTCTTGTAGCAAACATCTTCATAAAAAGATCTTAGAAAGACTCTTCTCCTAAGTAATGAGTAGTTATGCCTAAGTGGTGAAACTGACTGAAAACATTAAGTTATGTCTTTCTATGTTGTTCAATAAGAAAGTTAATAGTTTGTAAGAGGAAAGAAGCGTGTTTTAAGGTATCATTCTGTTTTAGTTAAGTTTTTCTTGTTTCTCAACTTTTTTTTTCTTTTCTCAGTCTTTTAATATATGTTAATAAAACTATGTTTGTTCATTTTTAAGCTTAAGCCTGCTTTGTTTATTTTTTCTCCTGATCTCTCCCTCCCACAAAAATATTAACACTAAAACCCCTACAGTTGGGGTTTTAAAACCTCACCCTGACAAATAAATCTGGACACAACCAAATGCCCAGACCAGTGGTTTACACACAGGATTAAATCTGCTTTGATTGAGGCACAAAATAAGGATTTTTCAAAAGCTGAATATGGTGAACTTGAATTTCAGTCTGTTTGCTAAAAAAATGAAGAAAAACAAGGATGAGGCTGGGTAAAAATCTGTTGCCAGAAGCATCAGGAAAAACTATTTGTTACATCTGTGTTTGCCAGATTTACCTTAATTGGTTTATCACATGGGGCTGTTTGAAGGCTGATTGTCTTTTGTAAACTGTTAA
Source organism: Hirundo rustica (assembly GCF_015227805.2). Taxonomy (NCBI): domain Eukaryota; kingdom Metazoa; phylum Chordata; class Aves; order Passeriformes; family Hirundinidae; genus Hirundo; species Hirundo rustica. The sequence goes on from NC_053451.1 coordinate 86,233,790, forward strand.
TAGAAGACAAATCTCATGTATCCCTCTATTTGCTAGATTTGAATAAAAATAAGTAGTTAGATCAATTGAAGCAACATGTTGACAGAACCACTAAACAGACTGTATGGCTGCAGGAAACAGATGAAATACAAAAGAATCTGAGTGTTGAAAATGCCTAGGGGCTAGCTTAGAAACAAGTATCCTTGCTGAGAGCTTTCCACAAGGCTGATTTTGGTTATTGGAACAGAGCAGCACATAAGAAATTTAGATTACGCAAAAAAGGAAACATTTTATTAATTTGTAAGGTTGCATGCCCAAGCTAAATACTATACTTTTGATAAATATAGGTTCCACGCTGCCCTTCACACCTTACACAGACTTGCACAAAGTGGAGTTGGGCACTAACAGCATAAGACTGCATTAGGGGTCCTTGTTGTGGACACAGTTTTTTAACTGAGCATACCATACCATTTTTCCCGTTAAAAAAAAGTCACATGCAAGTTTTTCTCATTGTGGAGGAAAACAGAAAAAGAAACAAAAAAAAGGTGTCAGATGGTAAATCACATTGCTGTCACTTTCCTGGAAGCATCTCAGATTTTTTGGCAAGAGGCACACTACTATGATATGAATAGAACTTAACCATGCAGTCTAGGGAGTTATGCAAGTGGCTGTTATGCATTTACTCAGAGAGAATTCTTTCAGATATGTCTGTTAGCAACAGTTAAAGGGTTGAGTAGGTGTTGAAATATCTTTACTAAACTGTATTCCCTTTCCCACTTAAGTGAAGTGTTAGCCAAATGAAAATCCTTCCATACTGATTTTTTTGCTAAATTGCTTCCTTTCAGTAAGTCTCAAAACAAATAGAAATTTAATTTTTTAAAACTCTGTAAGAAATTATGACAGCAAAAAAACACAAAACCAAATCAGCTAGATTTGGCATGTTGAAATATGAAAAAACATTTTTCCTTAATTTACATTTTAAGTCTTTTAAAAGTTTGTACAAGCATGTTTTGATGTTAAACATCCTCTGTTAAGTTGAGGAGGCTGGAGAAAATAGACATAAGAAGGTTGTAATTGAGAAGGAAATAGAGTGGTTATCAGGGAACATCTTTCCCTCTTCCATCAAATACATTTTTTTTTTTTTTTTTTACTAAGGTGGATTATGGTGCACTTGAACCTGGTAACAAGTGTAGGGATAGGGTAAAAAGCTAGCCCGTCATTTCTTCTAAGTGCAGCTAACAAGAAATCTGTAAGTTCCAACATGAAGCTGTTTTGAGAATGAGAAGTTCTAACACAACAATCTATTCTGAGGGTGAAAAATAAGTGCACTTGTAATAAAAAGGGATTTGTCCTGTTGGAAAGGATGAAACTAGAAAGCCTTATAAATACGACTGCTTAGATTTTGAGAATATGAAACCTATATGTGAGATAGAATTGAAAGCAAGTTTCGATGTCTGAGATGTCCTAGTTACTGAATGTCTGGAAAACAATTATATGCCCAGCTGAAGGTAATCCTCCCTTATTAAACAATGCCCCTTACCTACAGATAGGTCCAAAGATCAAATGGAATGTTCTGTCTCACCCTCCAATGTATGGTTCATCCCATACCTGTAACCTCCCCTGAAGTATCAGGTACCTGTAACCCCATTGGCCCAATTCTTGTTCCAGCCCACCCTGAAGCCCCTGATAAGGGAGCCAGGGAGACCAGATTGGCCTTTTGCGACTTCCTGCCAGGGACCTTACTCTTGGAACTTCCTCTCCCTACTTCTCCCTTCCCCCACTCCCTGGGCCCTGCCATGAGTTGTGCCAGGCAACTCCAAGCAAGGCCCCACACCCTTTATAATAAACCACAACTTCTAAAACCTAACTTCGGAGATCTCTTGTCTACATTCATCCACACAGTCCTGGAGTCCAGAGAGAGTCCTTGTTACATTGTTCCCATGAGAATCAGTGAGGAAAACATAAACAATCCAAGAACAGATAGGATAGACAAATAAAATACCTTTTACTAACCAATAGAATATAACAAGAAAGCTATTAACCAATGAGAAGTTGCCCTCGAGGTTTGTAAAAACTGTATAAAAGACAAAATGTGGCTATAATAAAGAGCCTTCTGAGCCTTTTTAAAACTTGATAACATGTCATTCTGTATGTTGTGACCATCTCTACATTGACAAACAATAAGTGGTAATGGAAAAAATATTTCATCATATTTGCCTCTTAGTAGATTATGACCAAAAAAAAGGAGATGAAAGGCTGAATCAGGGAAGCTTTCACTGAGGCTTAACTTTGATTCAGCATTAGCTAAGTTTTATTAACCATTAAAAAAAGATAAATACACGTTGTATGGTTAAAAATAATAACAACCATGTGATATCAACCTGGAAGTGGATTTAAGCAGTTAAAGGACATGATAATAATGGATAATTAATTTGAAAATTGTAGAATGTGGTCAGGGAAAAAAAAATTCCTAGAACATATGTAAATTTACAGATATGGGTCACTGTCTTCAGCTGCACAAACAAGAAGGATGCATGAAAAAATCCTTCTCTTCGATGAAACAGTGGTAAGGACTCACCTAGAAAATTATTTTGAGACCTACTTTCAAGCATGATACTAAGATAGGCACGGTCTGTCAGAAAGTTCAAAGGGAACATAAAGATATAGAGGAGGATCAGAGAAACTGGAGACCTAAAATTTACTGGTACAGGCTGAATAATCTATGGAATGAAGAAAGAGATGCTAATTTGAAGAATAACAGTTCAAATAAAACCTTATAGTCTTCAAGTATATAAAAGGCTGGTGCCATCTGTTCTCCATATTTTAAATGCCCAGGGCAACAAGGGATATTCAAGTTCCTAAGTGTATGCAATATGAAGAACTGTAAAGTGGAAAGGCTTGAGAATCTCCATCTTTGTATGTTCAGCAACTGATACTACAAGTATTCATTTGGAGAGCAGGGAGACGCAATAGATTTCTGATTTTGTCCCTGACTGGACTTCTCATTTGCCGCTGCATGGGTGAGCAGTGAAGCAGTTTACCAGCCTGTTGAGTTTGGGAAAGAAGGAGAGGGACAGAGGAAATCCATAGGCATATGAATGGCTCTCACAAAAGAGGCTCCTACTCCACACTCCTGCATTGTATTCTTCAACAATGGTGATAATATCCTCCTGCACACAGTTCCACATTCACAGCCATTGAACAACATCTCCCAGAAGCTTCATGGACAGCATTGTCTACTTAGCCTACACATAAATGCATCATATTTTCTAAATGCATTATTTTTTTGAGGTGAAAGACAAGATCTACACCCCAGGTGTTCTTGTGTCAAAATTCTCCTTCATGGAGGCAACTTTTCTCATCTTCATTTTTCTGAACCTTACAATTACTTTTCTGTTTGTTCTGCAGTACAAAACCAGATTTTAAATAGAGAAAACTGAATAGAAATTTTGGACAGGCGTGCTAGTGTTGGTAGCCTTAAGTTTTTCAACTCACCCCTGTTATGATGATTCCAGGTAGCATTAATAGCTTGCAGCGCATGAGATGGGTGAGAAAGCACTCTGAGACTTCAACAATTTCAACAAACTGGAAAAACAGAGGAAAGTAACTTTTCCTCATGGGGGGAGGCAGTTTCAAAGATGGGACTAACATGAAACAGCCTCACTTCAAAATTATTGACTATTGTCTCCCATTAAATCATAGAATCACCATAAAATGATTTGGGTTGAAAGGGCACCTTGAAGATCATCTAGTTCTAATTCCCCATGCAGTGGGCAGAGACACCTTCCACTAGACCAGGTTTTTACCAAGCTGGCCTTGAACACTCCCAGGTATGGGGCATCATTCCCACAGAAGATAATTTTTTCCTAATATCTGATCTAAACCTACTCCCTTTCAATCTGCATCCATTCCTCCCTACCCTGTCACTACATACTCTTGTAAGTAGTCCTGCCCCATCTTTCTTGTAATTTCCCTTCAGTACTGGAAGGCTGCAATTAGGTCTTCCCTAAACCTTCTCTTTTCCCAGCCAAACAATCCAAAACTCTCAGCATTTCCTCATAGCAAAGGTGCTCCATCCCTCTGATCAACCTGGAGACCCTCCTCTGCACTCGATCCAACACCTTAATGTCCTTCCTGTGCTGGGGACGCCAGAGCTGGGTGCAGCACTCCTGGTGGGGTCTCACTAGATCTGAGCAGAGGGGCAGAATCCCCTCCCTGGCCCTGCTGGCCGCGCTGCTTTGGATGCAGCCCAGGACACGTTTGGCTTTCTGGGTTGTGAGTGTGCATTGCTGGGTCATGTCCAGCCTCTCATCCACCAGCACCCCCAACTCCTTCCAGGCAGGATCTGCTCTCCATCTGTCCACCCTCCAGCCTGTACTGATAACAGAGGTTGCCCTGACACGTGCAGAGCACCCGGTCTTGTTAAACCACATGAGATCCCCATGTGCCCCCTTCTCCAGTGTGTTTATGTCTCTCTGGTTGGCAACCCATCCTTCAGATGTGTCAGCTGCAAATTTGCTGAGGTTGCACTCAGTTCCTCTATGTCATTAATGAAGATACTAAATAACATTGGTCCCAGTGCAGATTCTTGAGGGACACCACTCATTACTGATGACTGTTGGGACTCTGAGCCATTGACCACTTCCCTCTGGATATGACCATCCAAGCAATTCCTATTCCACCTAACAGTCCACCTATATCCACCTATCCTCCAATTTGGATAGAAGGATGCTGTGGGGACTATGTCAAAGGCTTTACAGAAGTCCATATAAAACCAGTTTTTGCGCTGAAATTTTCCATTTCTGTCTGTAATCAGTTCTGATATTTCTTGCATGCTAAGGGATTCAAAGCATGCAGATTGTACTTCAATAATTTAACTTTCATTACTTGTCAAACCAGATCTTCTATCCCTTTTGGTCTGAAGTAGATGCACTACTCCAATACTGCATACAGAGGCAGAAACCTAAAGGGGGGAAATAACAATTATCACATAGTGGCTATTTTCTGGATTTTTTATTTGTTGCTTTATAGATTATATTCCCAAGCACATTTTTTGAAAAGAGTAACTAACTATGACTATTTTATTTTTAAAATACTCCATTAAAAGCAGCTGATGTGTTGCACAGGACTACATTTGTCTACTGCTTTGTTCAGCACCTAAAAAAATATCCTGCTTTTTTATATTTTGGTGCTGTAACAATTTACTTACCTTGTAGTACATTTAAGGGACGAGATATCAGAAAATAAAATGACAGCAGCAGTCTCTAAGAACCAATTAGGCTGAACGGCAAAGGTATTTCTATAACGTGAAAAAGTGATACAACAAATATAAAAGTAGAGCACTCAATAATTTAACTAGAAAGTAGCAGTCATTGTATTCCACAGATCTTCAAGATGATTCCACCAGAATCACCAGAATCTTGAACCCTCATACTGACAATTTTTTTTTTTCTTAATTCACTCCACACTTGCAGAATCTTTATACATCCAAGGCCAGCAAGCATGACTGCTTCAAGATCAACAGATGCTGTTTCCTGGTCTTGTTCAGGTGTCAAATGTTCTCTGTCTTGGGTGCTTTCCTAGTTTGTTCTAAAAACAAGAAAAAAAACCACAAGCTAACTGCCACTCCTATATTTAATAAAGACTGTAGGAGAAGGTTCCAAGAATAATTACTTCTGATTATATTTTCCTACGTAATGGAAATCTTCATTGGTTGAAACACTGAATGACAAACTACACTAAAAGCAAGCCTAAAGCATTGAATATTTATGCTTGCCTGTGATCTACATGAAGAAAAAACTCAGAAGTAATGTAAACAAAATTCTTAGGGAGATAAGATACAAAGAGAATAATCTGAGGATCAGATAGCAGCATAAACAATTTTGGATGACAGCTTCCAGACTTGCCAAACTTTACTTTAAAATCAATTATTGTTCTCATGATGACTGTCAGGATTTCTGTAAAGGCTTTTCACCTGATTTCAGTTGGCGCAAAGTCAGGGTTCAGTACACAATCGACATGAGATTCTTATGGGAAGTAGTTTTTACAGATTCATGAACGAAAGTAAGTGGTGAGGAGACTTGAAGTCTAACTCAGGTATCAAAGGTGAAGAGACTTGTAGCACATTTGGATAGGCCTTTAAACAACCATGGCAGCAGGGTTGGACCAGATGACCTTTGAATGTTCCTTCCAACTCAAGCCATTATGCAATTCTATGAAAGAAAGATAAACTTCAGAAAGAAAAAGAAACATCCTAGCTAAGATGGAGAGTAGTGCTCTGGGATATGCTGGAGTCAAGCAAATGACAAAAGAAGAACATTCAAGACAATTACAGAAAAATTAAGCAGAGTAAAGGGAATTTTTCCAGTATCTACTGTATTCTAATAAAAAAACTATAGACATGAATACATCTATGTGTAGTAGTGAATGCTGAAAACGTCAATCAGTTTTATTTTCATGGAAAAGGTAAAATTTGACTTTGTTTTGTGCCTACTGCAAATTACAGCTCTATATCCTGGTAGAGGAATTCAGAGACCAGAGTTTTCCTCTATCTTCTCAGTTAGTTAATTACCTTTGGTAATTTGGTGGCTTCCTGCAAAAGCCACCAAACCCTGAAAGGGTCTTGACACTAATTTTACTTCTAACCTCATTTCTCCAACCTCTTCAATTAGTTACTGGACAAAGCAGAAAATAATGTAGCTTCCTGTTCTCAAAGTACCGTAAACTTGGACTTTTTCTTTCCCATTAGTGCACTGCTGTTTTAAAATTAATAACTGAAATATTTTAGATTTGACTAAATCTAGGTTTTTGCTGTTGTTCAGCTGAACATAAAACTCTAAGGTTTTGTTTTATTAAAAGGAAACCATAGAATTTTCTGAATCTGCAGCAATCTTTCAATTTCTCTCAATTCAGCTGATTTGGAAGCCAAACTTAATCAATTATTCACATTCCCAAAGGGAAAATTCAGCCTAGTTATCAATGTCTCTTAAAAAGCGGACAAACTACCTGTACTCGTTAATTAGCACACAGTTCCCATTAAAACAGGGGGACTTGTCATTAAGTTGTTAAATTCCTTGCCTACTTGCAGTGATTAAAATCCACATCCTCAAAGCCTACTAGGTATTGCCTATGTACATTAAGGTGTTATTGCATGAATGATGACCAATATAAATAATTTACAGAAGTCTGAATTTAAGGGACCATGCTGCCAGCTTCCCTTTCAAGGGATTGGAAGAATAAGTTATCAATTTAAATTAAAATCCCATGCATCAAGAACAACAGAAATTGATTTTAATGTCTCCTGATTCCAATTCTGGGAGTATTAGAGGCTCTTGAAGTTTTATAATTAAAGAATGATATGTCTACACTTTTGTCAATCTAACACAATATCTCCTAGTAGGAAATTATGTAGTTTATTTTTTCAACAGGAAGATCGTAAACCTGGATCCACAGATTATTTTGATCTCCCCTGAAAATCCTAAAAAACTAGTTTTTAAACTAAACAGAAAGAGCACAAAAATATTACTAATTAATTTCCATGGCCAGTTTTTAACCAATTGGTTTTATAAGATGTACTTTTATTTTCATAACACAAATCTCCTTTTTAATTTTAAATAACCTTAATGCTTTTCCTAATTCTTTTCCCTATTTTATTATTCTCTTTGTGGGCGCCTTTTCTGACTGAACTCATGATGCTGTTCTATGCAGAGGACTGGGAGAAAAGTCAATGAACAAACACCTTCTGTGAGGAGCTGATTACCAGGGGCAGTATCTCTCAGTAAGGGCCTTTTGAAGTAGGAACAAAACTCTGCCTCTCCATGGCGAAAAACACTAGCACCAGTCTGCAAGTCATCCTATTCAGCTGCAAACAAGTTGGCAGAGCAGGAGGTTCAGAAAGAACCCAACTTCCCTCCGTCATAAATTTCTCTGTGCACTCAAGTGCAGCTTGAGCATCTTTTTGATTACTGCAGTAATGGATGGAGATATTAATTTGCTACAGGTATTGTGACCCCATTGCACATTTCATGGGAAGAAAGGGAGAAATATCTCCACAACATTTCTAATGCATCAGAAATAGAATCTCTCCACAGATGTGCACAGGATCCACCAGTCAAGCATCATATAGGATTTCACAAGCTTTTTCTTCAGGTAGTAAAGGAACTACTGCTGGGTCATGTGAGCTGCCCAGACAGTTTTCATCAGTAGTAACAAGCACTATTCCTGAACTGAAGAGCAAAACCTAGATCCCTCTGTGACAAATTCCCTTTTCAGGGGAGCATGGGTCTGTGACTTCAAATGTAATGATGTCTTAGAAGCTGTGTGTTTGTCTCTAATTATTGCTCTGTTGCTACATTCTTGTATTTTTTTCTCCTGCTAAAATGACAAAATTCAGAAAGATTCTTCTTTGAATTTCATGGTGTCCAAGGACCAGTAAACCTGCAATGATCAGGTACTGAGAAATAAACATATTTTTGCCAAGGAATGACAGCATTGAAGCATGTGTCCAAGAATGTAAAGCCTGATATATGCAGAAAAAAAGGCAAACTCTATAAGGCTATAATGGAGGAGAGACATGTAGATAAAGATTATGAAAGAAACCTCTCTCATATTATATTCCTGTGTGCCAGAAAACTGCCAAAGGATCAAAAAAACCCCAAAACAGTGTAATCCTGTTGCAACTGATACAAGAAGTACTGACTCTCAGTGACAAAGGAGAGCATGTAAAAGTTTTATTCTGGATCATAGGGGCACATTCAATGCCTTGTTTAATGGCCAAAGCTGTAGCTCTGGAACATTGTATTCTTGCAAGCATACATTGGAGAGAAAGAAAAAACAAATAAACGAAGTAAAGTCTCTTTGACTTTGAGCTCGAAGAATACCTAGTCATCCCATTTCATGAGCTTTGACTACTAAAGCTCCTAAATATATATTTATGTCATAAACCATTTTCCTTCAGTTTCAGCTATCATTGATGCTGCTGGATAAATTGCCTACTAAATGCAAATGTTCTAAAGCTACTTTTACACCCAACAAGAAGTCTAAAAAAAATCTTTTTAACTAGCAAGTGTGAAAAGTCAGGATTGATCAAAATTCAATTAAATGTTATGCAGGAACATTTCCAAAACTAAGAAGGACATAGTTATCTCAATAAATAGGCCGAACAGTTTCTGTAGTTTTCAACCCTAGATCTGCATTCTGAGCTCCAAAATCATCTCTATTTCAGGCCTGATTTCTTCTTGCTTATTACAGCTTTCTATCTGGCAAAGCAATTGTTCTTTTTTCTGATATGTGCCACAGATACACAGTTTAGTCACTTGATGGTCCAAACAGGATTTAAAACTACTGCAATGAAGAATGGCAGTTGGCAAAAATTGTTGGAAAGTTGATCTGCATTAAATATGTTTGAGTGACACTAGTACATCTCATACTGGGAGAGAAAAAGAGCCCATCTGAAACACACTATTTCTTTTTATTTTATGTAAACTTGTGTCAAGAAAATGAAGTCCAAAGAATTTTTTCTTTTAGATAGAGAGGTCAAACGGAAAAAAGGAGCATGTTCTGGAACTGAAATGAAAGGACAAAGTCCTTGTTAAGACTATTATTCATATACTCAATTATAAATGGACTGGGGTGGAATGGTAGGGTTTGGTTTTTGTTTTTATTTTGCCAGATGAACTAGGTGGTCAACATTTTTTCATTTTAGAAAAGATATATTCTTTATTTATATGAGAGTTTAGAGAAACCATTTGTAGAACTTAATAGATATTTCTAAAAATTATTTTTAATTCTTCCTCTGAGCTTCCTTTCAGCTATTTATAACCTGAAAGTTATAAAAATTTGAAGATGTTATTCCAAAACTAAATACTTAATTGCTACAAATCATAGCAATTACCTTGGATTTTATTTTGCAGAATTTTGTCAGCCAATACTGGAAAGTCAAAAGTAACTAATATCTCTAATTTAATGAAAAAGCTCCTTTAACTGAAAATTATATTTCAGAAATTATTTGAATTAGTTTAGTTATTATATGCTATCATCTTGATTTTTGCTATCTACAGAAAGAAGAGCTTTCAGAGAGGAAGATGAAGAGCCTAGGATTTACACACATGAAAAAAAAAATACAGGAAAGTTTCTAAACATATTTCTGCTGACCACATTAGAAATATCACTACTGTTAAAAGGTGAAGAAGTATTTAAATAAGCCCATATTTTCAGACTCTGTAAGTTTAGGATGTTTTCCTTGGTGACAGGCAGTAGCTGGCAGCATCACTGTGCAAGGTAGGCTTTCAATCTCCAAGTTAACTTGAAGTTAATCCTCTTGGACACACTACTGAAAAATCCCAATACACTGGTTACATTTCCCACTATAAACACGGAATCGTACTGTCAAATTCCTACAGCACAGTTTCTGAAATTTTATGATTTGAATTATAGTCTGTTAATGTTATTTTAAAACACAGAAAATCTTAATATATACCTTAGCAGAAATGAAAGAAAAAATACCGGTTAAAACTAAAGATCAACAGTAACATCTCCTTCACACAAAATCTTGAGCTAATACTTAGCCTACATCAAATTTGCACTGAATAAGGCAAACACCTAGCAACTAGCCTCTAAAAAACAAAACACTTCCTGGAAAAAACTCTAAGAAATGTCACATGTAGACTGGTGCTGATGAGCATACTGGGGCATTACTGACATCTGAAGGTATGATTTTTCACCCAAGTACTAGAGTTTTCAGTGACTTTCTTGCCTACGTAGACTTCCAGACCTGCCAAGTGGTTTAGAATAAAGACTGAAATGAAAGAAGAATGGCAGAAAGTGAGAGGTTTCCTTATGGACTACATCAAATTTTCTGTAAAATGAATGGGAATTGTTGCAATGCACCCCCCACTCCCGAGTAGACATTTCTGCATAAGGAAAAAGGATTCAGCTTACGTGAAACATATGAGGAACCCAAACTAGAAAGTTCTGTGTCTTTCTCTTTGTAATTGGCTCAAAGCCCAATGCCAAGAGAGAAGCCCTTGTTGGACCTTGTCACGGTCCTTCAAAGTCTGTACCTTTCCTTATTGGTAATTTGAGTGGAACCCACCTAGACTATTAAGTACTAAAGGGACTACACAAAAGAGCCAAAGAGCTTTTTGGGACTGCTGTAATGGTCTCTGCACTGTGTTCAACCTGCATTTTCTTTATCTGTTTATGTTTATTATTTTCCTGTTTATTAAACCTTTTATTTTACAAAGCATGTCCAGGGAAGTTGTCACGCTATGTGATTTAAGCCATTTCTCTGAACAGGCTGGACCCTCAGAGGTATTGGAAACCAATACAGGGAATTCCTGAAAAATTAACATGAAAATTTTAAAGTGCTACTATATTTCCCTCTAAATTTGCAATGCAGACACAATGAAACACAGCCTTTCACATACTTGGTATACACACAATTAAAAATCTTTGCCAGAAGTGTGAAAGTAATCCATCTGTACTATAAGTAGTACAATAATGGCTTCAATTTAGTCAAAGGTGTGAATATGTTTCATACCTTGTCTCAGTTTCTCTCATGCTCTTTTGGAACATGTTAAGATAAAGGTGACAAATTTCCATTGATCAAAGTCTTTATCCCTTTCCTGATAATGTCTTCTTTTCTGGAATTTTTCGGTATTCTTGTTTATTCTCCATTTCAGCCAAACTGTCACACAATTTTCTTTAACAGTTATTGCTACCACAGCCAAAGCTCCCCAAGTGGGCTGCACCACCTCTTCACCATTCAGTTCTTATTTGTCTTGGGTCTTGGTAAAGGAAAACTCGGATGCCCATTACTTAACTAAAGCAGCATATAGATTTGGGAGCTTGGGAATGTTTCCAAGCTTCTAAAGTCTGAGCATATATCCTACCTGTAGCCATGATAGGGCAGGACTTAGGCAAATAATAAGTCATTTGCCTAAATCCTAATGTCTTTCAAAGGTAACCCATCTCCACAAGGGGAGTGAGAGTCATAACTTGCACTGACCAGGTCTTTACAGCACAGTCACAGCTTGGCTGAGAAACCACCTCAGTTGAACAGATGGTGCCCCAGTTCAGGCACTCTCATTGCCTTTAGAGACTGAAGTCATTAAGAATCAACTTCTCTGACAAATTCTCTATCTTCTTTCTGACAGGAAAAATCATATGTGATGAATTTTGTGTTGGCTGGTGGGTGAAATAGAACATCTAAAAAATTCAAGTTTTATATCCTCAACTGCACTGTATGAATTGCGCAGAACACCCTCCTCCGAGTCATTGCAGAATTGTATGATCGCTTTTAACCAAAATCCCCAGCTACTACAATGAAAACATGCTGTTAGCTGGCAAATTTTCATCTCCCAGGTCTGTACTCAAACATAGCTGAAAGCCATTGGAAATAGCTGCTAGACCATGAAAAAATGAGGATTAACCATCTATAAAATGTTATTTATAGAAGACAAACCATTAACTAGGGGTGAATTACTAATTCACCAGTGGTTTCTCTGTGACAGGGTCACCTTGGAACTTTCCTGAATTTCTATCTGTAAAGTTCCTAGTTTGTTGGTTTTTTTGTTTTTTCTTTTCAATAATACATTGTCCTCAGTTTTTCTTTTTGCCATTTTAAAATGCATTGCTCCATTTTGACAGGATTATTTTGTCAGCTGATAATGACTAAGCTGATTAAACAGATTCTCTTATTTCTTAGATTTTACCTGTATGTATCACCAAAGTCCTACAAAGTCGTGAGTCATGGATTGCTAGAAGTGCTGTTCAAGTATGGGGGGGGAAAAAAAGCACAATACTACTCATTACACAAAAAATATTAATATATATGGCTAAACACTGGTCAAAGGCTAGGCTGGGAACTAGTCAGACTTCTTATTCCTCATTATTGAAAGAGAATTAAAAAAAAAAAAAGCACTATTCTGAAATTTGTGGTTAAAGAAGGAATTTGTTCAGTAGATGCCTAATACACAGTGACTAAGAATTTTTTTTTTTGAAGAGTTAATCTGAAACTACACTATCACTCTATCAAGTATAAAAACTGATTTTCATTCAGTGAAGGTAAAAACATAACATATATATATAAAGTCTGATGTTTTCCTTTCTTTGAAATGCTTAAGCAATCTTTGCCAGTGCCAATCAGAATTTATTTCCATTAGAGAAAAAAAGAGGAAAATCACTAGCATTTGATAAAATTGTAAGTTCTTCCTAGGAATTGTCCCTAATAACATTGTTTCATGTAGACGTAGAATGCTGTCTCAGACAGTTTAAATTCTAAAATGGATTGATTGATTCATGCACCAGCAAGAAATATAATCCTATGGTAGTTTTATTTGTGTGTATTATTCTTCCTTATCCTTTCCCTCTTTCACCCCTATGAAGGCATTGACTCACCATTAATATTAAACTGCTCTTAAGTCCTGTGGGGGCTTAATAGTATCAGAAAAGTGAGGGCCTTCAGTCCTTCCAGACTCTGAAGAGTATATGACCAGACTCAAATTCTCACTATCATATATGCGTTGTAGCCCAAATCAAGAACTGTTCTTCTGTATCACATTTGCAATATCTACAATAAAAGGATCATCCTCTAGGAATTAAAAATATGAAATATGAGCCCAATCCTAATCTAATAAATTGATTTCCAGTAAATGTTCTAAGATAAAGGAAAGTACAGTGTCTAGGAAGAGAATACTCTGAAAACAGCTCAATTTTTCATATTACATACTTATATTTCTAACATACTTTCAGGTTCTAATACACAGAATTTCATTTTGGAGATGGAAACTTTTTCAATGATGACTTCAAATTCAAACAAGATAAAAAATATAAATAGTGTCTCAATATTTAATTAAAATCTTGTGTGCATGCATTTTTTAATGGAAATACACCAGAGCTATTTGTCTAAGTTTTTAAAAGCACCAATGGTTTTAATCAATGAAGTTTTCAGATATTTTGATGTCACAAGCATAAGCTAGATATTTCAGAGCTAAATTACGGCTACTGGTCATTCCTGCAAGAGAACACTATGGCCATTACACTCTAATAATTACCAGTACTCAACCCTCAAAATCAAATTGGAGTAATTAATCTGCTGGCAGACTACTAACCTATGGCATAGACTTCTATTTTTAACAGACGTTATTTACATACCTCTATCTCTAAAAGCAACAGGAAAGGAAATACAATTACAAAAACATGTATACACCCTTCTCCTGTCTTCTCAGGAGTTGAATATCTCAGAACCACTTTGACTTTGCTGAACACTGAGAATGTTTGCTAGCAATCCTACCAATAAAGTGAATACAAATCAGGTGTTGTTATTCAGCATAAGGAGCTTACCAAAATGAGATTTGTCAATCACTTTCCTACTGTCAATTTCTGTTAAAGTTTCGTGATTACCGCTGGGGTCTATGAGGAGAGTTACATGGAATGATAAGTGACCGACAGCTGACTGCAGTTATGGGCACTTTTCAAGGGATCTATGCTTTGTCATTTAATTCCAAATGAATGCTTAGTAGATAGAAATAAGCAGGAGATAATGCCTTACTAGTGTGAGATCTGACTCCTAATGAGATTATTTCAAATTGAGGAAATTCAATACAGAGAAAAGAGAATGTGAAGATTAAAGATGAAAGGCAAAAGTAAAAATATGGAGCTGACAAAACAAGAGTGAGATAATACAGTTTCACCCTTACAATCCATAAAAAAGTCTAGAGGCTGTATTTTTGAACGGCCTTTTTCCACAGTTGACATTTCAGCCAGGAAGTAGAGAAAATACAGGGAGTCAATATATATTAAAACAGTTATATAATATATAACATATAACATATAATATGTCAAATAGGTTTAACAAGATTTATAGTCTCTTGAAAGAAAAATAAAATCAAAGAACTGACCAGAAAAACAGACTCTTACTAACACAGAAAATAACAGCTCAATCACGCTTAAACTGAATTTAACTAATAGGTACTGCAACTGGTACCGCTCATTTCAGTGCTTAGAGGATGGCACATAACACTGCCTTTTATGGACTGTGTAAGTGCATTGTACAACATTTAAACACACAACATTTAATATAGTCGCATTCAAAGTCCACTGATACCAAAGGAAAAAAGCCTAACTTTAATCCTAGTTTTTTCTCTTAGAGGTTTTTGACAGCATGAAGATTTCTGGACAAGGCACAAACAAGGCAATGTGAAGCATGATTCTGGATTACCTTCTCTTTGCTCTTAATTACTTAGTACTAATTTTGTAGCAAAATGTCTAGAAGTTGTTATTAATGCATTTTTTTTCTTTTATTTATGTTAGCAGTAAATCTTTTATTTCATACAGCATCAAGGTAGAGGGATCTGGATTGTCTAACACACATGCACAGGCACCTATCACCTAAGGAGGAATGACAGTACAGAACAGTATTCCTGGAAGAACCAAGTGTCTGAGTGTCTCCTGATATACCCCAATCTGTAGCAATAATTCTTGCCAAGGCCCTCATTTGAGATTTCCTTTCAGAATCCTAATTTTCTACTGCTATATGTATCTAGAAGAAGATGATGAAGAAAGCGAAGGGAGTATATCTAGCCTTATGGACAAAAATGTGACAACACAGGAGATGATGAGCATCGTGGCAAAGAACCCATCACCTCACTCAGACTTTGGTTCATGTTATTTTCCCAGCAGGACCAAAAGATGGTACAGCCTGGAGTTTTTAGTGTCTCCTAAAATAGCTCTGAATTTGTATCAAACTTCAACAAGAGTAGTCTTCTCTAGCATGCTAGTTTTCATGTTGCTAAGAGCAGTGCCTGTTAACAGGCACTTTGAATTAATTTTTTTGAGATTACAATAAAAACATATTGTGAGTATTATCAGTCCGAAAATTCTCCCTTCATGATGGTATCCCATGCACAGGAGAGAAGGAGAACCTCTCTTGCTTGGTAGTCCCAGATGACAACTGTCATAATGAGCAGAAAGATTAGACAAGCCACAGAACTTATATTCTTCATTTAATCTTTGTTGTCAACTCTGCACTTGGTAAAGTATTCTGCATATTTCGTCTCCTGGCTGATTGTTAAAGCTACAGAAAAAAACCCCACATAACTATTCATTTCATTTAATCATGTCCCTCATGGTGAAAAAGTTGCATTATCTAAATAAATAAATCTAAATGCACCATTTACAGTCATGGCATAATATCCTGAAAACTTACATCAACAATCCATGACTTCAAAAGACAACAGTACATTCTAGTGAATGCAAAAGGTTTGGTTCATGTGTCAAAAATTATTAAGGTGAAAAAACACACAGCTGGAACACTTGTTTGCAACATCCTTAAAAAAAAAAGTTTTCTCTCTGTTGAAGAAGAAAACACATTACAGATTCACAAATACACTGATTACGGAGAGCAGAGGAAAGTAATACAGAAGCAGCATATGTCACTCAGAGCTCAGGAGTTAATAGTTATGTGGTAAAATGCTCCTGTATTTGGCAGCACTATAACAAAAACAGAGTTGAAACTAATATTTTCCAGAGTCCTCTAGGAGAGATCAATGAAAAATGAAAAAAGTGAAAAATATACTTCTGTTTGTGGAGGAAACTATCCATCATTTGCACTGCAAAATCCTTAGGTAAAGCCAGACACAGCTGGGTTTACCCTTTCAGATGCATACTTGTATTCATCTAGATATAAAAGTAGTAGGTAATTTTACAAATTAATTAATTAAATGTGTTCTGTGGGAGTCTGCTGTCTCATGATACATTTTTATATCCTTTTCAGGAAGAAAACAATGCATACACTAGTCTAAAACCTTATTTATTTATTATTCATAATACTATTTTCTCGGTATTCCTTGGTAGAAAGTGGGAAAAAATCAGAAGCATCTCAGTGATAGGAATTTCTAGTGCATCCTCAGTCTAAACATTACCATCATTTTGAGAGATATTTCCAAATGTCAGAGAGCAAACTACATTTGATGCCAAGCCAAAGCATTTCAGCATGGATGCATCTCTTCAGGCTTCTATTAATAGAACAATCTATTTTAAGGAAGAAACACTACTCATATTTCACATGGTTGGAGTTTCAAGAAATTGGTTTGAATTTCTCATCATGTTTTCAAACCAGCTCTTCTAGATTTACAGTTTTCCAATTATCTATATGGCCACTCAGTGTGCTCTTGTTTTCAATTAGATAAATACATCATTTACTGATGGTTTCATTCTTGGTCTCTTATAGTACATCTAAATATTCAAGGTTAAACAAATTCCAGTCTATTATCTTACAAGTAATCATTAATTCAAACATGAAACTATCATTGTTCACCTCAAACCAAAGCGCCATTTCTTCTGGCTTACATGAACAAGTCTGCATGAGTTAAAATGCTTACTAGCCAAGACTGACATGGCACCATTTTTTGTATCATGTCCATCTGAAGTACATTTTTACACTGAAAAATATACAAATGCATACATATTTTATGCCCTAAAACATTAGGCCGTATTTTCTAAATGAAGTCATCTCTTTTCAAAAAGATTACTGAGAATACTGAGTGACCAGTTGTAGTTGCAAGTTCTGCTTATAAAAATAATTCTCCTTGATTTCCACAGCATTCTGCAGCAACAGTAGTACCAAGAATTAACTTCTTTCAGCATAGCAAGAACTTCTTGCTAAGAGAATCTTAGCACCTATATGCCGCTTAGTCAATCAAAAAAGAGATAGGTTTGCATAAACATTTTCTTGTAAACATTTAAAAGAGGTCTCTAAAAGGGATACCTCAAGAAAAGATGAAACTTTTCCCTCAACTGGCTTTACAAAAGATCTAGATTATTATCATAGATAAAAATTTTAGAGGGTTTATAAACAGCTTGTATCTGATGACAGGCCTGCCAACTAATGGCTTCCTCTTCAACGATAACAGTAATGATCATTGGTCTGCAAGGTAATTGAACCATGGAGGTTAACGTAAATTAACACCACCAACAGCTATCCAGAGGATCTCAATTAGCATATGCTACAAGCATAATTATGGGCAGTTAGTTGACCAATGCCCTTTGGATGTTGGACACTGTACTCCCATGTGAACTGCAAAATTTGAATTTTTGATAAAGCGACTGAACAGGATTTGCAAACTCACATATTCACCCCAGATTTGTAGTGCTGGAATACCTCTTCTCCCATGGTCCCTTTAGTCTTTTTGTTTCCTTAGGTTAAAAGGCCAGTCGGTAGAGCAATGTCAGATCTGTGTACTTTCATCGTGACGGATTCCAGAGACATGCTGGTTGTAAGGCAGAAGCCATGGAACCAGCACAGCCTGTTCTTGGATCTTTTGTGCTGGGTGTTTCATGTCACAATAGCACAGGTTGAGCTATTTTGTTACTGCTGTTGTGCTTTACTTCACTTGATTAATTAAATATTTAGGCAGCTTATTAAGGCTTTTTAAAAAGTTATTTGATAATCTATTCTGAGTTTCTTGTTTTAGGCACACATATCCATTCTAGGAACTCTTTGTTATTTATTTGACCTATTATACCTTTAAATATTTATGTACACACCTACACTGAAAGCTACTCAATCTTGCATTGAAGGATTTATTCTACCAGGACTCTCAGCTTAAGGAGGACAGTCAAGAAGTTGATTTAAAGGAGCTTAATATTGATGCATTTTCTAACTGTACTGATCTCAAAATGTGAGATAACGTCTGGAAAAACCTGTTTGTCATCTTTATTCTGAGCAGCAACTCAAGTGATAAACCGCAAATACTGTGAACATGTAGAAAGCAGATTAGCTTTTTTCCCAAGGCTTTTCTACTGAGAAAGAGAGAATTACACACATATACCTACTTTTCCTAGATTCTTTGTCTCCAGTGAGGAAGCTCTATTTCTTTGGCAGTATTAATACAAGCAACAATTCCCTGAGTGGGAGGGGGCAGGGAGAGGAAGGAAACCAGCCCCAACCACTCCTCCCAAATTTTACCTTCATTAATCTGAAAAGTACCTCACAATCTATAAAACTAAGAACATAAGGCTGTTAGAAAGAAATAAATTTTTTTGTTCATCTGTACGTCAGAACTTGGGAAATTAAACACAGCAGTGTACAAAATGTCTCTATTGCTAAATAAAGCTGTCATATCATCTCCTGCAATGCAATGAGAATTAGCTAAGTACAGCGTGTATGTAATGAACGCTAAATGCTTTCCCACCCTTCACTCTGGAAAATAGCAGACCATTATGAGGTTTCCCTGCTAGACTAGGTAGCATCCAAAGCAAAACTCTCTGTGATGTGGGTCATTTTTCATCCAGACCTCACACCTTACTAGAGTAGCCTGTTACTCCCTTATTATCTTTCTAATGAAATTAAAAAGAAAGGAGAGGTGGCTTGTGGGAGCACCACACATTGGGGTTTTACCTCACTATAATACTGAGATCTTACTAGAGCTGTACCCACACCTGATCAGCTTATAAATATTTCTGTATTTATTAGTTTAACATAGTCGTCACTGTCACCTGATAAAGCCACTGACCTAATATCGCAGGCAGTGAAAGTTCACTACCTCACTAAGATGCCCAGAGGAAGAAACAGCAGAAGAGCAGTGCCTGCAATGCAATTTCCTTAAATTAATGTAACCATATATGATGGAAGTCTAGTCATAGGTTTAAGGTTTATCCAATTTAATCTATTTGATTATTTGAATTATTAGGCCTTCTACAACAAAACAGGCTTCCTAGTGTATGTGATGAAAATCCAGAACCATTGGTACATGGATCATCTCCTACAGGCAAAAAGAGCTTCCAAGACTGTGTGAGGTTTTCTGACTGCTTTTAATTCCCTATTATAACATCTCCTAGTCAAAAAACATTATGAGGTTGCCATCCATAAGAATCCCACCAGTATCTGTGAGAGGATTCTGACAACAGCAGGGACAAGAGATCTATAGATGGAGGTGTAGCATGATCTATGGCTTCTCTGGCTACCCACTACACACAGCCAGATAAGCACTGCTTCAGGAGACGTCACAGAAAAGGTGCCAATGTTAACTGCTGTGCCAGTGATGTCAGACTAACTTCTGGAACTGGCAAGGTGGGCTTCAGATTATTTAAGAGCTGACAAGAACATGCTGAAATGTAAATCTGACAAAGTGTCAAGAAAGAAAAACAGAAGAGGGAACAAAGTAGAAACAAAGTAGAGAAAAAATATTCAGAACATCGTGTTAAGGAGTGGAGAGAAGATGAGGGGAAGGATACACTTGTGTCTTTTCCTCTCTTATTTTTACCAGAGAAAACTGTTGTACAACTTAATCTGTTTTTTAAAAAAAAGAAATAAAAATAAAAAAAATGCAGTTTTCACCATGAAACCACAAACAATTACAGATAACACCCTTTCTCTGCCATCTCAAGCTCTTTTTTTTTTTTTTTTTTTGGTGAGCTGTTAACTTTAGCTGTGATATTATTGGATTTTGCTGCTCTCTGATAACTAAATTACCATGAAGAACCTAAAAGATCAACAAATTGTCATAATTTGCACTCCTCAAAATGTCCTCTGAGCTCTTAGAGACCCTCAAAAATCTAAAAGGTGCTTTGCAAAGAAAAAGTACTCTCACTACTACTTAATTTATATGAACAAAATTATTTGACCAGGATTATAAAAAGATATTGATGCACTGAGGATAAACCTGATATTCCAGAGAACAATCTCTGGTACTTATTTGTAAATGTTTCTTAAACTGAATTTTAAGCCTCTAGAGCATTTATATAGCCTGCTTATGGCTGGGAACACCTGCAGAACACTAGACTAATGATAAGTATTTAAATTGAAAGAACTGAAATTGTTTCAGTTCAACATCCCTTTGTTGAATTTATGTTCCTGTCTTCAGCTTAAGACTCGGACCTTTTATTATTGAGCTAGATCCTGAATCACTGATTCAGTTTTTGCTCTGAAGAAACTCTCATATTGCACAGTAGGACTTGCTAAGTAATGGCTCTGACCTTGGTGCAGTCTCTATGGAATATCAAGCCTTGTACAGGATGAAGAACATACTGTAATCCCTTTGGGAGAACATTTATATGTGAACATACTGTGTTCACAAAATCTGCAATATTTTAAAGAAGTGTTAAGACATTGAGAGTGGTAAGCGGGGGAAAAAAAACCAAACAAACACTTGATCAACATTTTCATCCTTCTTAAATTTCAGTAAGTATATAGTTTTGCTAAAATCTTACAATGGGTTTGGAACCCAGGTCTGAAAAAGAAAATCAATAAAGAACATTTAGGCTTGACCTTAAACTCACGTCTCTCATGGCCGTCCGCCCAGTTAATCATTCAAGTTTCTATGGTTAAGTTGACACTGGTTCCCTGAACCAGGTTCCTGTACAGACACACATACAGGTTCTTTTTTTATGCCTCTGTATTTAGGAAGGTCTCAAGCGCAAACTGATTCTCAGCCCCTCAGTCTTGGTTTCTTCAGCAATGGGCCAAGCTAATTGAACTGGAGAGAAGCCACAAAAAGGTAAAGCACAAGGCCTTCAAAGGATACAAAATAATTTGTTCTAAAGAATCACATGCCTGGCAGATTTCTGGTCTACTAGGAGCACATACATTCACACTTATACACATACACAGCCTTGAAAAGTGAACCTGAAAACAGAAATGCATCTAGTCTTATATCTCCTTCAGTTAGACCTAGCTACATCGAGGTGTACTCACCTTCATAGGCTGCTCTAGTACATTTTCAGCACACAAACACTTTCTGTTTTCCCTTGATGAGAATGGGGCTGTTCAAACATTAGATCTTTAGACCATCAGGACATCTAATTCCCCACCCTCCTCAGTACTCTCGCCCCTTCCGTATTGGTCAGCAGTTTAGTTTTCCTCTCCGTCCTTGCTGTAGCCTTCCAATTGACTATTTGGGGATGTACTGTTGCTAAAAGGATATAGACTCCCAGAACTAAAAGGCTCCCTTTCTTGAAAACCAGCAGAGAAAAATACATCCTTGAAGGGTGCACCTGATCTTACCATAAATTATCTATGCTTGATCAAATGATGCCTAAGCCCACAAACACTTATTTCCCTACTGTTTGATACCCTTTCTAATTCAGAGGTAACTGTCAGAACTGAAATAAGATAAAATATAACTGAAGTTTTTCCATACAATTTGCTCTTTTGTTTTATTCCCATAGCTAAAAGGGAACTGCAGGCAAAGTGAAAAAACACACACATAATTTCCCAAAAATTCTTGAGCACTGGGTCTTCAGAGATCCTCCAAGACATCTGTTATTCATATTTTTTTCCTTTCCAGAGAAGCATCTAGCTGTTATTTTTATAAATTAGGCCATTTCTTGTTTAGTTAATTTTCTTTCTCCTCAGTCAGTCTGACAAGTTGGATTTGTCTTCTGCATATCGTGCTTGACTCTCCTGTCCTAATCCCATGAGCAGCAGGTCCTTCATAATTTCACAATGTTTTATCAAGAACATGGTCTTCTCTCTTCAGTTTCTGGGATATTCTATTATTATCAGCTTCTCTTCCAAATTATGTAGAGAAGAAAAACGTCAGTCCTCCCTTCCTCTTCTTCCTTCGCATGTCTACTCTGTTTTCCTGTGAACAGGAGCTCCCTCTGTTAGAAGACATCCATTAGGGGCAGAGTTTCAAGCGATTAATATGCCTCCACCTTTAGTTGTTCAATAATGCAAGCAGAGGAATCCTGGCAGATGCCATCAAGTACATCACACAGATGTGACACCTGTGGTATCCAGGGACCATTGTGGAGTTGTCATGGGTTAGTCCAGTTTGGTTTTTTAGTTATAAAAGAATGTAAAATAATTCTCCAGGTCAGGACCTGGGAATTGCTTTGGAAGAGATAGAGACCTATCAGAGAGTTGGTTGAAATATTGGCATCTATTCTGACCACTGAAATTGTTGGCTGCGACTTTGGGAAGTGCTGTGTGGAGCACCGTGAATTTCCTGTAGGTGGGTCCTTTTTCTTCTTCCTTTGGCCAGAGAGAGAGACATGTAACATCGAGCTGGGCCTGCTGCTCCCCCCTTTTGCGGGGGATCTGGCCTGAGTCCTGGCCGGATTCCATCGGCTCCCGGGTTGGGAGAGGGGGGAAGGAGAGGTTGCTGTTTTGCAACAGCTACTTTCTTCAGACTGCCCTGGAGCAGGGAGAGATCTCTGCTGGGCCCCTGGTGGGAGCTGTGGGCGCCACTTGGGCCAAGGCCACCCCGATTTACACCGAGGGGTGGGCTGAGAAGGCATTTATGATCCTGCCTGTTTTTTTGTGATTCCAGACTGCCTGAGTGCTCCAATCTCTAATGTTTCTGTAAGTTCTTCCTCCCTCATCAGCTCGGCCTTGAACATCTAACACCACAAGCTACAGAGAGAGAGACAAAGACTCCGAGCAGATTTAACTCTTTCTTAGCAACATGAAGCTTCCAGAGCTTGGCCCTTCTCTGAGAGAGTAAGAAAGGACAGAGTAAACATAAAGAACAACAGCATGAAGTCAGTAGAGCTAGAGTGAAAAGACTGTTGGGACAGAGGGTTGAAGAGCTGGTTGTTCTATTCTTATTTGAGCCATGGAAATGAACTCTATATTTAGATCATTCCTTTAAATCATGGAAAAGAGATGCATTTGGGGAGACGATTGTTTTAATTTCTGTGTGAATTTGAGCAAAGGTGTTTGTGATGGACTAAGTAATATTAATCCTATAAGATGCTTGAACAGAGATAAAGATGAGAAGCCCCCTGCGCCAGTGAAAAAGTGAGAAGATATCTCTGTTCCTTGAGATGAAGAATCCTTTGCTTTGGAGTTATTCATCTTTAAAAGGTGACACCCCAGTATGCAAAAGTCTAAGACCCATGACCCATAAGCAGCTTGGGAAACTGCTCCTGGGAGGGTCACAAAGGCAGGTTTCTCCGGGCAGTTTTTTTTGTGACAGTTTAAAACCCACAAGAGAACTGTTCTAAGTTGTCAGTGGGATCCATGACTCTAAGAGAGACTCTTCCCTTAATGAATTGATGAAAGACTATTGTCAGATAGTGAAACTGACTAAAAATTACAAGTTTTGTGTCTTTATGTTGTTTTGTAAGAAAGTGAATAGTTTGTAAGGGGAGGGAAGAGTGTTTTTGAAGTTTCATTCTGTTTTAGGGGTTTTTTTCAACTTTTTTTTTCTTTTCTATTCTTTTAGTGTATGTTAATAAACTATTTGTTAATTTTAAGGCTGAGCCTGCTTTGTTTTTCTCCTAGTCTCTCTCCCACAGAAAGAGTAAGTACCAAGACCAAAATTTAGTGAACGTGAAACCACTACATTAATTGGTGTTTCTGCCCGGTTTGAAATTAAAACTATGACAGGAGTATATTGCACTTTTTTTATCCACAAATGTTAACAGATGATCAACATAAATATTGCCATTAAAGGATTCCATGCTACAACCACCTATCTCACCACCTTCTCTTTAGAACTGTCCTCATGCATGATTACGAGAGTAAAAGAAAGTGGTCTTCAAACATACACATTCCTACTCACTGAACATTTTGAGTGAAAAAGCTGAATTAATTTATTCCCTGGAATGGGATAATTTGATCAATACCATTTCAGAAGCACAGGCAGTAATAGACTTGTGATCAATTGGAATTCACTTTATATCACCTGAAGAAGATTTCTAAACAAAAGAAGCAAGTTCCTGACTAAACTTCCACCCACAAAGCAGTGTCCTGCTGCACAGGATCAAAGCAGAACCTGAAAAAATAAATCACTCCCTCCACAGTTGTCTTGCTGTTTTCCAGCTCAGAGGCATCCCTAGGAAAAAATGAATCTGGGAAAACTGCTAGTCCAATTTTGGTTCCAAGTTTTATTCAACACTGAATGCTACAGCAAAGATGTAATAAATCATCTGAAAGAAATGAAGTTCCCAGAGCCACCATGCTGAAGTATATTAAGTTAGATGTGATTCTGACAAATGTTTGACAGCGCACGTCATCTTATTCCAACACTAGATTCTCCAATCTGTTTCCTTAGGTATGGTTTCCTGGAAGCAAATTGTGGTAAGAATACAAGGTTTTATCACATAATTCTGAAACAACATAATATACATCTTTAATTTAAGAAAAAAGTTACAAACAAACAAACAACAACAAAAAAACCCTGGGTATTTCTGCGGCTGAGCATCTATTGTAAAACCAGAAATAAATTCTAGTTTTAGATTAGCTCTGCTGTTGGAGATGAACCCAAACATCATGATGGTTCTCTAAACAGTTAGAATCCTCCAGGTCTCACTCCCATGTTTAAGTATAATAATAAGGAAATACATTTAGTCTTCTAGTCCACACCATTGGTGTCCTCAGGATGAGGGCACTATGTCCTGCTGTAGAGTATGTAGCTCCTTCTAGGTCATACTATGACATAAAATCAGTCAGCCTTCACAAAGAGAAAACACATTACAGATTACTGCACTACAACAAATATATAAATTGTCAAAATAAAATCTATTACTAATAAAATGATATACTGAAAAATAATCCAAATCAAACTCTAACAAATATATCCAGACAGCAAACACCAGTGTTGCTAAATCAGTCCTTCAGCTACTTACCCAGTCTTTGTATTTTTTTGTACTTTAAACACTGATCAATTACTTATGGCCAAATTTTATGGTTTATATATAATCTGTTTCTCTTTATTGCTGTTGAGCTAACAGATGGAGGGGGGGGAAGGAAAAGAAGTTTTAGGCTAACAATGGGCTACTTATGGATATGGAACACTCAAAGAGTTCCTCTGTGAAAAAATTCATACCTCATTACCTACAAATACTGTTCCTCTTGTTCCTCCACTACTCATAAATTATAAAGACCACCACCATAATCTGTTTTGATCTGAATAGCTTTACTACGATTGCACCCATCCTATACCCTCTGTATCCAATACCTTTTTACTTATTAGAAAACACATGGTACCTTACTAGACGAAATTGTAGAGAACTAAAACCTGAACATGTAAGATGTTGTAGGATGTTTTATGCTGAAAATCTTGGCATAGGTAAAACATCTTAAAATTGTTCCAGATAATAACAGGAGAGATAACATACTATGTTTTAGAGAATGAGAATAAATAGAGATTTAAGAAGAAGGCTAACTGCAGAGTTTATTAGAGTCCCCTATTCTTGCATATCCCAATTTGCTGTTTTCCGAGATGCTGTGATAAAATAGCAAGACAGATGTCTCAGCTCCAACAGCAAGACAAATCAAACTGTTCAGAAAGAGTATGACCCCAGCACATACATTAGAATTGCTCTAAATGTGCTTTCTTCAGGATTGGGAAAGGCAAGGTAGAAAAAAAATATAGTCTCAAACATTGCTTTCCTAAGTTTATAGCTGGGTACAATTTTCAACAGTCAGGCTAATTTTTGCATTAGCGTTTGTTTCAGATTGTCAATTCAGGAGCACATTTTAAAAGAAATATTAACTGTTCGGGTTATTTCTAAGTGAAAGAGGGCTTTCAAATAGCTTTTGTCATGAAGAAAAAGGAAGACACAGTGATATTTTTTAAGCCCACAAGAGGTAGGCAGCTAGTTCTTAATATATCCTGTTCCCCTGGGAATTCAGGGGCTTGGGAAGAAAAGTAGAGAACCTGAAACAGTTTTGGTCTTTTGCCTGAAGACAGTTCCTGAGCAGGGAGGTCACTAACTACTTTTCACTGAGTGTCTAAGAGGACATATTAGTATTCTGCTCTGTTGGTGGTATCATTATATACAGTGGGATTTCCCATCTCAACACACAGTGTTATTACTATTTATATGGTCACCCTGTAACATGACCATATAACTGAATAATACATATCCATATTCTGACAGAATATGCTCGACAATACAACAGTTTATGCACAGCCTGCAATTTCTAGCATTACGGAGAACATATTCTGGCAGGAAAATGTTCTCTTCCAGTTTCATTTATATTAGCAAAGATCATAAAACATCCTGCTCATTAAAATCTGAATCACTTCCACTGGGAGTGCACTTTTCTGAAAGTATTTTCCTACAGCTGGTGGCAAGACAGATCTGCTGGCTAACCAGAGCACTAATAGGACATTATGAAACCCACAATGCAGCATGAAGACAGTTGCATAATCAGAGCAACAATTACCAGCTCTGCTAAAAAATGGTGAGGGCTTAAGCACAACTGAGTAGCATGTAACAAACAAAAGAAGCTATTCTCATCAGTCTAAGATCTTGAACTAAACTTTTATACATTATATTATTACTTTCATTGCAAGGAGGTGAAGAATTGCAGACAAAGGCAGCAGTATATAAAATGGGACCATAAATCACAAGTATAAAAAGATACCATTATTAACTGCTGCACCAGACTCCACTGTGGATTACCAGCCCTTAGTTCTCAGTGTTCCTCCAGCATTTCACAAACCTTTGCAGCATCCAACAGGTATCTTGTCTGAGATGCCTCTGCCTCTGAGCCACAAGTGCACTGATTGGCCTCACTTGCCCTGACTAGCCTCAACTGGGACCTCCTATCTACAACCCAATGGATTTCAGCCCATGGGCATATGCACCTGCCCCAGCAACCTGATAGGAGCACTGGCCTCTGGCTGTATTGAAGTGATGCCCCTGCCTGGCCATGACTATCATGGGTCCTAGCCCTAACCTGCAGGCTGGCATCCTGACCTGGCCTGGTCCAGCCCAGTCACCACTGGAATTTCAGGCAATTATGTAGTTTCAAATTTATATGTTACTTTAGGCCAGTCCAGCTACCTTGGCCATTCAGATGTCCCAGGGAGCTAAGGCTGATGCTTAAAGGGATAGTTTGACAGATCATAACAAGGTTCTCTCCAAGTGGGACCTTCATACAGATTTTCGTCATGCAGCTCGTGCTGTGCCTAGCCTCAAAATTTTGGATTTGTAGATTAACATCCTAAGTGGAGAACTTGGCCTTTTCCTCCAAGGGCTCCAAAAACTAAGTAATTTGTGCTGCAAGATGGATTACATTATAAATCCTCAAGACACTCGTAAATAGTCATTAGAAAGGGGGGTTGTATGCAGTTAAGATAATCAATAGCAACAAATCGTACCTGTGCTGGGTGGTCACCAAGAGCCAAAGCCAGAGCTGAGCAGAGCAGTGGCTCAGGATTCCCATCACATCCAGGAGAAAGTGCTACTGCAAGGACCTGCAGTGGAGCCTCCCGTTACCATCTGGCCAACTGCTCCATAGATTTGGCTACCCATGGGAGTGGTACTCTATATTAAGGTCCCAGTAAATGTTTGTCTTTCTAAAAAACAATCTCCATGACTCTCTCTGCAACAACTGCATAAAGGAAAATACTTTGATTTGTACTCAAACATTGAAGCAACATGGATCTGCACTAATGTAGCAGCACTTCTGCATATTCACTATTCTGCTATACTGGCCTGTCCAGTACTTTGGCTATTTCAGTTAGTTTAGATAAAAATCATGAAAGTAGGCAGAAATTAGAACTTCTGTCCTCAGGTACAGGATTACAGATACATACTGTGTGACCCCACCATTTCCTATTTGCAGCAAGATTTCTGGCTGCTCTGTCTCATTGATATCTACCTCCACACACCAAAAAACTCTTACACTTAAATTCTCCAAAATTTCAACCTAAAACATCACTGGAAAATTCAAAGTTATCCCTATAATCTCTCAATTAAACCCCATTGCTCACACTTAATATTAACATATAATGCATAGTTTTTTAAAGTCTTATTTATTTGTGTGAAAGGACAACTAATGGCCTCAGATAGGAGGGAGGGAAAAAAGGCATTTATACTATTTTTGATATTAAAAATCCTTACAAATCAACATTAAATAGAAAACTTTATTCATTATCTATTATTGTGATTTATATGAAGAGTTCCTAAAAATGTACTCCAGAAAATCACATTATCTATAACCTTGTTGAAAGCATATGAACTTTCTTAAGAATCTGCCAAGTCTCTAATAAAATGTAGGCTTTCTTGGAAGAAGAATAGAGATTCTGTTCAAAGTACTTCTATGAGCATACAACTGTAGACATACTTTAATAATTTAGATAGGCTGAGGGATTATAAATTAATACTATATTTTTCAAATGCATACAACCTGACATTAAAAGACACTTTCTACATCGTACCGAACATTATTACATTGCAAATTTACAAATAAATAATGGAGCTGTATAAACAAGGAGTGTGGAACAGAAAATTGATTGAATGCATTATTGTAAGTAATTTGGTGATTTTGTGGTTGCTTTTGTCATCTAGAATGATGGAATTGGGTAATCAAATTTAGCACTATGTAGCAGCTTGTGACAACAATGTATAATCCTTTAACAAGCTCCCTCTTGAAACACATTTGCCTTTCCTTGGAGAAGACCATTTTGTTTTCACTGTTCTGAGACTTAGAAATATTAATTCCAGCCAGCAATGAACCACTTTGTATCTATAACTGTGTATAAGGTTTGTATTAACCTTGTCCTTTGAACTTCTTCATTCCTGCTGTTTAGTCTCATAAGAGGATACATAACCAGCAATCAAAAATCCTTTTACTGAACAAATCAAATTCGTTTAAATTGTTCAGATGTATTGTTCAGGTGAAGTTGCACCTTCAGAACATAAATCTCAAAATCACTTTCCCTGCCTCTTCAAATGAGCTGGCATGACCATATATCAGTTCATTTCCTCTCCTGGTTCTGTCAAAAATATATTAAAGCCTTCTCCTGCTGAAGGTTTTTTGACATAAGTGGGTTAGATTATACATAAGCGTCATATACACAGATCTGAATCCATCTTAACTGCAGCCAAAATGGCTTGTATAACAACACTTTTTGGATTGTTGGGTTGTTTTTTTGGGTTTTTTTCCTATAAAGTAAAATCTCCACCCTCCTTCTATTTTGTGCTTAACTCCTCTTTACATTTCTTCCATCTTCAAGACATCTTTTGAAAGGAATTTCAGCTGGATTCTCATCTCACCTTGTACAGTATCACTAGCTCTCCCTGCTGGTGGTAAATTTGCAATTTTATGCACCAGGTAAAGAGTGGTTAGTCCCTTGATCTATCTGTATGTTTGTACTTCACAGTTGTTGTCTTTGGGGTTTTTTCCATTTTCCTTAGCTATTTTTCTATGGCACAACCTTCTAATTCAACGGAGTGGGTATTCTTTAAACACTGAGATCATACCACATTGCCAGTGAACAACAGCCCCAGCTGTACATTTTCTCTTTGTACTTGGCAGATAAAGTACTACAAGTTTTAATGTTCTTTGGAAAGTGTTTTACCTTTTGAATAACTTTATTCTCAGACTTGGATAAATGGGCTGAGTTTTCAGTAAGTAATCTTCTTTCTGTTCTTAACAAGCTCCTTGCCGACTCTTAATTCCATTTTCCCTAGATCTGTAGCCCTCTTCTTCATTATCCCTTGTACCTCCATCCCACTCCTTCTGCTTGGGATGAAAGTCAGTTTTAGAACTTTGAAGTAAGTGCATGCCTCTTAAACATCAAATATCTTAAGATGTTCAATCAACATGACCTCATTAAATAATTCTCTTAAATTTCTCAGTTTGCTTTTTTAAATAAATCATCTGTGAATTGAAGGCTAAGTTGAACCAATGTGCAACCTCTTAATTTAATAGCCTTGGATTTTATTTTTTTTTCCAATTATTTTTTCAGTACTTACAAAAGCAAACATTACACTTTTTTGGCACAGTAATTATTTAGTAAAGAAATCAGACTGCTATCACATCCAGTAATAACTGAACTTTATGCTGACCTTCGCACATTAGCTGAGAAAATTACAAGCCCAAAGTGACCAGATTTTTCAGTAAAAAAGTAAAGTTCTTTTAAGCTATCAACTTAATTATGCAGTAGAGAGACATCAAGAGTAAAGAATCATATCAGCTATGACATGCTACATTTATAAGAAGATATTGCAAAAGATTGTTTGATAAAGATAGACTGAAACTAATAGTCCAAAAAAGAAAGTGAATCTTTAAAACTAAAAGTAATGATTAAGTCAAAGTACAGGGATAGTAAAATCACTCATACTGGAAGAAAATTTACCTAATTTATCTCAATTGGCAACAGAGTTTCAAGAAAGAAATCATATATGATTGTACCATCTTCACTTTATATAAAATAATATTAAACAATAATCAAGCTGTTTCTTCAAGCAGTTGTCTATTTTATTTTGTACCCAATACTATAGTTTTCACAAAGGTTTTCATTGTAGTTATGAGAAACCTTAACTTCATATACTGATAGCATTAGCAGAAAAATTTCTCACAGTATCTTTCCAAAAGCCTCTATTCATAAAAAAACCCTAGTCCTTGGAATATATAGGGTGTCCTGTACATCCTATATACGGATTTCCTTTAAAAAAAAAAAAAAAAAAAAAAAAAAAAACCAAACAAAAAAAAAAAAAAAAAAAAAAAAAAAAAAAAAAAAAACCACCACTAAACCTTAAAATCCAACTCTACACAAAAATCCAAGGGAGTTCAAACCAAGCCTGTTCCACTTGTAACATGAATTTTTTACAGAAGTATCCCATCCAACAACATTACAATATGATCTCTTTTCCCTTAATAAAACAAAACAACCAGCACTTGTGTTCTGGATGATGATTATCTCTTACTCCTAAAAATGCCTTGATTTCACAAGCTCTGGAAGTGTCACATGCTGTTTGGAAGACACTGATGATACCAGTCAACTGTGGCTCCCACTAAAAGCTGGGGAGATTTCATCATAAAAATACTCGAATAACTAGTGGAATGAGCGTCTTTGAATTGTGCAGCCTATTTACAGTGTTAGGAGTGGAAGGTTCTACATATCACTCAGGTCTCCATTTCAAAAAACAGTTTTCTCAGCAAACTGTCCCATGTCTACGGCAGTTCTAACTGTTGTTGCAGAAGGGAAAATCATGACATATTTTCTTTTGCCTTTGTTGCTTGCCTCAGTTTCTGTTTTGACAGCTTCTCCTCCTCTGTTTCCAGTACATCTGTCTCTTCCTCTATTCTCAGTTTTGTCTTAAACTTTGTCATCATGGCCAAGTATTTTCACATACTACACTCCCAGTCCAAAAATCTGTATCTTATGATCTCTTCTATTGTAGACAGATACAAATATTTGAGACAAAATAATCGGAACTTCATTCCATTTTCATCTTACACCATAAACCACCAGCAGCTTTTCAGCAGCAGCCTTTTGGACCTTCATCCTCTCTTTTTAGGGGGTGGGGGTATGGAAAACTTGTTAAAAAACATAAAGCTTTCATCAGATATAAGAACAAGTACGTCCCACAGTTTTGGCATCCAAACATTTAAGAAAACCTTCTTTGCATAAAGCATCTGAAACAAATTTCTTCATCTGCTGCCTTCTCTCATTTTGGCATCTCATTTAAGACAATTTTTTTCCTGCCTACAAAGATAACTTAGCACTACAATATTCCAAGGAGTCTTATACAAATTCCTGTCAGCACGCTGAGTATGTAAATACACTTTTTATTCCTGATCAGGATATACAGAATCACATTAAGTTCATATTTTTTAGGATTAGATATTTAAAAGTCATACTGCTAATACTGCTCATACAAATTTAGGTATAATAAAGGTTTGGCAGACAATGGATCAATCTGTTTAACTGCCCAAGCACATGGCATCCTAATCTGTTACAATGTAGAATATTAAAATGCCCATAAATTTTCTACAGAAAATAATTTCTGTAGCACTAGATCTGTATTTTATAGACCAAAATATGGGAAAAAGCAATTAACCTATTGATTATAAAGTCCTTGGGACAGCCCTGTTGCCTGCACAGTACCAGGCAGTAGTGTTTTAGGATTCCATAACTACTTAGGGATGCGCTAGTTTGGACATTTTTGTAAATTTACAAGTATAGTAGGTTGACTCTGCCTGATCCAGGCACGAAACAACTTTGTCACAACAGCACTCTGTTGTCTGTACTCATCTAAAGGAAAGGTAAGAAAAATTAGAGCGAAGAGCAATGAATAAATCAAAATTCAGTGATGAGTCTGAAAATTATCCAAGTCCCTTCCCAGTGCTTTCTTCCCAGCTCCACATCACAAAATATCTGGTGTGATAAATTACAAACTCAACTGAACATCAGGTCAAGATTACAGTGAAAAATTTTCATAAGATAAACATAGCAATTGAAGTAAAAATACCACAGCTTTAGCCAATGTAGCTAATTGTGTTACCTATTTCACGACAGTTTCATGTTTATTAAACAGCTCTCAGTTTTCAAAACTCTGATGAACATCGGTCAATATTACTACATTAAAGGATGTCTAGTTAAGTCACTAAAACATTATAGCTATAGTTGCAAGTTAACCTGGAAACTTTAGAATCTATTTAGAAGAGAAGTCTCAGAAATCTGTTTTTAAAAAGAGAAAAAGTATTTCAGCTTTTAGTATCTTGCAGCTTTTTATCTACCCAAATTGTTTCTATCCTGGTAATTTAATGAAATTGCTCTTGTTTAGTTCATAGCAATATTCATTAGAATTGCAGATTTTTCTAAAACCTTGCAAGAAACAAGTTCAATTTTTCCACATAAAGATGGACAAAAAAATCATTTGCTTTAAGAAAAGTAAAGTAACATAGAGCAAGAACAGACTCAAACAATGTAATCTATAAAAATGAAATACAGCTGAGAAAAATCTACATAAATTAGCTGAACATACCTTTAAAATAATACCAACAGATTTCCAGTGAGTTTTAAACCCTTCTTTTTCACCTTGTTTCAAGAACTTTAGATACAGTATGAAAGACTTTTTATGCTACACTCTTACAGTCAAAACCCCATTATTATGTCCTACCCTTAAAATTAATACACTGACATTTAAAAATTTTTTCTGTCATTATGTGGTAACAAAAGCCATATCTCCATGGATTATCAAGGGTAAATTAAGATGGTCATGTGTAGGATAAAGAAATAGGAGAAAAATTTGCCAAATTAAACAATTATTACTTGAAAAATACTCTACACAACGTCCCTTATTAAAAAAAAAAAAAAATCCCATTACTCTGGCCTGGTGTTGGCTTGAATGTCACAACTGATGTTATAAAATATATTAGTTTTCTAGCTTAATCCTAGAATCTTATAAAGCTTTTAATATTTGGCAGTTAAACTCCAAGGACTTCCTCAATTAGCTCCCTCTTGCCACGACCTTTCTGACACTGAAGTATCATTAAGAAAATAGCTATATTCAGCTGAAGACTTAGCTAATAGAGGAGCAGAAAGAATAAGGATTGTGAAAAGCTTCTAAGAGGCAAAATGCAGTTTCAAGCTTATATTGGGTCCTGCTTCTGATTATTTTCAACAAAATGACCTTCACAATTTAACAGAGTGTAGTAGCAAAACTTCAGACAAAAGTCAACTAACGCTGACAAATGTATATAGATAAATAAAAATGCTAGGCGTTGGTAAGAAAGAGTATAAGATAGCAATTTATTAAACATTCTTTTTAGTACTTATAAAACTAAACCAAAAGTACCTGTGGAAAAACTGCTTCAAGAAACTAGAGGAAGTATAAGGATAGTAATATCACACACTGCTGTTTCTCTCTTGACTTTAAATCCTATTAATTACAATCTCTTGAGTTATTTCCTACTCTCTTTACCATTCATGATGAAAAAAAAGCTAAATGGATGCAAGAGTCACTTCCTAATCAAAATGCTTTTGTTTTGTACAAATCAAATATTACCCAAAAGAGAAAGTCAAATAAGAATAGATTCCAATAAATTGCTAGCCAAATAACAAGAGTTCAGATCAGGCTGTGTAATGATCTCACCCTTCTCTCTCATGCCTTCTTCTAGCTGTTTACTGAATTAATTTCCTAGGACAACTGAGTTTCCTCAAAAGAGATCTACTATCATGAACCTATCATGAAACCGCCTACTATCATGAAACTCTTTTTCAGAGCTTTAATATACATACTTGTAAAACATGAGAAATAAGGTTATAATATTTTGGAGGATTCCTGTGAACCTTAATTAACATATGTTAACTTTCCCTTTTTTAATAAAGAGTAGAAAAAATATTGAGAAGTACAGAGCCACACTGCCTTGCCTGTGAATCATTTGTAGGTTGCAAAAGCAAGTATTTCACAACGTTTTTAGTGAGTTTGTCAACGAGTTTGTGGACTCCTGGTCCTCAATATGCTTTTAGGACACTTTGCTGATACTATTTTGATGGTCACAAAACCCTGGTTAACATCATGGATGAAGCACTGAATTGCTTAATTAGACCAAATGCATGGATATAACATCTGCACTTTGCTCAACCACAATAATGCTTTGTGATAGCTGGAATAACTCTGTAATTAATATGGCCAATCTATTAATAAAATATAAACCCCAGGAAATAAAAAACAACTTATTTTTCAAGGGAGTGAAAAATGAGTAATAGCGGAAAGAGCAGATTTCTATGTTCAAACATCTGCAGTGTTATTAAAGCCCCAACAGCTGCTGCTAGCTTTAATCCCACAGAGATAAATTCATGATATCTGCATTGCTATATGTTTCTGTTGATAATCTGACAGACCCTGAGAGCCTGCTATAGCTGGACTCATACATACATGAAATAAAATCTGCAGATATTAGGATTTCTTTGGCTTCAAATGGTTTCCTTGGACACAAAGAGATACAGACTTAAAAATAGGGTAGTTTCTACATGTGGATTAGACAGTCAGCATTCCTTGAGCCAAATAAATGAAGATAAATCATAGCTAAGAAAGGCTGGGAAGAAGCTTTCTTGCTGTTTCATCTGATTGCTAAATTAAATCAATTGGGGTTGAGAGAATATTGCAAACATGGGTAGCTGCACCAGTATTTCTCTAGTATAAAGTATTCTTTCATCTTTAGATTAGTTCAGCCAATAGAGGTATTCCACAGTTAACATTTCATTTCATTTCATCAGTTTATCGAGATCAGTTACTGCATGAGAAGACCATTGAAGAGAAATTTTTGAATAATCTCTAGAGAGATATAACAGTTTGTCTGCAGCTCTTCCCCAAACATCAAGTTAACTTTTAAAGGATATCAGTTAAAATCTGTATCCTTCCATGACAGTAATTAGCCACCATTGCGGATATAAAGAAAGGAAACGTTACGCATCCGCTTTTTGTCCCTCTGTATAGAGTCCAAAAAAATACACAAATCATGAGTCTTCATATCTGTTTTTTATGTCTTGGTCAGTTTCACCATGTAATAAATAATTCCCTATAGGTAGACTAAAACTTTGCCTACAGAATTCATCACATATTTGTCTGACCTCCAACACCTGTGTGTAGTCAATGTCCATATTATAAATGTGTCCTTGATCTATTACACACTTGCCAAAGAATTTCAGTATTGCTTAGATTAAAAGAATAGTTATACTCTCATTCACATATTGTGAATAGATTAAGATGGGGAAAATGGAATTCTAAGAGTTACCATGAGATAAAAACAGTATGTGAATTGTTTTCCCATAGTAGGCTTATAGGCAAGATGATGGGGTAGAGACTCAATAAACAGACTATAAAGTGTATGGAAAATTAGCTGGGCTCACATGGGTGTCATCAGTGGTACAAAGTACAGCTGGAAGCCAGTTACTATTGCCATTCCTCAGGGATCAATCACTTGATTCTTTCACATCTTCATTAATGACCTCAATGCTTGGTGTGGCATTCTCAGAAAGTGTGCATCATACTGCTGGGAATAATCAACGTGCTGAAGACATGGGTTGCTGTGGAGAAACACCTTGAAAAGTTGGAGAATTGAACTGACAGGAAATTCAGCATAAATAAATGTAAAGTTTTGCAGCTGGAAAGAAATAAATCCACACTGTGGCTTTGCAGGAAAGGACTTGAGGACTAATGGACAAGTTGACCATGAACCATCAGTATGCCACTGTGGGAACAAGGGACAACCACACAACAAGATGCATTTACTAAAGCATTTCCAGTGGATTGAAGAACATGATTTTCCCCCTCTGTTTATCCCTTGAGAGGCCTCCTCTAGAGTGATGTGTCAATTTGGGGATTCTCAGTACGTGACACTGTCATAGCTGGAGCAAGTCTATTAGACAATCAACAAGATCATCAGGAGATTGAAAAACATGAAATATGAAAAAAAAATCAGAAAACTTGATTTATTCAGCCTAAAATGAAGCCTTAGGGGAGCTCCTCAGCCACCTTAAAGGAAGGACATATAAAGAATATGGAGCCATGCTCTCCTCAGAGGCAGGACAAGAGGCAACAGATACAAGATAGAACATAGGAATTTCCAGTTAGATACACATTACATTTTCTTAAACATGGCACTGGTCAAAAAAACCGGAACAAGCTGCCCAGAGAGACTCTGAAATCTTCATTCTTGCAGGTGCTTGGAACTGTCCTGGCTGAGGCCCTGAGCTATCTGATCTAACTGAAGCTGCTTTGAGTAGAGGTCTGGCCTAGATGATCAGATGACTGGATTTCCAGAAGTCCCTTGCAACCTAAATTATTCCATGATTTTAAGCCTGTATCAGAATTATTTTTCCATACATTTTTCTATCAGCAGCTACTACTTTTTTTTTTTTCTTTATTTTTTTTTTCCCTAGTAAATTAAAAAGAAAATACCAACAATATTTTAAATAACAAATATTTGGACTTAATTACCACTTTTTCACATCCAAGACAAGCCTATGTTTAGCTGATTCACACATTCCTAGTCAATTAAGGATTGAAAACACAAATTTCATTTATACTTAGGACATAGACAAAAACATATTTGTTCATTGATTGAATCAGATGTCCAACAAAATGGACAGGGTGGCAAATGATAACAAACAAAATTATGATTCTCACTCTGCAATTGAAACAACCTTTATTCCAGACTGGAATACCACATAAGTGTCCACCTCTTCTGACTCAAATAAGTCTTCTTGTGAATACAAGGTAACTGTTCAAATCTAAAGGAATTACTAGATATACACTCTGCTCTATGCATGATTTTTAAAGATTGCTCATATTTAGTCAACCACCTGGAAAAACTGGTATTGAAAACTGAGAAAGTACTGTGGACAGGACTGCTCCTTCAATCACACTCATTTAAGGAAAAAAGAAATTGGGCAGATAAATATGGTAAACCTGAATTTCACCAGTCTTTTTCAACCAGCTCACTGATGAGTCAAAATAGTCGTCCCCACCCCCCCCCCCCCCCCCCCCGCCGTGTTGTCCTTCACACGTGATTTTGGTAACTGCATGTATAATGAATGAGAGGATTCTGCTGTTAATATTTTTTCCATGACCACATAGGATGTCTAAACTCATGAGAATCTTCTATCATACACCTTAAGCAATGCTTTACCACCCAAATTATTTGGAATCTGGATTTTAATTTTGACTGCTTTCTCATTTTCTCAGTTAATACTGAGCTACCTTTAATTCCACTCTTTTTGCACATAAAAACCCCAAAACTGTAAACAAAACAAAAAAATCCCAAACAAACAAACAAAAAAATCAGTAGTTTTTGAGAGCATACAAACTTTAGACTGATTAATTTCTGTGAACTTTGGAAAATTTTAAGGTTCATCCATCAGTGATTATAATGTACTTCACACAGAGGAAAACACCATTGCTTAGAATACATTGACATTTGCAGTGTTAAAATGTTACAACTGTAAGAGTTGACATTTATACAAGTAGCCCTCAAATTTTGAATTTCAGTACAGTTTGCATATGAGGGTAGTAGTAGGCCTTTAATATTATTCATATTTTTTAGGAAGAGATTATATGAAGGGTAAAATTCACTATAGTTCTGTTGTACACACTGTTATAAGTAACCCATTTGCTAAAGAACTGGTAAGCATGACAGAATGACAGCAGAAAAAAGGCTCAAAACCATACACAGAATGAGTTATGGAAGAGTAGTCAACTGTGTAACAGTTCTACTGGCAGGGAGAAATAGATGTTATAAAGACAGGGAATGGTGCAAGTTAGGACAGGATAAGCTACAGGTAAAGGAAAGGCAGAAATAGGACGTCACAAGGGAAATGAGTGAGAAATGACTCTGAAGTAAAGAAGAATTAGTTTAGGGAGATGGAGAAAGAAAGCAGAGGAACACAGCAGATCCCTTACTTTGTAATACATATCAGTAATGAATTTCAGTATCTTCAACCACTCTTTCCACATAGTATTCTGATTGTATGCTGCTCTTATGCTAAATAATTTACATTATGCCATGTAATGTCAGCAGCTTGAAGCAGGAACTCTTAAAAAAGACAAGGTAGACAGAGGGAGAGCCTGGGCTTTATTTCCACACTCTGCCAAAGGCAGACTCTATGAATTAAGCCCCAGAAAGTAACTAGTTCTCCCTTCAGATTCCCATTTCCCTTTTTTCAGTGTGCAAAGATGATCTCTTCCTCTGCTCATTTACTTTATCCAGCGCATTGCATCTGGAAGTCTAGATTTTCCATGTAAGACAAGAAACATAAAGGAAAGCAATTCTAGTTCTACCCTATGATGTGCTTCTACACCAGCCCAGAAGGGAAAGGAGGAGGTGCTAATCTCTGCATTCGTCTGAATGACCAAAACTGAAAATTCTGGTCAGTCAATCCTCAGAAATAGAAAACAATATTTTAGGTGTAAAACTAAAGAGGATTACATGAAAAGGGCTAGCTTGCATGGCTTCCTACAGCACCATGGAATCATCTCAGTGAAACAGAAGATAACTTCTGCTTTTATTACCCTGCATAAGGAAATAGTGTTTTTAAGCGTGATTCAAAGGTTATACCCAAATCTGTATATTAGTCTGGTCTACAATCTCTCCTTCCCATAAAACTTTCTGTTACTAATTGTTGAAAGATGTCTCCTCCCCTTTAACTAATTTAGGTTTGTTTACTGCCATTATATACATAATGGTCCCTCTCAGACACAAAATTATCATATCCAGGCAAAGAAATCTCAGGCAGGGATTGCACACCCAGTGTAGGAAAGCGCTGTGAACAGCACAGGCATTTTCAAGTCAGTGTTCGCTACTAGCAGAGACCCAGTCAATCAATATACAGCTGCTACTAGCAGCCATCGGACTCCCTGCTCTGTAAAGCAGGTCAGAACAGCTACAAAGAAGCTACAAAGTAGCTGCACATTTATAAACTTTGGAAGAGCGTGATTTAGGAAGGTCCTTCTGGTCACAAAGCCTACTGCAAATTTAAAAGCTCAAATATCCTTTAGCTTGTAGACGCATCTAGAAATTCCACAACAATGGCAACACTTTCTTTTCTTTATAGCACACCTTTTATTCCCTCCATCACGAAGCACTACCTGCATTATGCCTAGGACAGCAACCAATATTTTTCCATTCGTGCCTTCTCTCAGTCAGCAGGGACACCTCCACACTCGATTGACACAAAAGATTGTACTGTGTCCTCCATACCGACTAAGAACAGCCTCAATGCTCCCACTAGTTCTTCTTTGCTAAAGAAAAGGTCTAGCAAAATTTTATGGAGACAGTCTAGAGAGGGAATAATGGGCAGCAGTGAATTTTTTATTGTAACACAAAAGATGGGAGATACACGGTGATTCTGTCTTTTCCTTCCAACATCCACAGGAAAAACAACAAATACTCTTAGCAGGTTAGCAGGGCTTTTGGAGTCTGTTAGCTTTACAGAATTATAGAATAATAGGGGTAGAAAAGACTGTGCTGCCATGCACATGATCTATTAAAAACTGAAATTGAGCCATGGGCTTGCATAGTTGATTTATATCAGAAAAACATATTCAAGATTCAAAGCCATCTGAGAACTAGAAAATATTTCAATTTTCCATATTAAGAGCTAAACACTCTCTCCTTTTTTTTTTTTTTTTTTTTTTTTTTTTTTTTTTTTTTTTTTTTTACTATTTCAATTATTAAACTGTTCTTATCTTAACCTACAAGTTTCTGATTCTCCTCCCCATCTCACCTAACAGAGTCAGAGGGAGTACTAACTTTGTGCCAGAGCTTAAAAGAACAGAAGGAAAGAGGTGAGGAGAGATGAAGTGAGGTGGTGTGAGCACAGGTGAGAAAAGGCAAGGCAAGTGAACAACAAGCCAAGGGGACAACAACTTTGCCACACAGCTGTCCCCTAGAGAAAACTAAAACCCCAGAACAACAACATCATATTTATTTCAAAGGGTTTCTGAAAGTATACACATTTTTTAGAGGAGAAAATGACTTGAGGAAACTACAGGTGATAAGAAAAATAAGACTGATCTGCAGAGAACCTGTTGGAAGAATATGCAGAAAGGAAACAGTATTTCATATTGTACTTCCTACTTGCAGGTTCTACCTTTAAGCTATGGATTGGATAGATGTGTCAATTTTGGTTATCTGAAAGAAAATACAGAGCCGAACAATGGTATCTTAAATAACATTTCTACACAGCATTATTGGCAAGTAGTATAATCATTAATTCTTTGACAAAAGTTAATTTCTGCCAATGTATTCTCTACAGGAATAGAGAAATGGGAGGAATGCATTTGTAGACAGACAGATTCTGACCATTCACGTTAATGACATTAAAAATTGCAGGCTGATTTCATAATGCACCAACTTGAAATCAATGAGTGAGCAGGGATTTAATTTACATGCCAAAAAGCTGTAGAGCCTTACTTCCAACAACTGAATTCTCCTAACATGATGTAGAATTTACCATATGTCATATGCCTTCAAGCAAATCACACTGAACCTCCACCTAAGCCTTTATCTTCTTTATTCAATAAGTGCTTCTTGCTTAACTATATCAGAATACTTTGGGGAAAATAAGGATTTTTGTTAACCTTTGCATTCCCCTTAATAAAAACATTTTGTAATTATATGGAAATAGATTATGGGGTATTATTTGGAGTGTATCATAGTGTCTCCCTTCAAAATATGAGCTGGGTTATTTTCCTCATCCAGTTCTCTAGTCACTCTAATGTGAATTTCTCATCCTATATTTAGAAAATATGAGTTATGTTCCATTTGTATCTGAGTACCAGCAACAATTACTGAAGAGGGATGCAAAACATTCATGAAAATGAATGCAGAATGAGA
Organism: Hirundo rustica; assembly: GCF_015227805.2. NCBI lineage: Eukaryota > Metazoa > Chordata > Aves > Passeriformes > Hirundinidae > Hirundo > Hirundo rustica. The sequence goes on from NC_053451.1 coordinate 86,275,806, forward strand.
AAAAAATCCAAAATAAACCTAGCTACCAACCACTAAATGCCTAGTTTGGTTAGGATTCGGTAGTGAACTCCTGAGCTCAATTCTGGCTCTTTTCCAGGCCAGGCAAAAATTGTGATCTGCATTCTCCTACATTCCATTGGAAAGGCATCTAATTATTTAATCACTCACTTTATCTCTGTTTCAAGTTCAAGAAATTCTCCTGGCTCATGAGTAGAAAACTGCTCTTTAAAAGGCTATTAGAAATTCAGAGGTTTCAAATGAGACATCACTTTACACTTATCCAAAGAAAAGAAAGAATAAAAGCAAATTGCCCATTCTCCTCAACCAGCTCCCACCACCCAGCAGACCTCCTGCTCCAGGGGCTGCCACACTTTTTGTAGGCTCATCTCATGTCGACTCTGAGTGAATTTCATGTAAATTTCTTTTGTCTAGTTTATTTGTTTCTTTTAAACTAGTCCTGAAAAAGTTGAAATCAAACAACATGCAGGCAATCCATCCTTCAAAAACCATTTGTCAGGTAATATACACGTGGATTCTGTGTTAAAACCCTCTGAATTTCCACCAGAAAGTGAGATCCCTAGCCATTTCCATTACCTCGTCTACAGAGATATAAAAAAGTAATGTAGTAAAACTGAGATTAATACAAGTATTTCACCAAAGATGGAACCACACCTGAGCTTGACATAATACCAGTGCAAGACATCTTTTAAGTTTCAAAGCTACTTTCACTGGCAATCCCAGAAATTTAGGACAAGCTGATTAAGAAATCAAAATACTTTCTTTAAACAGCAACAGGATCTTAAACTCTACCTAAATCATGTTTTGTTGCAGAAGAACTTACACCTCTTTGCTGCAGACAGAGGAAGATCATTAAAAGGCAGCAAGTCATAGTGGTGTTCAGTTGTGTACAGAAGCAACACCACTTGGAAGCCACTATTTTCCAGCTCTCCTAGGAGAGCCCATAACATTTGTAGACGATGCAAATTTACAGTAAGAAAGCAGACATTCAAGATACAGTAAAGTGAGAAGTATAAGGAAAGTCCAGCTAGCATGGAAGTCCTTTCCACTTAGCTTTAATATGTGCTTAGAAATACATGTTGAATGTGCTACCAGCTGCTTATCTCTCTTGTTTTATCCTGGGGTCCATCAGGCACTGCATCACCAGCCAGCTGAGGGTAGTGATTGTCACACTCTGCTCTGCACTGAGGCAGCCTCAGCTCAAATCCTGTGTGTCGCTTGGGGCATCATAATATCAGAAAAATATTAAACTGTTAGAGGTTATTCAAAGTAGGAACATGAGGATGTGGAATGGCCTTGAGGGGAGGCCATATGAGGAGTGTCTGAGGTAATTTGGTCTGTTCGGCCTGGAGAGGGACATTGAAGGGAGACCTCACTGCAGCCCACAACTTCATCCTGAGGCGAAGGTCAAGAGCAGACACTGATCTCTTCTCTCTGGTGACCAGTGACAGGACCCGAGGGAATGGCATGAAAGTGTGTCAGGGAAGGTTTAGGTTGGATATTAGGAAAAGTTTCTTCACCCAGAGTGTGGTTGGGCACCGGACCAGGCTCCCCAGGGCAGTGATCACAGCACCAATCATGACAGAATTCAAGAAGAGTGTTCCTCTGGAGCAGCATTCTGCTGTTCCAACATCATGGCCCTCCTGTTGGGTCCCTACAAGCAGCTGCTTGTACTACAGTAGCAAGAGGAGAAAACTCCTGTACCAAAGAACCTTAGATCAAAGAAACTGTGTGTATGTTGAAGGTGGAAGCATTTTTGCAAAACCATGGTAGACTAGCAAGGAATGCAGGACTGTTTTATCGTGCCTGAGTAAAAAACAAAACAAAACAAAACAAACAAACAAACAAACAAAAAAAAACCCAAAAAACAACTGTAACCCTAACTATGACTTTTCAACTCCCTCCTCATTGCTGCTGCATTACAGCAAGATCACTAGCAGCACGAAACATTTACACCAGCTGCAGTAGCTCAAATGTAAGCACTCCAGAAAATCTGGCCCACACTCACACTAAAACATGTACAACACAGGTGGAATCAGAGACTTAAGCTGCTAAAAACATTTTTCTCTGCAGAGCATGTGCAAACAGACTTGCAGGCAGATTTTATCAGAGACAACAGAAGGCATTTCTGACATACAGGAAATGCACCATTCTCTCCCCCTCCTAATTTTAAATCCTTAAAATTTAATGCCATTTCTAACTAGTATGGCATAACAAAGCTTGATGAAATCTGAAAGGTCGCTTGCTTTTGAAAGTAAAAAAAACACATCACATGTTCCTATATTTGTTTCAGAGCCAAACCACTGCCTGAACTGCCTTTGGCAAAGTTTTATTATATATATCTGCTGTTCTTTACAATATTAATCTGAAATCCACTATTTATAAATAAAAATATTACACAGACGTTTAATTAGATTATAACATCAACCCCTAGTACTTATACCCTTATTTCACGATATTTATTTTAGTTTTATAGTCCAATATAGTGCCACAGGAAGAAATTACTAGATAAAGATAAAATTGCCTACAGCTTTCTATGTAAAACTGACATTGTCCTCCATCTCATTCTGGAAAATGCCCAGTTCAAACAAATGGAGATTCAGCCCATGGACAAGCTTAAAATTCTGAATGAAAATGGCAGCTGAACCTTGTAAGACTCCACCAGAAACAAAATATTCAACAAGCACTTTCAAATCCAATTCCTGACTTTAGTTTCCATGTGATACTTGGCATAAATCAGATCATTTATTTAGGAGCTGACAGATTTTTTTCACGTTCCTCAATTTAATTTAATTATGATTCTGACTGCTAGTTTGTTTGCCATTTTATTCAAAGCATTTATAAAGATCCCTGAAACTACAGACTTTTAAAGAGTTTAAAATTTGAGAGATTCTAATATGCTATCACTGCCTGTATTTGTACAGGCTGAAATATGTGAGCAACACAAAAAAAAGAATTGCACATGTAAGAGGTGGTGAGACATCTAGAAAGAAGCCATTTTCCTAAACACTACATCAACAAAAACATGTATAAATCTGAGCTAAACCAAGAATTTGCACAAGTTGACCTACCACTGTATCATCTATCTTTATCTAGAAATATTACACAATACCAGTTTAGCCAGACTTTTTTAAAATCCAAAGAAACTCTCAAGTAATTATTTTAATCTGCTTCTTTTCAATTAGTTAACCTAGCCATGCCACAATCTGCCAAAAGCTTTGTGTGCTCCACACAGCTAGGCAGCTCTCAAAATACAGGTCAAATTTTCTCTTTTTAAGATACTCTTCCAGGCTTCCTATATTTGTTTTCACTTTCCTTTTCTTTATGCCATTTTTACAGTACTATCCAGATGGCAAAGAAATGCTCAGACCTATTTACATAAATACAGTTTCAGAGACCAGAGAGTTAGAGAACACATTGCAGGGAAACAATGAAGATAAACAGTTTTCAGGTGAGTGCAATCAAACAATCTTGCAGTCTTTTTTTTTTTTTTTTTTTTTTTTTTTTTAATATACTCTGTAAAAGAATGGTCTACTAAATTATAAAATATAATTCAAAATAAAAACATTTAGTATCCTACCTTTTAGTCTGGAAACAATAAAAAGTACTTTAGATAAAAGGGAATATGAAAGCAGCAGGCTGGCACAGAGCACTACATTTCCATTTACATTGATGAATTCAACCATTTATGGCAGGTGAGAAACTGGGTCCCCTGTGGAATTCACACCAAAATATCAGACACCAGGCAGATCCTTTGCTACTGTATACATCTATTTGTTTGGCCCCATCTAGCACAGAAGAAAATCCCCACTTTACAGGTGTTTCATTTTGCATTCTCCGCACAGTGCAAATTCAAAGACAGAAGGCAGTGAAGATCCAATATGTTCTAGCGCCAAAATCAACTTTGGATAATTTTGGCTCTTATAATTAGACTCTCAGTGTGGAATATTTTAGGAGAACATGGCTCAAAATTATGCCTGGCATAGTTCTATTCACTTTCAGAGAGATTAATTTAGCTCTTTTATTGTTTATGCTGTTTCACACACTGCATATAGGTATCAGAATAAGTCAGAAACAGAGACAAAATCATTGACTGCGTTTACCTCAATCACTATGTATGCCCTAATTGAATCACAAGCAAAAATGATTGCATGAACTGAATTTATCCAAACTTGATAGTCTGATTTCAAATCAGCTTTGAGCCGACATTATTCTGACCAAACAATATAGCTTGATAGCTCATCTCAGTGTCTAATGAAGTAACATTTGCATAATGCATGAATCCAATTTAGGAAAACTCAAACTGCTTTCCCTTAAAGATGGCCAGATGTTTAGTGAGCATGTGCTCAAGGGACAATTTCACCCAGAGTAATGAAGACCAAGACTGAGACAGAGAAGTAATACAGGAGAAATTTTTTTTATTTCCATTTGAAGTGGGGAAGACCAGTAAGCATTTTGTTGATCCCAATTCTTCAGTTACTATGCACAGTAAAATTAAGAAATTGGTACTCTTAGGCAAACAAACAAACAAACAAACAAACAAAAAAGCTTTTTTGATTCCAATATAATAACTTCTATCAATTGAAAGATTAGGATTGTACCTCTCTATTATTCACAACCTACAGGCCTTCTAGGTGATGAAAAACGCATGCTGTGCACACTGCAGAAAATATAATTTGGGGAAATATCTACCTGGAAAGCTATTTGAAAGCATAGAGCTGTCAGAGTCTGATACATGGAGTATGTGTAAGCAGATGACATTTATTTCCTTGTCTCTGTTAGCCAGCACACTTTACCAAACATGAACTGTCAGCCAAAGCTCACTATCCCCGGAGTTCACTAGCTACTGTTTCCAAGAAAGATTTTGAAAGGCAGGGTCTGAAAACAGGTAGCTTATTGGTTAGAGAGTACATGTGGAAAAAGTCATAAAATCTTGTGCACACACCTCCTTTTTCTTATCTGAGAGAGCCACTGCAAACTTCTAGCCTGTTTAGATAAAGATATTCTGGATAAAACAAAGTGTTGTAATGCATTATTTTGGTTTATATTTCATCGGATTTGTAATGTTTTTTCCATGTATCTGTCCTATGATCTGTCCTTGCCCTGCAGTGCCCATCCTCCACACTGAAATGTAACCTAACTCTGTTCCCCTCCCACATATCCCTTTTTGGGTACTGTCTTGTCCTGCCTCTGGGCCGTGCCTCTGGGGAAGAAGCCCCAACACGGGAGTGGCGAGCTCTCTCTGCCACCGGCAAGCAATCGGGACTTGAGAATAAAAGCTGTAATATCCCACCCAGTGAAAGAGAGCAGACTCTTTTACTTTTGCCATAGGTGGTCGTCTAGTCTCGTGGGGAAATACAACAACAAAGATTCATTGTTCAACAGACAACAGAAAGATTAGTATATAGAAGTGCAGCAGAAAAAGATGCAACACACAGGAAAGGGGACGAGCAGTTACCACTTGCAGAGATTACCAGGAACACAAGGACAGAGCCACAATACCCATGTCACTTTGGAACTTGTGCTTTTCTGTATTCAACGAGATTATGAAATTTAGCTTCCAGGATTCTTCTTTTGAAGAATTTAGTAATCTCTCTTGAGGAGAAGGGCCAGGAGGTCAGAAATAGCATTGCTGTCTTATGAAATGATCTCAAAATAGTATCCAACCACTTTTGGCCTTCCTCTCTTGCAGTTCCCCATGCTATATCACATTTGTTCTGCTTCTTCCATACAGTCTTCACAGGAACTTTTGGCTCCACAGAAGAATAGTAAAACAGAAAGAGATTACATGACAGTATAATCATCACTGTGTCTATGTCAACATGATGAAGAGTCTGCAACACTAAGTGCTTTTTCCATTTTTCTTTCTAACTGCTGGCCTAAATTCCTTCCTTCAAACATTGTTATTTGAAAACTCAAATCAAAACAGGTACAATAATCCTATTATTATGACATATTTTTTGTTTAGGCCAGAATTCCTAAGGAAGAATATTTACCAAAATCACACCAGATTTCTTCTGGTATGCCAAGAATCACACAGATTTAATCTAAATTTCTAATCTCACCTTTTTAAAATATTCACTAACTATGCAAGGAAAATATGAGTTGAGCTGATGTAACTATTTAACAACCATTGGCATTTATGTTAAGCTAGACACTGTAAGAAAGATATTGACACCCTCATACTTTTATGAACCTGTTTCAATTTTCATAATTCTGACCTGACAAATAGAGGGCCACTTTCACAAAGGTATGGAGGCCAGTATTTAATACCTCACGTTACTAAGTTCCTTAAATACTTTTAAAAATTCTGTTCTCCTTGAAAAATATGCAAAAGCAATTGCAAGAAAGCAAAAATCAGTTATCCCTGCTCCCAAGTCTCCCAAAAATGCAATTTGCTGGATAAATCATGGGGTAAGCACAGGAAACCGTCAGAAAGGAAGACAGCAGCTTCTTTGGTTTAAGAATCTCACAACAGCCTTGAGAATTAATTCTCCTAGACCTCTGAATAGTTTTCATATTTTAACTATTTATAACTTTAAAAAGTCCTCAAACAACAGTTAGTAAAATTATTATATTACCATTAAAATGACTGTTGCTAGTGTTAAAGCAGTGACTACACTTTTATGTCTGAGATGCTTAACTAAAACATATCCAAAGCTCTGTAGTCAAAACTATCTTCTTCTGTGTAGTGAACCAAAAGATAATAATAGTTATAACAGTTTCTTTTCACAAAATTTCTTCAGCTTTCAAGGGCTGCAAGTAAAATTTGCAGTGGCAGGAAAAGAGCCACAAAGTTTCATGAGAAGACACAAGTGTTAAAAGTGTAGAAAGCAGGTTGCCCAATGCAACACAGCATGTAACAGAACCACCAGTCTCTTCAAAGTCTAACGAAAAGCAGACAGAAGACTGTGGTGGAAAGAACTTTAAAGAAGAAAGCAACGAAAACATGTAAAGAACCTAGAATATCGCTGTTTTTGACCACATAAAAGCCCCTTTTCCAGACCAAGAAAGCAATAAATTAGGACTACTTTTATTTAAAGGTAGTGTTAGCAAAAGCATGGAAGTGCTGGTATACGATACAACCCTGCAGGCTGTAGACCTTTTTAATTGCAGAAATCAAGCATTTGTATTATTCTTCAGTTCTGTGTAGTCATTCAGCAGAAATGTCTGTACCAGAAAAAGCATATCTAAGAGTTCTTAAGAGTCAAGGGACACCATATTCACTAAAAAAGCTTGAAAAGAAATGTAATACAATTCTCTAAATCTTATTTTTCAGCAATCTGAAAAAAAGGAAATTATGTCAAATTAGACTGATGACAAGCTCTCTTGTGGAAAAGAAAAGTAAGGTAGGGATGTTCTTCAGGGTTTTGCTCATTGTAATAATGGTGTGGAAAATGCTGATCATTGTTCTGATAATCAAATTACTCTGATGAATAGTATTCATTCTTTACCAACCAAAAAACTTTACAGAAAGCTGAAGATGATTCTGTGGCCCAATAACAGTTTATAGGGGGTCACCCTGTATTCAGCTATTTCTTCCTAACTACCAAGCACATTTATAATGCTGCTGGAATTGCTCTGTGGATGCTGTGATGTCTAGGCCTACATTCCCAGAAAGTTATACCATGAAGTCTTACAACTTGTCATTAGTACATCTGTTACTTAGAGAACAAATCAGCAATATCCATTTGCTTCCTGAATAAATCCATTACTGAGAGCACTAAAGACCAAACTCTCAAAACCATAGTATAAATTACATCAGTAGCATTCAGGAATCCAATAAACAGGTCAACACAAAAGTAATTACTCTTTCATGGAGCAGTCATGGAAAACTCAAACTCTAAAACAAAGTTGCTAAACACTTGACCATTCAAAAATGAAATTTATTTAGGCCAAGAGATTGTCAATTTACCCTAAAATAATTCAGTATCCTTTACAGCAATTTAGCCATAGTTTTACTAAACTAACTTTCCCAAATGTTGGCAATAAATATGGTGAAGCTATGTATCGCTGAACAGACAAGAAGGGTAACTAGTATTTTCTAAAGGAACTTTAACACTGAGTACACTACTTCTAAAAGCCTAAGGCCTGCAGAACCAAGAAACAGGTTATTGAAGTGGGAGAAATCAAGCTTTAAAAAGGACTAGGCTGGAAAGGAGTTTCTTACCACTTTTTGTGTGAAGGCTAATACATTACCTCAAGGAGGAGGTACCTATTAGATATTGTCACACTGCTTATCTATGGAAAAAACATTCAGCTTAGCTGCTCTTCAAATCTTTTTTAATACCCACTACTGAGCAGATGAGACATTAAATTTTCCTGTCTTACTGAAATTAAATTGCTCATTTGTCATATACCTTTTGAGACAATATTAAGGCTAAGTTCATCCATATTTGACAATCTGGTTAAATTCTGATAAGACAGACCCATTATCAGAGACTTGTGACAGAATCTCTCATTCCTCCAAGAAGTAAACTGAATTTCCTGCCAATGCAGTAAATTATGGCAGTATGTATTTTACTGCTACACATCACAGCACACAAGCTACATTGCAGAAAAATTAACATTATTCTAGTCCATCCCATTGCACCTCAAACAAGGGCAGCCTAAGGCCCTTCTTTATCCAAGTCTTTATCTCCCAGTCTTCATTTTAGTTACAAAAAGTGGAGCTCTAGAGAAGACCAAATGTAGAAGCTGCTGCGGTAATATATGAAAAAAACCAATCTATCTTCATTTCCCCAGTGCCAGCTTCCTCTTTTCTGATCAGTTTCACTTTTGAGATTATATGAGCCTCTCACAAAGTCAGCAGTGGAACAGAAGCCACAGATAGATTCAAGTGTCATTTTATTACTACTACCTCCCAGAAACATTTTCATAGTGAGGCACTGACTGGCAGAGCTTAAGGCAACAAGAATGAGCCTTTGCGAGGGGTGATTTGTTTTATCAGAAAAAAAGTCCATTCATCTTAAAAGTTTTCTGCAATGCATACTTTTTTTTTTTAAAAAAATCATGAGAGATCCAAACTTAATGACAGTATATAAATATACTCTAGAAACAAGAACAGTAACCTGATCATAATCTAGAAAAATGTTCAAGTGTATGATTAGTGTATTAGTCCTCATAAACAAACATACCCATTCAGACTAAAATTTAGCCCAGTACATGAGTTTTCTCTTAGGTCACAGAACAAAAAAGGAGCTTGTAAGATTTTCAGGGAAAAATACAAAAACCCCAAGGCATTCCATTATTTTAGTGATTATCTGAACTCATCAACTGGAAAACTCACTCCTCAAAAATAACTGAAACCATCTACCTACACAATTGCTTTATAAATAGATTAGGTAAGATAGTGAGGTAGAGTTAGAGAAACACACTTCAAGTTAACAATAAACAGGACATCAGCATTGTGCTCAAACAGTGACTTGCACTATCTTTGAGAAGATGTCTATAAAGGAAATACTTGGTGGTATTTCACAGTGGGCTGAAAATGGGATGAAATCTAGCTATAAAATAGCTTTGGCATAGGATGGAAAGATTCACCAGGATATGTTTTTATAATTGCACCTATTCTAACAATAATTTTAACTATCAAGTAAATAGTCATAAAGACTGAAAGCATGCAAGAAATTCAGGCTTAATTATAAGCTTTGAGCAGTTTTAGACAAGTCTCCAGATCAAGACTATTCTTTTTGATACCTATAGTGTCTTTTGGAGAAGCAAAACGAGCATGTGGGGACTTTGAAACTGAAGTTCAAAGAAGTCTACCAATACATTAAGGGGTAAAATAGAGTAAAAATTGCTTTTATTTTAGAACTGAACAAATGGGAAATATAGCACCCATAAAGATATATGACATAGCCTAGAGAATGGACACAATAGATGAAGTGATGAAATACATAAAAGAAACACTCTGAATTGCTATTTAAGAATACTTGAGAATAAAGAGATGACCATATATCCAGCAGATAACCAATTACCATTTTTATGGACAGGTGAGTACAGTTTATAAGGCTGCTTCTCACACTTTCTTCAACATTCTTTCTGTACAGCTGTGTTAAAATGAGATTCCAGTTGGAAAAACTACACAGGTGTAAAATTCTTTCTTCACTAGCAATTTGTGCTGCAATCTCAGATTCTTGTAGCTACTCAGTTAACTCTGTGTGTGTGAATGCACAAATATACAGGCTTTGATGCCACTGAGGTTTAATAGTCCATTTAATCTCAGCGTGTTTACCTTTCTGTCTCACAAAACTACTTCTAGGGGATTTTTTCCCACTATTTATGTCTAGTTCCCAATTTGTATATTGGTCTCTTTCCCTTTTCTGTTCTTTTATAGACAAGCTAGTATTGCTTATCTGTGGAAAACCAGGCTACAGTAGACCTCTTAAAGGGTATGTTTTACAAGGTAATTTATAAACCTTTACAGCTATTGACAAGAACCAGAGGCTTGACAAAAAATGGATCATGGATTTTAATGCAAAACCATATGCTTCCTGGACACAATTTTCAATGGAAAATACTAAAGAAAAAGAAAATAAAAGACAGATATATAAAAACTGAATGATATGGAAGTCATCCATCTGGTTTACAATATAAAACATGGGGAAATTTTTTTTTAAATCACAAATTATTCTAAAATTCAAAAAAAAAAATAATTTAAAAACCTCATTTGGAATATCCTTAAGATTCCCTAATACAGTGGAAGAGTGTTCATTATAATCACAGATATAACAAAATCTTTCAATAAGAAAAAGTTGAATTAAAATCTTGCATCCTGCAACCTAAGGTCTATAATGACATTGCACCTTGAAATGGCAGATTGCAGATTTCTTTAACTTGCTTTATTAAATTATGAAAACCAAGACAAAGAGATATAATATGCATACAGGAATGTATAATTTGGCTCACAGAATGCAAGTAAATTTTTCATTTACTTTTAAATAAACCTGTTTCTCTATCCTTTAAATGAGCCTAAGCTCACATCCCACTATGTTTTGTGATAAAGGGCAGGCATCAAGATATTTCTATATAAGATGCCTTTCATTTATTTAAAAGATGGCCTAAAATATTTGAATGGCATTCATGTATCTCAGAATTTTAAATTTCAAAACACTCATGTATAATATCAATATTATCTATCATTTCATAACCTCGTACCGTAACTTAAAATGATGAAATTACATCTTTAAAGCTACTGCCATTCACAACCATTTCCTAGTATCACTCAGTTCATGATTCAGCCTGTTCTTCCTTATCTATTATTGCACAATACCTATTTCTTCATATCAGGTTTTTTTAAACCATGACCCAAAAAGTTCTTCCATGTCACTGACAAAGGAAGTGTCACTCCTGTCTATTCAGAAAACAAGTTTCTGTTGTCTTCATAAAGATATTATAATGATGAATCTCTAATAGAAGAACAGCCACATTACTGTTTGATTTTTTCTGGAAATATTGAGGTTTAAAATATACATATTGAAAGTACCTAGAAAATTAGTAACTGGTAAGGGGAAGTGGCAGAAGCTGTCCGCAAAAAGTCTGGAATGCTGAGTTAGCCATATATTCCTGTGGATTATGTTATCTTTGCCACAGAACACTACCTCTCCTTTGACTTGAAGCCTTTTGGAAGGAATCTCTAACATTTCTTCCCCTTGTGGCATTTACAGCCTCAGTCTAAAAAGATCCATTCTTCTTTGTATTCACATACAATTAATCTGAGATTAACTTTGCCACAAGTAGGTGTCTGATAGCAACTGTCTTTTTTCCTGTATGTTAAAGAAACAGTTCTTAATATTCATACTCAAGTCTAAGCATAATTGCAACAGTTAATGACATCTGAAAAGCTTTGCTCTACAAAACTGGCTTGAACATTCAGCTGAACAGCCATTGAAAAAATATCTTAAAGAAAATTATTTCCTAGGCTTCACCCACTAGATGAAAATCACTGATGAAAACTGATCAGAAAATATACATGCAGAGTTTGGTTTCTAGAGAAGCTCCACATGATTTTCCCTCAGAAGTGCTTCAGACGAAGAAAAAAGCAATTGAGCTAAGGTCTAAGTTTGGAAGTAAGCAGCAGGAAAGTCCACCTTGTACGTGTTGATCATCTCACTCTTGAAACAGAAGAGATGGAAATCAATGTAATCATAGTTCTTTTTCTCAATCAACCACCACTTTACTGAGTTGCCTGGATGGAACAGCTTAACTTTTAATAATAATTCAGGGAAGAAAATTTAAAAGTTCTTGTCCTGATGAGAAAATGAGCATAGGTGAGTTCTACCAAGAATCCCGGTTTTTCTCCTGAATTGGGATTTTCATGCACATTCCTCTCCCTTTGAAATTTCAGTTATATGACAGATATCAGACTGAAGATGGTCCCTTCCTTCCTCTTCCTCTGACACAGGTAATTTCTAGCTACTATTTCTGTTCAGCTCTTGGTGTACCCATGCTTCAGTGGTTCACAGGCTACATGAAAAACTGTTTACTTAAAGTAAATAAATTATTACTTTTAATTCCAAAAAGTGTTCGATTTTTTCTTCCAGTAGACCAAATCAGGGCTACTGAATACTGTAGCCAAACAGTTGAAATAACAAAAACCAGGGGAAAATAAGCTTCTTAATCTGTTCTGCCAGTGCAGAGACCCGCCATCACAAACTAATTCAGAGAGGCAAAGAGCAAAAACACATTGTCCCCATTACTTTTAAACAGGGTACCTATTCTTAGAGCAAATGCGGACCATAGGACCTTCCAATAAATTCTTCTTCAGAGAAGTCAGGGTAGGCCATCAGGGAAGGGCAAGATAATAGGCAATTTATTAGTTCAAGAATGGAGCAGCTACTCCCATTGCTTGACATTCAGTGTTTCACATGAAATATCAATCAACACATATCAGCTGTTGAATATGACACCAAGTTGTCCACAGCACATAATTTGTTCTGTGTTTACTTGCCAGATTTTCCACTGTCAGGGTGCATAGGAGTCTCTTGATGCCTTAAGTTTTAGCTTTCATATTTTTCAGATTCTGTACTGCTTTACTGTGTGACTCTGAACTTCATATAAAGTGTTAGTAAGTTCTCTTCACAGCTTAGTTAGACAAAACAATCCTTTTCTAGCCCAAGAACCAAGGGCACCATTACAGCTTCAGGTCCAAAAAAAGTATAAACAACAGTGAACTGAAGAAAGCAAACTGGGAGGATGGAACTTCATTACCTGAAGCTGTAATTGGATAATTATCCCCAATATGTAAATTGACCAAAACGTATAAAAGTGTGAAAACTTGTGACTAGTTGTCCACCTTGCATCCATCTTGGGTCCATCTTGGGTAGACCCACAGCCAGAATCTTGTACTGCCCAAGGTGTATCCTTTGAAGGCTTTTCAATAAATAGCTACTTTATTCCTTTAACTCTGTCCAGCCTCTATTCCAGGGAGCCTCTCAAGGCATCACTCTGACCACCATGTATTTTATTTGCTGCAATGATTTGCCTTCTTTCATATTTATAGGCAAAACCAAAGAATAAGGCACCTTTTGGACAGACACCTTTTAAATTCAGGAGCTTTTCTCCCCAAAATACAAAAGACATATGCAATGCATTCATTAGATTCTTACAGGAACATTGTACACTGCAGCCTTTGAATGCCATTGTAGAAAAGAGACATTACTTTGAAATCTTTAAGTACAGTAAGGTATTAACAGGTCTTCCATTTCCAAATTGTATTTAAAAAAAAAAAAAAAAAAATCAACCTAATTTAAGAAGAGGAATAATATGATGAATCTAAACTCAAAAGTTGCACAAGCAGCCACAGCTACCCATAATGCCATAGCAATATAAACGTTCAACTTGTTTTCTAAATCTGAATATGCTGCTGCAGCACTGAGGAAAGACCTAGAGTTCAGACTGTGACAACTGACTAACCATAGGTTTATTATTATTACACGTTTGGTTTCTCCTGCATTTACTCATGCAGTACATCTATGTATATCTTCTTCAAAATTATACTTTAATGTTCAAGACTGTTGGTAACTCAGTGAAAGAAAAGCAAACACTGAAGAGATGATGAATTCCAAATAAATATGCTGTTATTACATGTCGACTTTCATTAACTCCACATTATGAAGCTCTGTATATTTGATTGCCTTTTGAAACAACAGCTCAGGAGTTTTCTGGAAAATGGCTTCACTTCATTTTTTTTCCTAAGATGGCTGTTTTACCACTGAAAATCTACCAGAATTTTTCAATAGACAATATAGAGCATAATATCGCTTGTAGGCTTGTTCTCTTGATGAGACACTAAAACCAGAATTATAGCTGAAGACAGATTAAATCAGAAACAAAACAAAAGTTAGTATTGATGCCAAGATCAGAAATCCAGATAAAAATTTTTGTAAGTCACTTACCATATTTATTGATGATACAGGGCCAATGCTGTTGACATAAATGTCAACATCAATAACTGTTGGTTTTACTGTGAAGAAAAAAAAAATATTTTGCAGACAATATAAATAACCAGTTTAAATACTTTTTTCCCCCAATAACCATAAGATCTTTTTTCGGGTACAACTACTGAGAAATAAGGATAATGTATTTTTAGGAAAATGTGGTTCTATTCCTCCTATCCATCAAAAAATATTGCCATAAATTAAAACCTGTACCATTTCATTATCACAATTCCAATTTGTCTCAGCAGCAATTTGTTAAAAAACTTTCAGTGCTTGGCACAGTAACTCAAAGTCAAGCTCAGACCTAAGATGTCTGACATGAAAGTAGAAATAATGCAGCATTATTACTTTTTCCCTTTGCCTCAACATTCAGGTCCTTTAGCCTTTGTTGTTCCACATCAAAACAATCTTTCCACATTTCTGCACCTCATCAGCCCCAAAATCATTCTAACTTAGAGTAAAATCGCTATGAAATCTAATTAGCTAAACTTAAGAAACTCATTTCATTCAGTCCACACTGCCTTTGCACTCTTTCATTCCAAGGCTTTTGAATTTGATTTGGTTTAGTCAATGCACATTTCTCATATGATCTTCCATGTTTTCAGGCTTCCAGGACTTAGTAAACCAAGACAAGCTCTGTATTCCTTTCTTTTGCTGATACTACTAGGATTTCTCTTTCTTTCAGCATCTTTGGTGTCAGTGTAGGGTTAGGGTTAGGGTTAGGGTTAGGACATTATTGAGCTCTAATTGGCAACATAACCCAACTCTAAAGTAATACCACTCTTACACTGGAAGAGACATTAATTTTTTTACTTATACTCCTGTTCTTCCAACCCCACAGATTATACATTAAGCTCTAAATTGAGATAAAAATTAGTGGCTTACTTTCTCCAGACTTAGCTGACTCAAAACTAAGTACAAAGAATAAATGCCGTTTTAACATGCAAATTGAGAATTGATGCAAACTTGCCCCTTGTAACCAATAGCTTCTGTTGGACATCTTTCTTTTCCACAGAAGCACCTTCTTCTCTACATTGTTTTCAAAAATCTCCAGAGAGTGTTCAAACCACTGAAGTCTGGGAACTATGTTGGACTTGGACTTTTTTCACTAACCCCCAAGCCTCCTAGAATGAGGAAATGAAGGCATATCAGCCATTCAAAACTCAGAAAGCTTTCCCCTGGGAAGCTACTGAGCAGAGAAGTGCGGAACAGCTAAATACCAAGGTTCAGTTGGAAGCTTCTCTCTGATAACTATCAGTCAATCGGTGTAAAGCCATCTGGCACAAAGCTGAAGATAGACAGGAATTTTTACATGTTAAGATGAATATTTTTTGCCTGCATCCCCCAATTTCAGACTATCAAAGAGGTGTCAAGTGGTTTTAAAGTACTTGAAAATTTAGATGGTTATGAAAAAAAGGAATGTGCACACCGGCTTGTCCTGTAAGACTTTGCTATGTACGTATCATTAGGAAGGCTATATCCCCTGTTGCAAAAAACAGACATTAAACTGGGTACAAACAGTGATTAAAGATGATAACCATTCTCTCTAATTCATTAAGTAACACATACTTCTTGACTGCATATGGTCAGAACACTCAGGATTATTTAAGGTCATGGTTTCAAACTCTCTGAAGTACTGGCTGATAAACTTGGATCTCCCCCTCAGCAAAACAAAATGTGAATTCAGCTGAACAAGCTCAGCTGATTAAAGCAATTCCAATTGTACTCAGCTAATAACTAAATAGGAGTCTAGCAGCTTCTGGTAATGAGTTGCCTCAAAATGCAGTAATAAATATCATTACACAGGAATTGGTAATAGTGAGGAACTACAGCTAGCTTTTTCATCAGAATAGCATTCATGGAATAAAGAGCTCTGAGCTTTACAGGGTTTATGCATGTGCCTAGCTGGAAGTTCAAGGCTAAGGAGTTTTGATGACCATTAATGGCGCTAGACTTAAGGATGCGAATTAGCATGCAACTGAATCTTGGAATCTTGGCAGGACCAGGAACAAAATTCAGGACCAGAACACAGTGTTTGGAATCCGTTGGTTTTTTGGTGGTTGTTGTTGTTTGTATGTTTTTGTTTTTTGTTTTTAATCATTGCAGTTAAGTATATAAATAGAATATGAGGTGATAATTTCTCCTGAATGTGCTGGACCAAATTCTCTCATGGGGAAAAAAAAAAAAAAAAAAAGCGCTGTTTGTTAATGCTAAAGAGAATTTGATCTTACAGTAAAGGTCTAACCTTGAAACAGAACATTAAACAACAGTCAGTTCTTCTGTCAGACATTTTCAGTGAAATTCAAATTGAAAATAAATAATAAAAAATATAGGTAAGCTATTATACGTGTTCAAATTAAAAAAAAAAAAAAAGGATTGAAAGTTTATTTGAATTATTTTATTTTCCTAGGCAGAGGTAAAAAATACAATTGTAATTTGATTGTATAGCAAATGTGTGTTCAGATTTTAAAAGAAAAGACAGAAGAGCATAGTTCTTGTTGCATGTGGTCTTCCATGGATATAAACACATACAAACAAACAAAGATTTATCAGGTATAAAGTTTAGATTCATTATCATAAATTATTAATTCAAAAGACCAACAAAAATGAAGCAAAGTTTTAAGATTACTTCCTCCAAAATGCATTATGAAAAAGGAAATAACTGAGTCTTTAATTTATCATGTCTGATTAGAAAGAATTCACCCTAAAATGCTCTTAAAATTAAACTGAGTTTCATGGAAAGATGAAATAGCCACACTGTCACAAAGTTGTGCCAGATGATCCACCCTTCCAACAATTCTGTGATTCTGCAACTTCAATGCCTGCTCATTTTTCTGTATACTGCATACATTTGTAAACTCTCAGTTCATGAATGAATTCAAGCCACACATGGAGTCCCTGAGCTGCAGATGGAGCTTTTTTTCTTGCACTAGAAGAGTCCTCACAGTATTGTTGAGAGAACAATGAAAGTGTTAATACCTCACTAAAAGCTGACAATAAGATTAAATATGGATACTCAGCTTCATTACTGTTTTTTTCTTGGTATAAACCCAAGATAGTTCTATAGAGCTGTCAGAAACTTAGAAAAATTACTGGCAGAACCATGTGTATGCAACATGCAAGATGGCAATTAAAGGTTGTCAACAAATGTACCAGCCTTATCAAAGTTTTTTGAAATACTATTTAATGTATGGCAATAACTTTTCTTAAAAGACAATGCAAGTACATCTGAGTAATTGCAGTGTTATGCTGCTACTCAGCGCTACCTAAGGTAATCTAGCTGCTTATCAGAGTCATTTAATCTTCAAACATGCTGGCTTTAATTGGGAAGAGGATTTATAAAGCCAGCAAAATGTTTTTAAACAAAAATAAGTTCATCTGACCCAAATGCCCTGGCTTTGAGACAGACAGTGTTTATATTCCAGCCAGCTTTGTAACCAACACATTGCAAAGACACTACCAACAAGTAGTGCCTACAAACTTTAAAAAAACCTGACAGTTCAAAACACACCTAGGACAACTATGGGATTCATCTAGTCCTGCATTATGGATATACACTGGTGAAAAAAATCCAGTACCTGAGCTTGAATCTCATTAAAATCCATGAAGACATCACTGGTGGCCATACATGAGTTGATCATATGTATAAAAAACTCCACAGATAAATCAGGGAAATTTTAAAAAACTATTGAGTAAATCAAAAGAGGGAAGGTTGTACAATTTCATGTCATGTAGGGGAAAAAATCTGCAAAAACGTCCTGTAGTTTTATTATGCCTATTTACTACTCTGAATTAGCCTGTGTTTTAAATTATCTCTTAATTTTTGATAGTTTTCCACTATTCAGAACTGATGCTTATTTTATGAATGAAACCACTTTTCCTCCTTCAGAAAGCTTCCTCCACATTTGAAGTCTGTCCAAATAGCACTAAAGTTAATGCATAAATCATAAAAGTTTAGAAATATTTTTAAAATTTTAATATTGAGAAGCATTTTTTACAAGCTCAATTAAACAGACTATGTATTACTGAGTTCTCATAAATTTTAAAATAAAATTATTTTTTGTTGAGAGTTAAACTTTCTTACATTGTTCAACCAGCTCCCAGGTTTATTCTGGTCTTACCCAACACAGCAGTGGTAAAAAATGTTATAGATCAATATATACACATTTATAGAAGCAAAGCAACTAGAACTAGATTTTTAAAAGGCACACAACTACATAAAAATCACAATATGATCTCTGTTCAAGAACTACAGGGCTGCTTGAATTCTGCCCAAATTTCACAAGACTTCTGAACGCAACTGACTAACAAGATTGGCTCTGCACTAATGAGATTTTTTTTATATTGCTCTGTAATGATATTTTACATTCTCTCATAACCACATAAATTGCTATTTTTAAATTGGGACAAAGCTGTAATAAATCATTACACAGTTATCAGTAACTGTAAGAGTAGTGATTATAGTGTTAATTTTTACTTTGCATTAATGATTATTACTATTCTAATTTTCCTACATGACCTTCTGGCAACATCTATTTACCTAGATATTACTATAAAACAAACTGCTATGCCAACAAGTCACTTCTCAAGACTAAATACATTCAGGTAACATATCTCCATTTTACAACAAATTACCACATTTGAAGAAAAACCTGGGAACAGGAAGAGTTAAGCCACCATCCCTGGAGGTATTTAAAAGATGTGTGGATGCGGCACTTATGGACATGATTTAGTGCTCGATTTGGCAGTGTTGAGTCAAGGTTTGGACTCAAAGATCTTAAGAATCTTTCCCAACCTAAATTATTCGATTATTCTCTTCTACAATGCTATGGATCTATCAATGAGGAAAATTAAAAACCCTCATTCTTCCTGCATGAAGGAGAACAGGCTTGAAAACGGATAGATGTCAAAGTCCTCCATTTGCTACAGACACAGGAGCTCTGACAGAAATGACATCCATATGTTTTAGGTTCAAACTATCAAAACAGAACTGTAAATGAAAATCAAAAGAAGAAAGAAAGTTTTGATTAAAGCAATACCAAGATGAGAACACAGTCCTCTGAAAACAGTATTTTTTTTACGTGCTAGGTTTGGTTGTCATTTTGTCCAGGAGCGTGAATGACAGTGTGCACATAAACGGACTCCCTCAATTAACTACAAATCACTTTTATTCTTCATTTCCCACCATAACTATCAATCAACCTTCACTACTTTCATCCTTCATTTACCATTCTCTAATGCACAAGCCGTAATTTTTCAAGTATTATGTTGTGGAATGAAAACTGTAGATCGTAATGGTTTATTTTTCAGAGATTGTTTTTCAATCAAGCCCTACAGCTTTAATTTTTGTTTTACTTATATTCATCAGAGGGGAGAGTTCCTGTGTGATAGAATAGAAATTGTTCCTGCAAAGTCTGGCAAGACAGCAACCAGGGTCTGGATGAACAATAACAGCCATAAGAAAACTATACAGACGTAAAAATGAGCAACAATATTTAAAATAGTAGATGGAGACCATAATATGTCCCTGTTTAAAGATGGCAGAACAGTTAATTTGTGCCGTGACCTCAAAATGGCAACTAACAGTGAACATCTTTGCAGATTACAAATACTTGCTAAGAAACCTCTTTAATGCCAGCATAATCTGGGTAATCGGAGAAGGACGGGTAAAGAAGAAAAGGATTTTCTTATGCAATTAGTAGCTTAGACTTTCCCTAACTCTTACCTAACTTTCAACTCATGGTATCCCGAAAGTTTATATGCTATACTCTCATGATCCCCTCAGATTAAAAATTATGATAGTGAAGCTACAGAAGAGAGAATAAGTAACAGCAGCTTCTACATTTAGTTTTGTGTGTGACAGATAAGACTAAGACTTAGACAAACATTAGCTGTCAACCAAACTTTCCTACCTACAATGCTATTCAAGAAAAAAAAAATTCCATTTGTGTATGCATCAAGCCACTTCAGCAAATAGTCACTGTCAAGAAAAAAAACAGTAAATAAAAACTATTTGTCTAAATTAATTATTTACATTCACATGGAGAAGATTGTATTTTAAGGGAGCTTGCTGTTTGGCAGTTGGGTAAAAGGCCTCTTTCTCCAACACACAAGCAGTACTTTTATCCAACCCAATAGACTACGCACAAGACATAAGTATTGCAAAGAAACAAGTGGCTTCTTAGAAATGAGAGAAAGGAGCATTTTATATAGGCAAGGAACTGCATTACCTGGGGTAAATTATGGGGCAAATTCAAAAGAGTGTTTGAATACTAAAATATTTCTATATATTGAAGTAGACTAAGCTTCAAATTAAAGTGCTGCTTTCCAGTGTTTGATTTAAATCGGGTGATCTAAACAAAACAAAACAAAACAAAAAAACAAACAAACAAACAAAAAAATCCACACCAAACTCTTGAATAATTGGAAAAAATGAAACTGGGTTGCTTTGGGGGAGTTTTAGGCAGAAACACTGAGTTGCAGGGCCTCACGCTCAATGCATTGGACTAAAATTTCTCTACTTATACTTTCAGTATGGCACATTAAAATTTTACCTGAGAAAAGGATGAATAAAAAGTAGGATGTTTCCCCTGAGGGTTGAAAAGCTGTGACCCAAAGCAGGTCAGAAAGCCAAGGTAGAAATTCCCTTGTACTCAGTCCATGGTTAAGTGATAAGAAAAGCAGAATTCAAGCATGAGGAAAGCTCACTGTCAAGATCCTGTCCTAATCAGAGTTGCTCCCATGCAAGATTTTAAAAGAGCCTATATTCAATGCACTGGACCAGCACCAAACCAAGACTACATAAACAACCTATTTATTTATGTAATCTTCCAAAACTCAAACATGCATCACAAAAATCTGAAACAGGTATTTTGGAGTGTTCATAGCGTAGTTTACCCCTCATTTTCTAACCTTGCTATTAATATTCTAGAAATGTTTGTGGCCAACAGTGCAAGAGAAAGGATCAGTTCCTGAAAATGGTAGAGAATTAGAACTGCAGAATCAGAAGAAATCCCTTCCATCATCCCACCTAGAACAGATATTGTTCTCGTTGTCATTGGACAGCAATCCTTTCTTCAGGAATATTCCTCTTCTTGAGAATTTCCAGCTGGATGGCTAAATCAGAACAAAAGTCTCTGGAAGGAAGGTAATCCACTTCTATCCCACCAAAAAAGAATAAAAAAGGAAGTATCAGTGATAACAATGAAAGCATTTATGATTTTTTTACTTATGATTTTTTTCATTGAGCTCTCACTAGATTCAGCCCTGTTTCCTACTTAGCCACAGCGCTCCATGTCCTCAACAACAGGTTATTCAAGTTTATTCTTCTTTATAAATCTAAATTAGACTAATCTCTGCAGTGCCCAGTACTACAGAAGTTGGATGCAGGACTATGGCTTTCCCCTCATAAGTGCTGCCATAAGGCAAACAGAATTTAGCCCATCTCTCCTTCTCACACACTCTACCTTTACACACAAGTTGGCTTTACAGGTACAGCTGTCGGTAATCAATCCTGAAGCAATGAATGTCTCTCTAAATACTTCATGTTATAAGATGCCTGACACTGTCTTGTAGGCCAGCACAAAAAAAAAAGAAAAAAAAAAGACTTGGAGCAGAAAGTAGTAATTTGACCTGGCATGACACTTCACAGCTTTCTCTGCACTGTGATCTGGAAAATATTTTGATCTGTCAGGCAATATGGAACCCTCTGTCACCACATATGGGGAAACCTAGCTGGAGCTAATTTAAAGAGCATCAGGTGTGGCAATCAACAGCTAGCAAAAATAACTTGACAGCCTCTGTGGTAACCGTCTGTGGTGCACTTCAGGGTTCATTTCTGTGCGACATGGTAGGAAAGCAGGTCAGACAGGAGAAAGGTTGTGATACTGCTTCAGAACTCAAGATTTTCATTAGGATTGTACCCGGAAAAGAACACATCCCTTAAAAACCAACAGAGTTGTTTCCTCTCAACCAACAGATTTGCTACTTGTACACACTGAGAAATTGAATAAATTAGTTACAGAGAAAACTTTTAACTGCTTTAAAAGAGAGCTGCTGTTAATGCTCCCAAGCAGCACAGTAAAGCACATCAGACCAGACTTAGTTTTCTGTGTTTGCTGATTCAACTGAGCCCAGCTATTTGTACCAGCTATGCTTGTACAAACCTACTCAGGGTAGTGAGAGCTACACAGAAGTATGGCTAATGGTTACAAAGATACTGGACAAGTAAAGAAAGCCAGCATGACTCTCAAGACAGCTTGAACTGGTGGAGTCAGAATATTACATATTCCATATTGGGCGTATAAATACATCGTAAAAATAGGTGACCACCAGAGGCTGCAGAGATCAAATCATTTTAGAGGATCCAAGAGGAAACCATGAGTTACTGGGAAGGATGGCAGGAAGGAGGGAAGGAAGGCGGGAAGGAAGGAAGGCGGGAAGGAAGGAAGGAAGGAAGGAAGGAAGGAAGGAAGGAAGGAAGGAAGGAAGGAAGGAAGGAAGGAAGGAAGGAAGGAAGGAAGGAAGGAAGGAAGGAAGGAAGGAAGGAAGGAAGGAAGGAAGGAAGGAAGGACATTAGTGTTTGTTGAAAATGCCTCAGAGCAGACTGGTGAAGCTTTCTTCAACATATGTAATTCAGAGGCCTCCTTAATGTAATAATACATGAGAGAAACAGAGGATGCACCACGCAGTAGAAAGAGCCTTACTACTCTGCCATTCTAAGTCTAATCTAGTGTGAGAGTTTTTCCCTCCCACTACTAATGGCACATTTCAGAAACCTCTCATATACTAACTTTTTGATGGGTAAGGTAACTTTCACAAGGAAAAAAAAGCATGTAAGTTTCCACACATAAGTTCACTCAGGGAATGTGACTGGAAAACATTCTACCTTATTTCACTGTTACAAATTTTCTAAGAAAACTTATATTCCATATAAAGTTAAGCTTGAAACAATGTAGGGTTCTGAAGATAGCTTTTATTTTCCAGAGCTTTGTTGTGGTTTAAAGTGTCCATTAAGGAAGGGGAGAAGGAAGATTTCATTAAAGTAAACTGACTTTGAAGGAAATATGTTTTGCCATCTGGAATTTAATTCACCTGTGTTTTGCTTCATTTGCTTCATTGCTGGCCTTTCTTTTGTTTGTTTGTGGGTTGTTTTGGTTGTGTTTTTTTTTTCTTTTTTTTTTGTGTGTGTGTGTGTGTGTGTGGTGGTTTTTTTATAGTAACTGAAATTTTAAATCTGTCAATCAAAGAAAAAAAGGGCAATTACAAAAATATGGTTTATCACTCAAACTTACATGAAACTGAGAATTTTTTTTTAGTTGTAATTATCATCATTCTTTTCTGTGTCTTGTTGGTTTGCCTAATATTTCTGTTTTCATTTTATTAATAAAGAGGAAGAAAAATTTCAGGGCCAGAACCTGATCCCACTAAATTTCAGGATCTAAATCGACATGAGAGGAAAAAAAGCATACTTGCAGGGCAGCAGGTCTTACTGCATGTAGAAAATTATGCATACATTGAACAGGTCTCCACTTCAAAGCACTTTGAAACAAAACACAGAATTCCTGCCTATGAAAGAGATGTAGAGACCTTCATAT
The DNA here is from genome assembly GCF_015227805.2 of Hirundo rustica. Classification (NCBI taxonomy): domain Eukaryota; kingdom Metazoa; phylum Chordata; class Aves; order Passeriformes; family Hirundinidae; genus Hirundo; species Hirundo rustica. The sequence goes on from NC_053451.1 coordinate 86,299,861, forward strand.
TTCTGAATCGGTTTCATTTTTTTCTAGGATTGGTGCCTTTCATACCACACAAGAGACCTAACTATCTCAGATCTATAATTTTAGCTGGTAAAAAAATAGGTGAAAAGATGTTTTACATCATAAAACACTTTTCATTTTGATCTAATCAGTACACTGTTATTAGTTGTTCAGTATGAAGTGCTTTCTTTTTCCTTTTTTGTTTTCAACTCAAAAAGGCATGTATTTTTTGCGATATAATGGAAACTTTCCAGATGCCACCAATAAAATAAAAACCCCCAAAAGCCATGATATTCATGGAGACAAGAACTCTGCCAAGTGTGTGGCCACAGGGGATGCAGTCAGGCATTCCCCTGCTGGTAGAACACCGCTTTGTTCCCAAAGATCAAAGGCCCCTTTTAGTGAGACAGGTCCTGTTAAGGTATCACTTTTCCAACAGCCTTCACAGGTTAATTGTTTTGCCTAATATTTAGGCTGTTCAATACACTTCTTAAAAATCCTGGCTTGGAACCTTGCAGGTGATGCCTGAAGTGCTGAGTGTAGATTGTGTCTATGATCTGAGCTGTAGTCATTTACATGGAAGCTGAGGCCAAGTATAGATCAGGAATAGGGGAAAAAAAAGTCCTAATCTTAAATCCAAGCAATGACCTACACACTCTTTACAGTGGTTTAGATGTGCATGGGTGATAGAGGAGGAAAGAGGGTTGCTAAATGTTCACAGTTCACTCACTGACGGCTGTACTGCTGGCCTGGAGGAGATGTGATTGCTGACAACATCAATGCCCATAATATGGCAAAAGGGCACTCAGAATATGCCTGTACCAGGTAGGCCTCATACACCTGAGCTAGCCAAAATATTATTTGCCCTGAGAAGGATGAAAAACCACGGAGAAGTCACTGCCTGTGCCAGCATGCACTTTGATACATTTTATTTGCCACAGTCTTCTCCTTCTCTCCATGGTTTTTGGTTGCAGAAGTGTCTTCCCAAGTGATCTGAAACTGGCAAATCCTAACCTTAGAAAGTGCAGAATGTTTCCTTGGCCTTTCTTACTGCATTCAGAACGAAGATAATTTTCTCAGGACCATAGCTAAAGCTACACACTGTTAGAAATAGTGGATTTGCAATAAAGGATTGAAAAAAAGAGTGAAGAGCAGTGTGACATGAAATGGTGAGTGTCCCTGCAGTACCCAGCAGTACCGTGCTAATGTAAAGGCCTTATGTAGTAGTTGACTGTATATTAATCCTGGATTTAACCCTCAGTATTGGCTGAACTTCTGCTTGATTCTGAGAATTACTTCTCGCTTCTTCTACTGGTCCACCCCATGCTTCCACTAATTTCCAAAACATGCATTTTCTTATTGTATGTTCTATGTTACCTGGTACACTACCTTTTTTCCTTGTGCTCTAGCTGGTATTTATTATGCTTTAAAGTATTTGTATTGATACTGAGACCTTCAGGACAGCAAGGCAATCCTGTTGCCAGGACATGTCAACCACCCTGTTTGGAGGATAACTGGCTCCCAGATGGAAAGGAAGATGTGCTTGTGTGTAAGGCACCAGCCAGCAATTCAGGGAAGTTATCTGTAATGCCTGATTCTCTAGCATTCCCCTTGTCTTCTCCTTGCCAAATGTGACAGCTCTGCAACTTCAAAAGGGCAATGTTATTTATCTGCATCAAAGGTAGAAGAGGTGCAAAGAGGCACCAGGGGAGGAAGCAGTGATAAACTAACTTCTGTAGCATTTGAACAACACCCAGCTCAGGTTCTGAAACAGCCAGATTGCTATCAAAGACAAAAAATGGCCTAGGACCAAGATGCTTGGTAGAAATAGATGTAGCTGAGAACTGTAAAATCTGTTTGATACATGAGGAGCAGGGTAATTTGACTCCTTTCTCTAAAAGAGGATTCACAAAATATGGAGAGACAAAAGGAATTATTTTGGTAACAATGACTTCCCAGTGCTGTAAGATATATCTGACCTCTACTGATTTTATGGCAACTGACATGGGGATTTTGAGTGATTACTTCACCCCACATAAGCATAATGTAACTTACTCTGCCTTAAGTCAGTGATCTGAGGATACAGTATACAAAATAAATCAAAAAATTTGTCTGAGACCATCTTCCAGATGTTGATATGTGTGGGAAAGTGCATTAAAGCACCTCTCCATCAGATATTAAAGATAGCTAAATCCAGCATGACAAACTAAGTAGAGAGAGATAAATGTCACTTTATGACAAAAACAGACACACCTATCAAATATGATCTTTGTAAATGCTATGGAAAATCAAAGTAATAGCTACAAAAAAGAACCAAACAGACCCTTTCTTTCATACCACAGGATAGTCTTTTTTTTTTCTTTTTTTTTCTTTTTTTTTTTTCCTGCAACAGTTGCATTATTGTGTAGCTATGAGACACTAATAATTATCATGATGAATGCATGGTTCTTACTTCCCTCTAAACTGATCCAAAGAGATCATCCAGAAAATGTATCAATACATGTGCCATTAGCAAACAATAATCTCACTTCTAATCAGCGGTAGGAATTCTCCCTCTAATCCATGCAAATATTTAGGAATAGCAAATTATATTAGGTGACTGTTTTGAGTATTCCCCATTCTCAGTCTGTTCTGAAGCACATGCAAGGTGCAGTAGATATGACAATTTCTCTCTGATTTCTGTCACGCAAACTTGCTGTGAACAAACTGAATAGCAGTTGTGCTACAGCCATTATGCTCTAGGGATGAAAACCAGGAAAAAAATGGCATAACTACAATAGGTGGAGCACAAAAACCATAACCAAAACAAAACAAAACAAGCCCACAAAAACAAACAAACAAACAAACAAAAGCAAAACAAAAACAAACAAAAAAACCCACAAAAACAAACAAACAAAAAAACCCAAAAAACCCCCAAAACAAAACAAACAAACAAACAAACAAAAACACACAAAAAAACAAACACCACCACCCAAACAAAAAAATCCCCAAACCCCACAACTGGTTTGAAACTTCACTATACAAATTAAAACAATAAAATAGCTCAAGATGGTTATATGCAGGTACCTACTGGCTCTTATTTAAATTTTATTCTTATATGTAGTAGTGCCTACCACAAGACGCTTTGATTCAATAAGATTTCTTTTGGAGATGTCTGCTGGTTTGTGGAAGATCAACCCTGGAATTGCCCTATACACAGGTAAATCCCAGAATGCCTTCTTCTCGGCATTAAGGAACATAACTTTCAGGATCATATTTTGAAGAGAATAGATTCACATTCTTTTGCTGAGTCCTACTTTTTTAATATGCTGAGGTTTTGTTTGCTTCTCAGAGTGTGAGATTTTCAGTGTGGACTGGATGACAAAAGAGGTCTGTATGTTCCTCCCTCTGCCAAAGACCTCCTGAATACTTAAGAACTAGCCCTTCCATATACTTACAAAAAGTCTGTACAAACCAAACAGATTTTAGGACCCTAAGCTACCTCCAGATTCCCTTGTGAGAGTTAGCATTTTTAAAATACTGACTTGGAAATTAACTTCAGCCAAAAAAACCCCCTTAATCTACATTTCCCCAGATATTTGTGCACACTTCCAGAATATATTAACATCTTCTTTGCACCCGGAGAAGCTTATCCTCACTTGTGCAGAAAGAAGTACTTACTTCCAATATCTGGCCGCAGCTTTTTGTCATACTCTCTCAACAATTTGTTTAGTATGAGAGTCACATCTGTGTCTTGTGTTTTTGGAGCTAAAACCCATTTTTGGTTAGTTGTTCCATCTTCATATTCATCCTCTTCAACCTTTCTAGAACTGCAAAACAAATGAAACAAATAGATATTATTTTACATAACTAAAATCGGATGCAACAGGCTGCAGCAGGATGCAACAGGTACAAAAGCATTTTCCCATTAACAATAATTGAGTATCTGTGGATAGGTCATGATTGACAGTGGTTTAGAAGCTGTCTTCTGGAAGTGTCTTCAAAAAGTTATACTCTAGGAGATAATTAATACAGCTATCAGGGTAGTATTTTATATCCTGTATTTTAATGAACATATTCTGACTAGTTTACGATATACTTTTACAAAGAGCGAACATCTGCAGTATTACTTTATTAATACATCAAGACAACTGATTCATCTCTTGCACAAAGGCTAATAAGAGTATTAAAAATTCAGATCTGTTAATGCTTCCTGATAATTTTATCCTATTAATAAATTATTATATTCTCAGTGCTTGAATTTCAGAGTTTAATGTATTACAAGGCTTAGAATTGAGCTCATTCCTTGAATTTGAGATGGATTATCACAAGCACACAAATGCCTTGCATAAATTAATCTGAATTTCCCTGCAGCTTTAATAACTTTTTTTAAAAACAGTACTACACCAAGAGTTGCAACTTTATTCCTTTATAGGTGGATTGTGTTTATTTTAAGGGTATAATAATGCAAATGTGGTGAAACTAGTTTGGCCAGAAATCACAGCTAGAGCTATTTTCACACAAGACTAATTTCATTTGTGCAGCTTTTTGGGCACGGACTTCAAAATGCTGATTTTAAGATGCATCTTTTGGTATCTTAGAAACCAAACCTGTTTGATGCCTCTCACTGGAGAAAATCTATGACAGACTGAGATGAAGTTATTAGAAGAAAAGATAACCTCAGTGGTAGAAACTATGGAAGGAATCATGTCTTGTTTCAACCTGCAATTGCCCAGGAGATATGATATAATTTTACAACATTTTTACATTAACGTCAATAATTACGTGAGGTGCGAAGCAGTGGAGAAGGAGAGGCACCAGCCTTGTTTGTCCATGAGATGTGCTACACATGAGTGCAACTTTCTTTCTCTCCCTCTCCTTTTCTCTATAATGACACCAGTGTCTTTTAAAATACTCCAGTTGTCCAGAAGACTTGATAAACACTCTGTAAACATAAAAAAACCCTGATACAAATATAAAAATTTCATCACAGAGCATCATCAACCCTCACAATGCTCGAAGATCATTATTTGAGAATTTAATGAAACTTTAAACTGAAACTGCTCTACAGCCAATACGCTCCTAAGGATTAACCATGAATCACTTAGCACGACCTCAAAATTTGCAATTGCCCTAGGCACAATTTCTATATAAAAATAATTTTTAAACCTAGACCCTGAGGATTTTCTACAGAGAGCTCATATAACTGAGTTGCAAAAGCAGAGAAAACTTAAGATGAAATTTTGAATAGACAGCCACTACTTTTCTGGTTTTAGGCTGTATTTTCTAAAAACTTTATTTTTTTTTCTTTTTATAATTCACCCAATGAGTATTTTAAAAAGTCAAGAGGATTTTGGAAGGTTTTTTTTCATCAGATTCATGACAAGCCCTGTGTTTTAATGCTACTGTTACAGAACCATTGTCAGAGGAGGCATCATCTCCGAACATACATGACTGATATTTCTGAGCTGAAACTCTGCAGCGGTTGAATCACTGATAGCAAAGAAGGATAAATCATACATCTTTTTCTGCTGCAGCCACCATAACTTTACCACAGGCATTCAGATTGCACCTGGAAATGAGAATTGAGTTCAGGCAGTATCATGATTCCCATTTCAGGGAGATGCTGCTTTAAAACAAGTCACTAACAAGAGTCTAGCTAAGCTCTGGGGGCCTTTTAGGTCCCCTTACGCTAGCAGCTTCTTTCCTAGGAAGTACCTTCAAACCATTTAAATCCCTACCTCTCTTCTAGATTAAGATTGGAGGTGGGAGAGGTTTCACAGTGGGTCAGACTAATACACTAGACCCATATTTTTTGAGCTTTTTTGCTTTCCTCCTTAAGAAGTTATCATTTCTCTTCCATTGCTTGCCTCTACATTGTTAAGCTCCCTCAAGGCACTTGAGGTTGCATTTTGCTTTTGTAACCCTACTGGTGACTGCCAATTCCTATCATATTCCTGTGATCCAGAGAAATAAGTATAGGGTGATTGCAAGCCAGTGTCAAACTGGGAAGGAAGAAAGGCTACATGCCTTCCCCCAACTCTTTGTCAGTTTTGGTTCTGTAAGGAGACAAAGAAGAGACTGTGCATAAACTGCAAGGGACAAGTCTAGAGAGCTCAGAGACATTGTCAGGAAAAGGGTTTATTTCCTGCAATAGGTGTGTCCCACACTTGCTGTTGAGGCTGGCATGAAGCATCCTCTGGTTCTTGTGGGGATTTAGGAGATAGACATCACTCGGGTGTGGGGCAGGCTGCCAGGGAGGAGAGGGGAAGGCCTCTGAGCATGCCTGTAGCCTGGTTTGTGGCGTTTCCTACAGTGAGGAGCTGAGCTGACCCCTTCGCCTGGGCTGTACTGTGAGGGTGTAACAACAGCCCCGGACAACCAAAAGGACCGAAGTGTAAAAGGTCGGGGCTGACGGTGCCGGCTGTGCCCCTCTGGCCCATTACAGTGGATACCGGACCCCCACCGGGGAGACCCTTCCCAGCCCTGAGGAGGAGACCAGGGCATCCCGCGTCCCGCGACTCCTCTTCTCCCTCCTCACGCCGGCCCTGCCCGCGGATCCCCGGGATGGCGCTGGGGGAAGCCGGGGCCGCGAGGGGAACCCGGGCAGCTCCAGCCGGCAGCCGCCCGAGGGGGAAACTTTCTGCCGGGCCGGCTCAGGACAGAGCCCACGCGGGCGACCTCCGGCTTCACGCGGGGCCGGGAAGGGAGGAAGGGAGGAAGGGAGGAAGGGAGGAAGGGAGGAAGGGAGGAAGGGAGGAAGGGAGGAAGGGAGGAAGGGAGGAAGGGAGGAAGGGAGGAAGGGAGGAAGGGAGGGCAGCGGTGCCACCGGCCAGGGCGCACCGCGGAGCCAGGCGTGTCCCGGGATGGCAGCAGGGTAAGCCCTGCTCTGGAATAGAGCCCCGGCACGGCGCGGAAGAAGGTGGGGAGAGCCCGCTGTTCTTCCTGGGTGCTGAATATTGTGCAAACTCCGGCAAATGGGACTTCAGCCCTCCCGCCCCAGCGCAGAGAGGAGAGGGGCTGGAGGGAAGCGAGGGGAGCGCAGACTTACCAAGCGTGGAACACTGAGAGGAGGAAGAAAACCGGCAGGAGCTTAGCGGACATGGTCCGGACAAGCGCTGGCCAGGTGAGAGGTGAGGCAGGACGAAGGAAACGTTGCAGGGTGCTCACACGGAAGGGAGAATGAGGCAGTGAGGTAAAGGTCTGAGCCTCTCCTCCTTTGTATTCTCAGCTTAATATCCTGAAGAAAACACTCTCTTCCACAACGCTCCGAGAAAGGAGGGGACGATGAGAGGGAAAAGGAAAAAAAAGCAGTAGAAGAAGTGGAACGAGAGGGAAATCCCCAGCGGAGAGGCTGCCAAGGCCAGGTATAAATCAGTCTCCGCGGGCTGACAGGTGTTCAGCGGGCACGGAGCTGCGGCGCGTCCCCTTCGCCGGCAGCCAGTTGCCGGGTGCAGCGGCGCGGCCTCTCCCGCTGCCCGGGCTGGGCTGGCCGTGCCCCCGGGCGGTGCACAGCGCCCAGCAGCCCGGGCCCCGCCGGGCCGCAGGTGCCGCGGGGCGGGCCGGGCCGGGCCGGGCCGGGAGGGGGGCGGGCTGTGGCGGGGGGAAGGGGCGCACCGTGCCCCCCCGCGGAGCGCCTGCCCGCAGCCAGCCCCGCAGCGCGGCACCAGAGCGCTGCCGGGGACCGCCCCGCATCGGAGAGCACCTCGGCCCCGCTCCCTGCCCAACAGGTTCCCGCCTCGCCGGCAACTGGAGGAGCCGGGAGGTGAACCCTGCCCCCGCCCCGGCGGGCGCACACACACGCACACGAGAAAGGGGGAGCGGCAAACCGGGCAGCCGCAGTCCACCGGCAGCCGGGACTTCTCCCCGACATCACCGGTCCGATGCTGCAGACAGGGCGGCCGGTGGAAGCATCCCCCTGCTGTTTTCCGGGATGCCCTCACGCCCAAACCCCACAATCACTTGCCAAAAGCCCCCCCCCCACCGCCCGGGGCTGGAGGTGCTCTCTTCAGACGGAGGGAGGAGAGGGGTCGGGTGCTGGTCTCGGGGTGATCGGAGCGGCGTCGGGCACCCCGATGCACACACAGGCGCAGATCCATGTAATCGGTGCGGCTCTTGCACGGACAGATAGACAAACACAAGGCAGTGTGTTTCTGCATGCCTCTGTACCTAGATAGATATGAAGAAGTTCGCATGCACTGTACGAATGCATGGATATACATTTATATGCACAAGGTATGCCAGAAAAATGTATACACGGGGAAAAGAAGAGGTCTACACGATCCTGTAGACCAGGTTACATGGACTTAGGTGTATATTGTAAACTTTGGAGGAAATTAGGTTTTTCTGCCGTGAGATTTGGAAATGAGACAACAGTCAAGTGTATTCAGGGCAAAAATAGTTTGGGATTGGACAACTTTTGTTTTTCTACCCCAATAGGAACAGCACAGAAGTGATTTTTAGCGATACCAGTTCTCTTCAGGTGTGTGGAGCTTTGCTATGGGTATCAGGATAATTGGAATATTCCCCTTTGTTTTCAGAGTGGGAAGTGACAGAATTTCACTTACGTAATTGTAATTTGAAAACAGAAAACTCTGCCAGAGGTACAGCGAGTCACTGCTTTCCTGTGATCAGAAATCTCGGGAGTGTAAATTTGTTTCCTTCTCCCTTAGACATAACTTCCATGTTCTGGGGGAGTCGTTTTAAATTGTTTAATTAAAAAAAAAAAAAAAAATCTGCTGGAAAATGCAATCTTGCTTTTAGAATAACTCCTACATGATGCCTAGAAGAGCTGGAGTTCTGTTCCCGAAGTTAATTCTTGAAGGAACGACCCAGTTTAAGGAAAATCTGTCGTGAGTCAGGCAATTAACTCTCAGTTATTCACTTTATGGGTTTTCTTTCAACCTGTCGGGGTTTGTTGGGCTTTTTATTTCCAACCTAAACGCCTCTTTACTAGATTATACAGCAGTTCTTTCGTGTTTACTTTGGTTAATTGCAGTTACTGTGAATTGCTAATAATCATTTGTTACAAGGCTTGCGCTGTTTTCTGCCGCCAGCAGAGAAATGCGGGAGGAAGCCGGGCCGCCCGCTGCCCTGAGAAAATGAAGAAGGGAACGGACGGCGAATGCTCGGGGGTTGCCCGGATTTCACCAGGAATTGCTAAGCCGACGGTCGAGACGTGAAGTTTGCGGGAACACCGGGGCTGTGAGGAGCCGGGGCGAGCAGGGGAGCCGCTGCCTCTCAGCGGCGCGAGAAGCTCCCGGTGGATCCTGGCGGCACGGGGCTCCGGCACCGCGCACGGCCACGCTCCGCAGGCACTTGAAGGCTCCCTGAAGGGTGCTGCTTATGCAAACGTCATTTAGGGCTCCCACCCAGGTCGCGGTTCCCACGTCCCGGCTCGCAGCGCCCGCGCGTTAGGAAAGCAAGGACGGGAAGCGCCCGTCATGCAAGGAGGGGTTTCCCCTGCGTTAGCCATAGAGAAAAAAGTGTGTATTCACACACACACTCAATCGGAATAAATGAAAGCTCCGCCCGGCACCTCCGCCGGGGAGCCCAGCAGCGCGAACACGGGGGCGGTGCCGCAGCATGGGAGAAGGCTGCGGCGGCCCGGGCCGGGGGATCTCGCTTTGCCGCCAGCGGGAGGGGGCGGCGGGGGTGGGGGGGCTGCCCTGCCTCTGCTGCCTCCGGCTGGGCGGCACGAGTGAGCCAGATAGTTGGTGGCAGAAAGACCCGGAGGAGAGGACCCCGGCGGCGATTTACGAAGAGAAATAGCGAGGGCAGGTCCAGCTCCGCATCCCCGCTCTCGGCGACCCTGCTCCGCGGGGACCCCCGGGCGGCAGAGGAGGGAGCCGGGGTCGGCTTCCCCGCCGCGGCGGCTCCGTCGGGCGCCGCTCCGCCTCTTCCCCGCCCGCCAGCTCCATCCCGCCCTCAGCGCATCCCGCCGCGGTGATGGGATCCTCTGGCGGCGGCCGCGGGAAGCGCCGGGGATCGCGCAGGGTCCCCCGCCCGCGCTGCCTCCGGCCGGCGGCGGAGAACTCGGCTACTCCTGCGCCGCGACCGTGCACCGCGACCGGAGCTTTCTGTGGCCATCGAGTCACTCGGACCTCGAGAAAGACCCTCACAGTGTCCCCGCTTTCCCTGCAGAGTGTCAGAAATCCCCAAGGCTCGATCGGAGCTATATGGTTCGCTGATTTTTGATTCCTTCTCCTCAGGCCGTAAGAAAAAAAGAGAAGGTGATGTTTAAGGTTTTGCTGTCCTCGGTGAGCTACATGTTAATACCAAAGGGATACTTAGAGCACCACTCTTCATTACACCTCATGCCTCGGTTATTTCTGCTCCTCCTGTTCATACTCACATGCTTTTACTTTTAAGCACACTCTCTGCCTTTGCTGAGCCTTTCTAAATATATATTCAGGTATGGGTCATGATTATCCAGCACAGGTTTTAACAAAAAGAACATTTTATCATGCCACATAATGATAGTAAAATGTTTATATTCTCAGTAATATTCTCCAACACAACAAAATGCATCCACATTTTAACTTACCTTTCATTGTTTTCTCACAGAAGGTGACTATCTTTTTAACCTGAGGGATACTTCTGTGATATGTCTTGTGCAGTGGGGAGGCATGAGTCTCTGAAGGTAGCTGTGCAGGGAGATAGCATAAATAAGGGGGGAAATGCTGAGGAAGGAATGGAGCTCATGGATCAAATTCCTCACTTGCTAGAACTGGGAGCCCCATCTCAAGCACTGGACAATGTGGGCACCTGAACTTTTCTGAGATTCAGTGTTGAAGGAGAGCCTTACTAGTGGTTTTCCTGGCACCCCAGTGAAATATACCATGAGAAGCACAGAAAGGGAACTGGGGCTGCTCTAAGACAAAGAAGGAAGAACCTGAAACCTGTCTCCTACAGCTCCTGGAGTTGTCCAGCTGAAGGCCTGCTAGAGATTTCTAAAAGGCTTGAGCCACTTTATTCTGACTAAAGGTCTCTGTTGCTCCTGCTGGAGCCTTTCGGTAGGAAGTTGAACCTCAGAGGTCCCAACACTATCTCTGTGCTCTCAGTTCTGTGCTTCAGCTCTCTGGCTCATGAGCAGGATAGGGAGAATCTCTCCTGATGATCAGCTCCATGCTGCAGGTTTTCAGCAGCTTTGCATAGACTTTTGGCAGAAGCATGGGCCTCCAGGGCAGGCAGGTCTGCTCCTCTGGGGCCAGACCACCCCGAGCAGTTGTCCTGAGAACATCAAAACCACCAGCGAATGAAGAACTGAGCCCAGAATCACTGAGGCCAAAACTGCCTTGGGTGGCTGATTCCAACATTTAGCATACATGTGTTAAGTTATAGCAGGGGGTTGCCCTATGTGTAGTAATTTTCCTACCTGCAAATCCAGCCTATCATTGTTGGTCCAGTCCACTGCAATCTATCAGGATTTCCCAAAAACTCTGCAAATTCATCTAACTGAAATTAGTTGGTATCTTCAATCAATATTCTTCCTTTTTACTCTGCTTTTAACCAGGGATTAATTTAAGCAGCAACTTTAAAACATTATGACTGTGAGAAGTGATAATTGCTTTTGAGGATGGCACTGAAAAGGAAATAATGCATTACAGAATGGGACACTTGTACTTGAGTCTAAATTAGGGGAAATCTTTGGAAGATCCTTCAGAAGTCCTTTGGGCTTCATAAAATCTAACTTCTAATCTTTCTATCTTCTCATAATTGAACAAATGTCTATAACAATATAGTGGAAGATGCAAAATTGGTAAAGTGAGGGTGTCATCTGAGAGTCACCATCCAATGACCATACTTAAATGTTTGTAGTGACATAAAAACATAAAAGGTTTGAAAGGATTCAAGCAACGTTATCATTTCAGTGTCAATTCCAATCTGAGAAGCAAGGGTATTAGGGGAAATACATCCTTATTACAAATAACTTTATCTCTAAATTTAAAAAATCTGCAAGTGCTACATTCATCTTCTCTACATAAAATGAGGAGAAAGCAGTTTCATTCATTTTTCTTCAAAGTTTAACTTAGATGTTGAGCAAGAATTTTTGAAAATAGAGATTATTTTATAAAATCATTACTTTTTCAGTTTTGTATAAATATGTTCAGTAATTCCACAGAGGGCACATTCAATTTAGAAAAAAAGCAGAACACAGCTCAAGTTAACAGAAGAGTGTTCAGCTTTAGAAAATACGTTGTTGCTTAAATTCATCCCTGAAGTAAGATGGTTCAGCTCAAATACAAGAAATTAATAATTTCTTCCATTGCATTTGACTTGTTCTTTCATTCTTAATGGGTGCAAGGAAGGAAATTTGGCAGCAGCCTGCACACACTTCCCCTACAGTGCTGAATCGTAATTCATTCCTCAACTCTTCTTTTTAATTAATGCATACATGAAATAATCAATGAGAAGCAATTTCTATTTATTACCCCCCTTTGGCCATGATTAAGCTATGAAGTAACTGTGTCCTGTGGGGTCCTAGTTCACCCATGCCGGGGACAGTGACACAGCTCATTCCATTCCTGAAGGCCCAAGTTACTTCCAGAGGATAACAGGTTGGCACACATCCAGACACCACCCCAGCCTGGACAAGGCCAAAGTGTTTTGGTTGAGCCAGGACCTGGGAAATGCTCCCATCTCCCACTGTTCAGATAACATCTCAGTGAGTAGTGATCTTCCACACAAACAGTTCCCCTGACTTTGGAGAGATTTAAATTGTGAGGTAGTATATAATGCAAGGCAATAGCATTTAAGTACTCCAGCCTGGAGTGTATTGGCTTATTGAAGTATCTTTCAAGCTATGGAACACTAGTGCTCATGCACAAACACATGCTGCAAGTAGATCCATATTTGTTGAAGATGATTTTCCGTGTAAGTAAAATAGATCAGATTTAGACATTCTTCCACTGAGTCCTGCAAAGGAGAACAGGAAATAATGCTGTAATACAGCAAGAGTAAGAGTCAGACTTGGGTGTAAGCAAATAAAGTACAGAAACTCTCAGGAGCAGACTCCAGAACTGGCCTAGAGAAGATGTTAGTGAAAGATGGCTCTGAGTTTCTCATTCACAAAACTCAGTCTTCTGAGTAATGTAATTCTTCTAGTTTCCCACCTGAAGAAATAGCCGAGGTACTTTTATAAAGTTTTGCCTTCCAATAAGCCCTGCAATTTTTCATGGTTTTTGATCCCTGCAGGGCCAAAGTGACCCCCCAAAGGGATGATGAACAAGGAGGTGTATGGCTGCTCAAAGACACACAGGCAGGCTACATGAAAACAGAGATCCACATCCTCACCTCAGCTCAGGCTAGCACTGAATAGATGGGTGTGCCCCCTCCCTTGCTCCTGTTTATCTGCATCCAGTCACTTACTCAGTCCCATGGCTTCTCTACTGCCCTCAAGAATTTATGTTTTTCTCATTCCACAGCATCAAACTAAAAGCTTCAAGAAACAATAGATGTATGAGATTTTTTTCTTGACATTTTTTAGGAATGAAAGTGTTGAAGAGAAGACACAAAAGTGTCCCAGCCCCAGACCATACCCTCATCTCAAAGTGAAGTATGAATTCTCCATTCTGTCCCCAAAAGATCATGGGATTGTTGCTCCATAGCAAGATAGTACCTAATTCTGCAACAGCTTGATTCACTGTGTTCACTCAAGGCAATCCCCTTTCTGGGCAACAGGGAAGATATGTCACGTGTGCACATGTGATCAAATGTGTGCATGTGTGCTTTCCCTTTAATTCTTCAGCTTCTGTGGTGTGCTCTTTGGTCTTTCTAAAAGGATAACCAGTATAAGAATGACAATTTGCAATCACATGTTGAATGCATTTTTTATTTAAACATTAAGATTTAATTACAAAAGCTTCTGGAACAATTAAAGGATGCCAAGGAGGAAAGAGCTGAAAACTCAGACGGCATTTTCTCATTCATTGTGAAAGCAAAACACATTGTCAGCAGCAAGGCGTTTTATAGAAAAGTTTCAGATGGACAGTACAAAGACCTTTCTGTCAATATTGTCACTGAAACACCTTGCTGTCAAGAAGCACATCTTTTTTTCTGATCACACTTCCTAGAGTTGGCTGATTGGTTTTTGCAGTGGGAAACAAGTAATAATTATTGCAGAATTACTGTAATTCTTTTCTGCTAATCTCTGCTAATATATCACAGTCTTCTTCTTGGAAAAATGTCCAAACATAATTTACTTTACCCTGATAAAAATGACTAGTGCTGTTGTTAGAAGTTTTATTTGCACAAGTGTGTTCCTAATCTATGTTAATTTCATGCAATGTAATTCTTAATTTTTGGAATAAATACTGAGAATCATTAGAGAGAATTCCTTGGAATGCAAAATCCAAACAAACTTCATCTTTTCATTTAAGGGCAAGATTCCATCATCTTTATTTACATAAGTAGCATCCTGGTGTCTATGTTATTTCACTGCAAACTAGAGTCTCAAGCAGTGAAAATCTTCATAGTCCCATTAGGATTCACTGCATTGTATTAAACTTCCAATGAAAATTGGGCTGAGCAGTTTTGTCTGTGGAGTAATGCACTACCTGTAGCTAGTAAAGGTGCTCAAACATAGCCCTGCACTTAATAATTTGGCACATTTACAACTGGCGTTACTCAGTAACTTATCAGATGACAATAGTGGAGTTCTTCCGTAAAATATAGGTTAAGCCCATATTTGTATGACTGTACATCTGAAGTATAAAACCCACGATATGTAGTACACTTGAACAGTTAAAAAATATAACTTATTTTATTTGTAAACTATCAATGCAAGATACTCAGCAGCAAAGAAGCCATGTTCAATGTCTTCTGATCTTTTATAAAGATCCGTTGCTGTAAGTTATATAATCGTCTCCAAAACATCTGAGGTTACATGTAGAAACAATCAAGGCAATATTATTTGTACATATTATTAAACATGCAAAAAACTTCCTGAAGAATATTGCCCAAATGTAGAAAGTCATCTGGATCGCAAATTTTCCTTGGTAGCATCTGCTTTGTAAGTATGGCTCACACGTGGCTCCAGGGTACTTCAGTTTATTTTGGAGAATTGGCACCTTTAATAACAGGCTCCCTATTCAAATATGTGGCCCAGTAAACTAAGTTAAAAGTTCCAAACAGCACTGGAAAAATGATCCGAGACATTTTGTCAATCTTACTGATGCTGTTGTAAGTCTTTTTACTTTCAGCAGGCTTCTCTTCTGCAGGCTTCACTGGAGCAGATGTAGTGTTTGAGATGACAGCTGGGGCTGAGTCCTTTGGCATGTTTGGTGCAGGAGTCATTTTCCCAGTGCTGTAGGTATTAGTTGGTTTATTTCCCAGTAAGTTGCGCTCTTTTTTCTGCAGTGTAAAGAAAAGAATGTTATACCACAAGAACAGAAAGTGGAAACATCCTCAAGATACTGACCTAAAAAGCTGAGCACCATAATAAAGAATGCCCATTAATGCTCGTTGGCTACTCTGACTTCACCTATCAAACAGATGTTTCTGCCTTGATTTTGCAGCCCTTACTCAAGTGCAACTTTCCCTGAAAAGAAAGCTGAGACTCACTGGCCAGACCCACATCTCACCTGGCATGTGCATTAGCAGCTTCTCTTGTCAGCGAGATGGGGCAGCACCAGAAGAGGGTGCTGCCCCACGGGCATCTGACAAGATGTGAACCTCATTTCCCCAGCTGCTGCAAGGAGTATGGGGAAGGGTTCATTGCCCCTGCCAGCCTGGCCTCTTTGTAAGGCTCTTTCGGGATGCCTGTGGGCAGGAGCTCTCTAGGAGATGATTTACTTAGAGTCTGTCCTATCCCAAAAGTTACATTTCAGCATGAAACTCAAAATGTTTGTGTTTTCACAGAACCAGTCTTTGGCTCCTTTTTTTACTGTGGTGGGACCCCGACCCATGGAGCTCAATGTAAGCTCTGTTATTTATTTAGGAGAGCATACAGAGAGTGCTCTGCAGAGATATATCTCATGGTGTATGTCCGCTATTATCAGTCTGATGACTGAAATCCCATGTCCTGTGTACTCAATGCCCAATGTGCTTCTGTAAACAGTCCTCTTCATACAGATGATAGAGACTGGTAGTTTATCTCTGTGAAGGGAAGGCACCGTATTTCCTTGCACATTTTCCTTCACAAGAAGGTACATGTATGACATGAGGTAATTAAATACCTTTTTCACAAAGAAGCTAAAAATTGACCATTCAGTTATTTAAACTATACTGAATACCTGCTTTTTATTTTAGGTATTTAAAAAATGTAAGTTGAGCACCTTGATTTTTGCAGCTTCCTGGGCTTTTTTGCCATCCCATGCCCAACTCCTCTTTGTGAAATAGTTGACTGTTGCAAATTCAATCAATGCCGAAAATACAAAGGCGTAGCAAACAGCTATAAACCAGTCCATTGCAGTAGCATAGGCCACTTTTGGCAAAGAATTACGGGCACTGATACTTAAGGTGGTCATGGTGAGGACTGTTGTTACTCCTGCAAAGAAAAAATAAGAGTCAGAGACCAGTTTGCTAACCCTTATGGGATCCCGAATGAGTTATGAGCAGGTCCCAATTCAGCAGGATACCTACAAAGGCCACATGAAGTCAATCAGTGTTTGCATATCACGTCTTGAAAGAATAGGAAAAAATGAAAGCCTTCAGCCTCAGATGTTTTGCTCTGTGGAGTTCTGGTTAATTCTAGTTGCAGCATATTTAAATAAGGATTTTTAGGGTAACTCAAGCCCAGGGTTTATAACTGTCAGAACGAAGTGGGATTACTTATTTTATTTTCTTATACAGAGATTGCATGTTTAAAATTGTTGACTGTTACTGGTTTTCTTGACTGTAGCTCCTCCTTTCCCATATGATAGAAAATGACAAAACAGCCACTGCTTTCATCTGCAGGAAGATTTTCCCAAGAGCAAAAAAACTCAACTCTCAGTTACAGCTTTGTAAACCTAGAATCAGTCAGCAAAGTGATGCTACTACCTGTATTCTCTCCATAAAACTTCCTGAACTAATTTTTGAACAAAGCTTCCAACTGACTTCAGGAGGCTGGTATAGAAAAGTGACTCCTTTAAAATAGCTGAACAAAGTTTTACTTAATAAACTGTTCCCACTCCCCTTGTTTTTCATCTAGTAAAAATCTTGTATTTCAGCCATCTTCACTTGAGAAAGTGCTTATATTCTGCAATCTTTTAAGGGTAAACCAAGTAATTTAATGACACACCAAAGGTTTTTTCCATAACAATTTCTTCAGTAAATATACTTTTTTTAAGTGCAAAGTCATATTAATTTGTTTGATGGTAATAGAGATAATTGTCACTAATTAACCTCTAAATGGTTTTCCCAGACGAACATCCTACGACAAAGATAAGCAAAAAGTCTTGAAGTAATATCTGTTTCAAATCCTTAGTTAGGGTATACATTAAATATGATAATCCGTATGTCTTTTTTTTCTAAACCATCCAGTATCCACGCAAGTGGAAAAAAACCTACACAAATCACACTAATCTGATTCTTCTGTCCTTAATTTTTACTTGATTGATTGACCAATTCCTGTCATACCTTTACAAAAACAGCCCAGATAGAGCTTTTTAATTGATTTTGAGTTTAAAATGGAAGAGAATGAGAAAACACCTCAAGCAGAAATAAACACTAGTGAACTGTAGTTTTGTCACAGCAAACCACTTCCACAAGCCATAAAGATCCTATCTGTGTTCTAGGAGAAAGTGGGATACTCACCAAAGACAGTTCTAGCGGGGACAGATTCTCTGTTTAGCCAAAACGACACTTGCGATAAGATCACAGTCATAATGCAAGGAAGGTACGTTTGGATGACAAAATAACCAATTTTTCTTTTCAGATGAAAATGGGCTGTCATGATAGTATATTCACCTAGAAGAAGAAAAATGTCCATTTGAGTAAAATAAGGAAAGCTTATTGATTTAGAGACTGAATGAGGCAAGCCCCAACCCCCCATTTGAGGACACAACTCAGCCATTCTTAATTTCATGAAAAATTGGATGAATTTCTGCACTGTGGAAAACCAAGACTTGAGACGGAGGTGCTGCTAGATCCTCAGTCTTCACATTCATTCTCCAGAGCAGAAGACAATGACTGCTATTCCTATTACACTGAAAAGCTGCAGTCCTCCCATGCACCTGGAATTTTGTGATGTTCACAGCCTTAAAAATCTGGCTTGCTGGCACTGACTCAACACTGTTTGGTTTTGACTCAGTCTTACAAACTCTTGTAGCATAGTAACAATCAAGGCCCTCAACTCTTAGAAACCTGATTTAGCAGCAGGATTCAACCTCATTAGGGAAACTGCTGGGCCAAGCCATCAGTTTTCAAGAATGAAAATGGGTCCAGACACTCCTTCTGCACCTCATTTTAGGGACTAGCGTTCCCATCATCTTCTGCGAGAACTGCCACTTTTCATATGGATTCTGGGATGTCTTATTAATCTGAGTATCCAAACCCTTCAGGCTGCTGGCCCAGGAAAAAAAAAGCTCCTCTAATGCATGCAGTGTTCCTAGAATTTGGTACACTTTAGCCCTTCAAAAGATTATCTGTTTATGGATACATATTGTGTCCTCTCTTGTTCAGCTGTGCAGTGAATATTGTACTGCCTGCCTGCAGAGCTCCCTAAAAGCTGCCACAGCAGTGCTAAATTCTGTTTCTTTTTCATATGCCAAACTCACAGCATTGCCTTAATATGCCATTTATCGGCTCCTCTGAATTTCAATAAAAGACTAAATAAATGCACTCAAAAATCGACAGACCAGCTGTCACCTTCCCTAATGTTTCAGAAAAAAAAAATCAAACCTTAACCAGTTCTTTCAGATTGTTCCTGGAAAACCATATAGTTGTTACTGAGGACTATTCCTGGTGGTAACTGCTCCCTGGTTCTTTCAGACTATTTCTGGAAAACCATGTAGTTGTTACTGAAGGTTATTCGTGACAGTAACTGCTCCCCAAATCCAAAATCTTGCTAGCTAAAAGCATGCTACTATTTGCCTAGGAATAATAACAATAAAAACATAATGTAAGAATAAAAAGCAATCCATCCCTTCAAGTCCTAACAGTTCTTCACTGATATCAAAGTAATTTAAAAGCATGCATCATTCAGTTGGGTACTGATGAATCAGAGTAATGCCTGTTTTGAAATATATATTGTCCTTCAAGAACAACTATAGCTATAATCTCTTGCAAGATTTGACTGTTAGTCCCTACAGAACATCCACAAAAGGAAAATATCCAACAGACTGATTCTGCCTTGAGTGGATAGCCTGAGTTGAGCTGTCGCCAGCATTACTAAGCTATTAGATTTGGCAGATTACTTCCAACTGACAATATGGCTAATTAGCAGAGAACAGGTTTACAGTGACATGGTTTTTGCAGGTATAGCTGTACTCATACACTATGCTACAGGAGCTCTGCTATTCTACATCAAGTTTACAGACCATGTTCATGCTGACGATTTTAGAGAGAAAGTGAAATAACACAGAAATACCTTAACTGACATCCTGCCTCCATCTTTTTGTCTTCTCTGGAGTCTGATTTTCTGGTAAAACAGTTCCTTGAAGAGTGATTTAAAAAGGGACACAGAATGCTGTGAAACTGGGGAGAAAACCCCTGTGAAGAAAAGCCTAATTCCCTTCCATTTAGTGTAATTTTGAACCAGGGAGGCTGAACATGCAGTGGTCTCAGGAGGAGCCTCACTTGCTCTTTATTAAGGAGTATTTGCAGCAGGGTCTGCCTGCCTGTAATCTCAGGGAGAGAGACTATTTCTCAGTTGCTGCTGCACTGGGATGTGTTTGAGTCACAGTTTCCCTGCTCAGTACAGAGTGACAGTGTGCATTATCGATTTTGACAGTATGCTCTCAGAGCTGGAATAAAAAAAAAATGTACACAGCTTCAGAAGAGCAACAGGAGCCTCTCTTTTTCATTTTTAAAACACAGAAAATGAGTGCCTATATTGTGATGTCCCTCCACAGATGATTTTTACCTTACCATTTTCTTTAACCTATCAAAACTCTTGTCTCCACTGAAATAATCACAGCACCTTGATTTTGTACTAGCTCTTCTCCCACCTGATATATTCTTTGATTTCCCATGCTGTCCCTTTCAAAAATGTCTATACCAGGAATACTTCCTCCAGTAGACTTAGGGCTTAAGAAAACCCCACAGCTTCGTTTTTAATGCCCTGGGACTGCTGCTTAAAGTAAAGCTAAAAGCTGTCTGAGTTGGCCTTTTGTTTATAGAACAAGATACTGGCTCTGTTGGAGCAGCAAAGCTTCCTTTTACTTCTGTAAGGCCACTGTTTATCCTTAGACCATAAGCTTTCTCGATCAAGAGCTAATTTTTTTTTATAGCTTTATGCAGCACTTAAAAGAGAATCCTGTTCCTGATGGGGTCCACTCATCACTGCAGAAAACAAATTATTGTGAGTAAACAAAAACATTTCTAGTACTAATGAAAAGCCCTAGAGCAGAAACAGCTGCACTTCTTCACGGAGCTGTGCTACTGTGCTGCTGCTCTTAAGGATTTTTTTATGCTTTAAAAGCTGCTACAGTGTTTTTTGGTTTTGGTTTTTTTTGGTATCTAGTTGATAGTGTTCTGGAGATCATGCTTACAGATTTTTCAGGATCTTACACACATTATTCCATTGCCATTTTGCAGAGATTCAATTGAGTACTTTAGGGAGGCCAGACCAGCCTCCAGGCTTGTTTATTTACTGGATATAACTGGACTGAGGTCCTATCAATGGCTGTTCTGGCAAGATGCTGACATTAGGTACATTAGACACCTCCCTGACTACGCTGACATCCAGAATATTTTGGCCCATAAAAAATGCATGTTCCCTTTTATAGCAATACTAGGGAAATATCCATCTCAAGAAAAACATCTGAATTGTTTGGTTCAAAATGAAGAGCTGCATGGCTCTTTTATTAGTTCGGCTTTGGATATTACAAAGCTCAGGCTCCAGCTGGCAGCATACAAAAGAGTGGGTTTATGTTTTGTTTTGTGCCACTGCAGATCCTAAGTTAGCTATGAGAGATTCTGGGTATGGGAAACATAATTGGGCAACCATTTGTAGAAAGCAGCAAGATCCACTTGGACTCAAATCCCATATCTGATTGTTTTCAGCACTTTTACCACCAGGACATAACAGATGTTGGGTCTGTTGAAAACAGTGTGAGTAGTCAAATGTCTTTCTTTCAGGTGAATAACATTTGGGGATGTTAGCACAAAAACCCCTCAAAAAACAAAACAAAAAACCAAACAGCCAAAAGAAACAAACAGGTAGCATATGACAGAGCTGTTTTCTGTGCCATGGCTAAAATGTTCCAAATTTCAAGATTGGTTGGAGAATTAGGAATGCCAGGGTTTTGTTTTTCTCTGACAAGGCAGCCAAACAGCAACTTGCCTACAAATCAGCAGAATCCCAAGGAACCAGTACAGGTCTGGCACTTCCCTTTTAAAAAAGGTCTGTTAGGAAGAGAGGCATAAATGACCGACGAGATAAACAAACATTTTGTCTGTGCAACTGCAAGGGCTGTGTAGTTTGACTTGTGTGTCATAAAAGCCACAAAACATCCAAGCACTTGGATTATGCAACAGCTATTTGGTTTTCCTTTTCACGTTCAACAATTCAATAGAAGGAAGAAATGCCTTTGATGGCCATTCGTAAGTAATGCTGATTACTGGCCTCCTACGAGCTTGATGAAGTCCAGAAAATCCATCGTTGACTGATGCTTTCCCTGTGCAAAATCGGATTTTTGTATTTTGCTAATCCCCGGTTACAATCTGTGTCCTGCTCTTTGTGATCCACCCTGCAATCAGAATCCAGCCAGCCCAGATGTAACCCAGGACATTAATATAAAATCTTGACGTTGGAAATACAGCATTTATTAGCACAAATCTTAAATACGTGAGGGAGGTGTTTACTGTGCGGAAACTTTGGGATTTGTCTGTAGTGTTTCCTTGGGCTGAGGAGTACAAGGAGATTTTCACCGGCAAAGCAGCAAACTGGAAGTGGCCTGGAGCTGACACACTGGAGCACTCACTGCCTGGGCTGGATGGTTTTCTTGCTCTGAGGAGCAGGACGAGGTTGTAGGAGATGCTCCACTACATCCTTTGGATCTTTTTCTTGGCAACAATGAAAGCGAGAGGGGAGCTGCCATTCATTGCAGAAAACAACGCGGCTATGATGGTGAACTGGTAAGGAAAAAAGTGTCTTTACTCTTTAATGGGAGATAGTGTACTCATTCTGTCTCTGCAAAAGTGACCACTCTGGTTATATGTTTCTGTTGACTTTATGAATCTTTGCTTTAGTAACAGCTTTGTGTCTCCTGAAGTGGGCAAGGGAGGGGGTGGATGTCTACAGGAGGAGATGGCAGTTAAATTTAGCACTGCTCAAGGCAAGCCTTCCCTCACTTTGTGTCCTTTCTGGAGCACAAGTGGCAAGCTCAGATGTCCCCTCTTTATTCACCAGTTGGAGCACAAAGTTTAATGCATCTTTATGTTTCAGTCCAACTATGTGCGCAAGTGCACATGTACTTGTTTTCGTGTCTCCTAAATTTCCTACAGAAAGTGAAAGGTTCCTAATTTAATCTCTACTTTGTATTTTGTCCTCTGCAACTCTGCCCATCATTTTTCATCAGGGACACAGTATATCACAAGCAGACTCTGTTGGGCTTTGCCTGCAGGAATTGCTCCCAGGCATGTTGCTACAGGCTGTCCCTTTCCCCAGCCCAAGCCCCTTGCAACCACCAGCAGTGGAAATCCCCCTTTTCTTAATGGCAGGCTATTTCACTTCCACCTCTTCCCCCTCCCTTCGCTGGATGCCACTAATGCTCTCCAGTCGAGTGCATTGTGTAACCTGGTTAAGCCCCCATCCTACTGAGTGCACGTGATCCCTTGTCCCGGCCTCGACCCCCCCGGGTTCCCCCCCCACCAATGCACACCCAGGGCTGCCCTTGCGTGGGAGCCTTAAGAAGCAGGGGGGCATGGCTCACGTGGATGTCCAGCCTGGGATTAAAGCTTCTTTGCCTCCCTAATGCTGCCACATCTGGCGCCTCCGCCTCCAGCCCGAGAGGGAATGGGAATCCTCGGGGTTTGCACCTCCTCTCTGGCTACGTGTTCCCCCAGACACGCTGCAGAGCCATGCCATGCCCTCCCCCCCGGCCCCCCCACATGGTCCCATCAAGCAATCACTTTAAAGCGATGATTGAAAGGGATCAAATGTGTGGGTGGTTTGTCTCTCAGGGTGGTTCCTCCCACGGGAAAATAAGCCAGCAACAGCGCTGGCAGCCTCACCGAGGGCAATTGCCAAGAAACTGTGTGAGGCTTCTCTGGCACTCCTGTAAATACCAGGAGCTAGGATGTATCTTCAGCCACAGCCTTGCAATGTACCTAGGAGCCAGCATTTTACCCTCTCAGTGTTTAAATGCCTCTGCTCAGTGGCCATGAACCGGCACAGGATACCCCTAGCACTCCACATCCCATAGGTGCTCCCCTAGCCTTATTGCAAAATAAGCAGAGCCTGTGAATCTCCCCTCCTGCTCCAGCCATCAGCAACCCTGGGATGGAAACATTCTCCCCACCTGTACTGGTACTGATGTTTTCCGTGCCCACAGTTTGTCCCATCAGGTGGTACTGGTTAAGTCGTGAGCCATCTTCGGCCACCACCACAGACGTCGTGGTGCTGTTAGTCCACACATAGATCACTTCAGAATTGGGGTAAGCATCTGCCAACAAGGGGGAAAAAAGACAGTAAGGAGTAAAAAACACTGTGTAATATTTTAGTGGATCCTTAAATGATAATGACAGGGAGAGAGAAGAATGGAGGAGTGAGAGTGAATGGAGAAAAACAAATAAAGATGATATAATCACGGTCCCATATGCCCAGCTCAAAAAATATTAGGCTGAAGCCTTCTAATATAAGAGATGTGTGGGATGGTTTGTAAAAGCCTGGAACAGTGGAGGTATAAATATAATCCATCACAACCACTCAATTTGGTAAAGAGCAGCTCAGACCTATACTCACCTCACTGGTGGTTCCTAAAGCCCAGCAAGATGCAAAAGGTATTTCGCTGAAGTTCCCTCTCAAAAGGACTCAGACACTCTGAATGCTAGGACAACAGGGACGCTCTGTGCCTTGTCCTGTCTCTGGGATAGAATTCTAAATGGTGCCATGTGCAAGTGCTGGGTCTGGTTTGTACACGCTGACTGGAATACGTACGTGTGGGTGAGGACATAGGTCTTGCATGTGGATAAAGCTGGAATGTGCTTGCCCCTGCCTGTGATGCTGAAGAGTAGACACAGGATACAGGGGTAAGAAAGCATGAAGGAGAGCAGGAAAGGGGCAGGGACCTGTGAGGAGAAGGCAGGTGTTTGTGCATAGCGGAATGGGTGGTGGTGGGAAACACCTGCCCAACTGCAGATGTGTATGTGATTTGTTTTGTGTCCATTTAGAGGTCCTAGGAATTAAATGTAGTTGCAGTACTGACAACTCATTCCTTCCTCTATAGTGCTGCTCTAGCTTTCAATGCTCTAACACCCAGATTGATCATAGTATTATAAGGGAATCTCAGTTTTCTTTTACTGACAGTCAATGCTAGGTTTAGATTTTAAGCCTTCTCTGCAGATGGTCTCAAAAAGCCCAGGAGACAACTCTATATTTAATTACATTTTATTTAATATAAGTAGCTCTCACACATTTTAGAACTCCTCTATCATTGAAAGCTTTCAGGTCACATTCCTGCAAGCATGTTACAGTAGTACAGTAGTACATTTTACTAAAATCTCTGGAAAGCAGGCAAGGGTTACTCTCCAAATGGAAGGTAAAAAACAGGTAGGCTTGGAAGTGGTCTGAAGCCAAATGTTAATATCTCACCTTCTGCACTTTTTAACTTGGAGGATGGGAGTGCAGAATATTTCTTTCTGGAAAAAACCCTGACATCCTACTTCAGGAGACAACACATGGTGGCTTTTCAGATCAGGATTTGAGAGCCAAGGACAACAGCCTAGATTGAAGGATGTGTACTCACTCCATCAGACTGCGTGTTTTGTTTGCTAGAGCAAGTGAGCTGTCTTGGAAAGGTGAAGATCCATGGAGGACTTACAAAAAATTCATAGGCATTGGGTCATAGGCAGTGGGTCAACATGAGCTTCTGAGGCACTGCAAGGGCAAGAATTATGGTAAGATGATCCCTGGATCCATAAAACCAGGAATGTCAAGCAAAAAATGGGAAGTGATCCCATTGTGTAGCACAATGAACTTTACTTGAATGCTAGACCAGGTAGCAGAGAAGAAAACAGCATGTTCCTTGCACTGTTATTAAAGTTACTGTGTTGTATTTGGGAGGCTGGGCACTAGGCTAGATACACCTTTGCTTTGACTGTTTATGGCTTTTCATCCACACCTCAGAAAATACCTAGAAATAATGAAGACAGAGTTCAAAAGAAAGTTACAAGTACCTCCAGGGACTGGAAAATAACTCATGATTTGAAACTTAAGCAGCTCAGCTTATTCAGCTCCTTGACAAAAAGCCGAGAAGTAGCTCAAGCTCTGAGTATGGATACTTGCATACAGAAATCTGAAACCAGGGTAAATCTCTTGGACTACTCACAAAAGGTGCCTGAAAGATGGTTCCAGGCAGATTCAGATGAAGAACAGGGCAGAATTTCCTAACTGGGTGGGAGGCTGGTAATCATACAGTGGATAAGCTCCTGAGGAAAAAAAAAACAAACAAAAAACCCCCCCAAAACCAAAAAAAACCTAGGAAGACAATGATAATTTGATTTTTTTTTTTTTTTGTCACATATCTGACATATCTGATAGTTGCTGCTGTATCCAGGACTGGAGCTGATCCTGAGTTTGAAAATGGAGACTCTACAAATTTTTCATCCTTTGTTAACCATGCAGGACTGCCTACATGCCTTCCTTATGCTCATATTTGTAGCTCTGCAGTAAAATTACTGTAATTACATGTCATGATCTGCTTTGAAAGGCTAAGAAGGGATGTCTTCCCTATTTCAAAATATTTGCATCACAAAAAGTCATGTAATTTCACCTACCTTTTAGAGCTGAGACACTTTATTATCTCTGAGATGATTACAAGTTCACAACATACTGTAAATAATTTCAAAGCCAGATCTGGAGAAGACAAGTGGGAGGAGATGGGTCCATTTAAAAACGTGATGCAGAATGCCCTCCTTTTTTAAATGCTTATCTGGTATATGTTATGTTGTTCATGTGCTGATTATCCCCAGGGAACGTGGGATTTGTTTAGGTAGATTTGGGATTTTCAGAAAATTTCATTTTTACCTATGTTACTGCCTATTAAAAAAAAAAAAAAACACACAAACAAACAAACAAAACAACAACAACAAAAACACAAACAAAAAAAACCACGGCTCAAAAGCAAGCTCCTTTTTTTTCCCCTGGGATGTTCTAGATGTATCCCAACTCAGCACCTCCCTGTCTCTGCAATGATCCCAACCACCAGGATAATTGGGTTTGCCTTGTTTTCTGATAATGTTATTTATTAATTCATCCTGACTAGATGCTTCCCAATGCGAGTACTGTAACCAAATTCACTGAAATTGCAATCACACAGGAATTTAGGCCTGTAAGGCTTAACAAGAATTCAGATGCTTTGGTTCTCTCCGCTGCCTGGCCTGCGGGGCAGGGGAGTCCAAAAATAATTCAACACCTCTGCTGTGAATTGCAGCCTTTACTGGGTGCTAAAGCACATGCCGTGGAACAGGGCTGGGGGCTCCTAGGCTGCAGCAGTCCAGAAGCTCCCCTGGTAAAATAGCTGCAATTCAGAGGCCACAAGTTGCCAAAACTCCAGATCTCCCAGATATGCCTAAGAAATACTCCATGAGGCTGTTTCCTTTTGAAACCATGTGAGGGAAAGGGGATGCCAATCCCAGGCCAGCTGGTGAGAAGTGAGAGCCTTGAGGCAGGAAAGAGCACAGCATGAGGCCAGTCCCTGCCCGGGAGGAAGACTCTTGTCCGTAGGTCCGTTCTCACAGGACCTATTGTGAGGCTACAAGACAGAGAGCTGTGCCACTGCTAGGCCAGGACTAGAGTACCCATGTGAGAAGAGAAAACAGCTCATCTAGAAAAGACTCTTGTGCAAGGGCAGGATGGTTTTAGCCAGGCTTTAAGACACAAGAGGGTAACAAATGTCTTCCTGTGGAGCCCAACCCAAACCAATGCAACCTGAAGTGATTTTACCTCCTCAGGAGAAGTCTGTCACATTAGGAATACTGTGAATTTACCCCAGTCTGGATATATTCTATGTGATGGATCACATATATGATATGATATAATATGATACTCATCTACCTACCATACAAATATAATAATGCATTATTTCTGTTTTAAGAAGCTCTAGTGTAAGATTTTTGTCTTTGTGCCTCCTTTCCTTACTACACATCACATTCTGACAGGAAAAAGCCACCTCATGCTCCTTTGGTGTAGCAGCTGACCATCTCTTTTCTGGTCACCTAGACAGACCTCCAGAGGGATAAGCCTGTGTACTTTTAGCAGGTAGCTGTCTTCCTACCGCAAACCTTGTGCCATATCTTCACAGAAGCCTCAAACTCCAGTTATCCCACACTTGACAACCAGAAGCTCCAGCTCTGCAGCTGATAACCCCTGCAGTATAATTAGGCACAGGCATATTGAAAACTGAAATTGGAGGTGTAGTATAGAGTGATGTTATTTTGCTGTTGGGGTAGAATTACTATTTGAGACACGGTATTATTCACTGTCATATCAAATTTTGTAAAAAAACCCTTCCACTTAAGCAAAGCTTCCAGTAGGTTGCCTACTAGCCTTGCTTCCTGAAGAGCATCAGTTCTTCCTGTTTGGAAATATGAGAAAGGTGTACCAATAAAAGGGAATATGGAAATGTATCATCTCCTTTACGTTACACACAGGGTGGGGAATGTCTCCCAAAGGGTGATAGGAAAATGTAGTTGCAGCTCTGGGATAGCAAGTTGAGAAAATAATGCTGGTAATTTTGCAAAAGCAAACTCAACTTCAAAGCCACTGCAAATCCAAGTGAGACTGCTTGGTGTTTATTCTACTTCAAGCAAGTGTGTGTCTTCTGGATTTATGAATCCAAATAATTAATCTTGTGTTCTTTACAATCAAATTGTTGTCTTGTCAAAGAAAGGAGGAAGCCTCATTAAAGTATCTTTTCTCTTCTTTGCTCACTTCTTTGAAAAAAGAAAAAAAAAAAAAGGTAGCAGTTGAGATGAACAGCTAGAATTACAAAGAAGTATAATGTTATTAAATGTGAGAAAACAACAGACATTTATTTCTACTGGACAGTTGATAAATGGCTGCAGGCTTATCATCTACCAGAATGATGAAAGAAATAATATCTTCTCATATATTTATTGACAAGCAGATCTATTTTTCTACATTCTAGCATTCAACATACACCACATAGCACAAAAACAATGAAGATGTCCCTTGCTCTTCTCCTACCCTTTTCCTGCTCCTGTATGTCTGGCAAGGAAAGCCAGACATGGTCTTTCTAATGCCAGTGAACAGTGGGCAGGGGAGAGACCATAACCAGAGAGGAATTACATTAAGAAAAAGTCTAGCAAAGCACAACAGTAAGTGGGTAAGACCTGGAGGATCCCAAACATTTACCTTGGCATTGAGGATAGCTGTATTTTCATTTGCAAATGAAGCAGTGTGAGCAGTGCAGAATCCTCCCTTGCATTCAAAAAGGAACTCACAAGCTGGGAGTTTTCTCCTGCCACTGCCCCCACAACAGGGCAGTGGTGGCATCTGTGTCTACTGATGGACACTCTCCTTTTTGCTTTTCTTTCTCCTCCATACTTGAAAGAAACTCCAGGGGAAAAAAAAAAAAAAAAAGCAAAAAAAGAAGAAGGAAAAAAAAAAAAAAAAAAAGTGGCGGGGGGGAAGAGTGTTTCTTGGCCTCTTAAGTCAAATAAACCTAAATGTGGATGGATGAACCCAAACTTCTAGTCTATGAGACCCAGATGTACTTCTAGGACTGATTTTTTTAAGCTGTAACTCTTGAAAACAAATCACCGCTGATATCTCCCAATAAGTTTTCATTGCTCCATTACAGGGTATAAAATAAGTGAGAAACAAAGAATCCCTCTTCAAAACACCCCCTGAACCCTTTGACAGACCTCACAGGAAGCATAAAGCAGTGCCTGCATAGTTAAGGCAGCTGTGTAGTGTGTTTGGGTGCCAATCCAGCAAGCTTGAGGTACGTTCCACAGTTAAACAGATCATTTATCCACAAGCCATGGCTGGAACTTTCCTTTCAGAATTATGCTAGTTGGAGGCTGAATTAACTTAAAAAGATACTGTAGAAAGATGACTTCTGGTTTGTTTTCTATGTTATGCATTCCAATTGTGCAGCTACATTCTAAGCCTTTATTATCGTGACTTTCAGTACATGCCACAAGGATTGTCAGACTGCCTAATCTTGGGAGTATTGCTAATCCCTGCCAAAGCCTGTTGATTGGAGAAGATGTGCATAAATTGTCAGCTTTTTCAGAAACTCTAATTACAATCTGAATACACATACAAATATCTATCTTATCTAACCATTAATGTATTTGACTCACTTAGAGGCTGTTATGTAACTCACTAGTGATCCAGATTTACAGCCTCTCAGACTCCTGCAGGCTTCAAAACAGCGCTGCTACGAAGCCATCCTGTACCAGCTTGAATTCTAAGAGTCAGGCTAGATTTCTTGTAGTTTGTGCACAAATATTTTGTAGCCCATTACAAAGCATCTGTCAACAGCTGTGCCTATGTGATTCAGGCCAGATTTGAGCTCAATAATTGGAATTTCCCATTAAAATGACTTTATAAGAATGACTTGATGTACAAATGAGATCATTCTATAGGAAGAGCAAATGGAAAACAAATTTAGTAAAAATGTACTTTTAAATTTAAAAATAATGAGACATGGTGCTGGTATGCATGATCTAGGTCTTGGGGAAATCGTTTTCTATAAAAATATTTTTTTAATTTAAAACAGCAATTTAAATACTAAGAGAAATGTATTCACAAATTAAGTGATTAAGAGTTTAAAATAAAGACTTTGCCATAGTGTAATGAATTCTGACATTCTTGGGAGGATTTTAGGGTTATGACAATTATTTTAGCGACCTGAAATCATTAAAATTGAGCCTGATCATTTTAACTGGCATGAGTTTACAGCATATGGATAAAGTGCATGCATGATTTTAAATACATCACAGACAAGAAGTGTAATGTGTACCAATACATGGGAAAACAAATTCATGTAAAACAGAGTCACAGGACAGCATGGACTGGTGGATGCCTCTGGTGATCATCTGGTCCCACACTCTGCTCAAGCAGGGACACCAAAAGCATTTTTTGCAGCACCATGTGCAGTCAAGTTTTTAGTATCTCCAAGATATTCAAATCTCTGTAGGCAACTGTCAATCTCTCTCGACAACCTGTTCCAGTGTTTAGCCACTCCCACAGTAAAAGCATGTTTTCTTGTATTCAGATGGAATTTAATGGTTTTTAATTACCACTGGCCCTTATTCTGCCAGTGGCCACTACTGAGTAGCACCCAGTTCCCTCTTCTTCACCTCTCATTCCCCAGTTCCTGCTATTTATACAAATGGATTGGGACCCTCTGAGCCTTCTTTCTCCATGCCAAACAGTCCAAGATCTCAGTCTCCCTCAGGAGAGATGCCCCAGCCCTTCACTGATTGCTGTGGCCCTGCACAGGATTCTCTCCACAGAGTCTCTATTTTCCTTGCACTGGGAAACTCAGATTGGCCATGCACTGGTTCCAGATATGAGTAAAAATTAAATGCCCAGAAGGGAACGTTTTTGGAATGACACAGTATCATTGTCTGTGACACCAGAGGACATCCAAGGAGGAAATTATTCATGAAAACTGATGAAACTCATGAGCATATTCATGAAAAGTTGTGACGCCACTGGCTGTAAAACAGGCAGGGGAAAGTCCAGTCATACTAAAATGTTCAGTTCTGTCCTTCCTGAAACTAATATAAAAATAAAATTTGGTAATGTAAGTAGCATTCTATATGTCTTCCTGATACAGTTTTATTTGATCTTGTTGTCACATTCTGCAGGGAATAGTATAGGATGTTCTGAAAAATGTGCCAGACAGGTCTCAAGAGACTTCATTACTAGGCAACACTAATATACTCTACTGATCATTGCTAAGAAAATAAAGATCTAAGTTAGATCTAAATGATTCTCTTTCAAAATATAATTTACAAGTCACCTCAGGAAAAGGTGGGAATAGAAATTTGGCTTGGAAATGAAATGGAAGCACAGGTTGTACCCACAAGGCGATGAAACATACAGAACTGAAGATGTCTGACAAATTCATTTTGAGACACATAGTTTTGCAAAAGCCGTTTCCTTTTCCTTTTCAAAGGAAGAAATCAGGTGGAAAGTCCTGTGTAATTTTAGAAGTTCCGGTTAATGGGGGAAAAGCCTAAACGTGATCCAACTTTGAGGTCAAAAATACAAAGCAAAGGAAAAAACCCAATCTGAAAGCAACAGGTTATTCGGAGGCTGGATTCATGATTTACATAGGTAAGTCTGTTGACTTTAATACAATAAATTGACTGTTTTCAGGTTGGTACACTAAATCACAGTCATGCTGATGATGGATGTAACACAAATACTAATGAAGAGTGTTGTCCTAATAATTCAGTCAGGCATAGCACCTTCACAGGATGAAACTGCAGTATTTAAGAAGAGCCCTGAGCTCAGAGCAGCGCAGAGTAACACAGAATGCTTCCTAAGAATGATCACAATCACCAGTGACAGCAGCTCTTTCTTGCCCCTTCGTGCTCCTCCCCCATACCATAGGGAGCAGTAAGAGGGATGCATCTATTTCCCAAGCACTTGGGACTGCAACTAGGAGTGACTACTTGCTGTGAAATCTGACACATAGGCAGTAAAAACCAGGCTTGGCACACTGAACTGAGCTGTGTGTCCCAGGATTGCAGGTTCTCAAGGCTCCACTCAGAAAATGAGGGAAAAAACCCCAAACAAAAAAACAAACAAAAAAAAAAAAAATCAAAGAAATACAAACTCAAAAAAACAAAACAAACAAACAAACAAAAACCTGCAAAAACAAACAACCCAGCAAAGAAAATGTTTTTCCGTGGTGCAGCCTGGAGCAAAACAGCAAACAGACGTGTAGGTGTAGACAATTGAACTCTGCCACTCATGGTGTGGGATGCCTGCACAAGCTGACCGAAAGGAGTGTCTAAACAGGGTGTGCTGGAGGGATGTTACACATCCAGTGCTCCAAGGTACCAGCAGCACTGGGCCATCCCCCAGGGTTCATACTTTCATCTGAGAGCTGATGTTAGAGAGTGTCATGCCTTCTTTCTTTCGCCTCTTCCCACTTCTTCCTCTCACTGCAGTCAGTAGTTGAAACACAACCTCTTTCTTTATTTTCAGGTTTAGTGGCAGCTGTCTCAGTCTAGAACTAACCTGAGAATTGATTTTACATCACATTTAATGGTGGCTACACAACTGCTTTTCATATGGAATTTGTCAAAATCTGGTGTGCCAGCCTCTGATCCTTTTCTTTTTCCCTTTTATGGCTGGCATAAATATCCACTGTAAGAGGACTAGAGAAACAAAACAGTAGGATGTGCTAGGACAATATTTTAAGTGCTAAATATCCTAGGAACGTTTCTCACCTTACGCTGGTCTTTCTAGGCCAGGCATGTGGTAATTCCACACCAACCAGCCAATTTGAACGCTGTACTAACACTTAATGAACTTTGAGTTTACAATCACAATATTAGGCACTTATATTAACTGCTTCATTAGGAAAAACATCATGGTTATGAGGATGATGTTAAGACACTTAATTTGCTTTTTGCAAGACAAACAAAAATGTCCTCCAAAGTGTGGCAGATACCATTATTCCCTTTGCATAGTACCTTTACAAAGATAAAGCGCCTTTGCTTAATCTTAATTGCAGCGGTCCCCTCCTTTTGCAAGCTGCTACTTAATATCAGAGAAGCTAACATGACCTGCTCTGCAGGAGTGTCACCGGAGTTTCTTTTGAGAAATGCAGAGTGAATTTTAGAAAACAGTCCAATCGATCTTGTTGTGGAGGATGCCTTCACAAACATGGTATTTTTGGTCACATGTAACATCATAGAATGAAATTGTAAACTCACTGTAATCTACAGATATTCTTCTCACCCACTTAAGTGGCATCAGGGACTCAACTATCGCAGTTAGCGTATCTGCTGAGCTTGCCATTCAAAACACCCTTACTTATAAATCTGTATGGCCTGAAACCAACTGAGAGTGATTGGAACTACTTGCACAGCTAAATATATACCTCTGTTTCTAAATCCTATCCCTTAATGAGGACATTTACAAATCTCAGAAGTACTGCTGCACTAATAACACCGTGCGAACGTGTAATCAAT
Source organism: Hirundo rustica (assembly GCF_015227805.2). Lineage (NCBI taxonomy): Eukaryota > Metazoa > Chordata > Aves > Passeriformes > Hirundinidae > Hirundo > Hirundo rustica. The sequence goes on from NC_053451.1 coordinate 86,333,335, forward strand.
AGGTATGCAGAGAGAGTGGGTTGAAATATTATTATTCAAACACTTTAATACTGCCCTGAAATTACAATCACAAGAACTTACTCCCTACACCAAAGGAGCAGTCACCTAAACCTCTGAAGATGTATTATCAACCTCTGCTCTGGGGCACAGTGCAGCACTGTATTTCAGAGAAGTGGACAAAATCTCCTGAGGCCGACAGCTCAAAGTGCCCAGCCGCAGTGATGGATACGAGGAGCCTCTCTGAGGCGAGCTCTTGCTGACCTGGGGCACTGCCATTCCACCTGTTCTCTAGAGTACTCAGACACACAGCCTCTCTTTGGGAACTGTCCCCTCCCAGTCCCTCTGGAGACCCAGATCTAAAGGTGCTCACGATTTAATTTTCTCTGCGCACACATAAAACATCTCCTTATTTACAGCCATCAGCTGACCTATTTTAGGAGGAGATTAACCTGAGCCTAAAAATATCTACTTCTCTCCCCTAAGATGGTGAGAGCAATCAGCTCAGCTGTATATATTTACCCTACAAAAGTATAAATTTAGGAGAGAGGAATCCCAGCTTTGCTGACATATTTAACTCTGGGATGTTTTCAGCAAAATGGCTGGCTGCTAGCTCAGGCTGGCTGTGAGGAGACTTTCCGTGGCAATGATGGCAAAGGGGGGAAAAACAGAAAGCTTGTCAGGCTTTCCTTCTTCCCAGCTCTCTTTCCTTCTCGTTTCTTCACGGGGAACAACATGAAACAACTGTTTGCTTTGAAGAAGCTTGCTGGGCTGGGACTGCCGCAGCACTAGATGAGAGCTTGGACTAGCCTGGCTCTCTGTGCAGGAGAGAAGGCTAATGAGGTTCCAGCAATTTAGGTGGAAAACTTCCTGGCCCACCAGGGACTGAGGTGTCATAAAGGGGCTGCCAGACTAGAAACTGAAAGCCAAGTTTGAGCAGTGTCTTACAGCTTTTTTCCTTCCCCAAAAACCCTAGGCAAGTAATTTTGTCATTAATGTACTGCAGTAGCACTGGGAGGCTCTAATTGAACCCAGGGACCCATAACGACAGAGGCAATAAAAGCAAGTAATGAACCACTCTATCTTTGCTCAGAAGAGACTGTAATTGCTCTTTGCTTCCTTTATGCCCACCTGCAAAATTCAGGCAGCAGAGACCTACCAACCTCACACAGGGATCATGAGAATGATTCCAGAAATGTTTACGAAATGCTTACAAGCCATGGAAACAGCCACCTTAGAAAATAAGAGACATTAAAACCTGGCTTGTAAAGCAGTGGAGCAGTATCTACCCACTTGTCACATTTACAAATAATATCCCATTTACCAGTGGTATAGACCCATGATCCACAGCTGGCAACCTGGTGCTGCCCTCTGGGGCATCATGAGACCAGCAATGTCTTCACAGGTTTGCACTCAAAGGCCATTTGAAAGCTTAAGCATATTAAGAACTGTCTCTGCGTGTTGTTTTCTACTGCTGACAACTCATATTGATTCCCTGTAATCAGGCAGTTGTGCAGCCTTTAAATATAGGCTGTAATCTCTGAAGAGGGAAACACGTACTGATGTTTGTGCCATCAGCAAAGCACCCCGGATCTCCACGCAGCTTCACCACAATCCTGTCTAGACCGCTTTCATGTGAGACAAAAACATCACTGCTGAGTAGCTCCACACCAATCCCTACCCCTGCCTGAACTTTTGTTTCCTTGAGCTCAAAACCGCCACCATTCGAGCTTTTCTTCCCCAAAGAGCCTGAGTATGTGTGCCACCTCATGATGAGGAGGCTGCTCCCAGGGCAGGCGGTGCGCAGCCTTTCAGTGCTGGCTGCCCAAGGGGCTCTTTGCAGCTGCTACAAAAGCTGCTGCCGGCACTCCTTACCGATCCAAAAATAGGGGATTGGTTAAGGATGACCCTGCCTGCATGGACGCTGCTCTCAGCTGGTAGGGACCCGAGCCCTCGGTCGCTGCACGTCAGCAAAGTCTGCAGCCTGGGCTTGGCTCTGGCTGCAAGACCTGGGGAAGACAACAGCTTTTGTTCTTTCTGACCTCCCTTTCTCACTCTGTTATGAAGCTAAGAGGGAAAAACTCACTGGCTTCTACGCAGTGGGTGACCTGAAGTAGGAGCTGACTGACCCAGAGCCGGACACTGTTCTGCAGGAAAGCCATCACACAGCCAGAGGGCTGGGCTGCCATTTTAATGTATTTTAAAAATTATCTCAGTGCAGACATACAGTAACCATGTACATATGACAAAGTCTTTGAAAAGTTAAATAGTGACAGTGACTGCAAGCTCTTGAAGGATATACTAGCAGTTTCTTCAGCTTTTTCAAGGAAATCCTGGATGTGTGTCACTGTAATGGGTCAGAAGGAAAACTGACCAATCTGATCATTTTAGGGAGCCCTTTTCCCTTTTGTCAAAATAAAAGGTAAGCTTCTATGGCAAACCTACCAGATAAGTGATAGGTCATGGTCATACTCCTGTGCAGACTGGGGTCCTATAACAACAGCTGCTGCAGAAACCTACCACACAGTCCAGGCCCAGAGCCCAGTGTTTTAATTTCTAAATAGATTCCTGTTAAGAAATCTTCTTGCATCTCTGGAATACTTGAATATTACAGTATTTTCTTCTACACACCATTCCTGATGAATTTCCTACCCTTTGGGTGTTCTGGGCTACATTGTTCCACCTTGGCTGTGGGACCTAACTGCCCAAAACTGTGGACTAAAGAAGCTATATTGCTCTACATACATGTCTGAAATAACTAAAGGCTATGTGCAGCACCTGTGAGTAGGCTTAAGTGTCTGTTGTTATAACCCACTGCATTCAATGGAGAAGAAACAGCACAGCTCAAACAAAGATGTTTGAAGAAGTGGTAAAGTTGTCTCCATACTGAGGAGCCCTACTGTTTCACTGAGATCCTTTGAAAAATGGGACTTCTAGCAGAAATCGCTAAAATAGTCATTAAGAGAGCTACAAAAGCTCACCACCAATATAATGTAACACCTAACTAATCTACAGCAGTGACTGTTTCTTCTGAACAAAGTATGGGTTTGTATTTCTGAGCTAGCAAAGCAGAGAAAAATTGACTTATAAGTTGCTCTGACAAGGGTATAATACACTTACCTACATGAGACTGCACTGCAGAAAAACAGGAACTTTTAAAATACGATTCATCTCTCCTTAGGCAGATTTCAAAAATAATTCTAATGAACCTCACTGTAGAAGTACTTATTTCCCTTCAATGGCCATAGAGGGACTCTGGATAACTAACTGGAGCATATTTTTCTATCCGAAATTGTCACAGATCCATCCCATCCATTTCCTAGAACTCTGCCATCAATACAAGGCTTTTGGTATGGGCCAAATCCCTGTGCTCACTCTGCACTAAAAGATTTAGTTTTTTAAACAACACAGCCCCATGACAAGTCATCTGTCTGCGATTCCAAGGAAAACAGAAGCAAGTAACAGAAATGCCATTCGGTGGTGTCCACCTCCTCCATTCATTCTAAGGATTCCACATAAAATTAGTTCAGGCTAGATACCTGTGCTTTACTAGCTAGCTATACTTAAGTAGAACTACAACAATGGTCCCCAATCAGTCTAGACTGCCTTTTTGATGCTGCCACAAGCATGTCTTTCATTGTGTCTGAAGTTCTAGCTTCTAAACAGCTAAAAATAAGCGGGAAAGTACGCTAACTAAAGAGGTGGTTGGCAGCTGAGTGTAATATAAGGTTGAAAGAGAGAGAAGAAAAATATACCAAATGTCTTAGAAATACTTAGTTTTAATATTCACCTAAATTCACCTTATTTTAGTAATTCAATATCCATTGCAATGGAAGAGTCTAAGAAAGCAGTGATAAACCTTAGGAAAATATAACAGAAGATATTATCTTAGTGAGCAGAATGCCACCAAACCTATTCATTCCCTATTTAGCTGACTTCTGCCTTAAATTGCAAAATCACAACTTAGTCTGGAACTTGGCTGCTCAGCATTTCACAGAGGTCCTCCCTGGCTCTCTCTACATGTCCTTTCACAAGGAAGACACTAATACATCCAAGGAGAGACAAAAACCTGTGCTGACTCTGCTCTCAGGAATAGATTCAAGGAGCCTCTTCTCTCCAGCTATAAGGACAAGCAGCAGAAAAGCTCTGCCTCTACATACGAGACTGCAGCTCCAACTGCCCCCGAGAGAAACCTATAAAAGGCTTCCTAAGAGTAATTTCCACTTTTCAAAGCCTCTTAAAATTAACATTTTTCTTTATTATTGATTTAATTATATTCTTATACAAGACCTTTACACACAGGCTTTGAGAGGCCAAATACATTATTTATCTCATTTTACTAAACCAGAATTAAAGTCTGTTTAGAAGGACACTATTTTCAAGTTCTCCCTCCATACTCGCAGTTTACCTGCAGCTCTTGTAGGTGCTAATGGGGAAAATACAAAATCAAGAAAAACCCTGTAAGTGCCTTCACCTCAGTGCCTTCTCTGCATTGTAAGGAAATATCAGGGAAATTTTCTTAAAATACCTTATTTTGGGAGAAATTTCTCAGTGGCTAGAAGTGAATGGATAGTTTGTGAACAGTGAGTGCCTTAATGTTCAGTGTTTAAATAAAATTTGGGATACTGGTGAAGTTACTGTCTCCTCATTACTGTGACTTCACTACACTTAGAGGAAAATAATTTGAGCCTATCTCCTGCTACAGAAATAGCCTGTGCACTTTCCTTTATCAAGTCAAACTGTGACTTAGCTTGAGGTGTTAAAAAGGAAGATGTACATAAACTATGTTAGCTACTATCTCCACACACTACAAATTGTTTCCTTACCAACAGCTGGAAAGCTCACTTGATCAACAGCGATCAACCTTGGCCATCTCCACTGATGACCTAAAATCCATCAGGAATAAACACAGGTCCTCTTTCTCCTGTGCTCATGAGCGTGGGGATCTCATTATTTTCAGAATATTCATTAAACTCTACTTACGCTAAAAGTAGTAGCGGGGGGGAGGGTGTTTTCTGCTGAGTGACTACTGGCAACAATTTCATGTATTTATCCATTCCACAACACGAGAACTGGTAAGTCCATGTACACAGGCACTGTGTCTTCAAGAGACAGTTGTCATAAATAGATTCCACCTTATGGTATTTGATATTGTCGAAGCACCAATTAAGAGCAATTAATTAATTCATCTTTGGGGCAACCCTGTAAGCTAGGTAGCACTGATATAATTAACACAGGAGTAAAATGAGATTCAGAAGTTAAGTCAGTTGCCTGGGCAGAGGCCTTCATGGTCTAGTGGATTAGACATCTGCCTCTCCAAGCAAAGACTTTGAGTCTAATCCTTTTTCTGACACTGATTTGCTGCATGACCTTATGAAAAGTCAATTAACTTCTCTGTTTCAGCTGCCCCAGAGATAACGATGCTTACCTACCTGGTGACACATGGGCATTTGGAAACTGTACTAAATTATATTCTTAATGTATTCTTAGGGACTGCCACTGGAAGAGGTGAAACATTACAGCTAGGAAGCTTTAATGTCCTTGCTATTTTATCTAATTCTTCCTCCCCACACCAGAAATAGCCTGGAGTTAAGATCAAATTTCTTGGGTTGAGGGGCTCCTGGTGAAACTGCTTCTGGCATCAGGAAATTTTCATTATATCCTGTTTGACCAGCGAACTTATTTAGAGTTCAGGTCAGCACTAGAATTGCAACAGAAAGTTATTTTAAATCTGGCCATGGAAGAAAGCAGCATCCTTCTCGTGCTACAATGACATAACGAACAGACTGTCACAGCAATCCCCATCAAGCAACCTGGATTCAAAGTGAGCAGAGCCTGCTGCAGACATCCTCCGAGCCTGTGCTCATGCATCATCCCCTGTTCCCTCTAAATGAGAATTCTGCAGGATAATTTCTACAGGTATCCTGACCCCTAGCAGAGATGCAATCCTGCAGGAAAAGTACCTGCACACATGCACCCCTGGAGCAGAGCTACCTGATCTTGCCACCTTGGAGCAGTGGGGAGCTGTACTTAGGGAGAAGAACAACTAAAACCTGCTCTGTTCTTTTCATTAGAATCTGTCCCTGAACTTTTGTCCTTCCTACACATTCCACAGAGTGTTAAAAAAATAACTCTTCTGTAGCGGGCATTTGAACTGCCCAGCAGGTGTCTAGGCTGGCAGCAGGCACAGGTAACTTTAAATCACATTTTGTGTATTTGACTGAGCTTTTAATTATTTCTACAAAATATTCTGTTTCTACTTATCATGTTTCCTAGGCCCATAAAATCTCCCACTATTCTAATGTAGTAAGAAATCAGTCAAATAGGACATATGAAATCAACATTTACCTTTATTTATGTGACAAAGATTAATTTTCCTTCTCTTTTGTAATGAAGGAAACATCAGGCACTTTTTGGCTTTTGCCTGCTGAATTATAGCAAACATAGTGAACGCTCATGCAGCCAGAAAATTAATAACCTGCTCCAGCCTCTGCTGCAACACTGATCACTTCTCAGCATCCTTTCTGCTGCTGATCCACCGTGTGCCAGCTCTTTCATTTCGCTGCCCTGCTCTCTTCATCCTCAGACTGGTTAGCACCAGATTTTTCTCCACTCTCCCAGCTCCATTGATAATGTGGTTAACATTTACTTTGATGCTATTCCTTGAGGCTTTTCAAAACTGGTTTTGGAAAGAAGACCATTAAAAAAGAAACCCTTTAGGGAAAGACAGAGAGGAAAGCTAAAGCAGAAAGGGCATGTGCTTATGTATCATATTGTCCTGTAGGCTTTGTCTTGCTGCAAGCCTGGAGGTGACTCAATGCGAACCCATACTGCTGTAAAAAGCGAATAAATACTGTCCTCTCCTAAAATACACCTGGACTAGTTCAATAAACCCTGATTTACTGGGTGCTACTTGTACAAATACATGCATATTAAATCCCAGCAAATTACTAGGGAGCTGTCAGATCAGTAATACAGATATTCCCAAGGCTGAAAGACCGTCTATAACTTGTCCCTATATATTTACTTTGTGCAGAGGCCAGTGGTGTGGTTAGCACAGACCAAATGGTTCCATGTCCACACACTGTGAAAGAACTTAAAAGGTGACTTGTAATACCTTATAAACACATTCTAAGATTTTATTCTGAATATGACAAGGAGCAAAAACTAAAACTCTATTCACCCCTCACAGGCCTAAAATAGAAATCCTTAGTGCTGGTTTTGACACAGAATAAAATTACCTGTGTGCTAAGAGGTGATTAACATGTAACACATTTGGCAGTAGAAGGACATATAATTACATTCAGACAGATTACTGGGAACTCCTTCTAAGCATTTGTAGCTTATCTTGTAATGTTATCTCATGTACTCACATGTTCAGTTGGGATGCTCTTTTTTCTTTCTTCAGTCTTACTATGTGGAGAGTTATAACCTGTACCTTACTGCACCTAATCTACTAATACATAGAAACATCCATTTAAATTTAAGGTTGAGCTTCAGATCTTTACTGCATCAACCTCTTTGTTAAATATGTATGTTTTAATATTGCATATTTTGCAAGATGTCAGAAAACTATACAATATACCAGTTCTGTAGTCTAGACTAGAAGTCAACAGATGTAACTTCATCTATTAATAGAGCAAATGATATGTAATAATAGGAAGGATAACTTCTTTTTCTTTGTCTTAGTAATTCATTCCAGTGGCTTTTGTTTAACCCAGTATATAAACAATTACAGTTTCCTGGGAGATGTTTTCCCATTTTTAAGTTCGGAATTAAGTGGAATGTAAAGGTGTCTGGAACTTCAGATTTATATTGGCTTTGCTGTAAACTAATGCTGCTGAAGTCAATGAACACGCTTGAACCTGCAATGACCTTGTAAAACACTGGTGGCTATTTGGATGAAACAGAATGTATCTGGATTGAAAGAGGGAAAGGAAATCAGTTCGTCTTAAGTTTGGTAATGCAGTATGTGGTTTGGTATGTGGTTACTGTTAACAGTGTTTTTACTTCTTAGTATGACCACTAGAAGACAGTGTATGGTCGGTATTAAATCAGGGCTGATACAGACAATAAAGGCAAAGTTTAATCTTGCTAGGATTAGTTGCTCTAAATTGATACGGCTGAAAAACATTGCAAAATGCTGAAGTTAGGTGGCTTCAGGGGCTAGCAAAATGCCTTGCCTGGTAATTATCAAAAGTCTTCAGAGACAATGATTGCACCTGGAAGCTCTGATTTGATTACAAAAAAAAAAAAAAAAAAAAAAAAAAAAAAAAAAAAAAAAAAAAAAAAAAAAAAAAATTACTGCAGTAGCATCATTTGTACTTTAATTAAGAGCTTTGTTTTTAAATATAACCATCTGATTCCCTAGGGTTATTTTTAAAGTAAGCTTCTGGTAAGGCAGCAGTGTGGTGGATTAGAGGCTTGGAATTGAGGGAAAATCGTTCAGCATACAGTTTAGAATAATGTGTGCATATATACAAATACAGGCGTATTAAACATCATGTAACAGGATACAGGACTGGATTTATTAAAACCAAATGGAAAGATATTTCCTCTTTTAATATTCTAGATCTCTTTTAATATATGCAATGCAGATATTGCACTGCCAGTCTGATTCATGTAAATACCATAATAATTGCACATCAATCTGATCAGCCCAGTGAAAGCTCTGTTTTACTCCAAAGGGAAAAACAAGTTATCAGTTTTGCTGTCTGCATCCAGAACTTCATCTAACAGTGGCTGTTACACTTGATGTGGATATACAAGACGTATCACCCATCAACTCACCATTTATCTTGGAGTATGCAGGCATGAGTGGAAAAGCAGCAGGCCCAGATAAAGCATAGTCATGGAAAAGAAGCAGAAGGGTAGCAGCAAGGGGGAGAGAATGGGGATGTTAAAGAACCATGTTAAAAGGGGAGGGCTGGGGTGGGGAGGATGAAAGATCTGTACAGGACATGTCTGAAGATGAAAAGCCAGAAAACGGTATTTTTCTAGTTCTTATTACAGAAGAGAACTTACAGCTTCCAAATTTTAATGGGCAAGCATGGGCATCCATGGGGAAATCTTCAAGCTGCATGGGACATTCAGCAGAGATGGTCAATCTGTGGGGGAATAAAAAGAAAACACTTTTTTTTTTCCCCCCTGCAGTTTTCCTTTAGGCCCCTCACTGCACTAAATGAATGCTGACACAAGCACACTTTTCCTGAAGGCTCCTTGCTCCTGCTGAAACCACAGCAACCCCCTGTTAAACTGAATGTGAGATAAGCCAGGTGGACCCCTCTGTGTGCATGCCCTAGGCATTATCTAGCAACCCTGAGATATGTGAAGTGATTTTATTTACATAAGCTGTCCCAATAAGATTATTCTTTCTTATCAGTACATGAAGAACTCCTGTGATGGAGTTTCTGCCATATACCTTATACTTATCTGCTCTCTGCACATACTACAACTGGACTAGGAATTTGACTCCTGAGACAAATAGCACTGTTACAGACGTAAAGAATCACTGACTTTATATGTAGGTATAACTATTTAAATCCATTAAATAAATATTTACAGATAAAAGTATATAAATAACTAATTATAACTGTATATAAAATTATATATAATCAAGGACATATATACATCACTTTATATAGCACTACAGTTAGCTTCTGTGGAAGTCACATGGTATTGGAGTCCGTTTCAGTTCAACACAATGAGAATTACCTGGGCATCTTGTCAGGCAAAAACAACAGGGTCATCTTCCCCAGCATACTGCCTAGGGAAGCAATTCTATCCTGGACTCCCCAGCCACTATGTGGGAATATTTCAGCTAGGCTGGACATAGGGGTAGGGAAGAAAAAGCCCTTAGGAAAATATAGATGTTTCCCATGGATGTTCTGCATGATTGACAGATCAAGCTGAAGACTAAGAACAGTCTGAGGTAAATTTCTGAGCAGTGAAGAATCAGTCAATTTGATGCATTTGATGTCAATTGATATTGATATCAAATGCATCAAATATATCAAATATCTCAGGAGAGGCAAAACTTGCTTCTAGCACAAGGAGAATCTGTTTTGTTTATTTTAATATTTGTATAATACAGATAGTTTGCTCAGGATAGTGAGGATGAAAATCTCATTTTACATTATGAATATCTTTATGGCTTCCTCATTTTATGCTGTTATTCCACCTCAGAGGCAACAGCCCAGACACATCCAAGGCTCTAGACTTCTTGGTGCTGGGGTGACACAGTTCTCTACTCTATCATTGTACACTATTATTGGATAATGATCATATTCTGAGGATGAGCTGTGAAACAGGAAGAGAAAAAGGCAAAATGCACACAGTAATAGAAAATGTAAAGATAACATGCCATAGAAAGCCAAAGAAAAAGAAATCCAGTTCAGAACAGACATAATTTACCATTTGTAAGAACAGACAGGAGGGTACAATATAGAAAAGAAATTACTGAGGCCTGAGATACCTGCACTTAAGCAAAACTGTTCTTGAGCTTTATTTTTGTAAAAGATATTTTAAGACCACTCAGATATGTAGATGTCTGCACTGGAGACTGCCCTTGGGCACCAAAGCCAGCAAAGCCAAAGTTACCAAGAGTAGTGTGTGGATGAATTTAATGAGCTGGTTCTAGTAGTATCCTGCCCAGAACTTACATCCTTTTCACAAAAATCATTCTAATGGGGACTTGAAAGCAAGGCTGCCATCCCTCCAATGCATCATTTTATTTTCTGTGTTAAGCATTGCAAATTTAACCTTCTTGATAAATTCAGAAACCTTGTTCCAAGAGCCCATAAGAAAGTTGGCGTGTTTTGCTGCAGTCCATCTCCTGTCTCTTTGTCCACCAACAGTTTAGGCATGTCATTTCAGAGCTGCAGCTTGACAACATTTTAATATACGCACTTGTCATCCGCAAACATTGAAGGAGAGGATGCCTATATCCATCTTACAAAGACAACAGGTGTAGAATCAGGAAGTGAAGGAATATTCAGTGCAGAATTATGCATAAGACCTTCTGTTTCATCTCGCTGTCCTATGAATTGTATCCTGCTGTCTGCATCTCTGGAAATAACCCTTGTGTGTAATGAGGAAGGTTGTAGACATTCATCAACTATAAATGTGAACGAGAAGTGAAGATGAGTTGCACAGAGACTGTGACCTAGAGGAATCTAATTAAGTCCCTCCTGAAATTATTTTTGCCTGTCTTAAATAAAAGGGTAGCAGATAAGTCTGGAGGGCATCTGGCTGCCACTACCTGACTCAGAAGCCACAAAGATTCTTGTGGTGCCAGGTCTACTCTGTCCCCTTTGAATTCTGCATCGAGCAAAAGGCAGAATATGCTTGCTGCAGTCTTCTGGGTCTAGCCTGGGGGTAGTGAAAACAAAGTTTAGGAGCTGTTAATGGGCTTGGGGACAGCCTTTCCTTTCACTAACATGAATGCTTTGGATTAAAAAGTTCCTTTTGCTCTCTGTCAATGATATCTGCATGTTTCTTTCCTTTTCCCATGCCCCAAACCTAGGACCATTCCTAGTCTGGCCATCTTGAACAAATTAACTAGCTCTACCTATTTGTAACACGTTTTTAAGAACTATGTAGTTGAGCCTCTTAGGTTCGACTTTGGATTTTTAAGTGCTCAGTGAACATTCTCCTAGAAACCTCTTACAAAAGTGTGCATTTCCCGAGGCTTTTGAAGGGTCTTGTAATGGCCAATGTGACAAAAAACTTGACAGAAAACTTGTAAAAAAACTCGACTGTGGGTTCTGATTCACAGCACAAATGTCACCACCCTGAATTTCTGTAGATGCTCTGTGCCCAACTGGAACTGTTTTTTGTAACTGTGTGAGGAGGACCTGAAAAACAAAATCACTCAACTGACTCCTGGTTCAAAGAGACTGGATTTTCTACTGCATAGAGAAATAAAAGCAGCACAGCAGACATCCACCCTCTGGGGGCTAGATGCATGGGTTGTTGCATACAGATTTGCTCTGAAATGCAGAGTACAAACTATATATTCAGATGACAGCCCCAGGAGTCTCAAAATTTGATATCTGGGTCTACTCCTTCAAATATCACCCGCAGTGATATTTGCACACTTTGGTTTTTAACATTGTGATAAAGCTTAGGGACCCTTTGTATATTCTAGTTTACTTAGCTGATTATTATGCAGTCCTTGGTCAGAGCCAGCATGGCTTCATGCTTTCAAACCTCGTTTTCTTCAATGACAAGGTAAACCGACTAGTTGATCAAGGGAAGCCAGCCGATGTCATCTTTTTGGATTTCCATAAAGCTGTTGCTACTGTCTCTCAGTATCCTTCTGGACAAAATGTCCATCACACAGCTGGATAAATACATTATGTGAAGGGTGAGCAATTGGCTCATGGGTTGGACACAAAGGGTTGCACTGAACGGGACGGCATGACTGTCACTAGTGGGGCTCAGCAGGGCTCTATCTTAGGCCCTGTGCTCTTCAACATCTTCGAGAATGACTTGGATGCAGGACTGGAAGGGATACTAAGATAGTTCACAAATGATACAAAATTGGGAGCCGCTGTTGCCTCCCTCAAAGGCTGGGAGGCCCTGCAGAGAGACTTCAACAAATCAGAGGGTTGGGCAATCACCAACAGTATGAAGTTCAAGAAAGGAAAGAGCCGGATTCCGCACCTGGGATGGGGCAGAACGCATGGACGGACTGGGAAATGAGATGCTGGAAAGCAGCACCATGGAAAGGGACATGGGGGTCCTGATCAAGTTGAACATGAGTCACCAGTGTGCCCTGGCAGCCAGGAGAGCCAGCCCTGTCCTGGGGTACACCAGGCACAGCATCACCAACCGGGCAAGGGAGGGGATTGTCCTGCTCTGCTCTGCACTGGGGCAGCCTCACCTTGAATATTGTGTGCAGTTTTGGGCACCACACTATATTAAGATATCAAACTATTAGAGAGCATCCAAAGGAGGGCTATGGAGACGATGAAGGGCCTTGAGGGGAAGCTGTATAAGAAGTGGCTGAGGGGAGCCTACAATTTCTGTGTGAGGAAAAAAGGAGGGGGAGGCATTGATCTCTTCTCTGCGATGATCAGTGACACAGGACCCGAGGGAATGGCCTGAAGTAGTGTCAGAGAAGGTTTAGGTTGGATATTAGAAAAAGGTTCTTCACACAGAGGGTGGTTGGGCACTAGAACAGGCTCCGCAGGGAAGCGGTCACAGAAGCCTGAGGGAGTTCAAAAAACATTTGGAAACGTGGCGTGATTCTTGGGAATGGTCCCATGCAGGGGGGATTACATGTGATGCCCCTTGTGGGTACATTTCAACACAGCATATTCTGTGATTACAACAAAATTACTCCCAGTTTGCATTTATTTAAGGAAGAGAAAGGAGGCCTGGTCATGCATACATGAAATAGTTTTTGCCTAATCTTTTTAATATGGTGACTCCAGAATGATCTTCCCGTGCCCAGTGCAGCGCAGTTACCGGAACCAGAGACAGTCACCAAACCAGGATTTTTCTGTCACAGCACACACATTGCTCAAAAGGCAGTTCTTTCCAACAGAAGCATTTAAAGGCTTCCCTCCTCCACCATCATTCTGTCTTAATAAAAACCCTGTGGGATTAGTTTCACCCAAACAGGGTCTATGACAAGATTATAAGTAGCTGTTAAAGGTCCTCTGCAATAGAATGAAACTGATTTTATTGAAGATAATGGCAAAATTGTCCCTGACTTGAATGGGGCCACTATTCACCCCAAAAAATATAACAAACCCTGATTACAGTTGCCTATTTATTAATGACAGAATTTTGTTTTCATAATGCTCCAAATACTCACACTGCTATCCAAGTGTTAATCAACCAACAAAACGCTATTGCATATCTTAACTATATGAAAAAAAAAAAAGTTAGGTCTACAAATTACCTAATCTATCACCTATAATTGAACATGAAAGCTTTATCAAAGCTTCATTATGTATAGCCTTTACTGTAAGAACATAAAGTGATTACTGATGTTCTGTTTCAAGATACATAAGCAAATATCTAAGAAAAGCACAATTCAAGCAGCAAGACTTGTTCACTTCAGGAAAGTCACCTTCAACTATTTCCACTGGGGAATTAAGCATGACAGTGCTTTCAAGAGATTGCTCCTTTTTAGCAAGAAGGAAAAGAAAGAGGTGTTAAAATCAAGGATGCGGCAAGGAAATAAATTCAGTTATTAGGGAGGCAGACATATGGAGTAAGTGTGCTGCAAGGTGAGGTGAGAAACCCTCAGCAGCAGTCCCTGAGACAGGAGGCACCCTGTTCTGCAAGACCCTGTTTTAGGTCACTGCAGGGAACCCCCAGCTGCTCCCATGATCTTCTCAATGCAAGGAGCATCTGCTCCTACTTATGGGTAAAGAGAGGGGGACTGAGCATCCCTCTCTACTCTGTAGTGCAGGAAACATTTTCCAATGTATTATCTACCGAAGACAGCTGCAAAACTTGCTTTTGCTTATCAGCTACTACCTTTAATATGACAACAAATTAGAGGGCTCCAGAATGAGAAAGGAGCAGAAGGGTAGAGTCACCAGTGGCTTTTGGGAGAATTAATTCAAGATAAATGTTGAATAATAAGAATTACCGATGAAGGGGACACAGGAAGACTTCTGTTTGCACTAAAGTACTATGGCCAAAAAGTTTTTCTGCCTATTTGCACTAATCCCCAAACAGTTCCATCTTCTTATTATTTAGTTATTTATTTCTATGCATTATCCTTACCCCTGTTTAAAGGGAGCATTTAAATGCTGTGCTTTGACCCAACCTGTGCTGGCAACTAGTACCTGCTATGGGGCTCAGGTGAACCCAAGTACTCTTCCCAGCATGAGACCAGCCATTTTCCTTAATAAATGGCAAAATATTTGCCTGAAACTCACCTTAAACCTACCACAAGCCCTCTTCCCAACATCTCAAAAAAGAGTTAAGTGGATCCAGCATTCAACCAGGCTATATCTGACTCCAGTGGGCTTGTTGGCTCCCTGAGAAGGGAGACTTCAGGGTTGGGTCAGACCCTTTTCAGGAGCTAGTTCCAGGAGAAGCTTACCAGGGTACCTGCTCCAGCAGGACGTAAGCAGAATGGTTTGAGCCCTTGTGGTAACTCCAGTATGCCCTCTGACACACATGGGGCCAGGAGAATAATAGAGTTAATGGTCTGGGTTGTTTTTTCAAACTGTGAACACATGGTTAGCTTTGTGAAATTATTCATTTGACCTTGACTGATGACAGAACTGTTCAGCTGTTCTCCCACTGTGATGTCTTGGGGAGCACTTCAATAACCAAACTTCTATTTCTTTCAAAAGGTTTTAAAGCAAGAATTGTTCAAGGCCCCAGCACAATAAGTGTATAGTCCAGGTAACTGATGTCTCCCTGTGTTCCTGAAGTAAATGTAACATGCCCCAGTATAAGCATATATATTGCGCATACATATATATATCTGTGTATATATATGCACGTATATATACACACACAGACACACACACAGATATAAATATGTATGAAGACCTTTCTTGGTTCTGAAGCACTTGCCATACAGTCCTAACAAACCCTGTTGGTGGTAGTGGGTTACAGAACACGACACAGAAGAGTTAGAATGTGGACAGATGTTCAACCATGCAAACACAATGGCTGTAAGAGTCACTCTGAAACCTGCCCCTGGCTGGGTGATTGCCAGCAGCCTGGCCCAGAGGGAGAGAAGTGTTTATTCTTAGTAACTCAAACACTGGTTTTGCTCATGATTTTCCATTACTTTCTTAGGAAAAAAAAAAGCCAAAATACAGATTCAGGGCCTTGATCTGCATGTCCATGTGGGATGTGGAGGCAGTTCACCACTGCTTCCTACTTATCAACACTGATTTCTTTGGAATGCACCAAATAAAGTGAGCAGAGAACAGAAAGTAAATCTAAGACTAGAGTGAAGTGGTCTGCAGAAATTTCTGTCTTAGCCCATTTTATCTTCACAACCACTCTGCCAAGAATACTATCATGCCCCAACTTTCCCATGATGCTGAGATGTGCTATCATTATGTGACAATGAAATGTCCTTTAAAATGCTACAGGGGAGGGCCTATGGAAGACTAAGAGCTCCAGTCACTGATGCTTTTGGGAGCTGTGAATACATAATTCAGATGCATGGTGTACTTGACAGCAGAACAAGAATTTTAAACAAACAAAATCCTCAGCATAGCTTCTGCTGAAGTGTGATACGACTTTAATTGCCTAGATGAACTGTGCTGAAGACTAAGTTATTGTGATATGATCTGAGGTGGAAGAATTGACCTCAAAAGCCTGGCCACTATAAGAATGACCTCCCTGCATGTGGAGTAACTTGACATACCCAGAACATATGCTTGGACAGGGGCAGGGGAGATATTCAGCCTCCAGACACAGGAAAAACAGAAAAAGGCAATGAAATAACCAATAGGACACACAAATTATATGATATGGATTTGGGAGGCTACAGAAAGAATTGCAAAGCAGACGTTTATAGTAGAGGTAATACCTTTCAATCTCCAGCACTTCTTTTAAGTGCAGAAAATCAATGGATGAAGCAGTGAATTTATGGTTATCCAACCTTGCCATGCAAGTTATCTAATGAAGTCCATAAGCAAGGTAGAACTTGCTGAAAAAAGCTCTGTATTTTAATCAGACTAACTGGCACAGTAAAATCCCCAGCCTTTTTGACAGACAATTTCTTCTTCAGATTCTCTTCATAAAAAATTTACTTTCCAAAAGAAACTTTAGATCAAAACGGCTATGCAGCTCTGAATACCCTGCACAGTATCACACCCATCTACTGAATAGTTTTCCTTAAAAACCTCTTCAAGCTTTCTCTTCTTTATGGTCCCTTATCCGTGATGAATTATCTTTTGGCACCCTTTAAAGAAGGCTTCCAAACTTCTCCTCTGCAGCAGCTTCTTTTTTTACCAAATTTGTGGATTAAAACCCAAAAATCTAACTAGCTCTAGCAATGCTGAGGAGCTGATGCAGTTGTTGATGCAGGTGAAATGGGAAACAATATCTCAACCAGCCCACACTCCATTTTGCCAGCCCACACATTCCCTAAGTCCACCCATGCTACACCTTTTGCCTATAATCTCCTTATCTGCGTGGCTTTTTGATAGCATGCTCAACGAGGAGCTAACTGCAGTAAGTACAGTTGTTCTTGAAGGGCTGAGTGACACTGAACTATGTTCTTCCTTTTGGTTCTCAAGAGAGGCCAGTCCCAGTCCCAGTCATTGGCAAAACCAGCCAGCAACAGCAACACCTGGCGCCAGTCAACTGCATATCTGATCTTTGCTTTCAGTGAAAGAAAACCCAAGTACAGGAGAAAGAAGGGAGCACAGAAAGCAGACTAAATGCTGAAGGCTAAGGACTCTGATGGACAGTCAATCTCCAATTTTGGTATCACCTGCTAGGCAATTTGATCAGTGCAGGTTTTCTAACTCTTCAAAAGGGCTTTTTTTTTCCCATTTCTGCCTGTCAGTATGGCATGTGTTCCATGGATGAAGGCTACCTCACTGCACATGCAACCTTTTGTTTCCTCCCAGTTTACACACCCTTTATATTTCTATGGACAGGTATAAACTACATGAAGTACTTTCTACTGAGAAAAGTTATCTGGATTTAGAAAGTAAGGGTGGGGGGAGGGATGAGGAAGGAGGAGGAGCAGCCACCAGATGGGCAGTACCAGCCCATTTGGGCTCTCTCACATCTAGCCTGGGATGCACAGACATGGCAGGGTAAGTAGGAAGGATTAGGATCTGGCAACTCAAAATACAGAACTAAGATCTTTGGTTATTTTCCACAGTTCAGACCTAGAGCTCAAAAACATCACAGTTTGTTTTCAACCACTTGCATTTAACCCCAGCTTCCTCTCGTCCATCTCAGGTCCATCTCCAAGGTCACTCCTCATCATAATCCCCTGCCTTTTGTGTAACATTAATGCTCCCCACACCTCTGAAAAAAGGGAAGTAGTGATTGGGATGAGAGGATCTTTCACAAGGAAAGGTGCACATCCCTAAGTGTATGTACCTTATTGTACATGAGGAAGGTTGTTTAGCCATCCAAGCAGGATGCTATTTTCTGTGGGTTTTTGCCTTCCTTCTGAAATGCTACATGTTCCCGATCCATACAGCCATGAAGAGCCAGGTAAAGGGTCAGACTGTGGGTTTTCACTGCTCCAGGAAAAGAGCCCTATGATTTCTCAGCTGTTTAACACCATAAATATCCATTAAACAGGCCTCAATTTACCATCTGTTTGCTATTTATACCACCACCAGTGCTAGCATCTGCTACAGCATAATCACCTGTTTGTTACAACTCAACCTCAGAGAAGGAAGAGCCGAATCTTCTAGTGACAGCTGTTTCCTGAGCTCCTCATAAGGTGCACTATATCCCCTCCTGCATGCACCTAGACAGAAGCAGAGGACTGAACCCAATTTATGTGTGTCCAGATGCACTACGCTTGTACAGCCTTGGGCTTTATGCTGCACACAGAGTAGACTGTACGTATCCTCCACAAAACAGCTACAGGACCAGCTGCTGGCCAGAACATCCCATAGCTTTAGGTTGCTGGCACACTACCCATTTCCAGGCTACAGGACTATGGAGATGGGAAACACCAAAGAATGGTGGCCACTAAGATGGGACTCATGACTAAACAAAGATATCAGTTACGCTGTACTCCTTTGTCTGCCACTGGTAAAAAACCACAGGAACCCCTAAAGCGTGAGCTGAGAGAAATAAGCCTCTTTTAACTTCACTACTAAAGTAGACATCTGAAACAATGTAGACTTCTAACTCAGTAAGAAATTCTCTCTCCTGCAGTGGGAGCAAATCTGAGTCAAGAGGCGCAGCTGCAGTCACCAGCATTACAGATGAACAGCATTAGGTGAATCCCACCCACCCTGCCTGGTGCATCACACCACAGTGTATTTTAGATTACTCATTGGCAGTTGGATGTTTCAGCGCAAATATAATGTACTTCAGGGGATACTATTTCTGATTAGGCAGATTAAGATATTAATTTTAGTCTATGAAATGACCAGGGAATCCACTGTAATGTTATCCTCCCCTAATAATAAAAAAGACAGCAGAGCCACAACAATTCTTCAGCATCTACCAATCTGGCAGAAATTGTACCAGCTAACCCCAAAGGGAAGTTCGGTCTGCCTCTGAGCTCAGCACAAACCTGGAACTAAAGCTGTACTTTTTGTAGCTCCTCAAAGTCCAAGCAAGCATCTCCCTCATCCAATGACATGCTGGTTCTGGTTTGAGTTTTGTCTTTTAATCAATTCTGCCCTTGCTGTGCGAGTTCCCATCTCTGTGACAGAGATCTCTGCGGGTCTCTGCCCACTTTCATTACCAGCAGAATAGACCATTGTCACACTATCTACATAGGGACTATATTTGGACAGGTCATAATTGCCCATTTCAAATGTATTACACCACAGTCTCATCTGATGCCTTTCTCTCCCTGTGAGTAACTCTAGCCCTGGATTTTTCAAAACTACAAATCCTGGTTCCTTGAAGGACAACTTTTGAGAAATGGGACAACATGCAACCAAAACAGAGGGACGGGAACCAAGAGACTTGGTGTTTAAACAAGAATCCTACTGCTCTCCTCAGGGAAGGGCCCTTCAGTATACATATCCCTATTTTCTCTCACTCCGTCAAAACCTGAACTGACAAAAAGAGAGTCCTTGTCACCACAGCAGTTTTTCATCACTCTGCAAGATTCAGCCCAACGTAAAGAAATTACTTATTTTTCTTCCAGCTTCAGGCACTTTGAAGCTTGAATACAAAAGAAAATGCAGCAAGTCTAACACAGGGAAAGGAAATGCGTATTTGTATGTCTTCATAGCTTCTAATTAGTTTTGCAATATTTATACAATACCTAAAAAGCATTGACAGATGCCTTCCTGTAGATAAAAATAAAAAATAAGAAAAAGCACATTCAGATTGAACAGAAACATTCCCATCTAGGCATCTGGCTAATGGAAAACTGAAGATTCATTTTAAATCATAGATTGGCTGGTCACTTGTTGCACAGGGGCACACTAGCAATTCTCCTCTGGCAAAGTCAGAGCTTGAGAACCAACACATTTCTCATAGAATAATCTTCCCTTAAAACCAACCAACCAACCAACCAACCAACCAACCCTGTCTTCCCCATCAAAGGTCTTGAAAACAGCACGGTACCTTCTGGTCAACTGGTTTTATAATCAATAGCTCTAGAGCATAAAATGGTTAGGTTTCTAGACCAAGTCCTTCATGGAAGAGCAGAACTTGTGGTAACATGCACCCAGGTCATGTGTTCACTTGCAAATACAATTTTAATGCTAAGCACTAATGCAAGAATCAGTATTTTCAGCCTAGGTAAGCCTGGGTATTCACCACAGCAGAGCAAGCAGCGTGGTTATGCTGCCATCAAGTGGACACACATTGCTGAATTGTAAACACCTTTCTGGAGCAGTAAAAATAACAGTATCTCAGGGCGGGACTAAAATTTTTGGAGTTTTTTTAACACCGTGCTGAAAAACGTCAGCATTCTCCAGCTGCTAAATTATTCATATAAAAATTATGGGGACAGATTTTATTGTAAACTCTCCCAGGTTCTCTAGCAACCTCCAGTCAACCTTCAACCTTTCCCTAATAACACGGGAAAAATCTGTTTGTGCAATCCTCAGAAACATGAGTGTCCATTTAAAATCCTAGATTATAACAGATGCGTGGAAGCCCCAGTGGTAAAAAAAAGGGATTTGGGACCTCCCAAACTGACAGTGAGAATGGGGCTCTAAGGAGTGCCCTTGTGATGGCACAAGAAGGATTTTTCACTATCTACAAGCTGATAGAAAACCATTAAAAATGCATAAAAGCTGCTGGAGAAAAGTTAATTTATGGTCCAAAATTTTAGCTCTAGTGAGCATGCTCTACTTCAAACAATTTTTGGCTTCTTCACAGCACTTTTTTCTGGCATTCTACAGCAAAGTTTATCAAAGCTTCTGTCTTTACAGCCAATTCCCACTGAGGAAAAAAAAAATGCAGCTCACTGAATCATGATGGTTCTCTTCTTAGCCTGAACATGTTGCTTAAATCACTGTTACAATTTTTTATAATAAACGAATTCTGTACTTTTTACAATATGTATTGCTCAGATAAGATAAACTAAATATATTTTAATTTTTAAAAGAAAAGAATCTAATTTTTACCTCTATCCACAAAACTGTTCTCTATATATATTAGTGAAATATGAATTATGTTTTCTAGTGCTTTTCATACCATTGTTTTTACACACACACACACACACACACACACACACACACAAAAAAAAAAAAAAAAAAAAAAAAAAAAAGTGTAGCTACGGACAATACTCCCCTCTAGGGGCAGAAACAGAATTTGCAGCGTTCCATTCAGGAGCGCTTCATTTGTAAATCACATTAATTGAAATAAAACTAATAGGTCCTCCCAAGTGAAAGACAAGCAGAATTATTAAGTCATTCTCCACAGAGAATACCGCTGTCTGTGAAATATGTCTAGAGGACATGTTGTGCTCCTACATTCACACAAAAGGGCTTTAATGCCACACATCTACAGAAGCCCATGTATCAGATTTCCCTAGCAACACATATCGCATCAGCTTCTGACCCAGACAATGCACCATCAAATGCAATATGCGAGGTGTACATTTTTCGTTGTAAGTAAGCACGTGTGTCATGCAAATGTATGTCCTGACCAGTGCTAAAGCTGGAAGTTTGCTCAGCTGATTATACCTGGTATATTCGGAAGTGAACTAGGATGGAAGGTCAGCATTGGCTCGGCTGCTTTCCTCCCCTTCATTCAGGCAGCCAGATGCAAGGTTGCAAAAGCAATTCAGGCATCTCTGTCAATGACAGAGGGTCCAATCCTCCCCACACAGAATACTCCTACGTACAGTCTGGGAAGCTCGCAATTCCTCCTTGGAAACGAGGAGAATGCAGAGCTAACAGAGGGTTGTCTACACATCCCCAGATCCTGAGAACTGAGTAAGCCTGATGGGAGCTACAGGAACTGGGGCTCAAGCCTCAGCTGAAACTCAGTGCTTCACAACACACTACCACTGAGACAAGCAGGTCCCCCCAAAAAAGCCCAGTGCTGTGTATTTTCTCAAGGAAAGCCATCCTAGGTAACTGCTAGCTGTTGCCTTTGTTAGGACACTCAAGAAAGCTAAAGGGGCTGGCTGCTCATCACAGTCACCTCTGAACAGGCTGAGATGGTATCCTCAAGCCACCCTGTGGCATAGAATGGCTCTGCTTCTAAAGGAGCACAGCTCCACGCATGTTACAAAAGCAGGCTCCTGACTCATGTTTAAGCAGAAGGGCATAGACACTGTAAATCAGCTTGCTTTCCACTCTTCCACTGTAACAGTGGAAAGCAAGCTGGTTTAAAAGCTTTGCACTCTATTTCTTATCACATTAGTATTAGTGACAGTAGATAGTGATAGTAGAAATTTTATTTCCACAGGCAATATTCTAACAAAAAGAAACTTATGTTACATGTTTTTTTAGTTTAAGAAAGCATTCTGTTCTTTCTGTAGTCTATCAACCATCAACCCCAAAAAGTCAGGGGAAAAGGAGCTGAGTGGGTTGATGAGAAAGTCTGTGTCACATCCATATTTTTCTCCAGCTGCATATGCTGAGCTTTTCCCCAGTAGGGTACCTGTGGCAGCTGACAATATTGTGCCATTTTCACGAGAGAGACACCTTGACAGAGTAACTCAGATTCAGTGATGAGCTCGCCTAAGTCTAGTTCATCCAGGTCTCACTCTGCTAGCAGGAGTGGCTTATCTCCTCACCTCATTAATCAGGGCTTCACTGCATTTGTTAAACACTGCAAAAAACAGTGCTTGCATGGAAATTGTGCAATCTGCCTCACAACGTAATGTTTTGCTCTAGGCTGAATGTGAGTCAGATCTGGACTTCACTCACACAAGTAATTTACACAGATAATTGGGAACTGTCACTGCTGCAATCTTTGGAGTGGTACCTATGTGGTCCATGCAGCAGTGGAGACTGGTTTTAAGGATGGCATTACTAATTTTTTTGTGATGTTTTTCTGATGGCTACTTGGACTTTTAAGTGTGTCCATGCATCCTCACATTTTTTTGGCCTATTATTGCCGTGATGACTAATTTTGGGCTAGTAAGAACAGCACAGACATAGTAGAAGAGAAAATTAGGATGCTTTTCCCTTCTTTTGAACATGACTTCCAACATGTCCAAGCCTTTTTAGTGCTAACATAGTTACAACTGGGATGGTGTAAAGCTGTAAGGACATACCTAAGGATACCCTGTATCTCCCTTCCAAGAAGGAATTTAAGACTGGGCTCAAAAAAATCAAAGGTCTTAAACACCTGAAGTAAAACGTGGGAAGCTCCAGGTCCCTGTGTGGAGAAGCATAACCCTCTTGAGCCTCAACAAGTCTTAACCACTATGCTCTTGGTGAGCGAGCCTGGGACTCGCCGTCCCAGCGTGCAGGACTGCGTGGTCCCACAGCAGGAGACAGCACCGGCCGGAGCTCAGCTTCCCACACACGGCTGGGGGTTGCCTGATGAAAACCCAGTCGTCTCAGTGCCCAGCTTCAGGCTCCTGAGCACTTTGCTGGGTCTCGGGCACCACTCTGGGCATGTTTATGGAAAGTTCAGAATAACGCTTTGTTGCTCGGTAGGTTTTTCCTTTTATCTCTTTTTCAAGTTGTCCATATGACTATGGTCTTGGAGAAAACCCTGTTGAAGACAGACAGCAGTCTTAATTACTACAGGCTAATTACCTTTAATGAACAAATTACCATAAACTGATGTGGGACTTATCCTGAAAAAAATTTCAGACACCAATTTCAGACACCTAAAATCATTGATTTTCTATCTTCTATCTCCATTATGCAACGATGATTCTTGGCAGTACACTCTAATCAGAAGAGCGGTACAACTCTGAAGATCTGAGACACCCATTTGCTTCTCTGTAATCTAATGTCCCAGCTTTGTTTGCAGGATTGTACCCGCTAAAGCAGCTTCATAGTGCTGCTAGCTTATGTCACTTATCCCTATGATCATTTGCCTTCTAGCACTATTAGTCAAATTAATAATTTAAAAAAAAAAAGAAAAAAAAGCAGCTCCAAAGGTTAAAGATGTACTGCCCCAGAACAAAGTCTCAGTTTCTGGTCTTGGATACTGTTCGCCTGCAGTCTGCACTACAGCTGCAAACACAAACAGTAAGAGAGAGCAGATAATCATAAAAAAGCTGAACTGAATCATCAAATCTGTTGAGAATATGTTTTCCATTTAATCAAAAGAAATAGTTAGACACTAGCAGTATTCAGAAGCTACAAATTAATTTGTACATGAAGGCTACAATTATATTTTCCATTTTTCTTGATATTCACACAAATACGCATGAAAGATTGGTTCCCTGGCAGTACTAGGAGTGGAGAAAGTGATGCTCCCCACAAGTAGTTGTAGTCATCTGAGAATCAGCGTCAGAAGAAATCAACGCTGGCTATTACCTACCTCATGGTATACAGCAGAGTGCCATCATCCTCCAGGCGCAGAAGTTTGTTTGGGGTTGTCATGTTGTGAGCTATAGACTTCTTGCCGTTGTGGAAAAAAGTGTCTGGGGTCCAAATCTTGCTGGCGAGCAAGTTGTTAAGAGGGAGGCGTTGCATAGGTCCTTTGAATCGCAGCCTTTCATCTTTCCAGCTTTGTCGGAAAAAAACGTCAATGGTGTATTCCTGGCACAAAGAAACACTCGAGGTATTGCAAGATCAGAAGAGAAACGATGGTTCCAAAACTGACTTTAGCAAAGTAAATACAACCAAGTTGGCAGCCACATGCTAACTTACCATTTCTGTGTCTGACACAGGACCAAAACTGGTAACATAGATGTCTGTTTTCACCTGAGTTATTCTCTCTGTAATAAACATGGGCTCCGCATTAGTAATTGCTTTAAAATGCAAATATCTACTTTGCAATGCTTTTTTCCTATTAATTCCTGAATCACTCAAAAACCCCCAAAAATTGAAATTAGGAGCATGCTTGAGGGGGCATTTCATCCTGGATCATATGCAGTTGCTGACCTTTGGAAGTCCAGGCTATGTTCTTACAATCAGAAAGAAACTGGCCCTTCAAGGGTGCATTTTGTCTGACTGACAGGTTTTGATCATAATAACACAGAATGGTTTGGGTTGGAAGGGACTTCAAAGATCATCTAGTTTCAACCCCCTGCCATGGGGACGGACACCCTTGACTAGACCAGGGTGCTCAGAGCCCCATCCAACCTGGCCTTGAACACTTCTAGGGATGGGGTGTCCACAGCTTCTCAGGGAAACCTGTTCCAGTGCCTCACCACCCTCAAGGTGAAGAATTTCTTCCTAATACCTAATCTAAATCTACCCTCTTCCAGTTTAAAACCATCACTCTTCATCCTGTCACTGCACTCCCTAATAAAGAGTCCTTCCCCATCTTTCTTCTAAGCACCATTGGCAATGGAAAGTTTCTTTAAGGTCTCCCCAGAGCCTTCTCTTCTCCATGCTGAAGAACCCCAACTCTCTCATCGTGTCTTCACTGGAGAGGCACACCAGCATTCCCATCATCTCAGAAGCCTCCTCTGGACTCGCTCCAACAGGTTCATGTCCTTATGCTGGGATTCCAGAGCTGGACACAGTACTTTCAAAAGCAGAGGGGAAGAATCTCCTCCCTCAGCTCCTGGCCACTCTTGTTTTGATGCATCCCAGGATGCGATTGGCTTTCTGGGCTGTCAGTGCACATTGCCAGCACTTACGCAATACCTACTACAGGATGAGATGAAGTGTATCTTGGAAGCACCTACTCCCCTCTGCTGGCTAGGATGATCTGCCTGATTTCAGACATCTATCAGAGATGTCCAAAGTTAGGTCAAGTTATTTCTACCCTCAAGTCTTGAAGTGCTTCTGGCATCTTTTCAAATCCAGGTCTAATTTAATTTAAGGACAGAAATTTCAGAAGTTCGTTATATAAGATAAAAAGCATCGAGCCCTATTTTCAAGCATCTCTGTGTAAAGTGAGAGGAGAAGGAGAGAAAGGGATGAAAGCAATGTGTTGGTCTCACAAGAGGAAGGGGTGGGGGTAGCCAGATTAAAAAAGGGCCAGGAAGAAACATAACAGATGGTTTACACATGGGTAGAAGATGAGAGAAATCTGGGGGAAAGAGAGCTGAAGGAGGGCTCAACAAGGTTAGGATGGCAACCACTATTCACATGCTAGGGTTTTAAAATAGCTGCTGTAGAGGTTATCAAAGAGACATATCAATACAGATTTGCTGTACTTGTCTAAATATGGATGGTTTGAGGATCTGTTTTTAAAGAGATATGCATTACCAACACAATTTTATATAGGCTGACCAGTAAGGGAATCTCACAGCTACCTGCTAGCATAATCTCTTGCTCACTTTAGGAAGTACCAGAAAGAAAAACCCAAACTGTATTTAATTACAGAAAAAAAAGTATAACAGATGCTCTCCTAAGCCACCCTCAGATGACCTTAGTGACTGAAAGAACATGACTTTCAGCAATCTTTTTCTTGTGCCCCATTCACTAGGAGACAAATCTGCTTTCTGGACTCAGTTTAGTTAACCAGTTAGTCCCTTGCCAGGGCCAAGAGCAGGTACCCACTTGGGAGGGCACCACGTAGACGGTGTTCCCGTCTAGCGGGGGCCGGCCGAGCCAGCGCGTTATCCTACCTCCCAGTCCTGGGCGCAGTCTGTTGTCGTAGCCGTCCAGCAGACCGTCCAAGATCCTGGTGAATATGGTGATGTTATCATTGGCCTCCTCTTTTACTGATGGCGTTGGTGTTTGTGAAAAGCTGGTTTATGCAAACAAAAGGAAACACGTCAAAAGCCATGCTGGTTTCAAGGGGCTTCAGTCTCAAGGGAACTTTGTGATAGAGCCTCCAAGGCTCTGTCCTCTCCTGCTGCTCCTGTGAATAGCACAGGGAGCTGCAGCCATTTATTTCATCATTACTATAAACTCGTAAAGAGCCCTCCCTGGAGGAGGACCCAAAAAAGGACCCATGCTATGGAGGTAAAACCCTGGGGTGCAGGATAAGGGGATACCTGAGCCCTTTGATCTTTGTCCATAATGCACAGGTCTGTCCCTGTCCCCTGTGCTACCCCTTCCCACATCAGCCCCACCACCTCCCCAGTGCTGGCATGGCTCCATCCACGGCAGGGAGCAAGGTCAGTTCACAGCACTGGCAAAAACTGTTACTGGTTTTCCCCAGGTTAGCTCTCCATTCCTTGGGAACTACATGGCTGGCAGGAGAACTGCATGAGAAGCACAGGTTTGCCTGGGGATGCACCTTCAAGTATGCCTGAAGGTGCTGTTGAATCTTTAAATGCCAAATAGCTTCTAATTTTCAAAGGTTCTGTAATTTATTGCCAGAACAAAGGATGAACTGTGACTTATTTGAGGATAACAAACTCCCACTACATTCAGAAATCCTACTGGGGTATCACTGGGGTATCTGAAAAACATACTGCTGTACAAAAAACACAGTTCTTCACTCCTCCTCTCTCTTTTGCATAAATTAGTTCTCCCTTGTAGTATGCAAATAACAGCAATGTGTAGTGGGCCTCATTCCATATCTTTTGGGCCACATTTGTTTCTATTCCAAACTCTTTTTTCATTTCATCATTTTATCCATGGCTCAGACCTAGGAAGCTGCTCACAGCACAACTAACAACTCGCATTTTTAAATCTGCTTGATTTTCATTTAAAGATGCTTAGGAAAATCCCCTGCTTACTAATGCCTTTGCTTACCTAAAGAATAGAGATGGGAGATTATCCATAAGCACGCTTCACCTACAGCAAGCAGTGAGCATCTCTTAAGACAGCTCACACCAGGCGTTTTTTCATGATTCAGCCTCTGCTGAGATCACCAGCAAACGCCCCAGCTGTGAGAGGGCACACCGCCCCACCAGGAACTGTAGCCTGCCTCATGCACCCTGCCAGCAGGCAGGAATGGCTTGCACTCAGCAACCTGAACTTGATGGGAGACACTCATCCAGAGATATAAAAAAACAATAAATAAAAAGAATCCATGTTTATTTACTACCAGTCCCCGGGGAAATAAATCAGTAAATAAACAGAGAAGCTCGGAGTATCTCTCTGAACAGCTTTCCTTGCAGAATGCTTGTAACATTTGTGTTTGCCTTACTTAATGGAACAGGATTCACACAAAGAAAGACAAAGGGACCACAACCTGGTTCTACCTGCATATAAGGTTTCCACAAGGAGACCTCACGGACACCCCTGTAACACATCTGGAAGTTTTAGTGACGCCAGAGCTAGCTCAGAGCAAGCTGCTCTCAGCCATGCAGCCCCTCACAGACCCGGGGACGCCCTGTCCTGCGCTCACTCCCTTTACAGCTTGGATGCTTCTGCTGAAAAAGGAAAGGATTGCAAAGCCTCTCAGGACATGGCAGTAAGGTCAGGTCGAGGGAGCACAGGTGTGATTCCCCAAAACGCTGAAGCCCATGAAAATGCCTGGTTGAGGAGGTTTCTTATGGCCTAAAAGTGCAGCTGGCATTGCTATAACCCTCAGCAAGCTCCACACTGCAGAGTCGAAGACCACCGAGGATCTTCCCTTGCTGCAGGCACAGGCACAGCTACAAATCTTGCCTATTTTTCATTTCCATGGTCAAAAGACCAAATTAATTCTGTTTTCCATGCTGTAACCACAACCTCCAGTGAGCAACTGAGGCAGACAAGAAAGACAGTTAACCCAGCAGATGCAAATTGATTACAGAAATATTAGACATGTTTTCAGGCTGGACCATTACAGAAAAAAGACTGTAGATTTTTTTGTCAATTGCAATTGAAGGGATACCATTTAAAAGTGAGTATTCACAAGCAGCAGCCTAACGAATGCGAACAAGAGACAGATCTTAGAGACTTTCTTTAAATGCAGCAACCACAACTAATGCTTTGCTAAAATCCTAGTATAAAGCATGAAAATCCAGTACACCTAGAATACTATTTTCAACTTTTCTCATCTATTTTATCTTCTTTTCTTTTTCATAAGAAAGAGATATGCATCATGCTGTCTGCCTGCTACACCGCATCAACGTAGGAACCCATTTTCATTTTTCACTGCATCTGACAAAGAAGCAGAGAGATCAAACTTCATTTCATTCCTACAAGTTTCATGAGAAGCTGTGACTAGACAAGGGGAGAGCAATCTAAATTAGTGCCTCATTAAGTAAAAATGTGAGGTTAGCAGTCATCTATTCCCCCTGGCTGGCTGACTGGGCCACTCAGTATGCACGTAGCTCAGAAACAACCTCAGCCAGACCAGCCCCCCTCCTTTCTGACAATTAAGAGATATGGAGGAGACTTGCAGGGTCATTATGAAAAATCTTGGGAGAAAAGGACAGTAGATGTAAAATGTAGGTGTTGCAATGGGAGATGGGAACAAGGGTATCAAATGTGGAGCTAGGATTATTGCAGAGATACAGTGCCGGGGGCACAGGAAATAAAGCTTCACTAGTTTCTCTGCTCTTGAAAAAGCTTGTTATTTTTAGTGCTCATGGCTGAATTCAAAGCCAATTGAACTCTGAGGGAGGATTTCCATTGAACTATTTTTGTGGGGATGGGACAAAATATACTTAGTTCTCATAACTGCTCCTCTCAATCTAACAAGAGTAATTGATGTTACTTCCTTCTATCTCAGCTACGTATGTCTTTCACAGGAATAGTACACACACCCCATACACTGAAATACTTTTACCTCTTCACAACAAAAGATAATTAATAGAGGAAAAAGATGGAGAAACAACTATGGTGAAGACTAGCAAAACTGCAATCCGATTTAGATTTGGCAGATCACTTCAGCTGAAAAAGAAGACATCTGATTCTGAATTTCAGTGAAATGCCAGTATTATGTGAAATTGCATTTGTAGATGGATTTCTTTTTGCTCTTATGCAAGTGTTAACTTTTTCTGTCTTAACAGAAAGTTAGGGTTTAATTTCTGTTATTGAGATTGCTGGTGAAACACGTTTTTGAGTAAGGGCTGAGATTGTCGTGACATGTAAAAAGACATGTAAACTCCGCTTGCAAAATTACGTGCATATATTAGATACAATATAGCTCTATGAAGGGGGAAAAGTAGGTGCTACCTACCCTAAACTAATTATTTCCACACAGATAAGGATTAGGCTTTATCAACATATTAGTAGGTAAGCATATTATAACCTCTCTGCAGTAAAAAAAAAATGTTTTTATAGCAAAACTTTTCAGTTAGGGATAAAAATAAACCTAGAAAAGAATCTTAGGAAAATGCTAGGAAAATTCAGAGATAATTGCATTTAAAGCTCATTATTGAACATAAACTAAACCAACCAGGAATACTTCTCATCACATTTATTTAATATTGCAGTTTCAGGGTAACTGAAAAAATCAGAAGCCACAGAAGGGGCCCATCAGTGTAAAATGTAATAACCCTCTAAAGATGCTCAGCTACCTCTTCTGATGACTTCATTTACCACTTTAAACGTCATTGTCTTTTTTGCCATCTAATTGTACTGGCCAAAATCATGGCAGGTACAATTCATAGCTTAGCTGTAATAAAAGAAAAATGCATGGTAGATATTTAATGATTTTTCCCAAAACTTCTTTTAAAAATAAAAGTTAACAGTTTCTGAGAATATAACTGAAGAGTATTTTACTACTGAAAGATATATTTTACTCTCTCTCTTTTAAGAATAGTGTTTCCAATAACTTGCTTTAATAGGATTGCAATTATATCTGAACTTCAGACAAATTAACAGTTTGTGGAAGACAGTGGAGATGCAACACAAACTTCTGGATAAAGCCAGCTGGCCAGACATCAAAGGAAATAGATTTACTTTTCTAAATAAGCTTTTTGCCACCCTTTCCGTATGGATTCTTGCGATCGAAAAGTGTTGATTTTGTGAATTTGTGCACTGAGGACTCAATTTTTTCACACAGAATTAGAACAGAGGACTGACTAAAACGATGGAATTTAAAAACTATTTTTGGATTCTTAAAAAATAATTTAAGTATTTTATTTAGAAAGAGCTGCGCTTTACTACCTTCAGGGAAGGAGCTATTTGTGAGCAGTGCAGTGAAAGCCTGTTTTCCACAGGGTGACATCTCACAGTCCTCCCCCTCAACGTCCTAATGCCCCTTCCGATGTCCTGAACTGTTTCCAGGGTCATTAAATACCTACCTCCCAGTACTCTCAGCTCCCCAGGTCACTGCCCTGCAGCTTCACCGGGAGGCACTGTGTGTCAGGGCTTCTCCTGCACCAAGTATGAGCTGGATGGCCTGAGGGACGCTCCTGCTCTCTGGCCAGCTGGCAGGCCAGCGATGCTGAAGCTGTTCAGCTGTTTGGCAGCGGGAATTTACTGATAACTGCCTCCTGCAAGCAGTTCTAGATAGCAATTTTGTTTTCCAGTTATTAAAATCATCTAATGGGTTCAAAAAACTATCTGGAGACATGGAGAATGAAAGGAAGACAGAATAAAAAAATAAACAGGCAAGCATGACTGCTTAAGGATACAATAATTCTTACAAAATTAGTCTTTAAAAATATGAGGAAGAACTCCCTAGCATCACAAGTACTTGGAATGAGGTATGCTAGCAGAACTAACTGCTTAGGGCTGCAGAGAATAACTTGAAATAACAGCCTGAAGGAGAGGTATGTTTTGCCTAAATAGCAGGATTACAGCCTTAGTGATAAGGGCTGTGAGCTGGAGAAGAGCTATGTGAAACTACAGACACACCATGGACTGAATTCTTCAGAGTGTACAGAGAAATGCTGGGTTGGCTACACATAATTGGGATCTTCTGTTCTCCGTGCTTCTGCTATTACAAATATTATTAGCAGATGGCAACTATATGTGGGTACATGAACCATGTCCATCCCTGTTGGTTCTGGCTCTTGGACAGATTTCTGAAATGGCACATCCAAACCAGAAACACACCAGGACTGTGCATCACCAGTGTGACCCCATGGATGGGCTGGCACCTCTAAGTAAGACCTGGCCAGCTTGGAGCCAGCCATGAGCTACTTCATCTCAGGGAGATCTGCCTGCAAGCAGCCACACATGGCACCAACCCTCACAGGGCTGCCACTACCTGGGCACCCTGAGGGCCCACAAGCGGTGTTTTATCTCACCTGAAAATACTCTTCCTGGCTTTATTTCAATCATTCTCTAGCTTTATTATTAATGTTTACTTTTGAGGCAATTGTGAGCTACCTTGAGATGCTTAAGTAAAACACCTTAACTTGTTAGAGCAATATATAACTCAAGGCTGAATTCAAGCAGGCTTGAAAAAGCTTTGATTTGTGCTGGACCATTCCTGCAGAAGTAGATTCATAAAACTGTTAAACTAAAAACAGGAGGGGAGGGAGCTTTAAAACCTCTTCTCAGTTCATCTATATCTTTGAATTTTACTTCTAGATTTATCTTTTCTAGATACCTGCTACCAATTATGTCTACAGTCCTCCTCTACTGCCGACTAATGTGGATAATTCTCAACAGTCATTACACATTTATGTTAAACTTTAATCACAGTCTTTTGCTGAGATTTCTCAAGTAGCCTAGTAGATTGAGCTACATAATTTCTGTTTATGTTACCAGGCATTGTGCATCAAAATCCCCCAAGGTGGCTTTGGCTGTGTCAGCCAAAGCCATATTTATGATTTAATATAAATATGGAATGACTATGGAGAACTGTAGAAAAATATCTGCCTTCATTTGTAATGACCTACAGTATTTTGATTTTTAATTTGTGCTCCTTTGACCAATCACTTTTATCTAGCACATTGCAAAACGCACTGAAATATAAAAGCACAGTAGAAACATGGATGAAGCTAATAAAGAAGAACCTGGTAGCAACAGCAAGTAGTACCAGTATTAGATTACTGCAGTTAATACAGCAGCCTACATGTTAATTGTACTGCTCCGTCCAGAAGAGTCAGTCCCAAAGCACTTAGCAAATTACACTCTGAAACTGCTTCTGCCTCTGAAGCAGAAGCGCTGGAGCATCCTCTGTCTTTTGAGCAGGGTCAAAATCCAGCCCTAAGGCAGTGTGTGAATGGTGCAGTGAATTGGAGCTGCTTATCTGTGCAGGCCTGGACTAAAATTACTAGATCAGAAATGGGGGGCAAGGGGGTGGGGTGGGGGGAATTTATGTGATGATCTCATTTTAGTGCACAGAAGCTTTTTGACTAACTTGCAGAAAACAAGTGTCCTAGTTTCCTCTAGTTCCTCTGATTATCTGCCAGGTTACAGGTCACACTGATTTCTACCTGGGATTTTGATTCAGTATTTGCTTTGGAA
This sequence comes from Hirundo rustica, assembly GCF_015227805.2. NCBI lineage: Eukaryota > Metazoa > Chordata > Aves > Passeriformes > Hirundinidae > Hirundo > Hirundo rustica. The sequence continues at coordinate 86,366,733 of NC_053451.1, forward strand.
TCAAAAGGGAGTTAAACCATCTTGGGTTTGGGTTGTTTGGTTCTGGGGTTTTTTGCATCCTCGTCTATCTATTCTTCTGTTAGAGGAGAAACACACTTCAAAGACCCACACATCAAGCAGGTCATACTCAACTACTGCAATGTGCTGCCTTCTGCAGGGATGACAATCAACCAAGAAGGACTTAAGGTTATAGTCACCAAGATTTTCTCAATGTGGAAATACTTTTTCAAACTACAATAATGTAAAGACAAGTTTAAAGCAAGTCCCACTCTATCTCAGCCCTCTTAAATTCTGTCACAAAATCCTGGGAGACTTTTGCCGTAGACTATGGTGAAAGAAGGACCAGGTTTTTCCAAGGTGAATAAACCAGTATGCAACTCTTTGCATCCTTTGTAGAGTGCGGTCCTACAACTGTTCGTATAAACCTCTGAGGTTACAGGCTTCCGCCTACCTGCACGGGACACGTGCTGGATACCAGGCTAAGCTTTGCTTACAGCAGAGACAGTCACCACTCAAAGTTTGGTCTTTCTCCTAGCTCCAATCTGGAACAAATCTGTTTGCTTGAAATCAGAAACTGATTTGCATCTCCATTTTATATCTTCTTATAGCAAGGAATTGATGGGTGTGCTTGTGAATCAGCATGTTGGGAGGATTCGTTTTTTCCTGGTGAAATCATAAATAATTGTTCTCCTCCACAAAGAAGAAGCAACCTACGTTTCCCAAGCACTTGCAAAATGCTTTTTCCAGATTCCATTGTATAGCTCATATTCAGAAAGTTCTTAAGATCTCTGGGTATAGGAAAAACATATAAATAGAGGGTTTCTGACTTCATTTTTCATTTTCTGAGACTACAGCCGGAGCATCTCTTTAAAACAGTTTTCAGAATATCGCTGTCAGGAAAGCATCCAAAGCAAAAATAAGGAAACGGGATTCCTTGCTATATGCTTCAAGGAAAAAATTATTTCTAATTATTCTAATAAGTTTCAAACTCAGACATCCTTCCAAGCAGTCACTATCTTAGGTCATTCGGGAGGAAAGGCTGTACCAGCTAGTAACATGCATCAAGTCTCACTGTTGCAGTTTTGGAATTTTTTTCGCACTACTGTCTATAACCAGCACCCATCAGGTGTGAGGGAAGGCGCAAGATCCCAAAATCACCGACACAGGGACAGAGGGCAGCACAGCCCCTGGCTGTGCTAAACCCAGGTCAGAGCAGCTCTAGGCCTGGTCTGAGCTCCTAGTGCCCCACAAGCCTTTCCCTATGCCACCATAGAAGCCATAAACAACTGATACAAGAGAGCAAATTTGAACCGGAGAGCAAATCACTCCCTCCCCCTGACACCACCACCTTAAGACAAAACACAAAGCCCACTTGTTTTGTTCAGCTACTCCATACCACACAGAGCCAAGTTTTCCCATTTCCTTAAAGAAGCCAGAAGAAATTCAAATGCAACTGGCAACTCACCCGAAGTGGCTGGCTAAACTCATGGAAACGCAGAAGAGGAAGAAGTTTTTGATCATGATAAAGTCAGAGACCATCCCATTGTCCATTCCAGAGGAGAAGAGGAACGCAGGTGGTTGCTTTGGTGAAGGTGCAGATGTTCACTTTGTTCTTACACTGCAACAATATAAAAAAATGATCAATTATTGCACGGACAGAGAGCAGGATAGCGGAGTTCAGCTAACACCGCATCTTTTGCTATCTGCCTTTTCCACAAACTTATCCAGGCTTATGTAAACATCAGCTGTTTATGTAAACTTGTGTATCTTCAAGGACGTGTTTTACCTTCTGCTGTCAGCAAACTGAAAAACAGGAAAAAATTCTTTGTGGCCCAGCTCTTCTATAAGTAACTAAAAAAATAGCCACCATTTTCCAAATGCCAATTTCAACCCTTTACCTATTTCAACAACTTCCACATGCCTGCAAACGCAGGGCTGTGTGCAGCCTCCGCATCCTTTCCTTCCATCGCAATTTTTTCCCATTAAATACCCGGCTTCCCTTTCCAAAATCCCAGTTGAAATGCCAAGAAACACCTACTGCTTCTTGGAATTCATGCTGCTGATGCACGGCTTAGCAAAAGGAGGGTGGGTTGTCGGGGGGGGGGGGGGGGGGGGGGGGGGGGGGGGCGGGGGGGGGAAAGAGGGTAAAAAGTGACCTTCCTCGCAGAGGCACATAAACCTCACGCTAGCACGAAGAACGACAGTAATGTAGCTGCTCCAGCGACTGCTGCTTTTTGGATACCTGCCTCAGCGACCAGATCACCAATTTCAGCATTGTGCACTAACGTTTTCCTCTGTGCCCTATTAAAAACAAACAAAAAACCAAAACCACAACAAAACCCCCCAAAAGCCAACGAAACGAAAAACAAACCAACCACCCCGAACCCAACAAAAAACCCCAAAACAACCCCCAAAAACGCACCCAGAGGGGAATCGCCTGGATTTTCCACCTGAACCCTGTGTCCCCGCGCTACCATCGCTCAGCAACTTGTTCTCCCACCCCGCCGGCGCCGCAAGGCAAAACGCCCGAACCAAAAGCCGCCCCCCTGGGCTCCCCCGCCCGGCCCGCGCCGCCCGGCACCGGGTCCCGCTGGCTCCGCACCGGGCACTGCGGGGCCGCCGCTCCCTTCCCGCAGCCCCGGCCCGCCCGCACCTGTCCGGCGACCGTCGCTCACTCGCCGCCGCCGCCCGCGCACCGCGCCCGGGGCGACGCTCACCGCTCCGCGGAGGGTGACACCTGCCCGCCCGTGCCCGCTCCGCCGCCCCTTCCCGCCTCCCCTCCCCGATCCCCCTGGCACCCCGGGATCGCCCCCGCCCCGCCCGCCGGCCGAAGTTTCCTGCGGCCATGTGCGCGGCGCGGCGCGGCGGCGGTGCCCGCCCGGGAGGCTGCGGCCCCGGTTCCCCGCCGCCCTCCGCTAGCCCAGCCGGGCGCTGGAGCACGGCGCTTACCAGCCGCCGGCGAAGGGACGAGGAGGAGGGGTCGGCGCTTGCCCGAAAGTTGCGGAGCGGCAGCAGGAGCGGGGCGGGAGCGGCGGCGCTGCCTCCCGGCCGCTGGCAGGCGCGGCCCCGCCGCAGCGCCGCGCCCGCGCCGCCCCCGCGCGGAGCCCGCGGCCGGGAGCGCGGGGCCGTGTGAGGGGCGCGCCCCAGCCGCGGGAGCCCCGGCGGGGACCGCCCGGCACGGGGCCGCTCCCGGACACGTCGCGGCCCCGGCAGGCTTCAGCGGCTCCCCGAGCTCCCCGCGCTGGTCTCCCGCGAGCAGATCGCACCGAGCGCCCCCCGGGACAGGGTCCCGGGCGAGCCCGGCCGGCACTGAATGTCCTCGGGGAGAGGGAGCCCCTGCCACAGTGCCGGTGTCGTGTGACCGTGGGGCAGGGGCAGCCAGCACGGCCGATGTATAGGCTCGTTGCACCACACGTGTGTTAGCGTACATATGTATACGCACACCTCTACATACCCAGATCTCACCTAAAGTCCTCTTCCAGTGGACCCGACCTAAACCATCATAGCTCTTAAATGCTGAAGTGGTAGGTGTATATCCACAACGTAGACTCTCTTTTTACATCCTCACTATCAGACATCCATAGTTTATATATATCAGTAATGCACATTCCACGAGACCTGCAATAACATCAAGGTTTCCTTGTGATTTTTGTGTGGCACTATTCTGGAAAATAGATTGTTTCAACGATGGGAGCATTACGCTCGCTACATGTTCAAGTCACATGTATAACGTACTGTTTGCAGGTGCACTTTGAACTACATGAAAGATGAAATGAGTATTGTATAGTCCCACTTCCTGGGGATTCCTTGAGATGAATGCATATCTTACACGTGATAATATATGATTTCAGTGTATACTGCTGTGACTGTATTTCAAAGTAACACTCCAAACTCAGTTATTAAATTTTCAGATCTAATGAGGTAGTGCACATCTTTCAGGCAATGTTATGGATCAATGAAGCACTTGTTTTTTTCCTATATCCATATGAAAGCTCTATGGAATTAATCCCTCCGCTGAAACCAGTATTTGTTCTGTAGCTCATTGCCACAGAGGGTGCTGCTCTGTGTGTGCCTCGTTCACATTCTGCACTGTCTGAGTCGAAAACTGGTCCTTAGAAATTTCAGTTTACATTCTTCCCCCACCTAACAAAACCAGAAATGTTGCTCTGGGGAGAATTTTCTATGTAAACAATGAATCATTTTCCTAGTTTCAATCGAGTAGGATTTTCTCGGCCAGGTCTTTGTAATTGAGACTCATCAGGGATTGTATTAGATGATTTTTAAAGATCCCTTTCATCCCAAACCCAGTCTATGGTTCAATGGCTCTATAGGTCGTGCTTAGCTGTGTTCGAGTTTTACAGCAGTGATTTATGATCGTGAATGCAGAGCCAATGACATACGTTGTTCCTCGTTGTTCCTTAGTGACTTCAATAAATATGAAGTTGTGAATGAATGTTGCTATCAGAACAGCTTTCCCAGTGCTTAAAAATATCTGAGTTAAGTAGTATGAAGCGCCAGTAGTTTCTCATGATAATGTTCTTGCCTCAGAGTGTTTAAATCACTTTTTTTATAGTGCTTTGATTTATAGCACGAAGTATTTATATCTCCATTTAGGTGATGTTGTAAAAATATGTGAACTTTAAATAATTTTACAAAAGATCTATGTACGAATATTGGCCTAGGCTTTAGTGCAAGCGGGAGAGAGCTGCGTGCTTCGGCCTCTCGCTCCAGCTCCCTGGCGAGCAGAACTGAGTCTCGGTTCCTCTGACTCCCTACATCTTCCCCGCGAAGCCATATGCTGCAGATCCGCTTCTCAACACCGAAGGGAGGAAAAGTTTAGGAGCTGGGGGAGCAGAATAGCAAGAAAATGTTTAAGGAAAGCTTAAACAAAAAGACAAGCTAAACGGTACAGAACGTGTTGAAAAGGGATCTTAGCCATCACCTAGTTCCACCCTCCGCCATGGGCAAGGGCACCGCGAAGGAGCCTTACTCGGCGACACAGCGAGCTGAGAAACGCCGGCGCCCCTCATCGCGGCGGCACCCGAGCCGCGCCGAGCCCCCCGCTCCTCCCGCCGCGTCCCTGTGCCCGGGCGGGCGACCTCGGCCGGGGCTGCTGCTGGAGCTGCGGCCGCCGGAGGGCAGCACAGCTCCACGCAAGCGCCGGGGCCGGGGAGCGGCGGGACCCGGGGAGAGCGGCGGGGCCGGGGAGAGCGGCGGGGCCGGGGAGAGCGGCGGGGGCCGGGGAGAGCGGCGGGACCCGGGGAGAGCGGCGGGACCGGGGAGAGCGGCGGGAGCCGGGGAGAGCGGCGGGACCGGGGAGAGCGGCGGGGGCCGGGGAGAGCGGCGGGACCCGGGGAGAGCGGCGGGACCGGGCGGAACGGCGGGGCCGGGGAGAACGGCTGGGCCGGGGAGAGCGGCGGGAGCCGGGGAGAGCGGCGGGGCCGGGGAGAGCGGCGGGGCCGGGGAGAGCGGCGGGGCCGGGGAGAGCGGCTGGGCCGGGGAGAGCGGCGGGACCGGGCACCGCTAGCCCGGCATGGCACGAACCGGGCTGGTCAAACACTGACTGCACAGGTTCGCGGGCGGGATCCCGGAGGGACAGTGGCTGTGATCGCACTTATTGCCAGCAGTAGAGGGGACGCTGCTGTGAAGGCAACGATGTTGCGCGTCTTCCGCTGTGTTTCTTCAGGCACGCTCTTGTGATTCACACTCTTTGGATCCTCAGCCTCCTTGTCACGTTTTAAAGGATACTTTGAATTTAGTATGAGAGTCAAATGCTTTCTCTTAGAGTCAGGGAAGTGTTTTGTTTGGTTGATTGTTGTCTGTGCTGGTGTGTAGCAAAATACCAACATGGCCATTCCAAACAGTGATTTTATTTCAAATTTGGGAGAAGTTTGCATGGTCCCTCTCTGACAGTTCTCCTCCCTGTTTCACTAAGTAATGTTGCTTATTTGCAGAGATGAATGCATTTGAGGTCGATCATCCTCTACATGGGACCAAAACAATAGTGCAGGAAAATTGGGCTGTGATTTTTGCCGTGGCACATGCTTGGAGCCCACTGGGAGACACACACCAACCTCTCACTGCGTTAGAAAATGGCCTGTTTTGCCAGTAGCCAAAGGTGCCTCTGTAATTGATCAAGTAATTCCTTCTTCCAGGAGATTTACGGAGAGCTCATGAAGTTGTGTGGAGGTGTGACATGCTGTGGGAATTGGTGTGAGTAGACTCTTCAGAGGCATTCTCCTCTACCAAAACAATTCAATTCCATGATCTAGGTAGGGAGGACTGCCTGTTCTCTTGAAATCATTTGCCTTTGTCCTCTTAGCTAAGATTTCATAAAAGGCAGCACTTAGAACAGTGACTTTCATGATACAAATCCTTTTCCAATAGAGAGTAGTCTGAAATCATCAATCATTGAAGAAACCCCTAATCACCAGCTAATACAAACTCAGCTACTCTCAGTGCAGAGACTGGGTCTGAGCAAAGAGTATAAGTCTTGTTTTCACTCCCTTCTTTACTATATCTGTAAAAACTGGAGTCAAGGCTCTATTGAGCCCAGGTGAGACACACCCGGTGTTCCCCAGTATGAAAGAGACATGCATGTGGTGGAAAAAGTTGACCAAAAGACCAAGAAGATTATTAAAGGACTGGAGTGTCTATCCTATAAAGGTGAGGGATAGAGATCTGGGATTGTCCAGATGGGAGAAGAAAAGGCTAAGAGGGATACTTATCCATGGGTATAAATACCTGAGGGCAGGGGGCTGAAGAAGTGGGAGACAGACTTTTCTTAGTGCTGTTGACTAACAGTAAGTCCTGTGAGGAAGGAGTTGAGGTTGTTTAGCTTGGAGAAAAGGAGGCTCAAGGGACACCTTATCGCTGTCTACAACTACCTGAAAGGAGATTGTAGCCAAGGGTTGGCCTCTTCTCCCAAGCAACCAACAAAAGGATGAGAGGAAATGGCTTCAAGCTGCACCGGGAAAAGTTCAAGTTGGACATCAGGAAGAATTTCTTCACAGAAGGAGTTGTTAAGTATTGGAATGAGCTGCTCAGGGAAGTGGTGGAGTCACTATCCCTGGAGATTTTCAAGAAACAACTGGATGTGGCATTTAGTGCCATGGTCTATTTGACAAGGTGGTAATCAGTCAAAGGCTGGACTTGATCTTGGAGGCCTTTTCCAACCTAAATGATTCTGTGACAGGAAAAAGTACAGCAGTCACAAACTAAAAGACATGCCATTCCATCTAAATACAAGAAAACATGGTTTTACTTTGAGGGTGGTCAAACATAGGAACAGGTTGCCCAGAGAAGTTGTGAAGTCTCTGTCTGTGGAGACAAAACTTGAAGGTAAATGATCCTGGGAAACCCACTGTAACTGACCCTGTTTGAGCAGGAGCTCGGCCTCAGTGATCTCCAGAGGCACCCTCCATCCTCAGCCATCCTGTGATCCTGTAAAGTATGAAAACTGTGCCATCCTGTGAAAATCTCTCCTAATTTCTCCAAACCGTTTCATAACTGGGTCTGCTAGTGAAATGATGCAAACAACATTGCTGATATGAGAGGTATTAGAGTCTGATAGACTTGGAAGCATTTGATGTATTTCTGAATGATAAGGAGGGATATTGGTAGCTTTTTATTCTCTCCTGTAATGCCATGGACTCCATAAAACATGACCAGTTTGCTGCATTTCACTTGTCTGCTGGGCCATGCTGCAGACAGAGCTGCTTTTAGGACCTGAAGTTTTGGTGGTTTGTTCTGTGCATCCCCATGGCAATAGGGAGCTACTTACCTGAGTTTTGTGAGATTTGGCTGGGGGCAGGGTAACACTGGGAAGGATTGCTCAGAGATAGAGTTGGTCCCTTTTTGTGTAGCACAGAAGACATCAATGGTGCCATTGGGAGAGAGAGGCGGATGCCCACCAGCAGTGTTCCAGCAAAATTCCCGCTGGTTGTGAGAAGTAACACCTTTAGCAAGTGACACTGATGCTTCTGTGTGCTGTTTGTTGTGATCCCCCAATCTGTAGGTTCAAAGGCTCATCTGAATCTCATCTTGAGCAGGGTGCTTTCTACATGGATTCGGTTTAGGAATGAATGAAAGGCTGCATTTTCTCTTTGGCAGTCCATCCTGTCTGCTGTGGGCAACCTTCAGGCTGTTTCCACACATCAGACTAACAGCTGAGCCAATGCTCAGGGTGTGCTGAATACTGTTGTCGTGGATTTATAGAATGTCCTAAGATTTACTGTCTCTAAAATCACTCTAGGGACCTTACAGAGACCCCCTACTCCAAGACTAGAACCCCAGGTGCCATATTAGAGACTTTGCCCCATTAGACAAGCAAAATGTTTCCTAGAGATACCTCCCACACCTGAAGGAATGGAGAACACTTCCAACATATTCCAGCCCATTTTAAGTTTTTAATGCTCTAACCCTTGGATTAGAGCCTTAAAGCAAAGATTGCTAAAGTGACATCCCTGTCATTTTGCAGCCATATAAAAGTTCCACCTTTTTCTCTAAACCAAACCCCTTTAGGTGTTTAGAGTGTTTTAGCAGTAAGGTGACTCCTTACTGCTCTCTAGTCCCTTACCCATTCTCTCCTCCCTACAGGTTAACCCAGCTGGTGGGTTTCATCAGCCCTGACAGTGCCCTTGCAATGTCTTTGCAGGGAGATGTTGCACACAGGCAGGTTTTGACCATTTGTTTACATCAGTTCAGCTTACCACTGAGATAGCCCTTTTCACCTCTGACTTGGGAAAGAGAGAATTTCCTGAACACCAGTGGATAGCAATGAAAACTCAGAGTGAAGGGTCAAACCTCCTTACAAATATTTTTCCTGTGGAAGAATTGTGCTTTTATTTATATCCTTATTAGGTTCAGATGTGAAATCTCCCTGTTCCAGTAGCCTACCAAAGTCTGCCCTTGAAACACAAATAACGAAAGCCAAAGGGATTTACAACACATCCTGGTTCATGGTCTTGGGTTTGAGAGGCAGAAGAGTTTTACCTAACAAAAATTCCTCCTGCATCACACAGTCCACAAATTTCTGTAGTACTATAAACTGTGAGTTTCTGTTTTGCTTTTCTCTTGTGTTGCAAGAATACAGGCTCTTCTTTCTGGATATCCTTGAACTGCACCAAGTCACTTCTTCCATGAGTGTTACATCCCATAAACAAGGGCCTGCTGTTATCTCACCTTGAATCTTCCCCTGGTTTCTTTTCTTGTTGGCACTGTGCTTTTAGCAGAGATAAGTTTGTGGACACAAGATTTTTGCACACAAGTGAGCATCAACTCAGAAAACCTGTGAACCAGAACTTTATGACCCTATCATATGTAAAATACTTTTAGTTAATTTTTTTCAAAATGGTTAAATTTACTGGTTAGTATTTTAGCTAGGTAGAGTAGCAGTTATAGCTATATCTGAAAAATAATGGGTCATTAGGATAGCATTGTACATAATCTTTAAGGCCTCAGCGTGGTGATTTGGGTGCAAATTTACTGTAAGGCACTGCACGGTGCACCCCTTCTGAGGATGGAGCACACCTTTAGTGACACAGTGGAGCAAAAACCCATCTAATTAAGAAAGTACTTCGTGGGGAATAACCACAACAATTCAGCTTCTACATATGACTCCTGAAGAATTTTTAATCGGGCTTAAACTAGAGCATTCAAGCTCTGCATCAATATTCAAGGCTTTATGCATATGCTACTGTACACGTAATTCCTTCATAAGAGGAAGGAGAGAACAAATCTTAGAAGGAACAACACAGAAATTCATTGAACTAAGAGGAACAGATCAATGTTGATAAATTCTTTATCAAGCATATATTCAAATATTCATAGTGGATGAAATGTGAGTGTATTAATGGACAATGTAGGGCTGTTGTAAAATAATGTACTTGCTGATGTTAAGGACAGAGTATTTGAAGTTTAGAAATTGGTTAAATACAGCCAAGAGGAATCAAAATCTATTTGACATTCAGAGTAAATCTGTGAATTCTATTATACATATACATGTATCTCTCTCTCTCATATTTAGGTTATAAGATCTACATATTTATGGGTATTGGTACATGTATGTACATATCAACTGTCAAGTGGGTTTTGGCTGTGTAAATACTAAAATAAGATTGGATTAGCATGTTTTAAGTTGTTGTGATGAACCCAGGTCTTTTTTTGGCTGCTGTGGTTTCTGTATTTACTGCATTTCCCTGTGTTGTTTATATGTGTGCTGGGCATACTGACAGAACTCATTATTTCTGTTTCTGATCAATAAAGGTAACTGTCAAAGATGCCAACAAATATTAGTATCCACTTTTATAAAACTTCACGTAAGCTTTCAAGTCACCCTGTTCGTGATTCATTACAATAATTAGCTGCTGCTACAGGAAAATACATTAATACATACCATTTGGAAAGCTGTAGACACTACTTAAATTTATTTTAGGATTTGCAATATACTGATTTTCAGGCTGAATTTATTGGCAAAGGCTAGGTGGGAATAAATGTTCTCAGCAGTTCCGAATCCCATTAAATGCGACTTCTGTTGTATAGATTCAAGTACTATAATTAATAAAATTTCAAGAAAAATGAGTTTTAAAATTGTTTTATCTAGAATTAACTTCTACTGAAATTGAACAGAGCTGGTAAAAAAAAAAAAAAAAAAAAAAAAAAAAAAAAAAAAAAAAAAAAAAAAGGAATTACCTCACAGTGCCATGTTTTGGAAAAAATATTGATGATTTCAAACTATTTACAGGATGTCAAATATTAATGATTGAACTATAGTAACCATTAAAATATACCACACCAATGCAGGTGATGCCAGCCTTGCAGCTTTAGGAAAATATTTTATCAGTCCCAGTGCAGTAGAATTCAGAAAGATAAAAATATTAGCATATATCAGTCAATAAGCCAGATTTTCATGCAGTATATATTGGCCAAGTGAAGGGCAGCAGGACTACACCCATACATCAGCTGAGGTTATGCCTGGAGTGTGACCCAGTAATTATGACTCAGTCAATGAGAGTTTGTTTGAATCTGAAGAATGAGATTTGGCACAAATATTAAATAGGGGGATTTTTTTTTTTTTTTTCATTTTATCACAGATTTATTCAATGAAAAATGCAGGTGGCTTTCTCACAAAACAACTGCAGTGCTACCTCAAATTTGCCAATTTGTATTAGTCAATGGAAAAATAGTAGATTAAAACAGCAGATTTAATAAGCATTTTGGTTTTAATACTTCTGAAAACATCAGTGAGATGGAAGAGGAGGCTATAATTGCAGAAAAACTTAAGAACAGCTGTGAGGAGCCATCATATAACCCATACTTTGGATGTTCACTTGTGCTGTGCGAAAGTCAAATTAACTCTTTGCTGAGGGCAGCCATTTTCCTTCTGGGCATTGGGAATTTTTTATGGGTTTTCCTTGTTCTCTCCTCTTAGACTGTTCCAGTTTTAGATAGGTGATTGGGTGTTCAACATATTTAGGATGTGGCAGATTCAGTTTCATTCCTAGGTGCAGGGTGTTTTTCTTGAGAGCTTGTGCTGTAGTTTTTGAAGGAAGGAACCAGGCATATGAACTGGAGGGACAGGGCTGCATATCCATTGTGCCTGGTCCTTCTTTGAAGTCCACTACAACTCTATTGGCTGAATATTTTTGAGAAAGAAGACTGCTTGCTTAAGTAAGATAAACTGAATTTATCACAATGCCTTTCACCTTCAGCAACTGAAAACCAATGGATTCGTTTGGGGCTCCATGCTTTGAATGGATCACAGACTGCTGGTCAATTTGTCTGCAAGAAATACCTGCTTGTCTCAACAGATCAGTTGTGGATGCAAGGAGCTAACACCCATGTTAATTTTAGCAACCAAAAGGTGGGAATGGTCAATGAGCACAGCATGTCTGTTGCACAGAAGAGGATCAAAAGAGTAGCTTCAAAGAGAAAATAGTGACTTAAATAAATCAAGACCACTAGGGTGACTGCAGTTTGATCTACTGGTGTTTTCCCAGTTTACTAAAAAGAACAAAACAAGAGCAATCAAATGTTAATCAGATGCTTTTTGTGTGGAGAGTGCTGGGGCAACATCCTGGGCATGTCCAAGACAGCAGGAGGGAATGAGTTGCAGGTGAAGAATCCTAGAAAAGAGAAATTAGGGCTGTGTCATGTTTCTTGTAAAACTCTCTGGTCGGATCTGTTCTTATATCAGCCATCTGTGCCTCACACTGGGTGTCAAAAATGCCTGTCATGGTTTAAGTTCCCTTCCCAAGCCCCGGTCAGCTCCCCTTCAGGGTAACTCCCCCCATTTATATGCCAGGCATGACATTCTGTGGTGTGGAATATCCCTTTATTCAGTTTGGGCCATCTATGCTCCCTTCCAGTTTCTTTTGTGTACCTCCTCATTGGCAGAGCATGAGACAAGGAAAATGCCCCTGATTTAAGATAAAAACAACTTAGCAAAAAACCAAAACATCGGTGTGCTATTGATACAATTTCATTCCAAATACAAAACACAGCTACTGGGAAGAAATTAATTCTGTGTTTTGCTGAAACCAGGAAAGCCTGCCAGTAAGTTTTCCACTGTTAACAGCGCTTCATCATGAAGTGCCATTTTTAAGAATCAGATTATGGTGCTTTTACCACAGCTTTTTGAGTTCCAGCATCTACATCATGGAAAAGGAAATTACCACCCTGGAACCACCAGCAGCCCAGTGGCTAAGGCATTCACCTAGGCATGGGTGAGCCCTTTTGTAAGCACTGGACTGAAGTATTAGTCTCAATGCAAAGATAACTCCAAAATTTTGGCAGCTGACCTTTAACGATATGTCTTATTTTATGGATGACCAGCTTGGGCTGCCCAAGGCTTATAGAGCACTTGAAATGGTAGACAAAGTTGGTGAGAGCTGTGGTTTCTCAGCACTTCAGACTGCAAGGCAGTGCAATCTCCAGTAAAGTGCACAGGGTTGCAAGCCATGAATTCTAATCCTTACTCTGCCAGTAATTCACTGTGTAGCTCCAGGCAAGTCCCTATCTCTTCAGCTGTAAAATGGGAATAATAATAATGGTTTCCTATCTTTCGGCAGTGATAAATTCATCTGTGTTCTTGAGGCATGCAAATACTACAGTGATGAGTGGCCCAGAAAAGACTGTGAAAAAATGAATAACTCTGTATTTACAGCAGGCTTTGGGTGTGCAGTAAATAAGGCACTGCTAACTGGCTGGTGAAGATTACTTTTCTAAGTAGCTGTTTATTCAGTAGGTACTGTGTAATCAGTACCCACTTATCCTGCATAATGAATGATAAAGGGTTCCTTGGGGGGAAAAGGGAGGTAAAGACAGATTTCAAGAAAATCTTAATACTAATTTACAGGAAAGTGCAGTTAGGATTTCATCATCCATTTAGGTTCTAGTGTTCTTCAACTTTAAAGGTCTTGATTTTGGCAGATATCATAATGTTCTTCTGAGACAATTGTCTTCTGTGCAGCCACATATTTCGGTGTAGTAACTTGCCCCCTGCTGTGAGACAGAAGGGACACTTTACTCCAAAAAGCATTGTGACTATGCATGTGTATCATTCTTCATGTGCAATTATTTCTATCTGAAAACCAGGAAAAACTAATCTGATTTTTTTTTTTTTTTTAATGGCTGTTTTGATCACGCCATTATACTCCCATTCTTATATTGCATTTTTCTGAGTTCTCAGATTAGTTTCAAGGTAGGTGACCTGCATAATACAGTGCCTTTTTCTTTGTGTACAAATAAAATTCCCCTAAAGGGCAATAAATAAATTCCCCTCTCTTGACGAATAAATTTCTGCTGTTGAAAGTAGCAAGAAAAACAATGAAGGCCACTGTAAATGGTGGAATACCAGCACTTCAGACTTTGTTAGTGTAGTCTGAGCATGTTTATCCTACAGTTTTACTGCTTATTAGACCATTGCTACCACATCTGTTAAAAAGCACGTGCAATCTGCAAAACAAGCTGCCAAATGTCCCTTTACAATTACATTGTTCAGAGATCTGTATTATCGTTCTGGCTGGGGAGATGAGGGGGAAGAAGTGCCTGTTGTCTCTCTTATCTTCAGTAAGGCTTTTGGTGCTGTCTCCCATAAGATCCTCACAGGTGAGCCCAGAAAGTGTGGGTTAGATGAGCGCACAGTGAGAAAGAACACACAGTGAGATGGACACACAGATTGAGAACTGCATGAGAGACGGAGCTCGGAGGGTTGTGACCAGCAGCACAGAGTCTGTTTAGAGCTGTAGCAAGCAGTGTTCCCCAGGGATCAGCACCGGGACTATTCTCATTCAACCTATTCATCAATGACCTGAATGAAGGGATGGAGCAGCAAGTTTGCTGATGATATAAGGGACAGAGAGGAATGGCTGACACACCAGAAGGCTCTGCTGCCAGTCAGTGACACTTGGACAGACTGGAGAGCTGGGCCGAGAGCAACCTAATGAAGTCCAAGAAAGGCAAATGCAGGGTCCCGTACCTTGGGAAGAACAACCCTGATCTGCAGCACAGGCTGGGGCTGACCTGTTGCGGAGCAGCTCTGCAGAGAAGAACCTGGGGATCCTGGTGGACACCAAGCTGTCCCTGAGCCAGCAGTGTGTTCTTGGGGCCAAGAAGGTCAGTGGTGTCCTTGGGAGCATTAGGAATAGCAAGGCTGCAAGCCAAGAGAGGCGATCTTCTCCCTCTCTTCAGTCCTAGTGAGGCAGCATTGGGACTACTGTGTCCAATTCTCGACATTCCCATTCAAGAAATATAAGGAACTGCTTGAGACAGTCCAGTGGTGGGCTATGAAGATGGTTAGGGAATCGATCATCTCTCTTGTGAGGAAAGGTTGAGGCATCTGGGACTGTTTAGCCTGCAGAAAAACAAAAGGGCATCTTATTGATGCATACAAATATCTTAAGGCTGTGTGTTGCCATGTTATGTGAGTTTTGTGAGATGTTTTCAGCTCTGTAGCTGAATTCTCACAACATGTACTGTAAGCATCATGTTTTTCACATTCCTTTCTGATGAGAGTCAACTGATGGACTTTTAGCCTGGCCGGTGGGATGGAGAGGTGGTAACCTTGTTCTCCAATCCCTGGTCATTCTTCAAAACCTATAAAAGGGAGGTCTTTGTAAATAATAAAATCTTCTTCTTCAGCCTTCATCTCATGGAATCAGATCTGTGAGTATTTATTTGTGTCCTCTAGTGACAGCTGGGTGCCAAGAGGATGGGTTCAGACACATGTTAGTGGTGCCCAGAGACATGATATGGGGCATCAGGCCCAGATGGAAACACAGGAAGTTTGCTCTCAGTATGAGAAAAAAGTCTTTACTTGAAAGGTGACAGAGCACTTGAACAGATTGCCCAGGTTGTAGAGTCTCCTTCTGTGGAGATATTCAAAACCTGCTAGTGCCACATGCACTAGGTGGACCTGCTTTAACAGGGGGCTTGGAATAGAGAATTCCCAGAGGCATTTTCCAACCACAACCATTCTGCAATTCTGGAATTCTCTATTTTGTACTTGTGTATATGAGGTGTTAGTGCAGCAGTCCCCCAATGGGTCTTTTTGAGTATAGTTTTGAGTCATGCTTACTTTTCTATACAGAAGAAAACTATGTTCTGCCAAGACAGAGTATGCATAGATTTGTTAGTCTGATCTGCACCCCATTTGGTGGCGCTATATTTAAAATTGGGACATATCAAATTAGAATCATGGTATTTGCAGTAGCCTTGATATAACAAGAAATCATCCACTGCATAATACTTTCAGCCCTTTGGTGTATCTAATAAAGAAACATTATTTTGTTGTAATCTAGCTCCACACGTTTCTAGACATTTACTTGATGTAATTATTTGTGATATTTAAGATCTATTTGAAATAATAAAAATATACTGCATAAAGCAATGTACTATATGCCCCCAAAGGATATTTAAATTTATATTTTAAAATAAGTTTTTTCATGCTGCTTGTACTGAAAACCTTCACAAGCAAATATTTTGGAGCAAATTATTTCCATAAATGTTTCTTTATAGGCCTTTATCTTGTGATTTACACACATAATTCACTCTAGGCCTGTGAATTTTTGTTGAACCCATATGCAAAGTTATAGCAGTGATTAACTCAGTAGAAACATATTTGCAACCCTTTGTCCTTTAGGTTTTTTACTCTTCACTTAGCAAAGGGTGCTACCAGCTATGAGCAGGATACAAACAATAGGCACAGAATTATTGTTGAGGATGGCTTTTACCTCTAGTCACTTATGAATTAAACATCTAATGCCTCACATTGAAAATATTTTTTAAATAGTTTGCATATAAAAAGGATGACTGTAAACCATACTTCAGTGAAGAAATCTTCAGTGTGTTGTGAGCATGGCAGCTTTGCTGCTCAGTAAAACTTTGCCAAAAAATACATCAGCCTTTGCATTGTTGTCTGACAGAACCTGATGGCCTAAATTTCATTCAGTATCTTCTTCTTAGTGTTTGCTGTTGGGTATGTCTACACCTTCAGAGGCACCTAGATATTAGAAAACATGGCAAAGTAAATGGAATGTGGATTATTTGAATGTGAATTTTCATGTGGGTCCCCTAATAAATGAGAAGCCAGAAATGTCTTTTTCCTTTAGCTGCTGATGAGCTCATTGGAAAAAGTCTCCTGCCATGACCTCCCATGAAAACTGTGGCCACTGAAATAATGCTACTATTGAAAAGTATGAGATGAACACATTTGCAACAAGCAGAACTTCAGCAGGGACTGTGCTAAATACAAGAATTCAGTGCTAGAAAATGATTGTCACCTGGCTGTACTTGGAGTTAAACATAAAACTCTCATCTTCTTGGAATAACACCCTGATGCTTGTAATCAAAACCAAATTGAAACACTGATGTCTGTTTCTTGGTGTCAGGGAAAGAGATTAAGGGGAAGAAGAGATCACTGTCATCTTTCATATCACAAAATGTACTTTGAAAAGGTCAGAGTAACACCAGGGAAAAACCTGAATGAAGAAAGAACATTCCATCTACCTGTACCTCAGCACCAGTTGTAACACAGAGCTGCCAGCAGCACCACGAGCAAGGTTATAATAAGGAAGATGCCTTAACAGAATCTGTGGTGGCCAGCAGCAGCTAGGCAATTGTGGCTTGTTTAACCCAGTCATGACTGCACACGGGTTTTACATTTTAAAGACAGGAATTAAGTGTGGAAAGGAGCTCGATGCTGGAAGCCATGCTGTGTCACTCTTTCCATTGAGATGCACAGAGAGAATTGAGTGTGTTTGGTAGGCCAGACCTGGGTGACAGCATGAAAACCTGAGCAGTGTTCCGTATTATGTAAATAGCCTGAATCATTCAGAAGATTTCCTATCTTTTAAACAAACAAAAAAACAAACAAGAAAGGAGACATTGCTGCTAGGCCTCCAGATGCCTAAATAATGAGAGCTTTCCCTGACATTCTTTCTATTGCATGCAGGCACTCCATGGTATTGGTAACTTTACTAATGTAGGTAATTTCAGTTCAATTTTATTTTTAATTGTTATCATCCTCCCAATTTTTCCTTAAATGTATTTCCCCAGTGGCTAAAAGTTTAATGATTACCCTCCCATTAGGGAGGAACAAAAAGACGACTTCACCATTATTTATTTATTATTCTTTTCTTAGCTGGAAATTGAATTATCTATTCCCTGTGTAAGACCCTTCTAGTGAAAATGCCACCTGCCCTGAACTAAATGCTCTTTAATAGCAGCAGTACATATGTTCCTTAATAGTAACAGGACATAGCTAGCTAGCAGAGCAGAATAAGAGGAGAGGACAAAAAGCAAGCTTGTGTGTAGAACTGTGCACATCTACACATGGAAATAGGTGAGAACTTTACAAGGTTAATACTCAGTGCACCCTCAGCAATGTGATCACATCTTTCTCAGGGACACTGCTAAAGGATGGGATGCCATCCTGAGGGACATGGACAAGTTCAAGGAATGGGACCTTGGGAACATAACAAGCTTCAACAAGGCTAAGTGTAAGGTGATGCACCTGGGTCAGGGCAACCCCTGGTAACAGTGAGGGCGGTGGGATGAGAGGATCAAGAGCAGCCTTGATACTCCAGCCCTGCCAAGAAGGACTTGTGGATGCTAGTGCATGGGAGGCTGGACATGAGGTAGCCATGTGCACTCGCAGACCAGAAAACCAATCACACCCTGGGCTGCATCCAAAGCAGCGCGGCCAGCAGGGCCAGGGAAGGGACTCAACTCCCCTACTCTGCTCTGGTGAGACCCCACCAGGAGTGCTGCACCCAGCTCTGGCGTCCTCAGCACAGGAAAAGCATGAACCTGTTGGAGCAGATTGAGGGGAGGCTACAAAGATGATCAGAGGGCTGGAACCCCTCTGCTATGAAGACAGGTTGGAAGACTTGGAACTGTTCAGCCTGAAGAAGAGAAAGCTCCAGGGAGAACTCATTGTGGCCTTTAGGAATGTCACTGAGAAAGATGTGGCCACATTCCTGAGGGTGCACTGAAGATTAAACCATCTGTTCTTGATTATTGGAGTTCCCCAGAGTTCAGGCTAACCAAATTATTTATGGTGGCTGCTATCCAGTACCACAGTATAGGGGAGGGGGGGTCTTTCCATAGAAAAAACAAAGTAAATTTGTCAATCCATTGCATTTATTAGCGAAATGATTCCTGAACTCATGCTATGCCATCATGCAGTCTCCTCCATGTTATTTTTCCTGAAGTTTGGATTTACACAAGTATTTTAGCTCTTTCTAACTCTCTGAGCTGTATGAATGAAACACAGATTTGCACCATTTTTTTTTTTTTTTTTAACTTGGGATATCACTAGCTCCCTATGTTTGCTCATTCTGGCTTCCTATGCAGAAATAACTAGAGTGCTCAAGAAGTTCCCTTACTCCTGATGGGAATCTCAAGCGCTTTTATTCATTCATAAGTATCCACAAGAGAGATTTCCCAAAGGAAGGTTTGGCCTAATGCTAGCCAGCCCTTGGGACAAGGAGGCTGACTACACGTGAGGTGCATGTAGGGGCACAGGCACACCTGCTCCCACACTCTTCCACGGCGGTCGTGCGTGTTACTGAGGACTGTGTCAGCATTGCACTCCCGTTCCTGGCCTATCAACCGTCCTTCATGATGGGAAAATAAAACCTAGCCCCTTCCACACCGGTCAAACCCCTAGAAAAGGACATGGTGCATGCCTGAGAAAGGTGCAGCATCTGGCACGTTTGCCACGCCCAATGGAACTCCAGAGCTCCCAGTGGGCTGTGCCATAACCTCCAGAGTATGCATGTTTGTGTGAGGCACAATCTGGCCCATCATTTCATAAAATCCCCTTAGTTTAGCAGAAAAATAGTGAGTGTTACTTAGAAAAATATTTTCCTTTTTTAAGTATTATTGCTTTTTACTTACTTTTCAAAGTGTATTGTGTGCCTAAGTGTCAATGAAAACAAAGAAATTACTAAAAGAAGAAAAAAATTATTTCTTATGAGAGCTAGATTCATCTTTCCAGAAGGGGAACTGGAAAATATGCTAGAACATACCACATTGAAATGTAGAAGCTGTCAGCTCCATAATTTCCTTTTTCAGTCTAGTATTAATTACAGTGGACTTGTAGCAATTTCACTTAATATTAAGGGATCATATTAAGGTGGGAATAAAGGCTGACAAAATACATGTTTTATTCAATTTGCTACTGCTTTAAAGAATGAGGTAAAACTTTCTGCAAGTTATTAGACTCTATGCATTGAAGAAAAAGCACGAAAATTTTTAAAGCGTAATATGACATTGATTTCTATAGCAAAACAGAAATCCGGTCTGAAGTTCAGCAAACTATAGCTTACTTTCATTATAGATACTTCTACTGAGAGATTCTGCTAAGATTTAAAACTGCTGCTGAATGCATCTAGTGAAATGGCAAGTCTCTGTACAGTTATAAGCACATAAGAATGGGAACACTGGAAGAGACCAAAACACCTTGTTCAGTGATTCCCCCTAAACTTACAGAAAATGAGTGAGGAGAGGACAAGTACTTACACAACCACTGAAAGACAGAGCAGTCCCCTTGCACCGAGCAGCAAAGAAGGCCTGGGAAGGCTGTGAGAGGGTCCAGCCTCTCATTTCCTCCTGCTGTCGTCCCACTCTGCACAGGGTCAGAAGTCCCACTCTGCCTGAGGTCCACATACCAAAATTACAAGAGGTTTAGGAATTAAAAAAAAAAAAAAAAAAAAAAGTCCAGACTGGTAGTTTGGAAGCAAGCAGAAACTTTCTGGTGATCAAGGAATTAGTATCCAACTGGCTGAAGGGCCAAAATAGCATTCCATGGTTCCCAGCGTTCTAGGGAAAGTCAATTGTTCCATAACTCTTAGGTTCTAGCAATCTTCAGCTTAGAGTTAAATGTTAATTGATATTTAATCATGTGTAACAAATCTATCTATAAGAGTTCTGCATGCCAACTTAAGGGTATTAGGATCTCTGAAATACTGTAAAATACATGTCTAATTGATTTACTTTGTCTAAAACACTGTTAAATGTAGAATTGCTTTCTATATGGGAAAATATAATTTATGTTTCCTAGAAGTTGCAACAAAGTATTGGGCATTAGGAGGCTAATATTCTCTTCCCTATCTGCCACGGAAACCTTATAACCAGGACTCATAGCCTGACATTGATAAATGACTTAATTCTGTAGTTGTTTGCCCCATATTCCTCAAGTGGGATTTTTAAATGGAGATTAATAACTGCTCTCCTCTCTGAGGTTTCAGATGTCCCAGTTTTACAATGTCTAATATATATGTACACACAGCATTTGAGAACTTTGAGAGAAAAATACCAAATATAGTTGAAAATTATAATAGGGCCTTTTAGCCAGCTTGCACGCATTGTACAATTTATAAAGCTGATGATGAACAAAGCCAAACAATTTAGAGATTCTAGTGGATGACTAAACACTGAATGAACATGAATAAAGGGTTTGAATATGAAATTTTTTTATTGTTTCTTGCAGGCAATAGAAAAGTATTTCAGGCATATCCAAAACTGTTTATAAAACTCTAAATAAACAGTGGTGTTGAAATGTGTGCTCTGGGTTGCATAAGTGTTTTTTCAGGCTTAATTACTTCACAGTGTCTTCCAATAAAGATGGAGGGAATTTTGAAACATCATTTTAAAAATGTATTTTAAAATTTCATCCTTAAAAATCTTTTCGTTTGGGGGACTTTTTTGTTGTTGTTGGTTAGTTGTTTTTTTGTTTGTTTGTTTGTGTTTTTGTTGTTGTTGTTTTTTAACATTTACCAAGGTTAAGAGGAGATCTGATAGCATTCTAATGTCACAGTGTGTTTATTTTGCATTTAAAGAAAATAAAAGTTTTAGCACTACTGCAACAGATAGGGGGATGTCCCAATATATTCAGGACACTTTAAGCGTTCATATTCACACCTCAAAATCCTGTACAATAAAAACGGTGTTAGTTCTTCTGATTCATTTTTAAAGCAAAGAGCATTTCCATGTTTTCCAATCCATAGAACTTTTCCAATCTTTCATAGACTGGCATAACTATTTAACTACGCTTTACAGTTCTCTCACCCTCACACTTGATGTGAAGTAGGGAAAATGCAAAGATGCATAGACTCCTTTACCAGCTTGTTTCTCTTTTAAATCAAAACTTCTGATGATTAAAGAAGAGCAGAAAAAAGAAAGTACAGCTTGAGGCTATGATATAATGCACTTAGAGGTCCCAAAGGCAATATTCTTAACATCTACAACCAACCCTGAAACATAACAGAGGAATGTAAATGTTAGGGCTGGGCTCTTAAATTCAAGGTTTCTGACACACTGTGGGCTGACAGCCTTTGAATTTATAAAGGCCTCCTATCTAAACTACCAAAAGAGCTAAATATTGCTTAGAATAATTATTTTGATCTATACTTGCAAAGCAGTAGCAACCTATGAGAAAGTATTACCCCCTACATATCCAGGCAATTATTTAATCTGATCATATGTGGTTTCATCATCTTAAAATTGTTCTTCCATGCATAGCTGGGGACTAGTTTTATCTGTAAAAGCGTGTGTCAGGGGATTCATAACACATTTTAAGTATCTGTGTATAACTGCATACACTTAACATGTTTTAGAATGGATCAAGAAATTTTTCTTCCTCACGACATTTTTTCAAATGACTGAAATACTTAAGTCTTTAATGGAAATGCCTTTTCTTAGTTCAGGGTTTTTTTTTCCCATAGTATCATTAAAAAAAAAAAAAAAAAAAAGCCACGTATTTTTGGTTTTCTGTGGGTGCTTAAAAAATCCAAGGAACCAGCCACAGAAATTTCTTTGGAGACCAAGGGCACCTTAATTTTTCACAGTAAAAGTACCTGAGGAATATCTAACGGGCCCTGTCAAATTGATGTGCCCAATGGCATGGCTATTGCACAACAGCTCTGAGCTCAGCACAGAGCATGTTAGCAGCACCTGCTTTCAGTCAAAACTGTCATGATGTTGGGCCAAGGTGACCTCTTCATTTTTTAATGTGGGTCATTGGAAAACCTGCACAATGTCCACTAGGATGTCTGAATGAGAACTTAGGGCTCTCTTCTGCCTCTGCCTACTTTGCATGGAAAATTCAATCCCTCTGTGGGGAGCTGCCCTTCACAGTCATGAGGCTTGCAAGGGTGGCATCAGCTATTCTTTAATGAATTAATTTTTATTTTTCCCAGAATATTAACTTTAATTCTGAAAACTAAAAACTAAAAACAAACAAAAACCAAAACAAAAAAAAAACCCACTTCTAAGGAATTTAAGAGCTTGAGAGTAGGCTTTGTTTAAAATCATAATTGCTTCTGCCACCAAAATTTACATGAATACCTTAAAATTCAATATACATCACATCTTTTATAATATGGATATGCTTATCAAACATATATTCTTGTCTGTGAAATGTAAGGAAGTTTATTTCTAAAGGTTTTTATGAGCACTAGCTGCATCTGAATTTTTTTCTTTCTTAGTAAATGCATGTTTTACAACAGCCCTCTAATACCTCACGAGGGTTAGAAGGACACAGGCAAACTTTTTATCACCCTGGGATGTATGCAAGTGCTTCAGAGGATCAAAGAACAGAAATCAAAAATATGCAACTGAATGAATTTCTGAAGTAAGGGAAGTAAAATCAGTGGTTTATTTGGATGAGTGAAGAGTCCAGTAATGAAAACAGTAGACATCTTAAGGTGTGAAAGTTATTTAACTACTGGCTCAAGGTAAACCAGAAACACGTATTTCTGATTTCATTGAAGACAACCATTCCCAGACTGAATCAAGACAATGTTGTGTCAGTTTGCTGTCACCTGACTATGGGCAGTATTAGTACTTTGGGGAAGACATACAAACCAGGACAGATAAAACCCAATTGTTTCCCAGGTACAAGCTTTCATTTTCGAGAAGTCTGAGGTTTATGGACTTCCTCAGGCAGAGGGTGCATTCACGTCATTGATCTTAATATCCATTGATGGAACTTCTTCTCATGCATTTGTCTAATGGATTCTTGAGCCCATTTATATCTTTGACCTCCACAGCTTCCTCTGGCAATGAGCCCTACAATTTAATTATGCATTGTGTGATAAAGGACTTAATATTGTTTGCTTTAAACTGACCGCCTGATCATCTAAGTGCTTCCCTGTATTGTATAGTACACGTGACAGCAAGTAATCATTTAGGCAGCCTTTGACTTCATATACATCCATCATCTCTCTCATCCCTCAACTGCCTTCCAGACTTAAGTGTCTCAGCCTAAATCTTTTTCTCCCTACCAACTCCATTCCATACTTCTAATCATCCCTGTAGCTCTTTCTTGTATGTTTATTGAGCTCTCAAGCTCTTTGAGATGAAAGAGAACAGCAGGAAGCTTCGAGGGTATGAGTAAAACACAGATACTGTACTGATCCTATTTTGTTCTATTAATTCCCTCATTGTTCTTAGCACTTGTTTACCTTTTTGAGCTCTGCTGAGCACGGTGCTGGAACCTCCACTAAACTATTTGCAGTGACAATGAGATCTTTAGTGTAAGGATAACGGAAAATTTATGCACTGGTCTTGTGTGTATTTTCATGGCTTTCCCTATGCCTATTATTTTATATTTGGAAATAGAATGCATTAAAAAGAAAAGAGATAATAAATTCTGTGGACTAAAATAATGCTATAGAAACTACAGAATTTGAACTAGACACATTCAAAAATATCAGTGATTAAATGTGAACAAACAGGGGTTCACAACGTGACATAGTCTCGCTTCATCGTTCTTACCTTGCTCTGAAATGCCAACAAACAGGTTTGTAGACTTGTTAACTCATTGGCATGCTCTTGAGCATTACTCAACTTCCCATCTCTGGCTGATGTTAAAAGGAGTCAAGACTGGCTAGCCCTCATAGAAATGGACCTGAAGAGTATTTTTCTGGTAACTGTTTATACTATGTGACATTGTCACTTCCATACTATTTGTGGAGCTTGATTCTGGGAAAAATGAATTTCTAGAGAGGTTATGAAAGATCAAGGATGCTATAATGTCATCATAATTACATGTAACTTGGGCATCAGTATTACATAAAAGCATATTGAATGCTTGCTTAACATAACATTTGAATAAATCATATTTAAAATCATGTTCACTGAAACATTTATTTCAGATAGATCTACATAGTTTAAGCTGCTCATACATAAACATTTTTGGCATTATTTATGAAAACCTGGCTTGCATCCACTTAATTTATTTTTTAAAAAATAAGAGATAGCTATGTGAATCTTATATTTATAGCGAAAACCGCCATCGTCTGCTGCTTACTGAAGTTTCAGCAGATCTACAATGGTAATTCAATAACTGTGTCTACAATATCCTGGGAGTCTTAAACACAGTTTCCCATTTTTGCATTTGACATTTCAGTCTGTACTTTCTTACTTTTTTTGATAGGCTTCCAGGTACTAAAAATAATTAGTTAGTGCCTATCACGCTATGTGACAGTGATGCCCTTGAATACCTAACGTGGTTAGCAAGGGTTGAACCTCCTAGGAAAAGTGAATTTTATTGACTCATTGGTGCAAGTGCCTCACTGCTTCTGAAGTTTCTGGAGGGAGAGTTCGCAAAGTGGGTTGAACACTCTTGAGGTAGAAGCCCAGAATCAGCTGCTCTAGGGAGAAAGATTTACAGTTAGGCTTTGCCATTGCACCAATAGTTACTGCACCAAAGCCACGTAGAATGGGCTTCACTCAGCCTCTATTGTGTATGCTGGGTCAACCAACAACTCTATTTTCTTCATTTCAAAGTGAATAAGGCTCAAACATAATGAGGTGCACATTCCCGAGCCAGTGGAGAGGGAGTTTATCTTCACATTTGTTTTTCTTCCTCTTGTAAATAGCTTGAGTGAGATGTACTCTGAGAATTCTTCCCAAAGTAGAAAAAGCAAGTATTTTTTTCTCAGTGGCCTTCCATGTTCAGATACTTTCAAATCTGAAGCTAAAATGTCTCATTTCCTTACTGTTAGCATTGTCTAACAAGCTATAAAATTAGCCTTTGTATTTATGTTTTCATGCTGAATCATTTTGCTAGATACATGATGTCAGAGTATGTAACTCATAACAAGAGTACTTGTTAAGTATCCTGTGATTCATTAGCACTGAAATATAGAATCATAGAATGGTCTGGGTTGGAAGGGACCTTAAAGATCATCTAGTTCCTATCCCCCTGCTATGAGTAGGGACACCTTCCACTAGACCAGGTTGCTCAGAGCCCCATCCAGTATGAACACTGCCAGGGATGAGGCACCTACAACTTCCCTCAACAACCTGTTCTAGTACCTCACCACTGTCATAGTTTGAATATTTTTTTCCTAATATCTCATCTGGAATAGTTAGACTCCTTTTAGTTAGAATCCATTTGTCTTTGTCCAGTAACTACAACCTCTGGTAAAACAGTCCCTCTCCATCTTTCTTATGTCTTCTCTTTAGGTACTGGAAGTTTGCAATTAGGTCATCCCAAAGCTTTATTTTCTCCACACTGAGCAAACCCAATTGTCTCAGCCTTTCCTCCTAGGAGAAGTGCTCCACCCCTCTGATTATCTTGGTGCCCCTCTCCTGGACTTGCTCCAACAGGTCCATCTCCTTCCTGTTCTGGGGACCCCAGGGGTGGATGCACCACTGCATGTGGGGTCTCACCTCACCCTGCTGGCTGCGCTGCTGTTGATGCAGCCCAGAACACGTTTGGTGTTCTGGGCTCCAAGTGCACATTGCTGGGTCACATCCAGCCTTTCATGCACCAGCACTGCTTTGTATTGCGGCCTTAATACAGACAGGATGATCCTCGTTTAAAATTCTACTTATATTTGGATAAAAGACTCCAGAAATTCCAGAAATAAAGTATTAACTTGGCAGCTTTTCTGTTTCTTTGCTGCCCATTTAACATTAGCAGAGATATTCTTCATAGAACTCCAACCTAAAGACATCTTGCTCTAATAAACCTTTGTAGGGCAATATGCTCAATGTACTGGAACAGATCTTGCTCTCATTCCCATTAAATTGCATGAATTGTATATCTCTTAGGCAATATTACCTACCCAAAAGTTAGATGTCTTGCTAGCTATGGGCTATATGTTCACAGTTATTAGGTACTTCTGGAGGGTGATTAATTTACACTATTTTAGTCTATTTCAGCCTCTGGAGTTTCTTTCAGTCTTTGGACTTACTTTTGCTGTCCTCAGTGATTATTAAAGTAGTCCATGGTAACTGGCTCAGACTTACACATTTAATCTCTGATGCTTACAACAGCAAGGAGGAATCCCAACCAGAGGCATTCTGACTCATGGCATCATCCAGAAATTGTGTGGTCTTTAAAAAAAAGGGTTCTAGTTTGCAGTTCAGGGAAGTCCTAACATTCCAGCATGGGTTGTTCCTAGATTTTTTTTTTTTTTCTGTATTATATTGAGCGGGCCTTCAGAGAGCTGGAGAGGAAAAAAAGGGGAAAAGATAAACTGCTATTTCTGTTACTTTAATAATTGTAAATGCAAAACATTAGCTCTTTCTAGCAACAAAAGCTCTACCAGCAGTCATACTGAAACCATGTGCCCTCCATTTGATTTACTATCAACAACTGCCTGGCTGCACACAGAGCCTCTCTGCTTAATAGTGGCTCTAGGCAAGTGCATGCATAATATTCAAAGCAGTTTTGTTCTTTTATTAAAGTTGTGATAAGGAGGCAAAGCATTTTAATGGGAATAATCAATTATATAATGATATTCATATACAATGAAGTGCTTTTAATATAAGTACTTTTCCTGTGCCACTTTTGTGATGGGGGAATTACTTTTGTAATACTTACATGTCTGCTACTGGTGCCAGGCAGACAGAGCCGCACTAGGAGACTCCTGAACTCCATTTACTCCTCATTCACAAGAAAGCATTTTTCAATGCAGAATCCACATGATTTTACCACTCTGCTGAATAAGAGAATTTCAACATTAAGATGTGTCTTCATTTTTTGCAAGAGGAGGAAAAAATAGAGTGCATTATCGGTCTGAATAAAAGCTGATTGTGAAACTTCAACACTTAAAAGATTAAATTTGATTCTTTCCTGTTATGCTTGCCTGATGGTTTTCCTGATCTCCTTTTGCCATTATCCTCTCTCTACCAATAAGGAAGCTAAGTTAATTCTATCCTGCCATTGGCATTTTTGATGATAGATATCAAAAGTTATAAACACAGATTGGGCACACATGATGTTTTGCCCAGTTCTGAACATTTTCATAAATCTGTTGTATTCAATTTTCTTTTTATCTCATGGGTATGGATCTATTTATGTAATGAGATGGAAACCAGATACTTATTCCATCTATACTGTAGATTTTCATTTAGAAGTGGTGCCCTCTTCCACCCATAGCTGATTTGCTGTAAGTCCCATGCCAGTTGTCATGGTTACAGGTTGAGCTGTGTCTGTCTCCCAGGTGTCATTGGCTGTGTTTGGGAGCATAGTCCTAAAGGAAGATAAAGGTTGAGTTTGCTCCCTGACTCTGTGTCCAGCCTCTGCAAATGCAGTGGATGTTCCAGTACCTTGCAGCAAAGTTGCAATGTGCATGATAGAAGAGAGCCCAGCCACCTTCTTGTCTCAGCACTGGCTATGTGACTACCAATATGAGATCCCTAACTATAACCAGGAGATATATTTGTGTCCGTATCTTCAGATGCTACTTCTCTGCTATTTCTCCCCATCTCTCTGCTTTGCTGAGCTCAAGAAATTACTGGATGGGGGTCACAGAGGAACAGAGAGCTAAAAAGAGTGGAGGATAAATGAAACTGTACTTGAGAATAGCAATCCAACTCCAACAGAGCATGCCCAGCTGTGGTTGCAGGCATACAATACTATGACCTTTAAATCCAGAGCAATGTGGTTTGTGAATCTTGATGCTAGAACAATCAAAATAACATAAGATATTATGAAATCTGGAGTAGGATTAATCTGAAGATTAGGCGTAGGTGTCTACACAAGACCTGGATGTTCCCATTATGTCAACAGAGATCTAGTCAACTCAGTTAATGTATCCTTTGTATAGAAAGCTAGAGATGCTTCTCTTGGGTGGAATCTGACCTGAGTGTTTCAGCCCAGTTCCCATACACAAGCGTCCTGAGCCATTGGGATTCTCCAAGGTGTCCCCCTGGAACTCCAACTAACTCTCCAGTAGAGTGTGGGTGTCACGTAGGTCCTGTGTGGTAACTGGCAACTTTATGCAGTGTCTCAGGTACCTCAGGACACCTTAAATGGGCCAGATGTTGGCAGCCAAGTTGAGCCCAGCCCAGCACTACCTGCTGTATTTTATACAGCTGGCTATGTCAGGGAGATCCAAGACACAGGAGAGGCCCCACATCTCATCCAATGCACAAGAGAGTTGAGCATTCACAAAACTCAGCTGTTAATATCCTTTAGCCAGTGCATATTTAATGTAAAAGGCATAACCACTCCAGGAACAGGGACCAAACCCAGCATCTAACTTTCCCATGTAAGTGGAGCTTAATGCATCCAAACTCAGGATCATTTACCCCATGCTTTTAGTTGCTTCTCTTTAACTTCTCTAAGCAGACAGGTAAAGTAATGCACAGAGACATAAATCAGATTGTAAGATACAAATCAATACTTATTATGGAGGGCCTCTTAGATTCATCACGCCTTCTCAGAAACTACTTAGCTAAAACTTATATTTATTGCTGATTCCAGCAAAGCCAACACATTTCAGACATTTCTTGCTCTCCCTCAAATCACTATCACTATTTCCGTGTTGGAGTCCAGGGCACTTTTTCTCCCCTCTTGTTCAGTCCAATAAAATAAGTTCAGGGAGAAAAAATACCAACATTTTTTTCTAGTTAAAGAATGCAAAATGCATTCTGCAAACTCACATGGATTTCAATTGAAAAAGCTCAAAAATATAGACTCCAGCTTTGAATTTTTGATATGTTTTTTTTTTAGAAACCTCAATGTTTAATCATACCTAAAAGTATTCAAAATATCAGAGTTATTTTTTTTTTACTCACACAGAATACAGTGCATTAGACTTCAATGTATTTTGTTTTAGTTTTATTTATTTAAAAAAAAAAAGGAAATAACTGAATTGGATAATGTTCATTTGGATCAATTGGAAAGCATTGCTGAAAATTATTCATGTAGCTCTATCAAAAACATATCTTTTCATTGTGTTTTTCAGAAAAGCAGTTACTATTTTTTTCATTTCTTGGCAACAGAGTCATGGATCTATAATTAAAAACCCACTTAGGCAATTTCCAAAGGATTATTACAATCTTGTCATGTGAGGAGTTGAACAAGGCAATTTATAGGTTATTTTTTCCCCCATTTCTAGATTCTACAGTGATGGTCTGAAAACGTTTAGAGCCATAAACGAGGGGGGGAGTGGGGTTTGGCAATGGACACAAGGCATGCAACTAATATGCTCTTTTTCTTTCTTTTTAGGAATGCGGTTGAAGAAAACAAAAAATTATATGCAATTTATGACACAAGGTGAGTTACTAAAAGTACTTTAAGCATGTGATTATTATCTGTAATAGAACGCAAATCCTTCAAAATGTTAAAAATTATTATTAACATCTTTTTCCTGAGCCACGAAGTAATCTTTAAGGCAAAATGAAAAATATTTTAACCCATCACACACAATTCTGTATATACCTCATAATGATTTCCCTTTAAACATAGTGATTTCCCCTTCTGTGTACACTGCATATGACCAAGAAATACAGTTACAAAACCAGCTTAATTTCCATGTTGTTTCACAGATGGAATATGGCCCACGATCCTGATCTGTGTATTATGAGCTTAACTGTGTCTGCTTCCGATGCCAGTGTTTAGGGAAAGAGAGCAAAGGGCTAGCTGGCACAGCCTTGGGGAAAGAGGATGCATTTAGAAAGACCAGCAGAGTGCTGTGCCTTGGCAGTGGAAGGCTGTGTGTGCAGCCTCTATAAACACACCTCCGCATTCTGAAGCCTTTCTTTTCCCCTCATCCTTCATGGACTGGTTCCTGTTAAGGGCATTCCTCACTGTAAGCAAAAGAGGATTTGTGTCCTTCTCAAACAATAAGAGCAAGACAGGCATCAGATTTTCACTTTATTCTACCTGTAGCTTTTTCTTTGTTACCCTGGATTTTCACTTCCACAATTGTGTCTAGAAAATGAAATAAGATTCACTTCCTTCTCATTGCTTATCCTGTTTTATGTGGAAGTGTTTGCACTTTCTTCCCCTTGGTGTTTTTTCCTTGGCTTTCCTCTTTTCCTCTGTTAAAAATCAAAGGGACATTTGTATGAAAATGCCAGGAATCAACATCTTGGTGTTTTAGCTAGTTCTAATAAAGACACATCAGTTAGGATCCTGGTTTGATCTTCCTTTAAATATACATAATATTAAATATAAGCAATTCAAACAACTCATGCTTGTCTTCTTCGTTCTATATAATCTCCTGCAAAAGGAGGCTGGGACCTAAACTTTGAATTCTGTTTGCTGTTAATAAAAAATTGCATAACCAGAATTATCAAAAATAAGATTCATAAAGGTATTGATAAATATGAAAACATAAATACATGGTCTATACCCTTCTGATATAGCCTTAGAGAGAAAAGGTAAGTGCTGCATACTGTCTTGTTAAGAACAATGTGCTCTTGACAAAGGGATTTAGATGAATCCACTCAAATAGAAAAGTAACAAAGGAGTCCTATATGAAATAGCCCTTCCTCAACTGCAGTTAGAGTAGAAAAATAAAAAATGTCATAACTCGGTTACTTGCCTGTTTTTCTCAAAAGGCTCTGTTTTCATCTGGACAGAGCCTTAAAAGAATAGTATTTCTAATGCACCACAGGCTTCTCTAATGTATTTGTGTTATTTCAGTGCATAATCATTAATCTTTATGATGAAAAAATGTGAGTTATAAAGAGCCATGATTATTTCTTCCTCTGCCAAAGTGTCAATGGATTTTTATTTTGATGTGTCTGACTCACAATGTGAATAATCCAGAGGTTTTGCTGCATAAGGAATGGAATGTTGCAGGAATACTCTTTTAAATTCATTCAGATAATTCAAATTTTTGTTCTGTGTTCTTTAATATGAAGAAAAAAAATACCCATTTGAAATTTAAACAGCTGTTCAAGACAATTTGGGTCAAGCCTCTTATTAAAAGCAAATTTTCCCCATTACTCATATGGATTAATAACTTATTCTTTATGTGGCCCACTGAAACATTCAGATCTCCACTACATCAGAACTGTTGACATAACACCATTAATATTTCTGTATAATTAAATGTAAACCAGCAAATTATACAACCAAAGAAAATGGATTCATGCAATGCTGCTTTCAATCTGTCTGACAGAAATGGGGACAATGAGTATAAACTCACTGTCAGTTAAATAAACTGTTGAGTATTACCCAACATCAGCAAATATTACCCACAATTTCTGATAAATATATATAGTAAATAAACATAAACTTGTTCTCCCCACATAGTATGTCCAACAACCACTGCTCATTATCTGAACAGGCAAAACACAGCGTAAAAAAATGCCAAAGTGCAGAGTATTCCCTAAGCCCTAATGCTTCCCGTCATCTGCCTATCACTCTAAAGCGTTGCTTCTGCTGAGATACTATAGGGCAGAAAATAAGAAAGTTGAGCTTTCTGAAGGAAATACAAATTTTCGATTATATGGTATTTTCGCAAAAATGGTCAACTTTTGGTTTCATAAATTTAAAAAAAAAAAGTCAAGTTTAGGAAAAAAAAAAAAAAAAAAGTTGAAAGTTTTCTTGTGTATTTTTTCCCAGCCAGTTTTATTAATTACACCTTCTCAGCATGCTAAACCAGCAGGCTATTAAAAGTGCTGCAAGGCAGAGTAGGTAAGCAGCAGCATGGGTCTCAGCCTAGTAAGATTTATGTCCCGTGTTCCTCAGAAGACAACATTTCAGCCATAACAGCAATTCTTCCCACTTTCTTTTAGCTTTAGTCTCTCTCTCTTTTGTACCTCTGAACCCTTTGTGATCGCAGTTTGCTTCAGAATAAGTCTGGATCTTTGTCAAAATCAGTTAAATGACAGACAAGCCAGAAAGGAAAATGAAAAAGAAAATATTTGATAAGTGATTCTGACCTCAGTCTGTACGTGGAGTAAAGTTCATTTTGTCAGGTAAACCCCCAGCACTACTTTCCAGCGTAGGAGTTCAGTGATGTATTGCATGGTGTGATCAAATACTTCTTCCCTGATTCCCAAGCCAGGCTTTCTCCTACATCTGGTGACTGATAGTGGTAGTACTGCAAATGCATCAGTTGTGAGCAGACCTCTCCTCTTCTCTAGCCTTCCTGTCATTGCCTCCTCTGCTGTATCTCCATTAGTACTGACAGAGATGAAGGAAACTGGAATTTGTTCCAAAATTTTGAGTCGCTTCTCATTCCAATCCCACTGCCTTCAACCATTTCTGTCTTTTGGTAAGGGCTGAGTGTGCTGTGTTCCAGCTCCTTCTGAAATGAGATGATGGATGCATCTACACAGCACTTTACTGCAGACCAGGACTGTGCTTGCAAAGTGAATCACTTGATCATTCCCACTTACTGTGCTCTGTTTCACATCTCAGAGCAGTCCCAGAGTACATGAACACAACTCCTTTCAAACTAAGTTGAAAAATGCACCCCAGCAGGACTAACTGCTAATGAGCATTTTGTCTAGCGGACCAGATTTCACCACTTTTTCTAATGGGATTTTTTTAAAAAAAATCAAACCCAAAACAACAAATGTGGCATGGATATCAGATCCTCAGCAACAAGATTTGCTCTAGAGACCAGCCCCTGTACCTGTTAACCCAGGCTTAGTTGATGAATCCATTATAATCCAACTTCCCCCAAGGACTTCTTTCATGTGCAGGCTTGGCAGTTGTGTTCTTCTACGCTTATTTGCATTGGGGCAAGGACAGTCCTTTTGCTTCTTCACACATAAGGCTTGCCTTTGCAGTTTAGACTTATCCATTGCTGAAGTGGCCTTTACAATATTGGCAATGCTGAAAAGGTAAAGAATATATGCTGTGCTTACCTCACAGCACAAAATTTGATCAGGAGCATACATCTTAACTGTCCAGTGGCCCAGAGGCTGGAACATTCACTGAGGTTGTAGAAAATGTGATGAATTTTAGTCCCTGAACTACAATGTTCAAAGTCTCATATTTTATGGGGATAATTTTACTGGGACAGAAAGACTGTACATTGGAAAAAGAGCAAGGAATAAGAATGAACAATGATGAAGGCACCTTAAAGGAGAAGAGAATTGGGTTTTG
This sequence comes from Hirundo rustica, assembly GCF_015227805.2. Lineage (NCBI taxonomy): Eukaryota > Metazoa > Chordata > Aves > Passeriformes > Hirundinidae > Hirundo > Hirundo rustica. The sequence goes on from NC_053451.1 coordinate 86,400,553, forward strand.
TTCCTTATACCACTGAACGCTGATTTATTTTATCCAGTAATTAATTCATGAATTGCTGGATAATGTATGAAATAACAGTACTTCCCAGGCAACAGCCAAACCACTAGGCCACGGAGTTATTTTAACTCCTTCGCTCTCCCCTACTTAAATATTTGCTGAAAAGTGGAACATTTCAAAAAACAAGTTTACCCTGAGATCCTGGAGTTTTGGCATCTCTCAGGAGATAAACCCTTGGGATTTTCTTGGATGGACAATCTACAGGTTGTGACTGAATGCTTTGTTTGGCTTTAGTGAATAGAAGTGCCCAGACTCCTTCCAGCCATGCCTTGAAATAACCTGTTTGCCTTTTGAAAGGAGATGTTTGGGAGCCTAATTCCAGAAGCAAAGCCAGGATGTTGAATTCTGGGGCAGGACAAGGAGTCTATTTCTGTGCCCATTTTTTCCTTATTTACCACATTAAATAGCTTCCCAAAATTCTGGGCTTCCATTATTTCCTTGAATATTGTGCCTGGTGCAGGTCTTTGCTGGGTCTCACCTCTATTCCATTGCCACAGAAGCTGCAGACAAAACCCACAGTGCTACTTTCACTGCAAATGCCATGACACAGAGAAGTCGAGACTATTTTTACCTTTCATGAAATTCATTGATTGTTTATAGCTTTTAACATCTTTTGGTTACTGCTAAGCCTAATTGAACCAAGAGTCCCAAGGAACAAATGCTCCACAACCCACTAAATACCTCTTTGTTCCATCAGCTCCAGCCTAGATTATCTTTATGCTGTTCCCAAGTAAATGGTTGCTCTGTGAGATCAAGAAGACAAATACTTAAATGAAGTGTGATAAAATATGACAGACTCTACAGCACTGTTGATTCATTCCTACCTCAGATGTGTTTCCAAAGTACCAGGACAGCACATTAATCAGAAATAGTGCTCTCTAACTTTTTTATTTCTGTTATAAAACAGACAATCTATTTAAGAAAAGTTATTAGTGTTTGAATATGCTTTTAAACCATTGTAAACTCTTAATGAGAAATATTTTCTTTGGTGTTAATATTTTCTTCCAGAATCTAGGGGGACAGAATTGAATTAGTATCCTTCCCTAAAGTCACTCCCCCTGAAGCCTTTGAAAGAACTGGTCTTCAATACTACCCATCTATAGCATTAAAAAAACATCAGGACCCAGGGCCTTAAAATTACTTACATAGTTACTTATTATTTGCCTTTTCATTCTTGAGCCCTTGAGTCATGTATGCTTCATGCCACAATTCTCAAGCTTTCATCATAATCCTAATAGGGTTTTTAAATAAAAGCTAAGATTTTCACTTGCTTTATAATCACAGTAATTATGGCGCTATTAAAAATCCAAATATTAACATGAAATCACAAGATTGGGCAACACTCGGTTTCTCTTACATTTTTCTGTATTGCCTATAGAGCTTAATACTGTTTTTAGAACTGAGCCGGCTCCTTCTTTTATTTGGACCTTTATTACTAACTGCAACAGCAACATGATCAGGACAATGGATTGCACTTTTCTTTCTTTTCAATAATTTATTGAGGGGAGAGGAAAAGCCATCCATGTTTTCTCACCTGTACATAACACCACGGCATTAGTCAATGCCAATCCTTTTCATAGCAGTTTCTCTAAGGGAAGAGAATGTGTGAAAGGAAAACCCAGTGTTAAGATAAAAAGTGCAGAAGAAAGACAAAGCTTTTCTCCCTTGGCTACTGAAATGTTGTGCTTTGTCATGGACCAGTGGCCACTGATTGCCAGAACGTAACCAGAATCAGAAGCTGGCCAAGGGCGTGTTTGTACGTTCACAGAGCATCATGAAGAGCTCCGGCAGTGAGGAGCCGCCTCTGCAACCAAACCCAGTATACCTAAGTCAACATTCTTCTGTTTCCATGCCAGTAAGTCCTGCTGAAAGGACTAATTAATATGGAAGAAGATTAAAAATAATAATAACTGTGCTATCTTCACCCAACCAATATTTTATACAAGGTTGAGAGCGCTCTCACTCTGCATTTCTGGTACCGGTTCCATTTCCCTTCATTACGTATGACAAGCCTGGCTACACACGTTTTGAACCCAGCAGAGCTTCTGCCTGGCAAAGCGCGTCCATTTCGGTCAATGCAGTTGGCACCCTCGCAGGCACGGCTGAGGGGAGCCTCGGGCCCGGCACCTGTCCGTGCACACCACATCCCTGGCCGTGGCAGAACAGCTTCAGGCCCTTGCAGGTCAAGGCAGGACTCCCAGGCCTGCCCCTTCCCCCGCCCCAGCGGCTCAGCCCTAAGCAGAGCGGCAGGCCCAGGGGCAGGGGCGGACAGAGGCACGGCGTCGGGCAGCCCCCTCTCACCCGGCTCCAGGGGGAATCCTGCGGGCTGCCCTAGCCCCGCGGTCCCGCTCCCATCCCGGGGAGATGAAGCCGGCGGCGGGGAGACCCCGCGGGGGCTGCCGGCGACCGTCGCCACCTCCGGGCGGGTACCGCGGGGCCGGTGCCGTGCAGAGGTCGGGCGTGCCCCGAGGCGGTGCCCGGGGAGCCGCCGCCCCTCGCCGCCGGCCCCGGCCCCGCCGGCCCCGCTGCCCCGCCGCCCCACCTCGGGCTCTCCGCCCGGGGGGACGGCGGCGCCCTCCCTCCGTCCCCTCCCCTCCCTCCCGGCTGGCGGGAAGGCGGCAGGGCGGGCGGCGGGCGGAGGGGAGGCGGCTGGCCGGGCTCCGGCGGAGGGCAGCTTCCTCCGGGGCTCGGCGGCGTCCGGCCGCGGGGCGAGCGCAGCCGGGTGCGCGGGCGGCTCCCGCGGGCCGGGTGGTGGTGCTGGGGCAGGGGGTGGGGGATTTTTTCTGCGGGGAGGGAGGGCGAGGTGGGGGAATAACGGGGACTTGTCGCCTCCGCCTCTTCCTCAGCGGCAGCCGGGGCAGCCGGATCGCGGCGGCGGCTGCTGCTGCTGCGCGAAGGGAGCGTGGAGCGGAGGGATGTGGGGCTTTGGGGGAGGCAGGATCTTCGGGATCTTCTCTGCTCCCGTCCTGGTGGCCGTGGTCTGCTGCGCCCAGAGGTAGGAGCCAGCGTGCCCCGGCGGCGGAGCGGGATGCGTTTCTCCAGGGGAACAAGCTGATGCGCTCCCCCGCCCTCCCGCTCCCGCCCCGCTCGCCCCTGGCCCCCCGCACCCCTGCTTCTGCCTTTCCCGCCCGACACCCCCGTCTCTTTCTCCCACAGCGTGAACGATCCCGGCAACATGTCCTTCGTGAAAGAAACTGTGGATAAATTGTTGAAGGGCTACGACATCCGCCTCCGGCCGGATTTCGGAGGTGAGTCGCCCTGCCCGGGCTTGCCGCCCGTCCATCCCCCCCTCCCCCGCAGCTGTCCCCGGTGCTGCCGCCGCTCCCGCACGGCGGGTCCGGCCCGCGCTGCCGCCGGGTAAAGGTCTGGTCTGCTCGCAGGTCCGCCCGTCTGCGTGGGGATGAACATCGACATCGCCAGCATCGACATGGTTTCCGAAGTCAACATGGTGAGTAGCGGGCGAGCCCGGCCGGCGCCGGGGCTGTCGCCCGGGTCACGGCCGCTCGTTCCCCGTCCCTCCTTTCTCACGAAGTCGCTGCTGTCGCGGCGGGCGGCGGCGGGGCTGCGCGGCGCTCCGAGCGCTGCCCTCTTCGCTTGAAAACTTTATTTCCCTGGAGACGCGCTTTCCTCCTTCCCCCCTTTTTCACTCTCACCGCCGGCGGCCGTCTCCGCGAGTGTGCCGGGCCGCCTTCTCCTCCCCCTGCCCCCCCGGGCGGCCGGAGCTCTCCGGGGCTCCGCCGGGCCGCCGGCACCTGCCGCGGCCTCGCAGCCCGCGGGATGCAGGATGCGGGGCGGGCCGGCGGCGGCCGGGGCTTGCCGGGGCCGGTGATGGAGAGCCGCGGCTGTCGACATCTCCCTGCTTCTTGCGCGGTTCAGGGCAAAAAAACCGCACAGCCCGGCTTGTCTGTGGGTAAACTCTGACATGTGCAAGTGCTTTAAGGCTTGTTGAGCGTCTGGAGCCGGCGCGGTTGTGAATGAGCTTGGGAGGAATAGTAGTCTAATCTTGTCTCGGAAAGTGATGGTGTGCGGGGCTGTCGTGTTCACCAATGGACAGGGAGGTGTTTAGTGCTTTTCTGCGTTTTGGTCCTCTCATCTTTTACCTTGACGATCCGAGGTTAGAAGCTAGAATTTCTGTTTCTTGTCCTAATCCTAAATTTGAGGTGGATTTTTCATGTTCCTGAGCAAGTTAGTCCTCCCAGTGTCTCAGTTTTTCTCCTGGTATTCTTCCTTTTGCAAACCTCGTGTAGAAAGACCAGTCACTGCAATGCTGTAGTTACATTCATGGCATTAAAAATAATACGTACACGTTTAGAAGCTGAGCTCTCTTGTAGTCTGCATGACGCTAAGACTGCGCTACCTTCTCCTTCAGTGCACTGTTGCAGTGTTACAAGCTGGCATACCTTGGCTTGATACATGATCCCTGTATTTTCATTAATCCTGCCACTGCTTTTATCCCCTCTACTTGAAATTCTGAGAGAGAAACTTTTGCTCTACTTCTCATTTTCTAAAAAAATGATCTTGACGGAGATACAGTTATGTGTTTGCACTTAAAAAAGTGTCACCAGTGCCAGCCTTTCTACTCAGGAGGGAAAAAAAAAAAAAATGAGATCGTTCTTACAAGAGTTTGTCTTAGGTTTCATGCAGATTCAGGCAACTGCAGAGACACCTCATGACTTTGACAGGCTTTTCTGTACCTGTAGGATTGCTTCTCAAGTTAGAAGAATGGGAGCTGAATGAAAGCTGCTCTCTGAAGAGTAATTGAAAAGTCTGACTTCACTATCCCCACTGCCACCTTCCCAACCTCTGGATATGTTCCAGTCTTCGGGAAGCATTACATGACTCATTAAATTAATATATAACAGTGTGTATGTGAAGTGCCAGAGAGGCAATAAATATCAAAGAAAGGCATTCTGAGATTGGAAAGAAAATGAGGGGATGTATGCTGCTTTTTTTTTTTTTTTTTTTTTTTCCTTCCCCTTCCTGCAAGAAAGCCTGTTAGATTTAAATAACTTGTCCAACCCACTGTAGCAGGGGTATAAGGTATAAGGAAAAGTAAGGAATTACACTGCTTCATATGCTAGGCTGGGTGATCAGATCCGCAGTGATAGGGAGCTCCTCAAGAAGATGGTCAGTGTGTCCCCAAACAGGGTGCCAGTGTACCAGGTGCTTAAGTGTAGCTGCTCCAGGAGTCGGTGCCCACTCTTGCCCATTAGTTGCCAGAGCAGCTGCAGAAGTGTTGTTTTCTGTGCCCTCTCATGGAACAACGTAAAATCTGAAAAACATCGATACAGATCTTGCAACAGAAACAAGTAATGTGTTTCTGAAGAAAGTTACTAAAGTACTTTTATTATAAAAACTACTAGTTTGCTTCAGGAAAAATGGGCAAGAGGGGCTTCTGATTGGTGAACACCTTACTACAACCAGAGTTCCAGCTGAGCTTGTCTCACCTGCCTGGAAAAGAAGTCATCTTTGACTAAGCACAGCTGTGTTAATTAACCAACCTGAGTTGGTTACTTTTGCTTGTTTTAAGTAACTTTTTACTGATCTGCAAGGATTCTTGAGTATGTATCAATGAACAGTGAGTAAGGATGAAGAGAAGGAGCTTTTCAAGATTACTCAAGTATTTGTTCTCAGTAGTAATTTGGATGGGGGAAAAAAAAGGCCCAGTTAGTTTGAAGACCTGAGGCAATAGCTATTGAACTTCATGCTGGTTGCCAACTAAACTTTTAAACTTTGACATATTCTTTCATTTAATTCCAAAAGATATTGTGAGTGTTGACCTTTTTAGCCTCATCAGCTATTGAAATGTGTTACAAGAATTTCTCTCTGTAAACCGTGGTAGTGTGGACATCAATTCCTTTGATTTGAGTCTAGACATTGGTGTAACCTTTTATAAATTAGCTTGTTAAAATTCATCTCTGTATTAAAATAATATAACCAGAGATTTACCATTCTTCAATTTTATGGACATGAATAAAATGTTATTACAGGATTTTTTTTAATACTAATTTCTAGGCAGCCTGTAATCTAGCCTTCAGTGACATGATGACAATTCTTTGTAACAGGAATTACAGCTTGTATCATGCTCTTTCCTATTCATAATCAAACTGTAGGTTTATATATAATATATTCCTCTATGAATTTTTATTTACTAGCTATTTATTAAGCTTTCCAGCATTTAAAAAAATTATTTGTGTGGTTTTAGTATTTCTGTTGAAAATCATTAGGAATCCTTTGCCCTATACATCCAGGCTACCTGTAGATATTTTTTAGAATAGACTTACTGATAGCCATGTACATCTTCCTTGGATTACATGGAACGATTAGCATTTTTCTTTATTTCTGATGCTGAAATGCTAAGCTGGATCAGGAGGACAGATGCAAGTATCAGGAATGCAGACCATCAATTTATTTTACTGAAAAGTTGTAAATTAGCAGTTCGTATGTTATTTTGCAACATGTTGAAAATATTAAGTAGCATTATTGAAATTGTAAACATATAAAAATCACGTGATTTGATTTTATACTTCAAGTCACGTATATATGGTAGCAAGGGGGGAATTAATGAAGTTGCATATGAGAAGTGCATTGCTCAGGAAGGGCTGCATTCTGTTAATTACCTACACATATGTGTCTATATCTATATGTCATTGTGCTTTACTCCCCTGCTCAACCTGTACATTGTTTCCCCGTAATTATTTGTCTATTTCAAAAATGGTATGTGTAACTGGATACTTAAGCACCCACCTATTTTTTGTGCCTACCGCCAATAATTGCATTTGAAACTGCTATAAATTGTACAGAAATATAAATCTCCAAACAAAATACTGACCAATTATAACAACAGATGTAATATTGAGAATATACTGTAAGTCATCTTACAAATGAAGAGTACGGAAGATTACTGTTGTCAAATTTCAATAATTCAGCCATAAATTTTATAATTTTTCATGATTCAAGTTGATTGTGTTTTGTTCTTGCTGTGGTTTTAGGTGTTTTTCTCACATGACATGCATTGAAAAAGAAATATTTCATGTGCTTTTACTTGTCCATCAGCCTATTTCCAATCAGGCAGTGTCCACAATTTGCAATTTTTTAACAGTCTGACTCTTCTTCAATGTTTGGTCTGTGCATCAAATGCATTAGTTCCAGGCATGCAATTTTCAAGCACCCAAATACTTCTGTATCTTAGGAAGTTAAATAATCAATGCGTTGAATCTCCAAATAACCCCCTCTTTAAAGTTATTATAGCTGGAAGACCAAAGTACTGTGCTTTCATTTTATTATAATTTTAGAATGTGTTTCATAGTTTATGGGAAGTAATGCTATAAAGTGGATGGAGAAAACAAGGGGATTAGTGCAAAAATGAACCTTTCTTCTTAGAGATAATGTTTTGCAGAGAATCGGAAACATGCTGCTGCTCTCAGAAGTGCTGTGTGCATTGCCTTTTTCATAGAGGACTTCAGAGTTGTCCATCCAAAGGCTCTAATTTTGATAAAATTGAACCAGCAAAACCCAGGAGGCATTATTTGCTATATAGTTGTCCTGCTGTTTTGAGAATACTGTAGTCAGAAAATTAGTTTGACATAAAGTCAGACCATAAAACAGATAAGTTGTTGTTTCTGAAAAAGATGTCATTTATTCTATGCTGTCACTCTAAAAAAGATGTAATCTCTTCTATGCCAACAGTGTAATTTTTATTTTTATGCATGTGCCTTTATAGAACTGCAGATATGCGTATGGACTTCATTGGGTGCCTGCTGATTTTCAAAGCAATTTTAACATCTTTCTGACAAACTGTTTTAGTTGCTGCCCTAAGGTCGACTGAAGTTACTACTCATTGAGACTAAATAGTGTCTATTTTCCTTGACAGGGACACGCAAATAATTTTTTTAGGTGAATTAATTCATGCTTCATGGATTACTTCTGAAGTACTGAGGGTGGAGAATGTAATGCTTCTGTGAATGAAATCTGTCACATCTTACTTTAGATGATAAAAAATTTGGTGGATTCAGTTTGTGCAAATTGAGATTTATAGCATTAGCTGTCTAAAGTGAGAGCTGGATTGCTAAACTCTGCAAGTGCAGTTAATGGAGATGTGGAACAGAGTGTGGATGCTTGAGCAAAGGTGTCTGCTGTCATTTTGGTTTCACAGCATCATACTTGCCCTCCCATTTCCAGTTCAGGTTGGTGCAGATCTCCTGCAAATCCTCTGCTATGTCACCGTGCCCAGGTTTTAGACACAACACCAGCTCCTGAAATTTAAACAGCTGAGTCTTGTTCTTGTCAGTGCAGGTGATGCAATCAAAAGGGCTTAAAACAAAAAAGGCAGTGTAATAGTGCCACTTAGGTATTTTAGGTGCCTCAAGGTATTTTGTTTGGACTCCAGATGCCTCTCTAGAACTTAGGTGAAACTGCATAGATCCTTTACTGTACCTGCAAGCCCTGTGCAGGGGTCCTGCATAGTCCAGGCATCCAAAATGGCACCAGACACCTTTGCTTAGGGAAGTGAATAGTTCCTTAACTCTACACACAAAGCCTCTGGAATCAGAGAAAGGAGACAGTCAGTAATTTCCAACAGGTATCTTTGATGTCTCTGTGGTTGTTATTTTTGAAATTGAAGGATTAGTATTTTGGGAGGTGTCCTTGTTTCCTGAATGGCTGTGAAGAGAGCCAAGGCAACTTAGTTAATTTTTGATTACACGCAGTGAAATGCAACCTGTGTTTCTTACTGTAAATGTAGCTTATATTTCCTGCCACAAACAGATATTTTCTAAGTATTTTGCAGGCAGAATCTTGATATTACCTCCTGCAGGAAATCATAACCAAGTTTTGACATATATTGCTTTGAATATTCAGATGGAGAAATTAAAGGAGTTGTTCTGATACAGTGGTTACACAATCATATGCAAACACAAGTTTTCCAGCGAGAAGAAGATTCATGTGTGCAGTGCATATTACTAGTTCACAAATCATGGGAGTATAAAATAGAATATGTAACTTTATAATCTAATTTTGCTTTTATATATTTTATAATTTAATGTATTTAGGGAGAATAGTAGATCATACTATGGCAGAAAGACCGCGTACATAATTTTGCATATATGTGTGCGTATATTTGATACATACATACATACATGTATTTGATAGATAATACAGGAGGGGGAAAAGGAAGAAGAATTAAGTAGTGCCCAAGCAGGGAAGCACCTCCTGAGGCCAGCATAGACCTGCAAAGAGTGCTGTCACTGTGCTGGTGATGAGCCAGCATCCATCCACTACAAGAGGGGCACAGCAACAGGAGCTGATCCTGCAGGACAGTCTATCTTACAGGTTACCTGCTCTCTTGTTACCAGCTGGCCACAGGATCATCCATCCTCTGCCTTGTCTCCATCAGTCTTTCTTCCTTAGGACAGTGCCCATGAACTCCCCCAGCCTGCTTCACTCTCTCTCTTTCCATCTCTGCCATGTTTCATAGTTCTTATTGAGAGAGAGAGAAGTGCTTGTAGCAGGCGGTGGGGTAGGGAAATGACTCCTGTTTGTCCAGGGGAATTGACGGCAGGCTTCTGCTTATCTGCAGTGGAAAGCAGCTACTCTGAAGGAGAAGGAATACCTGCTTATGCAGAGACAGGGAGGTAGTTGATGTTGCTGGGAGGTGCCAGTAGACTATTTAAAAGCCATCCAGCTGCCAGCATTGAATCATCCGGACTTGGATGATGAAATAGAAATGATCTGTGATGACATCAAACTAGAATAATTGCAAGTGTTCCATGGACAAAAAAGGATTCAAAATTATGTTTACAAACTAGAGGAATAGCCCAAATAAAATGGAGCATGCATGAAGTGCTGCATTATATAAGGAACAATGAATCCATTATTTAAAATTATAAAGATCTGGCTAAGCAGCAGGACACTAAAAAAAGGTCTTGCTGGACCAGAATCTAAAGCAAGTGAAAAAGTCACAGGTGCAGTGTAATTGAAAAAAGACACATCTTACCTTGGGGTACATAAATAGAAGTGTCATTCACAAGACACAGGGTTTGCTTTATCATTAGTTAAGCCTGAGCAAGAATGCTGTGTCCAGTGTTTCCTCACTGGCTTTCAGGGAGATGGAAAGAAACAGGAAGTGTAATTAAAATATTTACAAAACAAGGCATATGCAGAGATGTTGAAGTAAATTGGTTTATTTAACACTGAAAAATAGGATGGAGAGAAGAAATAAAAGTTCCCAAAAAGTAGGATGCTGGCAGTGAGAGAATGATGATCAGTTGCTCTTTAGAACCAGCTGAATTAAGACCTGAAGAAATTAAGGAATTTAGGGAATTGATTTCAAAATGGTTTTCATCTAGCTATATTTTTTTTGTAGCATCACCTTTTTTTCAAGAAGGGATTAGATAAATAACCTCTTCCAGTGGTGTTGCTCTTTCCTTTTGAGAGGCTGGGGTAGCTGATGCTTTGAGATGTTCTCCAGCACTCTATTTCTGTGAATCTCTGCTCTGATTTAATTATTATTTCTGTCAGTACTCACAAGTGTGTCTTGTTGTGGTTTCAGATGCTCCTGCTGGTATCATGCTGATGCCTCAGAGGATGAGATGTTTCCCATAGGACATTTGTAATAAATGCTAGTGCCATAAGTATATGCCTTGCCAGCTGAGAAGTCATTAGTCACCAACATTGTATATAAATCTTTATTGTGTTCTCAGTACCTTTGCATCAATTGCACCAAGTGTCACATGTATGTTCTTTCAAATATACATAGCAGTCATTGAAAAAAGTTACAAGGTCAGGACTTCTGTGCATCTAATCATTACATATTTTTACTACTGCTGAAGGACTTTTATCATGCCCAGGTAATGAAGAAGTGTCCTAATTTAAGTTAACAGGAGTGGAAAATTGACAGAAGCTTTATGAATTTTTACCTACTTTATGCCTAGCAATTTTTTTTTTCACTCCCTTGAAGACAAAAAGAAAAGGCGATAAAGGAAAGAGGGATATTTATATGAAGATCTCTATTAGCGCACTGAATTTTTATTCAGCTAATGTCTGTAGTGATAGAGAAAGCTTATCAGTTTGGTCAAGGCATGGCAGGCAATGTCATGCTTGGCAGAAGAGACAAACATTGAAACTTCCATGGCACATCTGCCACAATGGTCCACAGAGCCAAATGTCCTGACTCTGCCACTTGCTGGTGTTTGGGGAGGAAACCAATAAACAGGTGTTACTGCTTCTCTAGGTTACTTTTACAATCTCCAGTGATTTGTAACTTGAGGGGAGTACCTTTTGTTCAGGTGTCACATTGGGATGACATTCAGGTGTCAGCATTGGGATGATTTAGTAACAATTCACTTTTCCCCACAGCTTTCCTTTTAATGAAGATATGATTATATAAAGAATTAAAACTTGGGTAGTATCAAGTGCAGTCCATCAATACTGAAGGATAATAAAAACTTTCAGTGGAAGAGGTTGAGTAATATTTAGCTACCATTAGGGGCTTTAGCTTATCCAGGACAAACCTTTTTTTTCCCCCCGTGACATGGAGTCATAAAAAATAGCTGGAACAAGAATAATTTCAAAGCGACAGTTTATTTAATATTTGTAATTGAATGTCACAGTTCCTCATGACCACAGATATTGCAAGGAAAAAAATCCCCAAGTCTGGGCATGTCTAATTCATTTTTCACTATTATGGATTTGAACCAGTAACTTTGGCAAAATAATTTGTTCTCTCAGCAGTAAGGAGCTGGTTACAGGTCGCTGTGATAATGTAATCTGCAATACGAATGTAATATTGCATGCAGCAGAGAGGGAAGATAAAACAGCTGTGCTGGGAGGTCTGCGGTTACACTGGATAATTGGCAGTTCAATAGCAGTTAATGACTTTTTTTCTTAATACTAATATGAATGTTGAATTTTCATTAGTTCATGGGTACATCTCCGTGGCGCAATACAGCACTTTGCAGAGATGCCAGAGGTACCTCTGGTACAGCTAGTAGAATTTCCGGATGCTGTGAAGTTATGTCAACACAGCTCTGTACAGAATGGTTGTACCAGTGGGAGTTATGTCTCTGAATAAGACTTGTCTCACAAGCTTTAAATAGGTTATCTGGTGTATGACCAGCATCCAGCCAGAGCTGATCATCAGGGTGCCCTTTAAGAGAAGCACTTCTGTAAGAGAGTATTTTTTGTTCTAAAACAGGTGTTTAAGACGAGGATGACTGGCCCTCCTGAAGTACCTATCTGGGGGTACTAATAGGGTAAGGGGATGGAGAAGACAATGAGAGGAGTTGTCTGACTTAGGATAAATGGGTTTTTTTCAGTTAACGTTGAAATGAATCCCACCTGTTGCTCTTTCTTAACCTGCCTTTTCAAAGATAATTAGAAAACAGCCCTGGACTGGTACACAGCTGAGCTTTAGTTGACTAAGTAGTATTAGCCAGCATGGTTAATGCACTGCATGTGAATTCCGTGCAGTGTGAGCTGCAGAGGGTTTTTCATGTACATTTTGTCTGAATCAAAACACCTGTAGGATAGAGAAGATAGCCTTTGAAAGCAAGCTCAGATCCATGAGATTAAAAATAGGTCATCCCTTGTTCTTTGAACTGAGGTACAAGATAGCCCCACTGTCTTACTCTGCTGGCCTGTTAACCATAAAGTTACTTGAAAGGAAGAGCTTCATTCCCCTAACTATGTCCTGTTTGCGTGAGGGATATTTTAAGTTTTCCCTTTCTGGTTGTTACTTACCCATCATGGCTTTAACATGTGAGCTCATTGCTTAGTTGCAATGTCAAATGTTGAGCTGTAATAAGTTAATGTAGATAGAAACAAATTGTGCTGTGCAACAACACTTGTCCTTCAGACAAGAGGATTCCTTGGGTCACTTCATTTGTTGGGTTACATCTATCCAGAAAGTACAGTTCATTGCATCCATGTGAGATCACGTATGCAGCATTTCTAGTGGGAGAGCTGTGATCTCCAGAGGGGCATAGAGCTGATCTGATTGGCAGAGCTGTATTAGACGACAGCTCATTTTAGAGCTCAATGAGCTTGTAGATAATTCATTGTGCCTTGTTTCTTTCCATTCTCTGTACAGTGAATGTGGCTTAAGCCAAATGCTCATCTGTTCCCCTTCTGGCAGTAAGTGAAGTGAATGCCACCTGCATGACCTCTTGACTCTACCCAGCTGTCAGAGCTTTTTTTTTCCTCTTTCAGACAATAGGTAGACAGATATTCCCTGCATGTTGGGAAACTGCTGTTGCAGACTTTTGTATGAGGGGTGAACTCCGTCTCCTGGTCTTGCTTGGCTTCGTGCCCCTTGGCAGCAGCTCCACGCAGTTCGGATGCTGTGTGTTGGCCTGCATGATTGAGCAGAAAGCTGTGCTAGGTGAGCAACAGCCACTGATGAAGAGAAGAAGGAGCTTGTGGTGGAACACAGGACAGCTACACTGAGCAGTTGACATGCGCTTACATTCAGAGGAGATGTTGTTCATTTCAGTTTAGATAGATAAGGGCCTGTAGGTGAAGGATTTCCAGAGTACGTACTTTGTGAAAACAAACTAAAGAAAGTACCAGAGTCCCCCTAAGCAGCCTTTGTTAGGTACCTAAAACGTAGGTGCAAATTAATTACATCGATGAGGTGCACTGGACTTCACCTTTACCTTGTGTGACAGAGAAAGCAGGTTGTCCTTGGGCTGTAAGGGCTTATGGAATATGTAGAGAAGTAGTTATCAGTACCTGCATGTGTTTGTGTGATGAACGAGAGGTGATTAAGAGAAATCAATTTTAAAGAGGAAATATCTCGTTTCCTTTTAATAAAAAATGGTGTCTCTTTTGGCATTTCACATTTCATCCTGTTTGGTCTTTTGTGGTGGGGGTTTTTTTGGTTTTTTTTTTGTTTTTGTTTTGTTTTGTTTTGTGTTGTGTTTTTTTTTTCTTTTTTTTTTTCTTTTTTTTTCCCCTCACAGAAAAATGGTTGAGCTAGCTGGGGAATAACTTAGCTATTTTAAAAATGCTGATTATCTGCAATTCTTTTTATAAACCACACCCCTCCCCCCCCTTAAACGGACAGAAAAAAAACCAAAAAAGGAATAAAAAGATGGGCAGTGAATTAACAGATGCATTTAAGGTAGTTGATCAGCTTATCTTTCCAGCAGACCCACTTTAGGCACATGCTCATATATTATTAACCTGACTGCATCAAGGCTGAATCTGTATGTCTTTCCCGGCATATCCATTTATGTGGCGTTGGGTGCCTTTTGAATTGGACACTGGTGCTGTAACTTGGAAAGGGAGGCTGGAAGTTTACATAATATAATCGTGTTATCCATTAGTATAATATTTTTTTATTGATTTTATAAATATCTGTTTAATGTCATCATGAGTGATCTGGAAGATGAGATACCTTCCAAGCTGGTATTCTACGATTTCATGGTCTTTACATTAAAAGGCAAAGCTTCTAAACTCCAAAGAGTATCCCTTTTGTGTAGCTCTCCTCAAGGAGTCATTTAGCCCTAACACTTGTGGCGTTATGCTTTTCTTTCATTAGTCACATCTATAAGGATCTCACTTACAATCTTGCATTATATTACTCTAAGTTACTTAGGGACACACATATGTAGTGTCATTTAGAAACCTGCTGGTGCAAAGGTTTATATATGAGCAAGGTGGTTTAAATGAAAAAAGAATTAACTCTACTGAGATGTAAGTATATCCTTTAATTTGACTGCTGGTGCTCACTGAGCAGCTGTCTTTAAGACAGAAGTCACAATAATTTACTGCTACTTTTCCCCATAAGTCCCTGAATGATTTTTGTTAATAGCTTGAGCAGGTGACCAAATCTCATGAGACTCCTGTATGAATCTTTTGCAATTTTTCTTTCTCATCACTCTTGACTCTTCTTTTGTGCTGGAAAGCAGGAGGCTGGTTTTTTATCATCATTATTTTTATAGTCCTTTTCCTAAGATATGTAGTCTACAAAACAAAAACAAACAGAAAAAAACCCCAAACAAGCAAACAAAAAAACTTGTGTGGGGAAAACCAGATCCATCCCTTTCCCTGAAAACACTGCTGAATGAAGGAAAATACAAACACAGCTCTGGCGCACAATTAGCTTGCCCTCCTGAGCTTGATACTGCAAAATATGGTAATAAATGAGTTCTAAAATTCTTTGCACCTCTATATGCTGTTTGTTTTTAACATTTACAGAGCAATATTGAATGTCGTCTCTACCCTAATGTGTGTGGCATTGTTGAATCCTGTATCTCTTTATATATTCATGTTATTGTGGTGCCCTTCATGATCATAAAACAAAAGCAAACATGAAATAAAATGTTATGATGAATCTATACCTAATGGCAGATCACCTTGGAGGGATTTGGTTAAAACATGGCAACAATGCAGTAACAGTGCTGTAGCTTCAGAAGGTGGATTTAGTTAATCGCTTCTAGAGGGCACAAAATTAAACACTACCTTTCAAAAAATGAGTGATAAATCTTCAGATACATGGAAAAAATGGGTATGAAGAATTGACTAGATGTAATGTTGATGAAGGCAATCAAAGGATGAAAGTGTCAGGGTTACTTTTCATTTTGTCATTGAATTGTGGTCATCTATCACTGCAACTAGATTTTGTCCTAGCTCTTACTGTGGCCGCTACTATGTTTCCATCTTCTTCTCCCTGTTGTTCCTTGCCAGATCTTCATGTCTATTATTCTTCACTCATCTTTTGTTGTCAGAAGTGTGATATTTTTTCATCAGTTTGTGCAGCATAACCAACCCCCTGCCAGTTAGGCTGTTTCATATTCTTCAAGATGCCCTTGCCTACAGCCAGCACCCTGGCCTCAGTGCTTGATGCTCAGCCTCAAGTCCTTTGCCATGTTGCTTTTTCTGCTGCTGTGGTAGAGCTGTCAGTAATTTTTATTTTTTTTTAATGGCATGCTAATTTCTTTGAAACCAGAAAGTGCTTATTTTTAATGATACCATTACACAATTGTCTAACTTGTTTATTTATTTTGACTTGAATAGCAGACATTTGTGCTGTATAAAGAAATTAAAGAAGGGTTATATTTTTCAAAAGCTTGCCGTACCAGACCTTTGCAGAAAAAATCCTCCAGTATACTCCTACCTTCGCTTTTGCTGTGTTGAGCCATAAACTGTGACTCTTTCTAGTGGCGTTAGAGAATGCCAGGAAGGAAGGTGAGAGGGAATTGTTCAATTTTAAATTACCGTATGATCACGGTAGAGTGAAAGTTTGATTTTATTTGGTTATCATCACTCAGCAGGGACGGGGTATGTTGATTGTTTTTCACAAAAACCATCGGTAAACAGGCAGGCACTCAGAAGGAGCTGTAGTCTCCATGCCCATCAAAATCATGTATTCAATAATCCTCCAAGAGAGTTATTTTATTGATTGACTGAAAAAACTCCAGGGGAGACTTGTTTAGCGTATTATGTCATATCAGACTTCTGAGGAACACATTGTCTTTTCCTTTCCAGGGCACATACTGTGTCAGATTTGGCTGTTACATGCAGTGGTGCAATTCCAGTGGTCAAAGAGAAGAGATTTTGGCCTATCTTCTGTTGTCTATCATACAGAATGGCAGAAGCAAATCCATCCAGCGCTAATGCTGATATCCTGACCATCAGTTATCCCATTGTGTCATTGTAGGATGGCACCAAAGCTACAGACTTGTGGATCTTCACACCGAGAGAGGAATTTTTAAGTAGTTAGGTGTCATCACCTGAATTTTTAGGTGCTTTGAAGGGCAAGGAATGTCCATGTTTTCAATTCTGTGTATATTCCCTGGAAAGCTAGGACCTCCAGCATTGTGAGTATTGGAGTGTGTGCTGAAACCAGCAGCAGAATTGTATGTAAATACAAAACTGAATTCCTAAAACACTTCAAATCTTCATTTCTCTGAAAAAATTTTTCAGATATTACCTGTGTTGATTGTCCTTTAATATGTTCAAATTTTATGTCTCATTCTACCTGCCTTTTGTTTTGTTTTGTTTTGTTTTGTTTAAGTGTGAAATATGTAACAGGACTAGGGCTGGTGTTCAGTTCAATATCTTCGTACAGCTGTGAACAGTATCACCCCTCAGGTTTGCAAGAATATTGGCTGGAGCTCTCAAATGTTGATGTGTTTCTAAACCCTGCTCTTTTGCATTAATTGCTCTCCAACTTATCTTTGTTGTTGTTAATAGAGGGTTCTCTTTAGTGGCCAATGACAGTAATGCCAGTTGGCATTCCTGCCGATACATTGTTTATCATTGTTCTGTAAGTTTTATGTATGAAAAAGATTTTTTTTTAAATTTGAGGTCTAGGAAATAGCCAGATCCTTTTCTGACATCTAGATGTTGGATGTTGTCTCAGTACAAGAGACTAAATAAGAAACTGAGGATTCTCTTTGGGCACGCTGTTGAAAATACCTCCCTGGAGCTAATATTCTCTTTCTGTCTTGATGAGATACAAAAAGGAGCTTGTCAGGCTGAGCAGAAAACAAAATTTGTGTGCAACGGGCTCTGTTTGACACTTAGAGGACTTGTCTTATTTCTGTAGTCTTTACTGTGCTGCAGTTCATGCTGAGAGCCGGATCAGCCTGGCTAGTTTGGGATCAGAGGAAAAAGAAGGTGTTTTGAGACAACTTTTCCCATTTTTCCCTTCAGCTGTTCTGTTCTATCTGATGGAGATCAAAATGTTTTCTTAATTCTTTTCAAGCTAAACTCCCAGTGAAAAATACGGAAACTGAATAAAAAGTTTTGTTATATCAACCAATAAGTTCAACACCATTTTTTCTCTTTATTTTCCCTTCATGGGAATAAACAAACCAGAGTATTAAACATGATAAAAGGGAAGGAAAAAAATATTTTTTAATTATTCAATAATCTTCAGAGGCTTGGTGTTATTTAGAGTTAGCATACATCCTAAAGAAATTATTAAAAACTACAGTTCAACAGTTACTGCTGGACCATGGAGAAATATCCCCAAGAACTGAACTTCCCTGACTTGCTTTTATGTTTGTGTGTGTCTGTGTTTTTTCTGCTGTCCCACCATGACTCAAGTTCCAGAAAAAAGGTGGTGAGGGGACGTGTACAGGCATTGCTGCCATTAGGTTACTTCACAACAGATTTTGGAAAACTTTCAGAAGTACTCTAACTCCAACCAACCCTACCAGTAAATTCTTGGAGCACTCACATGTGGTTTTGGCCCCTGCTAGCTGTTACTCTCTTTCCAAGCTTTCCGGGCACTGCTCAGGAGTTTGCAAGTGCCAGAGTTGCTTCTGACACTCAGCTATCATATGGACACCCCGTTTTAGAGGATGAGATAGTCTAATAGTGAGAACATGAGATGCTCATGCCAGAGTATATGTTTAATATTCTATTCATGTTTAATCCACTTGTAGAGAGATAGCTAATAGAGTCTCTTGAATTTATCTACTGATCTTCAGGGGTTTTTTTTTTTGGTACCAGAAGTACTGTCTGTACTGCATTTAACCTTACAAAGCATCCTCACTAAGCCATACATGCTGAACTTTTAAATGGAGGTGAATTCCCAGCAGGAATTCAGAGCTGGTAAAAATTCCCCACAGTTTTCTGTGACAAATGCTCGAGTGATGTTTGCAGTTCAGCTTTTCCCAAAGTATTTTTTTCTGGACAAAGCGCATGGCTCCAGACTCAACAAGCCTCAGCTGGATGCTGCAGTGGCAGGTTGTCTCTGTTGGGTGCCATGGCCAGTTGTGTGATGCCATCACCTTGTTCTATTCATCCTTGGCACCATTAGAGCCTTTTTGTGAAGCAAATTTAGCTTCCACTTTCCTTTATAGCTCTCCAAAGAAATTTTTCATATTCAGTATGTGTAAGAGATGAGGGAAAAAATGTCAATAAAGTTAACATGGATAAAAATTTGTTTGATGTATACTGACCAAATTAGGTGATTTTTTTTTCTTTCTTTCTTTTTTTTTCTTTTTTAATGCCGTGCAGAATTACTGTGGAAGCTTTATGTTAACCAAAGTGGGAAATTGTCTATTTTGGAATCAAATCAGTGGAAAAGGATGCCAACTGACATTGCCATTCCTAGCAGTAATCTGTAAGATTTCCATTAAAAAATGCCTTCTTGGCACTGAGCTCCCTGTGTGCTCTGCAGGAGGACTTCTCGGGGGCCAGAGAGCCTGTTTCTGCCCAAGTGTGTCTTGGCTCTAATGAAGAGTCTGACAAGTGAGATGTGGGTGAAGAATAGGTAGTTTACAAATCCAAGGTATAACACAGTCTGTAAGGGGATGGATGTAACTGTGTTTGAGTATAACTGGAAATCACTTTTCATTGATAGGTCTCAAAGTTTCATCTAAAGGGGGTTAACAGTCTTGTGCTGGGGGACAACAGACAAGAGAGGAAGCGTATCCTAGATCCTTCAGCTTACCAGTGACACAGCCTGTCTTCCTGAGCTCTGGTCCAAGTTTTGGTGACACAGGCTGATATTGTTCAGCCAAGTAGGTGCAGATCTGTGGAATGCAGCTGGGTGGCCAATGTCCATATTAAATGCAGAGAGTTTGCTTTGTAGAAGTAGTTCTGGTTTGGTTCAGTGGGCATAATTCATAGTTAGTGCTCTAAGTATGCTTATGGAGAGCTCTTCTGGCTTGGGCCCGTCCAAGTTGTACAGAAAAGTTATGGATCCCCCATCTCTGAAAGCATTGAAGGTCATGTTAGATGGGGATTTGAGCAGCCTGGGATAGCGGAAGGTGTCCCTGCTCATGGCAGTGGGGTTGGAACTAAGTGGTCTTTAAGGTCCCTTCCCACCCAGAACATTCTATTATTCCATGATTCTGTGACATGCTCCAGAACAGGTTTGCAGCATGCACCAGGGTGTAGAAAAGGGAAATTATTTGGTAGATGCACTTCAAAAGTATATTCCCAATTAGAACTGCAGTGCTAATATAGATAAATCAAAGCCATACCGACTCCTGTTTTAGAATTAATTGTCATTTCATTTTGGGACACTGAAGTGCATCTCCATCTGATGTGTTACTTGTTCATGACTTAATTAGCAACTAGTTTTAAGTGATACCTTCCTCTTTATTCTCTTTTTTCGACCATTTATGAGTGGCAGTGGTAAACAGGTGTAAGCGTTGCTATGTCAGTTCATACCAAATGTGTCTTAGCCCAGTATCATATCACTCACTGGGGCTAGTGTCAGATGCTTAATGAATAAGACAAAAAAAGCACTGTTTTCCTGGAAAAGTCTCCCAGCCTCCATGATTTTGCTTCAGAAATATTTTTGGCTGCAATTGGTTTCTTAATGCTTAATCTAAAGCATATTAAAATAAATTATTCTGCTTATTTGGCCTATATTCACCTATATCTATATATAAGTTTTGGCCAGCTTTTTTCTTGTACGTCATACGTTTCCACAACATATTGTTGTAACGCTCGTCATCGTTGTTAGCGCCGCTTATTAAATCCCCAGAGCTGCCCAGTGTTAACTACTGACATTGCCATGAAATCTGCCTCTATGCACACGTGCAGATTTTGGAAGTTGCTGACTTTCACCAGCTGTTTCCTCTGCATGTCAGAAAACTTTCAGACGCAAGTGTTATGTCTGTTTGTGGCTGTAACAGGGAAAAGCTGTAAACTCTCCCTTAAATTTCTGGACTTTCTAGTCCAGAATTTTCAAAGCAGCAGATCTTTGCTTTAAAATGCACTAGTCCTCAAAAATCGTTCTAAAGTAATGTTTGAATTATGCTGCTGGGAATTCAGGAAGAGAAAATCCAAATGTCTTTGAATATTCAGTCATGGATTAATAGAGACTACTGTTCCTCAAGCTCCTTTCGTTTACAATACCGAGTTCCACAGTATAAGGTAGTGTGTAATCCCTGAGATGAGAGTTTTTGATGACTTCAATGAACTTTAAAAAAAGAAACTGTAATACATTTTGAAAGAAGTTAAAATCTGTATTTTTTAATGCAGAATAGGATTTGAGAGCAGATGAGGTATTCTTTCCAGAACTCGTGGCTTCTCCATTTCTAATACGATAAAACTTCAAAACCAAGTCATTGTGAAATCTGGGACAGAAAATCCAGTAGAGCTCAGGTTTAAGTATTGCATCTCAGGGAGTGGACAATAATTTTTGTTTGCTTCATAAAAAAGTGGAAAACAGGATTATTTTCCTGTGGTGAGGTCATGATAGAGGTATCACACCTGAAGACAAACACCCTTAATCAGGAGTTGGTGATGAGTCCCCCAGTGTCTCAGATTAGACATAGTTTGTGGTTCCTACTACACACACAGACTTTTCACCGATGCAGTCTTTGTTTTTCAGTATGTACTTTCTCAGGTTCTTCACCTCAGCATCTTATTTGCTGTTCTCTACCCTGGAACCAGTGTAGAGTTTTCCAGATAAATCAGTTGCTGTAGTCTCAGGTGTGCTGAAGAGCAGGAAGTGAACGGAAAGTGAGCAGACAAAGGCAGAAGCTAATCCTGGCTGCACAGTGCTCAAAAAATCCCTCCAGTGGTTTTTTTCAAGTTGATTTTTTTTTCAGTTCAAAGACTTTTTTGGCCAAATGACCAGATGGTGCAAGAGAATTCACACGTCCCTATATATTCTTCACTCCTCCTTAACGACAGCTATGAGTTTTTAGACTCCAGTGTGGATTCCTGCTGTGATCAGATTCAGGGTGTCTTTTGAGGAATTAAAACTCTTAGTTTGGCAGGGTATGAAGAAAAGGCCCTGTAGAAGCCTTCTGGAAGAATTCTGGAGTTTAGGGCAGGAGCACACCAAGTAGTAGGCTTAGTATTATTACTGTAATGCTGATTTTTTTCCTATGTACTGCTATTTTAATATGAAATTGAATAATAGATAATACTGAAACATTTACAGAGATGTTGCAACAAAACATTGATTTTCTCCAATGACTTTTTTTTCTAAATTACATTTTCTCAAAATCAATATATTTGCAGAAAAATTTTGATGCTACTTTTTATCATTGTGGAAACAACTACAGTGCTATTGGAATCTACTCATTATGGTGCTAAGCACTCCTAGCCAGGTAAAAGAGTGTGTGTAACAAAACCACCATCTCTGTGCCTTCTGAATCTCTTTAGCACAAGTGGGAAAATAAAGATCTAAAATGGCTTTTTTTTTACTTAGTACTGTGTAGAAACAATGGCACAGCTCACTCCAGGAATGCAGAAGTGTATTAAAGCCCGAGCTTTAAAGTTCTTGTCACTGTTATTTTAGACAGCACAGGTAAAACCAGTATTTCAGCATATGATCACCACTCCTATGTTTTGTAACTTTATTCCATGTCGTGTTCTAGGAAGTCTCTGTTTGAAATCAGTTTATTGCATAGATATGATCGGCCATTATTTGATAATTTATTTTTAAGCTTCCCCCCTGCCCCCCCCCCCCCCCCCCCCCAAAAAAGCATGTCTAAAAAAAATTCAGTCCTTCCCAGTGAGATCCAGATGCATCAGATACTTTCAGAGAAGTAAGCATAACATACCTATTAAATATTTCTCTGAGGGTTTATAGTTGCAATCAATTCTGACTGACTAGTCTCAAAAGATAGCATGTGAATACAGCCTATTAGGCAGACCTTTATGAGCCATTCTAAAGTGACATCCCCTCAAAAAAGGTCTGCTGCTCTTAGGGTATTCTCTACGAAGTTAGCTGGATGACTGCATGAAGAGTATGGTTGTCACTGTGGACAGGGCAGATGTGAAGAGTTGTTAAGCTATTTTGTCTGATGAAGCCCAGGATGAAAAAGATAGCATTAGGACTGGGTGTACCAGCTGCAGTGTGCATACAGATACAACAGCATATCCTTAAACACTCTGTAAGCAGGTTGAACTGAAGCAGAGCCTGTCTAAGAGTGTTGTTCTATACCAGGATTGTAAAAGTTGTTAACTGGTCCATGTATTGATTAGATTTTTAATTCCTAGGTAAGACCACAGGTATCAAAAAAACCCACAGAAAGCCCTCAGCTCTCAGCACAGACTTAGTGCTGGGGCCATACTGGGATAATTATGTGCTCCTTTAAGATCCCGCTGTTCTGCTTACAGTCCAAGCTTAGGAAAGCAGGTCCAGGTGTGTGCAGCGATATGGCATTTTAAAAGCCATGTCATTGAATTAGAGTGATTGCTGCTGGAGGAGCAAGACTGCTTTGGAAATTGCTGTAAAATAGAGACTGAATCTCCTTGAATCTTATGCTTGATGCATAATTTGCCCATTCATTTTCACAATAGAATTATTTAATATGTTTTTTACGCTTTAACCACCACAGAAAGTACATATTTTATATTCTCAATAACTTGTGTAGCTACATATATATTAGTGAATTACAGTGAAGAGGAAAGGAAATACTCCAGATGAAATTGAAAAGGCCTTCTTTAAGTTGCAGTATTTTCAGTGGCGTCTTCCAGTGAGACTGCTAGTAGTAAGCAACAAGCTGCCTCCTTGCCAGAACCTTCTGAATTGCTGCAGAAAGTTTTTTTCCTATTTTTGGTGCTGACACATGACATGCATCTCAGATGGTGGCCTCTGACTATTGTCATGCACCTGATACAGATGACAAACCTGTTTCTTTGATGAGATCCTCCTCCCATGACTCAAGACGTGTGCCAGTATCTGCAGTATCTCATTTCAGAAATTAGTGCAGAAAACTGTGACTTTTGTATCAATTGGGATTTTTTTTTTAAAAGGAGATTTATATCATCCCCTGTCTGAAAATAGCAACTATGCTACATTTCACTGGTTTAGTTTAGTTTAGATTCAGTGTGCTAGAATAAAGTTACGGATTTACTTGATTGCCCTCCATAAAATGCCCAGGTTTTGATCAGGTTATTTTTTGGGGGGGAAATGTTGTATTTTCTTCTTTTGCCTGTGGAATAATTTAGTGTGAGGGTGGCATCATTTAACTTTAAACTTTATTAGTTATACCTATGCATAAAACAATCTGTTTAAATTAATTGGAATGATGACTGCAAAACATGTCTTAGGACCAATATTTCCATAACATGCTGATTTAGGAAACATTTCACAGAGGAATACAATAAAATGGGCAGGCAAACATCCCATCTTCAAAAATATCTCTGTACTGGGTCCTAAGAACATATTAACATAAAAAATTATTTCTTATAATTTTGTGTATATCTTACTGATGCATTGGACTCCAAATACTACGTGCATGTAAGGATACTAATAAATGTAAAAAATATTTATTTAATAGTGCATAGACAAACATGTAATTATTTATAACTTTTTGGTTGCTTAATACAATATTACTCATCTGGATTGTCATTTTATTTTCCTTTAAGATGTCCCATAATATTAGAAATTAACACAGGCAAACTTTGGACATTTTACATAAATGTGTCCTGGCCTGTTGTCATTTAATTTTTCAAAATGACTTTTTTTTTTGTACAGATCATGTTTCTGCTTGAACAGTTCATATGATGCATTCTTGTAGTGTCTGAACTGCTTCCCCTCGTAAGGTAGGCATTTGCCTCCAAGGTACAGTCCTGCGTTGCACTCAGTCTTCTGCAAACCCAGTTAATGTTTTAGAAAGGTAAAGTCATGGATAATTCTATATTCTCAAAGAGGAGGAAGTAGGATGAATCAACACTAAATGTGTTGTTTCGCCAAACTCTGTTTTTTTGTTCCTGTGCATTAAAAAACAGTGCTTTAAAGAGTATCCTTCTTTCAGACCTATAATGATAGCAAAAATAAGTCCTGTTTCAATTACCACTGTGCACAGTTTTTTACCTAGTACTTACTTGGATAAAATTAGAGGATAAAAATTAGTTTATTTTGAAATATATATTTTTTTGGTAGCGTGGCTGAGTATTTCGTAATAATAAATTGGATGACTGCAAGCAAAATGTAGAGAAACGGTATTAAAAAAGGCTTCTTTTCTTTCTACAATTTCATTTTTATATTGAAAGTTTTCAAAACCAGGCGTTGACCTATACTTTTTAACATGTTATTGTTAAAACTCTAAGGTACACTTTTTCATTGGTTTTACTGCAGGGACTGATAAAAGCAGTAGCAGTTCTGACATTCTCCCTTCTGGCACTTATTTTAAATGGTCTTTTATACTTGGAGAGTTCATCATAAATTTCTAATGCTAGTGCCAATGAAGTTTGTTACAAGTTCTTGTACTGCAGTGACACGTAGTGTGTTTCATAATGCAGCAGAGTGGCTGCTGGAGGAGAAACCCTCTGAATAAGCTGTAAGTGACTTCCAAACTCTCAAAGCAACCCAGAGAGTCTCTGGAGGCTCTGGGTAGGTTTTCTGCTATGTTAATTAAAACCAATTTCTTTAATGTAAAGAACCTGCCTTGATTATAGTCATAAATTTCTAATCCCTTTTTTGTCATCCCTTAGAAGCGTGGATGATTTCTGACACAAATTATTCATTTTGGATTAAATGTTTTTCTCGTGTTCTTGAGTGGAAATAGGAGCAAATGCAGCTTCACCTTTTGGGAATAGAAGTGGTTTTAAAAGATGAACATGTCTTGCCATTTTTATTATTTTCTGTATCACAAAGAAACAGAGATGAGGAGTTGGGGATGAAAAATATATTATTCTTCCCACAGTCCTAAATTTATTGCTCCACCAGAAACCAGATAGAACTTGAAATACTTTCTGTCCCCTCAGAACTGCTAGTTTTAGTCAAATTGAGAATATTTAACTCCCATGCAATAGAGAAATCTCAGAAGGAGCAGGTTGCTGCAGTGGTGTGAGTGACACGGGTGAGGCAATGAGGGGCTGCTCCCTTCTGGGAGTCTTCCTTGAGGAATCACCATTTTAAGACCTGTGCCGCTCACCGCGGGCGATGGAATGTTGCAGCAGCTGTGGTCTTTTAATTCTTTTTCCCTCTTGCTGACAGCACAAACCTCTGTACCTGCTTCAAAGAGAGATTGCCAACTGCAAAGGGAAGGGAAAAATAAACATTGCGTGTGTTCTGGGTCAGCTTTGTCAGTGTTCTCTGCTCTGCTGAAACATGCTCAGCCCCTGAAGGAGCGCAGCCCCAAGGACCACAGTTTGTAATCTGGCTGCGGGAATCTCCTTTCAGTTCATCTATTCAAAACCCCCTTGGAAGTGACAGCATTTAGGTTTTTTCCAGTCAGGTTTTTTCCACACTCCTTTTGACTTGGTTCGTAGCGGCGTTGTGGCAGAGTGATGCAGAAAGGATGGAGAACAAGGGGGAAGCCTTGCCAGGGTCGTTCAAACTGGCAATGATATTTTAAGTCCTGGCTTCAGCTTCACTGTGAGGCACGCTCTGGTCAGGGTGTGAGTTACAGACAGTCCTGATGTGAAGGGTTTTGCTAAATAAAAGTGAATAAAGGTGCTTTCCTGACTTGGTGTTGTAACCGGGGGAAAAATGCTTTTAAAAGGGTTTTGGTTTTTTGTGGAAAATTTTAGAAAATAACAGTTTCAAGGTTTATGGTCTGTTTAAAGACATAACTTAATAAATGACCTGATACTTCAAGAGTAAAATATTTTATGAATAAAGCCTTATTTTTCCCTTACATTGTTCTCATGCTTGGCTAGTTCAAGTGCAACATTATGTACAGTAGTAACTGGTGCCTTGTTTTATGTCACATAATCTTTTTTTGCATATTACTTTTTAAAACCAGAATGCACATTCTGTAGGAATATCAGGAAAGAAAGTCCAAATAATTGTCAACAATTAGTTAGAAATTGTTTACATCTCAATGAAGGAATGGCAAATTGGCTTAAGGTTTAAGTGGCATCACATCAAGCACAAGAATAGTTTCTCTAATCACCAGATGACACTCTAAATTAACACCCTAATCCTGAGATAATCTCTTCTTATAATGCACAGATATTGAAAAGATTAAGAGCAATCCAGAGTCATTACATCCACATACCCATGACTAATCTGTATGGTGGCTGTTTAGAACAACTGAGGAAGAGGTAGTTGGTGGGATTTGTTGAGCTGTGGATTTAGAGTTAACTGGTGGAAATCTTCATTTATAAATTGCATACCTACATGCTTAGGAAGAAGCTGTTTCAAATCATTAAGTGACAAGATGACTCACTCAGAAAATTTGAATAATATAGTTTTGGGTGTACATACCTCATTTGTAAAATGCATTTCTTCAATACCATTGTGTTCCTTAGCAAAGACAAGTGAGACAAACGATTGAAAATGCAGAAGTATTAGACCTCTAACATTTGCCTTTGAAGAAATCATTGACCACTTTTTGTCTTCAGTACATTTTTGAATTGAGGTCTGAGTCATATTTGTGACATGATCTTAAACTCCAAGGAGTGTGGAACTGGAGCGATGTGAAATTCCTATTCCTTGTTAAATGTGAGAGCCAGCACCAGAGCGGAGGGATGGGCTGGGATCATGTGACAGAAGAAAATCACAGTGCTGAACGGGAAGGTGGCAGTGCTGTTTTATGGCCAGATGTCAGATGTGAGGTCTAATTATGTCAGTCACATCTTGAAATGGATTATGAAGTAAAGAAAGAGAGAAAGAGAGATAGAAAAAAAGAGAAAAGTGCAGGAATTTGGTAGGATTTGTTCTTCTTTGAAGTTTTAGTGAAGTAGACATAATTTTTGATTCTTCTCTCATGAGGCTGGTCCTTCAAAAAGTCTTTATGAAAGGCCCTACGCAGTCTTTTTTGATGTGAAGTTGGAGTACTGTGAGTAAATCATAAGTGATTGAAAGAAGCATGTTCCGTTTCAGACTAATGTAAAATAAGTAGTAGTTAACTTTCTTCAGTCTTCCATTAGGTTCTGTATGTAAAGTTCTTTTTTCACTTATGATAGGGATGGAGAGATTTGAATATAGAAGTGGATAGTCTTCAATTTTATAGCTGTTTTACTTGACAGCTATGTGCCCAGATGTATTTCTAACTGTATATCTACAATAAGTGTATCTGAGTATGTTGGAGAAGGAAAGAGTCCAAATTATCTGAAAGGCACCATGATTCATTATTCCTTCTCCAAGGGAGATTTCTCTGGCTTGACAGCTCTGAACCTTAGCCATTTTATTTAAATTTTCAGACAGTTGACAGAGAGCATCAAAAAGACAGGTTTCATTGAAATCCCTTGACCCATACATTATTGAGAAAACACAATAAATAATTCTTCCACTGTTTTAGTATTTTTATGGGGAGTTGTAATGTTTACATGTGTCAAGACCATAGCCTAATTTGTTATTATCACAACATGAAGTCTGTCTACAACATGGCATACTTTGATTTTGTTATAATTGAGAATTTATTAGGGTATGTGCAGAAGGCTCCCTTTTTTTTTTTTTTTTCAGACAATAAAACCATATTAAGAATTGATAACTGACTATGTTATGCATAGGTAAGAGTCAGTGTTTAGCTTCAGTGTTTGTCCACTGAGTGAATGGCTAGTCATTTAATTAACTAAATATGTATTTATTGAACAGATTTGAAAAGATACATTATGCAGTGTAATTGAGTTGTAGTTCTACTATATTTGTTTATCACCAAAATCACTCAATTTATGTTATTTGGATGAGAGCTAAGGCATAATTAAATTGCATCAGGTTTTCAAGGCATGTATAGGAAAAATTTTACTCTCTAATGAAAATGTTAAGAGGAGGAAGAACTAATTTGGCCTGGGTTGTTTACAGCTTTGAGCTTGCATATAATTTTACCACAACTGTTTCAAACCATTTATTTGATGTCCATCCTCATTTCTTTGAAAAATAAGGGAGGGAATGAAAAAAACTGCTGGAAATTTGGAAAAGATTGTGCTTGCTGTTTGCAGAGGTTTCAGTCTATATGGAAAGCTGCTGCCAAATCACTTCACAACCTAATATGTACTAGTGTATTTAATTAAATTGGTTGTATTTGGGACAAATTATTTGATTTGGAGGATATTGAAAAACCTATCTTAAACTTTGTGAGGTTTTATAAATCAAGCTGATCAAGCTGCCAAAATTTCTCTCAGTGACTGGAGTAAAGGACTAAGGCTACTTTTGCATTTTAGGGAAGGGAATTTGTGCATAGACCTCAACTACAGGCGCTCCACTTCTAAAGTCAAATGTGCTACTGCATGCTTGCAAAGGCTGGGTCACGAACTCCACTTCAGATTTTCACATGCCAAGGTGAAAAAACCCACTTTAGCAAACATCAGGATGGATTATTCGTGCTTACAACTGTGAAACACCGATGTTCTGCAACACTAGTATCTTGAGGAGAAGCTGCTGGTAAACAAACACATGTAAGTCAACATTTAATCCAGAAATATACTGGAAATATAAAGTAAATTGTTTACTTTGGTGATAGTGAATATTTTAGGTAAAGGAAGAAAAATAATATCAATGGGTACAGAGTTCAAGAACTGTTAATACAGATAAAAATACTAGGTTTTTTTCTATGAAACCCCTAATGATAATACCTGTCACAAACGATTGCTTCAAAAACTTATAGTTGAACTAAGTGTGGCAGATATTATACCTGGATCTTAAGTACAAAACTTCTTCTTCTGCCCTCCATTATCCTGCTGATGTATACTAGGCTCTTACTGAATGGCTGCACAGAAATCACGATTTAACTTACACTGCTTATCCCAGGCTGGAATTTTGATTAGTTAGGATGAAAATATCTTCTTTGTTTTGCCTACTTTGCCTTTGTCATAGATTATGTAAAATAAAAATTGTGTGCTTTTAGTTGTACAGATGATTCGATAATATTTATACTTCTTTTTGTAATGCTGGGATATGGTGCCACCATTCGTGTCCTTATAAAATGTAGTTAGGTATTGAATGTTTGCCTTCAAAAATGTTCAGTCTGAGGTGCCTTTCTTTTTAGCACTGTGACAACAGACCATGAAGTGGAGCATACTCAGGTCTCCTGATGCATCTCCCACAATATTTTCTTCATTATATGCTTAGTATTGTTTTAATGTTTATTTAACAGGTCTTATTTACTTCACTGCAAACTGCAGCTGAGAGGCATCAGACTATCTATACGTGTGCTTAAAATTTCATTGAAGTGTCTAGTTCAGTTTAGGAAGATGTTAGCTGAAGTGATACATTTGCTGAAATGGAGTAAATACTATGATAAATCTTTGAAGTTCTTTCCTGTCCATACTTCATGCAAACCACTGTCCTCCAGTACTAGAAATCTCAACTTTATTTATAAAAAAGTCCAGTAATTTCCTCCTTAGCTGAAATACAGCTGTCTAGCTCCATAGCGTTTCTTGTGTTGCACTTGTAATAGCTTTGCCTTAGAGGATGCCCCAAATGAACAGTGCAGTAGTAGTATAGATATGGAAGATAAGTTTCAAAAGAAATCACCTCTATTTCTGCTGCAATGAACAAAATCTGGGTTTTCAAAATGATCCTAGAGCCCCTTACCGATTTTCTTCATCTTTGTCTTCATCTTCTTTGCTACCTCTGCCTTCTTATATCATCCACATTCTTTCACTGGAATATTTCTCTGACATTACTGGAGTGCAGTTTTTCTGCTTTTGTTTGTTTGTTTGTTTCTTCTGTTCCCTCCCTATTGGTAAAATACCAGAGTGTTTTTCTGCTAGAAGTTTTCAGACTTCCCTGTTCCAAACCAAGATCATGATAGGGCAGTGTTGATGTCCTTTTTCTGGAAACGCCCCACATCCAGAAACAAATATACCTTGTGCTACATTTGCTGTCATCTACTTCAAAAGGGGGAACTCCGTGGAGTCATCCAAACCAGAACTGGCTGGAGCTGGCTACATCCCTCCTCGAAGTTGTGTCTTGGGGACTGGTTCTTTCAGGGGCATATCAAAACACACAGTGGCTGTGCCTGTTGGAGCAATGGTGTCACGGTCCTCATGCACGTCATGTGTTTGGAGGCCCTGGCTAGAACTTCTGTGCCATGGTGCCATCCTACTGCTGCACCATGGGCATGAGAGCATGAGCAGGATGTCTCACCTCTCTGTTTCCATTTGTGTATTTACTCAGTGCTCGTCTGTGTCACCTACCACACAGAAAAACCTGTCATGTCTGAACAGTTTCTGTCTTGCAGTCCATCAGATTACTTTGGGAAGGAGACCTGTTCCAGCATCACTGATAATTTCAGTATATAAGAATGCAGTACTTTGCATATAGACACTGAAATACCTAGTCAAGCAGATGTTGATTTGCCAGATTTTATCTGTCAGCTTTCAGTGTTTGACCACCTGGATGCTAAAAACACAGCCCTGGCAGACAATCTGGAGATGAAACTGGGATCGTTTTAGTCCTGAAGCTGATCAGGAGGTGCCTACCCAAAATATGCCAAAAGAGTTTGCATTGTGTCCAAGAACTTTGATTCTGAAATGACAGTGGAGTCCTGTCCATCAACACTCTCAAAGGCCGTGAGTGTCATTCCATCCCATGATTTAAAAAAAAAAAAAAAAAAAAAAAAAAAAAATTATCAGAAGTGAGGTTCCTAAGATTTTGGAGAAGACACTTTACTGTGCTGTTTACCTGAGCAGGCATTGGTTATATTTAAACTGCTGTATGTGTCTTCTGCAAGCACTGAAGCAATTTAAGTTTTGCTCATAGAAATGCTCTGGGCATAAGAACATGAAGCTTGCAAACTGGAAGTCTCACCATTTACATAATGATTAGTAGTATAGTAGGAAAAACAATGTCCACCAGTCTTCATCATATCAGCCTTAACTTAAGAGTCTGCCTCTGCACTTCTAAGGCTATTATTTAGTAACTTACTCCTGGTTCTCACACGGGATGGAATTCTGACTCCCATCAAATTCTGCCATTGCAAGGGATGGCATTCAGTAATTTTTATGGTACTTTCTGTTCTCTTAGAAATCTGTAGTGGATTTATTTAAGTGCAGCCAGTATTTCCCGAGGACTCTACCATGCCCTGTGTGCAACATGATTAAAGTTAAGAAGATGTGGTCAGTTAAATAATGGAGTTAAATAATGCGTTCAGGACTTGGCCTGCTAAGACCAGTGTGCAGGCTGAAATTATTTGAATATTTGCAAATCTTATTTGATTGAAAGGTGTTCCTTTCATACACTTCATAACTTCACACACTTCACAACTCCAAAATGCTGGAAATATCTTCATAGCAAAATGTCAGCAGTCTAAATCAGCCTGGACAGACAGTCCACTCACTGCAGGTATAGCCTTGAAATAATCTTAAAATAGCCAGTGTAGGCTTTCTTTAGAGATCATCTGTATATTGTTTATCCTCAGACATTAGGTTGTGCCATATAGGGAAACACCAGGTTTTTTAAGGCACTTCTCTTCTACAAATCATCCTTTTCCTTTCCGGAAACACTTCTAAGCTTGTTTGGTTTACCAGGCTAATCTGTACAGCTTGGAAAACAAATCTTTAGTAGCAAATACTTCTCATGAGTTGTTCTTGGCCAGTTCACAGATGGAGAACACTTGGTGAACTGTAAGCAATGGTGTTTGTAGTGATGACTTGCTGTTAAGAGGGCCCATGTGGCAGTGGATGAGTCAAGCTGATGAGATGCACAGACAACTGTACAGGTCTCTGTATCATAAACAATTTTTGCAGAACATGTGGTAGTACATGAGCTGCTGCATCCTTCACCTTGCACACCTGTCCTGCCCAAAAACGTGCATTTATCTGGGGAACTTCTCTGGGTATCCAGCAAAGAGGTAAAATCTGTAAATCATAGACTTCTGTGATTCAAGCATCCCATCTATTCCAGCTGGAGTGATGAGGTCAATGTCAGCTCAGCAGCTGTGCAAGTGAAGATGGATTTTCAATTTAGAAACACAAGTTTTGACAAGATTGCCTTTCTTTGAGGGTACTGGAATTTGTGTCAGATATTTTACTGATTAGTATTTGTGATGTTGATTTGGATTGCTCTAAGCCATCTTTTTGTTGTTTGTGTTAACTCAGCATTATCACTTTGTAGTTTTGGTATTTAAGGTGGCTCAAGTTTTAGAGAGCCTTCTTATGTATTCATCAGGCAGCAAAACTGTTGTCTGAGATTTTGCTTCTTTCAGGCTTTATTAAGCTGTGGAAATCCCACTTCTCTTATGTCATCTGGAGCATGTTTAAAGCAATCAGGAGTGTGATTAGACATACCCATGCCATCACCTTCGTTCTACACTGGCAGGAGGATCTATTACAACTTTTCTGTCTTTTCCTCTTTCCCTTTCCCTGGCTCTGCTTATCATTGTTAAAATGGTCAATGGTCTAATCTGTGTTCTGATATCAGCTACCTACTGTAGCTATCTTTGCACCTGCACTTGTTAGTGATCAAGGAATCAGACTAGTAGTGAGTAAATTATAATACAGGGATTCCTCCTGGGCTCCTCTCTCTGTTACTTAACAGGATGTTTTGCCAAGTGCCACCCCACCCACCCCCCCAAAAAAAAAAAAAAAAAGATCAGCTAATTGAACAAACCCATCCAAAAAAGCCAAAGCAAAACAAACAAAAAAACCACAAAGCACAAACCAAAACAAACAAAAACCAAAAAAAACCCCAAACCAAAAGATACAAAACCCTGGTGAAAAAATACTGAAGAGAATTGCTAGGTAACGCTTAAATGATTGCAAATAGCTTGGGATGTGTTTTTCAAAAAAACAAAATAAAAAAATAAGTTTTTCTGGGACTGTCTTATATTTTGTTTGATTTTTTTTAAGTCAAATCTGTGTTTTAGCAAACCCATCAGATTTCACTTTGAAAAGAGAGAGAGTAGGATCTGATTCTGATAGTCCTACCTTTACTGATCAGTTCTTTTACATTTGGGGTTCAGGTGGCTTGAGAAAGGCTTTCTGCAGCAGAATGAAGACTAGAGTCCAGCCTTCCCTGCAGTTTTCTTGTGTAATATTAGCAATTTTATGCAACATAATTTAATACTTATGTGATACAATTTGCAATGAAAGATTCCCTCCCCCCATTCCTGCTCACACAGGTTCCTTTGCTTGCTTTTCCTATTCAGAATGTAAAGGTTGCCCCAACTCTCATTCTCTATGAAGAGTTTTTCCAAATTCCCTTAGGACACTTTGGTTTATATATAAAAGAATGTAAGGTTTTTTTGGTTTTTTTTTCAGATACTTTCATTCCTGTTAAAGAAGACTTCCTTTCCTTTTGGGTATTTACCTAAGACTACAGTTTGATAATTACCACTGAAGTGCTGCTTTCTTTGTATTCAGCTCTTAATGATCCAGAAAGTACCAATCACTGAAACAGTTATTAAAATTCTTAGTAAGTAGATGCAATTTAAGAGATCCAGACTGTCCAGAGGGCAGTAGACATAGATCTCTATTAGAAATGCAAGACATGTAAACTAATTTTTGCCAGCAGTTAATCAATAGCATGAAAAGTAGAAAACTTCTGACACAGTAATAAGTTTAATTACTTTTCAGTTCACTTTGGTAGGCAAAAGTTTTTCTAACTCTGTTCTGAAAGCATCAAGAGTTTCCTATGATACTGTGAAATCTTTTGGGCATGTCAGAACATGAGTAATCAGATTTTTTGGGTTTTAGCTCTTCTCTACTTTCAGAACTGAAATGTCCTAATTGTATATGATGCTGTTTAATGCTATAAATGCACAGTGTCTAATTTTCCTTTTCCTTTTAAATATCCTTTTGGTTCCTTAATACATAGAATAGTATATATTATATACCTTAATAAACATTCTGCAATATTCATAAATTTTTCTTCTAGAAAGAAGAAGAGTCATAGAACCATTTCTATTGGAAAACACCTCTAAGATCATTGAATCCAACAATTAACTGTATCCACAAGTGCCACATCTAAATGTCTTTTAAGTACCTCCAGGGATAGTGACTCAGCTACTTCCCTGGGCCACCCAGTGTTGTTGCTTGACAACCCTTTTGGTGAAGAATTTTTTCCTCCCCTGGAGCAACTTGAGGCCATTTCCTCTTGTTTTATCACCAAAATGAAGCATGTGTGTGTATTTGACTAATCATTTTCTTCTTTTGGGTTGGTGGTTTTTTTTTTTGTTGGTTTTTTTTTGTGGGTTTTTTTTTGGGGGGGGGGTTTATTTTTTTTTTTTTGGTGAGTTTTTTTTTTTTGTTTTTTTTTTTTTTTTTTGCTTTTGTTTTGTTTTTTTAAGGGTATGTTGGGGATTGGCTACTTGTGTGAACAATGGACTTAAGTGGGTTGTAGGAACATCCTTTTGTTCTTGCCTACAATACCTTAGTATCTTGTTGAATTGTGGGTTGCCAAAGGGTTTCCAGTATCCTCACCCTTAAAAATGGGAGACTAGGAGGCAACATTGATCCTAGAAGATTTGACAGTAAAAATGACTGCTGTGGTGGAAAGTGTGTGTGTGCTCTGACATTTTCAGTATTGAGCAGAAATGTGTAGTCCAGCTAGGTAGTTACATGGAGATTAATTTGCTTCAAGACTGAAATGGGGAATCTAAAACAGAACAAATAGCAACTGGTAAGATTTTTACATCACAAAAGATTAGCAATGCTTTAGAACATACAAGTCTTCAAAACCAGGGAGGAAAATAAGCACAAAGCCCCACAGGCTGCCTTTATAGAATCATAGAATATCCTGAATTGGAAGGGACCCACAGGGGTATAGTTTATGAAGAAAAAAGTGTTAGAAAATCCTGTATTAGGATCTCTCTATGACAGCTAATGATTGACTTGGGGCTTCAAAAAACATTTCAGGTAATTGAAATTTCTGCTGCATGCAGATCTGTTGCTTATTTTGTGCTGCTTCAGCATTTTTCAGAATAAAATCATGGTACCTTTAAGTGAACATATGTAATATAAGAGATTTAGTTGAATTGCTCCGAAATCTTCCTCACGTATATTCTCTGGAATTGCGCTGCAGGTGAAATTGGTTCTTCTTTTTTTTCTTTTTTTTTTTTTTCCTCGACCACTGAATTATATTCTGAGTTATTATTTTGCATCAAAAGGCAAATGCTAATAATAGCAATCAGCTTGCTTACTCCGACACCCTAAGTGTGTAAGTGGCATAATGATTTCAGCTATGGTGCTTTATCAGCAATATGCTTGGGTCTGTGCCAGCTAAAGAGTGTATAGTATAAAATAAAACCACTGATGTACTAAGATTAAGAATTTTTATTATTCCTTAAAAGTACAATGTTTTAAAAACTATTAAATATAAGATTGTTCTCATTCAGTCTCTGACTCGCTTTATTAACACTAACTGTAAGATTTGCTTGAAGAATTGTCAGTAGATAGATTTGCTTTCTCACTGCTGCACTAATCTAAGATTCTACACATGGCTTAAATTATACGTGATGGAAAAGAGAAGAGTAGAGAATTTAATTAAATTAAATGACCAAGTTGTCTCAGTCCAAACACATTTGGTCAAAAATTGTGCCAGCAATTGCTGTAACAATGTTAAGGCTGACCCCAACTGAAATACAGCTATTTGAATTAAAAATAAGTAAGTAAGTAAGTAAATAAATAAATAAATAAATAGAAACAGAAGCCCCTTAAATAAAGACCTAGTGCATAATATTAGCAACAAAGAAAGACTTTACAGCTACTAACTGAAGTTTTGTTTGTGTATGCCACAAGGACACACACTTCTTGATGAAGTGTCTTGCTCTGAATTCTGCTAAAGACTTGACAGAAAAGGTCCACAAAAACCGTATTTTTTCCAGGTTCCCTGGTGACCAGCACATTATCCATCTAGTAGTTCCCCTACTACACATCCAGGCACTAAAATGGTTTGTCTGAGAGCCCCTTGCTCATAAAAAATGATTTTCCCATACATGCACAAAATGGTTATTCAGAATTTCTGTCTCTTGCTGTCTCAGGTGACAGTCAAACTCTCCTGTGTTCCAGAGCTACGTAGCCCTTGTCAAGTTCATCCTTCATCCCAGACCAAAGCCTAAAAATAGAGCTCTGGTGGCAGTACGTTTCAAATGTGATAATGTATGTGTTTTCCATATTTAATCTGTATCTTACATATTCTTCTGAACAATATCTTATAAAATGGAAAAAAAATCCACCAAAAGCAACTCCCAACACCTTAGGGTTTATTCTTCTTTACTTACTCAAAAATAGATTTACATTTTTGTTCATTCATTGATTCTTACTTTCTCTTCAAAGTCTTAAGATATCTTAGATATTCTGTTATATTGTGATGTGATACTTTGGTGCATCAATGTTTTCTTTGGTAGGAACTCTTATTTTGTAACACATGAAACAATGTAATGATTAAAAGAAAATCTTCCGTTGTGTTTTGATATCAACACCTTTAAAAATATTGTTATTGTAGTAATCCTTTCAATAGAAGCCAAACCCGATGGCTTAACGTAGACCACCCTTCTGAATTTAGTGTTAGTGAAGCAATACCAGAATTCATAACTGCTTTAAAAATTAAGGACAGAGCATTAATGTCTGGTTTCAGGGAAAAGAGGACTCACTGCTGTGGGAGCTGGGGGTGCCATATTTTCTCCACTGGCAAAGGTGGCTTTGCTGCTTTCTCTCTCCTGTGGCCCCAAATGTTTCTTCTGCCGTTGCCACCTATGTGCCAGGCTGACAGTCATGGCACTGCAGGGCTTGGTCCACCCTTGTCAATTATTTTGCAGGCAATGTACTTCACAAAAAAGCTCTACGACCGTGGCATTGGCACAATTGCAAACCAGCATGCAACAATACAGAAATTTGAAACAAGGTTTTATAAGTGTACAACTTCAGTTATATTTTTTTGATGTTTTCAGTTTTCCTTCTAGAAACAGTTACTGCTTTGTTTTACATTTTCCCTCAGATCTTCCCTTCAAGGTATTTATTGCCATCTTTAAATCCCATCCTAATTACAGTGTTATGAGGGCAATAGATATAATTTGTTTGTTCATTACTTTGTTGTCCTTGTTTGAGGATGTTTTCCTTTGTCAGATAAAAATGCTTTGGGCATATGTCAGCTGGCTAGCCAGCATTGTTTTTGAGTTTGGGCTGTAAACAAAGTGTTTATGTTAAATAACTGTTCCTTTTCCCAGGAGATGAAGTGGGTAGTGCTGAATTCCATTATTACCTCCAAATATATGTGAACTAAATCCACAGTTTTTCTAACATACACATGCAGAACTGATCATTATAAAAAAACCCATAAATCTGCACAATCATGCTGGCCGTCCCTGTCTCTTAGTACAAATAATCATGAGCATGCATGAACATGCCTGTGGTGGTTGTGCCCTCAACTCAGGCAGCAGCTAATCTTGCTGAGGACACGGAGCTGCTCTCACTAAATGAGAAGTTGGATGGTACCTCAGCATCAAGTGACTGTACTCACAATCCCTCATTCCTGT
Source organism: Hirundo rustica (assembly GCF_015227805.2). Classification (NCBI taxonomy): domain Eukaryota; kingdom Metazoa; phylum Chordata; class Aves; order Passeriformes; family Hirundinidae; genus Hirundo; species Hirundo rustica. The sequence continues at coordinate 86,438,850 of NC_053451.1, forward strand.
TCATGAAGTACACTTCACTGTTTAAAGTCACTTGCCTGGGGTTCTAGGTGGTTTTATTTCACCAGTGAGTTGGGCTGAGGGCAGTCACTCTCAAGTTGCAAAGTTACAGCTGGAATCATGGGCTTTCAGTCACCCATGAGCATTTGTGTGGTCATCTGTCCATCCACTAACTCTGCCTAAACTTTTAATACGCAAATCTTTTTTCTACCATTCCTTCTTCTGTTGAGCTCCCTCTCTGCTGACATTTTTGCCTTCCCACTTCGTTTGTCATGCTGCTTATAGAAATCATGGTGCTGTCTCTCTGTGATGCTAACATGACTTCTTTTGCTGTCATGCTCTCCTTTCTGTTTTTTATTCTTTAACTTTCCTTGGTGTAGTGAGTACTTTGTTTCAGGTACTAGCTCAGAGACTTATAATGTGGGATCCTGTTTTAAATTAATCTCATAGTGCAGTCTCAATAGTAAACAGTGACACAATTAACAGCATCTTCTGAATTTTGGTTGTGATGAGCATTATGTATAAGTACCATGCATCCAGGAGAAAGAATTTTTAAATGGGCGAAGGGTAAGCTGGGGAAAAAAAATCTTTATTATCCTATTGTATAGCACTATTGTTAGAAATTGGTTTACAAGTAAATTACATCAGTGTCTTTAAAAATACAACTAATATCAAGGAAATATAATTGATTTCTCCTTACAGAACATAACAGTAGTTGGCTTCAAGAAAAACCTTGTATTTATTCATTTCAATAAACAGAATGTACTGGAATAAAATATTCCACTAAATTATATGTGTTTTAATAGAACTTAACATGTAGGAGATGCATCAGGTAAAGTATCAAATCTGTGCAAAACACGTAAATAGATGGTACACATTATACTTACGACTGACAAGAAGTAATTTTTGAATATAATGAAAGTTACGCTTTCATCTGAAGATGTCATTTTTCTCAAAAACTAAAAATAGCTTCTTATTCAGATAGATTATCAGGCTATGTTGCATGGAAACCATTTTTCTCTATTACTCTTCTTATGTAACACTTGCTTCAGGCTGAAAAGTGCAATTGTATTTTTGTTAAATTAACAGTTTAAGGTCAGGCTCTTTCTCCCTCTTCTGCTTTATAAATATGTGCAAGTCTTATTTCACATATCTTCTGTGTCTTTTTGTAACATAGTGAACTACTGCAGCATAATGTAAGGGTTCACAGTAAAACCTTGTGGAAAGTGGACTTGTGTCTTTTGCCCTTAGTCAAGCTGATGGGAATTACAGCACTAAGTTACAGTTTCGGTCTTGAGCTCTTTGTTGATCCCAGAGGATGGTATTAGTCTAAAAATTTAAAAGTTGAATTTAAATAATTGCTTTTCTGTATTGAGGATGAAAATTAAGCCTTTTTAATTTTTTTTCTAGTGAAAAAGGAAATCTCAGAGTTACTAAACTGTTTTTTTGTTGGTGGTGGTTTGTTTTTGTTTTTTTTTTTTTTTTTTTCATTGAATAGCTTTTGGAGAGACCCAAGGGCACTTGGATAGCACATTTTTCAGTCCTTTTGAATCTTTCAGTTTTAGTTGTATTTAACACTCAATTTCCTCCTCTTTTAATGATTATTTCACTACAGGTGAAATATTCTTGTATTACCATTAGTTACAAAAGTATGTTTTGAACTGTAATTTTAGCTTATTAGAGACTTTTTCCTCTAGAAATATATTTTCTTGTATATTTTCCATCAAGACATGGGGACAAAATATTTGAAGAGGAGTTTTCATGGGTCTTTGGCTTCTCCATTCTGCTTCATGGTTTTCCATTTCCCTTGCCTCTCCTCCAGCCTTTGGAAAGCTGTGTCTGTCCACCCTGGCAGTTACTCAGTTTTCGTGCCATCTGCACATATTGATTTCTGCTTTCCCTCCTTGCAGGCCTTCAGAGATACAAAGCTGTAACAAATAGGGCTGTGGTCCTGCATGTTTATTGACACAACCTCTGTATCTGTAACTGCCTTTTTTATAGATGAAGAGGTACTTCATACTCAGGATTTGAGTTGGTAGGAGCATATGACGTCTTAAGAAAAGAAAAATAAAATCCTTGTGATAGCCATTTGGAAGCAAACCGTTTGACTAAGCTAGAGAGTCACATGAAATGGTGCTACTAACTATGAAGCTCTGAGCTGGAGGGTAAGAAGGTGGCAGTTGTATAAAGAAATGACTGCAAAGAGCCTAGATTTGTTCAGAGACCGTAAATGGGTTCTAACTCTTCATTTTAAGAGGGAATTATAATGTGAAAATTTTGAGATTGTATATTTCTGTTAGCTGTGGTTTGGAATCCTTTTTCCCATTTTGTAAATGTCTGGTTCCAGCATCCCTATAAACATATATTAAGAAGCTGTCTGCTACTGATTGTATTTTCCCAAGAAGGAAAAATGCTCACAGGTGCTGGAAGCTCAAGTAGATGTGCCAGTTATCAGCCGTTTTTTTCCACCTACAGCTGACCCTTACCACAGCTTGTGAGCAGAAGCACTTCATCCTCAGAGAGAAGACTCCAAGACATGTCTTAAATGCTGGACCTCAGTGCCCTGTTCAGGGGCCTGGCTGATAGACAATGTGATTATTTTCTCGTCTTCATAGCATCATGTAGAAGAGCTCTTGGGTCCATTTCTTTGGACATAAGATGCAAAGGTCCAGATGTGGGATACCAAATGCCGTAGTGTGTAAGCCTCAACGTGGTAAATCTTCCAGTTTAGTAGTAGTAAGTTTTCCCAGTGCAGACGTAAAAGCAGCTTCTCTAATTCAGGTACTAATGTCATCCTGAAAATTTCATCCTGCAGTACTGCTGGATGTAAAATTTCCTTGCTTGTTGCTGTGAAAAATGAATGTCACTCAACAAAGTGGTAGACAGCTCAGTTCCACCATTCTAGCAAGCTTGTTACTCCTTTGTTTCCTTCCAAACTGTGTTTGCCTGTCTGTAGTTAAGCATAATGATTAGGACTCCAAATAGTATTGAGTCATTTTGCATTCTTTAAAAATCTTCAAAGCTCTTAGTATTCTTCTTATTTTCATGATTAACAACAAATAATGTCCCAGAATGCTTTCATGCCTCTTCTAATGACTCTTTTTGGCTACATCTCACTTCAGATGAGCTTTATTTGAAATTTTCAGAACACACAATTTTTGGAGATGCAGCATGTCAAAAAGTGCTAGGAGACTCTTCAAAACTTAATTAGCACCTATTTATCTTGAGTATGCTATCTTACAAGGGCTATACCCAAGCACTGTAAAATTTGGGCCAATGGCTAATGAGAAATATCTGCAATATCTGAAAAATAAATGAGCAATTTTTTGTGTTGGGAGTTTCTTTTGGTTTTGTGTTTCAAGGTTATAGAGTTTAGGAGTTATTTTTGGTTGGGTTTTTTTGGGGGGGAGGGGTTGGTGGTGGTGTTAATGTGTTTGGTGGGGTTTTTTTGGTTGGTTTTCTTGGTTGTTGGTGTGGGTTTGTTTTTTTCAAGGATCTAAAGACTAGAGGTGGAGTTGAGAATCCTGGAATGAAAGCAGAGAGCCAAATGCTGAATGACTAGATCTTCCCTCATTTTTTCATTTTTTTTTTTCATCTGTAAAAGAGCAGAAGCTAAGAAATTGAAAATCACTTTATTTCTAGTTCTTGGGAGGAACATGGTATACAAGGCATCAAATCTCACTGAAATGTTTTCTCTGTATTTATAAGAAAATCTCAAATGCAATTTAGGGATTCTCTCCTGTAAAAAAACAGATTACAAATACCAAATCAGAAAAGCATCTTAATTGTATAATTTCCTTTAGCTACAGAGCTTTTAGTCCCACTGCATTTTCCATTCACCTATGGAGAGACAGCCTGACAGGACTGCTGTGCACAGCTATTAGGTTTAATTGCCATGGCTTTACTTTGCTTTTCTTTACCCAGAACATGTTTGTGGCTAAAAATAGAGCCATTCTTTTCTGATGTAGATATAACATCTCTAGGAGCTTAACGGGTTGCTTACTTTTCACCAGCAGAATAGTGGTTTGTAAAATACTTACAAGGAAACAACTCTGTATGTAGAAAGCTAACATTTCTCAGCTGAGGAATTGGTTTAGATGGTCAAGCCATATTTGTGTTCTTTTAATATTTCATCTGTAGTCCTTCTCCTCTTCAGCCTTCATTTCCTGTTTCCGTTTTCCATTTAAGATTTTTTTTTCTCAAATTACATATTTTGATGTACAGGATGGATCAATATGAGCCTCACTAAACATAAATGGTCAGAGGATTACTGTTCAGTACTTTATATGCCTTGTGTAAATAAAAAGAACAACCCATAGACTAGGTAGATAGAGTAGAGCGAAGGTAACTATGAACAGCCAGTATAATTTTAGGAAGGACTGACCCTTCCTGATCCATCTGATCTCCTTTTATGACCAGGTGACCTGCCTGGTGGATGTGGGGAAGGCCATGGATATTGTCTACCTGGACTTCAGCAAAGCCTTTGACACCATCTCCCGTAGCACACTCCTGAAAAAGCTTGGACAGGTACACCCTTTGCTGGGTGAGAACTGTCTGGATGGCCAGCCCCAGAGAGTGGTGGTGAATGGTTTCGCATCCAGTTGATGTCCTGTCACCAGTGGTGTCCCTCAGGGATCTGTGTTGGGCCTAGTTCTGTTTAGTATCTTCACTGATGATCTGGATGAGGGGATTGAGTCTACCAGTAGCAGATTTGCAGATGACTCCGAGTTGGGTGCTGGGATCTAGGAGGGCTCTGCAGAGGGAAACTCAACAGGCTGGATAGATGAGCTGAGACCACTGGCATGAAGTTCAGCACGACTAACAAAGTACACCTTGGCTACCATGCAGCACTACAGGCTGGGGCAGTGGCTGGAAAGCTGCCCAAGGGACAAGGAGCTGGGAGTGCTGATCCACAGCAGCTGAACATGAGCCAGCTGTGCCCAGGTGGCCAAAAAGGCCAGTGGTGACCTGGCCTGTGCCAGCAATGGTGTGGCCAGCAGGAGCAGGGCAGGGATTGTCCCCCTGTACTCAGCACTGGTGAGTGCTGTGTCCAGGTCTGGGCCCCTCAATTCAGGAAAAACAAAGGGCTGGAGTGTGCCCTTCCAGAGGAGGGCAATGGAGCCAGTGAAGGGTCTGGAGCAAGTCCTGTGAGGAGCAGCTGACGGAGCTGGGGTTGTTTAGCCTGGACAAAAGGAGGCTCAGGGGTGACCTTATCATTCTCTACAACCACCTAAAAGGAGGCTGTAGCCAGGTGGGGGTTGGTCTCCCAGGAAACCAGGGACAGGACACGAGGACACAGTCTTAAGCTGCACCAGGAGAGAGAGCTTTAGGCTGGACATTAGGAAGATTTCTTCACAGAAAGGGCACTTCAGTATTGGAATGGGCTGCCCAGGGAGGCAGTACAGTCACTGTCCCTGGAGGAGTTTAAGGAAAGACTGGACCTGGCACTCCGTGCCATGGTCTGGTTGACAGGGTGGTGTTGGGTTATAGGTTGGACTCAATGATCCCAGGGGTCTTTTCCAGCCTAATTGATTCTGTGATTCTGTGAACACTGTGCCCCCAAATGGAAGACAGGCCTTGTCTACTCACTGCTTTGAAACTGAGTGCTCTAGACCAGCTTCCTAGAGCCAGCTACATCTATTGTAGTTGACAGGCTGTTTCTCCACTGATTTTGGCAAAGTGAACTCAGGGTTACTATGCAGTGAACATGTTGTTACTGAAAGTAAACTGAAATTTGCTAGCAGCAATGCTAAGTCAATCACCACCTGCCAAGTGTTTTTTCTTTCTATTTGTTATGGTAAATTAATTATTATTTCAAACAGCTAGACTCTTTTTTTTTCTCTGAATTCTTGTTCACATAATGTACTTGGTCTCCTCTTGCAAGCTGGAGTATGCTAGGAAAAGAACGACTTCTGTTTTCTACTAGAATATAAATCCAGAAGTATAGTGTGCAGAAAAAAATGTGAAAATTCCTTGAGGGAGGTCTATAGCCTGGTTCTCCAAGATAATAGAAGTATTAATATTTTCATCTTAGATATCCAAGATGAGGGCTAATTTATGTCTACTCATCTGTAGCATAAAAAGTCTTTTTTTCTTTGGATATACTGATACATAATTTTATAGTTTTAAAATACAATTCTGATTGCTGGTGCAGGGAGCAGAGCCAGACTGGTAGCCCTGAGGGCTCTGCAGTCTCCTGTTGCTACACAAGACAGGTGACAGCAGTCAGTCCTGTGCCAGGATGAGGAGACAGCTGAAGGAGACCTGTTCATAGGTATAGCAACAGTTGTTTGTTGATCACTCCATCATTCAAGCGCACTATAATAAACAGCTAGATGGGAAACAGTATTCAGTAGAGTGACACTCTGCCTCAAGACACAATTCAGTCACTTCTGCTTGAGAATTACATCCTTAGCTCTTATGTACTCAGCTTAATAGTATGTGCTTTCCAAAGGTCTTAATAACAGAGGTTATCCTGCTCTTCTGAGTTCTTATCCTCCTACATTACTTGAATGCCAGCGAGCAACCCTTCAAGTCCAGAATAAAATTCACATTCCAGAGTTCGTCTGTGGATTTTCAGGTTTTAATTGAGACCATTGAAAAGCAGCATGATTATTACACAGGAAGTGGAGAGCCAGGCTGAGATCTGCTCAGGAGCTCACTTTAGAAGCCCAGGTCCCCAGGAGTGCTAGCAGGGGTATTGAAGGGGGTTGCTGTATTATGGCTCTTCCTAGTCTGGATAGAAAATCATAGCTGTCTGTCATCAATGCACAAAACGCCTCAGCCCCCTGGCCAGAATGGAATTCTGTTTGTGTCTGAAGGAAGAAATATCTAAGGGCAAACTTCCTCACAAAGGTGTAATTTAGGTCTTACTTAGCAGCTCACTTTGGTGTGTCCCCAACCTGGAGCATGTATGTTGTTCTCCTTGGTTCCGTTTCACTTCTGCCCAGGTATAAAGTTAGGAATGTTGTGGAAAATGTGAATTTATTTAGTCAAGGTTAAAAACAAAACAAACAAAAAAAACCAAACCAAAACCAACTTAATAATCATCTCTCAGCATTTGTGTCTTTACTCTGCTTTTTAAGACTTCATTAAGGGGAATGAAATATTTCATATGAACTGTAAACCACACTTGATATGGAACTGAATGTCTAGCTTGATATGGAACTGAATGTCTAGCTCTTGTAACCTGTGCTGCATTTAGCCTTGCTAGAGATGCTCAAGAGCTGTCTGGACACAGTCCTGTGCTATGTGCTCTAGGATGACCCTACTTGAGCAGGGAGGTTGGATCAGATGACCCCAACGGTGTTCCATTTCAACTTTATCCATTCTGTGATCTGGTGATGCTGGGATTTTTCATGCTTTTTCTAAAACTAAACACATTTAAAAGTTTCTATAAGGGAGCTCTTCAGCCAGTTAGCACATTATATCAATAGAAATGGTAACTATTACTGGTTGCTTCGTGTTTCCTAGGGTGTGCCTACAGATTTTCATTTTGCAGCTATTACAATTACGCTAATTATACAGATAAAAACACCCTACACTGGTATACAGATTTCATTTTGTTTGAAGAATGCGCATACTAATGGGATCTTTTCAATACAAATTAAGCCATTTTGAACTATTCAAGTTAATTTACATAATAGACCTTGCCTATGAAGCTTAGCATTTTGGTCTTGATTAAACAAGGATAAACAAGGATATCTGGGAGCTCACTCATTACTCCCGTGAAGCCTCCGTGCTGTGAAGAGGAAGTGAAGTTTTGTTTGTTTGGATTTTTTTAAAGTTTGCAATCAGATTTAAGCCAAAACAATATATGTGTAGACATATTTGGGTAGAAATGCTCTTCAGATCCCCTTTTTTTTGGCTCAGATATAAATGACAGTGAACAGCAAATATTTCTAAAGTTTGTTGTACTGGTACCCTTTTCTACAAACAGGCAAGGAGATTGGGTGCCAGTAACCGGTCCAAGTGTCCCCCTCCCTCTCTTCTGCCTTTCAGAAAGAGCAGAGCATATCCCAGCTTGCAAGTAGAGAAGTGTGTTGAGCATGGGAAGAAGGAAGGACCTCAAAGTAGTCTCCTCTTGCTTCCTTTCATGCTTGGTCTTCAAAATGTCCCCCTCTCTGTGAAGGGGAGGAGGGGAACAGCAAAAGGAGTGTGCAGAGATCACGGAGAGGGACTAGACTGAGGCTGTAAAGAAGAAGGATGAGCAAATGATTAACAGTCAGCTGTAAATTCAGCAGCTGGTCATCTGAAACAGACTGGCATTTCTCTCCACCAAGGCATGCATTGAATAATTAATAATTATGTTAAGAGACACAGCAGTTAAAAAAAACAAAACCACAAACAAAATCAAACACCTCCCTCTACAAGTTCTAAATGTGCAGAACATGATTAGAAAGGTTTCTTCAGCATTGGCTGTATTACAACAAGCTACCATGCTTGAATTTCTTTCTTTTTCTAATTGTTACCAAAGTATTCCCTTTGTACATGTCTGATAGTTAAACTATGAATTCTCCAGCCTAGGTCTGAATGAGAACTAACTATTGTCAATATATATATATATTTTAATTGTTGCCATTTGGATCCAAAGGTTTTTGTTTCCTTGATTAAGAATCAGCAATACATAGATAAATAAGGAGCCCCAGACTTGCCTTTCCATTCATATTCTATGTTTGTTTAAGGTTACAGCTAATTTTATTTTTCCTCTTTCTTTTTGTAATTGCTAATGCATATGTACAGTCATATTCTAAAACATGTCCTGGTGTGATCCAAGCTTACTTCCAAGTGTCACCTTTAGTGACACTGCCTTTCATTTTTTGTTTTATCTTGCATATTTCTCCTTTTTCCTTCTTCTTTTAAGTGCAGACACTCAATGCAGGTGGGGTTTTTGGCAGTAATCTTGGATTCAGAACTCTCACACTGAGAATCCCTGCACTGCCTCATCTTCTTCCATCACATTCCCTTTGTGCTTTTCATCTTCTGGAAGCCACTGTATCTTTCCTGTCTGGTTCATTTTTGTATTTTAATAAAATTTCTCTATACTGCTCGGCAAAGGGAGCTATCCTCATCTTCCCCACCCTTTTTTTCCTCCATCACAGGTAAGGTTTCAGGCTACTCATGACCCATTTTCTGCTGGAATGCCAGTGACAAAGCTTTAAATTTTAGTGCTGTCCGGTATGTTGAGAGGATGGTGGAATATGAAAAAAAGAGTATTATTTTAGTATGCAAAGATGTCTGTATATCAGTAGAATTGGTTGTATTTCTGACCAAATATCCTTTTATATCTCAGTATCTTTGAGGCCATAAACAGAATGAAGACTGTGTTCATGTCTGTTCTCTGCAGTGCCTATCAAATATAGCCCAATCTAAACCAATACATTCAAGTGCTGTGTTAACAGTGCTATTTATTAATAAGAGGAAGCTTTTTGTAGCATTAAATACAATTTTAGTTGATCATTACTCTTTGCAGTTGTTCTGCCTCCCTGTTTTTTGTTTTGTTTTGTTTTTTTTCCCCTGTGGTCATTTAAAACAAGGAACACAGACTGTAGGGATGGATGTTCATGTGCAAATTCAAAGGGAAAGTCCTTTGCTCTGTTTAACATTATGAATTGATGCTTTAAAAATTATCTGCTTCAGTGCTAATTTTACCTTGTGATGAAATTTAGACTTTAAATATGTAAAATGCAATGAGAGATCAGCAGACACTATGAGGAGCCTGGAAAAGTTGTCTTGTTTTCCTCAGAATAACTGCATGACCTTCCTCTCAAAGGCAAGTCTGTTTAATTATCAAGTAACAGAAACACAGGAAAGTGCTTCAGAAGCTGTCCCCTGGTTCAGCTGAGGAGGAGCTGCAGGAATTCCTAAAGCTTGGAGGGAGCTTGAAGGAAAGGTATTGACCTTTTAGTTCACAAATGTTTTTAGGGGTACAGACATCTAAGAGAGCTACATACAGAGAGCTATTGCTCCAAGAATCTGCTGAAATAAGACACCTGAGTCCAAAAGACTTAGAAGACAAAATTTCCTTCTGGTGAATAATGTGTGACATAACAGGGAACAGTCTGTGGAGGGCTTTTTAAGGTATGTAGTAACAGTAATGACATTTTTCATGCACCCTAACGTATTAATCAATACATGTTGACTAATAAGAGAAAGACAGCTTCTAAATTCTGCAGAGCTAGGGCAGCAGAATATTGACTTGTAGAAATCCGAACAGGCCCTTCATCCTTCTCACCCTCCAGAAGTATTTATGCATAACGGTTCTCTTTAAACAGTCCAAATTTCTAGATTTCAAGAATAAAGCCTCCATGGACTGTGACACTACTGCAAGATAAGAGTTCCGTATATATTCATATAAAGCTGTGGATTTTAGCAAAAAGGCCCTTATTTAAGTTCAAAATAGCAATTGTAGCCCATGCTAATTACATTATGCACACTCCAACAACTGATAGCCATTGACCTGTATGGAACTTTTCCAGTTACAAACTGATTAAAACTGCTTCAGGCAATCATTCTGCTTTACAGGGAAGCACTGATGCTGGATGTAATGACCTGACCAATGCTAAGCAAATGCAAAGCCCTCTAAGCCGAGTGGTACAAATATAGACTGCCAAAAGGCCATGCGCTGTATGCTTATCTGCTGTGAATGCTGAGAGCAGGTTTCACAGCCATGAGTAATCCTCAGCCAGCGAGTCATCCTCAGCACACTCCCATGGAGCTGAATGTACAATGGCTGATTCCTTTCTGGGCTGAACTGGATGTGTTTTCAAAAATATCTTCGTTCCCTGCATAGTGCAAGAAGTTACATTTATGTCTCACGTGAATTTGATAAGTGGGTGAAAAGCATCAGTGAGAAGTCATTCTCTGCTCATGTCTGTTCAAGCACTTCACCTCCTCCTCCAGCTCTGTGTCACTCCTAGGTTAAAAAGAGCTGAAACACTGGAGACCCCACTTCCTAGTGCGTGTTTGTGTATACAAAAGGTGTGTCCCCCTGCCTGCCAGTAGTCCTTGAGGAATTTTATGTAAAATGTAGGTATTTACATAATTAGGATATGCATTTAAGGGCCACTAAACATGAGAATGTGACTGTGTTTGACATGCTGTAGAGCCCTGAAGGCTTTAGAAACTTAGATTTGCTGTATCTAAATAATGTAGTTGTCATAATTTGATGTTACCCTTCCTGCATCTACATTTGACAATTTACTGACAAAACTAAAACTGCAATATGCTACATGCCACGCACCCAGATGTGAACATTTTTTTCAGGTTGCTTTGGTTCTTTATATTCTGTCTTCATCAATACATCAAAGTGGTGTGTGACTTTCCCCAGACCAATGCTGAGACGAATGTTTAGAATTAATATATTTCTGAAATACCCTTTTCATTCTCTCTATTGTTTTCAAGACTATGAAGATACTAAAATTCTGATTTTTCAGTGCTTTTATCCTGTGATGCATTGCTAAATATTTTTTTCACGATTTTCCTGCCAAAAAAAGAAAAAAAGCATAAGGATAACATATATGGATAGTTTTAATATTCAAAATTGGTCTATAATGATGAATTATCCCATTCTGGTGTTTTATATTAATAAAATGAAAAATGTTTGCTTAAAGTTTCCAGGCACTAACTGACCATTGTTCTTGAGAAAGAGAAAGTTGTTGGAATGCTCAGGTTTTGGTGAGTGCTTCAAAATCCAGCAAAGGTAAGTGAGAAGGAGGCAAACAAGCGTAGCAGTAAACAATGATGAAGAGCCTGACACTGTTTGCAGTTCAGTAGTTTCCATGCTTCCAAGTTCAGATTAAGTCAGGTCAACTCTCTTACCTCACTAATCTTTCAGAACACTTACATTAGAAGTCATTGCTGTCATTGATCACAAAAGCAGGAAGTGAGGTGAAGTCATAAGTGGCAGGAGAGGAAAAGTTAAGGAATTTCAGAGCTTTTATGAAACAGTGTAGTGGGGTGACCGTGGCTGGGTGCCAGGTACCCACCAAGCAGCTCTATCATCTCCTTCCTGGGGGGACAGGGGGGAGAGAGAATAAGGTAGAAACAACTCATAAGTTGAGATAAGGCAGTTTACTGGAAAAAAAAAAAAAAAAAAAAAAAAAAAAAAAAAAAAAAAAAAAAGCTGGCACACACTTAAGCAGAGGAGAAAAAAAAAAAAAAAAAAAAAAAGAATTAACCTCTACTTCCAATCAGCAAGCAATGTTCAGGCACTTCCCAGGAAGCAGAGCTTCAGCACACATAGAGGTTGCTCTAGAAGGCAAACACTGAAATAACAAATAGTCCCCATTCCTCCTCAGTCCTTTAGCTTTTGTATCTGAGCTTAGATCACATAGTCTGGAATGTCTCTCTGGTTGATTTGGGTCAGCTGGCCTGGCTACATCTCATCCCAGGATCTTGCCCAACCCCTTCCTGCTGGTGGGGTGCAGAATCTTGAGAAGACAGCACTGATGCTGTGCCAGCATTTCTCAGCAGTAGCCAAAAAGATGGGGTGTTATCAGCACCTTTCCAGTTACCAATTCAAAGTGCAGCACTGTGAGGGCTGCTAAAGGAAAATGAACTCCAGCTCAGCCAGACCAAATACAGTCAGGAAAAGGTTGTCTGTTTTTTGTTATATCCTCATACTTTTTGCTCTACTTGACCAGACCGGCTAAGATTTTATTTAGATTAAAGGGGGGATGTTCAGATTTGGTTGTAGAGTTTAATGGATCCTAAAGTCCTAAGTGAAACAAATGGAGAAATTCAAGCTATATATACAAGCTATATCTCAGCAGCATAGAGATATCAGAATGGGGCAGTGTCCATTCCCCATGCCTGTTCAATCAAAACAAGCATAGTGACCTACATGTCACATAAACTGGTTTGGTTTCTTTTTTTTTTTTTCCTTCTTTTTTTTTCTCCCCAAGAGGGTTCTGGCCTGTTGCTATAACAACTCGGTAGCATTGTCCAAGCACAAACAACTAACTCAGACCACAAAGCCTCAGTCCATCCCTGTTCCCTCTGCCCTATTTATTCTTTCAACTCTCGTTTTACGTAACATGCACCAAGCACTCATGGGGACCTCCATGCAAATTAAAGCTTCCACCAGAGAGTACTCAGCATAACTGCACACCCTTCACATCTTTTCTGTGTGGCTCATTGATGGTTATTAGAGGAAGGTGTTTGGCATATGTTTTTAAACAAATGAAATAAACAGCATACATATGCACTGGGAAATATAATTACTTTCTTGAGTAACTTGTAAATATTTTTCTCCTATATTTAAACTTATCTGGGCCATACCTTATCCATCTCTAATTAAATCCACAAACGAGAGAATGATCTGCAGGATTATGCAGGATTCATGCTTAGGATTTACTATGATTGTCACTGGAGAACAACAAATAAAATAGCATTTCCATGGTGGCATGAAAGTGGTACATCTTTTTCCTTGGCAAATCTATTTCAGATTCCATAAGTATTATATTTTACAGCAGTAGCTTAGAGATGAAGGGAACTTAGCTTTTCAGAATTACAGAAAATGATATAGCAGTTCCTTTTTGCTTTTCTTTCATGTACTGAGTACTTCAAAGTCTGTCTTTCTGCTTTTGTTACTGTGATTGTATTTAAAATGTTTGACATTGATTGTGATATTAACTGTTGTCTCATCAGCCTCCTTTCTAATGGTCAGTTTATAGCTGATTTGCTTAATCCTAGTTGGAAATTGAAAAGGTGTAGCTTGTTGCTATAGATGCTACTGCAGTTTGTCTTCCATATATTTGGGTATGGGAACAGAGAAGGAGACAGCAAGACCTGTGTGGCTCTTGTTCTCCCACACAAGTATAAGTGGGGAAGAGGTTTTGGATGAAGGTTCAGTTCCAGCCTTCCCAGGCATCGTGCTCACAGAGCACAGCAAGAAGCAGCTGTCTACAGGCAAGGAGCAGATCCCTTGCTGCTGAGATTTGCCATTCTCGTCACTTGGAGGTGATGTTTCCTGGGATTGAAACAATTGCCTTATACGCAGACCATGGAAAAAAAGCAAACCACAGCTCTAAAGTACCATCTTGGTGTTTCTGAAATGTTGGGTTTTTTTCTTGGTTCTGTTGCTAATTTATTAGAAAAACTGGTTAATTCTGCTGTTGTCTCTCTCTTTTTTTTTTTCTTTTTTTTTTTTTCTCCCTCACAAGTGACCTATATCTTCTCATTTTAATCTGAACTAAGAGTCACTGTGTTAAGCGCTGGGTTGTGAAGAAAAAGGAAAAGTGTAGAGCTATTGCCCATTTAGCATGGCTAATCCAAGCAGAAAAATATTCATCTGGAATTTTGCACTGTTCTGATCATGTCTGTAAAATATTTCTGTGTAAACAAATTTTTTACTTAAAAGCATATTGTTTCTGATCATATGCTTTACACATATCTGTCAAAATTGTTCTAAGTCCTGCTTAGCTGTACTCATTTTGCCTTATGTCACTGCTGGAGTAGCTGACCACAAAGGAATTGCAACATTAAACTTCTCAGTTAATGCCTGAAACATAGAAAGTTCTGCCTCCAGGTTTGTTTGTATTTGCCTATTTGGTTCGTTTAGTTTCCCTGATACTGTTTATGAGTGGGTCATGGACACTGACATGTGTTTGTCTCTGATTTGCCTGAAGACTTCAGTTTGATCTACAGATGCTTGAAACAGTCCATCTGGCATCAGTAGAGCAAGCCTGCTGATGTTAACCTCTTTTCCGAGGAAGGTAAAATTGCATGCTTGCTCCTAATGTTTTCTGCTGGTATTTAGGCTGGTCTTTGTTTTCCTTGTGTGTTTGAAAACAAAGATGTAATTTAGATTTAGTCTTTTGGTTGCTGTTACTATCCATAGATTCTCTGACGCAGCTCATGCACCTGTGTGCTTTAGAGCAATGTTCCAGGTTTGTGTTTGTCTGCCAGCCCATTCTGTGCTCTGCAGACAGCCCTGTGCAAGGGGGCAGCAGCATGGGAGCAGTCAGGTGGATGTATGGCTTACCTTTGGGGGCTCTTTTAGGACTGCCCTGTACTCTGACACACACATCCAGTGCTTAATCATTAGTAGTTCCTTTTCAGATGGAGCAACTTGCTCAAAGTCCTTGGTCTTTCCAGACAACCAGTAAATGCTCCCCTTGTCTGTTCCAAACATGGGTAGCGTTGCACAGAAGCAGCTCTACTGTGGCTGCACCAAACAGGGCAGCATTATTTTCAGCTTGTTACCCAGATCAGTCTGCATCCACAGGACTTGAATTACTTGCAGCTTTTAAGATTTCCCACTGGAATTTCTGATTTCTTTGGCTACAGTGGCTTGAGTCATACTGAAAGCTCCTGCCTTCCCTCACTCCTTCCCTCTTTCTGTCGCTCAATCTTTTGTCAGTCATCAGCAGAATTCAGTTCATTGCTAAACCTGTTTAAAGTCAGTCTCTTTACTGCAGCTTTGCCTGGGGCCTCTTTTCTGTTTGTCTACCTCTACACCGAAATATCCTTTCAGTACATTTATCCTGATAAAATTTCCCCAGAAAACACACTCAGGAATGGCAAGAATGTTTTTTCCCAGTTTCTAAAGGACACTCCCATAGGATGGGCTTATTTTTATTTCTCCTCACTAGATTCCTCAAGAGAATGTACACAAATGATACAGAATTGGTCCTACTTTGTCCCAGAACTAAACCATATTGCCTTTTTGAAATCCCAATAATTTGTTCAATAGCTCTTTAATAATTATTGTAAAAACATCAAAAAATATGTAAAATTGCCTTAGCTGAACAACAGTTTGCATGGAGTATGGTTTTGCCCTTCTATTTATACGCTTGTATCTTACAGCTCTTCTATTCTTCATACAATATTTCTTACCTTGAGTTTTAATGACTGTAAAATGAGTGATGCCTGACAAGATACATTTCTGCTATTAATTTGCTTAACTAATTCAATGTAGAATTAATGAGAATGACTGTGAACCTGTCTCTGCTTTTCTTGTTGACTCTGTTTTGTGAATTTTCAAAGATTACTTCTGAACTCAGGAGATGAATAAAGTGTAAACACTCTTCTATTCTCCAGATATACATATACTTGAATACTCAAACTTATACCTTTTATCGTTTTAGGTCATAAAATCGGTAGGAACTGTAATATTAGTGTAAATAAGTTATATTTTTATTCCCCTTTGCACGTAGAAAGAACTGGAGTGCTTGAACCAGAAGCACAGGTGCCAGGGTTGTGATTCTAAAGGACAAATTCCATACCAGCAAGATTAATTCCTTGAAGACACTGTTTCTATATGGTTATTTCCTGTCCATATAGAGATATTAAGAACTGATACACACTTACTCAAGGTAAAAAATTCCACTCTCTTTGAGGACTTTGGCAAATAGCTATTCAGGAGAGTGAGTGTTTACACTACCAGGGCATATATTGTCAGACTTTGGAGATTTTTGCAGCTTTGAGAGTTGAAATTCCCATTCAGGTAATGTACTCTGAAGGTGTCTGGGTGGAAAACTTAGAAATGAACATCACAGACAGAGGCTGAAAAGGAGTTAAATCAGTTAAATATTTTTTGTCATCATTCATCTCTTTTTTAATTTTTTTTTTTTTTACTTATATATAAAGAAAAAATGAAACAGTGTGGGGCTTCTATGAATAAGTTAGCAAAATAGAACAGAAAGTTACGCAGGATACATGAAATTTGTTTAGCATCAGAATTTGTGAGCTATACTTTTGCCTGTTACTTCTGACTTGGTTAGCTATTTCAGTCCAATACCTTTGCAACTTCTGGTCATCAATTTTCTATTTTCTTTCTTCCTTTTAATTTTTTTTTTTTTTCTTTAAACTTGTGTTAATTTTGGAGCTGGGAGTTGTAGAGTCCTTGGCTCAATCACAAGTAGCCAGTATCTCTTGTCAGTGTCCCTTTGGGTGTTGCAATTATTCCATCAGGCATCCAGGTACAGTTCCAGGAATAGAGTTCCAGGCTCATCTTATAGTTTGTTATGTGTCCCATCTGCAGCCTTGTGTAGAAATTTTAGCTATCCAGGAGGAATAGGTTTGTGTGTATATATATATATGTATATATATACACACACATTTATATATATATAAACATATATATATATATACACCTGCTCACAGGTACCAAAGGGACACGCGAATCAGCTTCGAGGCCCACTGAAAGCATTACTACAGGGTGTTGTGAAGCACAGAACTGGATAACACCTGATCTGCCAGCGCAGAGTGCAGAAATGATGTGGTCTCTAGGAGGATGAATTCTAGTGTCAGAGATCCAGTCACCTCTCTGCAATTACACCTATTGTAATAAATTGCTTGGCAGACAGGGTTTTTCCCCGTGTTATGCTTCTAATGTGGAAATACTTGCTTGGTTTTGTGATTAATGATTTCTCTAGACCAAGATTTTACTTCTCTGGAAATAAGAATAAGGCTAGGTTGGGCTTAGGGCCTGATTATGTGTCAAAATTTGTTTTTTAATGTTAATTATTTTATGGTTGGAAAATGGCTCAATGGAAAAAGTCTTGGGAGTGCTGGTCTGCAGCCACGGAACATGAGCCAAAGTGTGTCCATGTAGCCAAGAATACCAATGGCATCCTGGCCTGTATCAGAACTAGTGTGGCCAGCAGGACCGGAGTAGTGACTCTCCTGCTGTACTCAGCACTGGTGATCCCACACCTCGAATCCCATATTCAGTTCTGGACCCCTCAATTAAAGAACGATATTGAGGTGCTGGAAGTGTGTCCAGAGAAGGGCAACAGAGTTGGTAAGGGATCTAGGGGGTAAGTCCCATGAGGAGTGGCTGAGGTAGTTGGGATTGTTTAGCTTAGACAAAAGGAAACTCAGGAGCGACCTTATCATTTCTACAACTCTCTGAAAGGAAGTCATAGCCAGGTGGGGGTCAGGATTTTCCTTCAGGCTACCAGGATGAGATGGTTTAACCTCAAGCTCCACCAGGGGACATTTGGACTGGATATCAGGAAGAATTTATTTATGGTAAGAGTGGTCAGGCATTGAAATGGGTTGCCCAGGGAAGAGGTGAAGTCACTGTCCCTGGACGTGTTCAAGAAACAATATGGGACTTAATGCCATGGACTAGTTGTCAAGGTGATGTTTTGTCAAGGGTTGAACTCAATTATCTTGGAGGTCTTTACCACCCTAAATGATTCTGTGATCCTTCTTGGTTCACTTACCCCTTTTTCCTTTCAGTAAATTAAAAAACCAAATAAACAAAAAAGCTTTTCTAATAAATATTAAACTACAGCTTTAGAGAGTCTAACAAAATTATGGTAGGGCTTGTAAATACAAATTGTTTATTTATAACTTTGGGATTAGAATTTATAAGTGTATTTATAAGATGACAGCCAGACACCAATGCTTGTCCAGTAGTCATTGAGTCTGCCTGGCAAGTGTAAGTGGCAGAATCAATTCTAGTGGAAGTGGGTGTGTTATTTCTTACTTTATTTCTACAACAAAGTGTGTGGTGAAATATTTATAGACACATATGCTTTACTTGAAGAAGTTAGTTATCTGTTTACTTTCTTGAGGGTTAAGTAGACAATCCTTCCTGTAAAAGAATATTTAGAGGCATCAGGAAAGTAAAATGTAAAGCTTTCTTCTAAGCCCATTACAAACAAGTATCAACTGTTGAGCTCGAGAAATGTAAGGAGGAGCTGAAACCAGCAATAGTTGCTTGCAAATATGTGGTGCAAATTGGAATAGCAAATCTAAAACTGCATTTCCAATAGACATTTGATTTGGATTCAGCAGTATTTAGGTCAGAGATGGCTTTGTTTCAACCTTAATTAGTCCAGGCTGAGTAACTTATCTATAAAATCTGTATTGGGGTTCATATGAGACATCTAAATTATGAGTGCATTTGTCCTAGGTTGCATATACAGTCAATGGAAAGGGAAGTGCCCCTCAGAGGCTTCAGCTTGTCTGAGATCTAAATACTCTTCTCCACAGGCCTGGGGCAATTACGTATCTCATTCATGTAGGTGCTTAAAATACAGCAGTGTGACCCTAGGCCTAAGGACTAGATGCTCTCTGAAGAATTAATAGCGGTTTGCTTTTTCTTGTCTCTGTCATTCATGAAAAAGAAAATGTGGTTGCCATGTGGCCTGTACCTAGAATTACTGTTCAGAAAACAAAATACAAGACTGGCTTCATTTCAGATGTTTATTATAGTGTGTGGTATTTCTTTCCTTAGAAGCTTTTGCCTCTTTAATGTGTGGTATTACTGGCAGTGAAGGAGTTTTTCAGTGATCACAAGCATTCAGAATATGGAAGCTGTAACTGAAATATGCAATCACATCTTCCTGCTGAGAAATGGTTGTGTGCATCTCTGCTCAGGAGGAAACCAGGGCTGGAGAATTAAGAGTATGATAGACTAGCACTAAAATACAGCAAGAGCTGTATAAATCACCACTCCTTCAGTGAGTTCAAGGAGCACCATTCCTGTTGTCATACAACATTCACTTGAGTTTCTTTTCATTGCCTTTGCTGCATAGCGGTTCTAATGATGGATGCTACTAATTTTTATAAGAAAAAAGAAAAAAAAAAAGAAGGGAAGAGCTGGAGTTAGAAAAAGCAGATGTTAAGGAAGGAGAAGAGAGAGGAAAAAGGAAAAAGAAGTTATGCTTGGAATGGGAAAATTTGAGCTGCTTTATGAAGTAGTCAGCAAGCTGCTAGATGGTTCAGAAAGTGGTGTCTTCCTCTCGTCTGAAGTTGCCAAACATTCAGCGTTCTTATGTCAAGTATCCAGTAGAGTGAATCTGTTCTTTTTCATAAAAGATGCAAGATGGGTTTCTGTATTACAAGGTCACAAACTGGTGTTTGTGTGCCAGATTCTGAGCACTCTGAAAAAGTAAAACCTTGAGCACTAAATGGACTAAAAGTAACACACTGAAAGATGGTATATTGTGGACTGGAATCATTTTATAAAGAGTCACTGAAAAAAATCTTACGAGATCCTAAAGTAAGTACTGTTTGGGAAAAAAGCCCCAAATTTTCTAATTTAATTTACTCATAAGAAGTATTTACAGTCCTAGATTTGAATAGGCTTTCTCATATTTGCAATTGTTATTTTTTCAGAACAATGGGCTTCCATGACTACTTTACAGATTTCAGGAAAAAAGATTATGGTTTTATGTATATATTCTTTCAAGCAATGTGTACACACAAACATCAAAGCAAAACTGGAAGGATTATAGATCTAGCTGAATTTATGTTAAATTCTTACACAGTGTAAGTTAACAGTGTATGCTGGGTAGAATTTTCTTCTTATTTTCATTTACAATTTTTTCTGCTGTCGCTTCATTAAGAGTGAAAAAGGGAGTAAGATATCCTTCTAGTCATTGCCACTGATTTTCTGTCCTGTTTTTATATGATGTCATTTGTTTTGTAAAAAACAAAGTAAGGGCTTGTAGTGGTATCAGTAGGAAGTGGTTTATGTAATTTGCTACTAGTCTCACTGTTCTTATCTGTTGTTACATCAGCATTGTGTACCAGGAAAATACATTTTGGTTTCACCATGGTGTTTACTGATGACTCCAGTTTACCCAAGTTATTTGACATTTAGATACTCTTCTAATCCTTGTACTTTTTTTTATGAGCTCATGGTCTTTGTGTACTGCCACTGAGAGCAACAACATCAAACTAACTGCAGTGGACAGTATGTTAATACATATTTTCTAAGACAGTACAGACATTCTGAATTAGTTTTTCTGCAGCTAAACCAGTTTATTTTCTGCAAACTTTCTTGAGTATTTGCTAAGGCCTGGCAGTCCACCGGCTATCAAAGATGGATGTAAATGCGTGTGGGAGTGCAGAAGGAGGAGTAAGAAGCCTTTTTGTCATAGGGAAAACTATTTGGCAGGAAGAAACTCTTTGAATTAGTGCCAGCCAGATTATATTGGTAGGAGAGGTCACATAATAGTCCAAAGCTATCAAAAGAGGACAGATGTAAGAAATAAATGTGTTTTTCTCATGTTTATGTTGATGCAAATGATGTGCACTTGTGTAGGTCAAATAGCCTCAGAAGCATTAGAGTGGCTGCCCATGGAGTTTGGGATTGCTTCTTCACTAAAACTGACATAATGGAAATTTGGCAGATGCTCTAGCTTGATTAATGCAATTATTTTGTTTATCTAAGTAAATAAGATTGCTTTTTGATCAAATTTGCTTTAACTCTTGTATTGACCTGATTTAATTGAACAAGTGTACAAGCAGATGCCAGTTAATGAAGTCTGCATCCTGTTGTGTACATTTATTCTGTGGCTACTAATACTTCAAATTTATGTCAGTGACAAATTGAAAGTGCTGATAGAAAGGTAAGCACTAACAAATGCAAAAATATTATATCTGTAGTGCACAAAATAAATGATAGTTCTTTTTTTTTAATAAGAAATACAATAAAATCTGCATAGCAGGCTGACAGCTCTATTGCCCTCAGCCATCACATACATCTCCCTAGCTTTAGCCAAGTTTTATCATTGCTTTTATACAGATATTCATTGTGTCAGCTGACATTTTACTGCTTTCTATTTTTTGCAGCCTGAAATGGCAGTCACTGATTCTGGAAAAAAAGAGGTGTTTTCACCTGCTACCCCCAGCAAATGCATTAAGCTGAAGATGTTTGCTATTTCTTAAGCAGGCAACTTATCTTTAAAATTACCTCATTTAGGAAGATAATAAATTTTCTGTAAGCAAGAAATTAACAAATCTTGTATTTTAACCACATACTCCAGTTGTTGTGGACTGATGTTTTACAAGAATTGGAAGCACTGAAATGGTAGCTGATTATGATAGCTCTAGGAATGAGATGATTCAGCCCTTGAGTTCAATACACAGGTAATTAGGAATTCCTTTGTTTACTTTTTTTTTTAATATTGCATGTATAAGGTAAAACTGTCTCTCTCTGTTCTGCATTCACAGGGTGTCAATTAGCTCTACTTCAATAATGGTTTATGTCTCAACATCTGAAGTGAAAAGTAAAGTTTTTCTGAAAAATTATTTTAAGGCTATTAAAATACATTTATATATGAACAGCCTCTGAGCATGTTTCCTTTCATCTTCTCCATTCATCTGATGCTTCATAATGTGTGCTTCATAATGTGTATTCCAGACAGAATCAATTTTGTAAATGCTACATAATGAAATTGGGTTTGTGAATATTAGTTAATTAATCATTACAACTGTAGCAGCACATTTGGATATTAATATGTTGAGATTCATTCAGAATGATAGCATACTGGATCTTGCTACCTTTTTGGTGAGAAAGGGAAATGAATCTGTTTGGTGTTGTTTGGTCCAGCAATGGTGTTTATTTACAAAGGAAACACACAAAAGGAAGTGTATTTGAAAAGTCTTGTTTTCCTGGTCCCATTGTGTAGATACAAGAGAAATCTCCCTTGTGTTCAGAAATAAGTAGGTCATAAGCACTTCACCCGGAAACCCCATCTCTGGGTCCTGGCTTTCTCCCAGGACTACATATGCAGAGGTCTCCTCACTGATAGTGCAAGCCTAGGAAAGTATGACTTTGTCCCACATGAGCTCCTCTTCTCTGAGCTGATAAGACATGGATTTGGTAGGTGAGCTACGCAGTGGACAGTCTCACTCAGCTCCCCAGTGTCCTAGTGACATTCCTCAGGGGTCACTGTTGGGACTGGCCATCATATCCTGGGCTCCACCAGCAGGACAATGGCCATGATTTTCTGCCTCTGCCCCTGTGAGACCCGACCTGGAATGCTGCATCCAGCTCTGACGTCACCACTACAAGAAAGACAAGGGACTCTGTTTGAAGTTCAGAGGAAGGTCACCAAAATGGTCAGAGGGATTGACCATCTCTCCTATGGAGTAAATCTGAGAGAGTTGGGACTATTTAGCCTGGAGAAGGTTTCAGGGAGACCCTATGGCACCTTCCAGTACCTAAAGGGACCTGCTACTGTGCTGGAGAGGGACTGCATGCAAGGATGGGTAGTGATAGGACCAGGGGGAGTGGCTTCAAACTGGAGGAGGGTAGATTTATATTAGATATAAGGAAGAAATTCTTTCTTCTGAGAGTGGTGAGGCACTGGAACAGGTTGCCTGGAGAAGCTGTGGATGCCGCATCCGTTGAAGTATTGAAAGGCTAGGCTGGATGGGGGTTTGAGCAGCCTGATCTAGTGGAAGGCGTCCCGTGGTGGGTGTTGGAATTAGATGGTCTTTGAGGTTCCTTCCAACCCAAACCTTTGAGTGATTCTATGATTTTTGCTTCAGTCCTTTCTGCTTTTCATATGTGGCTTTATGAATATACTAAATCTCCAACATCTGCATTTTCAAATTGTTTTCGGCACTGGTGTGACACACAACTTTTCTTGCCTGACTGAATCATGTGAAAGGTGCTGTCCTCCTAACATTTCAGCTATTTCTATTCTTTCTTCAGAAGCCTGGGTTCTCTAGTGAAAAGCATAACTGCAAAAATACTGTATCTCCATTTGACTGAAATACTTGCCAGGCTTCTTAAGGAAAGTGCACTAGAGTTTGGGTTTTTTTCCTCCAGTTTCACTGAAAATATATGACAGAAATATTTTTAGGGTCAGTATCTATTGCATATGGGAGTCATTCTCTGTTCTTTTCATTTATACTGGTTTAAAATCTATCGGCTAGTGTCAGTGTGACCTGTGACAGCAACATATAATCAAAATATTTGCATTTTGCATTGCCAAACGAGAGAGAGCACAACCCCTCAAGCCAGCCTTACTTCATTGCAACAGAAAATTTGTGCTTCCAAACAGTTGCCATCTCTGCTGGATTTGGATAATTTCTAGACTGTAGCTAAATTATACGTGTGCAAATGGGTACAAATCAGTTGTCGTGTTTTCTGCAGAGCTGTTTCTTCTTGTGGAGTGACAGCTACACAAAATGAATGGGATTTCATCGTTATGGTTGGAGGCCCTAGTAAAAACTGTGCTGCATGTTGGGGCTGAATTTTTATAGTTTTATGATTGTTCCAGTTTTCTTCTGAGACAGAAAACATCAAAGACTGTTGGAAGTTACTTTGTAGTTTAGAACTTGCTGGGCCAAGATTGCTGAAGAATTTCTGATTAAAACTTTCTGGTAACAACTTCACAGTTAAAGTGATCAATGAAGGGAAAGTGTGTACATTCTAGAATATTTTAGTATGTTTTGAGTAAAAGGCGTCATCTTTTTCTTTGCATATGAGGAGTAAAAGAAAAAGATGTTCAGTAAAGAATGAAATGAGCAGTAAAGATGCAACATATGAAGACTAAAAGAACAAAATGTTCAGTAAGGGTGCTATCTTCAGAACAGAATTACTTATTTTTAGAATGGATTTTTAAAAATTGCTTAGAAATGGTTCGGTTAATCCATCTGAAGGAAGTTTCAGCATGCTGGGAAAGTTGTGATATATGTTGTTTATGAAGGCAACAAATAAGGAAATGCAGTGACTACATCAGATTACTTTGGTTGCAATCTACTGTGATTCATTCCTTGATAATGAATGTTTTAATTATTCTCAACGGTTATCCTGAGGCCCTTTGGAGGGACTGGTTTGAAATCTACATAATTCAAAGGAAAGTCCCCAAACCACTAAGTGCAAGTTCCTTAATGCTGTATGCATAAATATCCAGGTGGTGATACCTGAATGAACCAGTGGATACTCCTCCTCCTGTAATTCAGTATTAAAACACTCAGCTCATGGAAGCTGCCAGAAAGAGAGGGATCAGTAGCCATTTACCATTTTACCTGCATTTAAATCTTAAAATGGAGAATGCTTCTGGTTGAACTTCAGAAGTCTTTTAGTCTTTCCTCTTCCTTCTGTCTGTTGAATTTATGGTCCTCATAAACCTGAGTCTGGATAAGTCAGATAATACGTAAAAACCTGAGCATATTGATAAAGTGGTTAGTTTTTAGGTGGCTTCAAAGATCTGTATCTTCTTCCAAGGCAGAGAGTTATATTTACCACCTATGTGTTTTAGAGAAGTTTAGATTAGTGAGATTTAAATGGGTTACATCTAACAGTGAATAAACACAGTTGATGGATAGAAGAACGGCAAAAGCCAGAAAACAGCAACCATCAAAATTTCTAAGACCACCCCTGCAGAATTCCACGACTGCTTTTTATTCACAGCATTTTCAGAAGGAAGAGAAATACTTATGAAAACACATTTGCATAAATAAAAGTATTGGTTTGTGGAAAAAGATTAATCCCAACACCTTAAAATCTTCTATTTCGGTTTCTGCATTGTTTTATCTGTGTGAATTCAGACTAAATCCACAGTGGAGAAATAAGGAGGAATCTATTGCTCTGGTCTGACAGTACTGTAACAAAGGTAATCTAAAAAGCAAATAGTGGCAGAAACAAGTATGGAGGAATACATTTAGAGGAAGAAATACGATTTCCATGGAAGGAGAAATGCACTTAAAAGCGCAGATCAAATTAAATATACTCAGAAACAAAAAAAAATGGCAAAAAGGATAAAGCTCCATATATAATGGATGAATGTAAGTTGAAAACTAAAAAACAAAGAAAAAAAAAGAAAACCAATAAAGGAAGGATTTTCCTGACCAGAAACATGGTTTCTAGGAGGAAGAAATGTCTAGCAGGCAGAACACACAGAAAAAGCTAATGTTTGCCCTGAAAGAAGGGAAGCACATGTGTTTAATTTTGGGTTGTGTTTAGTCTTGCATCATAGCATTCTACATGAATCATTATTTTATTGTTTACTGGGAGAAATGAACATCTCCTTTACGCAGGAGTACAACCCCAGCAGAACCTGTAGAGTTCTAATAGCATCACATTAGCTGAATCTGGCCGATTATCTGTAAATTGTCTATCCGAGCTCAGTCCAGAATCTGAATCATACGATAGAAATAATTTAAAACGGCCAACTCTTCTGCTGTGGCTGTTTTCTAGAGATTGCTTACTGAGCATGGACATGCCAGAGGTCTCCATTAAAGCTGTGATTGTGCTTTCATCATATCTAAGTGCAAGACCAGCAGTATTTGAGTGTAAGCTGCACACTATCACTGTTGTTTCAGGTTTTTGTCAATACTTCCTCCATATGATGCTTCCTTTCAGTCAAAAGTGAGCATAACCCTTGAATGCCAGAATAAGCATACTTAAAATAAAAAATCATCCTAACATGATGATGTAGAAACAGTCTGACAGCAGAAATTGCTTATACCTGCGTTGTAACTTACACCCTGGTTTTGCAAGGTGTTGGGATGCCAAAGAAGAACATTAGCCCTGCTTTGTGTCTTCTTTCCTCATCAGCCTCTCATGAGCTCTTCCCTGTAAATCAGTCACACTTAGATCCTGGTACTGGGGCATTAGACCACTCCTAGGAAATTCTGCCATTCAAATCACGAAGAGCACAAAGGACTGCAGCTCCTGTCTCCTGACTCATCAGGCTGCTCAAACTTCACCCTCAAAGCAGGGTCTTGTCTCCCTTTCTCATCCTCCTGAGCTGTTATGTCACCTTTTGGTCAGGCAGCCTATCAGCCTGATGGCATCTCCACAGGCTGCATAGCTGCAGCTTGCTGCTGTCGTCCCTCCAATATCAGTAGATGTTGTGCACATGGTTTCACTGTTCTTGAGGTCTGTGTTTTGGTTTCCAAATGCACATGTGTGCAGTGTGAAGTACACACTCGAACAGGATTGCTATATATAAATAGCTTTATGGCTTTAGCCCTAAGTGTGCTTGGACAAGTCCCACAACTGCTGGTTTAGTTCAGATTTTCTGGTTTTAACACTATACATCATCTGAAATAAACAATTTGACTGTTTCATTAGTGGCAATGAATGATGGCAACCAACGAATCAGATCAACATTAATTAGGCAACTGATGCCTCTAAATATAATTAATGGGGTTTTTCCTAATAAATAAGAATAAAATCTGATTATATTATTCTTATGAATTCCCATCAAAATTTGAACAATTTGTTTGCATGGAGCTTCAGTAATAATTTCAAGATCATAGGTAATTTAGGAGCCTACATCCTAACTGCACCTGAATACCTTTAAAAAAAAAAATTACTTGTTGGGGTTTTTTAAGTAAAAGTTGGAGGTTTTTAGGACTTTCTGTGAAAGGCTAATGCAAAATGATGAACTGTGTCTGGGTGATTTTGAGGCAATCAATTGTACACTGTCTTAGATTACATCTGAGCATGGAGTATTTCCTTCCTTATGATCAAAGCAAATAAAGCATGTATGTACATGCTGACAGTGTGTTTTGCTAAGATGTGGATGCACATGATCTCTCCATCTCCTGTTACTCAGTTTGGAAGAAAACAGTGCATGTAGTGTGTGAATGGAGTCATCATACACTCCATTTTTCATGTCACTGAGCTAAACAAGCCAGTGTTTTATTCAGAAGACGGGTTCTCTCTTCCCTTGGGCTTTCATTAGCCCTTCCCCTGCACTTTTCCCAGTTGAAGTTTTTGAAGAAAGGTGACCAGAACTTTTCAGCCTATTTTAGAGGAAATTTTCACTTGTACCTTGTGCAGCGGTACCAGTGGCACTTTGACTTCCATCACCTGTTGCATGCTAGGATCAGAATAGCATCTTTCACATACGCATTTCACTGATGACTCCTAGTGCTCTTGTAACTGCCTGAAATACTCAGCTTCATATATGATTTCTATGGACTGATCAGCTATCCTTATTGTTTTTAGTCCCTGGGCACACAGCTTTTCTCTTCTGTGTTTCCCAGTTTCAAGTAATTTCATTCCCTTTGACTGAAAGGAGAGCTTAACTTTAGTAGAGTAACTGAACCCCAAACTATGACAGTCGAAGAAATTCTAGCCTAAGAAAGGCAGGGGCTAATTACCCACAGTTTTCAATATAATTTGTCCTTGTCTTCAATGGAAATACCCAAATGAGCCATGTTGCATTGCATTCTGGAGACTTTTGAGGACTATTCCTGCAAAGAAATGTCAATCAATTTTGTAAACTTGAAGTGTGTAAAATAAATATTTCTTCTCCAAAAAGCCTAGTGATATTTTAAAAATCATTTCTAATTAAATTAACCTTCTAGAATTCATAGCCACAGGTAAAGGTTTTGAAACAATAGCTTCAACCCTTCATGTATTTCAGGTGCCTTGTGGATGATCACAAATTAGTTTTTTTGAAATATTGACTATAACCCAGAACCTTTTTAAAGCCTGAGTAGGAGACCAATGTTACTGAAAAGATGAGTTAGTGTGACAAAAAGACACTGCCTGTATCTCTCATATACGGTATCATGGAACCAGCATTTAGAGACTGCATGCCTACACGTACAAATGCATGTATAATGTATGCTACTGCTAGAAAAGATAAATTCCTTATATTTGTATTCAGCCATTATATAATCAGGGACCCACTTTATGAATCCATTTGCAATATGTCTACCATGTCATGCTATTGTAGTAGTAATGCATATATAAATAACTCAAGCAAATGCCATTTTCTAAGCATAGAATAAATCACTTACCTGGGGATCAGAGGCCAAGTTCAAAGACAGTCCTTTTTTAAGCGTAAATGTGTTTGTTACAGTTGGTTGTAAAAGATAATCAATCAACCATGTTTTTCAAATGTATTCATATCTGTCATTACAGCCAAATAGCATCAGATGTTTTAATGTGTTCAGCATCCAGCAGCTTCTACTGTGAAGACGAGCTGCTGAATTTGGGACCACATAGAACAGCTGGTCATATAGGAATGAACTCGTTGTGAGATGAACCTGGACAAACGTGAAAGAGATAATGTAAAACTAGGTTATATGTGTGCATAGATTTACATTTTGTTTCTGAGTTAGAGATATGAGCGACTTTATGTTCTTCTTTTGTAAAATTAATAATTTGGTAATTCTGTTTCTGCTTGTAGCTGATAATTGCAAATCTATTTATAAAAAGATAAACACTATAGTAGCTGTCACAAAAAGTAGCCAATAGTGGAAAAAGTGTTTGTGTAAAGAGAAGCACAAACAAATTTGAATATATTGCACAAAGGTGGAGGAACAATTATGTTTAGCTTCTCCAATGCTCTGTATTGGCATGGAATGTGGTACATCTTTCTCATCTAGCAGAATTTGAACTATTTACAAGTTTTGTACCATGTACAAAGTTTGATACTTGGTCATAAGCAGAGTCATTTTGTCTGCATACTGTAGAAAAAAATCAGGTGACATAATAGTGAAATACACATTCTTAAAATTTAAACAGCTAAAAGAATTTTTCTATTGTTTTAATAGATATTTTAAAGTAAAATATTTCCTCCTTTACTGGCAGGATCTGTGTGTATGAGATAATGTAACCAACTTTGCATTTGGTGTGTATAGCACGACCCCTTGATTTGAGACTACACTGGTCTCGCAACATTTGTCAGATTTCAGGTTTTCCTGATTGTATCACCCTAGAAACTCATCACACACTCTCTCTGGCATATATTTTATAACCCCAGAGATTCCAGAGACTCTCTAGCATGCTGCCTTGGAGAGCAGCAGCCTCACCAGGGCCCGGGCAGACAGTGGTCTGCCAGAAACATGGACGTAAAGCTGGCACCTACTCCCTTACATAGCGGTGAGCAGCATTGCCTGCCAGCAGGCTTGCAAGGCAGCAGCCAGCTGGGTGGCAGCAATTTGTCCCTAGACACAGCAGCAAGTCCAGGAGCTGCACTGTCAACAAGTGGCCCAAAATCTAGTCTATAGATGTATGGGATGGAGATGGAGAAGTTGCACAAGCAGTTGCACGAGTGGGGTTATACGTTCTACAGGGTTAAACTTGGTTAAACTTCTGCCTGTAATTTTTGTCTTGTGTTAAAAAGCACCATTTTGACTGGCATTTTAAATGCACCGTATTAACTGGTGTTTTAACCATTTAAAGTCTTTCAATAGGCAAAACCCACTCAAATAAAATGTGAATGGTGTTACAGTTGAAAAATAAGGTCAAGGATATTACCCCTATCGATCAGCTCATCAGGAGTTGGACTGATGATTCTAGGTCCCTTCTGACTCAGGATATTCTGTGATTCTGTAAGCTTAAATTGGAAAGGACACAGTTCTGATGCCGAGCTCCAACCTAATTTAAATTTACATGTGTATCTTTCATCTTCAAACAATGTTTTCACTTGGAATAATGTATTTCTTGTGTTTATTTGCCAACTTCACAACTATAAAATAGATATTTTAGCTATCTGATTCATTGCCATGTCATTGGCTTCAAAGGCATTTTGCCTCCTCTTCACAAAAGTCTTGTTTTCTTCATGATCTTACTCATGCTGTGCATATACAAGTATCAAAAGGTAATAATTAGACACATCTGCTTACATTTGCCAGGAGCAGATGCTAGACAAATTAAAGTGAGCATGAGTATCACTCAAAAACATTAAAGAAGTGACTCTAAAATAATTTCTGAACTTTAACAGGCAGTAAAATATTCTACATTGACATATTTTCGCTATTTGCAAAAATCTCATGTTCAAAATCATCTTCATATGCAGTTGAATCAAAAATTAATTGTGTAAGTGTTTCAGGTTACAACTTCTACTTCCTTTCCCTTGGAAAAGGTAAGTTGTCATCCCTGACAGCAGTGCTTATTAACACCACGGGACAGTCACATCAGCTTCTGAACAGCACTGCAGAGTCCCAAATGACTTCATAGCATGCTCCAAGAAGATAAAGACACGAGAATGGTTTTATGAAGTTAGACCTGAACTCTGCCTTTCGTGGTATTCAGTTTCCTGCTGTGGGCATTGATGAATGCTCTAGCATAGTATAAAGTAGGTTGAGACTAAGTTATGTTATTTCTCTGATATTCTTCCAGCATCAAACTGTGAAACTGCTTAGGGGCTTCCCGGGACATCTGCTTATTTCTGATTAAGTAGTGGGTAAGAATCACCTAGTTTAAACATACAGGTACATATACATATATGTATACATATACACATACATATACATATGTGTGAAAATATAGTATCCTTTCATTTGTTCAGAGCCCAATATCTGGTGATTTCATTTGCTGGTCTCTGTTTCTTACAGGTGAGGAGGAGTAAATAGCTGTTGGCCTCCTTCACAGCATTATTACAGATATATTCAATTTATCTCTTAGTTTCTCCTTTTGTAGGGAGAAACTTCCTTGTATGTTTAGTCTAGTTTTATGTGGAGTTTTGTGCCTTTCATTCTACCTGCTGCAGTTCACTTTATTTTGTTATGCTCTGCCCTGGTGGGGACAGGGGCCTGAACTATACTCCGTATTGAATGTGTAAGTTGACTAAAATGATGCAGTGCAGTGAGTTTTCCTTTTTTCTTCAACACTTTCAGGAACCATAGAATTATTTGGGTTTGAAGGGGCCTTAAAGAGCATCTGATTCCAACCCTGCCCCCATGTGCAGGAATGCCACTCACTAGATCAAGTTGCTCAGAGCTCCGTTCAAACTGGCTTTTCTATCTTTTTTCCAAATAGTTGTAATGTTTGCTTATTTTGACTTTATAGAATGCTGAAATGATTTATTCATAAAAAAATGCTGGTTAATACCACAATTTTTTTTTTCTTGAGTGGCCATAGTTAGCTCAGAACCTACAAATTAGTCCATAGTTAGGACTGTTTCTTGTGTCTTCCCCATGTGTATTACTTTGCATCAGCATTGATTTTTTTTTATTTATTTTTAATCACTCAGGCATACAGAAAGCTGGTGTTTTTCACCTCCTCACACTCACACCTCTCATTTTTACTATTGAAAGAAAAGTTGTAGCAAATCTAGATACCTCAGTGTTCATTTCATGTCTTCTCGGTTTTTGTTCCAAGATTCAGGTGGTTTTAGAGTCTTTTTGCCTTCTGCAAAGCTCTGAGCCAGATGCAAGAAAGAGACAGAGTCTTCAAGTTCTGATTTTTCAAGGTTGCACGCTTTGTTTATTGTTTCTTATCTTAAAATTTTCTCAGTGCCCAACTAAGGTCTGTGCAGCTGCTCGGGCATCTGGTGACTCCTCCCCACTGGGCTGCGGCGTTATCTTTTATACTAATTGTTATGTGTTCTTTATCATTATTTGCCAATACCTATCACTTATACAAAAAAGGTCATCCCTACTTTGACCCAATCTCTTTAAACTACTTTGTGCCACTGTCACTGCAGAAAATGGAGTGAGGGAAGAAGAAAGAAGAAGCAGGAGACAATGCCCCAAATCCTCCATCTTGCCCCCATTCACTTCAATACTAGAAACCCAAACCTACTGTTTTTTCACCCTGTGATAAGCTAAACTACTATCTTTGACACTCTTGTGGCTTGCAATCCTTCCCGCAGTGCAGGAAGCCTTTCCCATGGACTGAGATCAAAGCCAGTGTCTCTCTGAGCTCTGGGCCGGGGTCCCAGACCCCCCGTCCAGGTCTCTGACCCTCCAGGGCAGCCAGAGGAATGCCCTGGACTCCAACAATGTCTGTCACGTTTATGAGGATGATGGAGGCCTGTACAAATCCTCATTCAGACTTGCAGATGACCTCCCATTGTTGCAAAAACTGCTGGTCTCAGTTTCTTGTCTTATACATGGTCATTAACAATGTAAATGTAAAACATTCTCGCTTTACAAGGCTTTCTTTTAATATCATTTGATGATTTACAGTAAGTGTTTATGCCTTTAAAAAATTAATGCTCAGGCAGTTTTGTCTTGATTTTTTATTTTGCTTTTCTTGTATATCTTCTTAGCTATTCACTTCTCCTTTGGATGTGATTTCTTATTTTTGAAGTACATCTTTTTAGTTTTAATAAGGCAAACATTCTGGGGTTTGCTTGTTTTTTACTCAACAGTTGTTTTTGATATCTAAAAGTTCATATTATGATGACTATAAACAATTTTTTCTCCAACTTTGAAGCAAGCAGCCTCATTTTTTATTTTTTGAAATCAAATACTATTTTCTCAGTTTTAAAAGAGAATTTCCCAATTCCGTCAGGGTTATTGAGCAGTGTTTCTGTCACAGCATTTTGCCCCGTGACTTGCACATTGCTCAGAACCCAGTCAGGGGTATCTTGGCTTGTTTCAGCTTTTAGCAAGCTCCTCCATGAATCAGTCATTTGTAGTGTCATTTAGTCTCTGCATCACACCCCAACCTGACATTTACCCAGTCTGTGTGGGGGTGATTGAAGTTTCTGATTACTAATTCATTTTCTTGTTGTCTTTTAAACCTCTCTTGGTACCTCACTCGCACCACTGTCATTCTGATAAGGGAGCGACAGCTCTTTCTAATACTTCTGTATTCCTGGTGTCTTAATCCATATTGTGCAACATTCAGAACAATCATCTGATGCAAAGCATTCTTTAGCATACACTGCATCCATTTTCCTTGCCTGTGTAGTTTGTAGTCTGCACTGACTGCCTTTCCTTCCACAAGTCTCTGATGCTCCTGCTAGGTCAGTATTCTCTCTTAAAACTAAGTGCCCTCATTCCTTTATCTAATTTAAAAGTTGCAACATTTCAATAGCAGGATGTATGTATTTGATCCGGTTGCTGATTTTTCTATGCTATCTTTAAACAGTATTTTTGGGCCTAGAATGAGCTTAACTTGTGTCTTACATGAGTTTTATGAACTTCTGTCCTGTGTTTCTTCTCATGGATATAAAGGTTTTTATAATTTCACCTCTCTGTAATATATCCCCAAGCCAGATTTTCTTTTGCACCTGTTTAGGTTTCCTCTAGTCTTTAATTCAGTCTCCTTCTTTGGTAACCTTCCTGGTTTTTACTTACAGCAGCTTTATCTGAATCCCATTTTTGCTGTAAAGACTTTGTACAAATTTTGTCCAGTTCCTGATGAGTCTAAGCCATCCATTCCTGCACCATTGTCTGGAGCCAGCATGAAAGACACTGCTGGAGCAAGAGCAGAGGTAGATAGATGGTCAAGGATATCATTTTCATATTTGGGAGGTCACCTGATCATCCTGAGTGACTGCAGAATACTAATCTCTGTCTGAAAGCAGTGGTGTATAATGTACCTTTGATACATTTTGTTCACGCAAAGGCCTCGTGGGGAAAATGATTTCTTGCCTCATAAATGTACTTCCTGCTTCTGAGATATTTGACAATAGTAGATGAATTAGGTAAGTAATTGAGCAGTGGTTATGGGCTGTACCTGTGGGAAAGACAACTCAGTTTCTTTAAATAACTTGTCTCTGCCTGTGCTTCTGAATTTGAAGTGTGTCTTTGAATTCACTGTGTCCATCTTACACAGATGTATATGAGGAATTTTACTGTGAGTGTACGTTTTTAGATCATGTCCCACTTCCCATCCACTAGTGTCCCCCAGTCCTCCTTGGGGCTGCTCTCAATCCATTCTCCATCCAGCCTGTATTTGTGCTTGGATTTGCCCTGATGCAGGTACAGGACCTTGCACTTACGGTCACACAAAGGGGAAAGTAATTATCTACTACGATATCAGTTTTGCTCTAAATATTCTTCGTAGGCACAGACCCCTGAACATGCCTGCCTTTATAGACCATACTGGTTGTGGCTTAAGGAGTTAGGCAGCATTGTAGTTTGAAACGCCGTCTTTTTCTTTTTGCAATTGCATATTTTGATTCCCTTCCAAAAGTTATTGGCAGATCTTTGCAGGATGTTCAGATCCCATGCAAGAGAGGAGACTCTCCTTCAGCAGGATATTTCTCTATAAAATCACTCACAGCCTGATCTTTAAAGGACACTGTCAGAAGGACATACTCTCTTCTACTTCTTCCTCAGGTCTCTGTACAGCTAGAAGTTTGTGTGGATGTTAAATATCATGTATGCTTGCAATATTTCCTCTTGGGTGCAGCATTCGGGGGGTTTTGTCCACTTCTTTATTTTGTGCTTTGCTGAGTTTCATGAGCATTGCCGTGTCACGAGGTGAGTTTATCCTACCTTTAGTAATGAGTTGTTAGTAAATGCGTGTTTTTCTTTTGACTTAGCATGCATCCTAATTTTGTTAGAGCAAGATGTAGAGTTGAACTTAGCATTGCTGATGGAGTGAAAGGTGAGAGAAGCTGGCAGTGTGAGTGACACGTCTGGAGGGAAGGGAGGAGGCAGCAGAGGATAGTTCTGGCATCACCTTTGCAATCCTCAGCCACCGTGGATAAAACTCTTCCAGTTCTTTCCCTTGCTCTGAAATGAGCAGATAAAAGCCTGGTACAAATGAATAGATGAACAGATAAAGAGCCACAGTGGTCAACGTGTCTATAGTGGCAGGGGTCCTCATGAAAGACAGAGACGCAGCGGGCAGCCAGGGCTAGTCCCATCCCTAGCCCAAAGCAGGGTAGCTGGGGGCACCAGGGCAGACCCAGACCTGGTGTGGGCACCCCCCTGGGGCTGGGGACGAGTCTTGGCCCCACAGGTGGGCTGAGCTTGATGGGGCCCAGGGCCAGCTGGGGCAGGAGCTGATGGAGCAGGAGACCGGCCCTGCTGTGGCATGGCTGGGGCAGGAGCTGGTGGAGCAGGAGACCGGCCCTGCTGTGGCACGGCTGGGGCAGGGGCTGGTGGAGCAGGAGACCGGCCCTGCTGTGGCACGGCTGGGGCAGGAGCTGGTGGAGCAGGAGACCGGCCCTGCTGTGGCATGGCTGGGGCAGGAGCTGGTGGAGCTGGAGACCGGCCCTGCTGTGGCATGGCTGGGGCAGGAGCTGGTGGAGCTGGAGACCGGCCCTGCTGTGGCATGGCTGGGGCAGGAGCTGGTGGAGCTGGAGACCGGCCCTGCTGTGGCATGGCTGGGGCAGGAGCTGGTGGAGCAGGAGACCGGCCCTGCTGTGGCACGGCTGGGGCAGGAGCTGGTGGAGCTGGAGACTGGCCCTGCTGTGGCATGGCTGGGGCAGGAGCTGGTGGAGCTGGAGACCGGCCCTGCTGTGGTATGGCTGGGGCAGGAGCTGGTGGAGCTGGAGACCGGCCCTGCTGTGGTATGGCTGGGGCAGGAGCTGGTGGAGCTGGAGACCGGCCCTGCTGTGGCATGGCTGGGGCAGGGGCTGATGGAGCTGGAGACCGGCCCTGCTGTGGCATGGCTGGGGCAGGGGCTGATGGAGCAGGAGACCGGCCCTGCTGTGGCATGGCTGGGGCAGGGGCTGATGGAGCCAGGGGCTGCCCTGGAGTCCTGGGCCCTGCCTCTGGCCCCTGGCAGGGTGTGGGGATGCCCTCCAGGCCTGGTACTGAAAATACACAGATTATGTTTCAAGTTTAGCATAGCTAAAGCATTTGATGGCTAATGTATGCTTGCTTTCTTTCTCAGAGGGTGTTTTGTTCACTGTGTCTGTCTTGAATGAGTTTTCCTGTAAGAATATTTGCTGTTTCAGATTTTATCACAGATAGCAGGTAGAACTTTGGGTGTCAGCCTTGCTGCTCAAGTGCTAGTGAGATTGGCTGGCTCCCAGTCAGCAAATTGATAGGTTGGGAGATAAGAAAATTAAAGAAATTATTCCCACAGTGGAGTATATACTCCTTTCTTTTTTAACCAAAGAGTGTGGATGTGAACAGATAAGTATTTTCATTGTCATTCAAGTGCTTGTATCCCTCAGCTTTCTGTTCCTAAATATAGTTTCAATTTTTTTGTGGACTCTGATTAAAAAAAAAGTCTACAACTTTTGTAGTGCCTTTAAAAGGGTCTTTTTACAATTCTGTGGTGACAAAAAAAGTGTTGACTTTTCAGTGTGAAATACTGTTTACTGAAATTTTTTTTGAATGTTCATGTTTAATGACAGCATATAAGAGGTCCATGGAGCTATGTATTTATGGTCACAGTATTTAAAACACATCTGTGTATGTCCAGCTTTAGTCTGTTCTGGAATACCTTGCAGACACTGAAAGAGTTCATGCATTCAATAGTTTAAGAAGTTGGAAGGCCTGAATAAATATGACAAATAATATCAACTTACAGGGCTTTCTCAGAGTTGTTTTTTTTCTTCCAGATTTTTATTGATAATTCAAGAAATTCAAAGGAAATATACAAGATTATGTATTTATGGAAAGAAAAAAGTAGAAGTATGAGAAGTCCTTCATTCTCTAAAATGGGTACCTGGTATATCCCAAATTTTTAAGCTCTTTCCATATCTCCAAACTGAAAAAAAATAAACCTACAGCTTTAAGATTGTAGGGCAGTAGCTCATTTCTCCAACTCACTGGTGGCACATCCTGTTACTGTGTAGGAGGCACAATCCATTAGTTGTCAGTTCCTATCTCTCTAAGGTCAGCTGCCTCAATCATGGGAAACAGCTGACAGCAGTTGATTTTTTTTCTTCCCTGTATGTTGTTAGCAGGATTTCAGTTAGTGCAATTAAATGTACCTGTTTTCTTGAGTCCTTGTTGGCTCTAAAATGTTCTTCTTGAAACAAGTTCAGTGAATCACTTAGCCTAGCATTATTTTTCCTTTGTATGGGTTTTTTTGGGTTTTTTTTAGAGGATTTGATGGTATTTTGTCTGTCTTGATCTCTTTTAGAGTTTTCAAGACCAGCATCTATAAATTTCACATTTCTATTCCTCTTTCTTAGGAGGGGCCTAACAGATACTGATTTTTTTTCTATCTGTACATCAGCAAGTGGATTATGATTGTAATTTATCAGTATTTCTTTGGACAGCTCTTCAGGGATGTAGTGTAAGACCACATTTTTGATTTTGTTTTTTTTTTCTGCTTGCTTTCTTCTCTGGGTCAGAGAGTATTATACCCATGATATGTTAAGGTGTGTGTTAGTTTTCCTTTGATCAGTCCTGTGGGAAAAGAAATCCCTGATTACTGAGAAGCCTGTGGTGTTGTAACACCTGTGATACTCTGAATCAGAAAATGTATATTTAAGTATTCTCCCCCCACCCTCATCTGTCAGGGACTAAATAGTCCAAGCTGTCTTCCTTATTGTCTTGTGTCCCTGAATGTAAATACTTGCAGGAACTTGTTCTTTCTCTACGTTCTCCTTCCAAAGTTCACCCAAAGCAATTGCTTTCTTGTCAGCTGGTGTCCTCTGGTGCTGGGATGAGAGACCACCCCAAGAGGAGGAATGCATCCCCATCAGTTTGGGGTGGGCAGAGGAAGTGAGAGAGAAGAACCAAACTTTTGAAGAGTGAGCTCCACTGGCCATGGCAGGAAGATGCTACGGGGCAGTATCCCTGAGGGTGCCTGGTTGCTCCCTTTGTTCCTGCTGAGAAGCTTCAATTCCACTGCAGTGACCACCACCTGTGCCCAAAAAGCAGTGGAGAAGCTGCTTGGGCTGGTTGCTATGTCAACTGTGCTCTCTGCCTGCAGAAAGCCAAGTGCTGGTTGGTATGGCAACCCTCCTCGGAGCACCCAAGGATGCACAATGAGGAATAGGCTCTTTAGAGAAGGCACTGGACTATCAGTGGAGGTGGAAGTTCTTGTGCCAAAGGGTATGAGGGGCAGGAAAGACCCGTGCAATCATGTATTTATTTGGAAAATTGTTTTGTAGAAGTAAGTGGGTTCTTGGAGCTTAAAGTAATTCCTGTTTATAACACTATCCTTTTGTGTTTCAGAAGAGGAAAACAGTAATGGTAATTTTGTACAAAAGATACCAAGACAACGTGGATGTGTGGAGGGTCACACTGACATCAGTGAGATTGAACTGCTTTAGCATTTTCTTAATGGAAGAGTATCATAGCCACATGCTCGGGAAAATACGTGCTATGTTTTCAACCTGTCAGTATTGTCAATGTTTTGTGTAGCGTCAGAGAAAAGCCTGAGACAGGTTCTTACAGGTGAGATGAACCTTTACTGTAACAGCAGGTAGGCTGTTAGAAGAAGCATTAGAAGAAGATGCTTTGGTGGACCAGAGTGGATGTGTGTGTGTCTGTGTGCATGTTCAGGTCTCCTTCACTCAGGCTCTCCAGGAGCTACATCTATTGCAAGAGACATTCTGATCAGGCAGTTTTCCTGTAAAAGATTTACAGAACAATAGACTTTGGTGGCTTTCTCCATTTTCTGTCAATTAAGTAAGAAACTGTATGTTTTAGACATTGGACAACCCAAAATGTCAACAAGTAAAATACAATGTCAAAATATAGGTTTCAGGCATTAGGCTGCCCAGGGAAGTGGTGGAATCACCATTCCTGGAAGTATTTAAAAGGCCTGTAAATATGGCATGTGGGGATAAGGTTTGGTACTTAACATTGTGGTTAGTGGTTTGAATCAGTGATCTTAGATGTCTTTTCCAGCATTAATGATTCTGCGATTCTAAATTCTTTCTTTAATAAAATTTTTCTTTAATATGAAAGTTGCTGAAGCTACTAGAAAGTTTTGAATGCTGAGAAAAATTATCATCTCACACAACTGAATAACATTGCCGGTAAATTCTGATTTCTTATGGTTGGCCTTTCTGAATACGTCTTTATTAAAATCATATTTAGCTAAGTGAATTGATCTGTGCATTAATCTATTTGTCAGGTTTCTTCTGCATATGGTAGGGTGACAGATTTATATATATGTTGTCAAAGCATAGGTTTCATGAGTTTGGCTTTGCAACTCACTTTGGGCTTATTTGGAAGAGTATACTTCAATCATCAACGGTGTGGAAATAGCTCTTTGTACTACAGGAGCCATAATTTTTGAAATTGTGTAGAATGTGAGGGAAGAGACTTTGAAGTTATTAAAGAGAATAAGGCATGGATTGTCAATAAATCTTTTTATCCACTGAATAAGTACTTATTTTGTTAACTCATCAAAATTAAATAATCCAAAAACTGATGGTAATAATCACATATGTCTTTTGGTCAAGAAAACAAGGATTTTAATTTACATCCAAATGCAAATTTTAATCAGGAAACTGCATTTCAGGTAGACACAAGGCTATCTTCCTAGTCAGTGAAATAGTTCTTAATAATTTTTTCCCAATATTTCCAGTAATTTTCAATACATTCTTTCATGTCACATGAATCATTTCTTTTGCTTAGTTGTCGTATTAAGTATTCCATCTTAATTGTTAATTACAATGTTTATCTAGCAGTCATTTTGAAGGAACATTTTTACAGCTAATAGAAAACTTGTAACGTCCCTGATACATAATATAGTAAGACAGCAAACAGTGATAGTCAGATTTAGAGTGTTATTGCTGCTATAATTATGTTAATTTTATTTTGATGAGCAAACTATAGTTTAGAATTTTTCTTTCACTGTTATTGAGTGCAGGAGAGAAAAACTAGAGATAACAAGCCCTGTAATAGAAAACAAGTAATTGTTTCCTTTACTATCACAGCATATTAGTATTTTTCATTCTTTGGTCTTTTAGTCAGTGCATTAGTACTGTACATTATCTGTCTGAAGTGGCTTTTTAGGAGTGGGTTAGTTGTGTTTTCTGCATGGCATGCTCAGTCCAAGAGAGACAAATATAATGTAGAAAATGCTTCAAAGTTTCTTTGTACGTGGTTAGCACGTACAATATGCGTTAGTCTACAATTCTTGCTTAAGATGTATTAAAATTATAGGCAGTACACACAAAGAACACAGATGTATTATACATTATTTAAATTGTGATATCAGCCTCTTTATTGTTGTATTTAAATGTCTTATCTTGATAATATCCAAAGTATTATCTACTATTTGAGAGGTGTTTTTTTTTTTTTTTAAATTCTGTTTTCTACTCCACTTACCAGAGAAAACTATATTGAAAGAACAGCCATCACACCTTTTTGTGTGCCTTTCCTTACATTACTGCCATTGTTGCTATGCTAGAAATTCAAGGATACCCAGCACTGTCCTTTATCCTTGTAGGATGTTTCAGGGTCTTTAAATGCACAAAAGAAATATCATGTTGCCTGTGCAGTCGAGCTTTTCCCATTTTGAGGACATTTCACATGTACTTGAGAAGCACTGTGTTTGTTGCCTGTCAGAGCTCTGAGTGATTTTGTTACCATGCTTGACCTGAAGAATCTTATTACTGTGAGGATCTGGAGAGGTAGATGTTGAATGTTGCATTGTATTGTTTGAGGAAATAAAATATGTTTTATAGAGGTCTTTGCTGCTGAGAAAATTGTCCACTGCTCTTTCCTAAAGCTGGCAGCTCTGTGTCATCTTTGACATAGAATAGCACCCTAATCAGTAGCTACCCTCTTGACCTCTATATCAGAACTAGTCATCATAAGCCCCCTGGAGGGAGATGGCCCTTAATAAACTTTGTAGACTACTTATTGAGTGGTAGAAATTCCTCTTCTCATTTACCTGAAATATATGGTTCATGTTTTCCATCTACACTTAAACCATTTTTACATTTTCCTCTGGGGTCTAGAATAGGAAGAAACTTTCTTTATACATAGAGAGTCTGTATACAAAAAATTAGTTAATCAAAGAATGAGAACTGATACCCACAAGGGATTTAAAAAGTACAGTTTCTGCAGGTAGTGAGTGGCTTGGGTGGAGCCACCCTAAGGAACTGGCCTTTCCTGGTCATTTATCGTTCCTTGCACAGCCAGGCAGTTTCAGTGCAGTTCTTAATGCAAGCTTGCTGCTCCTTTTTTTTAAGGGAGTTGAAAAAAGTGTGATGGTGGCCAATCGTGGTTCATATTAATTCTTTCTGTCATCATCTTTAGAGAGGTGAGGCTAGCAGAGCCCAAATGTACAAAATGCAAATATAATCATATACAATAATAGACATAGAGTGTTGAGGGATTTTTTAAATTTAAAATTAAGATTATATCACAAGTAAGCAGGGTTAATAGAGAAAGAACTAGTGAAATTTGTACCTTAGAGAATGTGTTTTGGAAGTCCTTTTTTCATTCAAGACACAGGAAGTTTGGGATGCTTAATGGTGGTTGTGTTTCTGCACGTATTTGTAAAGTCTTTCCTTGACATAGTAAATGTTATTTTAAAATAAAATGTCAGATTATTAGTGATTGTATTGTTATGTATGTTTTATGTAGCTAATTACTCCATTCATTAGATGTTAACATGTATTTTATGTCAAACCAAAGGAAAAAGAAAGCTAGCCTAAAACTGCGGGTTTTTTTCCCCAGATGTACAAGCTTCTCTCATATTTTGGTGCTGGCCCGCTCATTTCTTTCAATGCTATGCAGTGTCACCCCTTTATTTCATTTTTTAGCATTATTTTGTGAACATACTGTGCATTTATACATTGTGAGCTCTTGGTGTACTGTTCTCGTGTTCACAACTTTTACAATCCAAAATTTCTTGACATTGCGGTGCAAACCACTATAGAAGCTGGCGAGTTTTTAATGTTAATAGAAAGAAGCTTTAATTAAACAGAGCTGGTAGAGGATATTTGTTCTAATGCATCAGTGTTAGAAAACTGATTGCAGAGAACGTGAGGAGAGAGGTGGCCTTCATCACATGGTAATGGGAGGGAGGCAGGTGCACCCAATGTCTCATGAACCTCACTCATTCACTGCTGAGCTGAGACCATTAGTCCCACTGAAGAATGCTGCTGACAAAAAGGTTAGAGCTCATTCTCATGAGCAGTCATGTCAGATTTGAGGTTTGAGGAATGAGATTCCTTCCAGGCAGTTCCACGTGGTCTCCTTTCTCCCACCACTGGGCCCTTTTGTTTTCAAAGGTCTCTTATTAGTTTCTTAAAATGGGAACAGCTTTTCCTTGATATGTATAATGATTTATTTTTCTAAGCAATTAAATTTGATTTCTTTAAACCATAGCAGCACCCTCATTAAAGAGAATGAATCACTGAATCAAAAATGTAAAAGCTCTGAGTGTGAAAGGCAGGCTCAAGTTTCACATGATTTCAAGGAAAGACCATTGTGCTTGAGGGAAACAGGGCAGGAGCAGTGCCTGAAACTGGATTGTCTCTGTGTGAAACCCATCACAAGAATGGACCATTCCCAATAACCGTGCTTAGAAAACTTGAGCATCCTTTTCCCAAACAAGCAGCAAGCCTGAGGGGTTTTGCATCACCAGCTTGTAGAACCAGATGCAAATGCAGGTATCCTGTGGCTTGCACACCTGCTGCTAAATATTTAAATGTGTTTGCAGATCACATAAATTTCTCAGTATTTTGTGAAGAATCTCATGAAGAGTTTTATTGTTTAGAGCACTTCTGTAATTTGAGAATCAGAGTTTTAATAGCCTGTACTTACAGTCTCTTTTTTTTTATGTGATTTATTTTTTTCAATTTTGCTGGTACATAACTTCAAAATGTTGCCAGGCAATTTTTTTTTAATGTTTTGTAATAACATAAAGCTAATGAATGAGGCCTTCAATCTAAGACTTTCAAAGCATTTTAATATAGCATTATTATGACATGAAGAAGTCAGGTTAGCAAATCCTGACATGAAAGAAAGAATTTTAAAATGTATGTTTTAAGCTTCTGTATCCATGTTTAGGCTTTTATGTTAATGATCACAGCCTGTAGTAGACACTATAAACCTTAAAACTGACAAAATTATGAAAACCAACATTGATATTAGGGGGACTTTAATACCATTTACTGTTATTCAAAGTACATGTGTAGCCTGTTGATGAGAAAATATTTGTGTTACTGCAAAATACAGTCACACAAAGGTACATGTATAATCAACATATTGTCAGCTTATTTTTCAGACAGAAATTTGCATACTGCTTCAATATACTTTAAATGTTCTTTCCATTTATCTATAATTTTTAAAAATGGGGAAGATGGCAATAATATTTACTCATTATGTCATTTATCATTCCCCAAATATGATAATTTCAGGCAGTTGTTAGAGGAACTACATGAATGAAAAGCGGGAGCAGACAAAAGATACCGATGGCAGCTGAATTTCATAAGAGTTGAAATACTATCACTCTTAGTCTAGAGTGATACTTAAATGATATAA
Organism: Hirundo rustica; assembly: GCF_015227805.2. Taxonomy (NCBI): domain Eukaryota; kingdom Metazoa; phylum Chordata; class Aves; order Passeriformes; family Hirundinidae; genus Hirundo; species Hirundo rustica. Next base: position 86,482,569 of record NC_053451.1, read on the forward strand.
ACTATTGTGATACAAATATTTAATTTTTATTAACCATATAAAAATTTTAAATTTAAATTCAATCAACAGCAGAATAAGCTATCAACAGGGAAATTATTCTGCTAGTTACGCAAAGTATGGCTGACTGTTGTACTTCTCTTCTTTTTTTCCTCACCAGGATTACACTTTGACTATGTATTTTCAACAGTACTGGAGAGATAAGAGGCTGGCTTATGCTGGCATACCTCTCAACCTCACGCTTGATAACCGAGTGGCAGATCAGCTTTGGGTGCCTGACACTTACTTCTTAAATGACAAGAAATCATTTGTGCACGGCGTTACTGTGAAGAATCGAATGATTCGCCTTCACCCAGATGGAACGGTGCTTTACGGCCTCAGGTCTGTGCTTCCATGATGAAGATTTCATCACTGCTGTTACGTGTTGCTGATGTTTGCTTCCTGGTACAAGGTTATTGCAAACATTGGTTAGTTTATTATGTAACCTTCCCTGTAACTCTTAAGAGATGCCAGTAGAAAACAAATGACACACTCAATGTTTCTTAATTTTGCCAGAAGCGCCTTCAGTCAGCTTTTATCTGTTTCTGTACAGTCACCATATCTGGAAAGCCTCTGGCTATAGGAAGCAGGAAGGCACATATTAATTGTAAACCTGAAAATCCTGTCCAAAATACAGGCAGTAAGATTGAATGTGGGTGCTTATGCTGTCTCTTGATGTGTTTATAGTCTATTAAAAAAAACCAAAAACAAACAGAAGTAGCCCTGGTTGGGGGGAGTCAGCCACAGCTAAGATCATGACCCGGTACTTTCAGTGATTTCTTCAAGCAGGAATCAGCACTGTAATTGTTACATTTCAAACCAGAGGTACAAAGTGACCTTACAGTCTCTTACTTTCTACCTATTTTTAGGTTTGACTTGTGTTTTCTTTCCTTTCTGCCATAGGTTTTATGGTTAGAAAACCTGAAGTATCCTTCCCTTTAATAAACTTAACTACACCAGCAAAAATCCGTATGGAAAACCCAGTAGTATCAAAATATTGCTTTCTTTGAACAGGTTACTTCATTTGCTCCAGTGGTTTAAGCCAGTAAAACAATTCTTTGCCAGTGAAAGCACCATTTCCATAGTCGGAAGTTTCTTGTATATTTAAGCAGAGAAAATACTCAAGGTTGGTGCATATAGGTAGGGAAGGATAAAAAGGCCCTAATATAAAAATAAATGCAATTAGAAAAGTGGTGCAAATGGGTTATATACCCAGTATCAATATCTTACCTGCTTCTCTTTTTTATCAACGGTTGAACTTTTTACTTGACTCGGGTCTTGGCCCTCACCTTTTTAACTCCTATTACATGTCATGTATGGAGAACTGAACTAATCTTTCTAGAAAAAATAGAGATAGACTCAACCAAATATGAAACTTCAAAGTTCAGCATATATTCTCTGTAATTAACTGGTTTTAGCAAAAGGAGACTTTTGTTTTGCAGGGTGTTGACCCAGTATGGAGTACTACAGGTTTAGGATTCTTTCCACAAGTGGTTAAATATAAGAAAAAAATTATCTGAGATACATTTGTTTTCTTTATGTCAAGAAATATCCTCACAAACAGTATTATAAAAAAGTAAAGGAGATTAGAATTCTTGTGATCCTTGTAGTGTGTAGAAGTCTTTCTGTCACACTCTAAAAAAATTTGGACCCATTCAGGTGAGGATTATCTGTCACAGAGTAGTGTATTTGAATAAGTTGTCTTCCTCTTCTGCAAAATACAAATGTCCACAGCAGATGCATTTCACATGATAGGATTTGCTTAGCAGGGTTTTCAAAGTGGCTCATGTATAGCACACTTCTTGCCATTCCTTTTCTCTGAAAACATGTAATATCCAGGGTGAGATATCCATGATATGAAGCAGCTAAGTTTCATAGTGAAGAGTGACTGTCTTAAATTAAATTGTGGAAAAATATAGGACATTGTGATCAAAAAGAAGAAAATATCTGAGCCTTATCTCTGCTGATTTAAAGACCTGTTCTTTGTGTTGTTCCATCACTACCCTACTTCCTCTGTTATGGCTTCAGAGCATCCCAGTGGCAATCCAAGGGCAATGTGGGTTGAGGCCAGAACTTGGAGTTTTATGTGCCATAAAGCACAGGGTCACTCAGAATAATAGGTGAAATTCTGGAGGGTTGCAACCAATTACAGAACATCCACAGAGCAATGCAGTTCCTCAACACATATATAATTGAAAGTGATCCCAAGGCCACACTGGATGTGTGTTCTCTTCTGAACAATGTAGGATTTATCACAGTTTTGAAAAACTTGACCTTCAGTCATCCAAGGTTCCTCTCTACTTTAGAGAAAGCACTTTGCTACTGCAGCAGAAGTTTGTGATAGTGGGAGAATGGAACAGTATCTTTTTGAAGTTCAGCCCTTTTCTGGGGAATTTTTTTCTTTGGGTGACACACTGAATTTGTTCTACCTTCTTCAGAAAAATCTACAAGAAAAATAATGATAAAACAGCTTTTTTTTTTTTTTATAAAAAATAGAGTCTGACTGCTTGCGTGTTTCTCATGCATAAACACCTTGTTTTTAGACAGTACAGTGTTAAATGTTAGAAGTAGCTGGAGTGGAAGAATATATGTATTTTACCTGAAAGGACTCATAATTTTTAGCCATATATGAAACATAATGAATGTTTGCAGGGTGAAAAGGTTAGTTGTGATCAGTCAGACAAGGTAACTGTGCTTACTTCTTTTTTGGATGAATGTATTTCTGTATCAAGAAAGTACACCGTCAGGACTGTGACGTAGTCACATATGAAGTATTTGTATTGCCTAGACTGATTCATACTGAAATGGTTCTGGGGACATAAAATATCCTTCTCTCAGGTATGTATGCAGCACTTCACAGCCCATTAAAGATGGGGTACCTATACAATATAGCAGTATACTCAAAGGCAGTGAGCCCAGGAATATAGTACCAGAGAAGGATAACAGAATCCATATCTAGAGGAAACAAAACCAGAGTAGGAAGCTATAAACAATTTAAAAAATTCCCTTTGTGTGTTGCTTTCACCCAAATTGTATGTGTGTCTGTGTCCCACTTTATCTTTTTCTGGCTCATATTCATTCCTCTGTCACTGCCATGATGGTGAGTTCTTGAAACCTTGTTGTCTTGTGTCAGGCACTATCCCATCCCATAAAAAGTAAGCCTGCTCTTCTTGGGAGCATGCAAAAGCCTGAGCCATTCATATTTGCTTTTGGTGTGCATTTGTGCAAGTTAAATTTGGTAGCTTGAACGTTCATCCAGGAGAGACCTCTGAGTAGTAAACTTACTTGGAAAAAATGAGGTAAATTTGGTTTTGTCTATTTCTAGCTGTATCTTCTTTTCTAGTGGATATTTATTAAATTAGAAACATCCATTTTTCTGTAGTGTAAAAAAGTTTCTTGAGCAAGAATGTGCAATTTCTCCTACTGGAACTTGTGACGCAAAACCACTAGAGTATGTGAACAGACCAAAATAAAAATACATTCCTTAAAAGTCATAACACAATTATTAAGCTGAATATAAGTTTCCCAGCCGTGTAATTTTTTTACAATATTGTAAAACTAACAATTTGTGTTCTGTATGGCTGGCATTTAAAGTTAGTTTTACAGCATAATAGTTAATAGTCTTCTAGCACATTCCCTTTTATATCAACTTCGTTCATGTGGATTCTGCTTGCAGGATCCCACATGAGACCTTTGGTTAGTGTAGGTGAATCTTCTAAAACATGGGAGAGAACCTTCATATCAACGATTTCCAAGCATGTCTACTTGTTTTACTTTGAACACAGTTATTATTTGACTCAGGAGCAAGATCCTTTCATTGCACAATCAGTATGGCTTAGTTAAGGCGATCATTGCTTGTTTATCAATAATCACAGATTTAAGAATGTTTTCTCCTCTAAGACCGTATGCTAATCCAAGTTTTATATGCTTATCTAGAGCTGCTCTTAGTCATCATATTGAGGAGACACACAAAGAATCATAGAAAACTTTGGATTGGGAAGGACCTTAAAAATCATCCTGCCATGGGCAGTGACACCTTTGGTTACATCAGGTTGCTCAAAGCCCTGTCCAGGCTTGCCTTCAACAGTTGCAGGGATGTAGAATCCAGAACTTCTCTGGGCAACTTGTTTAAGTACCTTACCATCATCAAAGTCAAAATTTCATCCTAAAATCTTATCTAAATCTATCACCTTTCAGTTTAAAGCCATTCCTCCTTGTCTTACCGTACACATCCTTCTAAGAAGTCCTACTACAGCTTTCTTGTAGCCTATCTTTTGGTACTGGAAAGCTGCCATAAGAGCCCCCTGGAACCTTCTCTTCTCCAGGCTAAACAACCCAGGTGATTAATTAATATCCATAGTTAACAGCCCTGTGTCTTAGCACCCTGCCTGAGGTTCCAGAAAAGCATTTGCAAGTGTTGGTTGCAGAGAAGACATTTCCCTAAACTGCAGAGCAACCAAGGAACTGCTGTTTGTACCCTGCTCCAGCCCACTGGAATTTGTGTTCACAGAGGAACCAGAGCAATTCCCAGATGCAGCTTGGAGGAAGGATGACCTAAGTATCCTCTTGTGATACTTACTTAGTACCTGAAATCCTGTGGAATTAGCATAATAGTATTTAAAGGACAGTCAGAGGAGTCAGCAGTGACAAGGACATGATCATGCTGTAGGTAGGGCTGGAAAGCACAAAGATCAGGTGTGTGCCTTTCTCGCTGGCTAATGGTAGGAACACAAGTTAGAAGATGTGCTGAGCAACAGATCCTTGTATTTTTTCGTCTCCTTCGTCATTCATTGGCTTTTTGCTCATACAATTGTGTCTCCCTCTGCAAAGAAATTACAATATTTTCTTGCAAAAGCATCTTCTCAGTCAGAGAAGGGTGGCCTCTGTTGTCCTGTGACATAGCAATAATGGTCTTAATTCCTTTCTTTAGATACTATGTATTTATTAATCTAAAATGATCCTATATACTAAGGATAAGCATTCTTTCCTTCCTTTTCTTTGAGATTGGAGAGAACATTCATAATAACTTTTTTTACTGTGAAAGATGTGAAGAAAGGCACCTAACTATTTTTTTTTATCTTGAAACATTGCCCTGGAATTTTAAAGTAGTTTACCTGATTAGAAGAGTGTAATTTGAGAAGCTTAATGGATAGAAGAAAGAACTTCAGAGAAAACACATGAAAAACATTAACATTGAGGGTTCCGACTTTTAGAGGTACATTTAAGGCATTTTGCCATCTTGTACTTTTTAGCATAAATTATCACTAGAATATTATTTGTTTAGGAACAAACCGTATGCTAGGTCCATGTCATGTTTATATAAAAAAAGGATCAGTAAGGGATGGAGCTAGTCAGATTCAGAAGATAATTTAAATGTGAAATTTTGTATGAAACCATTATAAAAACAATGATGCATAGTAACGTACTTACCCTTGGTGAAGGCTGTGATTCAGAAAAACATCAAAATATGCTGCAGATTAATTATGAGCATATGGTTATATCTGTCTAAAGTTAGTACAAATATATAAATCCATTAATTACAAAATGAAGTGACAGTCCTGTGTGAAGCTGTTAAGACAGTTGTTCTGGTTGCACATGTTTATTGTTGACTCTCCTGATGTACAAGAAGTTGATGAATAATGCTGATTCATCAACAGTGAAATGTTTTGCAAGACCATCCTTAGGGTGCAAAATGGTTAAATAGACAGAGAAGCAAAAGTGTATTGTTACTTGAGGAGAAAACTCAAAATTTAATATGGAGCTTCACAACAAAATCCTCTTTAAATTTGAAAAACAGGGCAATAAAATTTAAAACAAAGCATTTGGCTGGACTTAAAACTTTTTTTCAACATTTCAGGGTTTTTTTTTTCTAGACCTGCCACAAAACCAAGAAATCAGTTATTCATGCAGCTGTAATCATTTTGACATTTGTAGCAGACTATTTTCACTTTGTGGTTTCTGTTATAAAGTCATATCTTTTAATCTCAGCAAATGTTGCTGTAATATTTGCACATGAGGATAGGTCCATTGAACCCCAAAGGGGCTGGTTGCATAAGGGTAATTCACAGCGAGTTGTTCCACTGAAAGTCAGTGTAATTGCTGCTCTATTAGGCTGCTGTTCAGTGTAAAAATACAGACAAGATTCTCAGTTATTGTAAGCTATTCTTCAGAGGGTCTTCACTTTGGAAGATGAACAACCCCATCACCCAAAACAACCCAGGATTACTGGCTGTATGGTAAAACTGTTTGATGCTTCTATTTCAGAATCACAACCACTGCAGCTTGCATGATGGACTTGAGAAGATACCCATTAGATGAACAAAACTGTACTCTGGAAATAGAAAGCTGTATGTACCTAAGAAGATGCATGTGAAATCTAGTTTGGATCTAGGGTTTTTTTTTGTTTGTTTTGTTTTATAGAACCCTGTAATATTTACACACGTGTCTATAAACACTATTTGAATCATGTAAATATCACCATTTGGATTTTTTTGTTTGTCTGTTTATTTTAATTATTAAAAGATATAAGGAGTCATCCATTTCTAGATAGATGAATACATCCTAGAAAAATGAGGTTAGGACAGAATGAAGTCATTTAGTATTCCTGCCTGACTTGGCAGGAGTAGTGGCTAGATGCTTATCTTCAACATGAGAGATGAATATTTGTATTTTTATCAGATTTCTTTTCAAGAGAGCAAACACTCTGATACAATTTTCTTTCGGTATGCTTTATTATGTATGGATCATCTTGGTGCAGGACCTACCCTGGGGCTTTCAGATTGACCCATTTATGATTTGAAATTATGTTACAAAAAGAACAATATTCTCCTTTTCACCTAGTCATATCCTAGGATTGCAATATTCAGGTATATATCTGCACTTCAGAAGTACCTGGTCTATTTCTGCCACTGGCTGGAAACTGTGGACCATATACAGAAAATACTAGTATATATTCCATATTCAGCTGTAGTCCTTCACTAGTGGAAGCTAGTGGAAATGATCCAACTCACAGTTTACTGTGAGTGGAAGAGGTCTGCCTCAGTTTTGTTTCTCTATTTTCCATGAATAATCAACCACCTTCTGGTGATTGTCAGTGTAAATATTCATTTGGTTTCAGTGCTAAATGCATTTGATATCCTAAATCTTGGATTGTGTTTCCTTCTCACTGTGACCACTAGTGAATAATATATGAGTGATAAAAAAAGGATAAAATAAAAAGAAAGCTGAGTATTTTGTCTAAAATTCCCAGGCAGAGTGTAATGGTGTAGTGATTTGGGAGACCTTCCCACAGGAAAAATACTATACAGATCCAGCTCCAGCTGTTCCAATTCTTTTTGTTGTCTCAAATGACAAGCTGTGTTTGAATCCACTGTTATTTATGACTTCCTTGCTTTGCCTGCAGATGGCTACACAACTGATGACATAGAGTTCTACTGGAGAGGTGGAGATAATGCTGTCACTGGTGTGGAGAGGATTGAACTTCCTCAGTTCTCTATTGTGGAATACAGACTGGTGTCAAAGAATGTTGTCTTTGCCACAGGCAAGTATTGCCATTTACCTTTTTAGTGTTTAATTTTTTATGTGCATGAAAATGTTTTATTAATAATAATTAACTGTTATTGCCAGTCACAATATGTAGCCTGTGATGCATGTTTGGATAAAGAAATTACTTGACAAAGCCTGGATGTAGGAGCCCATGAAAATTCCTGACCTGCATTCAGTACTGCCTTCAGCTCTGGGGCCTTCAACACAAGAAGGACAAGGACAAGTCCAGAGGAGGGCCAGAAAGGTGATCAGGGGGCTGAAAGCACCTCTCCGATGAAAACAGGCTGAGAGCTGGGGTTAAGACTGGAGAAGAGAACCTTCTAGCAGCCTTCCAGTATTTAATGGGCACAACAAGAGAGCTAGGGAGGGAAATTTTTTACAAAAGTGTGTAGTGGTAGCACAAGGGCAAATGGCTCCATACTGAGAGGTGGTATATTTTGATTAGATATAAGAAGAAATTCTTTACTGTAACAGTGGTGAGAAAGTAGGTTGCCCAGAGAAGCTGTAGATGCTCCATCCCTGGAAGTGTTGAAGGCCAGGTTTGTGATTCTTTGCCTCCTTGTTTAGTTTTCTTTTCCACGTATGTATGTGATACTTAACTAGACACCTAAATATCTATGATCTAAACAAATATTAAGTCATTCTTATGGTGATAATTACATGAATCATGAGTTTAAATGTGGCCTAGAAGGTAACTGATCATACATAAATGTGTTTCGGTATGCTAGGTCAAAAAGCCACCAATTTTATAAACACCTGCCTGGAACTTTCAGTGCATGTTTGTTTTGTTGTTATATAGTGAATGTAATGTCTTTCATCTCTTAATTTGCACTGATGGATATATAGTACTTTATACATAGTCATCCAGTGCATTTGTTATCATTGTTAGATGCTGAAATTATATCCTTGCTTGTTTTCTTGAAGATGGAATAAAAGTTAGTAGTAACTCACAGCACTGAATTTCTTTAGATTACAAAGTACAAGGTTGATTTGCATATTTGGTGTTAGACACCAAAATAGGAATATGTGTGACAAAATCAAAGCAACACAAAAAGCCATCCAGCACATGTGGGGCCATTATTTGGCTCATTGTTGGGGGCCTTCAGAGTTTCAATGCTGTTCAGACCACAGGAGTGTGCTGTTCCATCTGTCTCAGCACACTAGAACAAATGAAGCACAGCTCAATCATGTTTGTAAGCATCACTTCACCCACTCTTTGGACACAGCATCTGTTTCAAAATACACAGCAACACAACTTGTATTTCAGAACAAAATGTAAATATTGCTGGGATTGAAATTAGTATGAGGGGGTTTGCCAACTGCTGCTGTTCTTGTTTACCATTGTGAATGGAAGATTTTTTTTCTATAGAGAATCAGTTGCTCTAATCCTATATCCTGTCCTGCAGCTACTGTCACCTTTAGCAGCCAGGGCTTACCTGCCCCTCCACAGGACGGGATATGCTTTTTAAGGAAGGCTCTTTTAGATAACAATGAGAATGCAGAGAACTTACTTGTGGAGTGATTTTATGACAATCCAAGGCCACATTTTAGTTCAGTATGAAATATTTCACTAAATGTATGACCTAGTAGAGATGAGAGATTTGTAAAAATCCGGAAAATGAGAAATCCAAAGAGATACGTGACAAATGCAACAGAGACTAAAAACTAGGAGCACGCATTTCTGTGACTGACCAAATGTTCAGAATATTAATGGTTATTTCTTAAAAAATCTAGTGAAAGGAATAAAAAAAGTCTCATGCTTCAGAGCTTAAGACAGCTTGGCATTAGGGAGTAATAGAGAACAGCATGTTTCTTGTACTATTTTCTGAAACATTTAATTTTTTTTCACTGATGAAGACACAATACTGAATTTACTATTGCTTTTATACAGGACATTATAAAAATGCTTGATTATTTATGACATTTTATGACAAGTATTTCCATGCAGGGAAATATCACATTTGTTTCTCAAAACCACATGTTTAAATCTAGATCTAAAGCATGCCAGCAGATCAGATACATAAAGTCAGTAGACGCTTTTCAAGTTTCTTCTTAAGGGTTTCTTACAGTCCTAGTAATTAGGGCCAGTTTCTGCATTTTTTTGGAAAATAAGTTAGGCATGTTTTTGGCTTTGAGGTTATAGAAGTCTCAGGGGGAGCTATTAGTTCTTTGAGCACAATATACCAGTGAACATTTCAGAGATTTCAGTCCTAGTGTGCTTTGATTGAATAAAACTAAAAGACAACTTCAGAGTCATGCCATAGACAGCTTTTGGATTAGTTATCCTTCAAGAGAAACTGAGCTGTATAATCTTGTGTAACTTAGGCAAAGGGAATAATCTGTTCCCATAGTTACTACTGAGAAGCAGTGATAAGCATGGAAAAAACCCCATTGATAATGACAGAAATCTGGGTGGAGCTGGATGAATTCTGGAGAAACTGCATGCCTCTCAAAAGCATAGAATGGAAGTTAAAATTTATCTTGCCGAATTAGAAAAATGTGTTTCCACTAGCAGCTCATGCTCCACCCATGTACAAATATCTGCATACAAACACCTGAAATGTAGTGCCGCTACCTGATTCTGCCTCCTAAACCTTTGTTATTCAGAAATGCTTTGATAATGAACAGGAATGGGGATATGTAAAGCACCACCTAAAAGCTTCAAGTCACATAGCACTCAAAGCCATATTAGCAACCTGTTGGTAAGAGGAAGGTAGTCTCAAAAGATTTGAAAAATAAATATTTGCTGTATTCTGTAAGATCAGTATGTAAAGTACATTTCCAATTAGCCAAAGAACCTTCCCAGAAGAACATATTAAAATGAGAATTCGGTAACTGACCAACTCTGTTATCTTGTTTCATACTTGGATAAAACAGCAAGAGACTAATTTAGCCTTGAAGCCAGATATTCCAGCTTGCTAGCTTTTAATGAAATTGGAACAGAAACAAGTAATCTCTTTTTATCAAGTGCCCAAATATGTGAAAAAGGAATATTTGGGGCTGAAGTATTAAGTATTTATTTTTGTACTTTCATTCCCAATACTGTTAAATTTGAATACTTCTGGCAAAATTCTGTTATTCCTATAGTATTAAATTAGCCCATATACATGTTAGATGAGATGTGAGGAAGGATAACAAGGCAAAACAAGGTAAAAAGGAAAAAAAAAAAAATCTCAAAATTTTTAACCACCTGAATTTCCTGGTAATTAATCTATAAATGTACTGATCCTTAATGGACAAATCATCATGCAATCATAATCAGATTAATAACAGTGTAATTGTTGAGCTTACACAGAAGTCAATTTATATTAAATAAGTAATCCACAGAATGGATCCTTCTTAGATAAATAAAGATCTTGACTTACAGTCCTTGTTCCATGGAGGTCAGTACCCATCATTTTCACTGAGCTTTAGGCATTCAGACAAAGAGGGGGAACTAACTATGGGAAATAAGGAAGGTTCTTTCTCTTAATTGTTTTTTTCCACAGACTCCTGTGGCCCATTTGCTGGAGGTGAGATACTGTAGCAGAGATGGCAGGCTAGAAGCGGGGTCTATAGATAATTTTTGAATGTAGAAAAGCAATTCAGTTGAAACTAATATAAACTCTCAGTCTCAGGGAGAGGTACATAAAGGAGAACCCTGGCTTTGTAGTATGATGAAAAACGAGGCTATCAGTTCATGTTTCAATTTCCACCTGATTCTAACAAAGTCTATACTCTGCTATATGTGTCAACTGCAGTAAGCAGCTGTAATGCCAGCAGCACTTTTGTTTAGATTGCCCAGGAGCCTCACACCATCAAAATCTCCTCTGAAACTTGCAGAGTTTGGATTCATCTTGTTCTGATTTATGGTGAATATCATTTCAGTGTCTACATTAAACTAGGTATCTGAGTTGGTCAGAATCTAGTCCGTACAGTTGGTGGAGTCTGGAGACAGATTCAGTACACCTGTAGGAATCCATTTTAGGAGGTGGTGGATAATTCTTTAGGTTTCATTTGCTGGATTGACGGGATGAACTGGAGCTTAGATCCCAAGGTCATGTGTAAGTAGTTCAAGTGAGTTGCTTACTCAGCTGTTATTTGAGGGGGTACAAGGCCGTCTTCGTAGTATCCACATGTTGATCAAAAGGATGTAGGGGGTTTATCATGTCCATTAACTGTGTGCTGGTGTCTGAGACACCACAGAGCATCTCAAAAGAATCGGATTAGCAACTGAATCTCTCTGTTACGGTCAACTCCAACTCCAGAGCAGGAAGCACTGACAGCCCTGACCTCAGACATGGTTCTTGGGGTTCAAACTTCAGGACAAAGAATCTGGTGCTTGAAGCATATTTTGGTTGGTGTCTCTGGCCTTGAGGTCAGCTCTCTGGGGAGTCCACCTTTAAGGCCAGATCTCACTAGTTTCAGTAATTACCTCACCTAATTAGACAGAAGTGGTGCTGAGGTAATGGATGGTCACAGGTGAAAAAAGATAAATGTCCAAAGTTGACTCAAGGTTTCTGAGTTTGGGATTTCATTACTGAACATTACTAACATATGTGACACATTATGCTCTCCACTGTTGATACACACCTCTTTCTGTGCCACAGCATTTTCTGTGCTTTATCAACGGTGAAGTTCTCTCTTCTTTTTCTGAATTTCCCAAGTGCATCCAGGGTCCTTGGCTCTGGAGCAAACCAAGAATTGACTTTGATTCAGTGATTCAGTTCTACTGAACTTCCCTGAGTTAATCCTTCAAATGATTTAATCAAAGAATCAGTATTTTATGGGAGATTTTTCAGTTTTCACCTCTATCAATTATATTCCACAGATATCCAGGCCTGGCCAGAACTTTTGGAAAATTTTATACCCATTTATAGAGAATCCTTTGAGAGGACGGTGTATTATATGAAATAATTTTTTTTAACAGAGCTTCATAAAGTTTTCTGTCTGATGCTCTACTCTTATTACAGAAAGGTGATCAGGTCTGCTGCATTTTTAATGTATTTCACGATGGCAGTGTTTATATATTTCATTATGTTCTCCTGTTTTATTTATATAGCCTGCAGACACAAGGCCACAGAAACATTTCATAAGAATCCAAATGAAAAAGTTAAGCTTTGCAAAAAAAAGTAGGCCTGGTTTCAATCAGAGAACTTGTCTTTTGAAATGAAACATTGTTCATTGGTAAATGAAGATGTTAAGCAAGTATAAATGTTTGCTTGCTGAAAATTGTGTTAAGTGCTTCAGACAGCAGAAAACCTTGGTCTGATCAGGATGAAATACATTCTTCTGATTCCACCAATACATTTCAGTTGGTGGACCTAAAAGGCATTTCATTGTAGAAAAAAATACTACTGACTGAAGTAATCACAGCAACCAGACACACCTACCAGATATTTCTTTTCCTGGTGATAGCTGTTCTGAGAGTGTTTGATACAATAGTTAAGGATATTTGCAAAAATTTGATATTACCTTGATGCTCCTGCTGCCTGTAAATGGTGTGGCATTTTTCTGTCGTATGACTCAGAAGTGCAACAAACTATCAGGAATGTGATGAAGAGAAATCTGCAGTTTTCTATTCCTTCTTTCCCTTTCTTTGGAAATCCATCGCTCATGTCTACATGGCCAAATGAAATTTCTTAAGCTCATATGCAAACTTACAAATATAATTTAAAGGGCAATTTTTAATATTTCATTTTTTCTCTAGATGTAATCTTTCATATATTTTACATATTTGCATTAGAATGGGTGGGAAGTATTCTAATATCTGGTTGGGTTCTTGGTATGTGCTGAATTATTTTTTTAGCATATTGACTAACTAGATCTTTTAGACAAGCTGTTAGAGGTATATCTAAGACTGGTAGAGCGAACATTGAAATCATGGAGCTAATGTGTGAATGACTACCTTTTCCTTATACAGCTGTACTCAGATTTGATCATCTTTGCATTCAGTGAAAAACAGTCACAATTATTTTTAACAATTTGGGATTTCTAAATATATTCATCTGAATATATTTAGAACTGTAATTGTTCATGAATTATATATATACACACACAAAATTCAACTTTTTTTTCTTAAAATATGTTCGGAAGAAAAATTCAGACTGGCTTAATTGATGTTAGAGGATCTAGTCTGAAGGCTTTTCCTTTAGTGGAACTCATTGCAATTTATTTTTGACACCACAGGTCATATGTTTCTTATAGTTCAGATGTACTTAAGAAGTCTCATCTCTTGAACAACTCTTCATTGTAAATGAAAAACTACGCACATTACTTATTCTCTCCATAAAAATTCTATACAGAAAAGTGTGTATTTAGATAAGCATTTTACTTGGAGACCTAAGCATTTTTTTAAAAAAACTAACTGGTGCTCAACTATCTGTACAATAGTCCAAAGTAATTTACTGTCTCTCTTTTCTTCCCAAATACAAATTACTCGGCTATCACTGTATTCACTGCAAGGTTTCTTTTAATACCAGTGAGTAATACAGTGAAGGTGTCATCCCTACTGTTCTGCAGATGTCATACTACCCCGCAAAATGCGCATACTGTAGTTTCTGCAGAAACTGAAGGCAGCTATCTACAAGTGTCTTTCCTTCAGTATAAAGAATGCTGTTTTCCTCTCTCTTTTCTCAGGTGCCTATCCAAGACTCTCACTGAGCTTCAGGTTGAAGAGAAATATTGGCTACTTTATTCTTCAAACCTATATGCCCTCCATACTGATTACCATTTTATCATGGGTGTCATTCTGGATCAATTATGATGCATCAGCAGCAAGAGTTGCCCTTGGTATGTGCTAAGAATGAGTGGGACATTAAAATGTCAGACTTAATGTGGCCTTCAGAGGTTGTTAAAAACTACAATGTGATGTCAGCGTTTTGAAATTCCAAAATAATTTGCGTCAAAATCATGTCATTTAGTATTGCCTCAAAAGTCATGTTTTCCCCTGCATGCAAGAGTGTAGCTACCACTAAATCTCTGACATGAGCTGCTCATACCGGTCCCAAGAGTTGTTCTCATCAAAGTTAATGTTGTTGTCAGTAAATTCATCTAGGAGAACAGCTCCACAATCATACTTAAGCGTGGGCTTTAGTCCAGCTCAGTGTGGGAGGACAAATGTGGCTCCAATCCTCCTCCTGAGGTCCTGGGTACTTTAACTGACACTGGCAGGAAGAGACTTCAAGAACCATTGCTAGTTCAGTGCACAGGGGCACATCAGCTATGGACCATATCGTCCCACATAACCCTCCAGGTACATGACATGTTAACTGCATGTTTATGACAGCTTAAAGTGTCATTTACCTCATGACAGAAAAATATGGATTTGGCACAGTTATGTGATTCCTGCCCAAGAACTTTTCAGATCAAGGTATCCTTTAAATAAGGGAAGGTCACTAGAAAATCATGTAGTTGACATGTTGGAGGGAAGGGGTGCCATCCAGAAGAACCTTGAAAAGCTTGAGAGATGAACCTCACGAAGTTCAACAAGGCCAAGTGCAAGATCCTGCATGTGGGTCAGGTAATCTCAAATGCAAGTACGGGCTGGGTAGAGAATGGATTGAGAAACAGCCCTGAGGAGAAGGACTTGAGTTGTTGGTTGCCGAGGAGCTCAACATGACCCAGCAATGTGCGCTTGCAGGCTGGAAAGCCAACTGTGTCTGGGCTGCACCAAAATCAGCATGGCCAGCAGCATGAGGGAGGTGATTCTTCTCCTTGGCTCTGCTCTCATGACACCCCAGCTGTAATACTGGATCCAGGTTTGGGGTCCCCAGCATAAGGTCATGGACCTTCTTGAGTTAAGTGAGTCCAGAGAAGGGCCATGAAGGTGATCAGGGGCTGGAGCACCTCTCCTGTCAAGGCGGGCCAAGAGACTTGGTTTTGTTCAGCCGAAAGAGGAGAAGGCTCCTAAGGGGTAACCTTATGGCACCTTCCAGTACCCAAAGGGAGCCTACAGGAGAACTGAAAAAGATCTTCATACAAGGACATGTAGTGACAGGACAGGAGGAATGGCTTCAAAATGTCAGAGGGTATATTTACATTAAGAAGAGATTCTTCATTGTAAGGGTAGTGAGGCACTGGAACTGGCTGCCCACAGAAGTTGTGGATTCCCTATCCCCTGAAGTGTTGAAGGCCAAGTTAGATGTGTCTTTGAGCAATTTGATCTAGTGGAGGGTCCCTGCACATGGCAGTGAACTTAGATGGTGTTTAAGGTCTCTTCCAAGCCAAACCATTCTGTGATTCTGTCATAGTTTAGGAATGGTATTCTCCAGTTTAGCGCTCCTACTAAAATCATACTGCCGCTTGCTTCCCCCTGACCCCCTTCCCCCTGCGGGTGGCTGGAGAGAATTGGAGGCACAAAAGGCAAAGATCCCAGGCTGAGGTAAGAACAATTTACTGGAAACAGAAATGAGACAAGAAAATAAACAGGATTAGCAACATACTAATAACAAAACTGTACAAAAGAGAGCGTGATTAACAAGCAGAAATGCTCATTGGGGAACTCATGACTCAATGGTGACCACAGTTGCCCCAACCTGAAGAGAAGCCTTCCTCCCAGAAAAAGACTCCCTTCCCACAACATTTGGCAATGATGTGAGGTGGTACAGAATAACCTCTAGGTTCTAGCCGTGCCCCTTCCTGGCTTCTGCAAAAATTAACCCTGCCCTGACCAGAACCAGGACAGATTCTATAACAGTATCTCACAGCAAATATTTTATCCTTAACAAAAGCATACTCAGCAAGAACTAAAGAAGATGAAATGGTTCTATAAATCCTTGTGAATACTTCTCTCATCTTGTCCCAAATTCTGTCTTCAACCCTGTGCTTCCCAGTTACACATACCTTCCTACCCAAAACTTGTCGCTAAGTTTGTGCTATCTTCCTGTTGTATTCTCTTATTTTTTAAAAACATGAACTCCTTAGTTTCCTTATTTTTCTGTAATGTACCACAGCAAACACAGACTCCAACCCGTGTCCCTATGATTCCCTGTTTCCTTACCCCATGTCTCCCAAGGTCCCACATACCAAAGTAGCCACCTTTGTGCAACATATTACCCCAGCATCTGAATTTGGGTAGCTGGAGATGCAGTAGATTAACTGCAGTTACTGTGCAGTAATTCTGCATGTAGCTGGTGCATATGGGCATGACACAGTTTGGCATTACCACTCAGTAGCCAGTGTTTAGCAGCTTGAAGCTAAGTAGTAGCTTAATAGGAAGTGAGGCATGGAGCCCAAACATCTCTGATGTGTTCATAAATGAGCTACTTGATAGCAGAGATCCATCCAGGTGGACCAAGTGAGGGCAGCAATTCAAACACAGCTGTCAGCATCTAGATGAATACTGGCCAGGACTGTGGAGAACAGGTGGTTAGACAGAAGTTACCATACTCAGTGACATTCCATGCCCTTCTGTTACAGGTTCATGAGATTTCTCCTTGTTTAAGGAGCACGACTGTCTCATGTGGCCCATTTCTGTGTAGCACAAGTTCATCAAGTACTGCAAGACAAATAATAGAACAAAAATCATTGAGTACAAGGCAAGCTCAGGAGACCAGATGTTCTATTTCCAATTGGTAGAAAGTCCTTTTGAGAGGACAAAAATCCATCTAATAGTTTCTTCTCAGAAAATAATTAGTGCCTTGGTGATTATGTCTATGGCATTTGTACAATAAAGTTCAGTATCACGGGTCTAATCCTGTGTTTCTTTGAATACCCCCTCTTATTAGTCTTAAGCTGGTATCACGGAATCAGAGAAAATAGTGAGTTGGAGGGTCCCACAAGGGACCCGCAGGAGTCCAACTCCTGCCCCTGCACAGGATTATCTGCAAGAGTCACACCATGGACACAAGAAGATTGTCCAAATGCCTCTTGAACCCTTGTCAGGCTCGTGCTGTGACCAGTGTCCTGGGGAGCCTGTTCAGTGCCCATCCACCCTTTGGGTGAACAGCCTTTTACTAATATCCAACCTAAACCTCCTCTGACACAATTTCAGGCCATTCCCTTACCTCCTGTCACTGGCCACCACAGAAATCATTCCCTGTCCCTCCTCTTCCTCTCATGAAGAAGTTGTAGACTGCAATGACGTCTCCAGTTGAACAGACTGAGTGACTTAACTTGCTCATCATTTGGCTTCCCCTGACCATCTTTCACCATTCTCATTGCCCTCCAGCAGACACTTTCTAATAGTTCAGTATCTTTTTTATAGTGTGGTGCCCAAAACTTCACACAATATTCAAGGTGAGGCTGCCCCAGTGCAGAGCAGGACAATCCCCGCCCTTGCCCAGCTGGCGATGCTGTGCCTGATGCCCCCCAGGACAGGAATGGGCCCTCCTGGCTGCCAAGGCACTTCTGACTCAAGTTCAAGTTGCCATCCACCAGGACCTCCAGCACTTTCTGCAGCACTGCTCTCTGGCCTCTTGTTCCCCAGTCTGTCTGTACATTGAGGTTTGCCCCATCCCAGGTGCTTCCCCTTATTGAATTTCACATGATTAGCTCTGAGAAGCACAGTGCAGAGAAGGTATAACTGATTTCCTAAGTGTTTGAGGAAGCATTCCCTGTTCAATTCTTGAGACACAAACTTTTACTCAACCCCTGCAAGAAGCCTGTATTCTCTGCAAGAGCCTGATTCTATTCATTCCCTCCCATGTTTTACCCCTGTGCCTCATCCATTGCTGCGCTGAACCAAATAGTTGCCTCCAGAGTGAAGCCAAGGTACAGAGCAAAGGCCAGCTCATTCCAGAGACTGTGTGCTATGGGCAGGGCAGACAGATGGTGATAAAAGGCTGATATCAAGAGAAATATTCAAACCTGTCAATTCTGCTATCTCAAATTTTTGCTAGTTAGCCCAAGAAGTTCCTAAATTCAGTCCTTTGAGTGAAGAGAAGAATAATCTCTAGAGTTCTCCCTTGTGGGAAGGACTATAATCACAAGATTATTTTATTTTTTTGTTGTGCAGGAGTGTCAGCTTCTTCTCCTCCAGCTGTGCTTTAAAATAAATTATTGAGCTTCAGAAGGACATTTGGCCGCAGGGTTTCAGGATGTCCCAGGGAATGTATTTCCCTTTCGTTAGTGATAGCCACCTTTCTATTCAGTGTGCTTAATCTTCTGGATCACCAGACATCTAGCATCAGAGCACATTTGTTTCACAGCTTAGAGGAAAAGCACTGAAAACCACAACACTAACCTACTAAATAGCCAAAATATCTTACACAATCTCCCTATTATTACGGTTCCCTGGAGTGACACTGCTTACACTGACAGCTTGATTTTGAGTTATATTGTCTTTATTTCTGTCTCTTCAGGTAAAAGAAGCTGTGCTTTATTATATGGCAACCGTGTTTTTTGTCCTTTATTTTTGTTCTGCCTGTATTTTAGTGACTACTTGTAAATCAATGGTATAATTATGGAATCAAAGAAAATAGTAATGGAGGAGACCTAATAGAATGACTTGCCTTGAAATTAGACTTATTCCACAAATCAGTGTTTTCAGCAACCTGTGATTTGCAATTCCCATAGAATTTCCAGCAAAGATACACATCTTGTAGTTTATTGTGAATTGAAGCAGACTGACAATAAATTTGCTTTTCTTTCCAGATTTTCAAAACAGTGCTCTGTAATATATTTTCAGGTGCTATGTGCATCTTTAGATAAATATCTTGACATAAGGTTGATATGTTTTGTAGATATTTTATTAGCGTCCAGTTTGTTGCTATAAAAATGCTGCTCTTCCTCCTTCTTCCTTCCAAAAATTCACATATCTGTCTGTCTTTCATTGCTCACCTCACTTGTTTCTATGTAACTAGTCTACTGCTCCAAATTAGTCATCTCAAAATTCCATTTATATACTGTCCTTTCCTGAAATAAGTATTTAAAATAGATGGTATGAACTGCTCTAGAGAGGTAAAGGTACCTGTCTCTCCCCATCTACTACAGGGAGACCTTACAGGACTGACATCAACCAACAGCCTAACTCTTAGAAATTTGAAACTGTGGGAGAAGTCTTTCACCATTTGTTTGAACATTGTTTTTGTTGCACAACCGTTTGGTCTCCATGGAAGGGATTTTCAGTAGAGCTACACTGGCTTCCATGAAGCTACGTTAACTCATGGCAGTGGCACCAGACCCCCTTGTTAGGTGTTCCCCCTCTCACAGGAAGGAAATATTTGTAAGAGAATAATAATGCATCAAGTTTTAAATTTGCCTTTTTTTGCAGTGATGTTGCCTGCAGGACATCTTTTACATGTTTTTAAGCTTCTCCACGCTGACAAGACATATTTGCCAAGAAGGAAAATAAACTGGAATTCTTGGAGTTGTAAGATATGTGATCTTTTTCCTTTGTGTAGGAATTACGACTGTGCTGACTATGACAACAATCAACACTCACCTGCGAGAGACTTTGCCTAAAATTCCATATGTTAAAGCCATTGACATGTATCTCATGGGCTGCTTTGTGTTCGTCTTCTTGGCCTTACTTGAATACGCCTTTGTCAACTACATTTTCTTTGGAAAAGGCCCTCAAAGGCAGAAGAAACTTGCAGAAAAAACAACAAAGGCAAACAATGATCGCTCAAGGTTTGAAGGCAGTCGGGTAGGTTTCTTTAATTTATATATATTCTTTCTATTTTTACTTTGCAAAGACTATCAGTATGAAAAAAAAACCAAAAAGACTTGCATAAGGACATCACTGTCTGGTGACAACCAACTACATCTTTTTGTGGACAAACTTGGCCATTTTCATTTTCAAGAACCAACACAGAAGAATAAATGTAGGCATGCAGATGTGGAAGTGACTATGATCTGTATGACCAGTAAGTGTAAGAAGAAGACAGTGGGAAGGAAGCTAGCTTGAAAATAAAGGCTCAGATCTACAAAGACATTTATTTGTCTAAATCACATATAATCTAACTGTGATTTTAAGTACCTATGTATATTTCCTATGTAAGCGAGTCCAGGATCTGAGCATGCCTTTCTTCACTTCACTTAGAGCAGATGCATTTACCGTGGGAGAGAACAAATAAAGGATTTGTTCTACCATGCTAATTAATTGGCCAGCATACTTCAATGCTGTGTGTGGCATTATTGTCTGCTGCTATTTAAGACCAGCTGGAAAATGTAAGTCCTAGAGAAACTTTCAGATTGATTTCTGAAGCATGGTGTTGGAAAGATCTGTGCTGATTATGCTCCAGCCTATTTCCTTGCCTTGAGTATTACTTTATCCAGTGAATACCTCCTTTTTTAATCTTTGGAAGAAAAATTCAAGGTATTCAGCAGTACCTGACATTAACAAGCCGTGTCAGTTTGAATAGAACATCTTTCTTTTTTTTTACTAAAATGGTCCCGGTGAGGCTTTTTCATTCACTTCTGTTGAGTAAGACTGTTTTTTTCTATCAGCTATAAATTAGAAGAGTTCACAGTGACAGAACTACTACCTGTTTATCAAAACCAGTATCATAAAAGTAATTTCAAGCTATATTTGTTTATCCTAATGATTTTGTCTGCTATAGTAAGTGTAATGCAGAACTACACCTAATTATCAGCACTCATATATGTGAAACAATTCTGAACCAATAAGCATTTTTTGTCCACTGTATTATGAAACCAGATTCTCATCACAATTGGCAGCTCTACTTAGAACTAAGATATCAGGACAAACGAATTCTCTTTACTGGAAAAATAAACAGTCATAATAATAAAAAAATACAGATGTGGAAATAAAAGCGTCTCCAAATTGAAAGCCATGGAGAAGATTTTAACTGCAAGCAGGTAATGCAGATGTATGCACTAAGTTTAATTCTTCTGCTGGAAACCATCTGGTGTATCTCATCCATTTAAATTATTTTCATAATTCATACAAGACTTGTTAATGGGTCCAATACTACCCCATGTCTGGCAGTTCTTCTATCTTGAGATCAATTTATCTACATTGTCAAAATAATCATAAATACCTTAACTAATGTAAATGTATATTTTTTTACCCAGTTCATGCCCTTTTTATATCCTGGATCTGCTCATACCGCATAGCAATCTTTTTTCCTGGCTTTTGACTTACCACCTTGTCTTTTGTTTCTGAAGCATCCCAAGTAAATATCATAAACTGTTCTGCTTTTTCTGCTGGTTAATATCAACAGTGCATGAATGAAAAATTTTTTCACATCAAGGGTTGTCAAACATTGCAAGAGGCTGCCCAGGGAAGTGGTTGAGTCACTATCCCTGGAGATATTTAAAAGATGTGCAGAGGTGACACTTTGAGACATGGTTGTAGTGCGGTGGGGGTTGGTCTTTTCTCCCATGTAGCAAGTGACAGGATAAGAGGAGGTGACCTGAAGTTGCACTAGGGAAGGATTAGATTCTATATTAGGGAACATTTATTCATCGAAAAGGAAGTCAGGCATTGGAACAGGCTGCCCAGGGAAGTGATGGAATCATCATCACTGGAAGAGTTCAAAAGTCATGTGGATGTGGCATGTGGGGACATCCTTCAGTGGTGAACATGTTGTTGGGTTAACAGGTGAACTTGGTGACCTTAGGGGCCTTTTTAACCTAAGAGATTCTATGATTCTATCAAACAAGGATACAAATTCAGTGTACCAGAGTTTAAAGAAGAGGGTGTTACTCTGTCCCTTGGAGTCCCAGGTGTGGAAGAGAACTCTATGCATTGTAGAATCATATAGACTTATATTGACTGTGAATATATTAGCTGTTCAAATAACACTGGATAAATAATATGGTATGGTCCCTTTCTGTGTAGAAAACATTCTGTCCCCAGGCCTCAGCTGGGGAACTCAGCAAAGCTTTGTTGCAGTTTCTGGATTCAGTGCCCTCAGAGAAGCAGTGCCAGCATGCAACAGAAGCAGAGAGAAACATTAGGTAGAGCTAATTGGAAATCTTCCTTTGAAATGAAACATAGATAGGAGATTCACTGGATGTAGGATGTCAAATTTTAATTTCTCATTTGAGAAACACTGGCAAATGTGAAGCATAGGCAATTGATCAGAACAGGCAAGAGGTCCCATGGATTTCAAGATGTGCATTTCAGGGAAAATACGTCTAACAGATCTACTTTGAACAAAGTTTTCCATGGCTTCAAGATACCACAGCCTTGAAGCAGGAAAATGTCTATCTTCCGGATCATGTCCACCATTTACTGTGCTATACAGATATCCATGGATGCAGCAGGACTGGAGTCATGCTGGAATTTTTAGCATACTTTCTATAGAAGACAGTACCTGAGTATACCAGAGTGTCAAAGCTCTGCAGCCTTGGTTCTGACCACTGCAAGGATAGTAGAGAGTGATTAATTTCCAATCTCTTCTTTGGTGGTTCTTGAAAATCATTGAATCTGATGGAAATATCAGTTGCTTGCTTCTTGCTTTAGAATTGTGACTCTGGTGCTGAATATTCTGGGAGAATGTAATGGTTTTAATTCGTAACCGGGCAGAAACACCAATTAATATAGTGGTTTCACGTTCGCCAAATTCTGGTTGCCAAATTTAGTGTAGTGGTCCTAGTGTTTTTATTCTCTTTTTGTGGGAGAAAGATTAGGAGAAAAGCAAAGCAGGCTCAAGCTTAAAAATAAACAAATAGTTTTATTAACATACACTAAAAGAATGGAAAAAGAGAGTTGGGGGAAAAAAACCTAAAAACAATTAAACTCCAAAAACCCTCTTCCCTCCCCCTACAAACTGTTAACTTTCTTACAAAACAACATAAAGAGACAAAACCTGTGATTTTCAGTCAGTTTCACCATTTGAAAATAGTCTTTCACCAATCTTTAGGAGAAGAGTCTCTCTTACAGTCATGGATCCCACTGACAACCTAGAACAGTTTTCTTGTGGGTTTAACTGTCACAAAAACAGTCACCGGGGAAACCTGCCTTTGTGACCCCTCCCATTAGCAGGTTCCTAAGCTGCTCCTGGGTCATGGGACTTTTGCATATAGGGGTGTTACCTTTTAAAGATGAGTAACTCCAAAGGCAAAGGATTCTTCATTTCAAGGTACAGAGATATCTTCTCACTTCTTCACTGGTGCAGAGGGCTTCTAATCTCTATCTCTGTTCAATCATTTTATGGGATTAATATCACTTAGTCCGTCACAAACACCTTTGCTCAAATCCACACACACATCTAAACAATCATCTCCCCAAATGCTTGTCTTTTCCATGATTTAAAGCAATAATCTAAATACAGAGTTTATTTCCATGGCTCAATAAGAATGGAACAACAAACTCCTCAACCCTTGTCCCAATACTCTTTTCACTCTCGCTCCACTGACTTCATGCTGTTTTCTTCTTTATGTTCACTCTGTCCCTTTCTTTTTTTTTTCAGAGAAGGGTGAAGCCTTGGAAGCTTCATTTTGCCAGGAAAGGGTTAAGTCTGCCCAGAGTCTTTTTCTCTCTCACTGCAGCTCATAATGTTAGATTTTCAAGGCCACGCTGGTGAAGGAGGAAGAACTCAGGCAGAAAGATCAGAGATCAGAGCACCTGGGCAGTCCAGAATCAAAAAAAAACCAGGCAGGATCATGAATGCCTTTTTGGCCCATCCCAAATAAATCGGGGCAGCCTCAGCCTAAACGGGGCCCATAGCTCTTATCAGAGCCTGGCAGAGATTTCTCTCTACTCCAGGGAAGTTTGGAGAAAGTAGTTGTTGTAAAGCAGCAACCTCTCCTTCCTCCCCCGCCTGCCGGGAGCCGATGGAGCCCGGCCAGGCCTCAGGCCAGCTCCCTCCAAAAGGGGGGAGCAGCAGGACAAACTCGATGTTGGCTGTTGAGCCAACCAGGAGGAAAAGGCCTACCTGCAGGAAATCAGGGATTTTATAGGGGTACTTCCCAAAGTCGCATTTGACATTCTCAGTGGTCAAAACAGATGCCAGTATTCCAACTAACCATCTGATAGTCCCTGTCCTCTAAAGCAATTCCTAGGTCCTGACAAAGACAACACTCGACATTCCTCCACAACTAAAAACCAAACTGTGCCAGCCTAAGAGGCTCATGCAGTGTGCCCCAATACTGCACAGTAAGGGAGGCGCACATGAAGACTACTTTGTGCAAGTTCAGTGCAATTATTGGTCTTGTGGTTTTCCTGAGTCTTCAGTCTGCCATGGAGTGTAATTCCATTCAGAAAGGGAAGGTTTCTAATCCTGGAAAATACTTCCAATCTCATGTGATTTGGGGCTGAGTGACATTTTTAAAGAAAGGGAGAATGCTAAAAGCAGGCAGCCCACTTTAAACTTATCACCACTATTCATGACTATCAAATGTATGCTGTTCTGGAAAGGAGATTGAAAAATGTTCAAATATAAAACTGGAAGAAGGCATTATTATTAGTTTATTTCTGACTACTATTTTGGGTTGCTCTGTTGCTGTTTTGTTTTAGTAATTGAATTTGCTTGTTTATAAACCATGTGCATGAGCTCCCTGTCACTGATTAAAAATACTAGCTCAGGGCGCTAGAAAAACAAAACAAAACAAATAAAAAAAACGAAACTGAACCAAATAAATAAATAAATAAATAAACACCAAACCTTATTCAATTTATTGTCCACCTCAAATGCTGTAATTTTGTGGGTGTAGTGACAGAACAACTTAGTGCTATATCAGGTCCGGAGTCAGGAAGGGCTGTGGGGTGGTGGAAATCTCTTGTGTTGGGCAGCACTAGCAGAGAAGGAGCAGCTCAACACATTGCCTGGTGCTCAGGCCCTGAGTACAAGCTTTGCTTTTATGGTTCCAAAGACAGGCAGTGCTGCTGAGACACTGTGTTTCAGGCAAAGGGAACAAGAGAAGGCAGTGGGAAAATAGCATGTTATTTCCACTCAGAATTTTTTTGGCCCATGGAAACCACTAGAACCAGCATGGATACTACTATTGTAGTCTTTTTACACATCAGAGAACTGAAGTCTGGAGTGCAAGCAAGCAGGCTTGGTTGTAAACACTTCTCTTATAGTAGCAAAAGGGCTTTTCACGCTTTCTTAGTCTTATTGGACTGTAGAGCAAGGGAGTTTTAATAAAAAAAAATGTTCTAGACTACCAAATGCACAGATGTGGGTATATTTGTGTTGTATTTGATAATTGCTTTGCAGAGCATAACCCCATGCTCAGTAACGCCTCTACATAAGTGCTTTTGCATTTTCCTGCATCAGAGGTTCTGGGTTTGAAAAGCCAAAACTGGCACAGCCACCCCCATTTTGGTGCTGCTGCTATGGATGTGCCTCTCCAGTGCCAGGCTTTTAGGTACTTCTCTCTGAGTTATTCCTGATATGATACCACTAAGGCTTGCTGTGTTGAGGAGGGCTCCACCAGCTGCTGCTGCTGCTGAACTGTCTCTTGGCTTCAGTGCTCCCATTATTGCTTGCTGTCCAGCTCTGTCCATGTGTTGAAACTAGTGAGCCAAATAGCTCCAGGTGTAAGGGAAAGAAGAGCTCTTGCAGCATGGAACTGGCACAGCCAGTGTCCTCACGTTGCAGAGGTGACAAAGAAAAGCAGTGGGGAGAGAAAAACTCTGTGTTGTATTCTGTGTAGCACTGCTGAAGGTGGCATGACGGCTGAAGCATGTCTGACTCAATTGAATCTCTGGAACAGGTTTCAGAAGATTCAGAGCTGGTGACGAGATGAAACCTGAGTGATCCTTTATGAGTGACTCATCTGTGGATCAGCAGCTGACTACAAAGGAAATTTCACACTTAGCTGTCTCTTCTTTTGACTGCTTTTGCATCACATTTTATTTCAGATAATGCACTGTAAATACTATTCCTCACTGAATTGTTCCAGCCTATCACAGTAAGCCGTAGATACTGAGACAAACATGGGATGCAGTGCTTTTTTGTGTATAACCAATGTTCATACACATACCAGTTTGGGATTGAAAACTCGTTTGAAAGCCTTGACACTCTGCTTTGTATATGAGGGCAAGCTCTAGGATCAAAGAAGAAATTAATTTTTATTTTTCATAAAATATTTCCTCTGATATGGTATTGATGCCTAAATTAAAGTCCTCTGATTGTAGAAAAAATGTCAGAAAAGAATAGGTGGTCTCTAAAAATGTTTCCTTTGAAAATTGATCGCCATTGTTACAAATCAGTTCCATTTATCTTGTTTGTGTTGGCAGATCGAGGCTTCATTTGTAGCTCTCAAAGCTTTCAGTTTTGCTACGTAAGTTTATTCTTTTAAATAAGGCTCAGATATAGCTTAATTTATGGCTTAATCAGCATGAGAGAGCTTTAAGGCAATCCTGTTCTCACTCGTTCATTCTTGTGGTAGAGGCTCCTTGTATAATCAGATGGGTGAGCATGTGTTTTGGACATTGCTCCTTCTGGGCCAATCCACAGAGCTTATGGGATATATGTTAAAGTCCCCTGCAGAAAACATTGCTTTTTGGTTCAAACTGTGGCAATTTATGTTTTCAGTTTGGTGGGACCAAAAGTTCAGCCCCAGGGTATCAATCAGGAGGGTAACTATCACACAGACTCATTCAAGCTGCAAACACCCGATGGCTGTCAGACATGTGGGAAGAGCCTCCTCTGTCAAGAAAAATGCATAACCCTTTACAAAAAGGCCCTTCTCATCAGGCAGCATTTGCATGTATTTTTAGCTCTGGAGATTCCTGGCTCCAACCCCCGCTGCTGGCCAAGGCAGCAGCTTCCCACAAGGCATTGCTGAGAATAGAGGCTCAGGCCACTTACATCTATTTAGCAGTTTTGTTAATTGTAGCAACCCTTCTCATAAGTGGGATTTTACTGTGAAAATTAATATCTTGAATTCTGTGGAAGAATTATCACTCAGTGTAAATTGGGAAGTACAGGAATAGGAAAACTGGCAGTATTCTCTGGTATATTTTCATCTTTCCTAGATACTTTTTTCAGTGCTTTTTTGAACAGTAGGATATTTTTATATCACCACTGTGATGAGTAGGTACCCTGTTTTGAAATATATCTGTCAAGGGTGATAAGCACAGTTCTTGTGGGAAGAACACTCATCCTGTAGCTCATGGTGGGGACATTCATTGTGCACTGGGAGGCTCACACATGTACTAGTTTTGTTTTGCAGCTGCTTTGCTCAAGTATGAATTGTGCAAATCCTGAGACAGTAAGAAGGATTGTATGTGCAACTCATGGGACATCTCAGAGACTGTAATAATCCAGACAATGTGAATGTAGGGCAAAGGAGGGGACTATGCATTTGTTTTCTTTCTTCATTAAAATACATCAAAGTTAATTGTAAAGCTTCATTATTACTTGATAGTGATAATAATATGGAAGTTTCTAATTAGTTTGCTTCTTCATACTTTCCCTGTTTTTCAAGGTCTTTCCATCTTCCCAGTTCTGCTGGGTATCCTGGGCTCATCTACTAAGCTGATATAACATAATTACCTCTTCCAATTTTTTTGTGCTTATTAATTAATATAAATATATTTAAATGGCAGTGACAGAAGTATCAACTTTTAGACTCAGGGAGAGCACTCAACACTATGATTTTTATTTTGCTGCAATTTCAAATTATTTCCAAATATCCAAGGCATAACATGGTACATGTATTTAGCTTTAAGCACAGGTATAACTTAAGGCCTGATTGCATATTTTTCTACTTGTTGGAAAGCCATTTATGCATAAGAAGGTGGAAGAGGCAGACACTGATCTCTCTGGTGACCAGTAACAGAACTCAACGGAATGGCCTGAAGCTGTGTCAGAGGAGGTTCGGATTGGATGTTAGAAAAAGATTCTTCTCCCAGAGTGTGGTTGGGCACTGGAACAGGCTCCCCAGGGAAGTGGTCACAGCATCAGCCTGACAGAATTTAAGGAATGTTTGGACAATGCCCTTAGGCACATGGTGTGACTCTTGAGGATGGTGCTGTGCAGGGTCAGGAGTCAGACCAAATGATCCTTGTGGGTCCCTTCCAACTCAGAATATTCTGTGATTCTGTATGTACTTAAATACTAATTTTGATGTAAAATAATGCAAGCCTAACTACAGAGACAGAGCTTTTCATTATGTTATTTAAGCCCCCTATTTGCATTTATATTGCTTCACATGATGGGAAGTGTTTACATGGTATTTGAAAATTTGGGATTGATGAACAAGTAAACATACCTATGGAGTTTGAACAAAATGCTTCTTATTTTTGAGCAAAATGCTTCCTCTGAAAGACTTAGGAGGAAAAAGAGATTTCATTGTAACATACTCTTAAAATTTAGGCAATATTAAGCAGAGAATTAAATGAACTTGAAACAATTCTGGCCCTAGTAAACTGCTTTCAAACTGGCTTTAAAGCTGAAGTTAAAAAAAAAATACTGGAGAAAGGTACTTAATAGCAGGTGTTATATTTTTTTTCTTGAACTAGAATAGCTGACATCTAAATGAGCCTGGATCCTGGGTAGAATTAGAAGTAGATTTGGGGCTTCCCAGATAGAATAGGGCACTGAAGTTTTGGACCTGGAGCATACAATCCAAGTTGAGTCCATGTGGTGTTCCTCCAAGAGCAAAGGAGCAGGTTCTTTGTGATCGTTGTCTTAATTCTCCTTCTGGCTTCAGTTAGGTGACTCACAGTAATTTTTGTGTAATGACATTAGGCTGTTGTAGTATTTGATTTTTTCTTTTGTACTGTAATATGTAAAGTTCAGAAATGGTGAACCTTCACAGGTGAATCTGCTTCTCAAAATGCACTTACGTGCAAGTCAGTCACTTCACCCTGGTGCAGAAGCTGTAGTTACTTAGAGGTGGGAGAGATGGAGTTTGTATCCATGCTGATTTAGCGGGGATTAATTAGTGATTTGGTGGTCATCTGTTTTCATCTGTTTTGATGAGTTTACTGGGAAACACTCCAAGGAAACAACCAACCCTTGTTTGTGTTAGGGAGGGGATGTGAGAACCAAATATGGAGACCACAGTGGAGAAACAGGAAGGAATGGCTCTGGTGGAGCCAAAGTGGGGAGCAAGAAGGCTGCAAAAAGAATGGAAGCACAGGGCTGGCAGAAAAGTAAAAAAAAGGGAAATACTTTGGTTAAAGAACTGTGGTAAGAATTGAGGGGGGAAATGGCCAAATCCACTGTGTTATCTCTGATTTATAACAGCATTTGAGAGTAAAGCCTGGCATTAGCATTTTGTGGAGAATTTCCAGTGTTCAAAGTGACATTTTTGAGCCAGGTGATAAAATTATAGTCTAAGACTCATAAGGAGTAAAACTAAAGTTTTGTCAAATATAAAGACAAAGCCTTGTTTGTCATACATAGCCATGACTGTCTGTAATCCAGTCAGCTACTTTTCTTAATCTATACCTGGGGTAATATTTTCCCTGGAGTCACTGAGCAACACTCATGTTCACTCATGGAGGATTTTGCCTTCTCTGTATGTTCAGGCAAACATGAGGCGAGTTGCACAGAATACCCTACCATAACTGGTTTATTTCTTTATTCATTGAGAGAGCTTGTATACCTTTGTCAAAATAATTTAAATCATTGTTTAAATGATTCCAAAGTCATGTTTATGTGCAAATACTTTTTAACATGCTGCGTGCATTAAGTATTCATCGTTTAAGACATCACCTTAAGATTTTCACAAAGCATTAGCAAATAGTGCTCTAACGTTGTCAAGATCTTAGGTGGTTTATTCAAAACCTCTGAAGGAATCAATTTGAGAGAGTAAATCTCAAGAGTATCTGTGGAACAGGGGTTGATAGAGCTTCTGCAGACCTCTTCTCTCCATCTGCTCCTTCCTCATATTTGACATGCAAGCCTGTTGCTCCATTAGCAAAAAGATGAATTTCAAAAGTATGTTTCCAAATATGTTTCATTTGACATTTTGAGAATAATGTGTACTGTCATGCAGCTTCATAGGACATACCGCTATCTTCAGAAAAATAATTTACACAAAAGTTGTAACTTTCTTGACTGCCTTTCTGGTTTGATTGCTAGATGCAGTGACAAACAGTGAAAACTTGGCACATCAAAGGCAGAAGCCATGTTAAGGTGACATGTGAAGTTGGCAGATAAGGTGAAG
Source organism: Hirundo rustica (assembly GCF_015227805.2). Taxonomy (NCBI): domain Eukaryota; kingdom Metazoa; phylum Chordata; class Aves; order Passeriformes; family Hirundinidae; genus Hirundo; species Hirundo rustica. The sequence goes on from NC_053451.1 coordinate 86,513,112, forward strand.
AAGGATATGCCATGCAAGGAAATAATAGGAAAAAATCAATTCCTTGATTGGGAGAAGCCTGAACGTAGGTGTACCCTCCAAAATACAAGCTTTCAGCTGACAGCTCACAACAGTCCAGGCTCAGTGCAGAAAGACAAAGCACCCAGGATGGGCCGATGTCTGTGTACATGTAGGCGGCAGATAGAATCAGGAGAGATCAGGAAGGCCTGAGGGAAAGAGGAGTTGACATCTGTGGTGGTGGAAGGAAAAGGAATAGGGACCTGCAAGGGGATGGCAGGGCTTTAGGGGTGAGGCCCACCAAAATGGTAAAAAGTCCCACCAAAACTCTCTATGACATCTTTAGTAAGCTGAAGGAGGTTTCTCAAAGCCTAGGAGGAGATGGGAAAGATGACATTTGATGCCATGGGGGTCTGGATGAGAGATTTGGTTTTAAGCTTCACAAGGAAAAAACAGGTTGTTGACACATTGTGTAAAAAAAATATCCTGATCATATTTTGTACTCTTAGTGGAAAAAAAAAAAAGAACAGAAGAAACTGAATCAGTTCTTTCCAGAGACCACCATAAGTAGTGATGATATCCATGACTGTATTTTACACTTGTGTTTATTCCCTGGTTACAGAGACTGCTCAACAGCATGAACTCCTTTCTACAAACCTCAAGATCTTACTTTGGTACTCAAAGGGTTTCTGCCATGGAGAAAATAAATTATTCTTAATCATCACTGAGGCTTCTCCATGCCATTATTTTTGTTCATGTTGTTTCTTTTTATTTATAGGCACACATCAGCATAATGTGCCATTGCCTACAGCAGCAGGATTTTTAGATACCTTAGGATTTTTTTCCTATTTGCCTGTATATCATTTGTAGCATTTTATATTCTTTTTTCCATTTGCAAACATCTTGGCAAGGCATTACTGATATACTATCATAATTGTCTTCCCTGAGAAGAGATAAGCTGAAGCATCAATAATTGATGAAAGAAATATCCATTTCACAAAACTTTAATACGAATGAGAAAAGTTAAATGTGTATGGACAGACACAGAGCTGCAGATACTTTTAATCCATCCCATGGAGCTCACAAAGGACGTGGTATCAGATGACTGTGCAAACTTCAGAAGGCTGTGACAATAGTCTTTTTACAACTACTTTTAAACTGATGCTTCTAGAATGAGATGTTCAACTTCTACACAGTTCACACAGCTAGATCATGTGGCACGTTAGAAAAATGTATTAATTGCATGATGAATTATGGATGAATAAATTGCATATGTAAAACTAGAAATTATCCTGTATTCCATGTCTATTTCTGACATGGAGAACTAAATTGTCTTGAACAGAGTCTCATGTGTGTCAATTGTCTGAAGATACCCAGCACATGGCATTTTTTTTACCTTCAGCCACCATTTTTCTTGCCCCAAAACTAGCAGAAAATTTGGACCTGATCCTTGCATTACCCATATTGATTGAACATCCTTCAGCTTCTAGGCCCTGGGGCATGGGGGTTGTGCTGTTCCACCAATGAAACTACCAAATACTGACTCAGACACCACTGCTTAGAACTCTTCCTCAGTGCCACTCATAGGAGCTCTTAAGGAAGGAGCTCATATGAAGGAACCATAGGCAACTCTGCTGCACCTCTTTTGCCACTCAGGAGGACTGAAGAGTCTGGCCCAGATTTTAAGACTCTAAATGATCAGGACCTTTTCCTTTATTACTGAAAATGGCATCACACTGCTCTGTACTTGGAAATTTATATGGGGTTTTGATGATTTTTGTATGGAGCTCTCTGTCATATGGCTGACCAAGGACTTGGTTTTTGTCTATCAGGGTGATGCCTAGTCTTTGACTGAGTATGAGTTACTGCTAGCGCAAACACAGACCTTGCTGTCGTTGCAGTTGCTATTAAATTAAGCAAAGAATTATTAATACTTAACCAAAAGATCTATGTAGAAATCACTGTCAAGTTTCTCTCAACAAGACTTTGACTTTGTTATCATGATAAATATACTTAGTGCTAAACAATGGTCACTGCCTCTGGAATAAGGCAGTGAAAGGGAAGAGTCCCCCCTATATACTCAATTCAGCTGCTTTTTTTCTATTCCTTAAGTTCATTGGTTTTTAAGATCAGCCGCTCAGACAGAAAATCCCTGCAGTTAAAGATTGCCATGATTGGAAAACCCTCCAAATTACTTTGGAAGGAAAATTTCAGGAGATAAGTTGTAAATAAGCTTTGTGATTGCAAAATGCAGAGTTCAGCACATCAGAACCGTTCTTGTGATTTTAGAAAACTTCACAGGCACTTTTTAACCTTGTTTTAGATCACAGGGAAAAAAAAAAAAAAAAAAAAAAAAAAAAGCTAGACAGTTTAATTTTATTTCCTACTGTAGCAGAGAGAGGATCCATCCCTTACTCTCTCCTCCGCTGTCAAAAATGCAGAGGTTTCACTGAACTACACCATCCTTTAAAATGTGGGTGGTTCAGAGGGAGAAGAAAATGTTGGCATTTGCCAAGTACAGTTTTGTAGTGGATGTTTGGTAGTATGATGATAACTCTATTCTTAAGAGTATTTAAGTACTTGCCTAATTTTAGGCAGCTAATTAGTGCCATTTATTTTTAAAGATTATCACATGCTTAAATATAATTCCATTATTTTTTTAGATATGTATGGGTTTGGAGATTTACACACACTCACATTCTGCTCATCGATGTCAAGTCTTTTGAAAGAATTTATTTTTCTATTTTTTCCCCCTAGGTGGACACCCATGGAAACATTCTGCTAACATCGCTTGAAATTCACAACGAGGTGGCAAGCAACGAGGTCACCACCAGTGTTACAGAAGCCCGAAATTCAACTATATCCTTTGACAACTCAGGAATCCAGTACAGAAAACAAAGCTCACATCGTGAAAGCCTTGGAAGGCGTTCGTCAGAAAGACCAGGCTCCCATAGCAAGAGGGGCCATTTACGAAGAAGGTCTTCACAACTGAAAATAAAAATCCCTGATCTAACGGATGTGAATGCCATCGACAGATGGTCAAGAATGGTGTTTCCATTCACATTTTCTCTTTTCAACTTAATTTACTGGCTATACTATGTTAACTGAGTGACTTCGTTTTTTTAAAGGACTTCAGCTATAACAAGTGAAGTACTACTTGCCTGCAGAGTTTATATATATATTTATATATATATTTATTTATATATTAAAAAATATATATATGAACTTTTACTATGTAGACCCTACTCATGTATGTGTGAATACATGTAGCAAAGAACTGTGTGTACTTTAAAGCACATACTGCAGAGCAAAAGCACATGTATGCACACACACATGAACACATTCGTTCTGAGGTTATGGACACTTTAACATAGAATGCACTTCAGAGGAACTTTTTAAATCGAAAGGCAGGTGTCATCAAAGCAGCAAGCCTTGAGAAAGTAAGTGTTGTATATTATCACTACAAAACTTTGATTGTCACAGAAATTTCTGAACAGCTGTAATCATGTAAAAAGTCAGTATTTAGTAACATCCTTTGTAAATGCTGCCATACACACTAATCATAAAGCAGTAGAGTTATGCTGGTAAGTTTAAAATAATTTATTTGTGTTGCAGATCCATCAACTACCATTTCATCAAGCCAAATTTATTTTTCTTTGCTAAAATTTCTTGGGTTTTTATGTCATAATACATCTTTTCCCATTCCTGCATGGGCACAGTTTTTAATGATCTCTTGCTTTCTCTTCTGCAGTAAGCAAGCTGATCATGGGAGTGTTGTAGGTCTTTGGAGACATATACAGGTTTATAATGTTTCAAACAAGCTATTTAAGTGTCCATCAAAAGTGACATGAATCTTTTGTAAGTACTGTAAATGTACAGCACATTTTCCTTCCCTTGGACTGGTTCCAGCTGCCATGTCATTTTGAAAGAGAACAGCACATTTTTAGTATAATTTAGCTGAGAATTCAACTACTGTCAATGTGTTCTACATCTGCTGTAGATTTAAAGATTGTTATTCCAGTGGAAGCATAGAAGATGTCTCAGGTTATTTGTTACTTCAACATGAAATCACCTAGCTGTAGCCTTTTTTAAACATGCATTATATTATTTAACAGTCTCATAACATTGTATGTTAATGTAAAATATATTTGCATAATATGCATATAAGCATATTTTCTCAATATTTTTCTTTCCTGTGCTTGCTGTCGTGACCGCATGTTATGTCATATTTGTGTTTCTGTCATGTTATAACTTTTTATTCTCTAGGGTTGAGCAAATAGAGCACTTCTGATACTTTGATTCAGTAATGGAGCATTTTCATATTTTATTTATATACTGAAAGAATGCGCCTACACTTACCAAAGTAGTGTGCTGCCATCACAGATCACAAGAGTATGTTTTGTTTCAGCATTAACTGTGTTCTAACATACCCTTCATGCAAAGTGGCCATTTTGGTTTTGATCCCAGTTCATTCCCTCACTGGGATCCCAACTTTTTTCAGTCTAGTAGATTGTAGTCATCAAGGTATGCCAATTTCAGATCTGTAAACCTAATTTGTTATTTATCAGAACTAAATCTTTCTAAAGAAATGAATATATATTTTTTGTAAACAGCGTTTCTATCATGTACATTCTCAAAAAAACAACAAATACAGTAGCATAAATAGATCTAAAAAAATAGAATTCAGGCTTAGCCCTGACAGTTCTCTGCATGCGAAATTCCTGTGGACATCAATGGGATTTTTTGACAGAGAGCTTTGGTTGCTAGTTGGAGACTTCATAGGGCAAAAATATGGGTGGATATGCATCTAGCAAAACCACCAAATATGAATGAGACTGAAAAGGCCTCCTTGGCTCTGTAACTACCACCCCCTGTTCTCACTAGTACCTGGTTTACCTGTAAGTAGAGCACTGATACTTGGGTTGCTGTCGTGTATGGCCCATTACTGTTTCACTCCTGTTTGCAGCTGAACTGTGAAACTTTGCTGCGGACTGAAATTCCAGCATAGATGAGCCTGGTTTGCAGAGGTGTTTCAGTTCCGTCCTCGGGGCTGCTCCTGGAGCATGAATAGGCTGGGCACGGTTGCCTTGCAGCGCCGCTGCAGTGCCATCCCCAGCTGGGAGTGTTCACCGGAACCCCGGCTACTGCCGCGGGCAGCATCAGCGCCGCAGCCCTGCTGCATCCTTGGCACTGGTGCAAAGTAGCTGGAGCTGCAGTTTTTAGGCACTGTATCTGCAGACAACTACACAGCATGAAGAGCCTCAGAGGAACCCATATAGCTGCAGCAGAAAACTTGTTGTTTAAGAGCTCCCCAGTATTAAGTCCCATTGGTAAAGCGCAATGTATTGTGAGCTCTGTAATAACTCTTCAAACTGTGAAGGGGTTATAGAGCACATTGTCATCTTTATAATCAAAGTAATTAACAATTAACACCCTCCCAAAGTACATATTAGATAGAATCGTTGAAAACATCTCCTAAGTTTTTATCTTAATAACAAAACATGTTTAAACAAAACATATCTGATTTTAATAGAAATTATAAACAGTAGGCTTTGGTTTAGAAAAATTTCCCTACTGAAATTATCTCCAAGCAAGTCTTTTTGTAAGTGCCCTAAAGAACTACCCTAAGAAGTTGGATTTGAGAATGGTCCTGCCCTCACGATTTAACCATAGAACTCTCTTTTCTTCAAGCCCCACCTCCCAGAAATCACACATCCAGGCAGAAACCTTCAATAAGAAGTGACTTTTTAGTTGTGATGGAAATGTATATTCCAAATCCCACTGAAATCATTTCTTCAGTGGCTTCAACCAGAATTTCCAAGAAGGAAGAAAATTACTCTCTGTACAGAGGAAAGAGGCAACATGGATTTTTCAGGGCCCTGCATGTGCAAGAGGACTGAGTCTCTGAGGACTCTCTCCCTCTCTTACCCTTTGCACTACTGGAGGGCAGCATGTTACTGCAGCCCCCTTCAGGGAACTGTACTCCCCATCTTGCCTGTCCTTGCAAAAAGTAGGCAGTTGCACCTTTCAGCTTTTTCAAAAGATTTCACATTTATTGGTTTAGTCACAAACAGCTTTGACCTTGAACAGATCCACGTCTTGGTTTGACTTGAAAAAAAGCCAGGAAAATCTCACTTAAGGTTAACACTTCATCTTACACACACATTTTTTGTGCCTTTTTTTGCCAATTCCATTCCTAAAGTCCCAGCATGACTTCTTACACACAAGAACACACAAATACAATCAAGTGTTAAGAACAGTGTTTGCCTTGACCTCCCATTTTCTGGCTCTTGACCCTGTGCACTAGCTGCAGTGTATTATTTTAACCATAGATTTTAAGACTAAAAATGGTAATCTCAATTAAATCACACCAGAATAATGCATTTCATAGCTAATTAACTCCTTTGTAACTCAACATGACTATAAATAACATTTACACACAATTTGTTTGTAAAAGAAATTAAAAAAAAAAAAAAAAAAAAACTTGAACTGTCTTTTGTTATAGTCGAAAGGGTCAATAAACAGTAGAAATATTATGGTGGTTTAACTCTAAGTTGATTTCATCCTATTGTAAAGATAAACTAAAACCCAGTCCTTTTTGCTTAAGGCACAGCTATGTATTTTTGGTATTCTGCAGTGAAAAAAAAGAATAGCAAAATGGAATGATGAAGAGATGCTTTATGAAAATATTGATGAATGAACATTAATTTATTAAAAGGGATTTAAAAATTATTTGGTTGGTTTTTTTTTTTTTTTTCTGGGGATGGAGGGAGCATGATGACTCTGTTTAGCCAAATTTAATTTTAAATATTGTGTAATGAGTAGTCTTTACGCATTTTACAGAAATATACCAAATATGGAAGCATTTTCTAAACAACACACAAATAGCAGAAGAGATTCTGAAGCATTGAACAACTGTATTTCCTTGTGCTTTATATAGCAAATCAAGGAAGAGGGGAAAACAACATCTACTGACTTAGCAAGATTCTTCATAGAAAACCAATCTGTCTTCAAGCTGCGGCATTGCCAGTTAAGAGCAAAAAGATTGTTCTGTGCTTTGTATGAAAAAGCCTGCTTCTACCCAGGACACAAAGGAGTTGTTTAATATCAAAACAAGACAATGTTTATTTATATATTTCAGTAATCAAGTACTGTGTTCATTAAATTTTTTATTGCTAAATATTAATAAGTTATTTTAGAGGAGTCAAGGTACAGAGAATTTTGTGAAAGGGGTTTTTAAAAACACCTTGATATTAGTGCTAAAACCCCTTCCTCCAAAACCACAAAAATACCTTGAAAATTTGGAAAACAGGAACGACTGTCATACGCTTGCTTCAATCTCATAGTAGCTAATGATATATGTGACAATTTTTAAAAGTAGATAACATATTCAGCACCATAGTTGTAATGGCTTTTTAAATCAACAGAAAGACTCCCTCTTATTTCAGCATGTTTCTGCTCACTTTTAGTAATGCTTCCCAAGTTATAAGTAACATCTATGATCTATTTTTTCTAGTCCAGCCTGCATTGTAGTGTGGGAGAGATTGACCTTTGTACCAAGCTTAGTTTTGTGATCGGGAATATTTGCTAAGAGATGCATTTCTTCGTGTATTTTGAAGATGATATATCAATAAATACTATTTAATTGCTTAAGTACTTCTCATTATATCAAAGGAGTTCAGGTTCCAGTAGAAATGATGGGTTCTTTTCTCCAAATAGTTATGGTCCTGTTAGTATCATAACTTTCTACAGATGTTGGTTTTAATAGTCATGACTGTCGCAACAGCAAGTGCCACCTGCTAAAAGAGGTACAGCAGTAGCTGAAAACTGAACTGAAAAGAGTGGGAATCTCAAGGCTTCTCTGAACTGGTTTTGAACAAAGAAATCTCTCATAAGTGTCTTCAAACTCCTCCAGTTCAGGGTCTGAGCTTTACAAAAAATATTTCAGATTGTGGGTGTTTAATTTATGGGGTTCTTACAGCTTGTGGGGGCTGACTTGTGGACTCTGATGTACATGTTCAGAAAATCAAACCTTTTGACAGTTTGCCCAACATACAGCATCACTTGTACGTGAAAACTAAAGCTATGTGGATAGAATATGTAGTAGTACAGAAAGAAAAAACAACTGCACTTAAAATCAACTAAAGTTTAAATCACTAATTAACTGAACTTAAGGGAACGCTTAAGCAAGCTCTATATTTGTTTGGACAATGTCCTTTACCTTTGCAACATTCACTGTGGTATGTCTTTGTCCCAGCACTGCAGCCTAATTTAGGTTAGCAAGTTTTCTTCTCCCTGGTAACAAGAGAAAACCCAGAAAGTGGCCCCTACACCAGCATAGCTCCAGAAAAGCAAAGGGAGGGTACCTCTTTGGGTTTTCTCTACACTGAGCTCTCCAGAAAGACTCTGATCCCAGCTCTGAATCCCTCCTTGATCATTCCTTTGACTCCAGAGGGATCCTTAGGCTAACTCTGATTTATCCCCCAGCTTACAACCAGCAGTTGGGTTGTTTCAGCTGTTATTGCTCCTGCAGCAAAAACCTGGAGATAAAGTAGCTGTTACCCCAGCTGTCAGAAAGTACACTGGCAAACACCATGTGGACTAAGAGCTAAGATACATCATGATAATCTTTAGGTTATTCATTCTAATATTTCATTTAAATATATTTCAGTTATGTTTTAGCCTTCAAGGGTTAGCACACTTGTCTCCAGATGCTGGTGCTTTTTAAATGAATGGGATAGAGCATGGGGAGTTTTTCCAAACACTTTAAACCTGCCCAGCAGTACTCTCCTGGGCATTTCCTCCATCCCTCCTCCACATCACAAATCAGAGTTTGCATTGCCCCTGCACCACCCACGTATGAGAGCCCAAAACTGCAGGCGTGTGCTGCCAAGTGCTGACTTGCTCAGCTGAACCATTAGATCGTCTGCTTGTTAGAAAATCTCTCACAGATCAGATGCTATAATTAGTCCAACAACGAGCTGCTGCTTCACACCTCCTCCTAAAATGCCAGCACTGCCACTAGGGACCCTGTTTTCCCATCCTTTGAAAACTACTAGAAAAAGAGGAATTTGCAGGCGGTCAGACAATTAAGAACCTCTCTCTGTTCACCCAGGCTCACATTTTGCTTCAAGTTATACATTTAATCTACAGGGACAGAAGTAATTTGGTACAAAATTTCCTGCCCAGGGCTACTTTTAAGAGTTTGCAGTTCAAAACACAAGTAATGTAGGTAAGTGCTGAAGTATTTAAAATTTCTAGCAACAATCTTCTCATTCTTTTTTTCCGATGGAGATACTTAATGGGAAAGGCACAAACAACTGCAGGAGCAGGAACCAGCACACAGTAAATCTCCCTATGCAAGCTGATCGAGAGCTAGGCTGGAGTCAGGCACGTATGCTCCTCTTTCTTTCAAAGGTCTTCTTGGCTGAGCAGCTGGAGAGTTTGAATGGAAATTCTATCTCAGCTGAGAATGATCCTGGAACATGACCCAGAGCACCCTGGGCAAGTGCTTTAGGCATCTGCCTCTGATGTAAAGAGCTGAGAAAAGCACTACATCTAACTTCACCTTCGATGGAGGGGAGTCTCCTGTCATGAAAAGGCTTTGGATGCCAGGCATGTCTCTGAGTGCCTTCAAGGCATGGATTCTCCCTACACTCTCTGTCTCTTGTCACTGCTCCTGGACAGTTGTGCATGGACATGCTGCTTTGCCTTGCTGAGCTGTAGAATTCTCCTGCCACAGCAGAGGACACGTGGACTGAATTCACTCCATCTCACATGGTACATTTATCTGAGGTATCCAGTTAGTCCTTCCATTGTTGTAGAACCTATATTTAACAAATGAAAATACATACTTTAATCCTGGCTATTTAAAGCACACATTTGGTGTTCCAAGCCAACATTTTTAGCTTCATTTCTTCACCTAGTTGCAAAACCATCTCCAAAGAAAGATTTGAGCAGAGGAAACTTGTGCACAGAAGTGCTGTTGCATGCTGCTTTGCAGCTGGAGTTTCTGTGCTTGAATTTTGCATGTGATAGGGAGTATGAGAGAGAAATAATGCCAGAGAAATGGAAGTAATTCCTACACTTGCCTATATTTATAATGTTTTGGATGAAACGGTTTCAGTGTAGATGACAGAAGACATCCTGTGATGTAAGATTCCATATCAGGACTAACAGTGCCCTGCTCGCCTCCCTTTGGTACAAGTGAGAGCTGAGTGTGGTTTTACAGCTTTGGCTGAAAACTCAGAACCATGTTGGCTATTGGAAAATTACTTCTGGTTGTTTGGGGATTGGAAAACTGTGACATTACTTCATTTCTAAATGGGAGCAATTTCAAAACACGTTTTTCCCATGAACTTAACAGTTCTGACTCTGCCTTATTCTAAGCTGGAAGCTACTGCATAATTAATTAATTATTGAATTACTATATCATCTTCCATTTTTTTGCGTGAAGCATAGAGGTTTTTTGTCGGTTTCTCTAATGGTACAATGCCCATTTGCAGCAGGAAAGTAATTAATTGGTGTTATAAATGCATATACAACTGCACATAGTGCAAGATATTAGAGGTGAAACACTCTAAAGGATACCCATTACTTGCAACTATTGCTTGGGCATTATATAAAATATTGCTGAGAGTTCTATTTGAAGAATATATTTATTTTATAACACTGATTAGGTATTCTATAGGGGCAGTTGATATAACACACTTCTATGTATCTCATTTGCTTTGACAAGGTAGATTTTGGTGAAGCCAGTGCTGGAACAATTTCCTAATGACCTCACTGATGTTAAATTTCTCTTGATCATGATTTCTTGCAGACCTGTAACATCCTGAATGCAGATGACAGTTTTGACATTCACAAAGATGTAGGTTTAATTATCATCTTGATTACTTGAGCTGGAAAGCCAGATGCCTAAATATCATGAAAGGTCGAGTAGAACAAATCCTGATAGTCGGTATCTTTCAGTTTTAGAAATGTTGCTTGTATTGGAAGGTGACTTAGAGAATAACAACAAGTAATTCCTTTGCATAACTCTCTTCCTGCACAAAGGAACATTTGTTTAACAATGTTTAAACAAGGATATGGTCCTAAAAAAGAGGAAATTTGAGTTGAAATACCTAAGACATGTAAATCACCTCAAATAAAAGAGAACAGAAATGGGACACCAAGATATATAAAGACCTGATAGTTTTTCCCAGTGCCCGATGACAGGTAACACTTTATTGTTGCGAGGCTCACAAGCCACTTCTTTAATAGCAGAGAATTTGTCAATATCCATCGCCTTTATGTGCATGATTTATGAATCTATTTTCTAAAGCAATTTGAGGGTTATAAATTCACACCATTATTTAGTACACAGCTCCTCATGGATTCTGGTTTATCAAGTGTTAGGTAAAGAGGGGAAAAAGCATCTGCTAATCACTCATTAGCTAGAATAGATTCCAGCAAATTACTGCTATTATGAGTTCTGATCCAAAGCCCATTATAGTTGAAAGAAAAGTCCTCAGAGGTTTCAAAAGGCTTTTCATGCCACCTGAAATTAATATTAACCAGACTGCTGGAAAATTTACATCTTAATTGACTATATGAAGATCAAGATACAAAAATTGCCGGACTATAAGACATCTATAGGAAAGATCAAAATACAGTAGTGGACTGAAAAGAGGAATTGCAATAGACACAAGAGATAGGAATTTTTGTGATTTTAGTTTAATCTACTACGCTGTTGCTGTTGAGGTGAAAAACAACCAGGCTGAGTTTTTGTTTGTCGATGGTGGTCCACAAAACCCAGGCTTGCACTTTAGCAGCAAAATGCTAAACTAAATTAAAAAACCCTCCAAACCACCACCAAAAAATGGAAGCGGACCACATCTGGCAGGTCAGAAAACTCTCCCCATCTCCAGATGGCTGGAATCCTACTACAAGATAGGTATTTTAATTATTCTTTATTAATAAAAAATGTTGATATAATAAAGTATAATTGATGTTTAATCAGACATATTACATTATTTGTTGGAAAGGAAACATTATCGAGACCTGACCACTTTGAACCACATTGAACTTATGGGACAGTTCTAATTTAGGAAGTGAAGAACTTTTGGCCAGAAATTTCCAATATACGAAACTAAAAACACTGCCTGACTCTCATGCTGCTTCCTGCCCAAAGCTACCAGTCTAGCAGTCTCAGGGTGAGTTACTACAGGTTTAAAAGACAGAGAAATCACAACAACCAAAAGGAGGGAGAACATCCAAGAAGGGGCTACCTTCATGCAGCTAATAATTTAGTAACTTTGGAAGAATTTCTGTCTAATATTTATTTAGGTGCCTCATTTGGAGTTCAGTGCTGGCTGGCATGTCAAATGATTTTGAAAAGTGTAATAAATCGTCAAGCCAAATTCAGTAAATCAAAATTTAGAATTTTATTTTGAGACTTAAATTCAGTCTCCAATAGCCACAATTAAAAGGAACAGCGTCGAACGCCGGGGTTTCGGCACTGGGTGAACGCAGTAACAGACTCTGTCGCTCCGCCACCCCCTCTGTTCACAAATTGTGCCCAGCACCGCCGGTTTTTATACAGTCTTTCGCTGAGAGTGGACAGCGACCGTAGAACTCTTACTCCATGGTAGCTTCATTAGGTATTCATGTTCAGGTCCGGGGTCCGTTGAATAGATTCTCGGAGCGGAACAATGCCATGATTGCCGGGTCTGGAGAAGGAAATGTTAAATTGGGCAGGAACAGATAAGATACCAATCTTATCCAAATCGTTCGATCGTTAGCACGCCCATCTCCGGGGATGGTATGACTACTCTCCCATTTTCCATATCCTGAGGCGATTCCCGGCAGAAATTCTTTCTTTCCCCCAACCCCCGTGTCCCTCCATGCAGCTTTTAGTCTTAGTTAACCCTAAACACACTTTAGGCTTACAGATCTTAAATCAGACCGAACGCAGATCAATTTTATATTGCATATCACTACATTTCACCATGAATTAATTACATATCACATTACCTAACACGAATTAACTTTAGGTCATTTATCACAATAAGTATATTTAGTAGCTTCAGCTGTAATAAGAAAATGTGTCAGTAACTTCTAGAACACTGTCTTCACACATATGCATTCTTTTCCACTGTAAAGTGGTTGTAAAACATGAAGGTAAGAGCTTCAGGGGACTGGCTAGGTGAAGTTCTGACAGCCAACTGTGGAAATTTTCAGTACACTCTGTCTTTTTGATAATTGCTAGCTAACAAAAAGGCTGCAGCAAATCCTCCATTCACTTCCATCTTCACTGGTTTTTCCCAAATACCTGAACATTTGGGGCATCCTGCCTTGCCAAAACCCGGCAGTCTTGTCACTGATTCCTTTCCATGCAGTGATCAGGCATCTATCAGGCAGATCTACTTTTAAATTCCAGAGATTACCCCAGTGGGACCAACTGAGAGGACAGCGCACACCCTTCAGATGGGTAGAAAGCTCTTCAGGCTGAAACTATTTATGGCTGATTTTTCCCCCTTTTGCTCTTTTGCCAAAATTGCCCTCTAGCTCAAATAGCCCTTCTCCATCTGGCATTTAATCTTGATATATTTCTAGAGAGAAATCACATCTTTCTCAACTTTCCTTTTGCTAAGCTGAAACAAGTTCAACTATTTTAAGCTGCATTGTGTGCTTTTCTCCCCTGACCACCATCTTAGTCTTTCCTTCACCTCTTGCAGAAAAAAAACAAACAAAACCCTCTTCACGGATCATAAATGACAAAATTATTATATATTGTTCCTGCTGTTTTCATTCCTCCTTATCAAGTCCTCTCTTGTGTCACTTCAACACACTCTCCCAATAACAATCATCAGTCTCTTCCTCTGCCCAGTCCTTAGCTCGTCATTTACTTTTATTTATCTTTTGTGTCTGTAATTCACTTTTCCCTGCTGTGTCTGCTTGCTTTCTGATGTAGGCAATGGATATTTTCCAAGACGCCACATTTCCTCCATGAGGTCTTGGGGCTAAGACCTAACACACCTCTGCTAGAACGTCAGTATTAATGCTGGCAGGAAGAGACTTTAAACACTGGATTATCTTAGGGTTTAAAACCGAAGTCATTTGTCCATATGTGAAGCCAGGCACTCAGGACAGGCCTGTGTCAAACCTCAGCACCTACTTTTGCCAACTCAGCTAAACATAAAAAATGCTTACAAATGTCACTCCTAATGAACACCAGGGAAAACCATGGGCAATGGTGACAAGTAGCCAGAGTGCATAGCAGGGCACTGCAAACCTAACAAATTTCTGGTGTCTTTGGCTGCCCAGTGCGTGGCGTGCTCCACTGATTGGGAGGATATGTACTCCAAGCTCCAGGGGAGCTGATATATGTCCATCCCTAGAAACTTTCATCTCCCCTTCATCTGAGTAATGATGGAGCTGATGGGATGCCATATCACCCTGTGTGCCAGGAAAAGCCTCTCTGTGGCTCTGGGGATGCTCTACAGCTCATCCGAAAAGCCTGAGAAGATTCTCTGTAAAGGGTCATGTGCAATTCCAAGAGCAATTTGTAGAATTAAATAAATATCTTGTTTGGATGCCAATTCTTTTAGGTTTACCTTTCATACTATATCAAGCATGAAAACAACCTTGAAGAGGCAATTGTTGAGTGCTACCCTTAAATTCGTTTTCATCAGAGCTGTTATTGGAGGACAAGACAATTATTTACATGCTTTTTTTTTTCACATCACAGAGTACTTGTCACAGCTGCAGTTGTGGGCTTTTTTTAATCTAATTGCAGACTTGAAATGCAAATGATTGTAAAATTTCACAGATGTATTTTAAAAATGCAGACTTTAACATACTACTTTTTGTTGCCTGTGAGTAGCATTTATTTTGTTGTCTGGGGGTATTTATTTTGAAACTTCCCAGGCAGTCAAAATGCCAAGCTTGCACTATAGAGATGTATCCTTGTAGTGCCAAATACAAATGCATGTAATATTAGGGATATATTTTGTAGGTATTGAAGAACATTACAGACAAGCATGTTCTCTGCAGCCTTAATTCCCATTAGTGTGTATTAAATAATGCAGTAAATTGCAAGTCCTTATCTGCATGATTTTTTTCCTGCAGTATTTACATGCCAGGGCGGGCCAAAATTTCAACTGTCTAGCTAAAAAGTCTGAATATTTGAAGCTGGCGAAGGGATGCTTGGATGTTAAAATTTCTCAGTCAGAAGTAAGCAAATGTAAATTTGCCCTCAGGAGCAGTGGCCTGGGATGGTGGGGTCAGGTGAGAGTGTGCAGTTTGGGCCAGGCAGCTACTCCACAGAACCTGCAGCTGTTGGCTTGGATGCAGTGATGCTGGTGGTTCCTACCTTTCTATTTTTAAGGATCTTGACATGTAATATATTTACTAGAGTGTAGCTGTGTACTCACTAAAAAAAGCAGGATGAATCCCAGTTGTTGTTCACTGAGAACAAAACCAAGTGGTTATTAACACAACATGCCAGTAGGAGCCTTGCCAGCATTGACTTAGGTCTCTGGGCAATAATGCTGTGCAAATAGCATTAGATGGCAACTAAAAGCTTGAAACTGAGGAATAGAAGAGTTTCAGAGCAGGTGTGTAGCAAGAAGAAAAGCAATAGAAGAGGCAGACATAAGAAAGATCTCTAACAACACAGAAAGTTTTGGCTCCTCTGAAAAAATACCTCAAAAATTGAGCTGGCATGTCAGTGCCACATTTTTTTTTATGCACATCCATAGAACCATAAAATTATAAAATTATTGAGGTTGTAAAAGACTCTAAGACGATAAACTCCAACCATTACCCTAATTCTGCCAGGAACACCACTAAACCTTATCCCTAAGCACCACATCTACAATTTTAACACTTCCAGGGACAGTGACCCCCTTCTGTGGGCAGCCCATTCCAAGGCCTAACCACCCTTTCAAGGAAGAAACTTTTCCTAATATCTTATCTAAACCTCCCTTTAATGCAACTTGAGGCCATTTCCTTTTTGTCCTATTGCTACTTTCAAGAAGAGGCCAACCCCCAACTTGCTACAAAATTCTTTCAGGTGATTGTAGGGGCGGATAAGGGCTCATCTGAGCCTCCTTTTCTCCAGGCTAAATAGCTGCTCCTTGTAAGACTTGTGCTCCAAATCCTTCACCAGCTCCACTGCCCTCCCTCGACATGCGCAAACACCTCGATGTCCTTCTTGAATTGAGGGTCCCAGAACTGAACACGCCGCAGCCTCACCATTGCTGAGCACAGGGGGACAACCCCTGCCCTGGTCCTGCTGGCCACACTATTTCTGATACAGGATGCCAATGGCCTTTTTGGCCACCTGGGCACACTCTGGCTCATGTTTAAATGCTGTCAACCAGCACTCACAGGTTGGAGTGGATTTCTTTCTGCTGGATATCTTTCCAGCCACTCACACAAGCTTGTAGAGCTGCATGGTGTTGTTGTGACCCAAGTACAGGACTGTTACTTTGCCTGTTGAACCTCACACCATCAGCCTTGGCTCATTGGTCCAGCCTGTCCAGATGCCTCTGCAGAGCCTCCCTGCCCTCCAGCAAATCAACACTCCCTCCCAACATGGAGTTATCTGTAAAGTGACTGAAGGTGCCCTCTATCTCCTCATCCAGATCATGGATATTAAACAAGGCTGGCCCCAACACTGAGCACTGGGGAGCCCTACTAATGACCTGCCACCAGCTAGATGTAACTCCATTTACCAACACGCCCTGGGCACAGTCATCCAGACATTTTTTACTCAGTGAAGTGTGCACCTCTCCAAGCCATCCACACCTAGCGTACCTGAGGGATTAACTCATTTTCAGAGATAGCTGCTCTGCAATTTCTCCAAAAATCAATTTACTGATGTCTGTCTCAGGTTGGGATATGCAATAACAGGCACCTAAAACTGCTTACTACCTTAGCTACAATCACCAAAGGAAAATCAGAAATAATTTGATGGCAAATGTAAACTCAAGGTGGATCAAGCTATAGGCTTGCTACAGGCAAATTATCATGGATAACTCAAAATTTCTGTTCCTTCTGATGATGAGAGCTGCGGAGATTTTTTGGGGGCTTTTGCTCAGTAGAATCTTTAATGTACATCAATGCTTAGTCAGTGGATATAGGCAATTTTAAAGATACATTTAGAAGTCTTAGGGATTTATGAGAAATCTGGTATCTGATATTTATACAGGCATCACATACAGGGAGAAACAATCAAAGGGAGTTCCTGAGAGACACCTGCACTGAGCTGCCTGTAATTTTTTCACCAACTGGAAACAGCATGAGCTTAACTGAAAGCAGAAAAAGCATGATTCCACAGCTCTTCATAGAGTGTAGCAAATCCTTACAAGCTTGACATGGCTTCCTCGCAGCTCTGAGATGAGAATCTCTAATGCTGTACATCTCTGGGCTGTGCCAGCACACAGTTCAGACATATCTCCATAAAGCTCCATTACTTCACGTAAACTCACCCTTTGTGTACCCCCTGTTACTCTCTGAATGGTGCAAAGGTATAGCATAATCAGTTGCATGAAGGCAGAAGTATAAATAACAATAAGTGATCAGGAGTACATTGCAATTAATCACAAGAATGCAGGCTCAGTGAACTCTTGTTGCCGTTTTTAATGAACAATACATTATAAATAGAGACACCCAAGGGGAATTGTAAGCACTTGCCAGTGCAGAGATGTCAACTACAATAGTACTTTATCAAGAGCTTGTTCTCACCATTTCTTAGGCTGTTTGAGATTTCTTCATGAACTATGTGCTGTGTCTCAGTGGTGGCTAAAAAACATTGAAGAGAAGAAAGTGAAAAAAGAAAGGAAGAAAATTAGATCCAAACTCTTCCTTTATACTTATTTAGAACTTCATGCTGTTCCATAGGGTCTTCAAGAACTGTGAAAGTAATGTAGGAAGAATTCCTCCGTGACATTCAAATTACAGACGTCTTGTTGGAGGGATATCAAACAAAAAAACCAGCAAGAGAAATTTATTTCCCTTTAAAATGATTAATCTGATACAGACATACCAAATTTTACAGTACGTGATACAAGAATGCACAATTCTGCACACCCAGCTTGGATGAAAAGCAGTTTCAACACAATTCATATCTGTGATGATGATGATGGATACACATAATGTAAGACATTAGTTATGCCAACTTTGATGATTCTTCCTGTGATTAATTTATGTGACCCATGTACAAGGTTAACAGGTTTTCCCACAGATGTTTCCTGTTTTCATTAATTTGGTAAGTCACCCATTCTCTATACCATCCATCAATGTATCATTTTTCAGACAATTTATTCTTCTGTGAATAAATTTCCCCAATAATTTGCTTGTCTGTGGGCTATCCACCAAAGGATATTTTACTTCAGGTGTAGATATCTTAAGACATAGAAACCTGTTGTTATTTTTCCAAATGTGGTTTAGGATGGATTTAATATATTCTTGTTCATGCACAGATTTTTCCTTTAGAGTTTCCAGATTTCTCTGGGTTCCTAGATTTACAGAACTCAGACACAGTCAAAATGGGTTCACAAAGGGAAAGCCCTCTTTAATTAATTTGATATCCTTCTTTGATAAGGTCATCTGTCTTGTGGAAGAAGGAAAGGTGGTAAATGTAGTTTTTTTCTGGATTTTAGTAAGGTTTTTGATTTTGTTCATCACAGCATTTCTCTGGACATTACTAATGTGCTTTTGGTCAGCCCTCAAGTGGTCAGGCAGTTGGAACAAATTATCTTTGTAAGTCCCTTCCTACAGAAACAGTGTATACTAACAATATATGTGCTACTATGTTTCATTGCTATAGTATTTGTATACTTATACCATGTACATAAAATAAAAATACAATTGTATATCTATTATTTCACAAATTTATATATGCCTTTCTAAGTTCTTATTGCTAAACTGTAGATAATTAGGGCAAAGTTAGCAAACTTGTTTCCCTAGATTCATGTGTTTGTTTTCAAGCTACATCACCTTGTATGGCACTTCTAGCAGATTTTCAACAATATTTAAAAGACACCCTGACATTTTGAAGAGCAGGGATGCAAAGCTACCTCTGGAGTTTCTGTGAGATAGCTGGTGATTTGATTTGTTTAGTCAGACAATATCTATAAGTCTCATTCATATACACCAGTGCTCAAAGGAGAAAATTGTTGAGAGCCTGAAGTAAGAGCCTGACAGCATGCTTAAGTGCTTTTTTTCCCCTTGGAGATTACAACTTGCATGAAATGTGACACAAAATACTCTAAGCTAGGAGAGAAATTCAAGAAGGCTGGAGAATAAAAACCCAACATTTTCAAGGACCTTCCTGAATATTTATCTTTTTTGAGATAAATCTGAGATCATCCTTAGGGTCAAAGACTCTTAAGCATCTAATTCAAAAAGTTAAATGCTTTTTTCCTCAGGGGTTCCCTTTCTTCAATTATGTATCTGAGAAGAGCCATCAGGCATCACCCAAGGCATTTTGTAAGCAGATGTAAGGAATAGAACAACGCAGTGGTAAAGTTTTGTTTGGGATTGAAAGGCAAATAAAGATCATAAAGTTGCACACGGCACTGCTTGAGAAGTAGACCATGACCACCTACCATTAATCACCTTCTCTGAATTTTAAGAACTTCAGGCACATTCATTTCCAATTTTATGAACACCCCAAACTGTTTTTAAGCAGTAGGATTACCAAGCTCCTACCTTTACCTGTTGGCATCCAGAAATACTCCAACTTGTGATTAGAGAGAAAACAAATCTAAAAGAGAGAAAGGAGGAAAATGGGATGTGCTATAAAAAGAAAAGTTGATACAAGCACTTCCTTTGGTCACAGTCAGTCATCATGACTATCCACACAGTGTTAGGAGGTATTGCAAGGCGATACTGACCTCAAGGAAGATTTTGGAGTGGACTTCCAGTGCAGATACAGGTTATGGTAATGAAATAGAGACAGTAGCAGGGTGACTAAATGGATGATGAAAACCAGGATTTTTTTGCAGAAAAAGAAAGGTTTTGCTTAAAATTGTTGCCACCATTCCACTTTTGAATAAATCTTGGACTCCTAAATATGTACTTTTAGATCAAGGGAAAAAGAAAACATCTGATACCACTGAGGCAAAATAGAGCTTTTTTGTTAACACATTTTTTTACTAAGGCATTGAACAGAATTTTCACTCTCTGTATGTCTCTTTCCCCTTTGCACATATGCACTTATATAACCTGAAAATTATAAACATTCTAACAAATGGAAGATTCCAACAATACCATGGGAATGTACAAATCTGTGCCCACCCAGCTGAAGTGAGTGTTGCTGTTCT
This sequence comes from Hirundo rustica, assembly GCF_015227805.2. Lineage (NCBI taxonomy): Eukaryota > Metazoa > Chordata > Aves > Passeriformes > Hirundinidae > Hirundo > Hirundo rustica. Next base: position 86,533,424 of record NC_053451.1, read on the forward strand.
TATTGTTGTTTTCCGTCCCCAACGTGCCGTTTGTCTGTGGTGGCCCTTGGGAAGAAACATGCATATATATATAGACCCTTTGGACCAAGACAAAAATTACCTTATGGCTACATTTTGCTAGTTCAGAAAATTGCTGGTTCAGAAAATTTCTAGCTTTGACAGCTCCTGCATGGTTGCAAAGCGGTGTGTGACAGCATTAGGAAGCAGTGTCCAAAGGCTTTTTCACTGAGAAAATACTGTCTCCATGTCAGCACAGCCCTACTGACTTCATTACACTCATTGCTGATTCATACACCTGTAGCTCAAAGAAAAGTTTGACTCAGCAGGGCAAGAATTTGGCAATAAAAACATGAAATCATCAAACAAACAAAAACAAAACAAAACCCCAAAAAACAACAACAATTAAAAAAAACAGATGACAAATCACAAAGGAGCATAAAATGTTCATGATGTAAGAGAAACATCTGTTGTTAGGTTATCCTTAAAGTACAGATGGTCTGAGCTTCCTCTTCATCTGAATTCGAAAAATCACAGGAAAAAAAAATTAATCCGGTGCAAATATAGCACTGTGAATGCCTTGTGCCCTTTTCCAACATTTAAAAAATTGCCCAGTTGTGTTATGCCTTTGTTACACTGTTCAGAAGAAAGCAATGATTATTTTGGGGGGAATCAGAGCTGTCAGACTGAGCATCTGATGCCCTCATTCACGATGACATCACAGGAAACTCTAGACTGAAGCTGGGGTAGTGTGGAAGTTGGGCCATTGATGATGCAAGTCTCAATGCAGAGCACTTCTACTTTCAGTCATTTGTCTCCCTGGAACAAATAATTTCATCTCCCAGGAAAACCTGTGCCCAAATGAGAGGCTGCACAAGATATCCCTCACAAGGATCTTCTGCTCTCTGAGGAGTGGAATGGTAATGGTGGATACCAACCATCTGCACCTTTCATTTTCATGCTATTGCTATTTTTGTCAGGGGGGAAGGTTCTTTCTTTATTATTATTTTTATGCTCTTCAACAGTCTGGAGAATAAATATTCCACTGCAACAAGTTAACCAAGATTTTTAAAACCTAATGTGCCCCTTCTCATTTGGTACGTGCTCTCTCACCAAAGTGTCTCAGAGTCTGAGTCAAGGGGAAGGAATCACTTGTCTGCCCTCATTGACTCACAGAGGACCTTAGGCGAACTTCTTAGAGAAGATCTCTACCTTACAGCTGGAAAGGTGACCACCTCACCTTCCTCACACCCCAGTGCTTGGCATAGATTGGGAAAATGTCTAGTAAACAGCCTGGCTCTGTCTCATCTAGAGCTACAAGAATCTTCCTGTAAATAGATTTCCAGAAATCTACTAAAAATGGATTTCTAGATAAACCATAGAATCTGCAGGTAATACACTTTCTCTGAGATCAAAAGAGAGGCTGAACATGTGCTTGTGTGCTCCTCATCTAATTCAGCTGGAGGAGATACACGGGTGCTCCCTGGACTCAAGATATTTTCTAACCTAAGTACTTGTCAAGATACTCTCTCCTCTGATATGTGCTACTCTCCTTGGAAGAACAAGGGCTCAGGCAGGGACTATATTTATATTGGCACTCCGTTAAAGTGCTCATGCTGTTTTCCTAGGCACTGTACCTAATCTTCAGAGGTAGACTTCCTCTATCAAAGAACAATTTAAAGCAACTTAATGACTCTCCTCCTTTCTTTCCTTTTTTACCCTCTGGACAGTCCTTATCTACTCTGTTTTCTCCATAGAAATCTAGGCTTCAGGCTTGGACACCTGATGGTAGCTATCTATGAAACTGAAGGTCACTTCAGGAACCTGCTGATTAAAGAAGATCTATAAGTTTCATAAATACACTCCAGTCCCTCTGTATCTAGAGAATATCTGTGCCTGCAGTATAGATGGAAATCCAGTAATTATTTATCTAATAAGTTGTGAGGCCATAAAGGCTAGATTATATCTTACTGCAGAGGAGAAAAAAGCTTTTCTTGAATAAAAGCAATTGCAAGATTTGACTCCGTGCAATATTAAAAACCTAAAGAAGCCATCTGTTTTCCTTTCATGGAGAATGATTTTGTGTGTGCTATGCAGTCATTAATTATGCATACTGGAAGAGTTTTCTATATTTATTTGAAGTGAAGCTAGCCCTGTGCCTATTGGAACACCAATTATGGTTCCTAGAAGTCAAAATGCTGTGGAAATAGATAAATGAGTTACCTAGCTATAAAAATAAAATTACTACATTCATGCATTCCCAATATAGAGAAACACAGACAGCAGGATGTGAAAGCCATATTTTTTGAGAAAAATCTTCTATGTCCTCTCTCTTCATACATCTGTGTTTAGCATAGGTAGACAGATGCCATTCACATATATTCTATACAAACCAGTAAGCAGAGTTCCATTTATAGTTTACCTGGGGAAGTTGATTAAACAATGTGCTGTTATACCTATCTACATGAGCTTACTTACATACTAGCAAAACTCTATATATAGATAGACCTTGTAGAGGTTGAATTCAAACATGTGAAAGACTGAGCTATAAACACCCAGCCAAAGCAAAATCTATAAACTGTTTAAAGGGCATTAGTGCTCCAAAGTTATACAGTAAAAATAGATGGCATTATGCAGTTCAGTACATACTGCCTCTCATTAACTCCAGCACTGGCTTATATGGAACTCGTGAAGCTAAAATAACACCACTATCATTGCCAAAAAAAAGCAGTCATGAGCTGGGCAAACTCAAATTTTGCTTGCATAATCAAATGTAACACCTCTCCTCTACTGTGTATGCCATATGAGAGCATCTTTACATCTTCTAACATTACTTTTCAGTATGACACTGGCAGCATTTAGTATATCTGTCATCAAAGATGGATTCACACCTGATTCTGACACTTATCTTTGCTTATCTTTGAAATCATTATGTCTGCAAACAACACGATTTCAATTTTTTTTTTTACAGTGGTTTCACATGAAGACTTCACAGCTTAACAAATAATAATAAAAAACCTCAAAACACAAACTAACAAAGCCAAAGTACAAACAGAAGAGAAACTCAAGGCTCCTTTATTCATTATCCTTTTTGACACAGGTTTGTGACCCCTCAGCAACAGAGGTGCCATGTTCCCACCTGGTGTGGCCCCCACCAGACCCAGTAAGTCACACACTGTTGAAACATGCATTCCACAGCTGAATGTTAACAACTGAATAAGACCAGAATTTGGGGATATATCTCCATCACCTCCCATGTGTCTGCCCAAAATCTAAAACTATCAAGTATGTTTTTGCCTCAAGCACACTCTCTACACACTGACCCCTTCATCTTTACCTCCTCTTCCTCATCCCTATCTCCTATTCCCCATCTTTTCAAACAACAGTTAATTCAGCAACCAAATTGCCAAACTGATCTCCATATTTGTGAGCTCCACACCCCCCTTCCCGCCTCCTTACCCTAAGAAACACTGTCTCCTGCTCTGGGCAGTCGAATTTCTCTGGCCCAGACCTTCTTCCCAGTTTTGGGATCTTCTAGGCTCTCGGCCTTCTTGTCAGTCTTAATATCCCTGATGAACTTTAACTGAGCCCACATATGCACCTGGAGGGCTATAAGGCTTGTGCATTCTGAGGAAAGTTTAGGAAAACCAGAGTATAAAATTTTTCTTCATAAACAAGCTTATAAATCATATGATAAAGTCATGAGAGTTCCATGAGAGCATGGAATACTATACTTTGCTGAAGGCCCTTTAAAGTTACTGATACTCAGTAAACAGACCAAACCGTAGAGTTCTGTGAACTTGCAAGTACACACCCTCTACATCAGAGGATCGCAGAAGGGATATACCTTCCCCATACCTCACTTGCCCCTTGGACTGAGTTCTGGTGACCATCTAACCACCCAGCTGAGGCAAAGAAGAAAGGAATTTATAGAAGAAGAAAGAAGAAAGAAGAAAAGAAAGAAGAAAAGAAAGAAGAAAGAAGAAAGAAGAAAGAAGAAAGAAGAAAGAAGAAAGAAGAAAGAAGAAAGAAGAAAGAAGAAAGAAGAAAGAAGAAAGAAGAAAGAAGAAAGAAGAAAGAAGAAAGAAGAAGAAAGGAAGAAGAAGAAGAAGAAGAAGAAGAAGAAGAAGAAGAAGAAGAAGAGGAAGAAGAAGAACAAGAAGAACTCTAGAGGACTCAGTATGATGTGATGAAGGGCTCATTTCAGGAGCTGTGGACTAAGTGAAACATGCTTCTTTCTTTAAAAAATCTGTTCTGATGCCTTAATCATGTACACCTGTTTAATTACTGCTTTGTTATTGTTGGCATTGAGAGCAGGAATTTGAAACAGGAGAACAGGAGAACAGGAATTTGAAATTAGAGAAGGCAAAGAGTAACTCAGTGAGGCTGACACCAGAAGGGGCTCAGAGAGGAGCTGAGCCATAGGATCACAACTGGTAAGCCAGGTTCTAACTGGTTCTAACTGGTAAGCCAGGAAAAATAGAAGCCCAGAAATGGGACTAGCTTCTTTTGTTTGCCTCAAAATTTTGGAAGCTTTATCAAAAATCCTATCTTTCAGATATAAGGAGACACGGGTTTCAAATTTCAGGACAGACAGTGTATGTGTTCAGGACTAAAGTAATTACAGACAGACTCCATGAATGAGACAATTCTCTCTCTCTGAGACCGAATGGAGAGAGGCAGCAAAGAAGGTGGTATCTCTCACTACTGATACCTGAGATGGAAGCTATCCTTGGATTTTCAACCTCTTTAACCTGTACCAGTTGGAGGTCAGCTCTTTTTCTTGCATACTCCCTCAGGTTTTTCCAAGAAAAATACAATCTCCTCCTTAAATGGGAGAAATAGACCTTGACTGGTATATATATCCAAATTCAGTCATTTTGTCTAGAAGCTGTTTCTTGTGAATGGTGCACAGAACCTCATGCTTATCTCAGCTCTCCAATGTGGCTGTGTCCCACTATCCAGTGCCATCATTTATTTGAGAGTATCCAGACATACCACATTTCGTATTACCAAAAGTAACAGAGCAAGAATGGCTTGAAGGTCACATTAAATCTGAAAAAATATACTGGAGACTGCCACCTTGGGCCATCACTCTGGCCTAAGAAGGAGAAGTGTGGTAAAAGCAGAACAGTTTGGAGAACTTTGTGGGGAAGATATAGATGAGAAGCCTGGACCAGAGTGTGTGTCACTCTGCCTGTGATGTGCAATGCTTTGGGAATTAGTTTTGTCTTTTTCTCAAATGTTTGCATTCTCCATATAGAGCTTTTCTTTCTTTCTTTCTTTCTTTCTTTCTTTCTTCTTTCTTTCTTTCTTTCTTTCTTTATTTCTTTCTTTCTTTCTTTCTTTCTTTCTTTCTTTCTTTCTTTCTTTCTTTCTTTCTTTCTTTCTTTCTTTCTTTCTTTCTTTATTTCTTTCTTTCTTTCTTTCTTTCTTTCTTTCTTTCTTTCTTTCTCCTCTTTTGCTTCTTTTCTCATGTCATTGAGACCATGGTAGTCATTTCAACTCTGAGTCACAACAAGAGTACCCTTCAGCTTCAGCTACTTTGATGTATGGCTTTTCAGGGAGATTCAATTTAAGATTTTCAAAGGACTTTGAAGAAATTAATGCTTAAATCCTATAGATGTAGCAGAAGCTTAATGCATCTCCTTATTACAGTCTCCCCCGCTCCTAACTTGTGGTTGTTGGAAGAGTATATTTCAATATTTTCCTCTTTCATGCTACATCTTTCAGTGTGTTTCTACTTTAGTTCAAAATGCTTTCTGTTAATATGAAATACAACTAATTTTTTGCTCAGCTTGTGGTGTACCTCATTTGGCGAAATCTTATCAGCATAACTGTAGATGGGTTTCCACAGAATGGATGATCAATCTAAAGTATCAAGACTCAATCTTAAGTATAAAACACCTGGCAGTCTTGGGACCCAGACAATATCATGTGGTCTCATCTGAAATCTGATTAATAAGCTTCATGTCCCCATGAGCTGGAGGCTTGCACCTAATAATGACTGGGAGAGGCAGCTAGAAGTGAAGTGAAGCAAAGCATGGCCTGACCCTGAAGGGCAATATTAAGTATTTTGGTTTGCTTCCATGAACATCAGAATGACAGGATGAAATATTTTAATTAACCTAGCTTTTGGCTTTGGAAGCTTGGTCCAAACTTCTTCCCTCTTCTAGAAACAGACTTGCTCTTCATCCATTCTCTTCCACCAGATGTCTCTCCCCTGGCCTCTCCCAGGCTGAAGTAACTTTAGCAAAGGTACAAAAATCCAGCTCGGCAAACAACTTGCACTGCTAAAAATAACCTCCCCTATGCACTTAGCAGATGGGCAAAGATTATACAGCATGTGTACATATTGATCCTATCATTCACATGCCAGAAGTAATTGCTCCCTCTGAGCATGTTTATAGATCTATACTAACTCCTGCTTTCCTCACAGCATGTCAGGACTGAACAAAATCTTCCGGAGATCCATGTGGTTTCTGGAGCACATGGAGAACCCCAGAAGTTCCTGTGGCAGGTCTGGCAGAAGCTGATCACATGGGACAGACTCTTTGGATAATCACATGGGACAGACTCCTTGACACAAAGCTTCTCAAGCAGCTGGAGGTGCAGGAGAGACCCTGTGCAGGTGTTTCTCAGGGCTCTCACAGGACTGCAGACATGCTAAGCACAGCAGTTTGTTTCAACCAAGTTTTCATGTTCTGTACCTTTTCCTTCAGGGAAATGTGAACCTAACCTCTCTTCCCTCAGTTATGCTCCAGGTTCAACTACAGTTTCTGTGGGGTTTAGAAACACCTGGAAATCTGGAAACTGATTTTTTTTTTTCCCCCAAATTTTTGTGGAGACTTGATGAACTTTATTCTCATTCTGGATGACTTATGTGAAAGGCAAAAGGTCACTCCAGGACACCTGGTCTTTCTATTCCCCACACTGGACAGAAACATATTTTTCTGATGTCTCTCACTGTGGCTGACAAGATCAGTCCATGGCCTGGCATGGTACTTGACATTCTGATGTGACAGGCAGCAATTAGACAGCACCAGGACAATTGCCAAAATTGCTGCCTACAACTGCGTGGCCAGTGATTAAACAATACACGGTGTTTAATCAGAAATCACAAAGCAGGAGGACCTTGAACATTTGTAATCTTCATAGTGTCTCTTTACTACCAGAAATGCTGATATGCCATGATCTAACTTCAAGAGCTCCTGGGAGAGATTTGGCTGCAGCTTATAAGGTAGGATTGAGAATAAATAATTGACTTGGCTTTGAAATATAAAACCTTTACTGTTGAATTCATTGCTGCCATGGCTGATGAGTGGGGAACAACGGGACATGAGGAGGTGACAAGTGACCCTTTGGTTCAGTAACAGCACATTCACTTTCATGGAAGTGTTGGAGTTGGAAGGGACTTCTGGAGATCCTCTGGTCCAACCCTCCTGCCAAGGCAGGATCACATAGAGCAGGTTACACAGGAACACATCCAGGTGGGACTTTCTGCTGTTGCTTTTAAATTGCCTGTAGGAAAGCCACAGAACCAGGAGGACAGAAAATAAAAATCAAGAGAGAGCAAGAGACTCAGGTTCAAGGTCAGGTAACTCAAGAAATTACCTCTGACCGAGTCTGTTGAAGAACTAATTAACCTTAAGCAGTTCTAGACAGAGTGTGTGAACAAGGAGGGGTTTGCACTTTAGTCTATGCCTGAGGCTCTGTGAATGTAAAATAAATGTAAGTGAAAAGGTCAAACTATTAACTAGAATTTAGATGGGAGAGATTTAGAGATGTTTCTACCACTGGTGTTCCAAGAGCCAAAGAGATCATGTGTCTAAAAACAAAAACTTGCTGACCCCAAACCAAGCAAACTTTGCCCTTATCCAAAAGATCAGTGATAAAAAATTCCTCCCTCAAAAATGCAGCATTAATGTGATTAATTAGCATCAAAATACTTGTTAAGAATCTTGGAGTAGGGCAGGGCTTTTGCTAAAATTTTTTATGAAGAATTTTATCAAATTAATTATTGCCAAATATAGAAGAAAGACAAAAGAGCCAGAAGATCTCATACTTCTATATATGTATTATATTACCTGCCTCCATTCTCTTGGGGGTTTGGTATGCTAACAGTATTATAAGGATGAAGGTACCTCTTCTGACAGGTTTGCAGGAACAGAGAGAAGAGAAAATGCAGAAAGAGAGGCCAAAGGATGCAGCAGTTCAGGTATGCTTGTCATCACTGAAGGTGCTCAGGTTCCTCCAGTTTCAATAACAGAACAGCTCCCAACATGGCAAGGATGTCCATGTGAAGTATGTGGTCAAGAGACAAACTGGTGAGAGAGAGAGTGTGTGTATGAGTGTGTGTGTGTGCCAAGTACATAACTGTGCTTTGAAGCTACTTAGCAAGAGTGTAAAGCAGTGGGGCAGGGTATGTATTTTATGTGAAGGATGCAGGGCTAGGAGGGCTGGAAGCCTAGCATCTGACTGCTTAAGTTGTAATGGTAATTGCTTGGACAGCCATCTGCCAAATGTGCTGTCTTGCTGCTCACTACATTTCCCAGACAAAGTGTATATGACTGGCAGTTATGAAGTTATTTTTGTGGTGGGGGAACGTAGGCAGACACGGGGGGAGAAGACAAAGTTTTGGCCTGGAAAACCACCGAAGTGCAGAATGGATGCTCATGTACAGCAGCATGTCCTGACCTGGGGAGGAGAGAGCATGGGCACTGAAAATGGTTTTTTCACAAACATCAACAAAGATATAGTTTAATTATAGGAGGAATAATAGCCATCATGTCTCAGACTGAATTCCAACAAGCCTGGGACTTTTGTTCTATGGTGTCCTGGTTTAGGGACAAATTTGGGAGAAAACCCCTGAATAGGATCCCTCTGGGAAGCAAACCCAAGTGGACCCTCCCTCCAACCGGTCCAGTAAAAAAAACTGCTTTGGAGAAAAGTGGCAAAAACTATTTTACTTAACAAACAAAGTGCATACAAGTATAAAGAATGAATAATATGAAACAATAAAACCTCTCCTTCTGAAGTGAGATGGCAAATTGAGAAAGTCCTTGCCGTGGGTGTAGCTCGGCTCTCTCTCAGTCTCTCCTCAGTCCCAGTCCCTCCGGCGCTGCTGGAAAATGCCGAGCTCCAGGCCCCGGTGGGCCGCAGGTGCAGCCCCCAGTGCTCCCCTGGGTTTTCAGTCCAGAGCAGGTTTAAACAGTTCCAAGAAAAAGGAAAAAAACAGTCCAGGGAACTTCTCTGCCCTAGCTAGCTGAAACTAACTAAAAGGGAAAAAAAAAAATAAAAAAAAATCTGTCCTGCAGTCTCTCCAAGCCTCCACCAAACACCCTGTCTGGAGAAGAATGTATAGGACTCAGACAATTTTCTCAAAACAAACTCCGCGCTCCTCCTTGCTCTTAGAACCAGTCTTAAAGGCACAGAACTCAATAGACAGCACAAACAGAACAGACTATTGGGGATACAAGCATCATAAAATTACCCAAGGACATACAGGTACTCAAGAGCATAAGAACAAGGCATACAGATGTGTGTTTTCTAGAAGCATCTCCCAGCTCCAACAACATGAGACAAGTTAAAACCACCCTGAGCAAGATATGTCCTATATGTGCAGGAGGCTTTAAGGACTTCTATAGCACTATTTCTTCCCAGCTGCTTTTAGGGCCAAAGTAATATTCAAGGATTTATCATAAAATCATTAAATAATTTGTAATGGAAGGGACTTTTAAAAGTCATCTAATCCAGGCCCCCTAAATGATCAGGGACATCTTCAAACAGATCAGGTTACTCAGAGCCCATACCAATCCAAGCTTGAATGTTTCCAGGGATGGGACATCTCCCATCTCTCTGAGCAACCTGTGCATGTTTTGCCACCCTTATTGTAAAATTTTCTTCACTATATCTAATCTGAACCTACCTTCCCTTAGTTTAAAACAATCACTCCTTTCCTATTGCTTCAGGCCCTATTAACAAGCCTGTCCCCATCTTTTCAATAACCCCACCATAAGTATGGAAAAGTTGCAATAAGGAAACTCTAAAGCCTTCTCTTCTTCATGCCAAGCAGCCTCAAATCTCTCAGTCTATTCTTCATCAGGAAGCTGTTCCAGCCCTCTTATCATCTTCCTGGACCTCCTCTGGACTTGCTCAACAGATCTGTATCCTTATTATCTTGGGGAACCTAGATCTGGATGCAGCACTACAGACGCATTCTCATGAGAGCAGAGTGGAAGGGCAGAGTCACCTCCCTGTACTTGCTGGCCATGTTGCTTTGGATGCAGCCCAGGATATAATTTGCTTTCTGGGCTGCAAGCGCACATGGCTGTGTCTTGACCAGCTTTTCATCCACTGGTACCATCTCCTTCGCTGCAGCGCTGATCTCAATCCATTTATCTCTCAGCCTGTACTGCTCCTAGGGATTGCCCACATGAAGGTGCAGGACCTTACACTCAAATTTAGGGATGTGTTCAGTCTGCCCAGCATTTGTTTTTCAGAATGTTTGTGCTTAATCTGCTTGCAGTAGAAGAGGAAGAGCTAACTGAAATACCATGGTGGGCCATAGAATCTTTTTAAATTTTCAGGCCATATTGAAACTGTTACCACATTTGAAGAGGTTGACCTTCGAGAATCAGAACATCCTGAAGCACTGCACGCTTGGATTTTTTTTATAAGTTCTGCAAATTGGTACTAAGATAAATGTATGACTGCTGGAAAAGAGCTGAGGTAGGCACAGGTATTCTCTACAATAAAGTCTTGTATATCTCTTTGTATGATTAATTGCTATTGCCTGAATTCTTACAGAAGACCTATAGCTGAAGCCCTGTCAGGTTATTGTATATCTATTTAATTCGACCTCAAAACACTACACTTCTGTAGAAAGTAGCGCACAACTTCTCTGAAGCTCCATGAGTCTAGATTTCTTTTAGTTTACTGTCCTAGGTTAATTTTATGATGCTTGTATCCCCAGTCTATTTGTGCTGTATATTGAGTCCTATGCCTTTAAGACTGGTTCTAAGAGCAAGGAGAAGCGCGGAGTTTGTTTTGAGAAAACTGCCCGACTCCTCCACATTCTTCTGCGGACAGCGTGTTCGGCGGAGGCTTGGAGAGACTGCAGGACAGAGATCTTTTTGCTTTTAGTTAGTTTCAGCTAGCTAGGGCAGAGAAGTTCCCTGGACTGTTTTTTTCCTTTTTCTTGGAACTGTTTAAGCCTGCTCTGGACTGAAAACCCAGGGGAGCACTGGGGCTGCACCTGCGGCCCACCGGGGCCTGGACCTCGGCATTTTCCAGCAGCGCCGGAGGGACTGGGACTGATGAGAGACTGAGAGAGAGAACCGAGCTACACCCATGGCAAGGACTTTCTCAATTTGCCATCTCACTTCAGAAGGAGAGGTTTTATTGTTTCATATTATTCATTCTTTATACTTGTATGCACTTTGTTTGTTAAGTAAAATAGTTTTTGCCACTTTTCTCCAAAGCAGTTTTTTTTACTGGACCGGTTGGGTCCACTTGGGTTTGCTTCCCAGAGGGATCCTATTCAGGGGTTTTCTCCCAAATTTGTCCCTAAACCAGGACATTTACTTACTCTCTCTGAGTATAAGTTTTAAACTTTAAGAAAAGTACGTGTGCTTGAACAATTTGGGAGAATAGAGAAACAGACATAAATGAAGAATGGTATTTATGCCTTTATGGAGCACAGAAAGAGTTGTTTTGTTTTATAATTTGCACATGAGCTTGTTCTGCCTCAATTCTGCTGAGCACCAGCAGGTTAATTAGTGAATCAATTGCGTCTTTACTTACACTGGTAAGTGCTATCTCCCAAGGCCAGCAAATGCACCAAATGTTCACACTAATTGTCTAGAGTAACTGTGAGTCCTTTTCTCAAGTCATCTGGCCACAAGATAATATTCAATATTTATGGTCACAAGTTAAGCCTGGTGGTTTTCTGATGTTGGTCCTCTATGTTCTCACTGGTCAGACCAGCTCTGCTCAATCATCTCAGGGAACCACTTGTGCAATTACAGAGTCACAGAATCATCAAGGGTGAAAGAGACCTTCAAGATCATCTAGTCCAACAATAATATATTGGTGATATATAGTTGACAGAGTTGATTCCAGACATTTTCCACTTCCTCTACCCTTTTCCAATCTCTTATCAGGAGTTAGAAACTAGTTTTTCTTAACTTCTTAGTAATATGCTCCAACATTTCCTCAGACAGAAAGCAGTACCTTAAACTTGACTTCTAGGAACAGAGGTGTTGTGGAAGCAGGTGCTGTGAAAAGTATACTGAGGCTGACACTAAGCAGCTGCTTTGCTGAAAACTTAGATTGATGTGCTTCCACTCAAGACCAGAAAAAAGACCCTTCCTACACATGGTATGAAGATCCCCATTCATGCATCCCACCCTAAGGAAGGGTTACTGGGTTGTGAAATGTGCTTTTAATCCATTCTGGTCCATAGGTTCATCATATCTCAATATTTCTGTCATCTACAAGGCAGGAATTTACTTAATAATTTATTACAGACATTCATCTTCTCCATGTCTGTTATCCTGGAGGACAACTGGGTGACCATGTTGATACAAAAGTCCTGAGTCTTTCTCTGTATCTCCATTAAATTTGTCAATCAACTCACATTGTAGTAAAATTGAGATCTGCAGTGGTAAATGGAGTACACACAGTACTCTTGGGAAAATGCACATCTGTGTGTCTAATCATTTAAACTCCTCTCTCTTTCTGCAGTCATGAGATTGTTTTTCTTTGTTAAGGGAAATACAAACACCAAATAGCATTGGCACTTGTCTTGTGTGGTGGAGGGATTTTTACACATCCCTTTTGGTTTGATGTGGAGTAGGAAAGAAGGAGACCCTTCTGGCTGGTTGAGAATGTTTTATTTTTAATTGCCCTGGATTTAAGAGTCAAATAAATGTTGTGATATTCTATTATGATTGTTTAGCTCATATGCTTGAACTAGATATGTAAAAAGACCTGCCTGTGTGGGGAAGGAACAGAGGTTCAGTAACTGGTACCCTTGTAGAGCTTATGCTGTCCTGTACTCTACAGCAATTTGGTCCAGCAAGGTTTACTTCTGGAATTCAAAGCCCACTTGAAACAGTAATTTATTTCATATGCCAGTCTTCTGGGTTTTGACTTTTCTTTGAGTTCGGTTATTTTTAATGCAGATTTACTTCCAGAAAGCATACAATATTCAAATGCCCAAAACAAGAACCACACAGACTGGGACCAGTGACAGGTTTGTGGCTAGATCTTCTAATGTAGAGAGTGAAGAACCCCAGATTCTTCCTATAACACAACTCAAATCTCATTCTGCAAGGTCTGGAGACACCTGATGTTTACACTTAGAAAAGCTATTGCAGGTCATTGGTGAAGATCATTATGTAAGGTTGTGTTTATAACTGTCTTTTTTTCATTTAGAGAAGTAAAGACAGGAAGAAGTTTTTGTAATTTTTTTTTTTTAAGTTTTGAAAATGGCTCAAGGTTACCTTAAACCTACAGTTCCAATGAAGATGCAGCATTATGGATAAATGATGGTAAGTGGCTAATTTCTTTACAGTCACAGTTGATTAATTTTGCTGTTAAAAATGAAGTACAACTAAATACAGTATCTGATAATTTTTTGCCCATGAATAAAGTAATTTTGTGATATACACCCAGGAAAATTTTCAAAATGTATTTCCTAACCAACTTTGAAGATAAAGAACAATTAAAATACACTAAGAGTAATTGAAAGAAAATGCAAAAGCAGATTTTTGCTTCTGCATCACCCTCCACTTCTGGGAAATTAAAAACAGATATTTTACCTTCTCTTAAAATATTTCACACAGACCTCAACTATACCACAGGCTAATAAACCCCATGCTTAGTGTTGGCTGGCTTAAGAGAATCAAGTTTGTTAAAATGGCATGATTATATTAGGAAAAATATTTTTGGATGAGTTACTAGTTTATTCAGATGTTGTGTAAAAATGTACATATCCTGAAGGTCATGCTGTACTACATGTGTTCCAAACAGGCTGAATCCACCCTGGCAATATCATGATCTGGACAGTTCACTGATTTAAGCTTGTAGATACAGCTAGATTCCAAATTTAAATCAGGAAAAGTTACTACAGAAATAAACACACAAACTTTTTGGAATTAAAGCCACTTGTGATTTTTTTTTTTTTTTCTTTTGCACCTAACAGAGCAAGTTAAAAGTCACTGTGATAAATAGAATATGTAGTCCTTACAAAATCCAAATGGTCCTTATTACCTCTACAGCATTAACATTTCCTTCTCATATTTCCTAAGCACTGTGGGCTCTCATGTTCTGATCAGCGAAGCTGACTACAGTTGGTGAAATACCATCATGCTCACACTTGGGATAAATTCTCCTCAGGTCAGGAATAAAATGTATTAGGCTGCTATTGTACTGATTCCCATAGAGAACACTCATGACAAAGCCAGCATCTAATTCTCCACTCTAAACTTCTCAGTGCAGCTTTTAGGGTTTTTTCCTAGTTTGGTTTTAACTTTCATTTTTCAGTTGCTTGGGGGTCAAATGCTGCCCCCTAATTATTCTTACAAGAGATGATTCAGATAGGAACAGTACCATTGTTATCCCAGCTTTTGATACCATTGCTCCATCATCACTGTGCCCCTTAACACATTACTACAGGATCCAGCCACCTGCACATAGACAATCCATTTAGAGTGTCGGTTGTAACCAGGCAGGGTTGGGAAAGGGGATTGAGTGTCACATACATTTGAATTATGTTTCTGCTAAGACTGATGGCAGTGCCTTTGTTTGCCCCCAAAGTCCACTCAGTAGTCAGAGTTCATTTATAGAAATACAGTATTACAGGGACAAGTATAGTACTGTCCTACATAACCAGGGGAACTCTGTAAGCTTGACTGGATAACATGTGATGGACATGACCTCAGAAAACTTGCTTAACTCACATGGCAGTAAATTCGGACACTGAAGGTAGCCTAAAGTAATCAACCAACCTGCTGGCTTGGTGAGTCTTGAAAGATGAGCTCGCCCACACACTCTTTTCTGATTTCCTACAGAGACACCAGTTAAGCTATTGGGGGGTGGAAAATACTTAAGCCAGAATTTTATTTCATTCCATTCAGCTCTCACTCCTTTTGGAAAGCTGCAGTCTGTAATCCTTCTTATGTTTTGGTCTCACCAATAAGGCCAGAACCACACTCTGTTCTAGCTGTTCAAGCATGAGGCTGAAGTAATCTTGCTGATATGTACAGATTCCTCTTCAATTCAGCAGAACCTCAGGCTAACGGGAGATGGTGCAGGGGTTTCTGGGAGCCCCACTTCCACTGGAAGGGCTTTAAACAGTGTTGGAGGAGACAAAAGTTAGTGACGGCATCAAATATGGATGCAACTGTGGTGGCAAATTAATTTTTGGGTGTCCTTGGGCTGATGCAAATTGCAGGCTTTTTTTTAATAGAAGGTTTCCTATGTTATAGTGCCCTAAATATTTAAAATACAATATTTCACAGCCCTACAAATATTGTCTCAGAATAACAGAAGCAGCTTGTGAATCTCCAAGCTTTATTTGCAATCGGACCATGGTTTTAATGTAAATGGCAATCTCTTAGCATTTATCAGTTTGGAGTTTAAGCTGAGAGAAAATTTTCTTGCCAAGCTTTCTCAGCATGCTCTTTCCCCACTTACCTCACTTGTCTGCCTCATGCATTCCTTTATCACTGTGCCTGATTCATTGTGCAAACTGGATGGAAAATGACAGAGCCTCAGCCACAATCTTGCTTGGCTGAAGTGACGTTTCTTGTGAATGACCATAATGTAAGTGGCATTTACACAGCAGCATTTTGAAAAGGCAACAAATGATATAGTGCTGTCAAACAACTTTTTTCCTGCATTAAAGAAGGATGGACAGTTGCCATTCACTTCACAACTATCAAAATACTTCCATTTAGAGTCAAAACATCTGCTGCTTTTATATTGCTTGATTTTGTGATCTACTTAGCCCTGTCTGATTAAGTGTTTGTCAGAAACTGATGTTGAAAGTTATGTGTTTAACAGATAGTTCCCTGCTCTGAGATTCAGAGAGACAATTTTCTGATTTTTCTAATAGGAAGAGAGAATGAAGCATGTTGATCTGAGCTGGGTTCAGAACTATACCCAGGGCAGGTGTATTTGGTCTCTTGGTCTCAAAGACCATAGTCAAGAACAGTGAGCCAAAGCTCCTGTGGCTCAGACCACAGTCCGAGCAAATAAACAGTGCCTGTAGTTTTCCATTTAGAGGGATGGCTACCTTAATGAACCAGGGGAAAACATAAATTAATGCTGGAAATGTGCATTTTAGCAGGGCCCTGGATTCACCACAGGTGTGACTTGGCCTACATGTATCCTTTTGCCCAACTTCTTGTCAACTGTGTCTGTAAAAGAAATCCAAATTCTCTCTCAGGCTGGAAGAAAAAAAAAAAAAAAAAAAAAAAAAGGCAGCCATGCTCCAAACCATATCTTGATAGATGTAATGATTTGGGATTGAGGACTACTCTGCCTCAGGCCATGTGTGCCTGGGAGAAAAAATGGCACTACAGTATATAACTAATCTCTGGATCCACCCTGGTAGCCTTAATTCTTCTGTGATTTAGCAAGTTTTATGCAAATATGTCACTATTAGACCTGAAGTAATTAGAGGGCTTGGAGCTGCTACGGTGAATAGAATTTTATTCCAGTCATTGTTCCTCATACACTAACATCTGTAAAAGGCTTTATCAATCATTTCCTATGACAGTCTCTATTTCTCAGCTTCCTTGACCACCACTGTATGTCATTTCTTGTCACGTAACTAATTAGGATATGACATTAGCAAGACAGAGGCCTATAACTTGAACACATTTAGCAGAACAGAGTATTTTCTCAGTTAGGGCCTTAGCTTCTTGATTGCTTTATGTAAACTAGAGGGACTACTGCACCAACTATATTTCTAGGTGAGGATGTGTGGTGGACCTCTCCCTGTGAAAACAAAGACTCACAAGTTCAGCCACACCTGAACTCTTTCTAAATTTTATTGCTGTACCAGTTCAGTTCCTCAGGATGACATCTGGTAAAAGGATTTATTTTCAGATACATCAAGTCTTCACTCTTTTCAACTAAGGCATTTAGAAGAGATAAAAATGCTATACTTCCTACTTCTAACTTGCTAGTTGCAACCCTTAATCCAGGTTTTTAAACAGATTTGACTGTCTGGGTTATTCTATTTTATTAAACTTGAGGGGTGGGAACATGATTAAACAAACTTAGTTCATGGCAGGCTAAACCTACTGCAGCTGTGAAAAAAAAAGGCTTTATCATTTCAACATCATGGCAAGAAGCTGTTGAGAACATGTAATGTTGCTTTAAGGTACTGCTGTCAGGAATGCTTCTTTGGAAAACAATTCAATGGGACAGGGAAGTGGTGAAGAACAATTAGAAACCTGAATAATAGTTAAAACACAAAATAAGACAAGATTTTTTATTTATTTATTTATTTATTTATTTATTTATTTATTTATTTTCCCAATAGGTACCATTTTCTGCAGGTTCCAATCCATGCATGTGCTGGGGACTGGGGAGGAGAATTTAACAGACATGACAACTGACAAAGATGAATGATGATGTGGTCAGTAAACATCTTGTCACCCCCCTGAAAAACATTCTTAGTCCTGCCAGATAATTTGACATCTGTGTTTCTTGTATAATCTTGTATACCAAATAACTACTTACGTATTTTATAGCCCTTGTTGTCATATTGATGCCCCTCAGAGCAGTATATTCCCATCTCCACCCTTATAGCTTCTCATTGTTGACTCAGAGAGACATTCAGGTTTTCTAAATAAGGATGTTTTGCAGCGTTTGATGCCCTGAGAGGTGACCTGGAACAGAGGCTAGACAGTGTTAAAGGAATAAAGTTGGTATTTATTAAAAAGGCCTTGAAAGGATACACCTTGGGCAGTACAAGAGACTGGCCATGGCTCCACCCAAGATGGATCCCCAGCCATGAGTTTTCACACTTTTATAAGTTTTGGTCCATTTACATATTGGGGTTAATTATCCAATTACAGCTTCAGGTAACGAAGTTCCATCCTCCCAGGTTGCTCTTCTCAGTTTGCTGTTGCTTACACTTTTTGGGCCTGAAGCTGTAACGGTGCCCTTGGTTTTTGGGCTAGAAAAGGATTGTTTTGTCTAACCAAGCTGTGAAGAGAACTTTCTAACACCTACAAGAAGTTCAGGGTTATATACTAATGCAGTACAGAATCTGAAAAACATGAAAGCTAGAACTTAAGGCATCATTTTGACTATGCAACTGTAATAAAAGACTCAACTGCAGCTGTCCCAAGTACTTATCCCAGTACCAATTGTACCATTCAAGAAAGTTAACCAGTAGGGTTGCATTCTCTTTTGGGCTTATGTCAGCATATCTATATGTTGATTCAAAAGAGTACCACAGCTGTCTGGCAGTAATCCACAGTGGTTAGGGAGTACAGTCAGGGAAGAGGACCAGGTCTATCAGGACTGGGAAATACAGGCACAAACCAAAAAACTTAATCCTTTTCCCAGGCAGTTTTCACACTGTATGCATAAAACCAACAAACATATCAGGTAAATGACAGAGTTGTACTGCAAAGGCACTGGATGTACTGGCTCTAGCACATCAGCAGTCTAGATGTTGCCAAGGTCTTTGCTATCTTCACAGTGAAAGAGGAGGGACTGAAGGACAATCTTAACGGAATTTTGCAAAGGTTTAGAGGACGACGTGAAAAAAAGGCAGGTGATGCCACAGACTGAAAAGAGTTGCAAGAAATCATTTTGATAGTGAACAGAACTGAAATGAAAAGTCAAAGATATTAACATCCTTGACTGAGATCACAAGTGGCCTGTGTCTGACAGAACAGAACAGAAAAAAAAAGACAGCAAAAAGTTTCCAAACCAAGAGTATTATGAACAAAATTAATGACTCATAGAACAGCATTTTGCAGCAGCAGTCTGAATAGATAAGCAAAAAGAAGGATCTCTTAAAACAGAAGAAAATAATTTTGTACTATTAAAGATGTAAGATAGTGAAAGCCTGGATGAGTCATACTGTGTAAAGGAACTTTAGCAGAAGGATTCAACGATATTGCACCATGGCCAGAATGTGACAAACTATAAACTGAACAGTGACCTGGATAGATAGTAGGGTTGGCCACAACCAGTCAGAGGAACGTTGCTGTGGAGGAAAAAGGTGTGGATCCACAAATTGGTTTTCACTCTAATCAACAACCTAATGGCTGGATTTTCCAGATACGAGCTTCAGTCTCCAAATAATGTGCTAACCACATGCAATCACACAGCTCCTTCCACAGAGGAAAAGGCCAGCTGTGCACTTGTGGGTAAGTTGTAAAGGCATTTATGCTGGGGTGTTGTGTAAGAGACAACAGCACAAGAAAGATGGTATTTTGATAAAATGTATTCATATTCCTATTACTGTGTTTGTGCCTGGGATATCATCATGGTCTATTAGACCATATTCACAAAGAAGCAAGCTGAGACATCAAATTATCCTAATGTTTGGCAAAGGGTAGATTTGTGCTTCCCTGTGCAGAAATACAGCAAACAGTCCAACTTCAGAAATTAAAGGGAAATTGAAAAAATAATAATTGCCTCAGATGGAGTTCATATAATTGCTCTAGTAGTATGGATGGAGTGAGGTAGAAGAAAGGTGTTTAGTAGAGCAAGATTTCAGCATATGGTAGAGTCACTGCAGAACACTGACCTCAGCTGAGACACACACATTGCTCACCAATGGAAATTTTACTGCGAGGAGCAAACTACCCAGCTGGTGTTGGACTGAGGAATGTGTTAGTAGGCAAGAACGGACAAAGTGCAAAGTGAATACAACAGATATCAAGGGGAGGAGAACAAGGAGAGCTTGGGCAAACCTGCCTGCTCCAAACAGTAGGCAGCTGTACCATTCAGAGCAGCCTGAAACACATAGCTGGGAAAACTACCAACCCATGGACATGAGCTGTGGCAAAGTCTTCTTCTCTGACCTTGTTATTGGTGGTTACTGGTACAATTACCACTGTCAGCAAACTGAGCAGTTAAAAAATTCCTCTTCTGGGGGAATAGGAGCAGATAAGGATTGAGGGTCTTTTGATTAAATCTCTATTTCCATAGTTAAGATTGATGAGAAATAGGTAGAAAGATTATTTATTCACTTTTGTGCCTTCTCTTTCTCCAGAGTCAGTTTTAAGTCTCAACATGTCATGCTCACCAAAAATGTTAGTGGAAGGCAAGTCTGCAAATGTGTGTAATCTTTTTCCTTAGGGCTGAGCCCAAACATCCTGATCTCCCTTAGTTGCTAGAAAATTAGTCAATTTGTTGAGACATGAACAACTGTATGTGACACAGGCTTGTGCATAGGGTTGTACTTTAAATCAGATCACCTTCCTACAGGCACCATTGACTCAAATCCATACTGAACCGTGGCTAACAGAGACTATACAGATACAATTACTGTGCCCTTGCTTGCTCATGAAAAGGCACTGCAGTATCTCCTATTAAAGGGCAGTGATATATCTAAAGAGATCATGGAGTTACCAGGACAGTATCTGCCAACAAAATGGCCTTAGGACATGCAGCTCTTCAGCCTTGAAACTTTCCTAACTCATCCAAGGAGGTGAACATCAGGTGGAGACACAAAATTCACATTTACAGATTATATCTGTAGATGAGAACAAAAACTGCTGTGCCCAGATGAGTACGAATTGATGAGATTCTCAGTTCTACTATCACTCCAAAGAAGTGGAAATGGCTATTTTCATTCAATTTTACCTTTATTTTGACAGAACAACCTTTTCAATAGATTGCACTGAGCCTCCAAAATCTTTTCTGAGGGATGCTGCTGAATTCAATGGCTAGGTTTTTCCTTACAATTTAGCTCTAAGGTATTTCCACAAACAAACAAATGGGCAAAAGGAAAAGTCTAAAAGTACTAAAAGTATTTATTAAACACTGATGGGAATCAAAGAACTAAAAATCTGATTTTAGTTTAATCAGATTGTAGCCTGTCATTTAGGAAAATAACTTATCTCAGTTTTATTTTTTTGATAGACTTGTGAAGTAAACTCTTCAATTTAGTGAATGCTAAACAAGTAATGAGTGCTAAAATTTAGTGCAACAAATTTATTTAAAATATCAATCACGCTAAGCCTGAACTTACAAACATAAACTCATCATTAATACAGTTACAGTTGTGCAAACTGTAAACATTGACATTTAGCATTAAATTCCTAACAGTCAGGAGGTGGAAATGTAAAAATTAGCTTCCAAGTTGTCACCCACAAAACTACCTTTGATTTCAAGGTTTTTGTGGATAACTTAAATCACGTTTCAGTATTGATTATAGAATATATATACCCTTATTGGGACAACCTTCTATGCATTTCTTTCTAATGTGCATATAAACTGCTTAAGTCTAAACAAAGTTTTTATTCCCGTAAGAGAACATCTAAGGTATTCTTGCAGGTGTAATTTTAAACAAATCAGAGATGTGTTAAATACCTTGTCATCTCCAAGTTGCAGAAAGTCATTGTGCAGTAACTACTTCTTCCTAGCTTCCCCTGCACTCTGTTCTCTGGAGCACAGTATCTGTCTTTCACTGGAGGACACAGACACTCAACTTTCGTACATCCCTGCTGTGTTTTCTCCCTCTGCATGGTCTCTGAAGAGAGCAGACGTTGCAGGGAGGATCTGGCCTCTTCTGCATAGCTGTGGAGGGCTCCCAGAGCAGCAGAACCCTCTGCAAAGGGAAGCTGGATTTGGAGATACTGAAATATGGGGATGTTCTCTTCAAGTCTGCCCTGCCTCTTAGTCTCACAGGGATATCCTTACAGTGGGTACACAGCTGGGCTGAAGGCTGAATGAAACTTGGTATGGGACTCTGCAAAGGCTTGCTTTGAAAACTACTTCTAGTCTAGATCCTATGCTGTGGATTTACTGTTGAATCTATGTTTTGTGGCAGCAGTCTCTCTGCTGAGTCTCTGTAATTTGGCAAGGGATTCTTACTGAATGAGACTGCCACTTCAGTATTGGTCTCTGTGTTTATGTCATTTGAAACCAATAACCATCTCTAAAAAATTTTTGTGCCCAAACACCATGACATTTTTCTTCTAATATGATTCATTGATTTGGACATCGGACTGAGAAAGTTACAGATTCCTTTCTATTTACTGTTTTATTTTTTTTACTTCTTTGTAAACGAATCAGACTCTAGGAACATGAATGCCTCATGCAACCAAACAAAATCTATAGTGTAACTGCAAAAAGTAAACAAACAAACAAACAAACAAACAAAAAACCAAAAAAAGCTTCTGTATACTTTCTACATAGTTGTCTCTATATTGTTGCATCTCCCTAGTCTATAGCTCACAATGTGGAGTCAGTTACCCACTGTGTTTTTAGTCTTTCTGCTGAAAAATTAAACTGTCAAAGCTGCACCTTGTTGTAATAGGAAGCTAAGGATTGCTGCTTTTTAAAATAACCCAGGTTATGAGTATCTGCTCTCTGGACTGTTTAAATGCTATAATCCCCAGAGCTAAAGCAGAGTAAGAGCTACTTTTCTTCAGGATAAGCAAAGCAAGAATTTTTGCTATGTTGTGGATGAGGTGCACGTGCTGCCTGGGACTAAGCCACAAGCCTGGACAGTGAACACCTCTCCTTTCACAGTGCTATGAATCTGGAGTGTCAGAACGAAATCCTTGTGCAAGACACCTGATGATTTGATGAAGAAAGAAGAAACATGAAAATGAACAGCATTTCACAGAAAGTCCATTTTTCAAATAAGAAATATCTCCAACAACACAAAGGCTGTAGTATTGCTCACAATTCTGACAAAATGGATTGAGGAACCTGGCACTCCTCTTTCCTTGGCAACCTGATTTTTCCAAAACTGCCTCTTTGACATTCCTTGACACCCTTAGAGGCCACAAAGCAGATGGCATCTAAGGTATCCTACAGTTATGAAAGTTAGATGGCTAAGTTTGGGCCAGTTACAGCAGTCTTCTTTTACAGTTGTGAGGGAAAAATGGACACCTCCAGAGATAGTTCAATCAATCTGCTTGGACAACTATTTTAGGGTAAGATGAGTCATTTATGGAGGCACTTTTTTCCTTTGAACCAACTTTAAAGGTACTACAGGTACTCAGTGTAGATCTTTAACTGCCAGAGTTCAGGTAGACTATCTTTTTCAATAACTCATGCAGTGTACATAATTGAAGATTCAGCCCACTTTAACCAAATGTTCTAGTATGAAATAAGAATATTGAATCAGGATAAGGTAGGTTTGCTACAAGCAGGAGTAATTGCCTATTAAGCCAAGAACACCAACGAAAAGAAACCCTTACCCTACTCGGAGGAAGGGAATGAGAGGACCTTTCAAGCTACAATCCTTCCAGTAATACTGAATAGGCATTACCAGTCTCTCCTTCTTCCCCAAAGTAATTTGATTCCCAAATGGAACTATATTGCTATGTTTCTAACACCATAAGGCACTTACTGTATATTATGCATGGTATTATTTTGACTTTTTGTCTTCTGCTATTTCAAAATAAACCCATTCTCTTCATTTTAGCATTACTAGGAAGTTGCTTCCCAAGCTCACCAGAAAAAAAATTTTCCCTGAAAAGGTTGTCAAGCATTGAAATTCTCAGGGAAGCAGTTGAGTCACCATCCTTGCAGGTATGTAAAAGATGTGGAGATGTGGTACCTAAGGGCATGGTTTAGTGGTGGACTTGTCAGTGTTAACCGTTGGACTCATCAATGTCAAAGGTGTCCCCCAACCTCAACAATTCCATCATTCTCTGTTTCTAAGTGTAAGCATTGACTTCATGGAAAGCTGACTGAGTCTCCAAACTCCACTAAATGTGTGGAACTAGGCTTGGTGCTGTCACCATGAGGAATTCAGTGACATTTGGGAAAGAAATCCTTATGGGCTATCATTTATGACACAAACCCTTCCTAGATTCTCCATCCTAAAAGACATTCATGGCATTCTGAAGTCAGATAACTTTGAACATTTAAATAGCCCATGGATACCTATTTTTAGGGCACCACACTCCTCCCCTGGACTCCATCGCCACCATCTCTTCTGTTTCCACATGCTGAGCAGTTTCAGATGCTTTTCCTTGTTTCTCAGAAAAAAGCATGTAAGGCAGCCAGGAGCAACCCAGCAGAGAACAGCATGTGGAAAGAAGGGAAAACAGAATACTCTTGGTAAGATCTTTCTTTAGAGGCTCCTGAGGTTCTCCTGTGGGTAAAGAGGGGCTGCTCTTCTACCTGTCCTAGAACACAACACAACACACTGCGCTGATGATCATAGGCACATCTTACATTTGTTTGAGTGTTGATATCAGTCCAGAATGCACTGATTATCAGTTAACATATGACATAAATTAAACTGCTTTGATCTCCATTTGATTTACACCGAGATGAGCTTTTTTTGTCCCATGTCCAGGTGTGGGAACTGAAAAAGTAAAGGATTTTCACAGCATTGCAATAAGCTTGCATAGATAGAGGTTTGAAACAGAGTTGAATTTTAGGCCTTCAAACATTTAGAGCATAGAAAGTTTCTGAACTACAAAAGTATAGAACAAGTAACTATTGTATATTGTACATGTAGTGTTTAGTGATTGGCTTAAGTAGGCCCTTGTAAGCTTTTAGCATTAGCCTATTGGCTAAAAAACTTTTTAAAAGCTTTGTAAAAAAGAGAACCTTGGCTTCTGTTGTTATGGCATGAGTTTTTACCATCTTTTATTTTTCTACCTTCACTAAAACTGATAATGAAATGAAAAACTCATGGAACACCTTTCAGTCACTCTGCTCAGTACTGGTGATTAGATCCAACATCCAGGTGGCTCTGTCATATTCTCTTTACATTAGTATTCACTGTCCCAAGGACAATTTATGAAACAGATGTCTTTGAGAGGGAGGTTCAGTACTGTATTCAGCCTTTCTTTTCCTGTTAATGCCCTTTCTCTCATGCATTTTTTGAACACAGAAATTAGTGTGAAGGTAATAGGACAATGCCCAACACGGACACCTCATAGATGTATTCTTCACTGAAACTGAAGGCCTTAAAAAGTTAGGAAACCACTTTAGATTTGGTGGCAAAGAGGGAGACTGCCAAACTGCTTTTCCATGGCCTTGTAACTCAAATTCTGGGGCACAAAACAGACAAAGCTGACAAAATTATAGAGCCAACATACTTCTATTTTTTGATGGTGATGTCTATGACTAAGATTTTCTGAAGACAGATATTTAATCCAGAGTTGCCCTTGAAATATCTTTCTGATTTTTTAAATTTGATGATGGGGGCAAGAGTTGTAAGATAATCTTTCTGAAAAGAAACCCTTTGAGATGTTTCTAATGAGGCGTACTAATCAGGCACATGGCATGAAGTACCATTTAAAAATATTTGAAAATATGTATGGCAAGTCAAGGGTACAACAAGAGTTCTATTACTCCCAAGTGGTATCTTCTTTGTCTTTGAAATACTCGTTATCTATCAATGCAACAGAAAAGGACTGTCTTGGCAAGTATCGACTTCAGCTGGTTTCTTTACAGGATTGTCCTGTCTTTCAAAGAGTACATTCCCTGTTTGTATCACATTAACCAGCATATCCTCAGCAAATATAAATCAATAGAGCTTGAATTACATTCCTGTATCTATGCTGACTTTTTTCTCTTGAGGCTATGCACTATAGCCTCTGAAACTTTACAGCACAGAATAGAGGGATTTTTGGATTATTAAATTAATGGGAAATATATATTCACTCTGGAAACAATACAATACAGAACAAGAGCCAGAAACTAGAATTATAAGAGCTCCTGACTTTCAGAAATGATTCATAACCAAAAGAACACGATCATTTTTCTTCAGAATGTTGAAAAGTTTTTTCTTTCTTTACCTAGGAAACAGAGCCATTTTGTAAACCAAACTTGTGGGGGGTGGATGACTCTGTATCTTCATAGAGAGAAAATATTGTTCATAACTTGAGGAAGATTCTTGAAATGCAAAATTCAGAAGACACTGTTCAGAAGAGGTTTTGGGTTTTTTTATAGGGGGTATTTTTTTGGTAAAAATGCAATTTTCTGACCTCCAACAAGAGAGTAAAGAAAGCAAAAATCTTGCATATGTTTAAACTCGTTTTATCTTTCATAGCTCAGTGGCAGAATTGGGTAAATTTACACATTAACTGGAAAAAAAATAATAACTCTTTGTTAAGTCCCAAAATTGTTCTTTACTAGCAGAAAAGAGTAGCAGAGGAACTGATTTCAAAAAGAGAAGGCTGGTGGTAAGGGACTTAAGCAATGATTATCAAACAGTCTGAAGAGAGAAATACTTTGGGTACTGATAATTGCTAATATCATCCAGGCCTCTGGAAATAAAGTCAACATCCTTGCACAGAAATAGTGACAAATCCACTGTGCAATCTTTGCCAAATGACAAAAATAAATTTTGTATTTTAGGCCACAAGAACCCTACAAGACATGTTTTGGGAACAACCTGGTAATTTTTCTGTGTAGTGTTAAAATGTTTAATTATAAAAAGATTCTTTTATATTATTTATTTCAGTGGAACAGTTTACCTAAACTAAAATGCAGACATGCAGTCCATAGTAAATAAAGAAACCTTTTCAAATTGTCATTTCCTTGTCCCCATTTTGGCCCTACCTTCTTTAAAAGAGCAGTGGGATCAAGACACACAGAGGTACAGTAGAATATCTGATGAAGAAAGTAACTCAAATGATTTTTTTCTGACTTACATGACTTTGCATTTGCAGTCCGGTCTATCTCCAAAGGCTAAATATGGGGTGGGCAGTGACATCAAGTCCCTGAACTGTTCTGTCTCGAAGTTTTTGCTAGGCCTTGAACACCTACAGTGTAATTTTTCTGGATGTGGTCAAGGCAAGGAGGAAACGTGACAGAAATTTTATTCTAGGATTTAGAAAGGAGAATAAAGTAGAAAACTTATGACTGTTCAATGACAAGAACTAGTCATGCAAGTTGTTTGCGTGCTTCAAATCCCGTTGTCAACAAGGAACATTTTTGTAGGCAGGCTTAGATATGAAATCCTAGGTCCCTCCCTGGATGTAGTCAGGCATAACCATTCCTCTGCTACCAAGACAAAGCAGGAATGCAAAAGGCCTGAAAATTTATGATAAGGACAGCTAAATCCACCACTTGCTTGTAGCCTTAGGCACCCTAAAGAAAAAAAATCCCCTGACACTTGGGTCAGATGGCAGTGGGGCATGAGTTGCCAGCCTCCTTCATCTCATCTGTGCATCCAGCATGGGACTGCCTTTGCCCTTGGAGTCATGAATGTATATACATTGCAAGGAAACACATCATGCTACTCTGCAAAACTACCGGGAGATCTTTTTAGAAAAAGGCCCTCAGAAGGATGAACAATGGCTTCTCCCCAACCTCGAGGGCTGAGATAGAGCTAATGACAGCAGCAAAAATATCTGCACAATAGCCATTGTTAAGAGGAAACAGTATTTTGTTCCCCAAATGCTTGGCAGCCAAAGCTCATCCCACTCCCAGCCAGCAGCAGGGCCCTGGGAGCCACTGGCTCATCTCCAGCCCTGGGCTTTGCTACCTCCCTGGGGACAGGAATGGATTGTGGTCCCATGCGTGGGCCCAGATTGGCAGGGCCCATGGCTGAGCAAGGGAGGGCTATGAGGAGCTGGGGACCAGCCCTGCTGTGGTGTTTCAGAGCCTCAGTGGGCTGGTATGTCATCCTGGGCCATAGGCAGGGCAGGGAAAATGGTGGGAAGCCACCAAGGACAGTCTATGGGGGTGGCTCTCAGGCATCTAGCAGTAGCCCAGGCAGTGCAACGATTAACAAAACCAAGGTAGATGCTGACTATGTTCTCTTTCATAATTGTTTTTTAACCTCAGTTTTCTACCTGTCAAAATGTCTACTTGACAAGAAGGCAAACACAAATAGGGCTTTAAAATAAAGGGTCTTGTACATATTTTCAAGGAAATTGCATTGTGTTGTACAGGTTTTGTACAAATTGTAATGCACTTTTTTATTATTTTTAAGAAATAGTCCTTGAAAAAAGAGCCCATCCAGGAGAAGACAAGTTGTCTATCCCCAGTCCTTGTTTAAAAATTTGCATAAAGTAACATACGGCTTATTTTCATCACTGTTTGATTCACCATACCTTTTAGCAAGAATACTAAAAGGACATTGGAAACATAACAAAAATAGTGCCCAAACAACTACTACTATTTTAAGACATATTTGAAATGAGGCTTAACATTGTTGACAGCTGTGAATGAGCCCAGAAAACAAGGCAGATCCAGCAAGCATCACTGGTCAGAGATGAGTAACACCCTCTGATTAAGCATCTAGCAAATAGTATCAACTAACTAAAATGAAAAATTTATTTAACTGAAGACTATTGCATGCCTGGTTTGTAGATAACAACAGCTCCTCTTTAAAATAACTTTCTGAAAATCTGTGTAATTACCTTTCTTTACAGAGTTCCAAAACACTGAAGAAACATCAGCTAGTCCATCTTGCATTTAGTTAGGTAAAATACAGGGAAAGCATTCCACCTGAAACAGCCAACTGCATCATACAGAGTAGGGTATACATATCTCTAGACACTGACTGGCTCTGAAAAGACCCTGTGGGTCATCCTGGGTCGCTGCCAGACCACAGTAATGACCAGCTGCTGCAACAGCTGCAAGGCCCTCAGGGTGGAAATGGGATTCTGTCCTCACCAGCCAGGGTCTCAGAATTCAGCAGGCCTGGGGATCGTGACTTGTCACCGTCTGGTCCGGTGGTGAAGGTGCTGCAACCTTCTTCACTAGAAGCGTGTTGAAAAAGGCACCTTGATGGAGGCACAGGCACTCTTAGGTGCAGAGTGATCAGCTCTTAGGTGCACTCCCAAATGCAGAGTGATTTGCTCTCTGTGTGGCTGCCTGAGCAGCAGAGTTGCATCTGCCACCCTGAGGGACGCAGGAGTAAAAGCAGTGAGACAGGATCTTTCCAACCTCTAGAAGAGCTGCTTCTTCCCAGGAAGTCCAGAAGGAAAAAGCCACACATCCCTGGGGGAGATGAATTATATAGGGTAGCCAGGGGTGGTGTTTTACAACTTGGCCAATGGGGAAAGAGATTGGGAAAGGGACCAATCAGGGGAAGGATTCAAAAAGAACCAATCAGGATGGGTCAAAACAAGGGGACTAACTAATGGAGTATGAAACATTAACATAGAACTGCAAAGGCTCATGGGTTGAGGTATTTTTCTTACCTTGAGCCACAAGGAAAACTCTCAAAGGGATTTCCCAAAGGTGAGTCCCTGCAAATTGAGGCAGCCTAGGGGCTGCTCATGGGTTGAAGCACTTTTGCTCACCCTGACCACGGAAATCTCTCTAAGGGACTTCCCATAAACAAGAAGCCCTGCTGATTAAAGTAGGGTAGGGGCCGTGTACTTGGTGAGGGAGTAAATTGTTTTCTGTGGATGGTCCACAGACAAACACAGGTGGGCAAATAAACCTAGAGCTGTGTGGCTGCCAGGGTGGCAGGACCAAGTCAGGGCTGAGGTCTTGCCAGGTCAAGTCTGTAGGTCATGGTCAGTGCGGTACCTGTCCAGGAGTAGCCATGCCTAGAGCAACAGTCAGGTAGGCAATGGGCAGGGTCAGGCAGAGAGGCCATGAGTTCAAATGCAGCTTCAGGGGAAGAGGAGCTCATTCCGTGCCGGCTCTTTTACAATAATGTGGCTAATTTATTCAACCAAGCCATAGCAGAGCTGGTCTGAGCATGTATAACCAGACCCAAAGGAAGGGGAAGCACTTACTGAGCCTGTATGATGTACAGCCACAAATGCCTACCCAAACAGGAGGTTTTTTTTACTCTAAGGTACAGTACTAAGTCAAGCTTTCCCTCTAGTTAGAGCTCAGGTCAACATCCCCCATCCCCATCCCTGGAAGTGTTCAAGGCCAGGTTGGATGGGACTCTCAGCAAACTGGGCTAGTGAAAGGTTTTCCTGGCCACGTCAGCAGGGCCGGAACTAGATGATTTTTAAGGTCACCTCCAACCCAAATCATTCTATGATTCTATTAACACCTTCAAGAAAAATAAAGGGAAAAAAAATGCTTAATAAGAAGCAAAAGTAAACAGATGTGTAGAAAACCTGTTGTATGCAGAGTGAATCCAGGAATGGCATTTTTTAGTTCAGAAAAATAGTATTTTCTGAATAGAATAGTACACACATAAAGCAATGCTTGCCAAAAAATAAAAAGAGAAGGAAATGAGCAGTCCTGCATGCCCAGGTGGTTGAATAACAGAAGGATGAAAAAATCAGATACTAGATTAAAAATTATGCAAAGCATTAAGAGAAGTTTTGTCATCAGGTAAAGTTATGCCCTTGGAGCTATGAATACTTCATATTGGAAATTTTTTCTGGAACTGGATGGCCTCTTGAAAGCTTTTCAATGCCTTGGTTCTGTATTTTCCCTAAAAATATTCTGACTAAATGTTTCCACCTGGATTTGATTTCCACAGGTTTTGGAGTTTTATGTTGTTTCTATAACTTCAAGACTGGAGATTTGACATCCATTTTGGCAATTCCTGATTGAAATTCCTTAAACAAATCATATTTTTAGATGCAAATCCCACTGGGAGAATGGAAGGAACATTTCATTCTTAATGGAAACATCTTGTACTATAAGCATTTTGACTCCAAATGTAATTTTGAAATAGTTATCCTTGTATGTTGTAATTCAGCAGACAACAGTGTAAGGATCAATAGCTGCCTTCATTTGCTGTTTGTCTGACAACACAGAACACGTCCCTTAGGGGCCTATGCTTAAACCAAACATTGTTGCTAAGAAACCCATTAAAGCGTGTTGTTAATTGACGATGAATGGTCTTCTAGTTCTTGGGAACATTTCTTACAGCTCTGTTTCTTGTGGTGTACAAATGAGACATCATGTACTGGGAGCTGCTGATGTCAATGACACTGGTTTTTAACGAAGCACATGCAGCAGGGGAGGAGAAAGGCCACAATTATCAGATAAGGGATTAGCCTTTATTTGCTTTGATGGTGGTTATTTTATTTGGGTGGCATCACAGAACTCTGTGTGACTGAAAGGAAGCAAGCAAGAAAACAGAAACAGATGGGTTTCTCAGCCATGTGAATGAGATCATGAGAGCATTCACGTTTGCACATATTTTCCCTATGCCTGAAATACTTCTGCTTTTCACAAGCTTCCTCCTAGATTCCAGTTTTGTTATAAGAGCTAATCATGCATATTAAACATATAAGTTTCACATTTTCATGCATGCAGCTACCTCATTCTCTTGGTCTTTCATCTGCTGGGTATTTAACAAGCCCTAGGTTTGTCCCCCAGATTTTTCTAGGTTGTAAATTGTTATTTAATACAAAATTCATCCAACAAAATGTTTTCTTAATCACCAAGCATTGCTTTGGCTTCCAAAATTCTTCAACTAGAAGCAGAGAAGAAAATAGGATTTAAATGAAACGTGACATAAATTGCACACTCACCTGTACCAATGTTATCTCACATAGACTTTTCTGACAGAATACTGCATGTCTGTCTCAGGAGGTGTTAGCCAAGGATTTGTAGACAAAAATAAGACAATTTTTAAGAATTTAGCAACTCAATTTTTAAAATTTCTTGCTTTGTGTCCATATCCCTAGTTTTAATTGACATAAATTGCTTGTTCCATATTAATCTTATGTGTAGGAAAGTGCAATGAAAAGGTCTAATAATATAACACAAAATATTTTATGTAAATCTTTTCAGACAGCAAATATTGTGATGAGGAGACCAGGAGAGAATTTTTTTCTGAAATAAAAAAAAAAAAAAAAAAAAGAAAAAAGGAAGCATTGTGATACGACTTACAACATTTCTTTTAGAAAATAATTTAATTTTTTTTTGACATTTTTTAAGTTTACAAAAGATCAATAAATAAATTGATCTAATCTTAGTAAAAGACTTTTAGTCATTCTTCTTTCAGAAATCATAGAAATTTTTAGACTGGTTTCATTTTAGTCTTGGAAAAATTGGGGTAATTGGGAAACTTGATTCTGAATGCTGAAGTGGCTGACTTAAATGCTGACTTATGGAAGCCAAATCAGCATTAAGTGGAGAGCAATGAAACCTTAATGCTAAGCAGACAGGATTTTGGAGGGTTATTAAAATGCTATTGGTCACTTATAAAATCATAGAATCATTGGAAGTTGAAAGAGACTTTAAAAACCACCTAGTTCCAACCCTCCACTATGGGCAGGGACACCTTTGACTAGACCAGGCTGCTCTATGCTCCATCCCAGAAAACAGTTAATTTACAACACCGGACACATTTTGTATCATTCATTCAGTTCCCCTCCATGGTGCAAAGAAAAACAGTATAAGTACAATAATTATGTATTTTCAAATAAAAATTAATATTGGTCAAAAATTTCACAAGAAGAAGAGCCTCTCTTGCTCTTTCCTCTGACAAATTCATTGGATAAATGTGTTTGACAGACCAGCATTTTCTATTTATCCAAAATAGATATTTCTGCATTCAGAAACCTCTAACACAGCAGAGGCAAAATCAGAGTCACCTGGATCTCTGTACTCTTTAGTTACTATGAATTTTCAGGTTAAGCTATGGGGAATAGATGGCACTGCTGCTTCTGAGTTTTTGCACAGTGCCCTGCTTAGTGTGTCAGATATGTAGGGATGTTTTCATAGATATAGGGAAGTAAAATGACCCAAGTTACTAATGGTTTTTTTTGCCATGTGAAAGACATTTTTCAGATTGAGAACTGCTCAAAATTTTTTCTCCAGAACCAATTGCTTTTGTTTCCACTTCATACAGAGCAGAATTCTCATCACTTTCAAACTTAGCTCCTGGAAATCTCAAAAGAGAGACTGAACATAGAAGACAGTGGTCCCATTGCCATGTAACTTCATGAAGTTCCTTATAATATATTTTATTAACTCCAGAATACTACTAAAATCTACTTAGGGGGATTAACTTTAATCTTCTTCTTTGACAAAATAAATTAAACTTGGTCCCAAAGCTAACGTTCAGTTTAGAATAAGGTAACCACCTAGCACAATGAGAAATTTGTTTCACCAAGAGCATATACAGAATGGCTTTGTTAATGAAAGATGGTCCATCCTTTCCCATGGCCTCTTCCCTTGAAACAGCTCTTGCAATATGTATATCAGTCAAAGTATGTTATTTTCATGTTTAATCAAAGATTAAAAGAAAAAATATTTTCATCATCCATCTCTCCTCAAAGATATCTCTGAATCAACAGTGCAGGAAACTAAAGTTATTAACTAGATGATGAAGAAATTCTGCAAAAAGCTGTACATGACTGCTCCCACAAGATCTCTAAGCAGCACTGATACTTTCTTCAGTAAAATTAATCCCTGTTCATTAATGCAAAACACTGAGCAAAATCTGCAAGCTTTAACTTGACAGCAGAGCCAGTTCTGGCCGCACAGCCTTTACCACATGCCGGGCTTGGAATTCTGAGGATAAGGAAATTCAGCTTCTTATAAAGGTTTCTGCATTCCTCACCTGTTACATTTTCTTCCTGGATAATGTGTGTTTAGGATCTGTGGAGGTAACGGCACGTTTCATGCACACAACTTGCCCTAATCTGGAGAGTGGTTCGAGGCATTCAAAGAGAAGTTGATAAAAAAGACTTTCTTCATCAGGAAACAAAGATATTCAGTCAATGTGGCTGGTCAGCAAGATGCAATGTGAAAGGTCGTACTGCCAACCCATGTTCCGGATTCCCATTCCCTCAAGGGCCTGCTAACATGAAGCGGCAAGGACAGGGAAATGAAAGAAAGGAACGGAAAGGAAAGGAAAGCAGGAAAGGCATGAAAGGACAGGAACTTAAAGGAAAGGAAAGGAACAGGATGCACTTCCCTTCACATTACTCATTACCGTCCCAAGGCCCTTCCCTTCCCTTCCATTCCCTTCCCTTCACTTCCTTCCCTTACTTCCCTTCCCTTCCCTTCCCTTCCCTTCCCTTCCCTTCCCTTCCCTCAGCAATATCTATAAGGAGACCTTAACTGCCTGCATCCATCATGAGCATGTGAGGAGTTGATAAAAGAAAAAGATTGCATGAGTGCCATTGCATTGTTAAAAAAAATTTTTAAAAAAATTAAAAATAATTTAACAACTGCTGCAAGTAACTTTTTTTGCTATTTTTCCCTTAAGGGAAGCAAAACTTTAAAAAGTACAAGTGAGACAGTAAAAAGTGAAAATCCACTGACACTTGCTTCTGATTCGATTTTTGATCTGTGTCAGCTTGGCAGATTCTATTGACTTCACCAGATACATTTGATGGTAACGTTTTCAAGGACATCTAAACAAGTTAGTCTCCTAAGTCTTAATTTAAAACTTTCCGTTGTCTGTTGGGATCCTACATACTGTTTTAAGTCAATTACACCTAAACTCCCAAAGTCTGACCCTAAAAAAGGGATTTAAATGCTACAGTAAAAGCTGAAATACAATTATGTACATGTGACTTAGGTACATCACCTTGAGACTGGAAAATAACCACATGTTAAGAGAAGCAGCTCCTTTTTCAGGCATAGTTAGTGCTGATCCCACATCTCAGTTCAATGGCTGGAGAAAAATGTCCATTTAAGAAAGATCTGTTTCGAGATCCACCTGCGGTAACCAGTTTGTTTTTTAAGGTTCTGCCACAAAAAAGCAGGAATTCAGTGTAAGCTCAGGTGGCATTCTCCAGCAGAATTGTGGGATGCCAGGAGTGAAGAGACCAGTAGAGGATTCGGTCCCACTTGCTTCAGCTGCCCACTGTCTCACTTTAGTGACTACACAAGGATATGGAACAATTTCTGTAGTCTTACTTAGACACTGAAAAATTTTAGGAAGGGGGAGATGTTAGCAAAGCAGCATACTTATCTTATAAAAGATTCTTATAAAATAAGAATCTTATTTTGCTCAAAAAGGTCCAGTGAATGAGAACCATTCCAAAAAGTCAAAACTGTAGCAATTAAAATGTCTGTGCCGTTTTCCACTGACATTTCTTCTCCCTGTGGTATCTGGTCTAAGATGGCCAAAGCAGTGTTCAATACACCAAGGCTAGAAAACTGGCTATTTGTTGTGTATTTTACTACTTTTTTCCTTTTTCCTTTTGTTAGTACCAGAGATTTTATGCCACTTGTAATTTTCCTCCAATTGTTTTCTTCATGGCTACTATGTGGGGCTGAGGCCTACATACAAGCAAGACACCCATTGACATTTCCACTTCAGTCTTCCATTCTCATGTCCTTTTTCCTCACTGTCTGACACATTGCAAGTTCTTACTTTCCATCTGTACCTCAGCAGCACCACTGACAGTCAAACATGTAACTTAGCACTGCTGTGACACTGCATCAATCAAGTGCACACAGATCCCTTGCTGGTGTGTGACTTGAATGAAAGAGTAAAACTTGTTCTTAACTCAGATGATCCACTTTTACATTGGGGAAGGAATCCATAGTTAAAAATGCACTGACTTACTTCCATGGCTAGAATTTAACTGTTGACAAAATGTAGTTATATTCTCCTCCATTCCAGAAAGTTCATGTGTGCAGTTTATATATGTTCTACCATGCAGGGATCTCCTGAAGCATCCCTTTGCGCTACATCAGCTCACACACTAGGCTTTCCTCCTTGTATGAATCAACATCATGAGGCAAGTGGGCATACACATGACTGATTCTGTCCTGGCACCCATCTCAATGACCCCAACCTGGACCAGGAAAGCATAATAGCAATCTTAGTACTCTGGATGTAGTCCAAGCAGTGTGATCCATAAAGGCCCACTAAGCATGGTTAATAAGAAATTTTAATTTCCACTACAGAATCCCTCATCTTTAATTATTCCTCTTTTCTGTTTGAGAATCCCATCTCAGAAAATGGACTTTGGCATTTTGGGGGGTAATGGTCTTGAAATAAGTACATAAATAAAAAGATTACATAAACAGTCTTTTTCCAGCTCCCAGATTTGTGTTTGGTTTGGGGCTTTTTTCTCCTGCATAATGTTTGCTATGGGTATAGCTAGTACATGACAAAATTTGTCAGGGAAATGTAATTATTGCTGGATGAGTCTTTTACCCTTGTCTTATAATTTCTCTTGTCTTAATCATGAGAAATGGAGAAAAAACAAGGCTGAAATGAAATACAAAAATCTATAAACTTTTGAATCTGATAATAAGACAGGAGTCAGACCCCACTGTTGCATCAACAAAAAGCAATTAATTTTTCATTAGCCACAAGATTAAATAATTTACTAGGAGGAAAGGGAACCAGGAGAACAATTTCAGCTCAGCTGAAACTCTACCCCCACAGTACAAACCTTCCTTTCTCCTGTGCTCACACACCAGGAAAAGAGCCTTATCCTCAGACAGCTTGGTACATAGAATGAAGTATGCTCTTCACCTCTAGTGAAACCCCTCAGCTATGTGGAAAATGTGTAACTCTGCAGGGGGACTGAGATGGAAACTCAGGTGGTCTCTGTCCCCATTGCAGCCCGCTGAAGATCTGCCATAATCCATGCAGGTGGTCCTGGGTATATTCAAGGCCTTTGAGTAGAGTGGAAAGGCTGAAATCAGAGGGTGAGAGGATGTGGAAAACTGCCCCATGGGTGAGCCTGTTCACCCAAGAGGCCAGCAGGGAGGATCTGAGACACTTGGCAGGGATCTGCAGGCTCCAAGGACATTGGAAAAGCACCCTCAAGTCAAACAGCAAAATCCACATTAAATGGTTTGGAAAAAGGAACACCAACCAGACATCAGATTAGCAAAATAATATATTTTGACAAGAAAAAACCCTACATTTTAAGAAAAGGAAAAAGATTTCATTGTAAATCTGTGGGGAAGTATCTCAGTAATACCTTGCCTTAATTTAGGTCAGTAGTGGAATACTTGTCAGACCACAGGGGGCTTCATGGAAGTGTGGAAAATCAGCTGAGACTTCTGTTTCACATTACTTTCAGGAGAGGCTCAAACATCATTCTAAGGAACTTGTAAATGTGTCTCAAAGTGAAACCTTTTGCAAGCATTTGTTGGACAGCCACTGTGATAATTGAGGCAGTGTTTTAACTTCTCTCATGTATCAGG
This sequence comes from Hirundo rustica, assembly GCF_015227805.2. Classification (NCBI taxonomy): domain Eukaryota; kingdom Metazoa; phylum Chordata; class Aves; order Passeriformes; family Hirundinidae; genus Hirundo; species Hirundo rustica. The sequence continues at coordinate 86,570,621 of NC_053451.1, forward strand.
AATTACACTCTTTTTCCCATTACAGATGCAGCTATTTTACCTTACAGACTTACAGAAGGTTATTTATTTAGAACCTTTACTAGGGCCCACAAGGAGTTAATAGTAAATTATTATTCATTGAAAAGAACGTCGTCATAGAGATTTTTTTTTTTTTTTTTTTTTTTTTTTTTTTTTTTTTTTTTTTTTTTTTTTTTTTTTTTAATTCCTGCTTTCTGGGAATGCATTTGTCAACCAGAAATTGGCAAAAATATTACAAAAAAATTATAACGGAAACTAATTTCCCTGAAGGAATAATTAAATCTTTCTTCTCCCTTTTGTCTCCCTGTTTGCTCCTTCCTCTTCCTTCATGGGCTGCAGTACAGAAGCTTTTAATTGTCTGGATTGTCAGGTTTTGACATCCTAATCTTGCGCTTTGAGGAGACTTGCATTTTAGTAACTTAGCATCTGAATACTGAACATCTCTTGGTTCACAACCCTCCTGCAGCTGAGCCCCAGTTTGCATCAGTCTTAGCCCCTCTCCTGCTCTCCACGGTGTAGATAAGTAGCTCAACAACCTCAACCAAAGTCATTCTCTTCTTCTTAATTTGACAGTCAGGATTTCATCATCTGCAAAATTCACCTGTAACAGAAAACCCAGGCAGTCACGAAGAAAATATTGCTATAAATTGTGCAGTGTATTTCTGCCGAATTTTGCACCACTGATACCAAGAGAATTTTCTGATTTCTATCAGAGCAGAAGCTGGTGTGGTTGTACAGACCGTGCTGCCCAGACATGGAAGCCTCTTCTTTGCACAGGGAACACAAAGAATCAAGGCCATAAATTTTTATTCTGGATGATAACAATCAAACCTACAGGTAATGATTGAAATTAACCTGATAATCTCCAGGAGTAGGGAGGCTGGGAACAGCATAATTTTATGTATGAATGGAGGCAGGCCGTCATGGTCTTGAAACTGCTTTAATGGAAATGCTCATAGGAGAAGAATGAAGAAACATGCTCAGAACAGAGAAGTGAGCAACTGCTTATATTTGGCTGACTAAATGGGGGGTCAGTTACTAATAACTGTGCTTGTTTCATGGGTATTTTCTATACAGGGACTGTGCACCAGTTACTCTGCTATGAAAGACTGGAGTTTTCATTCAGGGCTGCGCTTGGAGCAGAGGAGCACCATGAGAGGCTGTCGTACTTGTTGTCTCAAAGGAAGACTCTTTTAACAGCTCTTGCATGGGCTTGCAGGTTAGATGTGCCAGAATAGTGCCAAAATAGTGCCAGACATGACACATGTCTTTCCCTCTGAAAATTACAATTATGTAGTACTGAGCTTTTTCTCTGCTATAACTTCTTGTATTTCCACATTCACACATACATATGTATATATTTATTCCATTAGGGATATCATACCTTTTTCCCAGAAAAGGCTGTTACCATTTAATGTATCTGTAAGGTGTTGTGACAGTTAAAAACCAACAAGAGGACTGTTCTAAGTTGTCAGTGGGATCCATGACTCGAAAGGATACTCTTCCCCTAATGAATTGATGAAAGACTATTGTCAGATAGTTAAACTGACTGAAAATTACAAGTTTTGTCTCTTTATGTTGTTTTGTAAGAAAGTGAACAGTTTGTAAGGTGAGGGAAGAGTGTTTTTGAAGTTTCATTCTGTTTTAGTTTTTTTTTTTTTTTCCCCAACTTTCTTTTTTTCTATTCTTTTAGTGTATGTTAATAAAACTATGACAGGTGTTGAAGCAGCTGCTGGCTGTGCACTTATGTCCATTATAGAGATACCAGGAGGACCAGACAGGTCCTACTGTCATTAATTTTTCTTTCAAAATCAACTACTGTCACAAAAGAAAATTAAAAAAAAGGAAAATGTGAAAAAAAAAAATAACTACAGTGTTAAAGTACTGGCAGTTAATAGTGCTTTACTGAAAGAGAGAAATTCGCCTTACAAATTATTCAGCCCAGGAGAATGTTGCAACTGTACAGAAACACCAGAAATGTTCGGTGCCTGGGTCCTCCCTATACCAAATGCTTGTGAGTTCTCCAAACCAGACTCTCCAAATATAGCAAAAAAGTGTTTTCAATCACTGTTAGTGCTCCTGTTTTAAGGTCATCTTACCTTTGGTAACTCCTCCTTTGAAAACCCCACTCCTACAACACCCTAACACCTCACGACCCTGCCCCTGTGCTCTCTCTTCATCTTCACCCTCTCCCCGGCCTGGAGTAGCGGGGAATAAATGGATTCTCAAGCTTAACAAAAAAGACTTGTCTCATCTGTTTCCCTGCCGGTAGTTATAACCTCCCTGGACACGATGATTACTGTGGCCACAATGGTGGAGAATGCCAGCAACCAGCGAGGACAACAAGACCAACACCCCTTAAGTCAGTCCCCTGTGAGACCCCCATAAAAAGCTTATGGGAAGGGAAACTCCCAGGAAGGGGACTGGCTCATTCATCACAGGAGGGAGTTTTTAAGAGCTACAAGCAAAAGGACCATGCTGGGAGCTCTCCTGACACGTTTGCTGCAACTTATGGATGGTAAAGCCCTGGTGGCTATGGACGATTTGCATGCAGAGTGTCGGTACCCTGGATCAGTGGTCCTCTCTCCTGTGAACCTACACATTTTTCAGTTTCTGTGAAGCTACCTATATCTTTCCTTATCCTTTGTTCCTAAGAGCATGGCAAGGAGTGAAAACTGCTAGGATGGCACGGAGTTGCTACCATCTCTCCATCACCCTGTGCCCCTCTCCACCCCTATTCCCTTTTCCCTGAAGGCAGGACAAGGTCGGAAACTGTCCAGAAGTGACATGGGTGTGGTACCGTCCTCCTGCCATCCTGTGTCTTCCTTAGCCCCCCTGTCTTTCTATATCGGCCATTCCCAGCCTGGGAAGGCAGTGGCCGTGCTGTCCCAGGCGCTCCTTCCAAAAAATGGCATTTACCACATGGTTTGCATATCCCCTTTTTCCTGCCAAAGTCCTACTTTTCCAGTCCCCATGCCTGCCCTTTCCCCCTGCCTACATATCAATGATTACTGTTGCCACACGATGCAACAAACCACTTTCAATTTCTTTTGTAGATCATTTTTGTAGATGACAAGGTCACAGTGTTAGCAGACCAGGCTTCCTGGAAGGGGTCATTCAAGGTGACATCAAGCATGTCTGCGGAGAAATATTCCCTGGAGTCCTCAGGAATCTGGGCTATGCTTGGTTGTACTAAATGATCTCTGGCAAACCAACAGAGAAGCACTGGGCAGAAAGATAGATTAGAGTTACCTTCCTCCAGTAATTTACAAATAAGCCCTTGCACGCTTGCACTTCCAGGATATGCAGCCCAATCTCTTTCTCTTTGGGCACTGTCAGATGCAGGGTTAGTGAGCTAGGAAATCTAATGATTGTTCAGGGGGGTGGGTTGGGTTTTTTGTTGGTTTTTTTGTGTTTTGTTTGTTTGTTTGTTTTTTTGTTTTGTTTTGTTTTGTTTTGTTTTGTTGTTTTTCTTTTTTAGAGGACCTCACGCACTGTGAAGTTAAGGGTTTTATTTTGAAACATCTCACAAAAACACTGTAAGGATGGCAATATAGACTGAAATGTTTACTTGTAGACCTTCCTGATGCCACAATAAAAACTGTGAATGTAATTTCCCATGATTTGGACTAGTTCAGCATTGAAACCATTTATTGATTTAATAATGACAGATCATTGACTCAAAATTCATGAACCATTTATGCAGAATCAATATTAGTAATGTAAGAGAAAAACAAAAACACTAGACAGTTACAAAATATTAATGTAACCTACAAGTTTCTAAAATTGCCCTTCTGTAGCTGATCCTAAGAAGTTCTGATCTCAGATATGTTTGCACACGAGAGATGTAGCTGATCTATGTCACCCTCACTGCTCCCAACATTCCACAGTGGGGAAGCCCCCCCCCAGGTCCACCAGTACATCCTGGGGTGTGGGTCCCCCTGCATTCCACCCACACGGTCAACCCCACAGGGTGCTCTCTGCATTCCCATCCCCTGTGTCCAGGGAATTTTCCAGGGAAGGGGCTGTGGAGCCACGGGGCCACACTGGTGTTCTGTTCCCACTCCATGCACTCTCTCCTAACATACAAATGCTTTATACTTCTTTTTTGCTTATTTTCAAGCAAATTTCAAAAGTGTCTGTGCAACTCCCTGCTGTCATTGAACCCAACAGTCATTTTTCTCTCCAGCATTACTTCCTCTGCACAGTGAGGATGTTAGGCCCACACACTGCATGCACACATGCGTCATTTACTATCCCATTTCTGTCTTACATGCTTATGTTGTCCAGACCATTTGACATGAGAAACAGGGCCCATGTGAGCAGGATCATGCCTTTTCCTTCTGAATGATACAAATTTGAAGATTCAATGATTATGTAAAAATAAATGCTGGCAGTGTTCTCTTTTCACTGATATCTATTGTTTTACAGTTTCCCAAGAACTAAACTGAATAATTCACACTTGAATAGTCTGTTCTAGCTGTGTTACTGCCTTCTGAATTATTTCAGAGACATTTTAGAAATTTATAAAAGCCTTCTTGCACAGATAGAGAATTTGGATTTTAAATGTTAGTATTTAAATAAATCAGTCAAAAGATGGGGTTTTTTATTCTGAACAGAAACCCAGCCCACACTTTTACCTGAATCAAAACATGTGGTTGAAAATACTGCCTATAAATTGAAATTGAAAATTGAACATCCTTTGGTTTCTGTAGCTGGGAGGACTTCTGCTATGACTTACAATAGTTTTCATTTCTCACTGAGAATGCATTAGTACTGGCTTGTTTTGACCCACTGCTGTATTTAGTTAGTATTTCAAAGCAAAGCAGCCTCATCTGTGTTTTTCTTCCTGCCATTCCCATTATCACCGAGGGCAGGAGACTGGCTGGAGGCTTGCAGCCAGCACCAATTAGAGACAGACATGCTGTGTGGGGCTCACCTGACCAGATGTTCAGATTTACACTAGATTTTTGTGTCCTGGGCTTGCCATCCACAGAGAGAGGCTGGCTTTTCTGTGTGCAATTTAATTTGCCTTAACATGGATGTTTAAAATAAGTCAGAGCAACTGAGTTCCAAAGACTCCAAACAGAGCCTGGGAAGACAAAGCCATGTGTGAGCATTGACACAGCTGGCTTTAGACAGCGAGGAGAGGTGACTCCAACCCACAGTGCCCACCCACTGCAGGTCACGTCAATTAGCACCAGGGTGGAAACAATGAACGGAGGGTTTAACAGATAACAAGAAGTCTCAGCAGTGCTCCAGAGGTGAGCAAGGTCAATTTGTGTACCAGAGGAATGTAAGCAATGTTCAGATTAATCCACCCACAACTGTCCCTTGATAGCACATAAATAAGGCACAGATACCTTAGTGACTTTGCTGGCAAAGATGCAGTGTGTCATCCTAGCACTAAATTTACTACTGTGGATTTCTTTATCTCTCTCTTTTAGAGGATGTATGTTTTATACCAATCGCTAGGTTAAATATTGAACGAGTCCTCAACTTTAAAACAGGGCCATTTATTTTTGTTGCCTACCTAGAGATGTGGAGCTTGTAAATTCCTAGGCTCTTGTTTCACAGTAGGAGTGTACTGCAGCACAGCAAGTATATATTTATATTTATATTTATATTTATATTTATATTTATATTTATATTTATATTTATATTTATATTTATCAGAGATAAGATTCACTGTCCCTTTGTAGGGCATGGCAAGAAATTCTATGTACTTCATCCGAAGCTTCAATTTGGAGACAAATACAAAAATTGTGTATAGCCAGGAGTTAATATCAGTTTCTAAAAGACAAGTATTATATTTCATGTCCAAAACATATTGGACACAACAAAAGGTAGCTCTTCTAGACCTTCTTCTGAGGGTAAAGGTAAGTTCACTACTTCAGTGGGGGCTGGTAGGTACTTGATACCAGTGTCCACGACCTGATGACATGTGGTAGGAAAAGAGGACAGTTCCAGCTGCTAAACATCACATGCTCGAATTTTCAAGCTTCATCAGGAAGCAAGTATATCACTGCCAATGCATTCTGTGGATGTTGTGGACTGTTGAGGGCATGAGAATAATTTTACATATGTTTATTTTATATATATATATATATATATATATATATAAAATATACTGTAGAAAGTAAGTGTTCTCAGAAGACTCCAGAGAGAGTAAAGGCAGTCTCACTGTATAATGTTATGAGTGGAGAATTGATGTGATCTTCATACTGATACATAAAAAGAAATGAAGAAGAATATGGAAACAGTCTTCTTGGCATTTAATGTAAGACCAAAAAAAAAAATCTCCTCTTCTAATGTCAAATACAATGAGGAAATGAAGAATGCCAAACACAAAATGTTCAAGAGGCTGAAAAAGAAGCCTTTTAGGGTGAGATTTTAGAAAGAAAAAAGCACAAAGTAATGATATAGAAAAAAAAATTGCCAAAAAGGAGATCAAAAGATGATTTGATTGTAATATTTAAGACCTGCTCCAGAAGAAAAATGTTTTATGTTAAAACACTGCTTAATCTAACAGGGATTAGAAAATACTAGTATCCAAACTGTCATGGGTTAGTACAGTTTAGTTTTTTAGTCATAGAGGAATGTGGAATGATTTTCCAGGTCAGGACCTGGGAATTGCTTTAGAAAGGACAGGGACCTATCAGTGGGTTAGTTGGAATATTGGCATCTGTTTTGACCACTGAAAAATGTTGGCTACGACTTTGGGAAGTACCATATAAAACCCCTTGATTTCCTGTAAGTGGGTCTTTTCCTATTTTCCTTTGGCCAGAGAGAGACATGTAACATCGAGCTGGGCCTGCTGCTCCCCCCTTTGGGGGGGATCTGGCCTGAGGCCTGGCCGGATTCCATCGGCTCCCGGGTTGGGAGAGGGGGGAAGGAGAGGCTGCTGCTTTACAACAGCTACTTTCTTCAGACTTCCCTGGAGCAAGGAGAGATCTCTGTTGGGCCCCTGATAAGAGCTATGGGCACCATTTGGGCCAAGGCCACCCCGATTTGCACCGAGGGGTGGCTGAGAAGGCATTTATGATCCTGCCTGGGTTTTTTGTGATTCCAGACTGCCTGAGTGCTCCAATCTCTGATGTTTCTGTGAGTTCTTCCTCCTGCACCAGTGCAGCCTTGAACATCTAACACCAGGAGCTACAGAGGGGGAGACAAAGACTCCGAGCAGATTTAACCCTTTCCTGGCAACATGAAGCTTCCAGAGCTTGGCCCTTCTCTGAGAGAGAAAATAAAGGGACAGAGTGAACATAAAGAAGAAACAGCATGAAGTCAGTAGAGCGAGAGTGAAAAGACTTTTGGAACAGAGGGTTGAGGAGTTGGTTGTTCCATTCTTATTGAACCATGGGAATGAGCTCTATATTTAGATTATCCCTTTAAATTATGAGAAATATATGCATTTGGGGAGGTGATTGTTTAGATTTGTGTGTGGATTTGAGCAAAGGTGTTTGTGATGAGCTAAGTAATATCCTATAAGATGCTTGAACAGAGATAAAGATGAGAAGCCCCCTGCGCCAGTGAAAAAGTGAGAAGATATCTCTGTACCTTGAGGTGAAGAATCCTTTGCCTTTAGAGTTATTAATCTTTAAAAGGTGACAACCCAGTATGCAATAGTCTAAGACCCATGACCCATAAGCATCTTGGGATCCTGCTAATGGGAGGGGTCACAAAGGCAGGTTTCCCCAGGCAGCTGTTTTTGTGACTGTTAAAACCCACAAGAAAACTGTTCTAGGTTATCAGTGGGATCCATGACTCTAAGAGAGACTCTTCTTCTAAAGATTGGTGAAAGACTATTTTCAAATGGTGAAACTGACTGAAAATCACAAGTTTTGTCTCTTTATGTTGTTTTGTAGGAAAGTTAACCGTTTGTAAGGGGAGGGAAGAGTGTTTTTAGAGTTTCATTCTGTTTTGTTTTAGTTTTTTCTCCCCACTTTCTTTTTCCATTATTTTAGTGTGTGTTAATAATTAACTATTTGTTCATTTTTAAGGCTGAGCCTGCTTTGCTTTTCTCCTAGTCTCTCTCCCACAGAAAAAGAGTGAGTATTAAGACCAGAATTTAGTGAATATGAAACCACTACACCCAGTATCAGACATTTTTAAATAAGAAGTATTGTGCAAACTTTTATTAGATAAAATTGCGAAAAGAAATTGACTTGAAGATCAAGCTCTTTCTCTTTGGAAGAAATAGTTTAGTTAAATTCAGACTGTAGTATTTAATTTTGGGACACAAGAATGGGATATAAGAGCCCTGTCTCCAAGACAGAATGAGCCTAGTGGCACTTCCAGACTCTAAAACGTCTGAAGCTACTTGGAGAACAAAGTCAAATTACACTAATCTACAGTTTTCAGCTTCTCTTGGGATGGCTAAGGGGAGAAAATGAGATTTTTTTGAGTAGAAAAACATCACTCTTTGCGAAGAATTTCTACAGTTCACCTACACATCTGCAAGAGAGAAAGAAGCAGGAAAATTATGTGTATGCAGATTGCAGATGATGACATCCAGCAGGAAAATGCTTCATGGCTAAAAATTTTGCTCTTGAATTTAAATTTTGATGGGGTATTATGCAAAGGAATATTAAGGAGACAATGATCATTTAGAAAGATTAAGATATTCATGGTAATGGCTTTGCAAGCTAAAATTTCAGGAACAAAAAAGGCTCCAGGTTTTCTATGTTTCATCTCTTTTTGAGCCATATTGAAATGTAAAATTAAAGGACCTCTCATTTTTTTAGATTGTTCTGCTCTTCAATATAAAATTATCATTCCTTTTCTGGGAACGAGAGCACACACTTGTTTTTTCAGTCTGCTTTTGCGGGTGCCATTCAGAACTTACCAATACAATAACACCTGTGTTCCTTCTCATTTGCCTTATCTCTCCGTATGTTAACCTTTCTTTGTTAGGTCCGTTTGCCACTTTGCAGCTTATTTGGGTCTTTAAGACATTAGGTGAGAGATGCCTAAAACTGAAATTCCTACCTTGGTAAACATGCTTGTTTTTTTAGAAGTGCAAAAATAACTGCACACAAAGAAAATGATAAAAAACAAAATGAAAAAAAAAAAAAAAAAAAAAAGGGAATTAATGCTAGAAGCACAGAAGCGCTGAAACTAGTTTTCATTTTGCAAACTGCTTGTTCACCAGAGAATCTGAATCGTCACAGAAGGCGATGCACACTAAAATTAGGCAAAATGATACAAGAGTTTTCTCTATTCAGTATTATTCTGATACTGATACAGGGGAAGGATGTGCTCCAGATCTCACAATTTTTATACCCTCTTTTCATAACATCACAGAATGATTTAGGTTGGAGGAAAACTTCGGTGGTCTTCTAGTCCAATACCAAAGAAGGTCCAGTCAACCCATATTGCTTAGAGTTGTGTCCAGCTGCAGTTTAAATGTCAACAGGGATGGAAATTCAACAACCTCTTTGGGAAATTGTCTCTTCACTTTCCTAGTAAATCAGCAGAAACAGTAATAAATTTCATAAAACAGTCTCTTTTCCACTATGGACAGATTCTTTAGTCTCCTCTCGTTTGTTGTGTGCTTCAGCCTCTGACCATCCTGATGGCTTCCACTGCATTAGTCCCAGTATGAAAGAATCTTTATTGCACAGTGGAGCCCCAAACTGCACAGAGTTCTCCAGAAGTGGTCTCACAGGTTCTGAAGAGAGGCAAAGGTTCCCTTGCCTCCCTGACTGCATGGCTAACACAGCCCAATGTGTTGTTAGCCTTCGTGTGGCACAGCTGGGCAGCACAGCACGGCCAAGGCAGGGGTTGTGTCATGGAAACACTACGCCTGTGTGGCACCAGTCCCAAGTGTGATGTGCAGCTTGGAGAACCTCAATACAAGAGGAATTTAAAGCTCTTAGAGTGTGTCCAGAGTGCAACAAAGATGGTGAAAAGCCTCAAGTGGAAGACTCTGGAGAAGTAGCTGAGGTCACTTGGTTTTTTAAACTTAGAAGAGAAGACTGAGAGGTGGCCTCATCACAGTGTACAGCTCCCCTGAGGTGGTCAGTGGAGGGCAGGTGCTAATCTCCTCTCTCTGGTGAATGATGACAGGACACATGGAAATGGTGTGAAGCTGCATGGGAACGTTCAAACAGGATGTTAGGAAAAGGTTCTTCACACAGTATGTTTGGTCACTGGAGCTGGCTCTCAAGGGAAGTGGTCCCAGCACCAAGACTGTCAGAGTTCAAGGACCCAAGTTATATAATTTTAGTTTTAGGGGTCCTGCAAGGAGCAAGGATTTGGACTGATTTTTTTTTTAGTGTTGTTTTGTTTTAATTTCAAAAGTGTCTATCTGTTCTTGGTAATTACAGTTTGGTTTTCTGAATTCATGGAAGTTACTTCTTGCAAATCCTTCTTCCAAAACTTTGAGAAAAGCAAGGAATGGTCAGGGACATTCACATTAAAGAAGGTGACATTTTGAGGACATGTGCAAAACAAAAAAAAAGTCTGAAGATTCAACATTAAAAGCAGCGCACAAGATGTTTTGCACATGAAATATTTTCAAAATAAAAAAAAAAAAAAAAAAGGAGATAACTGTAGACTACTTCTCCTTCTTTTTTTTATCTAAAAAAATATCAGTCATAAAATTTCTGGCAGTCATGGGAGAGCAAGAAAAAGCTTCATTTATGTCCTCAGGGACCAGCCCATTCTCTTCACTTCTCTTAGCAGCATATAAACGTACTGGTGCTTTAACATCAAGGTACATAAAGGCAAATACCTTTCTGAGTAAAACCCTTTCATTATTTTTCTCTGTATAAGTGATTCATGTTCCCTTATAAAACATGACTATAGAACTTTGGTCCTTTCAAAACTTTTTTATAGACTTAACTCCTAGGCATGGAGACTGGCTTAGGGAGATTCATAACTAGCACTAGCATGTTTGTCAGCATGATTTGTCACTGCATCAGGTGAAAACTTTGAAGTTAATTGGTTCATATTTAAGCCATGCTTTGAAAATGCAAAGCTCAATGCAGCTTTTTTCCATAATGAGGTCCATTTCTTATACTGACTGATAAGCAGTCAGTATGAAATGATGGGCTCTTAAATCTCTGGGAATTGTGCTTAATGAGAATGACTTTTATTCTCATTATATTGATTTCAGTGGGAAAACTTCTATTCATTTAAATGGGTACAAGACCGACCCTTGCTGAGGATTTGGAGTCAGTCCAGTAAAGATCATAACTATATGAAAGGGAGGTAAAACTGCACATTGCCTGGGCTCCTGTTATTAAACTGTGCTGTCAGCAAACAGTCCTGCCTGAGTTCATGGGATGAGCTCAGTATTTGAGACTGCAAAACATCTGTAGACCCTCTGAGCATATATACTTGCCTAAGCTTCACATTTTGGGCCCTAGATGAGGCGTATTATTATACTCTGTTCATACAAGATCCAGATCCTGAATTTCTTCCTAAGAGCCAGATGCTACAAGAATTTTTTAATGAACTGAGTAACACACACTGCTTCAAATGGCAGGGGCTACATACCCCCTTTATTACTACAGCCTAGTAGTTATAGCAATTCATTATGAATCAGAAAACCCAAGTTCAATGCCTTGCTCTGTCCGCTGGGCCCCAGGCTAAAATATACAATGAGATTTCTCAAATATTCCATGAATTATTTGTAAATATGAAGGGAATAGTACAAAATAAATGAAGGAAGACTGGCAAAAGAAAACACAAATCATTATAAGACAGCCTTTATTAATGTTGTTTTTCTGTTCCCCAACATTTTAAAATAAAACCAGTGTTTTAATTAAGAAGATAAGGTTAATAGGACAAAACAACATGTTCTTAAAAGATGTCATTTCCCACAACCACGATAATAACAGAAGAACGAAACTGCCAGATAAAAAGTGCATCCTAATGGTGTTTTATTTCTCCAATTCTTCTGCTAGTTCTGAGATCTATTTTGAAGCAAGTCACTACTCTGATGGATTCTGACACTTTAGAAAGGATTCCAAAATCCAGTCCTAGATTCTTAATGCCACTTAGGTGCCATGGAATAAGCCCTTTGTCCTCCAGCTGCCACTCTGAAGTGAAAGTATTTCTTGTGTTAGATTTCCCGACTCTGCACAGATGCCAAAGCCACAGCAGGGTGTCAAAGGGGCCTGCTGGAGGCCAGGCATGGCAAGGCAGGTAGAAAAATAAATCCCACTCTCTAATGCTGCCGGGTTGTCTGAACTTGCTCAAAGCTCCATCAGGAATTGCAGCTGTGGCTGCGTAGAAAACTATCAAAGCTGTGTTGCTGCATCTCCTCCTAAGTTCCTGAGCCTTCCTGAGGACAAGAGAATGTACAGCACAGTGCAGTGCAGAGGAGTCAGCTCGAGTCCCAAATCCGGTGTGGCTCCATTTGCATGTCAATCCAGCTGCCAATCCAGCTAGCAGGGCATTGTCATGTGTATCCAGATGGATTTTTCCAATGCTTCCCTCAAATATTCCTTCACATAACCTATGACTTAGCTGCAAATATGACTACTTACAGTGCTTGCAAGTAATTGTAAAATCACTGCTTTGAAGTGCATTCCAGTGCGTTATTTCTATCACAGTAATTTGCTGCTCAGATTACCATTTAATTTCTACCAAGAGCAGGGGAGGGGGGAAAAGATGTAGAGAGAACATGAAAATTGTACATGATTCAATGCACCTTCTGCTTTAAATTGAACATCCAAACAAGCTTTAAGAAAGTTTGGTTGGGATGTAGGTCTGAATTATCTTTCCCCTACTCAACACCTAGCCTGCATTTCTCTGATGATTGGGTTCCTTTTTATGGTTATCCTTATCTTGCGTAATTGCACTGATCTGGAACATCTGTCCTTTTCAAGACAGAATGGTTTTAAGTGAACATAGTTTTTCAGCAGGAGGTATCTGGGATGGGTAGATCATGGGAACATGATCTATTCTCAAGACATGACTTTTTCCCCCCAGATGATTGTAATTAATCAATATAGTTGTGTCAGCATTTATTTAAGATGTCATGTAATTCACATTTGCTGATACATGTCCAGTTATTATGCTTTTTTCCCCTGGTAGGTCTCAAGAGTTCTATATTTATGCAATGAGGATACATGGAGAGAGATTTGCTGCTTTACTGTAAGCACCCATAGTAACTGAATCAAAAGAAGTTTAAATACTTGTTTATATTTTGGTTAGAAGACCTCCAGAGGAAAAAAGTGGTCTGCATTTTTTCTCATCATCCTGAGACTCTGTCTTTGATAGAACCTATAGAAATACATTCAACAGTGGAGCCTCCTAATATCGGTGCTTGTGAGTAACTTGGTAATTCCCCCCATGCTGGCATGCCATTTGTGTGCCTTGTTTCTCTCATGGAGCTCCCTGCTCCGTTCTCACCCCAGCTAGCTCAAGAGACAAACCGCAGTTGGAAGGAGTTTCCTTAGGGTCCCCAAACCCAGGAGGTGGCTGAGAACCTTTCCCTTATCAGAGAGAGTGAGACCCCATTGACAGCAAAGGAAGGAGGTCTGCACTTGATCCAGATCATGGCTTTATTCAGTCTTTCTTCTGTGGTGCTGCCCCAGACCTAGCCTGGGTCATGAGCCCCATCCCACTGCCTGAACCGAGAGACTTGGACCAGGAGTCCTGGATCAAGAGGAAGAAGGCCGCATGGTCCCTGGCTTATATCCAGGGAAGGGGCTAAAGGTGCAGACAAGCCAATACCCAGTCAGGGATAAGGTGGGAGTGAAATAGAAGAGGACTGGGAACAATGTGTGAGATGGGCTGGGAGAAGGGCAGGGACAAACTTTGGGATAGTACATTTTCCAGAGGCACAGGGGGGGTACAGAACAAACCATTATAAAACCCAATATTAAAATGAAATACAATATGAAACCAAATAACACACAGCAACACGTTTGAATACGGCTTTTTGATTTTCCATGACATCATTCGAATAAGTTACTAGGAATCAGTTTTAAAGAGTATTTATTTAGTTCCGTTTTTTTTTTTTTCCTTTGAATGAAACAAAAGGAAAAATTCTTTCTGATATACGTCCATTATTTTCAAATATGGAGCCTCTGAGTATGAACACTGAAGAAATGTGACAAAATCAACCTCCACAGAATCTTTAAATAACCTTGTTTAAGTAGACCTGGGGGACAGAGAAGTTTTTTGGTAATGAAGTCTCACTCTTGCAAATGTATGCACTTTTTCCTTTATGTGATACAGGTTATATGCTGTGAAGGTATCGTACTTGGTTTGGTCACATTCAGTTGTAGATCATAGTAATCAGACTTCATCCAAATAGCAGCCTGATGATCTTTTCAAGACCTAGGGTTGGTGGTGCTTAATTTTATCGCTAATCCAATAGTCAAGCTGACTTGGACTGAAAAAGCTGTAAGTCAAGCACTAGGAAATCTGACAAATATGAAGTAGATGACTTATCACTGAGGGATTTTTTTTTTCCTAAATCACCTACAGTTAAAAATGAAAACACAAAGGTACACCTGTAGTGCCAGTAAATGAGAACAGTTGCAGTACAAATTATGAAGGATAGAGTGTTGCCAAAAATTCATGCAGAGAAATGAATCTTTTCCTGATGGGCATCATTTTCCAAATGGGCTCTTGCATTCTGTTGTGGTTTGAATTATGGGTTTCATGCAGACAAAATCTGCAGTTCAAGTGCACAGGCTGGTGAACAATAGCTGCTTGTCTAGAAGAATGAAAACAAGTGATAGCCTAGCAAATGAGTACGGTAAATTTAAATTAACAGAGGGGTTGTCTGTTTTAATCTCTGAGTGAAGGGCACATTGCTTTCCAAAATATCTCAGTGAGAGAAACAATTCCAGCAGAATTAAGTTTTTGACTTGTATGATCTGTAAATGTAACTTTGATAAATCAAGGAATTAAATCCTGCTTGTTGTTGATATATCATCTGCAAGCAAACTCTTAAATGTCTTATTATTCACAGAACTTGTAAAATAATGTCTAGTCCCTTGCCCCTCCATTCGCTGTTCAAACTGTTGCAATTGTTATTTAGGTCCAGATGCTATATTTCCATATAAGAGAAAGTCAATCAGCCATTTGGAAGAAAGTGAACTGGAAATTTATTTTCCACAAATTAGACCTTACTGACAATTTTCAGTCTTTTCTGAAGAAAACACACTTCTTGCAATGTCTGAATAACCAGTTTTCTGTGCTGTGGTCTCATGCCTGTTGCAAGTGGCAATTATCAGTATGTGTATGTGGGACTTCCAGACGTGCCAGGCCCAGTGGTCTCAGCACGTACAATGGAACAGTAACATGGCCTCACATTGGTGTTGACCAAAGCTGGTCCCTTGTGCAGCTCTTCTCTGTGATCTGCAACACAGCAAACCTTGGTCTGCATCCTTGCATATGGCTTTCCCCCATGGGTAATTTACCCTTCGGTCTTTTTTTTCCCTGGCTTAATAGTCCTGGAATGTTTCAGTGGAAAGGCTTTTAAAAATGATTAATGAAGCATTTTCAGTACTGTTAGAAAAGATAGACTAACTTTATTTTTCATCATCATAACCTCTTAAGTACTTCACAGTCTTTTTCTTCATCTTCACAATTTCCCTTGAACAGGGAGATGTACCATCAAATTCACCTTACACCTGAGGAACGGAGGCTACTTAAACCAGACTCTGACAACAGGTAGGTGTCTGAGCTCAAACCTATGATCTATAAAGTCCCATCCAACCTCTCTGACATCTGCAGAGGCTGAGGCACTCACTGGCCAAGTTTGTTCTTGGTGTAACACTTGTCTTTTGTCGGTATATCCATATTAGCATATTATCTCAGTCAGGGGTATGCTTTGGAAGCTGATCTCCTTGCTGTCCTTCTCACTGTGTTTCGGGGACAAATCTTACAAGCCTGAAGGCAGATTCCTTTCAGATATGTTAAACAGGAGATATACTCCCAAAATGTACCAAAAGCTTTCAGCTGGTGATCGTCACTGAGTCTGGGCTGAAGCTAGAGCCACTCTATGGAGGAAAGTATACAGTATGGATATCAGATCATTCACACTACCTATCTCATTCTCCAAATTGGAACCTTTTGGACCACACCATTTTCTAGCTTAGGCAGAGTTTGGAACGGTGATGGATATTGAGGTCTTTACTAGGCAGATCTGACTTAATTTGTAGTCCTCATCCCATGATACAAAATTTGATTCATGGACACACAATTCACTCTGACAACAGGCAGGACAGTAGAAAAATGAAAAACTGTGCTACAACATAATTTTTAAAAATATGTGATCTTTTTAATCTTAACCAGGTTAAATTGTGTTGTCTGCAGAGAAGTCGTGAATACCTCGTCCCTGGAAGTGTTCAAAGCCAGGTTGAATGGGGCTTTGAGTGACCTGGTCTACGTGTGATGTCTAAGGGCCCTTCCAACCCAAACCACTGTATGATTCTATGATTCTAGAATTTGCAGGAAAATTATTGATCATCAATCAGCCACCTGGGGACATCTGAATTCGGTTTCTGAAATCTCAAGTTATAGCAAGCTAACATTATCTTTAGAAGATGTTACCTTCATAATACCCATCTACTCTGCAGCCTAATGGTGCAATTATGATTTATTTAATTTTATTAAGTCGTTCAAGAGCCTATTTCCTTTTTGAATAGCTACAAAAAAAAAAAAAAAAAAAAGGCATAAAATCTTAATGTGTAGGGAAACTAAAAAAGCAAATCAAATGATGAACAGTTCCTGAGATTTATGAAGCTATGGTACTACTTCAATTTTAACAAAATACAGCCAATGACAAAAAAGAAATATAAAATGATCTAATTATAATTATATAAAATGTAACTGTGCACTTTATATAAATGTAAAATCGTATAAAAAATTGATGCCTAAGCTAGCCATATCATCACATCTCTCTTAAAACTGGTGGGTAAAATGAAGCTGGCATTCCAGATAACTGTTGTATGGAGGGGCACATTTATTTTCCACCAGCATAGTTAATTTCAATACTTTTTGTTTATATTTTGATTCTTTCACCCTATTTTTATAATATAACGCTATCAGTCCATGCTTTTCTCTTTCTTCTTTATTTTCATCCCCTCCTGACCTGGTGAGCTACAAGGTGAATGCCTGAATCTGAGCAACTGGCCTGACCCCACCCTAGTCCGTGGCAAACTATCGATGGCAAGAGCACCTCACTGCAGTCTGAAACAGCCACTGTATAAAACACCCTGTATTTTTGTTTTAATAAACGTTTTAATAAATGTTTCATTTTAATAAACATTGCTCATTTACTAGATCTCTGTCAGCACTAATAGGAACTAAGAGAGATCAAAATTAGACAACAAAATTAAACCAGATTAATCCAATCCCAAACATCTCTTCTCTTGGTTCTTTACATCCAGCAGCATTTATATGCATATGTTGCTGTGACATCCCTTTCTGTAACAAGTTTTTTCTTGTTCTTACCAGTGCAATTCATCAGTTCTGTGTTAGCAATACTTTTGAAGTGATTGTCTGGTCATATGTTTTATGTGACTTCCTTTCACAGTTTACCACGAACCGTACAACGTGACATTTATATAAATGAGTGCATTATAATGATTTGGTAATTCTTTACACCAATAATCATATTAAAGTCTAGGCATATCTTCCAAGACACTTAAGTCTTAAATGCTTATACAGACACTCCATTTGCTGTATTGAGAAAAAGGTCAATGACTTTAGATTGCTGAGATGCCTACCCGTTTTTGTAAATATTTGCAGGCAGTGTTTCTGGCTTTTTTCCAGTATGGGGCCTGTTTGGGAAATATTTACGTTCTGTAGCAATATGGAAGAAACTATTCTCAGAAACTTGATTTCTTGTTTCCTCCGATAGCAGTTGTTTATTCTGCTCTTCTTTAAGTACTTATCAACCCCACCCTATTGTCAGTCTCTGGTTTTTAGCCTGGAGAACACTCCAACTCCTTCAACTCTAGAAAAACAGAAAAAAATAAAACAAAACAAATCAAAACAACACAACATCCCTCCCCTGCCCCACCAAAAACCTTACCAAACCCAGACATAAAAATGCAAAATAATGTTAGTATTATCATAATATTAGTTCATCAATAAAAGCATGGGTTTCAAATTAGACCATCAGACTATTGCACTGACTTCAGCTTGCTAAGTTAGGCAAGTTATCCTCAAGTCATTCATGGTTTCTGGTCTTCATTGGGTGAAAATCTGGCACCTTAGTCTGCCTCCAGGAAATACACTGAAACTTCACCCTGCCCATTATAGTTCAGACTCTGTTTTTGCCTTATGGACAAGATCATGATTTTAACCACAGTGACACTAAAAGGTGGAGACGTACTACTCATTTTGTAGCAAGAAAAAAGTTGGCCAGCTGCTGATGCACGTGTCATATCAGTAGAGAAACTGAAGGAACAAAATGGGCAGAAGGCCCAAAGTCCATTCCACTGGAGTAAACAAGGATAAAACCTGCTACCTCATTGACAGGAGGAAATCGCATTAAGCAGCAGATAACAGAGCAGTAGCTTGTAGCCCAGAGAAGGATCTGGGTTGTCTTAACTTATAAAAGGCCATTTCTTCCATTTTATTGCCTGTTCATGTTAATTTGCAGGAGTGGAATGCCCCAGGGAAAAAATGTGCATGGTAAGACACTTAATGCTAGACCAGATGGATCTCTCGTGCATCTTCTGACACCTTTCTTCCTTAGACTGCTACTGTTGTCTTCCCTAGTTTTACCACACTGCACAACTCATTAACACCCTTTTCCTTTGAAACCCCTCCAGTCTGACAACACTTTTCTGGCAACTTTTTATATTTGGTAAGAAAACAGTGAGGGTGCAGTAGATAAAGGCAGCTTCTGTCCTGTTTCACAAGTTCTCTGGGTAGCCATCCACAAAATGATGCTGGATTTTTATCCCACCATATTGCATTAGAAACATGAGTGTAAATCTCTGCTCTCTATTGCCTTCCATCTTTCTGCATTGGGGAACTGCAGATCTTTTCTCACTCAGAGGATGTTTATAATGGAACTTTTTGTTATACTACTCACTTTATTTCACAATTACATTTTAAATTGTGGGTGAATAAGAAGATATGAAGGAGGGAAAGCGATCTAATGTCATTATGTTTACAACCACATAGGTTATAACAGAAAGTAGCAATCACTTTATATGTAGTAAAGTTTGCATGTTGTTCATAGTGTAAAAGTATTAATTTGAACATGCAGATTTTATAAATGTAGAAATCCTAAAAAAACCTCAAAGCCTTAGATTCCTGTTATAAACCTGTATAAAGAAAAGAAAATGTGTCCACCTTCCCTTGAAGTCATGTGACTTCTTTTAGCTATCCAACATGTAGGCTTCCATTTTAAACCTGGTGGGGGGGGGGTCATAGTTTGAGCATATAGGGGACAAAAAACATCTTTCTAAGTTGATGGGTGAATTATCTTCTGGAGGTGCCTGTTTTTCCTCATTGACCATAGAAACAGGATGTTGAGATGAGTCATCATCTAATTCAAGCATCTGAAGCCTGATCTACATCTGATCTCTTTCCTTTTATGGTCACTACAGAATCAGGCCTCCTCCACGTTGCAGTTCATCTCATCCTTAGTGTTGGAAGCAGATCAGGTGAACCACTCTCTCCAGATGTCTTTTACTTTCAACTTATAGGAAAGATTTACTTATTGTGAAATAGACCTCTTGACTTTAGACACTTCAAATCTGGTGTGATAAGTTTTGTTTGGGTCAGACAACCTCAGACTCTTCCCCAATGCTTACAAGATGAAGTTACATCAGTATTCAGAGGAGTCAGAAACGTCTGTGCCCACTGTTATGCATAGAAATGGCACCTTGCTCTAGTTTGAATAAGTGGTCTTCAGAATTCAAGCGCACAGCACTGCTGGGAATCTGGATTAATTATCTAAACAGGTTTACATTACCTATAAGCGCAAACACACTGCTTCCAGCCAGCATCTGACTGGAGTTCTGGCAGATGAACAATGCAGGCACACCAGCTCTTTCTGAAACACCTCAGGTACCTCCATCATGGAGCAAGACCAGGGATGAAGATGGTTTCTAAATCTGCTGCTAGAAGAGAGAAGTGCATGTGGGATAATAGGTAAACAAGTGAGTTCATTGCACTGAAAAAGGACTTCACATCTATTCAGACTTTCATTGTTATGTTACCCTTTTCAGGAGAGAGCAAGAAGTAATCCATTAGAAGGACTGAGTAAGAATATCCTACTATGAAACTGCACATGTTATAGCGCTCACATTCTGAGATCAAGCACACAAAAACCCTCTGAATTGTTTTGGAAAAATTTCCATGCAGCTACAGAAGTTCTTTAAAGTACAATTCATTTCTATCCTCTCTGTGGTCATCCCCTTGGAAAGACCAACTAAGATATCCTTTTCAAGAAACTCTTTTCATTTTTGGTCTTTTGTGACTCAGTTCTATTGTAGTCTTGTTCTACCATATGGTGTTTTTTTCCCCAGTATTTTTTCTTTTTTTTAAAGAGATCTATCTTTTTCTTAACTGCATGTTGTCCTTCTCTTTCCAGTCTTGCTCCATCTGATTAAAATTACACAGCTGTTTCAGAGGCTGGATCCACTAATTAGTCTTCTCATGTCATCAGAATCCTTCCCTGCTCCTCCATACAGTCTGACCCTCCTGCAGAATAGGTATCTCTGCGTCATTGCACCTTTTCCATAGTCTCTCCCCTGTAATGACTCAGTTTGACTTTCATTTCTGAGCACATTCTGAAGCTGTAAAACAACTGGCTTAAATGTTCTACTGTTCTTCATGATGGGAACTTCGCAAGTTTATCTTTGCAGTGAGAACCAATACGTACCTGCTGCTCTCCAGGTTCTGCAAAGATGGAGAATGGGATGTAGCTGAAGCCCTACTCATAAATCCTCTAGCCTCAGCAGTGTAACAAAGATGCAGTACTGCTGCCTCAGAGGAACTGTGCTACCTCTGACCATGGCAAGGTGTGATGGGAAGAGAGATTGACATCCCACCAAGAAGAGGATCAGGACCCTTGATAGCACTAGAAGATGAGCTGCCAGACATTTATTCTGTATCTGCATGAAAATTAATTTCAAAATATTCCTATTTATCATTCTGAGCAAACCAAAGAAGGAGCACAAATAAAAGCAGTAATATCTGTTCAAATAATCTACCTTTTGTTTTTACAAGACCAAAGCCAAATCATAAGTCTTGCAATAGGCTGTAAAACTTGGTTCTAAACCAAGGGGAAAGAAAATAATCAGAAAGCACTGAACTGACATCCTGCATGTCTTGGAGCATGTCAGAACAGAGTTCTACTCAGTGACCGTATACATACCATCTATACGGAATTTAATAAAGTCAAACATTAATTCCCCACAGTGGAAATAAAAGCTGTCCCATAATATTGTCTCATGAATGGTTTTTAGGTTTTTGTTGCTCTGTGTGATATTGAACTCATTAACCTTTTAAAGCTGGGGGTTTTTGGGCCTCCTTATCTGCCTGATGATTTTATTGTAGCATTATTAATTAGCAAAAAAACCCCAGTCTAAGTAAGCCTTTTGTTTTTATAGCTGCACTCATCCTTCTACAATATTTTAGTCTTGATAAGAGTAGCTGTAATTTTTGACCATTAAAAGCTCTGCTGGATATGTGTTTTCCCTTTACAAGGGTATGGATTTCACTGTGTCATTGGTAGTTCTGCCTATCCCCTCTTCTCCAGTTAATCTTTGCTCCATCCTCAGGCTCTGCTACTTCTACCTAATGCCATGTTTTCCAGTGCAACTCTCTGGAAGAGCTTGCATCTGCCAACAACTGGGGCAAGGCTTATGTTATATGATCTGACTTAAGAAACTCCTTTGATTTCAAGCATCATTTGAGGGGGGTGGTAAAATCCTTGTCCTCTTGGAACTGCCCACATGAACATACTCATTCAGTAATAATACGGTTTTAGAAAATAAATTCTGAAGGAACATTTTGTGCACCATTTATTATGACTGCAGACAAGGAACAACAGAAACTGATGAGAGAAAACTGTCTTTTTCCTTCTCTAAATCAACTCTCTGATCATTCTAATATAAGCTGTGCCCCAGAAAATGCTGTTCCCTATATCCTTACTCAGTTTACTCAGTAACTTGCCCTCTGCATTAGCCTTGCTCCTCCTGCTGTTGGGCCGGAGCAGTTAGGAGCCTGCCAAGGACAATTCTTTGTGATATCCCATTGTTGTATCTGCAACACCTGCAGATAAAAGACCAAGTTGATTTAAATATGTTTACACAATTCTCACTATTCAAGAGAGATAATTTTATTTTACATGTTGGTTACTGCTATTGGATCATGTTTTTAAACGTGTATGTGTCTGCTTGCCCTCCTCATAAGACATTAAAACTACCAACTGGATCAATCAACCATTTCCTTTTTCCTGAATTAATATATATATATATACACACACACACATATATATATATATATATATTGACAGCCCCCCATGACATTTCTGAAAAGCAGTTATAAATGAACTTTAGAAATGTGAAGAATATAGTTCAATGAAATAATATTTTTAGCCTTTTACACTTCTAAAGTCACTGTCAATGGTTATGCATTTCTACAGTCTTCACTTAATATAGCAACCCTGTGGTAAACAAAGTTGTCTCTCATAAACCTTATATTTCCTGTTAATGTATCTTCTTTTTTAGCAAAAGGAGGGTGGAGAGAATGTTACAGTGGTACATCTCCACCAGAAGCTCAGGAACTAGTTACAAATACCTTCTGATTTTCCAGTAGTCATCTGTTCCATTTTTGAGTCCCTCAGCAGTCATAACGTTCATAAGGGAGCCATATGGTATCACAAGAAAAAGGGGGGTAAAAATGTGTCATCTGTGTACAAATAAGTTGAACTTCTTTCTAGAGAGACAGTCAATAATAAAAAAGGTAATAAAAATGTCAAACCAAAATACTAGTATCCCACTTATTATTCCTTTTTCCTATTTTGCTAATTCTAAACAGGGATTATTGTGCCCCTTTACTTGGAGCACAATCTCTTATTTTCAGGCAGAGATAGACATTTAAATTTAATTTTCAACTTTAAAAAAATATTTTCATACCAGAAATTTAACATTTATCTAATTGTAGAAAACAATGTAATCATCAATGGCCACTGAATTTACACAGAGAATGTGTATTGGCCTCTTTGAAACCCTGTCTTATTGTATGTGAGAATTCAGCTCTGTTACTTTTAAAATAAGACAGCAGCGTATTGTATGTACCTCCATAATGATTACTGTTCTATTTCCTCCATCGTGATTAATGATGGAGGGAAGTGATTCTATTCAGTCAAGTGTGATTATTATATTTAAATGCTTAAAATCAGAAGTACATAAACTATTCAACCATCTTCTTGGTCTCTTATGACCAAACTCAAGGAAAAAACCTGATCCAGCTGATGAAATTCCAAATGCAAGCTTTTATTTTGAATAGAGGTGAAGAAGGTCTTCTGGCACTGATGATATCTCAGTACTGTTGCTTGTGCCTTTGTTCACAAGAATGGAAAGAACATCAAGCACACTTGGTTCTGACTGATCCTGGTACTTAAATGAGGTTCTGCTGCAGTTCCTTTAGTTAAATAAAATGAAAAAGAGCTTTTTTCCCGACTAAGTACTGTGCTGTACTGCCAAGAGGACTCTATCATATTAACATAACATTACTGGTATAACTCTAGATTATATTTTATAGATGAAATGTTAGGTTGAAACCCAATCTGCTTTAATAAATTCGTACATAACTGACCTTCTGTTTATCTGATTTTTAACTTCCAAGAGCATTTTCCACCACGACAACAAAATTTTGAAGCAGCACATTGGAATTGTGTACACTTGTGCATTAGTTCTGAGCCAAACATGCACAGGGTTTTTCATATATTTCACATATTTCTTATTAAATACAGTCGAGTTTTTTATAAGGTAAAGATATTAGGGAAGATTTGATATAAAAGTTCCCTTTTCTGATAGAGACTGTGCAGGCCTTACAGAAATGTATGGAGAAGAGGAAGGAAAAAAACTAAGATTCAGTAGATACTGGAAAGCTGTTGCTCACTCAATCTATCTCTCCGCTTACTTACGTTGAGGTAACAGAAGGAGGAAATGTAGATTTGCAAAGAAGCTGAGTCATATCTATAACACAATATTGAGATCCGTTTCTTAATGCAGGCCTACTGGTTGTTTCTCTAGGATTCCGCAAAGATATTAGCATATGTTTGTGCCAACAACTAAATGCAATTAAAATCTGTTGTGTATGCCATTGTTTTGTAGTGTGTCTTCTGTTTAGAAAAGGTCATGTTACAGTACATATGAAAAAAAATCCTGAAAATGGTGATACATTTCCTGAAGGCACTTATTCCTTGTTTTTGAATAACTGTCAATCTAAAATGTGCAAAGAAGCTGAAGGTAAGAGGAGGAAGAGGAGTGGTAGCCAGAGCAGTGGAAAGAAAGAGAGAAGCAGCTTCCATGGACTGAAGAAGCTGTTTCATGGATTTGCCTTCACTGGAGTTCACGAGAACCATTGCTGGATACATACCCTCGGTTTACAAGTTCGAATTTCCATATATATGTGGATGCTACACTGGAATACTTCCAGAAAAAGTGAAGCCAGAAAACAACCCAAATCCAGGCCTTGGTGGATTGGGATGGTGAAGTACAGGTGCAGGCAAGGGGCTTTAGAAATCACGTAAAAATTTTTAGGCAATCATAAAGCTCAACATATAAAGCATGAGGTGGGGTGGGTGTTCAATGTTAATTAAAAGCTCTTGTAAAAATCCTATCTTCCAACTACAGGCACAGCATAGTATAGAAATTTCTGGGAAGAATATAGCTTTATTACATACAAATATTTGGAGCATATTAAGAACAAAAGAAACCATTCTGCAACAAGTATTCAAAAAGATTTTGTTCAGTAATATTCTCATCCAGGACAAAAAGGGAATATAATATTATGTGTAGAATCTTTGTGTTGCCTTTAGAGTACCTTTGAGCTTTTCTGCAGGACCAAGATTGATTGTCTGTTTGTAAGTGAGTTATAAGACAAGTAAATATACTGCAGATCACATCTGGGTTAATATTATTGAGGTGGCTACATATAGCTGATAAATTATTTTTTGGACTGGAGAGCAATACATGATGCCATCCAGAAGCATAATTCATAACGTATTAATATATAAGCCTTAAAAGTGAACTAAAAAGAGATTTACAGGCTGCAGCTGCTCTTCTGCTACAGCATGAGACAGCTTCCAGAGCAGCTTTTGTAAACACAATAAACGGTAAAGGAGTCAATATTGACTGATGGGGCTTAACATAATCAGTTTCAAAAGGATGTGGAATACTGAAAAAGTTGTTTGACTTAACAAATAACTGGTGGAAGCTTTTCTAGACATACAACGAATAAGATAATAACATTGCTTACCTGGTTGCAGGTATATAGAGTGCTATGCTTCAAATTTAATGCAGTAATGCTGTAGTGTCATGCCTATGTTTCAAAAGGCACGTAATGTTCTAGCTTTCACTGGCTTTATTTAGTTTCTGAGGAGATCTAACATTGCTGGATTTAATTCTTGAAGAGAGTGTTCATTTTTCAGAGGTTATATGATGTGCTACATATAAGCATTTAAAAAAATAGTATTAATTAAAATACCAATTTCATCTAAAATACCAGTTTAACACTGGGTTATATTAATTTGCAGGAGCTGTAAAAAGATTTAATAAGAATATTAAAAGTGAAAATTTCTTTATTTTAACATGTTACTATTCCCTTACCAGCCTCACTGAAATCAAAGAGGATCTTCCAGTGAGTAATTTCTCAATATTATGAGAGATGAGTTCACAAAACAGTTTCGGTCAGATCTCATTTTCAAATAATGTGCTATCAGGAATCTCTGGATTGGTTTATGGTCCAAGAAGTGAATGATTTGGACAATTGTTCTGATAGTATGCTAAGGAAAATTTAAATTAAAAAAATAGGTATGCTGCCTTGAAATCAATAGTGTAAAAACAAGTTGTGAGCTCTTACTCAATTTTCATTAACTGACTAAAGAGACAGGCTAAGGAAGAGGAACTGGTGCTGCTTAATCCATTATTTACATATCATTTGAACTATGCATGTACTAGAAAATAAATATATTAAGGACCACCCTCAGGCATTGAGGTCAAATGGCACAGAAGAGCCCAAGCACGCACTATTAATGCTCTCACTCCCCAGGACACGGTGGCTGCATGTGAACTTCCCTTCAGGAATAATCATTTCTCCATGCTGTGCTCTGAGCTGTGCTCAGAAATTTGGCCCACACAGTGTCAGTACAAGAGGAGTCATTCCAGAGCCTGAAAATTCTTTCTGGCTCTCATTAATCTGATGTCTTAGAGCTAGACCAAAGATAGTAAAGAAGGGAGTATACTGTTAGGAAGGCTCTTCTCTCCATTCCAATCTCTATCACTCCATCATCATGGTCAGGATCTCCAGTTTCACCCTCTAACCAAATTAGGCACCAGAAAGCCTTTTCCTCACCCTGGATATAGAAAGCTCATTTTTCTGAAGTTGTAGTGGGTTGAAGCCTGCCTAGAAATAGACACCTAAATATCTTGGAAGAACTGAACCAAGTTCAATAACGTGACTAGTCACCCAGCAAAACTAGTGAAGCAGGACGCATGTGATGGACAGAACTCCTGAGAAATGCAGAATTCAAAATAAACATTTTAAGGCCAGACAAGATCATGAGCTGGTCATCTTGAAATGGGTTCTCCTGTGACGCTCTTTGCTGAAGGCTCTGAACAAATACCATGTGCGGCTCTAACAATGCTCATAGGTTGCAAAGTCATCAAGTAACTAATTCACGCACACATATTTTGGTGTGAGTACTGCACTGAAGTTTTTCCAGGTTTCCTATATTGTGCTTACATATATTTTTGGAAACAAGAGGAGAAAAAAAATAAGGTTTCAACTGTGAGTTTTATAATAAAGTCAAGAGCCTCTTCTGGTTTCACTCAACTGTATAATGAGATGATCCTGCGTCTAACCACAGAAGAAGAAAGAATGAAATGTACCTATGTACTGTTATGTAAGATGATTTATGGCTGATCAGGTATATGAAAACAGCAAAATATGCTTTCATCTGCTAGAATAAGCCAATGCTCATATATGTTTGAAATGATTCCTCAGTATTTTGTACAACAATGAAAGTTTATTTATTAACCAGATGTGTTTAGCTTTTGTACAAAGTCCTACTTAAGGACAACAAAATATTTATGCTTCATCTTTTGCTAATTTTTTCTTCACGTTTTCAAATAATTCCATGAAGACTGACAGATAATTTGAGTAAAAAACAGCCTTGCTCATGAATTCAAGCTTATTTTATGTGTTTGTGTATTGCAGAGCTTATAATTTTCTCAATTACATAGAAACCAACTCATGAAGTTAAATAGAAACACATTTTTAAGTTAAAAAATATTTCTTTTAAAAACTGATATAAACAAAAACCTTTCACAGAGAAAAAAGGTAAGTCCTGAACAAGCAGGCGATGTTATTAAGGTAATGCAGTTAAGTGCAGGTGCTAGTAAGACACAGTGTGAGAACTACAGCATACTCAGTATAAATCACCCTTTTAACAGCATGAAACTAGTTAAAAACTGACAACATTACAATGGCTTTTTTGCGTATCTAATGTTTATGCAGATTGATTGCATAAATGAGTGAAAATAATTATAAAAAATGGAATTAATATTCACTTTAAAAGTTTGTGGTTTTGATAGAAAGTCAAGACAAACATTTCATTTTCTGTATCTCTAAAAATCAAGTTCTAGTCAAAGTAATTTGACAGCTGTGAAAGAAATCATTATCTTGATAATTATTGGTTTGCTGGATGACAGTATGGTATCCTATCACATTTTTCAGAGATTCTAAGATGTGACACAAACTGCCCTAAATTATTTCCTATCTAAACAGAGTCTAAATGAAATACACCAAAGAAAGGAAATTAATGGAATAAATATAACATTTATAATAGCTGTGGCCAGTATGCCTAGAAAAGCTTGAAAGCAGAAAGTGGCATAAAGGTGAACTTCATGTTACTAGAGTAAAAAGGGACCTCATTCCTGGTATGCAGCAAAATAAAGGGATGAAGAAAGAAGACCCAAAAACCCCCAAGAGTTCAAGAGGAGCAGCTGGACACAAAGACAAAGCAGAGAGAGAGCATCCAGCTGCAGAGGCAGCTGGCTTGAAGTTCCTAGATCCTGTAACTAAGTGCTGCCTGCAGCACCTGTGCTAATGTGGAAACCAGCACCACTCCAAATGGAGGCTGGACAGCCTTAGCAAATCTCTCCCAGCCTTAATTATCCAATGATTTTGGTAACCTGCCTGGTAAGGTCTGCCAGCCTGGTCTGTCATAGGCAAAGCCTTGGGAAGGTGATGTGGTGTAGGTACAATCCTTCATTTATCAGATTCTATGGAGTTGACTCTCTTGCCTTTATGTACTTTTGATGTTTCTGAAAAGCTTTTGTACACGTGAAAACAACTCATGATAACAACAAAACATAGATGATCTGGTCTGAGAACAAGTGTACCTCAAAACGTTGGCAGTTTGACACAATTTTTTACACTTTCCCAAAAATGCAATTGAGTCATGAGTGGAGGAAAGAATATTTGTCCATTAAGTGACATATGTCTGGATGAAAAGACAAGGAGACCAGAGGGACAAAAGAAGACAGCAAGCCCATCTTTATCAGTTTTGTGAAAAAGGAGTAATGCAGAAGTCTATATAAATGACTCCTAATCATTAATTATCTCAGATTCCCAAATAATATGAAAAGCCTCACACATAACTGAAGAGTACAAATCTGACATAGAAATTTCCTTTCACCACCTCTGCACTGCATCTGTAGGCCTGTGAGGTTTTTAGTAGCTGTGTCTTATAACAAAGTAAATTAATCTCCACTTTGCAGCTAAACAGAGCAGAATTTTACCAACAACTTGCTCATTAGTTCTGCGCTGCAGGCTGCGTCTGCCTGATGCTGCCCTCCCTATGAATTTTTATTGTTGTGGTATTTATTTGGTCATAATTGTCTCATCTCTGCCTACACAAACCTGTCAGAGAGAGTGTTAGTTTTTCTTTACTGGTTTGTAATTCTATTACACAGCCCATCAGCAGCTTGTTTCTGATTATTGCAAGCATAACACCCTTCTGGTAGCAGCTGTTAATATTTGCCCTTGCTTTATTATGCAACAAGTGCATGATGCTTGCCTATAATAATATGGAACTAACAATGATGTCCCAGTCTGCTTGCTGGGAAATTATGCTCTCCCTTCACCCTTTCTTTATTTGTAGAATACCAACAAGATATTTAACCAGCTATTTAATATATCCATCGTCTTGAAAAGTCACAGGAACAGAGACGGCCCAGCAGATGTGGCAAGAAGAAAAGACTGCATTAAAAACTTTCTGACTGGGCTCACAGCATGGACCCAGCAGGGAGTTATCAGAAGCCAAGGCTTGTGCTAACAGAGGGATGTTGTCATCAGGGTGCATGCAGTCAAGACCAGGTCTGTGCAGGACATCTTTTAGACTAGCTTATCCCATGACCTCTTTAACAGGGAGGACTCCTTTTGACTGGGACAGTGCCAGGCAAAGCAATTTGTCATTTTCTTTTAGGACTGCAAAAGACTGAGAGGAAAACTTTTACATACATTTATCAAATATTTATAAGCTACCAGTTCCTTTTTAAGACTTGGATTTGGTTTTTTCCTCTTTGTTGATCGATGCCACTCTTTGGACTGTTGGAGGATATCACTCCCCATTCACAGAGAAAAATTATTTGTCTTTGAGATACTAGTAACTCTTAAAGGAATAGTGCTAGTGGCTGCAGACAGGATTTCATCTCTACATATTCATTTACAGTTGCTGTTCTCACTTTTGAGGAGTATTTTTACCAGAAGTTTAAAATTCCTGACTTTTTAAAAATATCTCTTCACACTCCAGATGCCTGCAGATGAGGGATTTCAAGCTAAGCTACTGAGATTGTTTCTAAACATCTTTATTCCTGGGATGCAGAAACCTTTCAAGTTACATTCTGCAAAACTATCTCTTAAAGTCATCCTTTGATAACATTCAAGACAGTGGAAGTGAGGTAGGTGTTGATTTTAAAATTCTCAGTGCTGGGAACTTCAAAGCTGTCTTCTATCTGAGTGTCCCTTTTCTTTCTCACCCTGTCTGTCCCTCAGTCCAAAAGGGGCTTGTTCAGATTTACACAGAGGTCAAAATCTCTTTGTACTAAGATTTACTTTTTAATTTTACACATATTTTTACTCATTTTTTAACTTCTAGGTGTTTGCATGCCAAGATTTTAAAGAAGAAAA
The DNA here is from genome assembly GCF_015227805.2 of Hirundo rustica. Classification (NCBI taxonomy): domain Eukaryota; kingdom Metazoa; phylum Chordata; class Aves; order Passeriformes; family Hirundinidae; genus Hirundo; species Hirundo rustica. The sequence continues at coordinate 86,601,008 of NC_053451.1, forward strand.
AAATCTTGTCTTAAAATTATATCCTCTTTCATTGATGAAGGAGTTAAGATATGGATAAATCCATTACATTAATCTTAGCTTATATGTGTGAACTTGCCTTAAGCACGTCTCACACCACAAGAAGTATTGTTGTGACTCTCCCTTTCAAACTGTGGCGGAAAACTCTTGAAAGCAGGAGGGACACCCACAAAAGCTAGACTGAAGTTCATCAGAATTTGAAAATGGAAAAATTAATGAAGAGTGGCCTTTTGTTCTTGTCTTTTGCTATGAATGACATCCATTGGAAGAAAAGTACCAGTTCTGGAAAGAAATGAGCAACAGGTCAAGTGAATTTTTTACCATATGTAATTAAGTTATTACTTCAAATTGACTTGCTTTCTTTCAGAGGGATCTAAAAGTTTGGGAAGAATGGAGAAACTTAAGAAAGTGATGACAATGTCCTCACCCTCTGTTTCCTTAGATAGGAGACTTGCCTCTGATGTCCACTTTTTTAGTGTCAGTCCATAGAGATGAGACTGAGAGAAAGCTGAAAGTGTTGTAGCTGCCTAAAAATAATTCATAGCCAAAGGCTGACTAATGGTTTATTGAAGTGGTGAGATCCAAGCAATGCCTGCAGTAAATCTCAGCACTTAGGAGAATATCAGCTTCCTATCTCAAAATCCCATCTTAGCTTACCCCATTCAGAAAAATTTTTCTTAAATATACCTAACTTTAAACGAGTAGAAATCAACACTTTGGGTTTTGAACTAGGGCTGCATAAAGACAGTAAGTCTGAACAGAGACTCTGTAAAGCTGTGGAGCTTTATACCCAGAGGCAGTGGGATGAAATTAGAGTGAGAAAAACTAAGCTGCACATCACAGAAGTATTAGACTGAGATTTGGGTGCTTACGTGAAATGGTGGAAGGTCTGCTCTCCGTAATCCTTGGTACTGTAGTGAGCTAAACTTGAATCTTCCAGGAATTGCCTTTTATTGTAGGGAATGCAGGATCAGTAAAGCTTTGAACAAGATGACTTAATAAGTTTTTTGCAATATCTAATTGCAATACTTCTATGAAATAGGCCATAGAATAGATGAGAAGGGGAAAGAGAAGAAGAAATTGCATGATTGAAAAATGGAATATCTCATCCAATATCTTCACCAGACTTTGTACAAAAATATATCAGTAGGATATTTACTGGGATATTCAGTAGGATATTTATCTTTTATCTAGCTAGATTGAAACGTTTTTCTTCATTACAAGCCAGCAAAGGACATGTCTGTCCAAATCAGTTCTCTTTCTCAACATCATACAAGGAAATTCAGGAATTTAATATTTTGCTCCTCCACTTCCTTTGTTGTATTATGCAATCTCCAGGATTGCAACATACCTGGAGGTACTTCTAGCACTTGCTAATAAGAGATCTTAAAATAGGGTCTGGAGCCAGCACTTTTGTCACATTCCTTCAAGTGTCACACAAAATATTCACTAAATAATTAATTCAGCTGTTGGCATCATGTCACAAACAGTTGTGAATATGCAACAAAATGTTGGCAAAGTGATAATTTGGATTTAAAAATCTCACTGTAAATATTTCTAAAAAGAGAAGTCTTTATGCAATAAACAGGAGTAGAAAAGAATGAAATGTTTATAATTGTGAGTGAGTGTCTTCTTACACAACCAGGAAAGAGATAGCGACACTCAAAATATTCTCAGTGTTCTTAAATTGCAGGAAAGGTTTGTTGGCATATTTTTGTATTGTAGTCAACTATGGGATCTACTGACCAGTCCATCTGAAACAAGCATTTGTTAACAGCACTGGTCAAGTTTTCCTGGATGTGATAGAAGGAGATTCACAGAAAATCTACAACCAAGACCCCAAAATATTTGATCCTCATATTGTGCTGGATCTTATTTCAGGGCATAAGACCTAATCTTCTGTTCACATACCTTATGAAACCATCAGACTGAAACATATGTGCACAACTTGAACTCTGGGTACTGCAACTTCTAGAGACTGGGAGATAAGAGAGATAAAAGGATCATAGAAGCCTTACCAGAAAGACAACTGGTTCAGAGGAACTGCCATCTCTACAGTATAGATCTAGAGTCTCTGAACTCATTTGTAAGGGCAACTTTTTACTAAAGCCTCGTGCGTGGGGGGTTTTTTTGTGGGTTTTTTTTGTTTGGTTGTTGTTGTTGTTGTTGTTTTGTGGGGTGTGGTTTTTTTGTGGTTTTTTTTTTTTTTTTTTTTTTTTTTTTTTTTTTTTTTTTGTGTGCATCAGCCTTTGATAAAGTTTTTGTCCTCAGGCTCCTTGGCTCAGATTCCTCACCCCACTTATTTTTGGGCATCTAATTTGTCTCCTCAGTGAGGAGCCAAGGCTCCCAGTATTGCCAATTAAAAGAAATTAGCTCCTTCAGAAGCAATTCAGCACTTGGGAGCTGATTCACCCCAAAATGAGCCTGGGTGAATGCCCATCTTAGTCTGGCCATGCCAAAAGCCAAGGGAAATTAACGCAGAGGTGAAATTAATTCTCCTCCCTCCCTGTGTTCTTGCTTTGTGCATGCTGTGTGAGATTTTGAGCACCTTTAGAATCATAGAATTAAGGCTGGAATGACCTCTAAGATCATTGAGTCCAACAATTTACAGAGCATTGCCAAGTTCACCACTAAACCATGTCCTCCAAGTGCCACATCTACGTGTCTTTTAAATACTTACAGGCATGGTGACACCACTACTTGCATGGGCAGCCTGCTCCAGTGCTTGACAATGCCTTCAGTGAATTAATTTTTCCTAATATCCTAGAATTCCTCTGGTGCAATTTGAGGCCGTTCCCTTTTGCCCTATTGTTTGTTTCTTGGGAGAAGAGACTGTCATCCACCTTACTAATTTTTCCTCTTAACTAAGGACAGGAAGACTGTGAAGGCAATTTATGGGATGCTGCATTTCCTCTGGAAATGTCCTTATGTAATTGTGGAGTGTCTGAGATATAAAGCCTGAATTAAACCAGACAAATTCCTGCAGAGATCTGAGCCACTATTCCTATGTTGCAATACATCTACTTGGTTCATTCTAAGTGAGTATTTTTATGACACTCAGGTGATTTGTTGGAAGGTGATGTAAGCAGCATCCAGAGAAAACACAGCAGGTGCCCCAAGCAGAGAGGAACCATACTGGTGACAAAGCTTGCAAACAGGTCCTCAAAAATCTACAAAACCTGATTAACCTGCTATGAAGTGGTACAATCTGGAAAGCTAGTAAAGTTTTCTAGGGGGATGAGTGCAATCAAGAGCATTTGGTATTTCCAATTAGCTAAAATCTTGCAGTATTCTTGTCTATTAGCTGACCAAAGAAGATTCATGAAAACTCTTTTCCTTACCTTTTTTTCTTCTATGTTCAGCTGCACCCATGAGGTGGGAAAATAAGGAAGACAATGCATCAGTGGGATTTAATGACAGTCCAGCCAAGAGGTAGAAGTCAACCCACTTCCTTTTCAGGCTTCAAGCAAAGACAAAGTCTATAGGCTGCAGAAAATAGAGCAAAAAACCTCTAAACCTCATGAGCCAATGGACTCTGCCCTCACTTTTTTCATAATTTTGTAGTTTCATTCATGATATCTTCTTCTAGGCTACCTGCAAAATAGGTTGTCCTTAATCCTTTACCAACAGACTTATCTATGAGAGACAATTAAGACAGTTTAACTCATGGTCATCACAACCTACATTGCTTTTTTTTATCCCAAAAGCTCAGTCCATCCAATAGTGACTTTGTTCCTGACATTTCAGCGGATGGCAGATGGGCTTCAGAGGTGTTCTGCTTGCACTGGTCTGTTGGTAGACTTCAAATAACCTGTTGTGTTGAGTGTTTATGCTGCACAAGAGGCACCATGGTAATGACTTTAGATACAGTCTCCTGAGGTGTCCTGAGCCTCCCTCCACCTCTTCCACGAGATCTGGGTTTCAGTTGCCACCAAGTAAAGTCCAGGGGAAGCAGGAAATAGTGGGAGATTGAAGCAGCAGTTATTTCTGAAGAACAACACAGGTTAATAATTATGTTTGGAAGGAACCTGAGGCTGCAAATAGAAATAATTGAATTAAATGCTCTGAGACAATGAACGGTTTTATCGCAGGGAGGAAATGCAAGAGGGGAGGAAGTGCAAGAGGGCACCAAAGCAGGAGGGTGCACAAGGTAGCCCACATGGGGGCTTGCACAGCTGGCCTAAGTAATTTTTAAGATAACAGGACCCCTCTCAGCAGTAGCACCCGTTCTACCCACCAGCTCACTGAGACAGGCAGCAGTACTCTGGGTCTATACACTTCCTGTGTATTCCCCCCCTTTCTACAACTGTGTCTAGGGAAGAAAGTAATATTTATGAACCCTAATTCTCCATTCATTTTCTTAATAGTATAAAGATGACAGAAGGTCTATGGATAAACAATGTGAGAAGGAAAAGAGTGTGATAAATAAATTAGACCTACATTTCTCTTATTCCATCTCCTTCTCCCTATGGAAATAGGTGATAGTTGTTTTGAAAAGTCAGATAAATGGTGCAGCATTTTATCTTTTTATTTAATCCACTCTTCAAGCTAGCTATGAAATAGATGTAGGATGTTTAGTTATATATATATACACCAGGTGTGAATGCTTATTCTAAAATGACTCTCTCTCCCTCCTCTTTTGGTGCAGTCAGAAACAAATGATACATTTTACAAAATATGAAATTCTAATTAAAGGAAGTAGGAAACGGGTCAGTTAACAAATATATCAAAGTGCTTCATGCAAATTTGTTTTCTCTCCCTGGCATGAGTGTTAGACATGAATTTATGTCTATGGTAAATGATTTGTATAAAAATCGTTCTTTATCCATTACGGGAAAAAAAAAAAAATGTTATTGAGGTTGCTTTTTTTTTCCAAATTCCCAGACATACAGTATTTGTAACACAATAATGTGTAAATCCAAGCAACAGACCACAATCCATCATGCTGGGTGACATCAGAAAAAGTTAAGATGGTTCCTGACCCATTGCTCTATGTTTTGCAATTTGAACAGGCAGACTCTCCCCTTGACTGTTTAGATAGGTGTGAATGGAAACTCTATGGGCAAAAATGCCTCCATTTTGATCAGCACAATGATCAAATTATCAATGATGTCTTGATTCAGACCTAATTTCTGGCTCTGAGGAAAAGCAGCAGGAAGTGTAAGCCAGAAAAATGACGGAGGAGAGGAGCAGAAGGATTTCTTCGCCATTTCCAGAAAAAAAACAATAAAGCACCAAGAGTGATACTCTCTTTCCACTGAGCTGAATCTGTGGAATGGACCCTTGAAAGGCAAAAATCAGGCTCCGTAGAACCCACTTACGTTGTCAAACACAGAAGCCTTCATTTCATGCTGTAACAGAAATCTCCTCCAGGCCATGAGGGAGCAGAGCCCATCAATGCATTCATTAGTCCTGCTGCACTAGCACTCACAGATTTGCTGAATAAAAATGCCAAATCCAATGCACAAGCATCTTCAGTATTTCCCTTTGTACCTTTTAATGTTTTTCCGTTTCCTTTCTCTCCTAGACAGAGAGATCTCTACATTGAAGGCAAAATTTTCAGGGCCACCACCATGCTGGATATCAAGAGGCACAACTTCTGTCAGGCCCCAGCATGTCCAGGACCTCCCTGGATTTAGGGTAATATTAGTGTGACAAGTTGTGATCAGTGCCACTACTGAGCTAAGACAGGTAGAAGAGCCGTGCATTTTGGTAGTGATTGACATGTTTTGAACTCTGGATACGAGCTCCATAATGACAGCATTGTCAGTGGTTCGAGATGAGCCATCATTTCACATCCAGATTTTTTATCCAGCACCTGAAAAAAGGGAATGTTAACTAACTCTTCCTTAGAAAGACGGGAAGCTTTGGAGAGTAGTTTTCCTTCTTCTGCTGCTTAACTCCGCTGCAGCAAACCTTTGCACACTACCACCAGCAGCATTATAACCCAAACAAGTTTCACTCTGACACCTTTTCTAGTTGTCTTTTATATACAAACCTGTTGTGGCTGCTTCTGTTATAACTTCAAGACAAAGAATTAGAAGCTACAAAATACACCAGTTTACCAAAACCACTGTTTCAAAGCTCTATCATTTTTAGACCATGGGTGTTTGATTGGAACACCCACATTTTTGCAGATTATGTTGGTTATGCAGAAAAATAGGTAGTTAAATTATATTGTGGTTGTTTGGAAAAAGTCTAGTTATAAAACACCTCCTTGTTTCCAGATGGTTTTGCAGATGTATGAAGTTTCTCCAGAAAAAAACAAACAAACAAAAATACCAACAGAAATAACTCTATCTTAGAATTTAAAAAAAAAAAAAAAAAAAAAAAATTACAGCAGGAAATTCAATTAAAAATTCTTTCCAGAGAAATGTGACATGCTGGACAAAAATATGGCGCAGAGCATACCCAGGTCCAGCATGAACAAATGCTAGATGATTTTCAAGAATGTAGTAGTCTCAATGCAGGAGCTGCAAGATTTTTTTCCATAACCTAATGCTGCATAAAAGGTTAAATATAATTATTTAATATATAACATGCCCTAACGACAAGACTGTTAACAATTGTCTCTACCTATTAAAAATTTCTGGAACAAAAACCCACGTCAGACTTTTGCTGTAAAGTTTTTTTCTCCAGACCAGTGTTAGCTATCTTGGAAGGAGGAGCTGGTTTTGAGGCCTTTGAACAAAACAGGAAAGAAAAGTCTCCATAAAGGATAGCAGTCAAGAGAGGAGCTGGAAATACCCAGGAAATAGCAAAAAGATGCCTAACTTTATTGTACTTAAAACAAGTCTAAAGAAAACAAAAGCTATTACTACCAAATATAATTAAAATATTAATGGCATTAATTCATCCAACACATATAATTTGTCACAGTGTAAGCTATAAGATTGCAATGTAAATATCAGATTTCTTGATTTGCCATACTTTAATGTCTTAGGTCCACAGGAATTGGACCTATACTCTCAAGCAGCTCAGATAAACCTTCTAAGTAACCACTCTACTGACCAATTCTTTGCAAATCTCCAGAAAAGTTGTGAATTTCTCCAACATTTTTCTGCTGGCCATACGCCTTTCTTTCCTAGGAATATTGATCTCCAACATTTCACATTCTTACTTAGCCAAACTACATGCCACATACACTTTCTCATTCATTTCCAACTTGTCACTCAGATTAAATCAGAGCAGCCATTTTGCTGAGGGCTTCCTACCCCCGGGTTTTGTACACGAAGATTCTTCAGCACTTTTTTTTTTTTTTTTCTTTTTTTTCTTTTTTTTCTTTTTCTTTTTTTTCCCCAGCTAATAAAGTTACAACAGAAGTGTTTCATAATACAGAGAGGATTGTGTCTGAGAGCGATGCTGGAAAACACTTCTGTTAGATGTTCTCCATACCATATATGATTGAAAATCCAGGACAATTAAATGAAGCAAAGTTCTTCTAAATGCGGAATTGGTCAAATGATAAATAAAAATTACTTATCCTCATGCCTCAAGTAAAGACATTAACAGAAATGTGAAAACTTCTGAAATAAGCATTGCATAAAATTCCAGGATACTGAAAGTCAGGTGTAATAGAAATTTGATTTGATAACACTAGTTCCGTTTAATAACTACATTTTCTTTGGATCAGCCCTCCATCTCGTGAAGACTGGCTCATGAAGAAAAGAATCTCAGCTATTATTGGAATAACAGTTTTTAGAAACTGCAGTCACCTGATTTCTGTGGGATTATCTTTTTAATTATGTTTAATCTACATGACAAGCAGAGAAAGGAGACCTTGAAAGCCTGATTAAAAGAGAGAAGCTGTGCTGCAGATACAATCATTGACTGTTGAGGCCCACAGTGGAATGAAAATATTGATGCCCTTTGCATAAGCACAAGCAATTGAATTAGTACTTCTGGAAAAGTTACTTTCCTTACAAGTTTGTTTTTCCCCAACTAGAGTGTGGTTACCAGCTGTCTTCCTTGGGTGTAACCATGTGAAGTAAAATGGTTTGCAGTTCATGATCCATGTCACAACATCTATTTCACTTACCACACCATTTTAATGTAATTCAAAATGCAAAATGTTGCATGTCACAGATGGCTGAAATCTGATATTCCACTAACAGTTCCATTAAGACTCTTGTTGATTTAAATAATTGATTGTACTTCAAGTTCCAATGGGCTTTGAAAGCCAACATGGTCAGTTGTTTCATCTCAGCCAGAGCACAGTGCCTTCCAGCTACGGGGTTGTAACTTAATTACTTTTGAGCATGTCCCTATATACTGAGACTTCAGTTATTCTTCTAAAAGGAAAAGAAAGCCCAACCAGTGACACAAACCCCCTTGGAATCAATCCAAAGGCTTGCTAACCTTAGAGAGCTTCAGTCCTGACTAAACACAGAATTCTGTTTAACACTCAAAAAAAAAAAAAAAAAAAAAAAAAAAAAAAAAAAAAAAAAAAAAGGAAGGAACCCCACTCTACTGCATGTAATTCTTCCCCTTTTACAATGATTCAGCACTATCTTCCTAGCCTGCAAAGGCAGAAATAAGCAGAAAAATTATCATCTCAAGTAGATACATAGACCTTCTTCAAAAATCAATATATTTTCTTTCCCTAATTAGTCCTATGTATTTTGTGAGTTATTGTTTGGTTAGTTCCATTGAATATCACTGAGGAAATGTTCTTCTACAGCTGAATAGAATGCTTCATAATTTGATAAATTACTGGTGAATTGGGATAAAGATATCACGAGTCTCAAAACTTATAGATGAAATTATTTGCTGACCAAAAGTATACAAACTATATAAATCCAGTGCACTTTTTTTTTACCTTTTGCTTCATGAAAACTGCAGCCTCACAAGCTCCTGAACTGGAAATATTATTATCATGCAACTCTCAAAAATAAAAGTGTTGCTCTCCAAAATCCAGGCTGCTGCTGGATTAAGTTCTCCTTACTCTGGGGATTTTTTTCCCCCCTGTAATTTATGTATCTACTTCCACTGCATTTGCTAAAGCCATTAAATATTTAATTTGTACTTGATTCTTCTTTCATGGCTGGAGTTCATCAGCTACCCTTACTTGGACTAGGTACTAATGATACACACGACATGCATTTAAAGGAACACTCCTGTAGGCTTTTTACTGGAATGTGAGTAATTATTAACAAACCATAAGGCCAGTTTTCTTTCTGCTTAAATGTCATTTGGGCTCAATTACATCATACTAAGATTAACAATTCCTCACTCTATTGATTCTAGTTTTAGCTGAGCTCTGTTCATTTTTTATTTGAGCTAATTTTCTTTGGTTTAACTTTGACTGCGTTATTTGATTCAAAGTTACCTTCCATGGAAATTCTTGAGAGGATGAGGCCTTATACACCTGCATACATCCCTGTTTTGTATTTGCTGTTACCTTTTCTGGGGCATTTTTTCTCTTTTAAGATAGTGCGTAGTGGCTGCAGTGTTCACAAAGCCTCTTAACTCTCTAGGACCCTACTCTTCTATATTTATGCTTATGGCCTTGAAAGGGGCTGCAGTGAGGAGGAAAGACTCCAAGAGCAGCCACATACACAGGATGATGGGAATGGGAAGGCTGAGCCTCTTTCAGACAGGGGGGGACCATGTAGGCAAAATCCTGTGGGTTTACATCTGGTGGGGCAGCAGCAGTGGGAGCAGGGGCTGGCATGCAGCAGACGGCCAGTCCCAGATAATTCAGCTGAGGACAACTTCCCTGATGTGGGGCTCTGCCCCAGAGTGGGCCTTCTTTGGTTCTATGTGACTGTGAGAAGAACCACTGCAACTTCCAGTAAGCTCCAGAGGTTTCAGGACATGTAGAGAGACAAGTGATATCTGGGGAGGCAAAGCCTTGGTGCTGTGCCCACTCAAAGCCTGCTAGATAAAACTTGCTAGACAGGCTCCTGAAGTCACCGAGTCCAGCCTCCAGATCCATGCACAATATTGCTGAGAAGTTAAATGGGATGGAAAAGAAATTTGAGAAATAATGCATCTCTAACAAGGTACAAAAATACCATGTTATATTTCCTGGAACTGCACCTATTGCATGCAACAGTGTTCGGCAATTGAAAATCAAATGCATTTTTCAGCAAGCTTTCTCAAGTAAGGAGATTCTTACCATGAACGACACTATTTTTGCAATGGAAAGGATCAGTGTTTCTCAGAAGAAGGGCCTGCCCTGTTTCAGAATTCATCTTTTCTCTAGATGGAGGTAATGACTGCCTCTTTGAGATAATTACACTGAGTGTCTTTCCCATTACCATGAAATATGATTGTTGATGATGTATGTGCCAGATAGGAATTTATAAATAAACACTTCTCAAATAAATCACTCAGGGGCCATCCAAAGCTCCCTCTTCATCACCGCAATGACAGGCTGGGTATGAACCTGCAAACCAGAAGGGAATAGTTTGGTCACGTGAAACTCTTCAATGCTTTTCAGTCAACTTCTCATACCCTCGGACCTATGCAAGAAGTGTGAGCATCCTCTGACAGAGACCAGAAGAGGCAGGCTGTCCATCTTTGTCTAACCTAAAAAGTCCTAGAATTCAACTAAACTTTAGCCTTCCAATGTCACAGTGACACAGTAACTGCAAGAGGAGGGAAGGACTACATGGGCCCTTCCATGATGGTACTAGAGGGAGCGACAGAATGAAAATCCATCCATATCTGTTGTACCATAGTTGTGCCACTTGCAAGAAAATGAAACGGTAACTAGGGGAAGAAGGCACATGCAGGAATGTGATGCTGTCACTGTTGACTGACCATGCTGCAGCAACATGAAGCTGAATTTTTTCAGGCAGGGAAAAAAGGGAATTGTTTGCTCCCGATTTCTTGCTGAGCACTCTATTAGTCTGCTGCATAGATTGCTAGTTCAATTATTAAGTTGGTATATGAAATGAGGTTCTCCCTTTTTAAATTACAAAAAGGCACACACTCTCCTTTCATCTCATTTAGTACTTTGAGCAAAGAATACTACTGCTTTCAGGGGTCCATGCTTTCCCTCCAGGGCTGCCAAAGATACCTAATTTCCAGAAGGGAAAAGGATTTCACTTTCATCTTCTGGCATGGCACAGACACCTGTGGCATGCCATCTAGGCATCTGGCCTGCACTTCAGTGTCCTTCAAGACTCCCGGTGTTTTTGTGTCTTAACTCTGAGCTCCATAGCAGGAGGCAATTTTTACCAGGCAAAATCCAGCAGCTCTGTATAAAAGTGATGCTTAAGTTGGTATCACTAAAGATAATGGGTGAGAGACTTGCATGGAGAATTACCTTTGTAGAGAAAATTTGGATTTTGTACATTTTGGAGAGGGACAGAGAATAAAGGGAAAGTGAACAAGTGTTGACAACAGCCAAAAAAAGAATATTCCAGTCAAGGGGCACACCTGAGAAAGTTGGATATAGAAAGGAACGTCTCCCACTTTTCTATTCTTGTTTCAGGTATGCCACTTCAGGGGAGCAAGCCAGAAGCACCTGCCTCCTTTTCAGGACTTCACAGATTCCAAGTCTGTTTTCTCTCACCCTACTGCGTATTTTTTTTCTTCACTTGGAGAACTAGAGCAGCATGTAATGAGCCATGCTTCTCATCTACTCCTAGCCCTAGGAACCCTATTGATCTCATCAGTGTTAAATTAGCCTTGATAGTGATATGGTATTTTGAACACTACTAAGCTGCAATGCTGCCACCTCCTAAACAAGCCACAGGCTTTGTTTCAAATGAACACAGTAACTGATTAATCAATACTGAAGGGTTATCAAAAACTGCCTTCTGATAGCAGGCTTTCATGATGCCCAAGGACTTTTTGTTTCCTCCCAGTTATATGAAAAGACATGGGGGATTTTTCGTGCTTTTACTGTTTTCTTCTGGAGCCTTGTTTTCTCCTTCGGGCAGTCCACCCTCTTCCCACTCAATCTCCTGACTCCAGTGGAACTTCCCCTACCCCTCTGCCCAGAGGGGCCCCAACCAAGTCCTGCTCTCCAAAGGAAACCATAGTGGGCCGGCTACATCCTAGGGTCTAACACAAACATCTACACATGACTGGCATGGGCAAAGTGTTCCCCACTCCCTGAAATGGTCTCAGTCTCTGGGCTGCTCACTGCCTGCTTCCAGAGAGCAGAATATTGAGGCATAAGGCTCCATGAGGACCAGCCAAGATAAGCATGGCCATGGCATGCTTCTACTTTCTACTGGGTCTAGTCAATAGTTTTTTGGATTCTGTGATTAAAAAAAAGACTTGCAGAAGGAACAGGGAGGCCCATGATGGGAGTGGGAGGTAAACTTTAAGTCAGCTGGGGCCAGTGGATTCCCCTGGCCCGGCCCCTCCTTGTTGTCACTGGGAGCAGCTATCCCATGAGTTAGGTGAGACCCCTCAAGATGAGTCCACAGGAGAGACTCTGCCCAGGTCACTTGAAAGATGAGGAGGAACTGCCTGCAGAAACAAGATTCTCTATCGGGAAAGAGCATGTAGGATGGGATGTTTAGAGAAGGAAACAAAGCTCACCAGCTTTGGGAGCAAGTGGTATTGGGGAGAAACAAGCACAGGAAACAGAGGTAAATCAGAGGAAAAATGGGGCTGGTGCCATTTGAGTCCTGCTCTGTCCAAATGTCCAGCCAGCACAGCCTCTTCAGTCTTCCCTTTAAACTCTGTCCCTGATGATTTTCTCAGGTAAGTGCTCCCCATCTCCTGCGCCCATGTGCAGAAGCACCAAGTGCCCTGCCTCCCGTGGGGCTGGAACCAAAGGGCCAGCACCAGAGAGATGAGGGCTTGTAGGACGGAGGTGCAACCACGGGCAAGGGCAGGCCCATGAGGAGGCAAGGAGAGGACAGTGAGGAGACGACAGGCTCCTGTTGGGGGGGGCCCGGAGAGAGCCAGAGCTCTGTCAGCTGGTGGCTGTGTGTGGTGCCCGTCCTGCCTGTTGCAGCTCCTGCACTACCACACAGCATGAATCACTGACACGCTCAAGTGAGAACGGGGGATGACTCTACAAGCAAATTGTTGAAACAATCTGATACGGGGGAAGACTCATGTTCTGGGCTCCACTCTTAATGAGTGTTTAAGTACATGATATAAATCAAAGAGGCCTGGGGAAAAAAAGGCTCCTTAGCCTACACAGCACTAGTAGATAGCAGCTGGGGTATTGCTTGAAACACCCATCTTCCCCTCTTTTCAAATAAGCAAGTAAATGTTGATTTGAAAAAGAATCGGTAAAAATGAAATCTTACCTTTAAAAAGCTCTGAAGGAAATGTTAACATTCTTCAGCATTTTCAGGGCTTTTAAATAAAGGTTTGACTGACCTAATACCTTATGAGAAAAGGCATTAAGTACCAAACTGCAGAAGAGGTCTAACATTCTGCATCCCAAAAAGCGCAAGATGTGTTCTCACAGCCCAGAAGGGTCTGACGTGGATTTCTTACCGCTCCTCAGCATCCTGGACACTCTCTCTGCTTTGAATTTTCTGCAGATCCCAGGTTTTAGCACATCCTCTTCCCTCTGTGTTGGTCCACAGCACCAAAGGGGCATTTGTGAATGTCCAGGGAAGCACCTGTCTGCCAAGGTGCCTTTGCCTTGAGCTGCACATGGGTTCAGTCCCCTCCTGAGGGGACAGATAGTTTTTTCCAGAAAACAATTTGCATCACCCATATTCACAGAACCTTAGAATGGCATGGTTGTTTTCTGTGAGATTGTTAATTCTTTAAGGTTCACTTTAAGAATAAAAACAGCTTTTTACAGGATTTGTCACTTTAAGAAAATATTAGAGAAAAAAAGTTCCAGCTCCCATTGTTTGCACATTGGGCTGAATTTTGGTTGATTCGTCCCTGGGTGAGTCTGGTCCTAAAATGTGCTGAAGGATTCCTTCCAGAATGTAGGAATTTAATGTATAATACATATTATATACTATTGAAGTAATATATAATATCTGACATATACTATTAATATATTCAATACATTTTAAGAGATATATGTGATAAGTAATATAATCATTCATCATATAACATAATATGCAATATGAATTATACATTTTGCATCATATGTCATATTTTATATTTTAATATATATTGTATATTTATGCATTATTTATATTTCTAGAAGCACAAGTTGTGGAGATTTCTACTTTGATATTTCCTTTAATTTTTTGCCACTTGTACAAGTAATCTCTTTATGAGAATAAATTGTGTTAAGGTGAGGAGAGAATTGATCTATTAAGCTATCCTGTGTTTGTTTCTGCTCTGCTGTCACCTTACACAATTCCACCCCTTGTTGCACCACCTTCATCAGACCTTCCCTGTTTACACAAGCACATGGTCCTCTGTGCAGAAATGTCATAGCCTGTCCCTAGTGCTGCCTACAGTTTTATGGTAAAAACACTCATTTCTGGAGACGCTTTAAGCATTCTGCTACCAATGATCCCTCTGCAATGCTGACCTGTGGAAGCAGCAAACATGCATGGCAGCCAGAGTCCTCTGTTTATTATACTTTTGGGGATCTAAAGTGAAATTTTGTCCTGTTAGACCCAGTCCTCTCTGCTAGCTGGCAATATTCCCCACTAGTTACTCTCCAACAAACAATGTCTGAGATGAAGGTGAAGATGGATTTTTGTTCAAGAGAAGACAGCTGTAAAAATTTCCCAAACACTGCACCGTAACTCTCACACTTTACCAAGAAATTTTATGTCAAAAAGTGCAGGGAACTCTCAGTAGAAAGTTTCCTGAAAGAGAAGAAAATGCTATTCTCCATCAATACTTGGACCTCTGGCCCCCTGAAGAAAAAACAAACAAACAAGCAAAACCAGCAAACACCTTAGCTGGGTTTTCTTACTTTGACTTTATTATAGCTTTTGGAAGCACTTTTCATGTATAGTTATACAAAAGTTTAAGCTTAACATTATCTTGTGGGGAAATTGTAAAGATGAATCAATATGACTTTGAAAGATGCTATTTAATTAGTTTCAGTTGATTAGACAGACATTTGGGTTTATAACAGTGCAGCCTGCTGGGATTAAAGGGCAATAGTATCTAGATATATTTTCTGGTAACAGTTTTGTCCATGTCCGTGTTATAAGCACATCTGCAGATGGCAGCAAAAAAATTAATCTGTGGCAGGTGAATTTACCTATTAAAATGACATATGATACAGCATTCTTCCACCTTATCTAAGAAGTGGTTTGACTGTTTTGTATTCCTGTCCCCTTTGTCCAGGGACTTCCAGAACAAGAGGTGCAAGCAGCACAGTGAGTTGAGGCATTAACAACATAACTCTCATACTCTCTGTGTTACAGCCTTGTGACCCATGAAAGAGACTCAACTTCTACCATTACTCTAATGCAGTTTCTTACACTGAACACTGCTTAGAAATAGTGGTGAGATTATCAAGTACATTATTCTTGAAAAGACCACCAAGATCCTTAGACATGTCTGTGATGTTCAGAGTGACCCAACAGCAGAATACAAAAGAAGATTCAACCTTGAATAAATGAAAGGGTGAAAAGATTCTTTAGCATATCTTCCTTAAACAAAAGCTTTAGTTTTGCCTACCTAATGCTTTCAGAAAGAAAAACACAGTGTTTTCATTTGTGCCCGAGGATTTCCAAATTTAATATGTGGTAGCAGCTGGGAAAATCCAAAAATGCAGCTGCTGCAATTTATAAATTAGTGCAGTCCCCAAAGAAATAAAAGTCAAATGATTTAATAACAAACTACTCTTTGTTGAGTTATCTTACAAAAAGCCTAAAATGTTGTGAGAATGTTATCCAGCACAGTCTTCTTGCAACGCACATGTGGGATGAAAGGCAGGGCTTGGTGGCTTGATCCTTAATCCCAGTTCAGACACGTCACCTTTTTAAACCAGCAGCCTAACAGCAGTGCCAGAGCCTGACCATACATTGCAGTCCTTGCACATGTGAAACTGCCTTTCATTTCAGCAAGAGTTTTACCTGAATCTGAAAGATCAGGTAAAAAAAAACTTTGGCCCCGGTTTAGGAGATGAGCAATTTATAGAGACTACTAAATCACTTTCTAGGTTAAAACAATTAGATTACAATTCTAATAATTGCTTGATTGTGGAGGCTGGAAACATATCATACTTGCCAAGCAGACAAAATGGAATTGAATTTTGAAAGAATAAATGCTTTCAACATCAAAGTTATATTTTAAGACAGGAGCTGTTTTCTAGGAAATCTAGGTTATCATTGACATACAGCAAGTTCCTGGCAGGTGGAATCATTCCTAGTGTACCCTTATCATGAGGCTATCCAGAGTATAGTTCAGCATGCCAATCCTGACATAAAGGTTCTCTCCAACAGGTTTTGAAGGGAATTTTTCACTCATTTGGTCATCAGGGCACAAAATCAATAACAAATATGAGGAAAACCTACTTGCAATTCCGAAGTCCAAAGTCAAGCCTGGGATTTCACTGTCAAAGCCTCCCTTTCTCTGAGATATCTCTTTGCACTACCTTTACTCCTCCCCCATTTTTGAGATGAGTTTTGGGGCCCAAAAGTTACCAGTTCACTGCAGTTACCACAGTTGCTAAAGGCAACGAAGCAGCACCATGCAATTTTTACAGCAGCCTCAAGACCTGCTCAAGAGAATACTAAAGGGATCCAGGAGAAAGTTCTGCCTTAGGAAATGGACTGGATCATAGAATCCTAGGCTGATTTGGGTTGGAAGGGAGGTTAAAGACCACCTAATTTCAAATCAGCCACTATGAACAGCAACATCTTCCACTAGACCAGATTTCTCAAATCCCAAATCCAGCCTGGCTTCAAACACTTGGAGGGCTGGAGAGTCTGCAACTTCTCCGGGCAACCTGTTCCAGTGCCTCACCACTCTCACAGTAAATATTTTTCTTCCTAACTTAAACTTTCTCTCTCACTTTGAAACCATTCCCTTCTGTCCTGTCAATACATAGTCCTTGTGCCTGGCACAACAACTGTGGTCACAGAAGTGACATTGCCAAAAAAACCTGAATAACGTGTGGGAATAAAAATGCATGTTTCAAAAGTAAAGATGGTGGCACTGTAGTGGGTCATGATTTCCCATGATCTCAGTTTTAAAACTGTGGAAGAGGCAACCAAGATACCGCTTCCATAATATTTGAAGAGTCTCTGATACTGTTGGTCCGTTTTCTAATTTTTGCTGATGGAACTGGCAGGGTGTTTCAAATTCACTTCTGTTGCAAAGCTTTGGCATCTGAGCTCCCCATCTTCTGTTGTGCAGACACCTAAAAGAATTTATACGAAGGAAGAGATGTAAATAGTTTCTGAGATCTCAATTAAGGTAATAGAGTGGGTTCAAGGTGAGACAGAGCCTTTCTTTGATCCTCTGCCTTACAGATATTTCACATTTCCCCAGTAAATTTTTCAGCAGTGCAGATTTATTATGAACATTGTAGAGAATGAGAGGCTTTGCATACTGGATGGTTACAGCGTAAAAGAGGGTATCCTGAGAAAAGGCAAGGAGCAGAAAGGGGAAAGAGAATCACCCCCAGTGCTACTTATCTTCCTATAGAAATACCCCACAGCCAAATAGGAAATCAGTGAACAGCAGTGAGAAAAGGAGTGAGATTGACAGAGAAAGAGAGACTTCTGCACTAATCCTCAAAATAAAACCAGCCCAGACCAACGGACCAACCAACCAACGAAACAAAAACCACAATTAAAAAAATTATTATAATCCTCTGGTTGACATTCTTGGTTTTATCTATTCATATGCATCCTGTGGAGAAAAAAAAATATGTCCAGCAACAGCTCAGTTCCAGGACAGGAATTGCCTTGCTGTCCAACATGAAGCATCCTTTCAGACCTCTCACTAGTTATCTGCAGACCCAATACACAGCACTGAGAGAATTGAGCCCTCACTCAATTCTCAGCTGCAGAGACATTTACATCTTAGACCTACATCTGCATGACCTCCTTAGCAGAGCAGATAACCACCCTTAGAGAATATTCTTTTGAAGTGTTCTTCACCATATTTCCAGCAGGGCTATGGCTACAAAGTAGGACAAGAATGAATATTAGTTCATACCGAGGTGTCCAACTCCAAGGCAGTCTTAGGGACAATAACTAACGTCATGAATTTCTAAAGGATTTAGGTAGCAAGTGGCTAAGCTTAGTGAAAAACAGTAAGCTGAGAAGAGAGTCAATAACTAAGGAGGTAATTCATTTGAAATGTCAATAATGTAAGGAGTTTCTGACACTTGAACACTGATGCTTGAACACTGACACTCATACACGTAAGCTCTGTGATTAAAAAAATTAACAATAAGTATACTGCTAATGTTAAAATACAAGGGCAATGATCACTTTTTAAATTCTTAGTCCTGCCCTGACAATAAAAACATTGTACATAATAGTAAGTCAAGCCTTCCATCAGTACTGCAGGCACTGGTGAGGAATGGAAAGCCTTTCTCTCTAGGACTAGAGTAAGGATGGCATCCGGTGTACAGAAAACAGTGTGGTACATTTCTGTACTTCAGTTTACAGATTGATGTTTGTAATTTAGACAAACCTAAGCCTCTTTTACTGGTGAGAAACAGCTCTGACACTACAACAGTACATAACTGCACTACAAGGCAGCTCAACACAGGCAAGGCAGAGCCTCTGGTGTGGCAAGAAAGTGCTGAGATGGCCATGCTACACCTGCAAGAATGAGGCAGCACAAAGGGCTGGTGCATCCATTGGAGTCTGCAGTGCTGGTGTGCAAAACCCTTGCCTGTTTTATGTGGCTGATATTTGGGGCAGTACTTTTCAGATGAGGTATGCTGTAAAGTGTCAGAAAGCATGGTGCAACAACCATTCTCCCACCCACTTGTCCATCCCCAGGGATTTCTGTACAGAGGACCATCATTCAGGACATATTTGCATTCAACTTAATAATCAGTAGCAACAATTTTACTTTTGTCATGTCCTTGAGAAGAAAGGCATTAAACTGCAAACCAAGTAAACACCCTTCCTTTAGAAAATGCAATTTGGACATCATATCCAAATGAATAAATCATTCCTGAAAGGCAGAAGCAATATTAGTGTTGAATTAGTGCTGGATGTTCTTTTGTTAAATTGTATACAATCAAAGTAAGGTGCCAAATTACCAGCTAACTGTCTGGAGGTCGATTTTTAAATTCATGGATGAGCTAATGCATTTGTGCCACTGATCATAAAGGGAGGTGTTCACCTTGCATTAGCCTTGACTCATAACTATAAATCCACAATGCTACCAGAAATAGATGTCCTATTTCTTGTCATTGATCTGCAAGCCATAATTTAAACATTTACATGTCCTAATGTTGAGCCTTCCAATTGCGTGAAACATGTCTCTCCAGGGAATGCTCTCCATGAGGAGAGGGACTGTAAAAATAAGAGCATCTTCGGTAAAAACTGGGAACCTTTGACACCTTGAAGTTTATCAAAAGTCTCATAAGTCAAGAAGAGTCAAAACTGAAAGATAAAAGGATATTTATAAGGGTTAAATGAGGACATAACAGAAGTAAAATAAGCATATGCTAGATTATAGTGTTGGTGGGCAAACAAAATTAGAAGTGAAATAATTCTGCATGATTTTTAAGCAATGAAGCTGTAGGAATTGCTATAAAATTACCTCACGTATTGTCTTATTTTTCAGGAGAGCTAATATTGTTCCAGTAGAGTCATTCATTAATAGAAAAATCAGGCAAATGTTGTTTCATTTGAAATAATACAATGTGTTTCCCTGACACTGACATGTTAAAAACAATACATATGGGAAATGAATGAGTCACCAGTTATGAAAAGATGTATCATTCAGGAGAAATGAAGCACATGGCAAATTTAAAGTGGTTTTAAGGCCATAGTATGAGCAGACATAATTTGTAAGGGAGATGGGAGAGTGCATAGATTAATTTCCAGGCATATTTGTATATTTCATAAATGCACAAGCAAACTTCTTGACTGTTACTTGTGAAGCGCTCCCTTTCCTAAAGTGTGGAGCTTTCTTAGATAGCTAATTAAACCATTGCAATGTGAATGTCCAAGCACCAAAGTACCTGAATATCGATGTGAGTCTCGAGAGCTTTTGAATTTTTAATTTAACTGGATTTGTTCAGATCACAGTTCAGAGAGCTGATGGTACAATAAGACTGAGAAACCCTACAAGAAGTTCACTGCCGTATTATAGTGAATTTTAAATCTTATCATTTTTATATTAATTTGCATATTTACTGCTTCTTAAAATTTCATTCTTTATATAACCTGCAGTTGCTTGCTGAGTTCTGTTGAGGCCTTTAAATGAGTCTCATAAATAGATAATGATAGAATTTTTGAAAGTGTTGTGAAATTCAATAAGATTTTATGCTCTTTCATCATGACTCCAGTTATGAACATCAGTGCTGCACATCTAATACCTACCTGACTTCATTTTTTCAGTTTGTCTTTTGAAATAGTGAAAAATCAGTAGAACAAAACTCTGTTTTCTTGTTCAGATATATCTTTAATAGCCTGTAATTTTTAATAAAATTACTTTTTTATTACTCTTTAATTCTGGATTCCTGCAACTTTTATACAATTCCATGCAAACAAACAAAAAAGCAAACAAAAGAAGAAGAAGAAGAAATGTCTGTGTATTTAATGATGCTTCAATTGTCCAAGTGGCCCTAGTCTACATTTAAATGCCTCTCTTAATGTCTTCAGGTGTACATGCATATGTAAACTTGGTGTGTTTAAGTTTTCTACTAAACTGGGCAAATATTGCACCATTTTTATTGTAGGAAGGAATAAATCACCGTTGCTGCTCCTACTTTCTAATGTGAGCTCCAGGGGTGCTCCCTTGGCAGTGGTCTTGGGGAGCCCTGCAAGCTGAGGAACCTGCAGGATCGTGTCCTTCCTCATCTCCACACCTGGGCTCCACCTGATGAAAAGTCAGCCTCAAGAAACAAAGGAGCTTTGAGGACATGGATTTCATCCACATCTCCTGGGGCCAGGAAACCCCACCCAGGACAAGAAAGCACACCCGAGCCCCAGAGCTCCAGTGGAGTCAACAGAAGCATTTCTCAGTTCAGGTCAGGAAAGCCAAAGCTTATTCGGACATAGACTCAAATATCGCTGCTGGCCATGTTTGTAAGTAGTACATGACATATTGATGCTGTTTGGCATGACCTGTGCTCGTACTTCCTAGAAAAGTTTTATGATCCTAGTATAACCTTAAGGGAAGCAGAGAGGTTTTAGTACTTTTGGATTGATCAATTATTTAATGAATAAAGCAAATTTTCTGACCTTGCTCTTAGTTGTAAAGAAAGAAAATTTCTTTGATTGTTACTTGATGCCTCTATTAATACTCTTTGGGCTCTTGTATATCATATAAAATTGAATATCATGTTTTTATAAAGGAAAATTTGATCCTGTTTTACAAAAGCTTCTGTGAACTTTTCTATTGTTTTGGAAGCGATTGTTTTGGATATCCTAAAACATACATTCTTGTCTGGGACTGTTGAAAATATTCTGCAGCAGAGAGAGAGGCCTAAGTTGCCCTGACACAGAACTTCATGTGAGTTTCAGATGTCTAGAATTTCTTTAAAATCAAAATACGGAGTTCTATCTGTCTTCTTATCAGCCTTTTTAAAAGCTCTTCTTATTCTACTTATTCCCTGTAATTCTCCAGACACTTGTATTAATTGTTTAAAACTGTAACTTCAGTGTTTTATACAATATTTCAAAAGGCAAGAAAAAATTTGCTGTAATTACTTTTGAGTTTGCCCCCCTTTATTTCACTGGCAGTCCACGTTCTAGCTTTGAGGCCAAGAAGAGAAAAGCTCCTCACCCATCTTGCTTTGATTATAATTTCAAGCATATTTATAATTTCTTTATTTGACTGGCATCAAATTTAGGTGTGGTGCCTTCTCCCACCAGATACTGAATGTCTCCAAACTGTTCCATAGCATCCTGAGACAACATTGTGATGTGCTGAACCCCACTTAATGAGAATAATCTTTTCCCCCTATATCCATGTGAAGTTTTTGTCAAGCTTGCAACCACCACCTCTTGTCCTTCCACCTTTGGAAAGCATCCAAGTCTCCTTTCCTACAAGGTCCCTCGGAAAAACAGTTAAATTCTTCTTTTTGCCTTCTCTTTTGCAGGCTGAGCAAGTTAAGGCCCCTCAATGTCCCTCCACTCATCATGCCTTTCCCAGTGATCCTTCCACACACTCTCTTCTGCTTATTGATGTCCTTCATGAATGAGGAAGACAAAAGCTGACAGAGAATCCCCCCAAACCTGTGCAAATGCCAAGTGAAAGGCAATAAACACTTCCTGGCTATATTCTTGCTAATACAGCCCAGTCTCTGCTAGTCTTCATCATGATGCTGCCTCATGTTCAGCCTGCTGTATACCAGGTTCTCCCAGTCTTTTTGGGCAAAGCTGTTCCTTAGTACCTTGCTCACTCCCTGCAGAGTTATATGGAGTATTCCTGTCCCAGGTGCAGGAATTTGTATTTTAATTTGTTGAATTTCATAGCTTTTTCAGCTGATTCTTCTGTTACGGTTCTCGTGAATGGCAACTCTACTCACCATCATGTAAAGATCTCTTTCCAGCCTGG
This sequence comes from Hirundo rustica, assembly GCF_015227805.2. NCBI lineage: Eukaryota > Metazoa > Chordata > Aves > Passeriformes > Hirundinidae > Hirundo > Hirundo rustica. The sequence continues at coordinate 86,623,589 of NC_053451.1, forward strand.
TGCCATCTGCTAACTCAGTGAGTGTTCTCTCCTTTTGAGGGTACAGAATTTTTATGGAGACCATCAGCACTCAGTCTCAGTATCAACTGCCATTAACTAGTGCCTAATATCTCCCATTTCCTGCCAAAAATATCTTACAGGTTTGATATCAGACTTCTAATATTCAAACAATTCCTTCTTTGATGGTGTGCACGTATGACAAATATCTTGAGTGCTCATTCAGGTAAATTTGAAACACCATGGCATTGATATATGCAGGTCCAGACTGGCTTTGGATGCTTCCAGCAGTGTGTTTGTCTCCCCAAGTTCATTTAGGAGAGAAATTCTGTGATTTAGGAGAACTCGCTGTTAAAAATAATGATTTTCTTGCCTCTTCCTTTGCTTAATGCTTGTTTGTTTCACCTTGTCTTATCCTGAACATTTTGTTTTCCCTTTTGTTTTTGCATCTTCAAGTTTCCATTCAGCTACATAGCCTAATGTATTCAAAATACATCTCTGTGCCCAGGGAACACAAGAATAAACTAAGAAAGAGAGTGACACCTTCAATAGCTTCTGAGAATTTTTTTGTCTCATTGCTGACAAGATCTGCAACAAAGTTCAAGGATCTTTCAAATGTGCTAGCTGAATACTCGAAGTTCTGGTATAACCACACAGCAGCTCTTACTGCAGAGTTGTGTTTCCCAAAAAATCTCCTCTTTTAGCCAGACATGAATTTAAATTTAAAGAAACTTAAATAATCTTTAAATAACAATTAATTGGCTATGAAATTTATGCTCCACTTTGGAAACAGAAGGCTCATTTCCTTAAAGGCTACTCAGTACCTCATATTTAATGCTCAGTACATTGCTTATTTAAACAATGACATAACACACCCTACTTGTACACGAAGCTAAATTTCATCAGCTTTGAGGTTCCTTCTGAAAACCACAGTGTCTTGTGATTCCACTGTGACCAATTTGCATGACAGCCTCCAGTTTGGCTTTGTCATTCAGTAAGAATCTGATGTTGAAGTGCTCCCAGATGTAAACATTCTCTGAAATTAGCCATGGCCAGGACTACTATATTTGTATAATAAAATGTAGAGTCCAAACCCACCAAAATCAGACAAACAATGCAGAAGCAAAGTTTCTGGGTTTACACTTTCCAGGCATGGTTTCTGACTACAGCAGCTATCATTCTCTGGGGTGGTACATGAACTACCTTGCTCTTGGCAATTAAATCCCATTCTGTAAAAGGAATACAGAAAATCAGAAGCAAGGTCAGTTCTAAAAACATAAAATATTCATGCAAAAACAATGGTGGGGTTTCCAAGGCACTAATTTTTGTGCATTTGCCAGCAAAGCACATGTATGGTAATGCATGGCTATCCATGGAGGCTCAAGAATTGATAGAAAGGCCTGAGGATAATGCTGCATCTGCACTAAATACATGTCTGGATCATATGGCTGTTCCTGCTAATATTTTATACCAACAGGGAATTCTGATACCAGAAGCCAAACATGGATTCAGGGTCAAGAGCAATAATGAATCCAAAGGACGCCCAGCAACAAAAGTGGCTCAGAAACCCAGGCAGCAAAAATTATAAATAAGATGATTACACAGTTCAGATGAAAACACCTGGGCCAAGTGCATGCTTTACACATGCTTTTGTCAACTTGACAAAACCTGCTGCAAGGCAAAAAACAACAGCAAATGGTCCTTTAAGCATTGAATTTGTCATTGCAGTGAGTTGTTTCCTCCTAAAGAGTTTAAAAATAAATTTTCAGAAGATGCCTGAAGTCAGCTGGTCCCCTTTTGTCCAGAAACTCCTATCCGGAAAGGGAGATGTCAATCAGACCATTTTGGCTTTTTAGGTTTTACTTCAAATCCAGCACTTCATGCTCCTGCCAGTAACCATGTCTCAGAGCATACACAAGTGGATACACCAAGTGTGGATACACCAAGTTCAGAAATAGGGAAACTCTATATTACACTATATTACAGTATCCCTGTTGCTACAGCTGTGGGGGATGAACCTGAGAATTGCTGGAGCCAAGCTGAATGGCCTAGAACAGGAGTCCATCAGCTGCCAAGGGACCTGTAAGAAGCTGTTCCAAAAAGGGGGCCACTGCAGCGCAGGAGTGCTTGACACTCTGTTCTTTTGTCTCTGTTTTCCCTTCCATGTCCTCTAGCAGAACTGGATGGAATTGCACTGTTTATTTCCAGGGCAGGTTTACCAGACAGGCAGGGGGAAAAAATGATCAAAATGAATCATACCAATGGTTCATCTCATCACTCCTGGCTGCCCACAGGAGGTTCTGCTTCATATGAGGATGTTAATCGTAGTTCTCCTGCCCTCTCAACACATCATTTTAGGCAAGAGAAAAAAAATAATCTATAATTTTTTTTGCTACCTGGCAATAAATTCTCTCTCCTTTTACTGTGATGCTGTTGAACCCTTTCATAGTTTATGATGTGACTTGATTTACAGAATTCATAATGTCGCTAAATAGATCTGCAGCTCTGACCTATAAATACTGAGGCATGTGGCTTCTTCATTTATAAATGGGGTCGGTGATGAGAGCGAATAGGATGAAGTGTTGTGGGCTGCAGGAGATGTGAACTGAAACGCTATCACTCTGCCTTCCTGATCTAATCTTAATATTTATCACTCTGCTCAAGAGAGGTCTCCTCCTTTCATGATATCTGCATTGCAAAGCTTTTGAATTATTAATGTTTTCCCTGAACAGTCGTACTGCCCTCTTATTTACTATCAGAGGTGGTGAGGATGTATGAAGAGTGTAAAAATTGACCATTGTTGATGGTCTTCCTATTCATTTGAATGGGGAGAAGAAAGCCACACATAAAAGTGTGCTTTCCTGACTTATTTCAGTCTTTGCACAGGAAGTTCTTATTTTTAGTCAAGAAGAAGAGAGAAGTTCTTATTTTTAGTCAAGATTTACTTGTGTTAGACTCTATATTCCTATCAAAGCATGAGGAATGTCTTTATTTCCCAGAAAATGGCCATTGCATCCATCATTTTCAGAAGTAACTACATATTACAGTGGTGGCCTTCTCTTACCTGGTGTTAGTAAGGGGTACTAAATATTTAAGAAATTAATGACAGAAAAGAACTACAAAAATTCTGGCCTTACTGGATTTTTATGCCTGTTGTAAAATCCTTTGGGGACAGGTATTATGTGACAATGTGAAGGGCTGTAAAAGTTTTCCTGCTACTAGCCTAAGAAATGTTAATGATGACTAATGCAGCCATCTCAGACTTGTAATAAATCTTTTATAGTAACCTATACCATTATAGGTTCTTTTTTGGCTACATATTTTCAGTAGTACTTCAACCATCTGCTAACACTGAGGCTTTAGAAAAAGTGGTATGGAAATTGGGTACCATTTAGCAATCTTATGCCAGCAGCTGCTGAACGGAAAAAATACTGCACTCAGTGAGGGGGCAACTAGGCAAACCCCTGCTTTCATATGTTTTGCTCTCTTAAAAACACTGGAACCTGAGAGGTTCAATTCAAACTGCCACCATCCCTGGCAGAACTCTTAACCTCTCTTTTCTGTGGCTCTGTCATGCAGGATGAGCAACAGGATCATTAGATGCCAAATGCAAATTACAGCTTCATTGAAATGGAAACTTGCTGCAGAGGAAGTTCATCTTTCATTCAGGTTGGAAAACACACTTGAGGATAGTTTTCAACACAGAACTAATAGAGCTCATGAGTGTCAGATAGCCCTCAGGGCATTTCCTGTAGGACAGCCACAAGACAGGAGAGAGCCAAGAAATATGTGTATGAGAACTTGGTATCTAGGTAATTTGGAAACAAACCTTCTGTGTCTCCTCTTGATAGTTTCATTCTCTTTTGGAGAACCCATTAAAACTACAGAGGAAGTGAGGAAGGAACAAGATGGTACAAACCTCTTTGAATTGTCTTGAACTGCTCTGTTGTCAAAATTAAGTTAAATGTGTGGAAAGCAACTCTTAGGGCTGACTCTCCAAAGCTTTTCAATAGACAGTGTTTTCTTCCTTTGAAAGACACTTCAGAACCTACACGGTTCTCTGTTTTTTGAGTGCCATATCACTCAAGTTCTGTATTTTCTGACTACATGATAATCGAGAGCTTCCCAGAACTGACAGGCTGTGCTTGGGACTTTCCCAGATCTAATCTTTTTCTCTTTTATCTCCTCCTTCTTCTGGAACTCTGTTGCTGACTGAGAGCAACTTACTACTTCTATAAAAGTATAAGGGATAAAGTGAAATGAAAAGAGGCTTTAAGAGTTTGAGACAGGGGAAAAAGTTTAAGTAAAATAATATCTGAGGTGAAGTACAATCAGGGAGAATGTTATCAATAATTCTTTACAATACAGCTTTTAAATGGAAGCTCATCAGCTAATCAGCCAGGGCTAGCAAAGTGTTCTCTCTACTCAAGTGCCTGAAGTCAGAGGCACCAGTCTGTCAGATTTTCTCATCTGTTAAACAAGAGCAGTGTGTATGTAGCAGCAGTCAGAGGCATCACTGAGGGAGAAGCACTCCAGGGGTTTTCTACCGCTTCCTATCTGGGGTTACAGAACTTGGATTTAAACTGAGCAGATCTCCGTGACCTGCAAAGAAAAATAGAAGTGACACTGTTGAACTCCCTCCCTCTGCCTTTGAATAAATAATGCACTGCTTCAAAATAAGTTGTTTTGGCTTCCCAAGGTGAGAACTTAGACCTGTTGAGCCCACGTGAACTCATAGGGGTAAGGCAGAGGAGTGAAGGTTCCAGCAGCAGTGAAGTTTCCCATCAAGGGACAGAAATAACAAGATATTCCACAAAAGAGTGTTCCTGGAATGAAAGGGTCAGAGTCATAATTCAGACTTTTCCTATGTCTTTGAAATGTCCCCATCTTAAATAACATTGTCAAATATGTCTGGTTGTCTATGATACCAATGCTTGTGTAAAGACATTATTTGAGTAGCAAATTAAATCATAACCAGAAATAATGGAGAGATTGGTGTATCTCATTGAAATACATAGTTTGTCCAAAATGAGCACTGTGGTATTTCAAATCTGGGCTAAATTTTGAATGGATTAATGAGACTCAAGTAAGATATTGGAATTGGTTTTAGAGTTACTTCAGTGGTGCTTAAGTATCTCTTAAACAAGTTAATAAGGAAAGACAAATCACAAATTGAAAGATGATACACACATTCACACTATTTAAATCTGACCAAATTTATGTCTATAGATGAAGATTTAATAATTCAGATTTTTGACATTTTTCATATTTAACTCTAGGAAAAGCCACTTCTGTGCTGATTGCCTTCATTGCATTTCTCCAGTTAGTTACTGTGGAGAGCTAACAGCGGGGTCTGTGTCTGCAAAGGCTCTGTTTTCTCTTCTGGCAAGAAAGATGTGATAGAGTTCATCCCCATTTTGTACACGTGTGCCATGACCCTACTCAAGCATCTTGTGAAGAAAAGCATTATTTAAAATGCATGTTTTCATGCTAAATTTACAGAAAGCCGTGTCCTCTCAATCCTCTGTTAATCCCTACACCTTGGTTACATCTGCCTAAGTGGTCAGCCTTTTACAACACCCCAAAGGATTACAATTACTTGGCTTGTAAACAGATGAAATCAACCAAAAAATTTGCCTTTCCAAGTTTAAAATTAAAAAAAAAAAAAAAAAAAAAATCACAAATGGAGCACAATGAGGACTTCATGTCTTGTGGAATAAAATTTAACTGTCAGAAGCCTCCTGCTGTGTTCATCGGATTTGATGTTTGTTATAGAACATCACTACTCAAAAACCAAGGGATTGGCTTGGCCAATGAAGAAATGAGTTGAAACAAGTAGCATGGCATGCAGACATAAAGAAATGTGAATGAATTTATAGCAATAAAAACAAACTAAAAGGAAAGGAAAGGAGATGGGGCAGAAGTCTTTCAAGCCTTCTCAAACCAAATTGTTTGGTGGGACAGCTCTTACTGTCTAAAGTTGTCACTTCATCTCCCTGGTGGGTAGGGAATGAGTGTGGCTATGGACATCCCTTGAGAAAGGCCCTGAAGGGTTTTGTCAGGAGGTACCACACCCCACTTGAACTGGCAGTTTTAGGCCACCTGACATCCCCAGACAAGATATTTTGGTACACCTGAGATCTGTCCCAGAGGTTGCTAGAGCAAGAATAACATTGTAGGAACAGGGCTTGCTCATCTCGCATAAGAATTAGAGCTGACACTGGGGCAGGGCTACAGCTGGGACTTCTTGTTGGCTGCACCTACACTACAAAATCTTGTTTGGTCTCAGAAATGGTCTTCAGCTCCTCACTAAATGGTGTGGAGCGACTCAGAACAGAGTGCCATGGAGGCCCCTCCAGAGTAGAACAGCTGTGTCCATGTTATAAAGCACACATCCAGGGTGTGTGGGGTATCTATTTAGCCATCAGGATTCAGTGGGTTTTATGTACAGTTTATTGCAGATGCAAATTTCCCAAGTGATGTGGGCTTTGTTTTGGCATGAATCCTGGGTATGTAGTGTTTGTCCTGGAATGTGGTATGGGAGTAGCTGCACACTGGGAGGTCCAAAAATTGCTACGATGGTGTTGAAGTTGGCTGTGCAGATGGACTACATCCTCCATGCTGCCCACTGGGAGTAGTTCCTGAGCTGGACTTCCCTCAGAAGCAAACCCAGGTTTTTGTTTTCATTTGTTTTTATTAATCGAAGCACATCAGCTTTCTCCAAAAGAAGGTTTCCAAAAGAAATTAACATTTCTGCAGCATGAGCAATTATACGATCAGTTCAGTGAGGGATGAAATGGGAAACTAAATTGTTAGACAGTGTAGAAGTAGCAGCAATTCTGATATGGCTTCAATAATGCATCTACTACATCTTTCAGTTACTTTCATAACTATAAAAACATTGTCAGTTAACTGTTCCTTGCCCAGTAATACTGTTGGAGTATGAGACCAAGGCTTTTCACACACTAATGTAAGGTCTCCTTCAAAGAAGCACAATAAGGAAAAGCCTGTAAAATCAGATGATTTCCAGCTGTACCCTCCCTGCCTGGGCTAGCCAATGACTTTCTGATTGTCCAGATCAGGACACAACATGGATCTCATTCAGCAAAAAAACTTCACTCTTTAACTGAGGTGCTTTAATAAGGATTCGGGACAAAACAGTTGCAAGCAAAGATTGAGACTGGGAAGGAGGACTCTGAGGCAGTAACAGTGGCATTTTCTATCAGAGGGAAGTTCTTGAAATAGTTTCCCATTAATCAGCTCATGCCATCACTCTGTTATAAATGAAATGGACCAAAATCGATAAATCAAAATTTGAAATTTTATTGAGAGACGAAATGACAGTCTCGGACAGCCACAATTAAAAGGACAGCGTCGAGCCCGGGGTCGCCGCTGGGTGAACACTTGATAACACACTCTGTCAGTCTGTTATCCCCAAGTTCACATTTGTGGTTTGCAGCAGTCTCTTTTTTATACACTGGATCGCGGAGAGAGGCTCGGGATTTCAACGGTCCTTCCTCCAGAGGCACCTTCATTAATCATGCAGGACTCAGTTCCGAGAGTCTGAATAGATCGGTGGAGGAGGACAATGCTGTTAATGGTTGGGTCCAGGTGTGGTGTGGAGATGTTAATTTTTGGCGGAGACGATCTAGATATCGATCTAAGGTAATCATCTGGTTCTCCGGGCGCCTTTTGTTCCCTTTCAAGGATTCCCGGCAACGGCAGTTTCTTGTTCTCCTTTCTGGTAATTCCGATCATGTTTTCCTCGTGTCCCTCCCATGCCTTTTCAGGCTAGAGAAATTCCTTTTTTTTGTTGTGCCACCTTTCCCTGAGCTAATTCACAATATGCTGGTTTGAACAAAACTTAATTTATAACATGCTAGTTTATACAAAACTTATATTTATATGGCTTGTATTACCTTTTATATACTATTAACACGAATTAACTTTAGAACATATATCACAACTCCTATAATATTCGTGATGTAAGAATATTTCCCCTCTTTACTATGTTTCTGGCAAAAGAAATCTTTACTGGTATCTCTTTTTTAAAGCCCAAATATTTGTTACTCTGAAACCAGGAAAGACTGGTTTGCCTCATGAAGCAGAAAAGTATTACTCCTGTCCACTCTGGTGTGACAACCAGTCTGGTTCATTCTCCCAACCACTTGAGCCACACACAAATTTTTCTGTTGTTGAATGGTAATATAATTAACCTAGATTAATTTTCAGGCTAAATGAATTAATAAAGGCAGAAAAAGAAATCTAATAATCTAGTTGATGAAGAGACATGAAATACCTTTGTGAAGAAAAACCTTTCTAATGGTTTTGTCTAAAAATTGTAAAATGTGGTACTGTTATATGTCGGCTGAGAGTTGTGCCAGCCATTACATGGTTTCCAGGCTGCTCTTTCTGTGTTACACCCTTTGTCAAAAAGACTGCACTGAAAGTGCGGGAAGAGCAATATGAAAAAAAGGAGGATATTTAGGAGAAGCATGGAGCTGTACCTGTCCCCCAAAGGAGTCTATGTTTAATGATTGCTGTACAGCAGCACACAAAGCCCTCCTGCTTGTCTGAGGCACAGGCAACATCTTCAGCTGGATAATTAGAGGGCAACATGCTGGCAAAGAGTCTGTGTAATCTATATAACAATAACATTAAGAAAAAAGTCAACATTCTGGGGACTATGCCAGCGATCAGGGCATGATAATTGCTATTATTAAAAGCAAGGCAAATATTGCAGGAAAAGTAGGTCATTCTTCAGGCTGTGCATCCCTGATGCAAATGAAAACAATATAAAGAAGATTGTGTAATGCGATCTAAAGCAGACAAAAGTGCTGCTCTTCCAAGGTTGCTGCAGACCCTTCATTAAATGCCATTGTTTTCATATTCCCCACCAGCAGGAAATGTTTCCACAAACACAGTGAAGCTGTTTCAGTCTGGTACAAGGACTACTGGAGGAGTCTGTTGTAAAAATCCAGTGAGAGGAGCATAATTAAGACCTATTGTGTGCAAGGATGGTTTAAGGAGACTGTGATACTGTACATTTGAGAGTTGGTGAACTTAAGTGCTGGGGTTTTTCTGACAGTAGCTCCAGCACTGAATTTTAACACATGCGGCTTTGCAATTTCAAAGACATTGAGGCTCCAGTCAGTATTTAACATCTGTTTGAGCCACCTGAGAACTGGTTTCTGAGGAAAGGACAAAGCACAATAACAAGAAAACAGAAGGACATTTCCTTGCATCATCTCTAGAAGAACCTGGGCACCACATTGATGATAATCCTGTCTGGCTGGGGACGTCAATTCCCCCCCTTCTCTGCTAACCTCACTCCCACCAGATGTTTCTCTTTGTTGGGGGTTAAGTTTTCCTGTGGAATTTTCCCCCCCCATAAGTTGCTAGGAGACTAAATACTGATGCTTAAAGGGTGCTTGACCCATACAAAAGAGGTAGATCACTTAGTTCAGGGGGAAGGGAAAGGCTCCCGGGAGCTGAGGGTGGGGGGTTCTTTTTCGGCTCTCGGTTTTTCCGAGGAGGAGGACGGTCGGGCGACAGCTAGCTGCGTGGTTTCCACAGTTAACAGAGGGGTTCGGTCCTGAGAATTCTATCATCTGCTGGAGCACCCACGAATTCGGAGCTTTTCGCCTGCCCTGCTGGAGCTGGGTCAGCCCCTGTCCAGCCATCGCGGCTTCTCCAGCACTGCTCACTTTGCCTGCCGGGACACCCCCTGCCTGCCGGGACACCCCACCGTTTCCAGCCTTCAGCACCGGAGTTTCTATCGTTTCAGTTTGGTGCTCTTGGGGTCCCAAGAGATCAGACTGCCCGGGGCTTGTGAGACAAAGCCCCTCGGGGTTCTTGGTTCTGTTTATTATTATTATTATTATTATTATTATTATTATTATTATTATTATTGTGATATATGTGCTAAAGTTAATTCGTGTTATCAAATTATAAAGAGTAAATGTTCACTGTATAAATATGAGTGTTAAAGATTTGTTCAAACTAATATGGGTAAAAGTAAAATGGAAAAACCAAAATAAAAGAATTTCCTCAACTCGGGAAGCACGGGAGGGACACGAGGAAAGTATGATTGGAATTACCAGAAAGGGGGCCAAGAAACTATCGCTGCCGGGAATCCCTGAAAGGATACAAAGGACAACGGAAAACGGAGATACAAGTCCGGAGACCAAGATAATCACTTCAGATGGATATCTCTACTCGTCTCTGTCGAAATTAACATATCCACGACACACCCGGGCTCGGCCATCAGCTGCATTGTTCCACCCTACCGGTCCATTCAAACTCCCGATACCGGGACTTGCATGATTAATGAAGACGCCTCGGAGGGAAAAACGTCAGAATCCCGGACTTCACTCCACGATCTAGTGTATAAAAAGGGGCGGCTGGAGACCGAAGTTGTGAACTTGGGGGGATAACAGACTGGCAGAGTCTGATATCCGTGTTCACCCAGCGGCGATCCCGGGCTCGACGCTGTCCTTTTAATTGTGGCTTTCTGAGACTGATATTTTGTCTCACAATAAAATTCTAAATTTCTGATAAATCGAATCTGGTCGATTTTATTTATAACAATTATTATTATTATTGCTGTTGTTTATCTGTCCTGTTATATTTACTAGTAAAGGACTGTTATTCCTTTCCCCATAGCTCTGACTGAAAAGTTGGGTTTTTTAATCTTCCAGATTATAATAACACGGAGGGAAGGGATTTGAATTCCCCATTCCTAGAGAGGCCCGCCTCTCCCTAGCAGATACCTGTCTTTTCAAACCAAGACACCCTTGCACAGAACTTGCCTAACTTTTACAAAGAGATTGCTGTGTCCCCACATCTCAGCCATTGTAATTTCGTCTTCTTTTGCCCTTCCTATCTTCCCCAAAACTGTCTCACTGGCTTCTTCCCCTTGCAAATCTACTTTTGGTCTGACCCCTAGAGGCAAGTAATGTCCCCACAATGTGCCGATGCTGAAGTTTATAAAACTTGCTGGATACAGTCGTTCTCACCATGAAGCTCCTTGTGTCATGAGCCTCACTTCTCCTTCCATGCCTTTTGGATGCCCCTGTTTCTCTGCTGCCTTAACCTGGGCTGAGGATTGCACGCTCAGTGCTGAGCAGGGACTCTGACCTGACAGCACTCTGTGGGACAGATCTGTGTGAATTCCAATGAAGAAAAAAAAAAAAAAAAATGCACAAACTTATAAAGTTATTTGAAATATTTATTGTAACTTTTCAGTATAAGGATCTAAAATTTTCAAAATCCCTACTTTTACTTGCATTCCCATGCCACTGCAAAATTAAATCTGCATTGAATGCAAGGCTACAAAAATTTGGCTTTTAAAGGGAGGGGTTATACTTAAGTCTAAATTGCATTCATTTGAAGGAATTCGCTCACTGTAAGCTCTTCTCCTCTTAATTGTAAAGATTCATTGATATCCATGGACTCTTTCACTCTGTATCCAACTTTAATTTTTTTTACATTTATAATTTACCTAACAAAGTGATAGGAGTCACAAGCAAGATCCAAAGTGTACAGATGTTTTACCTCAATAATTAGGATAGCAAAGTCATACTTCTGTGAAAAAAAATGGGCTTGATTTAGTTAGCATCCTGTAATGAAACGATTTAGATAATCAATTCAAATTAGGGCATGGAGTTTCTTTGGTAATCTACTGCGTTATTAACCTTAACAATATCAGTGTTTGAAGTTTTCTTTTTCCTGCTATCAAACTCAGCTTATTAGTGTCCAAGGTAAAAGTCACAAGTGTGCCTGATACTGAGAAATGTATTAATGTTTGTAATTAAACACAACAACTGTGCACCACAATGTGAGGGAATTGGGAAGTTGACTAAAATTTAGAGACAGACTGCAAGAATGAATATATCCCTCAAAGACTTTTCCTAAAGGTCTGCTTGTTCTTATTTGGCTTTAGCACACTGAACTAACAGCAATTTAAAAAGTATGAAAATAGTTAATAATTGCAATTATTTTGGTTATACTTGTGTAAATTATATATGTTGCAATGCCCTACAGAAGAAGGCAGCAGTATGCAGAACTTGACAGCGGTAGATCAGTATCTTGGGTTACCCTCGGCTGGCTGCTGGATGTCACACAGCCACTCTTCCAATCCCCCTGTCCAAGGGCACAGGGTTGAGATGAAGGGCACCCACACATCTGCTGCAGCGTGGGGTCCTGGCAGGCTGCACTCCGTGCTCCATGTACCGTGCACATGATCCAGCATGGCTATCTGTGGGCTGCAAGGGAATCTCTGCACCAGTGCCTGGGAGACCTTATCCCTTCCTTTTTCTCTTGCCTCAGTGTCTACAGACCTGTTTAATTTAATTCCTGTCCTATATTCTTGTTAGATACAGTGCAATGGTTTTCATGACCATCCGTGCTTCCTCTAGCAGTCATACACCGCCTATCTTCTGCTTATGACTTAGAAAAGGTCTGAAATATACTACCTTCTGCTGTTTTTTCATAATTATTCCTGACTCTGCTGAGTATTTAGGACAAATCGATTTCACTGTGGGAATAGTTGTCCTTTTAACTCATCTTCCCTATTAAATCTTATAAATCTTAGAGTGAAATAAACACTGATAGGATGATAGTCTCTGCAAGAAAGACTATTCAGAAGTGTTACTACACTAAACATGAAAATTTAGTTATTTTCACTACTTAGAGTTGTACTAACAGGCTAAGGCCAGGCAAAAAAAGAAGGCAAATCAATTAAAATGGGGCCACTGAAGAGGATAGTTTCAGGGCATCAAACCTGATGCCCCTCATTACTCTGCCAAAAGAATCTCACAAGTCCCATGCAGAGCCTCATAATCAATGTTGTAATTAGAAATTACCTCCAAAAGACTGAGAATATATCTACATCTCTCAGCAAACCATTTTATGATATTGCCTCTACCTTTCCACTTTCATCCATTTGAATTCCATGAGCTGCTACAAGTCTTCTTTCTACTCAGTATGGCTTTTCCAAAAGAGTATTATGTTTCAGCACAGGTATTTGCAGCAGGTGATTAAGCGTCCTCATGTTGTACCTCTTACTATCTAACTGCATTTCATTTGCTCCTATTTCAATTCTTCCATATAACCTACCTCTGCATGCTATACAATTTTTACAATGTCTTTGCCAACTTAGAGACACAAATTATTTGGTCTAGGGACTGTCAATTGATCATCCATTCTGTCACTGAGGACTGCTGTTCTGAATCCAAGTCATATCTTGTACTCCACTTCTCAGTGGTCGTCTTCTGCAACATCCCAAGCTTTCTTTAACATCATTCTGCTCCTTACCATTTTTTCCTTACTTAAATCCTCACTTTCTGAAGACCCCTTTTGCACAAGTGATCAATTTCAATTACACTTGACATGAATTTATTGACCCAGGTTATCCTAGTATTTTTAAGATAGCTGAAAAGCAAGATGGACGTATCCAGAGATGTAGAATACAGAACAATTTTGTAAGAGTCACACTTCTTCTCAGTAGAAAAGTAACATGCTGGATGAATAGGCCAGAGAACTTCTGTATTTTTGAAGACAAAATTCCTGCATCTCCCATTTGCTGTCAGCTCTGTACTCAGTAGAAGCTGCATCTATCACAATATTTTCAGTGCATACTGTGAGGTGTGACAAACTGATTAATAGTGTATACAAGTTGTTGTGTCTGTCAGTGATTGAAGCGTAATCAGGATTCTCTTACGTCCTCTTTAAGCTGATTATCTTCGTGGGAGCAGCTATAGTCAAGAAAAAATCCTCCCTGTTGAGGAGTTTTCTGCCTTCTCAGCAGAAGATGCTGCTCTTCAGCACTGCAGTCCAGCACAACCCTTGGTGAAGGATGTGGGCAGTTTTCCCTGTAACAATGTTTAATGGAGTAGTGTAAGGCCCCAATCAACTTGCTCAGTGAGACTTTTGAAAGGGCTTACAACGGTTCATGTACTCTTAGAGTCTGCTCTTCAAGTTTTGCTTGAAGGAAGCAAATACTTCAAGAAAAATATCTAGTACACAAGGATCCTTTCATTCTAACAGCTGAAGATCTTTTTGCTCCACTCTAGGCAGGATATACTGTGGAAAAAGAACAGTATGGAGGCCACCAGAGAGCTTCAATTCAAAACAAGCACAAACGTACAAGCAAAACACCTACTTCACACAGAAGCAGCATGACAAGCTGTACCTTTGGCACACAAAAAAACCTTTCAATGGTTTCTTGCACAGTTACAAATCATTTTCAGCACATATTGGCAGTATATTATTTCTTTTCTGTGCACTGACACTAAGGGCTATTCCTCAAAATGGAACATTTCAGAAAAGCAATAAACTCTTTCCCTGATCTCTGATTTGAAAATCTGAAGAAATCCAAGAAAACTTCATTGGAAGAGACACATCTGCTGAAGTTGAAGTGTCACTATTGCTTCCTCTTTTCTTTCTCTTCTTTCAAAACACAAGTCAAACCTACTCCCATTTAGCATCTTCTAATTTAAGTTGGAGGGGTTTTTTTCCAAAGTCTATTACAAAATAAATGTTCTGTCTTCAACAGTTAGCAGAGAGCACTGGCCAGCTGCCCAGGTAACTAATCAACATGAATTTTTTATCAAGACATACTACAAAGAATATACACTAAGTGCCAGGTTCTATCACTTTTTTTGAAATTCTATCACTACTGAATGAAATTTCTGCCACACATAAGTTTCTTGCTGTTAAACTTTGTCTCAATTGAGAGGATGATAACTAACATCAATTATTTTGAGACTCTTGCAAGGAAATATTTTGCAAATGCAAATATCCTCATGGAAGAAATGCTGTAAGGTTATCTTCACTTATTGCTACTCTACCCTTCAGATGAGCAGAAAAGAGTTCTAGTTTAATTGCACAGCAACACAGCCAGAAATAGACACAGAAAGTGACATCTGCACCAGAATTTCTCAGCTAGTTTGAAAATTTCTAACCAGTGCTTAGTACCACAAGTGGTTCCCTGCTTGATAACTTAATGCTAGACTACTTTTGCCTGAAGAAAATTTCAGGTGCTTAAGAACAACTAATTCATCTCCTTTGCTCTATTTTGCGTTTCCTTAGCAATCCAGACTACTAAGGATGTTTGTATCACTCTCCAGAGAGTGATATCCTTGAAATGCTTCCAGGTTATGGAGAAAAAGGAATGGGTGCTTTTCTTTTTCCTTTGTCTGGATGTGTGCAGATGCCTCAACTGAGCACCATGTAACTTTTTTACCGCTCCCTCAAAACTGGGTGCATTGGCAAAATGCACATGGCAAGCAGCCTGAACATGCCCTGTTCTAGACCACAGATCTAGTTTTTGTCTTTGCATTTTGCTCAAGAAAAAAAGTTTTCAACAGATCCTTCTTAGTGGCTTCTTCCTTTGCATGATGATCCCTATGAGAAAAGGAATTCATTAATGCCATTAGCTGCATCATATAAGGCTCCCTGACAAGCTACTAAGTACATGGTCCCAAGAGGCATAGTTATGTAGTCCTCAGAAAGGATGCCAGGTGCTCTCTTGAGCTTTGGGGGTCTCCTCAGTTCTCCATCTGCTCCAAAACAATCACTGTGTCTGATGCACACTGAAGATTTAGACATACGAGGAGTCTGTTGGATCACTGAATTTGTAACAAGACTTACACTGTTATTGCACATAACCCATTGCTATTTTCTTCCCAAAATTAAGTTGTTAGACTTTTTTAGCAGGCAATACTCTACATCAGAGCATACTAGCACATCTGTGTTGATATGTGAAGTTAGTCAGACAAAAAATTTCATAGAATAATACCCAAACACTTAATTCCCTTCTGCAAATCTCCTTGTGGAGCTCTGCTGTCAGATTCTGCTTCTCCTCCAAGCCCCTGCTCTGCTCCCCAATGAGAAATCACATTTTGTTTGGATAGCAGACTTTTTTTCCTCAAGGTGCGCCAAAGCCACTGACTTGCACTTCGATAGCTGATGAGAGCAGCGTGCCCACTGGCTCCCGAGGATTGCAGCTGTTTGTACTCTTCACTGCTCAGACTCAAATGCGCCTACGGGACCTCAAGGAAAAATGTGCATCTGAATATCTGAGGCTGTGTTGTACAATATGTTGTGTAATTTCAACCCTGTGGTATGCCGGCTTCCCTAGGAGGTTTCTTAATGCAGTCTTATTGCTCGATATCCTCTGCCTTGCAAGGTGGCTGCCTTGCTCGTAGCTCACTGGGGAGGGGGCAAAGCAAAGCCACTTGAAAACAAACACTGCTCATCCTTACGGGGAGAGGAAGAAGAGAGTAAACAAAGACAGCGCTGGCAGAATGACAGGAGGGATCAGGCAGCCTCTTCTCTTTCAGAGGCATTGGCAGCCCCCATTGGCCAGGCTGAAAATGCTACCTGGTCCATCCAGCTGTGTCTACACCGTTTAGTTGCCCTCAGTGGGGACAGCATCCAACACCTTCTGTGTACGAGCTGAATAGGGCAGCTTGTCCAAGTGTGACCTCATAGAAATGGGGATCATTTTGAGGAGGCCAGAAATGTCATAATGGCATCATCCCAAATGTTTTAATTCCATGGACAGAGAAAAAGAGAATGTGTGTAAGGTAGACAGGGTTATTCCATGCTGCTGCTGCTGGTTAAAAACATGTTTTGAATCAATGTTTCACTGCAGGATGTTGCCTCCATAATGTACCGCATCAATACATCAACAAAGGAGACTAAGTCTGATACTTCAGTGTTCCATAAATTATCCTCCCATCCCCAGCTGTAGAATTTATTGATTAGCAGGATGGGTATCTGGGAGGAGAAATATACAGCTCTCAGGAAGTTTTTGCCCAGTGTTTACAGAATATGCAGAAAACAAATTTCTTATTTCCTTTTAGAGGAGCATGTGCTGTGTCTGGGAAAGAGAAGCAGCCTCGGATCTTTCTTCCCCCAGTCCCCGTTGTGCTGCCATCTCTGCAGAGGCACATTTCCCATCCCCATGGAAACAGGATGAGGAACGCAATGCCTCTCTGCAGAGGACCCTCTCAATAAAGCTGCCCAGAGGTTTTGAATTCTCACAACCCAGGCAGTGACACTTTAGGATCTGAGCTTCTCTTGGACACCTGGACCAGCTCCTCCCAGCAGTTTTCCTCCCCAGAACCCCACATTTTTCTCTTCCAGAAGTCCCACTGCAGGACAGAAGGCAGCTATCATTTTTCCTATGAAACAATGGGGATACCTGTTTGCAGCCTCGACTACCTGTTACCTAATAATATTTTTCCCCCTGGATATTTTTGTCTAATCCAGGGCCTGAGAGGGATAATGTTTTCCATCAGGTCTGAAGAAAATAGCACAAAACTGTAAAACTTGGATGGTACTCTTTAAAAATGTCTCAGAACAAATTAAATTAAATAAACTGGATTATTGAAATCCTGTTTCAGGACTTCATTGTTCAGGAGAAGGTGGATCCGCTGGTCAGATTCTGCCATTTGGGAAAGATTAAATCAGTTGTGTGGGAGAAAAAGCAGAGAAAATTTGTGGTCAAGGAAGAAATAGGGTGACGCAGATTTCAGGCCAGTGCCATGCTACACGGTGATGGACTTTCCTGGTGAAAATGTAAATTAAGAAAAAAAACCAAACCAAACCACAAACAAAACAAAAAAACCCAACCAACCAACCAAACAAACAAACAAAAACCCCACCACTCTCAAGGAAGAAGAATCCCCTTTAATACTACCTGGTTATCAGCATTTTATTCAGAGATTTTCTTAACTTTTCGTATGACCACAAATCATTTTAGTACAGAGTACTGCTTTTCTGGACTTGCAGTGTCTACACAACTGTTCACAGAAATGCTGTGCTTTCTCCTTCCAGAAGATACAATATCTGCCAGCTATCAGGTTTCTCATCCTGGTACCTGGGGCCAAACAGCTGATGATTAAAATCTTTCAACAACATGCATTCTGAGCAAAGAAAAGTCAGTCATGATTGCTTCAAAACTCCACTTTCCCCTAGGTGAAATCAGGTTTTAAGATTATTTTCCAGAAGATTGGAATTGGATGTCTTTTCCAATTAGTAAATCAACTACTACATGGATTAAGAGAATTAATAAGTGGAGGTTATCAGTGTGGAATAAAAAGATAGTTAAGGGATATTTATAAAAGATATCTATAGTGAAGTAGTTTTGAAGTAATTTCTGATGCAGGAAACCCTTTTCTATAAATGAAAAGAACACACATTTTATTCGTGTCTCTTTAGAGACCATGCATATAACACAAATAAAAAGTATAGTCAAAAGTCAAAAAATGAGCAAATTCCAAACAAGCTTTTTTTTATTATTATGAGATTGGTAGCTAACAAACAGCAAAATTATTTAGGGTATTAGATGAAATGGTTTCATTGAAATAACTGAAAGTAGCATCTTACAACTTATTAATTTTCAAAATATTTTGTCCTTCCATATTTAAATTTATAGTATCCATTTCAGGCTTTTATGGAGATTGACACATTTAATATTTAATGTTCATAATATTTTAATTGACCAAAATTTACTGGAGAAGTCATAACTTAGTAAGACAGGCAAATTTCCAGCTGCTTTAGTAATAATTAGTATCCTTTTTATTTTTTTTAGCAAAATATTTGGTCCCATTATGTCCTCTTGAAATATAAATCTAATTTGAAACAGCACCAATTTAATATAGTTCATGGTGCACTTTCATGTATTTTACTTGCTTCAATTATTAACTTTGCTAAATGGCCATATGGAAAGTACCTTCTAATGTACTGTTAATTCCCTGATTTTGTATCATAATACATGTTCTCAGCAAAAAAGAGGAAGTTACATCAGCTTCTATCATAATGCCACTTTGTTCTTACTCAACTATTTTCATTGCAGAGACAGAAAATCCACCAGCTGGTGTAACTCTTCATGCTTTGAGGGTCTCAGTAATCATCCAGCTCAAATTCCTATTTGTGCATCTTTGCAGACTGCAGACAAAGAATAATAAATTGTTTTACCCCATCTCATCCTCTAACCCCGACACTGATCTGCGGCACCAACCCAACTTGTGCAGCAACAGGTAAGTTAAACCTGATCTTTGTCAAAAACATCCCTCAGGGAAAATCAAGGGCTTTCAAAAAGACTCTTCTGCCTGTTTCATCTTTGCATGAACTTCTAAGGAAATGGATACAGTACTGTGTATGATGGTCACACCAAAGTCAATTTTGGTTCATGAGTGATGTCCACTTTCTAATTCCACTTCAAATATACTGAGGCAACATAAACCACAATTTTCAGTTTATTCAATTCATGCCTGATGAATTTCTTAAAGAATATAGCTATGATTTTTAACAACTCTGCAAATATGAAAGAAGATAATGTATATTCATTTTATTATTTTCTATGGAATTTGACGCAGGAAGCTGTCCCTGTGCTCCCAAGCAGAGGAATCTTACATCAGCTCAGATGCTTGCTCTGCGTGCCAAGGCAGTATTTCATGCTCCTGCCCTGGTCAATGCCTCACAGAGAACAGAAGAAAGGTTGATGTCTCCTCTCTGTTCCAGTCCATTTTTCCTTTCTGACTGTTTGCCAGAGGAAAAGGGAACATTATGACTTTTCTAACTACTCCAAACTACTTGGATTCCCTGTTGCCTTGAAAGCAAAGACCCTTGAAAAACAAAACTTCAGCTGAACTTCTACTGCTGAGGGGCTCACAGGTCACAGCTTTAGATAAGTCCCATCTTGCTCATTTTTCTCTCTCTCCTCCCCTGAGCTGCACCTGCATCTTCCCACTAATAAATCAGAAGGCAAATACTCTGCCTTAGATTTTATCAGAATGTGCACAACTGAGTGCGAGGGCAAGAGGAATCTGCCAGAGTTGGTTCTGTTGCTTTATGTATGTTCTCTGTTAATTTCATCCTGTTTTGGAGTTCCGTGGGTTAAAAATAAGCTAAACCATCACCTGCTGTGCACATCTGAAAGCAGCTTTAGCATACTCAAGGTCAAGGCTATAAAGTATAAATATCCTGCAATATTTACCTTATTTTTCGATCTGCATCCCTATAGTATCCCCAGAATAAATAAAAAAGATGTGTTTTTCTGAACTGTAACCACTGCTGCTTTTTCTTTTCATTAAAGCTGCATATCTATGTATTTTCTTCCCAGCAACAGTGTCTGAACAGGACTTACAATTTACCTTCACTTTTCTACAGCACAGAAAGGACTGTCACTGCTTAAGAGCTAAAAATGACAATGCTATTGCAGACTCCAGCCATTATTATTATTTGCAGTGGAATGTGGTTTTCATTTTTGCTGCCTTTTAAGATATGAGCTATTTCTCTGAATATATATGCAGGCACATGTTGTCTCGGAGGAAGAAAACAAACACAACCAACTGCTCAGATCCAACAGTTTAACTGAAAGGTGTTGGTTGGTTTATTAACAAACAGTTCCCGTGGCCCCAGTCCCAAACATCGATCACCCTCACATTCCCACCTGCGCTGCTGTGATTTTTCGTGGCCATTTAGAGACCATGCTGTGCTGGGAGGAGGCTGCGTGCAGGCTACTTTCTGCTGACCACAGCAGGGAGGTGCAGGAGCTGAGGAGTCAGGATGTGCTGGTTTTCACAGTTCCTCCAGTGGGGCAGTAATTTCTGGCAAAGAGCAAGGCCACAGGAGGGTGGCAGCTTCACCCATTAATGCCCAGAACTTGGCCACAGACACAACAGCCTTTTGAGGGGTGTTTAAATTCTGGCTCCTGAGAAGAAACTTGCATCAAAACAGGGCTTGAGGTGCACTGAGAATTTACCGAACCTAACTTTCCTTTTATCTCAGCAATGCTTAGCCATGACCTCCAGAGAATGAGGTAAGCAGAGCAATTGAAAGACAGAACAACATTTTGGATAATGCTGCAAATTACAGTTTGTAGCAACCTACAATCTGATTAGCAAGTGCCTAATCTCTAGCACAGGAGAAATTCCAGCATAAAACTATCTGTATGCTCAAGTACCCTGCTTAATTTGAGTCTTGGTGACTATTTTCTTCCTATTGATTGATATGTATCCTGAAATTTTCTTGTCACACTGTGGGACAAAAACACAGAAACTAAACCAGCTCACAGAAGGTTCATGTCCCTTTTCTAATCATCACTGTGTCAGGACCATAGCAGTGATTTTATCTGACAACTTAGTTAATCAATTAACTTCCAGATTTCTATATCTGTAAAAAAAGTTCTCAATATAAGTCATTGTCAATATTTTAAATCTGTTTGTTGAAGTGAAAGCATGGAGTTATCTCATGCTCTCCCACTTACCTAAAGACTGGGGCACCCAAATTGCTGTTGTACCAGTTATGTGTAATCATTCATAGTAATTAATATCATCAAACTCTAGTCAGCTGGGAGCTCTTTTTAATATAATGCACCATGAGTCAGGGTCACTATTCAATAGCAGAAAGGAAACCCTGTGGAAGTGTCTCTCTCTACAATGACAGCGGAAAGAGTTGGAATACCACTTTAGATACTTTATGTTTAAACATCTTAAACAAACAAGACTATGAAGACTTAAACCACACTCCCCTGGATGGTTTCATTAGTGAGCTGTATTTCTAAATCACTAAGTTTTTACATTTCTAAATCATGCATTCTGTCTTCCTCCATTCTGAAAATAGTAGGAATTTTATTCTGAGTCCTATTGAACTAATGGGAAATTAACGAAAAGCCCCAAACGCTTTTTTTTCTTTCTTTTTCTTTCTTTCTTTCTTTCTTTCTTTCTTTCTTTCTTTCTTTCTTTCTTTCTTTCTTTCTTTCTTTCTCCCTTTCTTTCTTTCTTTCTCCCTTTCTTTCTTTCTTTCTCCCTTTCTTTCTTTCTTTCTTTCTTTCTTTCTTTCACTTGTTGTAAGGGTTATGGCTGGAAAACAGCAATCAAGTGCAAAATTCATTACCTGTTTTTAGACAATAAGGTGTCTATAATATCGGTATCTACATGCGAGTTGGTTTTTAAGACTTTGTTACAGTTAGACTTCAGATTAATACAGATAAAGCAAAACAAGGTTAGCATTGGTGTCAGCTGAATATCCAAGCTATGTAATTGTCCAGCCTATGTAGTATTTCCCCACGAGACTAGATGATTGCCAATGGCAAAAGTAAAAGAGTCTGCTCTCTGGCTTCGGGTGGGATTTTACAGCTTTTATTCTCAAGTCCTGCCCTGCTTGGATGGACTGTCCCAATGGTTCACCAATGCCAGAGAGACCTTACCCCTCCCCTGTTGTGGCTTTTTCCCCCAGGAGGCAGGGCCCAGAGGCACCACCCAATAAGGGAGAAGCGGGAGGGGAACAGAGTTAAGTTACATTTCGGTGTGGGGGATGGGCACTGCTGGGCAAGGACAGATCACATGATACATAGAAAAAACATGACAAATCCGATGAAATATAAACCCAATTAATGCATTACAACATTTCCCCTTTTCTTATTAAATTAAGGAGGAGGAAGGCTTGGTTCGTGGGAGATGCTCAGAGTTTGGACCTTGACTACCTTTAAAGTTACAAAAGAAAAATGACTTTAAGTGCAAACTGTTTAGAAAGACACTGTCAAGGAATAATGATAATTAGAAGGAGAAGGTTCGGCGCTTTCTCCTCCTCCAGGCAGCACTGGCCACTTGTGGGCCCTCTGCAGGGGGTTTTGCAGTTTTGGGGATGAAAGGTTTCACCCACTCGGCTGGCACCCACTTGAGATCTGGGAGAGTGGAGACATAGGCGTACCCATGACCCCAGGTGACCTGATCATGAGGACTTTTTGTTTCTCTGGTTGCTGGATCCTTTACTATCATATCCGGTGACTTTTGCTGAAAGGCAGAACTGGTTAAAGCCAGATTATTTAGTTTAACATTTACATTTTCTAGTTTTTTTGAAAAATTCCCTTTGGACCTTTGAGACCTCCCGCCCCCATTGTCCCGAAAGTCCAGAAATTGCTTCTTTAAAGGGCATTGAGATGCCCAATGTCCAGCCTGATCGCACAGAGACACCCTGTTCCTCTCTTGGGCGGTGGCCGTGGCACAGGTACAGGAGGCACAGTGTCTGCAGCTGCAGCTTTTTGTGGCGGCTTGACTCTGGAACTGTGGTTTTGATGAGCTTTTATGAAGGGAATCTTCCTGGCACACATCTGGAGCATGTCACGTAAAGCTGGAGCTGGTTCTATAGACAGGCTGAGGATAGCTGCCTTGCACTGTTCATCTGCAGCGGCCAGAGCCATCTCCTCCAGGACCTGTTCCTGGGTTCCCTTATTCTTAACCTGTAACTCGACAGCTCGGGTTAATCGCTCCACAAATGTTACTAAAGGTTCTGATGGAAGCTGCTTTATTTTACTGTAAGGTTGGAAAGACTTATCGGGCTGGGTTGCTAATTGAATGGCAGATTCTTATTATCAACAGCCGTTTCAGGATTTTGCCAAAGCTCAGGAAGCAAATATTTTTGGAGGTCAAAGGGAACTGTAGTATTCCTTCTTAAATTTGCTTTTAAACAGTTGCAAAAGTATTCTCTTTCATATTTAAACTTGGCCTGAGCTTTGCATAAACCCTGAATCGCTTGCTGGGTGAAGGGGTCCCAATTACTGTGGACAGCACCCCCTCTTTTTGATTGTTGATATGTGACAGGGGTAGCAGAAAAGCTGGGATCGCTTCCTGCTTCCGGGTTCCCGGCTCCAACCCCCCCCCCCCCTCCAGGGCGCGGGAACTGGGGCTGTGGGTGGGGACACCGTGGGAACCAGGGGCAGGGAGGGGCTGGAGGCTTGAGTCACATGGGGAGGAGTCGGAGGGTGGAGGTTTGAGGGTAGGGGGCAGAGCCAGAGGAGAGGGCAGTGCCGGGCAGTGCAGGGGGCAGCACCGAAGGGGAGGAGGGGTCTGGGGAGAAGAAGGAATTGCAGGAAGGAGGGACAGAGAAAGGGAGAGACTCCTCATGGCTGGGGAGCACATGGCTTCGGCCATTTTAGACAAAGGACTCACCTCCATCTTGTGACCCCCCCACCTGGGGACCACCGAGATGGGAGGTTTGAGCACTTGGACTGCCTGCAAAGGTACAAGCTGGGGAAAATTCACAAAGAACTGGCTTTTTTTCCTTTTTATTTTGCTTTTGCAATGCAAACTTAATTTTTAAGCTATAAAAAGCAAAATTTGCATCTTCTTTATTATTAGAGGAGCCAGATTCAACTATTTGTTTTGTTATAGCCTCCCAAAATTCTGGGGAGCTTATTTGCTCTAATGATAAATGTAGAAACTGAGAAAACAACCACAGAGTTTTTTTTTTCAGCTGTTTCTTTGAATAATGGGTCTCGCCATCATCCAAGGCATTTAAAATGTGGTAATAGACTCTTTTGTGAGACACAGACAGCCTTGCACCCATTTTTGGCTCAGATTTTGAATTTCTGTGTCCTGTTTATTGTGACTGAGAAACTGAAAGGAAAAAAAACCTCGCTGGAGAGAAAAAAAAGCCAAAAGGGGAAACAGTTTCCTTTTCCACCCCCCATGGCTGCCAAAAGAAGCCTGCTATTAAGGCACTTTGAAGGTTTGCTCTGAAAGCAAAAACCTTCCCTGAAAGAGAAAAAACCCTTTTCCCTGAGGAACCCCACCTCTGAAAAAGATTTTCCCTTAGAAAACCGAAAGTGGTACTCACCAAAATTCCAGCGTTCCTTTCCTTTCTTTCCCAATCACTCCTTTTGCCTGAGACTGACCCTTTTTGGTGCAAAAAGAGCTTCCAGTCTCGGTTCCCAGGGTCATATTTCCATGAACATGTGGTCAACTTCCCTGGGAGCAGCCTGCCATTCAGGGGGCTTCTTCGCAGCACTCCGATGGGGTTTTTGAGTCCAAAGGAGAAAACTGCAGCCCTGGCCTGTAGAATCCTGTGTTTTGGAGACTCCACAGCGAACGCCAAGCCTGACGGGTCTGTCTCTGCGTGGGTGGGCTACGTTTCGTGACTCACGTACCTGTGTGAGATTCCTCGGCCACGTGCTCCCCAAGTGGTTCTTCCAGCTTTTTGGGAACCTTTTGTGGCTTCGAGCCGCACGTTGCGCACCAGTTGCTGTATTCCCCACGAGACTAGATGACCACCAATGGCAAAAGTAAAAGAGTCTGCTCTCTGGCTTCAGGTGGAATTTTACACCTTTTATTCTCAAGTCCTGCCCTGCTTTGCTGGAGACCTTTCCCGATGGCTCACCGATGCCAGGGAGCCCTAGCCACTCCCCTGTTGGGGTCTTTTTCCCCAGGGGCAGAGCCCAGAGGCACTGCCCAATAAGGGAGAAGCGGGAGGGGAACATGGCTGGGTTACATTTCAGTGTGGGGGATGGGCACTGCTGGGCAAGGACAGATATATAGAAAAAACATGACAAATCCGATGAAATATAAACCCAATTAATGCATTACAACAAGCCTAAATAATGGGAAGATTCAATTGCCTAAATATTGATGGCATTTTAGCTGTATCCTGTTTCTGTTTCAAATATGGTTGGACCTCCCAGAAGTCGTTGATGTCTTTGACACCTCAAAACATCTCATATGGTAATACGTGGCACACTGAGGTAAAGAAACCATGGGCCATTGACTTGGGCACCATTGGCTGTGCTGCAAGTTTAGGCACGTATGGACACCCATATGCAAACATCTGAACTTCGATATCTGCAAAATGGAAAAGAACTGCCTCTGTATATGCACAGTAATATACTGCATCATTAAAAAACTTAAATTCAGCTTTATTTCGCTTCTACCTCCAGCCTCCCAAGGTTTCATTTCTGTGTTTGCTTCCTAATCTGTGCTGCACGCAACTCTCAAGGAGGGGGTGGGAGCCAGGTCTCTCCTCCCAAGGACAAGACTGTTGCAGGCTAATTTGTAAGTGGGTGGGGCTGGTGGAGCTACTCAAGCAAATTCAGCCCAATATTTTGTAAATTCAGAGGGTTGGAAAAATAGATTTATAGACTTCAAACCTCAACTCAGCACAGACCAGAGAGAAGTTAATCAGGCAGCATTATGCACGTTATATCTCCAGGCAAGGATTTTGAAAGAAACAAGTAAAGGAACTCACAGAAACTTTTTTTTTCACCCACAAGCCTGTTTCAGAATATAGAATGCTTCAGATGTTAAAAATGTGGTTTCTTTCTTGTCAGTGTGATAACATTAGCTTTAGGTTCCTTCCTGCTGCTGTGTGACAGCTGTTGCAGACATCAGTTGGAATGCATAGAACATAAGTTTGTCATATGAATTTGAGCTAACCAATCTCTCATCTTGCTATAAAACCTAACCTGGTCATCTCCTGTGTAATATATGGTCATTGGAATGATAAAGTTGTTATAACAGCGTCTTGACTAATTGCATCCATCAATAAAGATAGATTCTACACAAAAAAAGGCATAAATTAAAACTATTGATTCCCAAGAAACCAGTCACTTTTAATGAATCATTTATAACAACCTGGTATTCTTCTCTCACAATTTTTAGAAATCTTGTTGCCATAACAACTGGATGTAGCCTTTACACTGTGTGGGCCAAATCCTGTCCATGGTGACACAGATGTAAATTCAGAATAACTTTGCTAAAATGCCTGGGAAAAACAGTGGTGCAAATACAATCTAATGGGGCAGAATGGGACCCTCTATCTCTTTGCGTTAAGATTTTCTTCTGCTGCTTTACCTTGTCAGGAGGACAAGATGTTTTTCTCTTCTACTCTGAATAAGCTTATAACATAGTGGAATAATCAGACATAATGACAGGTTAAACAACAAAGGAATGTTACATTTTAAATACCATATTAACTAAATTTTAAATTTGTATATTAACAGGTTTGTTTAAAAGCCAGAGAAAAGACTAAATAGGAATATATTCTCTCTGTTCAGAGGCTACATCTAAATCATATAACATAATCAATAACTTGTGTAATAAGAAAATATAATGAAGGTAAATCCACACTTGTTTGTCTAAACAGAAGATATACACTCTCACAGAAAAAAATTCATTGAAGGATCCTGGGTCCTATTATATACAGTAGGAACCCGTGCAGTTAAACCCTCTTTTATTTACATGAAACTCCCTTCAAAGACATCATAACAAAATATTCTCAGATTTGTCCCTGTCTTCAAGGAAATACATAGGAATTTTCTGGCATGTCATAGTCTGTGTGTGGATCACTACACCCAAACAAAGCACAGTCTTGGAAGAAAGTGTGGGTTTATTCTATCTGGATTGTTCTACAGAAGCATTTTCCAGGCTACCAACCAAATAACATTTTAATTAATTATAATAATCAGAAACCCAGTTGAACAAGTATTTTGGAACTTGGTAAAGATAAATTTGGTAGACACATACCCTAATGATAATTTTAACACCCATTCCTGTTACAAAACCAAATTATGCCACGAGGCAAATTCTGTAGAAAAGCTGGAGAGAGGGACATGCAGAATTTAAAAGGCAAGGAGTTTTTTACATGCAGTCCACAGAACTAACCAACCTTCAAACTTCTGTGCATTAGAGATATATTTTTCCTTATTAAATTCAAAAAGTATGGAGCTGCCACCCTTGACGATAAATAGCTCGTCACATTTGAAGGCTTTCTCTGGGTGCAAGGAGGCTCAAAGACCTGAAAAACCCAGCAGCAGGAAAGGAGGTGACTCGTTACATTCAGAGCAATCTTAGAATAATGTCATTTTGGAATGTAATTTTGCAAGCAAACCTAATAGCAGGCATTACTAGTGCTCAGATGTCACTCTGAAGATTGATGCATCAACATTGCACAGAGGCAGTACAAGAGCCTCAGAAAAACAGATTAGCAAGGCTTACTGTCCAATGAAAATGTAAGGTCATAAAGTTAAAAAATGCACCTGGCCAGGACATCAGGAGGTCAATTACTTTGTCTATGTGCCCAAAGGCAGGATCATCTCTAACTACATCATTCCAGATAGCTTTTTATTCTGCTTCCATTTAAAGATCTTCAACAAAGACGTTTCACAATTTCCAGCCACTTCATTTCAATGGTTCGTTATCTTTATCATTAGAAGGCTCTGTGGTGCACTTGAGGGTGTGATTTCAGCATGGATAGACGCGTCCGGTTGTGTCCCCGCTCCGGGTGGGAGCTGACCCCCAGCTAGCTCGGGTCAACACAGACACAAAGTTTCCAGTTCGTTTTGGCTTCTCGGCTTGGCAGCTGGACCCAAAGGTGACAGTCAACAGCAGCAGAAGAGAAAAGGCTGGCTCTCAGCTTAGCAGGTTAAAGGATGTTTATTAGCAGAGATCTCCAAGCTCCGAGGCGAGCGGCTGAGAACTTCCAGGCTGAGAACCCAGTGGCTGAGAGCTTCCAGGCTGTGAACTCAGCGGCTGAGAGCTTCCAGGCTGAGAACCCAGCGGCTGAGAGAGCTTGCTCCTCCCTCCCACCCCCTATAAGCGGGGGAGGGTCCCAGGGAGGATACAAAAAGACAACAAATCAGGGATTTCAGGGGGTAACAAGATGTGCCCACCCCCAAGCTTCAGACCACTAAAATCCAGAGCTAAAGGAATTTCCCCCAGGCTACCTATCACCTGAAGCTCTCTGCCGGAGATTTCACAATCCGGGAGGGACCCCGGGAGTGACAGACAATCTGCCCCAGAGAAGGGGGGTTGGGGCAGAGGGGATGTTACATGTCATGTGAGGTAGGGGATGATTGACACAAAACACCTTATTATACAGACAACACAAAAGGGATACAGAATTGGGGATACAGTGAAACGAACCATAACATAAACTTCTTACAAAAATCTAATAAAACAGTTCTGCACCACCACAGATAGACATCTTTACTGCAAGATCAGGCTTTAAGAACAGTGAAACCATCTTGACCCAGGCTGCATTTGCTGAGCTTTGACTGGATGTCCATTAGTAACAACAGAAGCCCACTACAGTTTTGCTGGTGTTAATCAAACCAGCTGATCTGCTGTATTTTTCTCCATCACCTCCTTTACAGTATGGGTTTCATTTTATTTTCTTTGAAGCCATGATGTTTCACAGTTCCCTCTTACAACTGCTGTGGCAAATGGTAAACACTATGGTTTCCAAGCTCTTACCCAGAATTTTTCAGACGGATTCAGAATCAACTGGCAGGTGCCTGACCAGTGCTCTACTGCTCAGTGTGTGTACTAGTGTGTTTGTTTCAGCTTGGCTAGAGTTAATTTTCTTCACAGTGGTTAGTACAGGTTTTCTTTCCCCCAGTCCATGCCTCCAAACAGAAAGAGAACAAGTAAGAAGCTGACAAAATAGTAAGATGAAATAGATTCTTTCATGGTAGACTAATTTCTGTGAGTCTGTGCAATGAGTGTCTCTATAGTGCACCACAAAAGGAAAATTGTATCATTTCATAAAAAAAAAAAAAAAAAAAAAAGTGAACCTAGATTGGGAATCCTACTTCAAAACATTGGATGTTGAAAGGAAACACTAAAGCACAAAATCAAATTTGGTAGAGATATTTGGTTAGAACTGAAATGCCTCCCACTGTGAGATCAGGCCTCTAAAGCAAACTCTGAATATCGAAACAATAGTGAAAGACAAACACAACTTTTTGAAGTCTGGGAGAATGCCTGAATGATGCAGATGGTTGTCATTACCACAGGTATAAATCTCACTGGCAGCAAAATCTCTTCTCGGCATCTTATAACTGTATTGTGGTAGCGTTCAGGCTCCTGTCTGCAGCATCATTTCACCAGACCCAACAAAGAGTGAAGGTAAAGGGCAGTGAGTGGAGAGATTATAATTCAAAATAGTTTCTTAAGAAGCCTGTGTTGGTAGGAGCTTCATGACAGATATGGTAAAAACAAGGTCCGCACATGACATTGCTGGTAAAAGACTGAGAATAGAAACATTGGCTGTGAAGAAAGAAGCCACTGAATCTGTTGAAAAAAATGGAGAAAGCACCCTACTAAGGAAATTTAAAGACTAAATCCATCTAAACACCTTCAACCAGGCTGAAATTCCTAGGTTAGGGGTTTTGACATCTGAGTTTCCTTACATATTCAGTGTGGTCAGGGGGAGGAGAATCATCACTGCAAGGCAACATTGACCTCACATGCCTGGAAGGTACCTCCCCCTTTCATCTTATCTAGAGGAGAGGTAAGGAACTTCTCAACACAGGCACCTCTGTTCCAGTGTGATATGCTCAGGGAACAGAGCCAAATCTGCATCACTGACCAAAAGAATGATTTTATTACAGTGTAAGAACTTTCAGAAGAAGAAAATGGGAAGCGCAACAGAGTTCTCCAAATGGAGCGGAACAACATCGCATGGGCCGTGTGGCATGAGAATGATTCACCATGGGCACACAGGAACAAATGGTTTTTAGCCCAAAAGCTTCCAATGCTTGCTGAATACAACACTTAGTGCAGTGGCACCATTCTTGGATGGTCATTAGGCACTGCTTTCATAAATGTGATGAAGGGAATCTTTATTTTATAACGCTCTTAAAACCAGAACAGATGCCAAATAGGAGTTTTTACATTCTGTAAAGCAGCAGTGAGTAAAATTATGAGATCTATAAATTAGAAGAAATCATCACATTCAAAAACTAAAAATAAAAATGAAAAAAAAGATGCCTGGAAGGGTTTCAAGACATTCTCTAGCCTACCTTCCCTTCCCAAGTCAGGATCTGCTCCTTTTTTTGACATTCCTAAAAAAAGTTTATCTAATACTTACTCTCAAAAACTGCTACTTATAAAGATATCACAACCTCTGGAGACAAGCTGTTTCCAAATTTAACTTGAAATTTCCCTGAAGCAATTTTAAATGGTTCCTTCTAGCCATAAGATCTACACAGATTTCCCTCTTTTTATTCCCATTCTTTTGAAGCCAGTTCCCTATTTCAAGGAACACAAATCTGAGTAAGTCGGTAATATACTAATTTATACTCTTCACAGCCCTACTGAAATTAGTTGCTTCCAACAGTGCAAATCTCAGCATGTAATTAAACCTGTAAAATTCTATCTTAATGCTGAAATAAATGTTCCAAAGATTTCATTCATACAGACCTGCTCTTTATACCCATCTTGATATCCCTAATGTAATTCTCTTACAATTTGTCCACATTTTATAATGTCAAATGATTTATCACTTTCTATCACTTCAATCTAAGTCTTCAGTAATTTTCTATTACAAAAGAATTTCTCTTCATTTTTTTAAAATGACTTTCAGCCGAACTTCCTTATGTGGCCATATGTGTAATTACTATGACTCTTACTGAACCAGCAGCTTACAGATTATTAAGTGGCTTCTTGCTACTCTTGGTGTCATTGGGACTTCTGCCATTGTCTTCAATAAAATCAGGAGTGAAAGAGCTGTATTATTGGATAACTCAAAGCTCTGGTGAGAATTGACACTGGTATAATGACAACAGCTTTTTTTTTTTTTTTTTTTTTTTTAGGATATCTTAATTGGATTAACCAGTCACTTTGTTTTGTGTAATGATTTTATATCTCTGAATGTAATTTGCTATGATTAATAAGAAATGTTTCCTTCTTCAATCAACATCAACAAGAACAGTAAGTAGCTTTCAGTCAAAAGTATAAATTCCAGCTTGCATCTCTTCATGCACCAGGAATCTTTGGGTGAAACAGGGTTAGTGTGAGGACAAAGGAATTCAGTCTGGCAACCTGGAGTGCAAGAAAAAGTAACCCAGTCTATTTCTCTTTCAGGTTTGTGTCTCAGGCACAAACAAAAACTATTCCAAAGGCTGCACCTATGCACCCTCCTCTGGGCAGATGCCAGCTTCACAGGTGTGTCCTTGTGCTGGCTTGAAGGCAAAACCAGTGAGAGACTCCAAGTCAGAAAAAACAATTTAATAGGAGAGAAAAAAAAAAAAAAAAAAGGTAAAATAAAATAAAACACATGCAATATTACAAAAGATCACTGACAGAGTCAGAATACAACCTGACACTGTGGTGGTAGCAGTCCAGATGAAGTGGTCTTGTTGAAGCAGTGTTCCTGCAGAAAGCTCTGGTAGCTCTCATCCTCTGGGAATACAGTGGGTAAGGCTGCCTGTGCTGTCCCAAATCCCAGATTATATCCAGGTGGGAATGCTTGGCTCCTCCCCCTGGGTGGAGCATCTCACAATGGGCTGATATCATTTTATCAGTCTTGCAATGGGTCCTTGATTGCCCATTAAACAGAGATAGCTCCTGGAGGGAGTTATCCATTAGTCATGCAGCAGGGCACTGATGGGCCATTAACAGAAGATAGTCTGGAGGGAGGGGGCAGGGGAAACACTGCCCAGCCTAGTTCCAACAGCTCATGTAGATGGTGATAGAATGCATACTTTGGGCACATCTTACATTGTAACCTAGGACAGTCCTCTTGTAGTTCAATGTAATGCTGCTGTTGTACACCAGCCGGCGGTGGACAAAGGAAGGCTGGTGACAGCATGAAGCTGAGGAGGTTTAGGTTCGATATCAGGAAAAAGGTTGGGCACTGGAACAGGCTCCCCAGGTGTTGTAGTACATTATTTGGGTATTTATTGCATTTCATTTTATATCGGGTTTTGTAATGGTTTCTTCTGTACCGCCCTGGTCCCCTGGAAAATGTATCACAAGGTTTGTCCCTGCTCCTTCTCCCTGCCCATCCTCCCACACTGGAATTTAATCCAACTCTGTTCCACTCCCACCTTGTCCCTGACTGGTGGGTAGCTTGTCCCCGCCTCTAGCCACTTCCCCCTGGGTAAAAGCCCTGGGACCACGTGGGGACCTCTCTCACTCTTGGGACCGGGACTGGGATGGGGACTGGATTGGGTTCCAGACCCTGCGGGGGCAGGACCCCAGAATAAAGCCATGATTCCCTCCGGACCAAGGACAGACTCTTTCCTTTTGCCATCGATGGATGCCTGCTATCTCTAAAGGAAAAGGTTTTCAGCCTCTGGGATCTTTTGGGACCCTGAAGGGAAAAAAATCCTTCCGGCATGGTTTCTTTCTCAAGCTAGACGAGGCAAAAACAGAGCCGGGGCTCTGGGAGAGAGAGAGAGAGACACGTCACCCAGGGAAGTGGTCACAGCACCAGCCTGACAGAGTTCAAGAAGCATTTGGACAACACCCTCAGGCACATGGTGTGATTCTTGAGGTGTCCTGCACAGGGCCAGGAGTTGGACTTGATGATCCTGGTGGGTCCCTTCCACCTCAGAACATACTATGATTCTCAGACATCAGCTGAAATTCAGGTCCATCATAAGACAGCAGGTGAGACACTTCCACTGGCAGTTTCTGGGACAGCACTTGACACAGCTCCAACCTGCCTTAATCATTCTGGCTGATCATTTAATTAGATTAGATTCAATTAATTAGATTTAGGTGCACTGCCCTAAAAATCTAGCCAGGCTTCACCTCTCTCATGAGAACAGAGGAACAGGCAGGAGATTGCCCTTACTATGACGTAACTGCAACTTCCTAAGGAGGAAGTGTCTCTCTTGGAAAGAGAGGACACAGACAGGCTCCACAGGAGGAGGCTGTCAATGACCACATGAGATTCAGTGGCAGGTGCTAATGTTTCATCCATCTGTCAAAATCTAAAGAAACTGCTTTGGACTGGGCTCCTGGACTCAAGTTTTTCCCTAGCATTGAGCTGCGTTAGCAAGGGAAATTCTATTTGTTGACCTAAAGATTAAATACTACTTTATTTTAACTTGATTTTACCACAGAAAAACATGCTCCAGAGCAATGTGAGATCCAGTTTGCATTGCCTTAAGTGAGCCACATACTGGTCAAATACTTTCTAAATCATCAATATGTTATCTCACTTTTCATCCGTAATTTCTTCTGACCAGATTCAGGAATACTTGGCCCAGTCATTTCCCAGACAGTGATCTGGCAAGTGATAAAACACCTTCTTGGTCATCATTTATTCAGATTATGAAAAAAGAAACAATTTAACATTTGCTCAGATTTGGGAATTCTTCAAACAAATTTGCCTGGGTTTCTTGTTCTTATTTTGTTCTCTGTTGAAATAGATCCATTCTAGTATTCGTGACATAGAAAAAATAATCATCCCACCAGTCTTACAACACATAAAAAAATGGAATTCTACATCCCCCTGCTGGAAAGATATTTTGAGTATATGTAAGGCATTACACCACCATCTGATCCTTGCTAACCTGGCAGTTTGGAAAGCAAAATGGACTGATACCTATTGAATTCCTCCACTTTCTCACCTTAGCTACTGCAGAGTCCACCTATGGGAATCCCTTTTGAAGAAAATTGCCTTTTTTACTCACAAAATACACTTGTCAAAAAGCAGAGCACAGGCTTGATACAGATTTTTTTTTTCTTTTTTTTTTTGGTAGGATTTGCAAACTTATGTCTTCACAGGGTAAAAAAGGTAAAAATCAGAGCTACCAAATTAAGGTGATAAAATTGCCTTCAAAATCTTTATGATGGAAGAAACATCCTGTCAAATGACTCCCGTATGCTAAACTGAATTTTATAAACATTTGTTTTTAAATGGCTGCCTGTTAAAAGAATAAGAAAGCTGGGTAGTTTTCCTGGGTTTTTTTCCTCCTCAAAGATACTGGTGTTGCAGGAAATTGTGTTGCTTCTTGTGTAAAGCAAGCTGGGACATCCATCAAGATGAATGTGTTTACGTGCATACCTGGTGGCATAGTTGGAAGTGGTATATTGTAGATATAAAACCCTGATCAAACTTAACAGGCAGGAAGATTTTTTGCAGTAATTGTATTTCTTTGTTCCTTACTAAAATCAGAGCTGCTGCCTGGAAGCATGCAAGTATTTAATTTTGTCACATAATTCCCTCAATTTCAGGCCATGGTAAGTAACACTTTTGGTACATGTCAGCTGTCAATTCCCATTAGAACATCTAGTTATTACATAGTTTAGATGTAGCTGCCTGACGATTACTGCTGTGTGTTGTGAATTCATCACTCCAAAAATGGCAGATGAATTGAATAGTAAGGATTCCGTATGAATTACCTTAACCTGCGAAATGATAATTTCTGAAAGCTTTATCACATTATCAGCTTTTGCTGGAGAGGATTTGCAGAACACATGCTCTAGGCAAGAGCCTTGGTGGAAGGGAGATGAATCTCGTCTGACCAAGTGAAGCGAGACCTCTACAGGTGTTTGGTTTTCTCAGTCCAAAGACCTTTGGAACTCATTCCCTGAAACTCCTAAGCAAAAGAGTCTAAGCTGCAGAGTCAGAGGAGATGGGAGAAAATCCTGACCATACTCCTGAGGGGAGCTGTGCTGTCCTTCCTGGTGCTGATGCCTTGGGAAGGCTGACCCGAAACAGAGACTGGGCAGAGCTAAAGTAGGTATTTATTGAAAGGTCTTTAGGATCCACCTTGGGCAGGACGAGAGCCTGACCAGGGTTACACCCAGGGTGGACTAAGAATGGTCACAAAATGACCAACCAGTCATGATATCTTACATTTTTTTAAGTTTTGGTCCATTTGCATTTTGGGGTTTAACTGTCCAATTACAACTTCCGTTTGTGAGGTCTCATCCTTCTTGTTTTCTGTCTTTAGTCCACCGTTGTTTGTGCTTTTGGACTGAAAGTTGTCCTTGGTCCTCAGCAGGAGAGGATTTGTTTTGTCTACGTACTCTGTGAAGAGAGCTTACTAGCACTTATTCCCCAGGCAGCACAGAATCTGAAAATATGAAAGCTAAAGCTTAAGGCATCAGTGCCACCTTCAGTGCAGCCCTCCTGTTTCCCTGGGGAGCTCAGCTGCAGCATGGAGGATGTACAGGGGGCTGTGAAAGCAAGCAGCCCCCAGACCAGCAGCCGGAAGGTGAGAAGTGTGGTCCAAACACGTACAGAGCTGTTCCTTCCTGCACAGTGCAGCGTGTGCTTGGCTCTGCGGAGGAGCTAATTAAAGGCCAGACGAGCTTTTAAACAGCCAGCTTCATTAGGCTTCTCCATGAGGCACACTGGGACTCGAGTTACTTATTATTATAACTGTTTTGTAGTATGCACCAAGGCCCCAGAGACAGCACAAATAGAAGGAAGCACACAGTCCTACAGTTTTGCAGAACATAATTTCTGATGCTTCTAAGGAGCTCAATCCATCTGCATAGGTAGCAGTCCCTTCTGACAATACTCTTTGCTGCTTGAGCAGCACGGTAGGGTGTAACCTTGATGCAGAATTTTTGTGTTTTGAAAAGCATGCTACCTTTCTCCATTACTGAGACTTATTGATAGAACTAAAAACAACCTGATGAAAAGCATAAACACCATCTAACACACTTTCTGCACCAGTATTCATACAATTTTTCTCTCACATGTATCAACAAGTCTTGCATCACTAAAAATGCTGGGAAATAAATGAGAGGTAAGAGAAGAAAAGTGTTAAATAGGTATTTCTATGACAGACACAGCAATGGAGACGTAGACCTAAAAGCTGCTGATTCTATACAGCTCTTAAGCCTTTAAGAATTTTATCAGCTTCCTGTCTAAATTTCCACAAGATCATTATGTTTTAATATATAAGTACCAATATTTTTCCAGAAATAGTAACTGCAAATAGTAATGCTGCAAAAGGTAAGGGCAAATTAGGAGCTATATTTACTTTTCACAGTAATTACATGTGCCCTGGAAAACCAGGATTCTGAAGTTCCTCATGCACGAACAGGATCAACAGGTTGCTATAGGACACTTTTCAGTCATCAAGTGTAAAAATATTTATTGATGGAACTGCATGCTGGGGACTACTGAAAACTAAATGTTCTGTTACAAATATAAAAGATGAAAAGACAGTACTCCAGGGGAAAGAGAAAGTAGGAAAAAGATATACAAGAAAGAAGAAAACAAATAAAACCTGAGCAAACAAAAAGCAAAGGTTTCTCTTTTTTTCTAAATTTGTTTTTTTCATTGGTATCTCCACAGGCTGCAGAGTGTTGCTATTCCTGTGTGCACACTCTGCCCCAGGAGATATTTGGAATTGCTGTATATATCTGTACATTATTTCTGACTGTCTAGGATGTGGCTGCATCAGGTAGGATTTCATAAGACCACTGTTACAAAAACTCACAGACATTGCATTGGTGTCTGGCTTTCAGGAAGCTGCCCAATCAATCCCTCCTTCACCTACTCATCTGTAAAACAGATGGAATAACTTTGCCCTGGCAATAGTCAGTTTCTCTTTTCTTATGTCATCTGAAATTTTTAGGAAGGTTATTATGAGCACATAGATAAAAGTCCTCTCAAATTTCCCACAAATTTAAATACCAATCAGTA
The DNA here is from genome assembly GCF_015227805.2 of Hirundo rustica. Classification (NCBI taxonomy): domain Eukaryota; kingdom Metazoa; phylum Chordata; class Aves; order Passeriformes; family Hirundinidae; genus Hirundo; species Hirundo rustica. The sequence continues at coordinate 86,660,774 of NC_053451.1, forward strand.
AACAAGGAAAAAATATTACCATAACAAGGTAATTACATTAATTACTTGGTCAGGGCCTGTATTTACAGCTATGCTATACTATATATTACTATGTTCTCACAGGCTGTTCTATTTTTTAATTAGTTTAGCCAAGTAAATCCCCCTACCACACTGATTAATTCCAGATTAATTCCAGAATCAGCTGGGAAAGACCTGCTACGTTATAGAGGCAGACCTATATACAAGATCGGGGGCTCACGCATGTGGACCCAAAGCACAACCTCAGGGACCTGCAGGCATCCCTGGAGCACTCCCTGGAGCACCCCCAGCTAAACTACTGGGGGTGATAGACCAGAGAGCTCTCGATGTCATATGTTACTGTAAAAGGCATAAGAGGATCTTTTCATTTCCTATACTTCACAAAATGCCTGTTTCCGGTCTACTTAGTCTTGCTGCTTCTTTTTTGTGCCATATCTGTATTTCCGACCCCTCTCTCTCAGGCTGTTTTTCAAGCAAGAGCCTGCACTAAGCCAGTGTCAGTGAGAAGTGCAGGAATCTGCTGTTTCCCTACTCATAAAATTTGCATGGCTCTTGCACTGCCAGACGCTGCCTGTGTTTTCAGAGCTGTGAAAGCTAAATCAAAATATTCACTGTAGCGCACTGTGCTAAGCATAGCATAGCATAGCACATTTCACGGTAACAGTTTACCTGGCTGCCTTCTTTCAAAAGGGGGTTGAAACTGTCATTTTTAGAAAGTAACTGCTGATTTGGGTCTATTAGCTCCACCTGAGCACTAACAAACAGCTGTGCTGGCCCACGGTGCTTCTTCAGAGATGCTTGGGTCAGGCATCAAGTTGAGGATAGGTGCTGTGCGGAGGGGACAAAGGATCTGGGCACCCAGTTAGTGCTGTGTCTTTTACCACACAGCGTAAGAGCCAGGTGTGTCTCAAGCTGTTGTTTCCACCAGTCAAATGATAGGCTGCTGGAGGAGTTGAAACTGTTCCATCATGACAAAGAAAGCTGTGTTCTATCCCCATTTATCACTGCATGATGTACCTGCAAGCTTCAGGGTTTCGATCTGCTTGCATATTTCATCATGCAGCAACACTTCTCCAAGCCAGTGCATTGGCCAGTGAATATTTATAATGATACGGTTACTCATCATTCAGAGAGCTCAGTGTTTAATTGTACATGTCTTGAAATTCCATTACTCCATATTCCTGTGGGTCCACTCATTCCAGACCACCCCTTCCAGTACTTTCAATGAAATACTTAAATTCAATGCCATCTATGTCCTGTACTTTTTGATTTAGGTGCTAAGGGTCAGCAACAAAGTTTTTAGCATCTAAATCTAGGACACTATATTTAAGAGTGTCATTTATAAAAAAAAAAAAAACTAGTTAAGTATTCACATAATTGAAAGATGAGGGACATTGAGATGTTGTCGTAGAACTGAGCATCAGTTTCAAGACCTGCTTGAAACTGAAGCGTATGTGGGATACAGGCTTTCACCTTCTAGTGCCTATATGCCCTGAAAGACCCAATCCAGCAGACCTGTTTTGATAGTGTGACACTCAGACACATTAAATGGTGAGCACTTCAGCTAACAAGGCAGGACTTACCCTGAATCTCTTTCTCTCTAATTCAAATATATCATCAGTCAGCTATCAGCTCTCTGAATGATTATTTAAATGAATTATACTGTGATATCCTAATATTTATGCATGCACCCAAAATCTTCTCCTTCAGAAGAGCACAGCAGTGACATGAAAGCTGTCGTAATCAACAAGGGGAGTCAACAGCTAATAACACATGCCACAGCATATCATGTCCCAGAAAGCCATTTTACCCAAAGTACCCAATCCTGTCCAAACATACTCAGTGGCCATTGTTTATACTTCCTGCAGGGATTTAGTAATGGCCTGCATTTATAGGTATCCCTTATATGGTTGTACAAGGGATATAATTTGCAAAATCTATGTTTTTCAAGGTTTTACAGTTTAAACCACTCGAGTGAATTTTCCAAGAAAATGTCATCTACCGTGGCTAAATGATATGTCTAAAATCCAATTAAATAACAGCCTGGCCACACTGTCTTGTTCAAGCCACAGTAAGGAGCAGAATTAATGCTCAAGCAGATCTCATATTATTATGTAGAGGATCAGAGGTCTGTACCTGCTAAAGCTCATGGTATAAAAGTATCTGTAGCCCTTAAAAGTTTGAGTATTTACATTCTAAGGAAAGACATGAAACAACTTCAACTGCAGGGTGGTAAACCTGTTATTCTATTACGCAAAGCATATGGGTGTGTTGTGCCATCCAAACAACCCACACTCATTTCTGTCATCCTTTGGATTTAATGTCGTACGTAAAATCATGACTGTAGCAAAAAGTGTGATAAATCTTGGAAATTTCATATCTCATGACAAAATAGCTTGATCTAGCTGTGGATTGCTTTAAGGGCCCAGTAATCAGAACAGACTGATACCTCAAGCCAGGTCTCCATTGCTTCTAGTTAAAGATTGAAGTGGGAATCCAAACTGCAGCCCACAAAAGGGGGGATAACATGAATCAGGATTATGGTTGGTCATGAGAAGAAAAAACTCAAAGGGAAATTGCATTCTAGACTGACTTTTCAGCTCAGCTGGGAGCAGGAAAGACACAGTTCTGGGAACTTCCCAGCACCTAAGAAGCCCAGGGTAGGGTGCAGAGGCCAGTATGGGCTGACCTGCAAAGCCATGACAATGTTGGAGTAGCACAGAAGATTTCGTATATTAAGCTGAACTCATTAATTTTGCTGTATTTTTTAAACTTTACTTCATAGTAGCAAATTTGTGTTTTCCTATTAGCAAGTCATTTTATCTCTTAATCTTGCTCAATACTAAATCTGTGACATACTAGTGTAACACTGGCTTGATATAACATGCTCTCCCCATTTTTGGAATAATTTTTGTAGAATGGAAAACATTGTCTCTGGCACACTAAATGGAAAGATTCTCAAAAATGTGAAGTGTTACCAACCCTGAAATGCAGGTGTTAGCAAATTTGGAAAGCGTCTTTCTCAGCAGCAGTCACCTTGAGTATCTTAAGGAAAAGGCAAGATAATGAAAGAAATGTATTAGTCACTGTTAGATGAATCTGTGAATCTCTGCAGCTTCCCAATTCTTACTTTCCTAGCTCTGGATTGTTTATAAAACTCACAGAATCACAGAACAGGTCAGGTTGGAAGGGACCTCAATGGGGCACCTGGTCCAGCTTCCCACTCAAGCAGGGTCATCCCAGAGCACAGGGCACAGGTTCGTGTCCTGATGGTTTTTGAATATCCCTAGTGAGGGAGACTCCACGACTCCTCTGTGCAATCTGTTCTCATGTGCAATCACCTGCACAGTAAAGAAGTTCTTCCTCACATTCAGGTGGAATTCCACGTGCCCATCCACTTCCTGTGGAACTTCAGTATCTGCCCATTGACTCTTCTTGTCCTGTTGCTCAGCAGTACTGAGAAGAGCCCGTATCCTTCCTTTTGGCACACCCTCTCTGGATATTTGGAACTGATGAGGTTCCCTCTCATAACCCAGACTGAGAAACTCAAAGAATCACAGAGCATAAAGAGCTATTAAATTAAATTCTTCCTTGGGACATTACTTTTTACCTGAATTCCCAAGGCAATTAGATGTATTTGATCACTGCCTGAGTGCCTGTGTCTCTCCTACTTCCAAAACATTGTCTGAACCTTTTGATCAGTTTCAGACAAATCACACCTGATTAAAAATTCTCAAAATCTCCATGAAAGAAGGTGGCCACCATGAACTCCGTGAGGTCCTTCCTGAAGGAGAAGGATAGCAGAAAGTGGCAGGGCAGGGGAGGAGCCAGCCAGTGCTCAATTCAGGGAATTCCTTTGTGAGAGCACCATGATGCCAATCTTCTCAGGCACCTCTTTGGCCAGTCAGGATATGGGGGGCTGCAGAATAAAAGCCTTTGGTGCTGCTGCTTATAATTCTTCCTATCCTGGTGTTTCATATTTCATTATTATCATTATCTTTTACCTGGACTATTTATATCTCTAGCTATAACCATTTGTTTCCAGTCCCCTGGTTCTTTAAATAAGGCTGTCTAAATGTATTATTGTCATTTTTTGCTATTATTATTTAATTTGTGTGTGTGTGTGTGTGCGTGTGTGTGTGTGTGAGATGCAAGCTGCAGGCATAGCTCTAGCCATTATATGACTGTTTAATTTGAAGTATAAATGTACCTAAAATAGTTTCTCTTTCCTTTCTTTTGGGACTTATGATTTTCTTCTAAATTATGAATGCTTCCAGCCTATTTTTCATTGAAGATGTAATTGACTATCTGAATAACCTCTCAATTTTCTGTCAGTTGGGTTATACAGGAGTTCTGAAGTCTTGCAAAGTGTTTATCCAAGGCTTAATTTACCAATCTGATTTGGCTATCCTTATATAAGGTCAATGGTCAATGGAAAAACTCCCCTTTTTCTGGCTCCTGCTTTCAGACAGAATTAGATATTTTTCAGCAAGGGGAAATATTATACCCTGAATTATATAGGACATGTAAATCATATTTTTAATAGGCTTAGAAATTCATGTGATTTCCCTTGAAATGTTTCTGCACTGGATATATGTTAGGGTCACAACATATTTCAGAAAAGGGGGTCTGCAACATTTCAAAAATTTCTGGAAAGATGCCTTGGCAGAAGTGTCACAGGTATGGGTATGCTATTGTCGTTCAACTGTAAAGGAAAAAGAAAGATTCAGGCAGGTAACAAAATCCAAGAGTATGCCCAAGATAGAGGGTAAGATCAGCCATTTTGTGTCAGGGCAAAGGACTCTCCTTGCTGTGCACATTTATCTCACACTGGATGAAACTGAGAGGAAACGTCCCAAATGAATGAAGCCAAACCTGCACATTCCTCACTATGTGCTTCTCCTAAAATCCCCTGTGCTTAACTGTAAAACTGCTTCTTAGTAAAATGCAGCAGTTGAGAAGAATAATTTTATTTATATCTGTCCTACTTCATAGTCAAATACACAATTCATTATTCAAATATTCCCTGCTCAAGATGAGGTATCACTGAGAAGGAAGAAATGCTGACTAAATAGGTCCACAACTGCATCTGTTTCTTGTGAGCAGCTGGAGGCAGTGAACTGTTATTAATTTTATTATGTACTTTGTAGTTGCCAGAAGCAAGCTGGATGTAAAGCTCTAACTAACAAGGTGTAGGGAGTGGAAATGGCCTCCCTGTTGTTGGCTGTATCTTCTCAGTAAAAGTCTTCTTCCTCTCCCACTTTAATCTGTATGAACAGCACGTGAATATTCCCGTTGTTCCCAGGATGTCAAAACAGTCCCAACTCTGGAATCCTCTCCCATGAACCCACATGGCTGAGCCACCAAGTGTTGCAATGCATTAATATTGTGTTTCATCGGATTTGTAATCACGTGGTTTGTCCTTACTCAGCTGTAACCCAACTCTGTTCCCTGCCCACTTCTCCCTGATTGGGTGGTGTCTTGTCCCTGCCTCTGGGCCCTGCCCCCTGGAAAAAACGCTCCAACGTGGGCGGGGCCTCACTCTCTCTGGCACCGGTGAGCCATCGGGAAGATCTCCAGCCAAGCAGGGCACTACTCAAGAATAAAAGCTGTAATATCCCACCCAATGAAAGAGAGCAGACTCTTTTCCTTTTGCCATCAGCGGTTGTCCAGTCTCATATAGAAATACAACAACCAAGACCACACATCAAATGTTGCAGGAGTGGCAACCTACCACTCCTCTCGGTTCTCGCTTTCCTCAGATAAAATCCACAGTCATTCCAGTGGTCTTTCTTATCATCAAGAGCATGAGGTTCATACTTCAGAGACAATCTCTATGGTATTAAAATCTTTGGCGTACCACCATCAGTGATTTTATGCCCATGATGAATGGCCTTGTGATGCATTTAGAGATATTTGGGATGCACAACAGGCCCTTGAAGTGAAAAGGTGACAGTAAATGCCAATTTTCTTCTGGTCTTATTTCAGACCCAATGGACTATGTGGTGGATTGGAGTCAATGAAGCATTCTGGAGATTTATACAAATCATGTTGCCTATGCAGAAATAGGACATGTAAAATTTTCACCTCCTAATGAATATATAATCTAAAAACTTTTGGGTTTGTAACTTACTCATTTTGATCAAATGATCCATTTAAATAAAAAAAAAAAAAGAAGGAACACTGCCAATTCCTTCAATGACAGTTTGGAAGCACAGTTTGGCACTTGAATTTGAAAGCCACTGTATTAGTCCAAAGTCACAGAACTGAAGACATTAAAAGGTGTCCTACAAAGGTGTCCTAAAAAGCACACAGAATTTAATCTATTTTTGGTCTATTTTTCTCACAATTGTAAATAGCTAAAGACACACAAAGACATACAGTTAATCTCATTATTTTACACTCTTGTGCATTGAATTCCTACATTTTGTGAGAGAATGTATACAAGCAAAACCTCTGAGCCAATGTTTTGATAATTTCATCACTTTCAATGGAATGAAGCTGCTGGAGTGAAATAATCATGGCACTCACATCACATTTTGAAAAGAGCTATTTTCCTTTTCGTTCTGAACAGTAAAACATGTTGTTCAGCCCATAATCACCATCAGCATCAGAATTTCAACCTTTCTTGAAACAATAGCAAGCAGCAAGAGAAAGAACTCCAAATAAATTTAGTAGTAGAATACAGGTATGTGTCTCACCATGGAGCTTGAATTAATTCAATTCTTTCCCCACGTCAGCAAGCAGTTTGGGGCTATTGGCAAGCAAGATGGAAGAGAAGAAAATGCCAAGTACAGCAGTACTTCTAGGTTAGCAACAGTGACAGATATTAGCACAGAAAAGTATGACATTTCTGCAATGAGACTACTGGGGCTAGTGACAGAGGGGTGAGGGTGAAGCAACACCCTGCCCCCTTTCCAAAAAACTGCTTGCATTAGGGACCAGGCTTAGGAGCAGACAATTTGTCTATGTATGATGTTTCATGACTAACACCAAAAAAGTTACTTTGCAAGAAACTGTGCTATTAAGGAGTTTAACTAGTAATCCTGTTCATGGAATATCCAGAAGCAGCTCACAATGACCTCTGATTTATTTGTTGTTAGAATTTACACATCTTGTTGCAAGTCTTTTTAGTCCTCTGGATTGATTCAGTCCAACATTGAAACTGCTTTAGTGACAAATCATACAGGATTGCTCTTGTACCTGATTGGATTGGCACAACTCATAATTAAGAGAAGGTTTTACAGAGTTTACAGAAAATCTTGAAGGGGTTCAGGCTTTCAAGGAGTTGTGCAATAAATGATGCCCTAAGGTCTTCTTACCGCTCATGCTGCTTCCCCAAAGGGGCACTGCCTAGTGCCTGCCAAAGAGATGTCTCTGTGGTCAGCAACCAGCAAGATCAATCCCCACAGGATCCTTGTCCCTCAGTGGAAACACATCCTTTACAGGAAGTTCTCAGCTTCCCACAGCAGATACTATGTGAAGTGTTCTCGCACACTTGCAGAGCAATTTTCCCCTCTCTAATTACAATGACTATACCCTCACTAGATTCAGAGTGTTTCCAAGCTCCTAGGACAAGATTAGCCAGACAAAGTGAAGTTGTGTGAAATGAAATGGTCCCAGACTGGGATGAATGGAAGGTAGGATTTGGGATGGACACTAGTGAATGTGCAGACCTGCAGCTAGGCCTAGGTACACCCTGTATGACTTCCTTGTTACAAATCTGGGTATAAAGATAGAGTATTGAGCTTAACTTAGCCAATGAAAAATCAAAATTAGGTTATTAAAGGAAAAAGCATCTAATGCACTTTAGAGATCATTGATTATCAAATTCTTTTGGAATGTGCATTTTAAATTTAAATATTATCTGAGATGAAGAATTTTGTTTGGGCCAGCTCTGTGGTAGGAGGCATTGTCAGGACATGAAGGGCTTATCAAATAGTCCACTTGCCTGCATTATGTCTGCAAAATCTGACAAAGTTACATAATAATTTTGGTAAATGTATCTATTCAGGATTTATGGGTATTAAGCAACCTGGATTCTATCCCCTCCATCTGAGTTTTGGTACAATCACGGTCAGAAATTCCCATTTTTTTCCATTTGGAACATGATTAGTTTCAGCTTCTTGCTGATCATCAGTGGATGAACAATCCCTACAGCACCTGCAATTGTTTATTAATGGAGATACTTGCCACACTTGATAAAATCATCTCTCAAACTACTATTAAAAAAATAAATAAATTGAACTTCTGAAATCCCTTGCTGTAGGAAGCAGGCTTCCTAGATTTCTGGATTTTTTCCAATGCTCTTTCCTAAACCCTCTCTAAACTCCTCCCTTCCTTGCCTAAAGATAACCATGACACTTGTTAAAATAATGAGATCTCTTTTTCTTCCATACCATAGACATAATACCATTTTTTAAGTCAGAAAGAATTTAGTTGAGTCAAATTTTTCTCCTTTTTCAAAATCCATGGATTAAAAGTCATCAGTGCATTGAGGCTTCAGCTGAAAAAATATAAGAAATTAATAAAAAATTAGAGGGTTGCTATAATTCTAAAACTGGGTGTTGCATTCCCTAAAAGAAGGAGATGTAAATGAAAAAAAATTTTGCAATCTGATACTCATCCCGGCTTCTCAGGCATATTTTAGGCAGCAAAGAATGGATATTTCTCATCTCACTTACTAAGTGAGCCTGCTTCCTCCAGAGGGACTCTTTTATGTCCTAAGAAAAACTGTGTCAGTTCCCAGATGTTCTCCAAATGTTTGACACAAAAGGGTAAACTAAGGACAGAGATCTTGCTGTAAATTACTTTTTTCTCTCTTTAGTGGATTTAAATGAGATGTTTATTATCGCCTTAACATTCTTACAGTGGTTTAGTTCTGTATAATAGCAAAGCCATACTAAGTTAATTAAAAGAGCTATAAAGTCTGAAAGAAGCCAGCAGGTTTCTATGGGTTGCTGATCAAAGGGAAAGTGGTTCTTTTTTAAGTGTTTTTTTCTTGGTCCTTTAGAAACACTACATCTCTCTAATCACCTACAGTCTTGCTATGACGACAAAATTACATAAACCAAATAACTTGATACAAAATAAGGTTGAAAATGGAATTCACCAAAATAGGGGAAAAAAAAAAATCTACTTCAGAAAATCAGACCAGTAATTTATAAGAGCAAGCACAGATCAGTCTAGAACAATAATATTCTGTAATCACAGCACTTCAACGACCTAGTTTAAGAATGAGTAACAAAGGACAGAAATTATGTGGATCAATAATTCACTTGAGTGGTAGTAATGCATTCATGTAATAATGTAGTTTGAGTCAATGAGATGAAGCTATGGCTATACAGTACTTGGAACTGAGGGAGTTCTGTGCCAGGGTTATACCCCAATTAGTTGTCAAGTTAACGTGCACGTAGATATTTTTAATGTTCAGACCAGTGAACTATTTGACTCTAATCATACAATTACTTTACAAGCACATAATGGATTCTTGTTTGTGTCTGTAAAGAATGGCAATATTAATATGATCTATATTCTGAAGGAAAAGAGAGCAAAATATTTATTCTTCTCCATAATGCCTAAAGAAACTTTTTAAAAACACATATATGCTCTGGAAATATATTTTACTCTAAATGTTTCAAATCACCTAACTCATTACTCTTCCTGTCCAAGTATAAATGGATTTCTGAAGCAGGGGCATTTTTTCTGGGAGAGGGAGAAAGAGAAAGTTGTAATTTGCCGTGCATATTAACAATGGACACAAAGAAAAAAGGGAAATTTTCTTAGCTTCCTATAACATTTCCTGAAAAAAATTATTGTATTTTAAAAGTACTATTAAAGTGTATCCCAAGATAAGCTATAGAAAGAAAACCCACTGACTTCTGAATTTTCATTTTCATATCTTAACGCAGATACAACATTGTGTCTGTCTCACCTACAAACCTTTTTACACAGGTATTTTAGTAAACACATAGGACATTTCATTAAAAGTGCTTGTGTCAGGTAAACTGAAACTTTGTAGAGAGATCATAATTTGAAAAGTGTTCAGTGGGAAGATTCTGAGGTACAGAAATACAGAAAAGAAAACACTGTGTTAAATCTATGAATCTGACTTATATAATCTAAAAAAAGGCCAGCCATGTTTTGACACTCTGGATGTCTACTGGTTTTCTGATAAGGAACTAAGAGAAATATGAAAGTCTGAAGACCCTTCAAGAGCAAGAGAGAATGATCAGCCTCTATGCACTTTTTATTTTGGATTCATTAGCAATTATAAAATGCTTTGCTACTGAAACCCCTCAGTAATGAACATTTTTGATGTGCCATATCAATAGGGCAGGACAGCTGAAAGGTGATACATTTGACATAAAAATTACATGGCCTTTTGTATTTTCTGTTAAGAACCAGAGTCAATTTGACTCTAGCACAGACTTCTTCCAATGTAAATCTATTTTAAGTCAGAGAGTGAGAAACAGAATTTAGGTAGAGAGAAATTTTTCAAATATTTTTTCCCAGTAAACATAGCCCTGTTTTGCAGCAATTTGACCTGACAAATTAGGCTGATTTTTGCTGATGAACTCCATTTCTGCAAACATTCACCAAATTATTTATGCAAAATCAATCAGCATTTGGTGTCTTTGCACACTGTTCACTTCATTCTTTTCCCACACACTCAAATGGGGACAACATGATATAAAACCCTCACTGACTCTACACTGGAGTACCTCTCAAAAAGGTAAAAAAAGTTTGATTAGCAAAAGGAATAACAAGCTATGATTAGTGAATCTATTTCTTTTTCTGCATGATTATCATTGATGGCAAAAGGAAATGGAGGCCATACCAAAAGCAACCCAAATACCTACAATGAAGATAATTTTAGAAAGCACTTGAAAATAACAAATATTTAATCTGGAGTTAAGAGGATGATCTGAAGAATTCAGAAATATTCTTAAGCTTGGTACTGGTGTCTTTAATGAGTTTAGATCTGTTAATCTATTTCAGACTTTGGACTGATTAAGGACAGTGATTGAAAAAATACCTTGAGACTAGAGTGCACTGGCTGAATATTAAGCCAAGCTCCTGCCATGAATGACACAGTCTTGAGTATATCTTAAAGCTTTTGGCTGCATTAGACAGAAAACACATACTGAAATGGAGATGTTCTGGAGTAATTTATGAATATAGTGTTTTGATCTACATAAAAAAGTGTTCACTCCAAGAGTACAAGAGGGTTGTCAGGAGAAACAAGCAGTGAGATAAGGAGAATGGCTAGAAGTAAGACATAAATCCAGTGAATGTTCATGGGCTTTCAAATCATTGACTTTAAAATTTTTGTTTCCTCAAAGAACAGGCTACAGTAACAGTTTCTCCAGAAAGACCAAATTTTTCAAATTCACTGTAAGGAAAAGAGCTCTATTATGAGTAGTAAAGGTGAAAAGGTAAAGGAAATTGTTCAAGCAGGGTGCAGAAAGATACTTGTTCATGCTCCAGAAAATTAACTGGTATTTGTAAAATCTTTGGATATTTATCAGTTCTCTAGTATCATATACATACAATCATACACCTAGCTACCATCTGAAATCCTCCTCTTTCCAGTTGCTCACCTTCTGGGTGATCATGGCTAATGCCCGCACTGCTCTGCAGCTGAGAGTAACATTATGTGAATATCCCAGGTACAGTAAAAACACACACCTGTCCTTGAGATGCCTTGGGGGAGGCAGAAAAGCAGCTACCCTGGGTCCCAGGTACAAGGCTACCAAGATGAACTGGGGACATTCTACAAAATCCTAAAATTCCTGCTTAAGACCTAAGTTTTGAAAAATGCATGTGTAGTCTTGAGTTTAGAAGTTAGACTTACAGCTTCATTTTTTTGGAGAACAGCAAAGCCATTAAAAGAGGCACTGTTGAAAGAAAGGATAAAGAACTTCCTATCCAAAGCTCTTAAATTCTTCCCAGGCAAGCAAGCGACTCGCCTCTATAGCTAAGAGAGGTGGCATTTTGCTATTGTGACTTATGCCAGTAGTGGGAACTTAGCCAGGGGCAGCAGGGAAAATAGTTGCCAAATTTGAAATTCTCCATACCTAATAATAAATAAATGCTCCATATATTACACAAATGTTCTTTCTGGAAAATGTCTTCCCCTTTCAGTCAAACTGCACAAAAATATCCTTGCAATAAATATCATAGACCTTGCTATAAAATCTGTAAGGAAAGCCCCCTCCCCAAATCTGTCTATGGACTTTGCTTTCAGAGTAATATTTCTGTTACTGTACAGGGCATATTATACCCACAGCTTCCAGAAACTACTGGAATAAATAGCCCATTTTAGACTCCCCTTAATTAGAGTCAGGGAAACAATATGTGATTAACAGCGCACAAGAGCCAGTAGAAGCAGGGAAGGCAGAGATTGCGGGAGCAGGGTCATGCAGAGGTCTTGGTGACAGAGAAGTGAAGCAGACCTAAAATCTTCATCATATGCTGCTGCAGTCCAATTACTGTGCATTTTGCTACTAAGCTCAAAACAAAGATTGTAGGTTGTGACAGGAGAACAAAAACCCTGAGGAAATGTAAACCTTGGCAAGTACTGAGGAAAGTGCAGAGGAGAACGAGACTTGTCACCCAAAATAATAAGTAGGAAGATGCCACCACACAAGAAAACATACTCCAAAACCTTTCCCAATGGTTTCAGACGTGACACCTGAAATATCACCTTCCTGGGCCTGGTTCTGACACTGTTGTGCATTGCTGCACTTAAGGATTTGTTTTACTTTACAGAGATGACTTCAGTGGGACTCCTCATACATGCAACCAAAAGTAAATAATTAGATTGCTTAAGAGAAATTGCTGGACCAAATGCAAACATCTTTGAAGGTTTGTGTCCAATTTGTAAGCCAAGCAGAGCATGCTTATTAAGAGAGCTGAATGTTTTTCAGCCTACAGAAAGAAGGTGCAGAGGTTCTGCAGGTTAAGTAAATTGGATGCATCTTTTAGCAGCTTCCAGAAGCCATTGTTTTTCCAGCCAGGTGTATTGGGAGTTTGGCTCCTTCTGTATTTCTCTTCTAGAGATCCATGTTATATGGTTTGTGCACAAGAAATTCATTGTTCTATCTGCTGTCACAGTAGCAGCTGTAGGATGTTTCAAAGCAGCTCCAGTGGGGAAGAAGCTTTTGTGGTGAACAACTGCAGTTACAAGAAGTTCAGTGCACAAGCTCTGGATCATATTGTGTGCCATTAATTTGAATACAGCAATATGGAAAGCTAGAAAACAGGCAGGTGAATACTGCAGTTTGGCAAGGTATAACCTAGGTAGCCTCAGCACTACATGCAGGAGCTACTGGGAGCCTTTAGGTTGAATGACAAACCTCTCCCACTTCCACACATTTTTAGACACTTTTAAGTTGCTGCTCATGGTGGTACCTGTTGCTGATTTGAGTCTCCTAGAAGCCATCACTGTAATTTTAGTGGCCACCACATACAATTTGATACTCAGAGTAGTCTGTATGCATTTGAAGGAACAGAGGGCTGTAGGGGTGGATGGATAAAAATAATCTGAAAATATACATTTTCTCTGTACAGAGGAGTGAGTGCCATAGCTCCCTTGCCCTCCCTTCCAACATCATTTGCTGCTGAAATGCAGCATTTGTGTCACTGAGGTTCAGTGCCAAGACGAGCATTTGCCACCTATATAGGAGCTTAAAATAGCACAGAGGCTGACAGAAATACCTTGAAGGCTGACAGAGGGGTGCTTGTCTGATGTATTATGCTCTGTTGTAGGAAGTTTTTATTTCTTTAGAATTTTATAAGCACCTTGGGGAGGAATACGGGTTAGATTTACTCTGGTCTGACCCAGCCACAGTGTGTCTGAAATACAAAATTTTCATGGTGAAGACTCCCCAAGAGTCTGGAAATGGTGCAGCCCTACTGAATGATAGATTTTTTAGCAGTTCTCCCACATGGATCCCACTTGGTTAATGTAATGCTGATTAAAGCAAGTACACTTCTTCTACAGCACTCCCATTCATCCCTCCATAGCCACTTACTGCAGAGACCATGCAGCCTTTTAATTATTTTACTAAACAGGGAGTATTTTTCTTGGAAGTGCATAACGAAATTTTAATGACCATGCTTTTAATTCCAACAGGAAAACCTCAAATAGCAGCAAAGTCCATGTGAAATTCCACATATGTTTCATCTTCCCTTCCACAGCACCAAGCAGAAGGAGAGAGTCCAAGGGGAAGAAGGGAGCCTCAAATAATATGTAGCACTGTTACTGTCCTCAAGCCATAAACCCCAAGGTTTTTCTTTTCTACAGGAAGGCAAAGCCTGTTTTCTGGTGCTTCCACAGCCATGGGTGCCCCATCCCACTGTCTTTAGCTCACACAGAGCAGAAGAAAGATACCTGTCCACTGAGGAATCTATGTCTCAGACTCACAGTCAAGATTACAAGTTAAACTCATGGGGAAGAGGAAGAGAGAAGAGAAGAGAAGAGAGAGAAGAGAAGAGAAGAGAAGAGAAGAGAAGAGAAGAGAAGAGAAGAGAAGAGAAGAGAAGAGAAGAGAAGAGAAGAGAAGAGAAGAGAAGAGAAGAGAAGAGAAGAGAAGAGAAGAGAAGAGAAGAGAAGAGAAGAGAAGAGAAGAGAAGAGAAGAGGGAGAAAATGTTTCTTGGGGTTTTTTTTGTTTTTGTTTTTGTTTTTGTTTTTGTTTTCTTTTTTCCCTATCAAACAAGAATGAGGTTCATCCTGTCTTTGGACTTCATTCTCAGAGGTAAAATATATCTCCAAACAAAGGCAGCTACCTGGCAAAAAAGAAACCAGGTACCATCACTTTTCTCTACTAATGCAAAAGATTTCCTGGGTAAATTAATCTCAAACCTGGAACCATTCTCTGTAAGCAAATTTTGCCTCAATAAATCAAGAAATCATCAAACTTGGAATGTTTTTCACGAAGATGACCCAGCATATTAAGATTTTGCAGTGTTTGGTTGGAGGATGCACTTGTGAAGGTGCAATAATTAAGGTGAATTACCTACTAGCTGAAATTAATTATAGAGAGACCTTGAGAGAAATTCAAGGGAAAAAAAAAACCAAACAAACAAACAAAAAACCAACAAAAACAAAAACAAAACAAAAAACCCCCTGAAAGATAGAAATGTGAGAATTCACATTTGCTTTATTAAGCAAAGAAAATTAAGATGTCCTTGCATCATTCCTAGGCAGCTTAATGCTTTATTACTAATAAATGATCTTTTATTTAAAGTATTTTGAAGTGGACAGAGATAACAGTTTAATCATTTTGATGAAAAGCCAAGATTTTTCATCTTCAAAGTGCTGAAATATCAGCATACACCACTAATAATGAACCTTGTTAATCACTAACATCCCTCAAATATAATGGGAATAACACTTTTCCTAAGAGCTTGCAAAAAAATTGAGAAAAAAGCGGTTGGGTTTTTTATAGGTTAGACCTTTTATAACTAGCTTTATTCATATTTTAATGAGTAATGTATGAATAAGTGGATTTTTAAGTTAACAAATGAATATTTAAAGAAAAGGGAACAGAATGAATTTGTCAATCAAAAGACCTCCAAACCCAGGTACATGCTCCAGGCGTGATCTTGAAAACATTTATGCACATGAGTAACTCATGACTCATGACTCATCCCAGTAAAGTCAAGGGTACTAAATTAACCTTTTATGACGGATGCATGTTAGGATGACAGTTTCTATTCCACCCAACACAGTGGAAAAGATAAACATCTGCAAGGTAGGGGCCTAATATAAGGGCATCATCTAAGATTTTCTCCAGAAAAAGATGAAAGTATTAGGGAGCAGCTCCGTGGGAAAGGCCCTGGGAGGCCAGAGGCAGCAAGCTGAACATGAGCACTTGATGTGACCAGCAGGAAAGGTGGCCAACAGCTCCTGTGTGCGTGAACAGGGGCATGGCACACAGACCAAGGAAAAAGGATCGTCCCTCTCCCTGTGGTACTCATCACTCTAGATAGGGCATTGAGTTTTGGGCCCTGCAATGCAGGAAACTCATGGGAAAACTGGAGGGAGCTTTTAGAAGGAGCCAAGGCTGTAGGGGCTAGAGTCCTTGGCATATGAGCAGAGGTAGGAAGGGCTGGGCTGTTTCACTCTGGAGAAGAGATCACTTTAGGGGCACCTAACCACCCATCAGTGCCTTCGAGGGATCATCAGGGAGACAGAACTGGATTCCTCATAGTGATACAGGATGGGAAAATGAGACACAAATGTCCATACGTGGAACTAGAGAGCTGATTTAAAGAAAAGATTTTTCCCCATGAGGCCAGTCTGAAAATGGTGCAGGTTGTACAGAGTGGTTGTACAGTACCCCTCCTTTTCAAGATCCAGCTGGACAAATCCCTGAGCAGTCTTGTCTGATGCCATAGCTTACCCTGCTTTGAGCAGAGGTGTGAACCAGGTCACCTCCCCTAGCTCATTTTAACTGATCCCACAATCCCACAAATCACCTACTGTTGGTTAAACCATGTAAATGCTGAATTGTCTCTTATTAGGGAAAAAATTGTTCCTTTATTCCCACATTTCCCCAGAAACGGTTATGTTTTATCCTTCTAATGAAGTTCCCCAAACCTGCATACTACCAGGTAGCCTCGATCCTTCTATAATCACAAGCACTTACCATGAGTTACTGGTCTCACTATTTCAGTCAGTATCTATACTATACTCCTGGTGTATCACATCAACAGCAAAACAACCGAAACTTTTTCAACAGATCTTTCTGTCTCAGAACAGATTCAGCTTACTTCATCAGCCATCTCACTTTTTTTTTAGTTTTCCCAGTAAAATACCATGATAAAAGGATTATATACTCATCACCATATGAAACTGTGTATGACCTCTAATATAATACTTTCATATTAATGCATACTTTGACAGGAACGTGCACCAGCACATTTGTAAGAGAGTGAAGGCAATCAGTATATATGAATCTGGAAAGTCTTTTCATTTTATTTGGCCCCTCTTTACACCAGATGCCCAAACAACAGCTATTTTCAGTTACCCAAAAAAATTCTGCACAAAGGTCTCACTCCTGTGGGCTAAGCACTGAGCTTCATGGTAATTCTAAGAAAATCCCACTTTAAAGTCTCATATATCAGAACTACCTGAAGGCATGAGCATTTCTTTAAGGGTCTGCCTAGAAGTTGGAAATGGTCATGGTTATCAAGCCCTATAGCCATCCTGGCTGGGGCACTGTGTCAGGAATTCAGCTCCTGTGGGCTGGGGATGTGCAAGGGGTGTAATGGGAAATGGTAATACCTTACATGCAAGGCAGGCAATGACTGCTCTTACTCTGCCTTTCTGGGAGGTCTTGTGTGTACATGCATGGTACCACACAAGGTCCCACTTAAGAACTTCTGCTCTGCCCAGTGCCTGGCCCCCAGTAGGGTTCAGGCAGGAGAGATGAACAAATGAACTCCAGCTACGGCAGCACATTCAAACCCCGAATAGTCAGACATGGGGGATTTTGGCCTTGAAGTGAAAGAGAGAGACATCCAATGAGTTTCAGCAGCTCTGGAGTGGTCACCCTTGCTTACAAAGACTGGGGATTTATATCCTCTTAAATACTTATGCCTTCTATATCTGGCCATAAGTCCATTGAAAATGTTTGCAGCAGATCTTAGGGAAACAACACATAGTTTTGCAAAAATAAAACAAAAATTAAAAATATAAAAATAAAAATAACTTTCTGGAAAAAAATGCTAGCGAAATATCTTCTTCAGCAATTTTCCCGCAAAAAAAAAGTCAAGCTCAAGATGTAGATAATAGAGCAGGGAAATAGCTGAAGAAATTCTCAGCTGGTATCTTAATAGTTATAAATCCTCTTATCTCTCTTGCAGGATGCTTGCAACCATTGCAAACTGCTTCTTCCAAATCAAAGGGTGACAGGAATTACAAAAGAGGACAGACTAAACCAGATGTCATCCATCTTGGAGAGACAGAAAAATCAAGTATATCTCTGTTCCAGATACTGTCATAATTAGTGAGAGGGTCTTGTAGGTAAGGAGAGAGAAGAAGAGGGATATGGTAGGAATATTTCTTCTTACAGTATTGGTATCTCTGCTTCTTGCAGCTTTCTTTTGGGGTCACGTAAAGAAAGAAGGAATTCTATAATCCATGTTCCAACATCAGAAAGTCAGCTAAAATAGATTGTTTTCCCACTGCAGATCTCCTTATCTACACAGTAATTTAATACCTACAACAGTTAATGAAATCTGAAGTGATATTTGACATAAGTTTTTAAACCAAGGTGAGGGAATATCTTGCTGTCCAAGACTTTGCTCTGTGCTCAAGTGCCCATGGCTATCCTTTGGAAACCATTCAAGATTTTTTTTTTTCTGTGTAGCCTTCCCAGTCTAGACCTATATTAAATGAAGTAGATGATAGGAAATAGCCAGACTTGTTAACTCCCTGATTATTCTTGAATTCTTAAAAGCAACTATAGTAATAATATGGATTGGTCTCCCTATAATATGATGATTTGGAGGTTTATCAAATGATACAAATACAACAGTCTAAAGCTAATCATGTATCTGGGCAACATGAAGGATGGATAAAGAGTAGCTGTCTGAGCCACATCTGAGTAGACTGGTGAGTGGATGAATATTTATTGAAGGACCCTCCCAAGTCCAGTGCAGGCTTCTTCTTTTAAGTGCACACAAGCTGTAGCAAGGCCATGTTGTACGTACTCCTTTAGTGCTCTGAGTGGCTCCCCACTGCTGGATGCTCTCCCAGCAATGCCCCCTCAGACACATGCTAAAACCTGGAGCAGCCCCTTATCTCACTGCCACGATGCTGTGACCTTACCCATCACCAGGTGCTGGCTGAGAGTGCAGCAGGCAATGAGCTGCCCCCTGCTAGCGATGAAACACGTTTAGGTGCACAGCCTTACTCATCAGGGAGTTGGACACACAAAAAGGGCATCTCCTCAGCTGCCTCAGGTACCTCAGAGCTTCTCAAAAGGCATGGAATCATATTTAAAATGAGCAGCAGCACCTTGGACACAATCAATAACTTTAGCCTAAGTTATGCTCAAGGCTAGTTCAAGCCACAGGCAATCATAACCTTAACAATCATAACCACAGACAGTCATAACCTTAACCTATATAATCATAATCTTAGGCAGCTCTTTTTTTGTGTGTGATGGAACTCATATAATGATGAAGGCAATATAGAGGACAATACTTTTGCAGGGATCAAAATAGTGGAAAACAACTATGTTTTAGCAGCTAAGGAATATGAGTTTTCTTACCAGCTTCTGCTTGAAGGACTGAAAATATGTTCTTTAGAGCATTTGCAACATTTCTTGGGTTATTATGGGCTAATGAGGCATGTGTTACCCCTAAACAGCATGAAAAATCCTCAACCTTCTGCTGTGAAAATTTAACCTTTTCAAGGTTGTCACTAGTCTACAGCCAAAAACATCAGATGTAGAGCTGAAAATAATGAACTTTATAAATACACATGTAGTTTCTTCACTTTACCTCCTGAGTGTGCTCCCTAGGTGCTTTGTCAGTTTTCATCTGCTAAAGATCTGTCCTAACACTTGGAAATTAAGAAATGTAGTTCAAATAGGACTTCATGAATAAGTTTAGAAGCAGTAAAATATAGTACCTGACTGAAGTTTAATAAAAAACTTTAAAATAGTGCGTGTTATACTTATTTTTCTATTCTTTTGCCAAAGAGATTGATAGAGTTAATACACATGGTGTTCCTGATGTTCATTAGCATATTTTTCCAATACTTTTACTCCATTGTGTTCTTCTCATGTAATTTTTTCCAGAACTGAACAAATCTGTGTTCTGGTATTTGGTTTTGTTCTTGTATTCTCCTTCATGCTCCACATGTAAAGGAAAAAAAAATATTTTTACTGCAATATGAAATAGTTAGAATCATAACACTGATAACCTAGAGTCTGTAAACAGATACTAACCAATAAACCCAGCCTCACCTGAGCATAATGCTATTTAGCCTCATCTTCAGCAATGGGTCTCCAGCTGATACTTTGGGGTGACACTTTGAGCATGGCTGCACAAAATGGAACCCAGATGGAGGCACTGTGGAAAAAAAGCCCTTGGAAAGGCCACTATTTAAATATTTATCATGTGAGTCTGCCCTCCTCTTCTCCCCAGCATTACAGCAAATGTACATGACAATGAAAATAGGGGCTGGCATTCCAGAATATGACAAACCTATAGAAAACCATTGACTTTGGGACTCTTGCTGTGAAACAATAATACATAATGATTTTTCACATGTGCAAGGAATGAAAAGACTGTAATTACACAACCCTGACATAGCTAAGATGAGCTTCAAGCCTTGATCAGCACACACAGGCTTCTCGGATGCCAGTGACTGCAGGATGTGAGTGCAGTCATTGGAGTTTAGCAAAGCATGGATGAGAGCTGACTGCATCCGAGTTCTCTGGTTGTGTGACCCTGCAAAGGCCAATGCAGCACAAGAGGCTTCCCATCCTTGCTGGTACTCTTTGGATGTCAGATGGTGTTTCTCTTTGTGGATGATCCCAGTCTAAAACGACATTTTAGAGGTAATAAAGCACAAAGTCTCAATTTGTCTTTCAAGATCATGAAAGTCTCCTTCAGAATATCCTTCAGAAACACAAAAAAGGTAGAAAAAATCCCCATCAATTACAAGTTGTCCTTGTAGCATACATCTTGGAGACAATTTGAAGAAAAATATCTTTCTAGATGAGAAATAAAGATGCCACATCTAAATCGTATTTTTAAACTGAAAATCTCTCTCTCCCCTGGGAATTACAACATTCTTACCACAAAGCAGAATAAAAATATATCAAAGCCAGCTTGCCAGAGTAGGTTTAAAAGGTAGTTCTATTTTTCACTCAAATTTTATGCCATTTGTGCTTGTGTTGTAATGGGCAATATAGAAGGATTGAAACGCTTAAAAATTACATAATTATCACTGTAATTTAACACTCAGTTAATGAAGGCTTGAACTGTTGCCCATATTGCCACAGTGTAGCTAGCAGATATCTATACTGAGCAGTTTACTTTTGCAAAAAACTGAGTTAGAAATAAAGGTTAATCCACTGCCATATAAACATTTGATCTTGCAATGATCCCATTAACCTTTCTCATACACAAGGATTAGGCATAAGTAGCTAGCAAAGTACTAACTTTATTTAAAATTGCAGATCTGGGAGTACCCAACTTTTTTTTTTTTAATTATTATTCTTTCTTGTAGGTGCAAAAGTTTAAAGCTTTCTCTGCAAAGTGATCAAGCCCAAAGTCTCACAGGTTTTGTTAATGTGTTAAAACCATGCTGCAGTCAGCAGTTCAGTGAAGCAAGTGCAATTAAAGAAAAAAAAAAACGTCTCTGTTGACTTGATTTGAATCCTATCCTGACTACAAGAGTGGAGAGGGGTTGGGAAGATCCTCTGAGTGGGCTCTTCAGAGCATCCTTTCACCAAGAACTCAGGAGAAACTCATCCTACAGCTATGACTCAACCTCCCAGCAGTGCCAGTAGCAGAGAGATCCTCTCTTGGCTGGTCCTAAGGGAGGAGTGACCATGCCAAGCTTTATGATGTTGACAGCAAGACGTTTCCCAACACCAATGTCTTCTCATTAGTGAGACATATCTGCTTCCCAATAGAGGGACTCTGGAGAGCTGCACTGGTGTGAACTTTTCAACTCTGCAAGATCTCAGTGAAAAATAAATGCAGTCAAACAGATCCACTGCAAAGTTCAGCTCCAGTGCTGAGTGCAGTAGCTTGGATGTCTGCATGTGTGATTATAGAGTTACTGCTTCCAGGCAGAGGGGAGGTCATTAATCACGAGGTCAGAGAATAATTTAGGTTAAAATGAGCTTCTGGAGGTCATCTAATCTAACCCCTGCTCAAATAAGAAAGTTCAAAACTAGAGGAGGTTGCCCAGCACTTGTAGCTTCTGTGAGAGCTTTGCATGGCAGGGAATGGCACACAGAGATGAGTAGTGTGACAGTAGGAAAGTGACACTGAGAATATAAGCGCATGATGGCTGTGAAGCATGGTCCTAAATTTCTACATGATCCACTGTTTGGCAATCTATTTCCATCTTCCAACCCTAGAAGAAAGCTAGCAATAATTTATTTGCAACTTCCTTAAACACAAGTAAACTTTTTGGGCACGTTGCCTTGGGAGGTCAGCTTCACTATTTCAAGAGTAAAACATGCCAGGTTGCTAAGGAATGAATTTAAAAACAACAGATAATTACAACCCTGATAGTGGATTAACCCATAAACTAATACTGTGTTTTGAATGATAAGCTAGTATTTTAGGTTAAAAAAAAAATACATAGATAATATACACCTGTGTTTTATGGATTACACGAATCAACCTTTTTGGCATGAAAATAGAAGCTATTTGCAAAAGAGACTTTGAGTCTTCCATGAGCTTGTGCAGCATCAGAGCTGCTCAAAAAAAAAAAAAAAAAAATCCAGAAATATTAAGTTATTTATTATATTAAGTTATTTATTCTGGTGTTTTTGCAAATCTTTTGTCCCGTGTACTCTTTTAACTCTGAGTTTCAGGAAAAAATAACTACTCTAGGCTATTCCTCAGGAGATGATGGCAAGGTGAGTTGCCAGGGCACCACTGAGTCTTTGGGCATTTCCAGGAGCAGCTGTGATGAACAAGACTAGCCCTGCAGCTGCTTCCATTCAAGTCCCATTTGGTGCAATGCCCCCACAGCCATACAAATGGTTCTGAAAAAAATGACTCCTGGAATGCCAGCACCCCCAGATGAAGGCAGCTTGTGCAGCCCATGTGGCAGGAGAGTCCCTGTGGCTGGTGGCAGAGAGGTGGTGGAGATGTTGCACCAGCCCACCATGCTGTGACCTCCTGAGCATCTGTGTCTGGCAGTCCATGTCACCATCTGCCTGTGCCGCCCACCTCTCTGCATGACAGGAGACTCCCCTCTGTATGGACAGCCCGTTTTGGTCATGCTCCACCTTCATTTATGATGGGAGCCAAAGCATATTTAATATGCCACTTTAGTCAAAGATGGATGTTTCTTTAAGAACAATATTACCACAGATCCTGGTGAAATTGGATAGAAGTCTTTACCATTGTTACAGTTTCACCAAATGACTCACGTTTATTTCTCCCTTATGGCAGCAGAAATGGCAAAAAGTAGATGTCTGGACATTTTAATGTACCTGGCATAGATGGCAATATATTTGCACTTGCATCCAGCTAATATGCACTTGCTAGACTGCACACTTTACAATCTGCAACAGAAGTTGGCAGCCTCCCCACCTCTCATCTAAGATTTAATGGAAGGTACTGCAGTCTTCTATTAATAGCATCATTTCTCCTAGCTACAGCACATGGGCTAGTGAGCATAACATGAGGAATTGCCTTAGTACAGCAGCTCAAAAACATGCCATTGTCATAAACAGCAAATCAGGGACGACAGCATAAATGAGCTGAACACACCTTTTGACTGATTGCACATTTCCATTTGCTTATCTACTTGTTAGTTTGCAAATTTAATTATTTTCCAAAGAGTTTCTAATCATTACTGCAAATTAGTGAGCTACTGTTGCATTACACATTGTTAGACTGACCCGACTAGAAGAAGCAGAATTAAATAGCAGAAAATAGTAGAAATTAAAATGGAAAAAGAAATTAAGTTCTCATAACAAGCATAAGATTACTGCACATTTTCTCATCATTCAGAAATAAACTGCAGGAAAACCCTATACTTTAAGATCTCTCCTGAAGGAACAGATGTCCTTGTTTGTCACTCTCTTTTGCCTTTGCCCCCCACAAAAAAAAAAAAAAAAAAAAAAAAAAAAAAAAAAAAAAAAAAAAAAAAAAAAACCAAAAAAAACCAGAATAATATATATACTATGGTGAATGTCAATGCTGACATAATCTATAGCACTTCTTAGATTAGGAACCACCTGATCACATCTTTCTTCTTTATCCAGCCTGTGGTCATTTGTTGGGAATGTCATGCCATGATTTTAAGGAAACATTGGTCAAATCTGAGCCTTGTCAAGTGCAAGTGGTTCTTGGTAATAGATCAACCAGGCTGTAAGAAGTGTTTTTCAACAGAAATAATGTCACATCAGGAGGGCTGGCTCTGGGGCACGAATTAAGCCCCAAGGCCTCTTGGCCCAGCCAGGAGAAAAGCAGCTCTGTTTTGTTCAGGTGGAGGCGTTGAGGGCAGGAGCTGCCAGCCTGAGCACACGGTGTTGTGGCTCACCACAGCACCCAAGACACCCCACAGTCACAGTGCACTGCTTTAGGTGGGTCAGGAGCCAAATTGGGATCGTCTCTGGACAAAGGGGAAACAGATTACCCCAAATCACCAATGTAAACCATGCTGCTGCACATACTTCACACTGTCATGACACACAGTCCCCATATTTTCTAAAGAATTTTATAACATGTACAAAGAAAAATTAGTACATTTCCCCCCTCCTTTCTCATTTCAAGTTGAATTTTCAGGTCAAAGAAAGGAGAAAGAGCTCTCACATCAAATTCAGCAGATGATTCATAAAATTAATTTTTGAAGTTACAGAAATAAAATGTCTGAAAAACTGAAGCACCGCATGTCATTTCACTCATTTTTGATCTCATCTCTTTGACTGGATCAATAGTGAAAGCAACTAAAGAAAGACTACCCAGGAAGGAAATCTTTAATAAAATACTGGTTCCTGTGGTGAGTGCTAACAGGGCTAGGGTGGTGATGATTGACATTAGCAGCCAGAGTACACAGTGGAGAGAAACTGCTGACGTAGAGGAGGGACAGCCATGCACAGGGGTGAGCTGAGGTGAACACACCTGAAACTCAGTCCACAGTCCATCCTCATTATATTTAAAATGGATTCCCACTGTGTCCTCCCTTGGCTGTGTCCTGACTTAGACACGAGAAATGTTCATGAAAAAATAATGTCGTCTTTGAACCAGAAATCGTTCTTTGACCTCACCAGGATTTTATCAGTGAAAAGGTTGGGAGAACCTGATTTACACTGCTGCATTTTCTTCCTGCTGAGCAAGGAAGGAGCCCTATCAAGGCAAACTGCTGATTTCTACCATCAGATGTGTGTTCATCAAGCTCCATTCACTGGTGGAAAAAGGCTGGTGGAGCAGAGGGGGACACCCTTGGTAGAAAATGCTTTGCTGTCTAAACACAGTTAAGACTTGTCTAGAAGCAGATCATAATTTCTCTCTTTTGTAGAAAATTAAGGTAAACTAGATTTAATTTCATATATGAGAAAGCAATTAAGCATCAAGGTTTATAGGTGACTGGGTTCTCTGATGCTGCAGACCTGCTGCACTGGAAATATTTTTGGTGGCTTCAGTTAAACCTTATCTGATTCTTCTACAAATTCAGAGGTTATCTTGGATTCCCTTTTTCAAGGGATGCAGGGCGTCAGCCTGGCTTCATGTGCACTTTGCTTGCCAGCACTGGAGCCCTCTCCAGCTGAGTGAATCTGACTTTCATTCCCTTTCCTGCACATCACTTTTTAATTCTTCTTCTGCTTATTACACTAGGTTAAAGAAATAGGCTAATGCCACAGGATTTCCTGAAAAAGCTATCCAGGGCAAAAGCAGTACCAAGCCTGGAGTGCAAAATACTATCTGAAAATTTCTCGTGGTTTTATGCTATTTTTGGGGGTACTTTGGTGCCTAAATTTAAATACAATACAACTGACTGAGAAAGGAGCACAGTCTCAGTGGATTAGCTAGCAAATAGAGAGCTACAGGTGCAAATAAGATGCCCCGACTAACCTGTGTCTTTCTGCAGACCATACAAAAAAGCCATGGAAGTTGATGACCTAGTTGCTCACATCTAATATGTTAATGTTAACATTGCCCTAATCTCATGCTGAGATCCCATACTACTCCTGACAGATTTTTATTTAATTTGAGCTTTAAGGCATCCTTTGATGGACAATACATCTCCCTGAAAAGTGTCCTATTTAGCTTGACTGTTATAAACTTGGGAAAAAAGCAATCAGTCTCCTCTGATGGTGTTTAACACTTTCTCATTTTTTTTTTCCTGTAGCCAGTTGTGCCTTTTCACAGAAACATAAAATGGTTTGGCTTGGAAGAGACCTTAAAAGTAATCTTGTTCTTCCAACCCCCACGCCATGTGCAGGGACACCTTCCACTAGGCAATGTTGCTAGAAGTTCCAGCCAGCCTGATCTTGAACTTCTCCGGGGATGGGATCCACCACTTCTCCGGTCTTCTGTTCTGGCAGTGAGTTGATTTTGCCTGTGGAGGCGAAGAACTTTTAAATATCCCGAACCAAGTACGTTAGGAATTTCACACCAGTTTGTTGCATTGCTCAGTTCATCATGAGTGTTCTGAGGTACAGACCCAACTTTCAGAATGTTTGCTACCTCACTTTCTCTACCCCCTACCACCCTGCAGAGCAGTTGTGTTTGCCAGCTCGATCTTGCTCTCACACCTTTAGAAGAAGATGGAAAAATATTCAATTAAATCAGCTCCAGGGCAAACCTTGTTTCAGAAAATGGGTGTTTGCTCCTAAAGATCTAAATCCCAGACAGACACATCAGATGCTCTCAGTAAAGCAGGTGTTTTCAGAGTGGGCTTAATCTGTTCTGTTCTTGGCACCTTTCTCCAGACCTGTGACTCCTTCCAGGGGTGTGTGCTGCTCTCCCTCTGGATTTTGGAGGAGGCCAAATGATGGGCTGAAACCTCTGCTTGTGATGGTGTGACTGTGGCATACATTTTCTGCCTCCGGAAGCCTTAACTACAGATCCCTCACCACGTCACCTGACGCAAACCCACAAGTTTATGTGTCCTCAGTCTGCGCCTGTGCACAGAGCCACCTCCCAAGGGCTTTTGGGGGGGAGGACACCAGGAGCACATGCCACAGCAGGTCATGCAGCCTCCAGTTTATGGTCACAGCCACAGGCTACAGGCCAGGATAATGGCCCATCCCATGGGTTCTGCCCTTGAGCACGAGAGACTCAAGTGACCACCCCAAGAGAGTCCAGTCAGATGGTTGTCACCATGTCCCTGTTACATGCGGGCTGTAAACCTGCCACAGGGAAGAATCCATAAGGGCTGTACTTTGGAGCTCATCAGGGTGTATCTACTACCTCCTCCCTAGAACCTTGCTTGATAAATTTTAATGTAATTTACCATTGCTTTTATTTTTTTTCTCCTTTCATGCCTTTCAAGCCTTTCAAATTATGTGCCTTCAGCACTGGCTCATTGCATGTCAGTACTGCTATTAGGTAACTACCTAATGAATTTCAAAAGCCTAAAAAGGCTTCCATGAGACCTCTTTTTTGTTTACAGAGATGAAGAGGCTGATCAGCTTTTCTGGAAAAATAAGGTTTTTGAAAAAAGGGGCTCAGTCAAGCCCCTTTAAAACATATTTGCTTTTTAAACAAAAATAAGCCTTGAAGTAAATTTGTAAGTTGCTACAGTGTGCTGCTTTCAGAGCTGTTTCTTTTCTCAATATTATTACTAAAGCGAGGAAAACTGGTGGGTTTTTACCTCACCAACAGAGGCCATTTTTCCTAAAAATTTAGACATATTCTCCCACCAAAAAAAAAAAAAAAAAAAAAGTGTACTAACAAGAAATAAAAAATATTAATCATAATGTGAGGAGAACCAAGAGATCAATTATTTCTTTAATCCATATTTCTGATAAGTATGATGCATACCTATCTAAGCTGCTATTGCTGTCTTTTCCCCTGCTAATCTTGAGCTAATGCAAGCCTCTCCACCTAAAAACAGAAATTAATAGAACACTTTTTTCTTTTAGACATCTGCAAAACACATTTCCAAACCAAACCGCCACACAGAGCGCAGCTTTTAGAGATGGAGAGTGTGTGATCTTAATTCTTCTCACCTTTGCTCATTCAGTTTACATAAATTCAATTCAACGTAGCAGCTAATACTTGTCACTGTGCTGCTCCGCCCTGAAAGGACTTTCTTTCAGCAGAAGCACCACACACAACAGAAGAAGAGGAAGGAGCATGAATTAATACAGGTTTCAAAAAAAGGCAGGATTTGCAATGCTGCGCTGCATATGTACCTCTGGAGCCGGTTTCTTATTTAGACAGTTTCTCCTGTTGGAAAGAGGAATTTTCCACAGCCCCGCTTCAACAGATGAGTGAGAGGAAGCAAGCTGTTTTGTCCACCTAGAATCTAAGCAGCAAAACCAGGAGGATTCATAACAAAAGGAGCTGGGATAAATATTTCCTCATTCACTCCTTCTGCCAACAGACAAAAAAATGGAAGTTCACCTATGTTCTTGGTTGAGATCTGACATTTGAAACAGGCTTTCCTGTCTGCAGAAGGTATCCTGATAACAGTGTTGCACTTGCTCCTAAAAGAAGTAAAATCCTGTTACCATAAACCAGACTAGCAACTTTCTATGGGTTTGCCACTGATTTCCTTGGAAGCAGGATCATTCTCCATCTAAAGCATCTCTGCTCTGAGACTATCAGAGAGAAAATACTAATGAAGATTTCACTACAGTAACCAATTATTTATTTTAATTGTTTTATTAAAATACTGAATTTTACTGTAATTTATTACAAAATACAGACACAAAGCTAAGATAAGGACCCAACAGCAGGTCAAATGACCTCTGATAATCAACTGCCACTCTTTTAAAAAGCCAGTCATTTGAGAATCACCCTGTCAAGGAAGAGATGGGGAGAAGAGGCAAGGCTTTGGTTTGATAAATTAAAAGATGATGACATAGAAAAGTATTGTCATTGCTAGTTCTTTACATTGTAAGCATTCAAAGGTCTCTAGAGATCCCCGTGGCACCATAAAGGAGTTTAGCCTGAGTTAATCCACGTAATGGAACTGGTGAACACTCTCCTAATCTCTAACATTTATAGGCTTTTGAGAGGGTACAACACAGGGGAGAGATTTAAAACCTCAGATGAGCAAAACCTTGCAAGTGTATCCTTAACCCTGAGCACCCTCTTCTCTTTAGGAAACTGGCTGAACATTTATTTTTAATCTCATTGACATTTTCTAAATCCTATTGTCTTTCACGGAGCCCACAGGTATTACCCGAGAGCTTTTCTGAAGGATATTTGTCCTTCCACAGCACTGCTGATTGTTGAACTTGTACTCATTCCACCACCTCCTGCTGCCTTTCCCCTTTCAGTATTTCTATTTATAGTTTCATAAGTGAGAGGCCACTATTAAATCATGTATTAATTGCTTTCTTTCAGATTATTTTATTTTTAAATCTCAGATGCACTCCCAGTAATTTTTCTAATACGCACAGCAAACTATCTTTTCCACCTCTGATTTATTTTATATGATGTCATTAATGTATCTCTGGTATGTGCCTCCTCAGCTGCATTATTCCTGCTCTGTATGAAGAGCAGCTCACGGCTGATCCCACGTAGCTGAAGGAAACCTAGACTCCCACCT
Organism: Hirundo rustica; assembly: GCF_015227805.2. NCBI lineage: Eukaryota > Metazoa > Chordata > Aves > Passeriformes > Hirundinidae > Hirundo > Hirundo rustica. The sequence continues at coordinate 86,690,242 of NC_053451.1, forward strand.
GTGAGCAGGGAATAACTGAGGCTCCTAAACACCCTAAGCATTTCATGAAGATGGCTGAAATCTAAGTCCAGCAACGACCCTGTTGGCTCATATTTTGCCAAGCAGAAAGGCACAGAGCTGAGTTTCGGCAGATGATTTGCTTCTCCCTTTGTCTCCTGCTCATCTTGCCATGATGAGGAAGCAGAGTTCCCTGGCTGGGTGATCTGCCTGGGCACTTGCCTACTTGAGTCTCCCTGGTTTCCATCTCTGTCAGCCTACGTGGCAGAGCTATTGTAACTAAGCCTTATTTTCCATCTTTTTTTTCCCCCACAAAAGCAGTTACATCACCAGCTTTCATGTCCAAAACCAAGACAGAGCAAAAGCAAATCCCCACATCTTGGATCTCTAAAACTGTCCTTGAAAATATGTTTTTCCCAGCTTCACAAGCAGTAATGAGTTACGCTTTCATATCTGTCTCCTAAGCCAACACTACTGAAACATTCATCAAAAGGATGGCACGGCAGGGCTTTTCAGCCCACCAGGATATTCCCCCTGGCTGTGTACTCAGATTACAGATGTCTACTACAGCACACAGAGGGTACATTCATTTGAGGATCATTCAGTTTAAAGAGAATGATGATGGGGGAGAATCCGACAAGAGGAAAAGAAGAGGGCAGTACTTTAATGAACTCCCCTAAATCAGCATGTGTAACCATCTAGCCTCTTCAAAAAGACAGCAATCAGCTCCCAGAAAAATAACTCATTGCAATAGAGACATCTCCTTTTCAGCTGCAGTTATTGCTCTGCCTGCATGGGCATTGTGTGCAGTGTACTTAGAGATAACATCCGACACAATTTTTCTTTTCTGTTAAAGAAAGTGTATTTTAGTCAATGGAATCGATTTATTCCTTTCCTTACTTAAATAGGAAATTGTCTTTTAACCAAGATTTCCCTTTCAGCTCAAAAGTAAGGTAATGAACCATTTTTTGTGTGTGTGTATTTTTCCTTTTAGTAGTTGTCAGTAAGCCCTCCATTTCGCTATCTGGAATACATTTTCCTACATTACTGCTTTTTTTTTTTCTTTTCTTTTTCTTTCTTTTTTTTTTTTTTTTTTTTTTTATTTTTTTTTTTTAATTGCATTTGCTCTATTTTGCAGCAGTGAGCTGATTTTAGTTTTAATTTTAAACAACAACAAAACCTAGCCCATTCCCAAATATGTATGAGTGTGGTAAATGTAGGAACTGTTTTCCATCCTTCACTTAGAGCAGAAAAAAAAATTATGCTGCAACAAGAATTTCAGTAATTAAATGGTACAAGTGATTTTCACAAATATGCTCCCGCTGTGAGACCTTTTGCTGCAGATTAACTTTTACCTCCACTTCAGAAAAAAAAAAAAAAAAAAAAAAAAGAACAACTAACATTCAGTTCAATAACCTCTCTCCCTATTCCACTAAGTTTTTCCTGAATTCAAACTCTATATTGTTCTCCACCCAGTCATTGTGGGAAAGGGGACCAGTTGGAAAGAAGAAAGATAAAACCTCGTAGAGCACTGCTTCTAATTTTCTGTTTGTGTTCTTGAGAAAGGTTTTGGCACTTCCCCACAGTTTCTGATGTAGATTGCGGATTTGTAATGGGACTTTGCAGTAAGATACTCATTTTCCATGTGGTCAAAATTGCTTCCTGATATTTCTCAAAAGAGCACAATAGGGATTAGAAATTGCTGCAGCGTCTCATTTGTGGAGCTCTGCTGGTGAAGTGTAATTGTTCTGAAGTCATGCATGCCCTCTGCCCAAAAGCCAGATTCTGTATATTGCATGAAAGAGACATCCATATGTCTGATCCCTGTGTGCATTGGAGCCTCCCTTCCCCTCTGCTTATGGCACAGTCTTGGCCACAGGACACTGGGTTCACTGAACCAGAGGACAGCCAACATCCCTGATGGACCATGTGCCCAAGGGAATGTATATCTGCTCCCACAGCACACCCAGAGCCCACAACAGAGATAAAATTCAGATTTATCATGGACATTCTAATAGTCTCTGCTTATCTTAAGGTCTGATCTGCCAGAGGGAGGTGGAGTCTTGAGTGCTGTTTTGGCAGGATGTCCTCTTCTAGGTTTTGAAGCTGCAGATTAAAGCTCAAAAATGCAAAGCAAGCAATCCCCAAAACAGAGAAAGCGCTTGCTCATTAGAAAAAAACAGACCAAAAATAATTTTTAAGGGCTTAATAAGCCACTCCCATTATTTTGGAAGGGGTAGGTCATCATTTTGGAATGCCTCAAGAGAAAAACAGTGAGGGAAGAAATTATCTCTTTCCTGTTGAGGGAAGAAATGGTCTCTTGACCTCCCTGCCCTGCACTAGCACAGTCTGGACTATTCCATGCTTCCAGTGGAGTCAGGACTTCACCCACCTCCCCCAGTGTTTCCCTGTGGCATCTTCTCTGTGTATTAATTAAAGGGCACAAGTTCACATTTAGGGAAAAGATATATTTGGTGTAGTTTTTAGTAGCATAGGAACTGACTAGTTCCTATGCTTGAAAAAAAATAGAAAATCAATTGAAAGATTCAGATAACTCTTCAATGCTCTATGTATGCTGTAAACAGGATATTTATGTAAAATGTTGTTTCAGTACTTTTGATTTAGATTGCTGTAGGCTGGTTTCTTTCCTTTCCCTTCCCTTCCCTTCCCTTCCCTTCCCTTCCCTTCCCTTCCCTTCCCTTCCCTTCCCTTCCCTTCCCTTCCCTTCCCTTCCCTTCCCTTCCCTTCCCTTCCCTTCCCTTCCCTTCCCTTCCCTTCCCTTCCCTTCCCTTCCCTTCCCTTCCCTCCCTCCCCTCCCCTCCCCTCCCCTCCCCTCCCCTCCCCTCCCCTCCCCTCCCCTCCCCTCCCCTCCCCTTTCTATTTTCCTTTATTTCTAATTCCTTTCTCCTCTTTCACCTTAACAATGGTTTTACTTTTGTTTCTTGAACCATGAGACTGTAAAAGCAGTAGTATGAGTACATGTTCTGAGTTTTCTTCAAACAATGGTTTGTAGACTGAAATGAAAGCACTCTCTTCCTGTTCAGGAAAAAAAAAAACCATGAAAGTCCTGAACTATGTCAACAGGAGAAGACACTGAGGTGGCCTAGGCAGCATGCATGTCAGATAGCAAAAGATCTTCTCCTCTCCCATCAGCACAGCTGATATTCTTGCATTTCTGGCAGTATCAGGTTCAAGATGAGCAGGGACAATGGCTGGTCACACTGGCTACAAAACTCATGCCACATAATGCCACAGATGATAAATGCCTCAGGACAAATTCACTGAGGACTACATGGAGCAAAAATCCCACCTCTGGCTCGATGACTTCGTAATTCTTAGATCACTGGGAACCAGCAGAGTACTGAGAATATATTTACCTTGTTCTTATTTTCCTAGGCATCTGCTGTGGACCACAAGAAAAGGCAGAATATTGAGCTAGATGGGCTATTCTTGTGGGGTTTTTTTAATGTGTAAGTACCCAGGCAAAAAGAAAGTTGTCTGTCCTCAGAACATGAAGTCTTGAAGCTCCTAGCAGCAGGATCATCAGAGTTGGTGTTTCCCAAATAACTTGCCAAGCAATCATCCAGAACCCAATCTCCTTGCAACACTGTATGGAGAACTGCAGGATGTTTAGTTTTGATTACAAAGGGGAAAGAAAAGCAAATATCGAACTCCTCCATGAATCAGAAATACCATTGCCATGCAGCTGCATTAACTATTCATGACTTCAGTGTGCAGGGAACTTTGCTTCACATTCCTTTGGTGCTCTGCTTTTCAAATTGTGATAAAGGTACCACAAGTGCTCAGAGCAGCATGCCCACACTGCCCAAATATTCTCCTGTTTTCTCCTCTTCTTGACAACAACAGTATTGCCAGAACAAACCCGGTTTGGTATACCTGCCCTAGAATCTGTCATTCCACAGAGTTCCTCATTATGAAACAGAGCTAACCATGAAAGACTCTGTCTCAAATAAATTGACTTCATCTGATGGGGCAAATAAGACTTATCTGGGCTTCAAACAACATCTCCAGCATACTTGATCTCTTGTAGGATATCAGCATTGTCTCCTGGATCACAACACGGGACAGGAAATGCCCCATATTAAGTGGGTAAGAGTTTCTTTTTCAAAGATCATCCACAAACAGCAGGTGCAGCAATGCAGGAGGAACCTCCTGAGAAATTAGGGGAAGCTGGAGATCTAGCTGGGACTTATTTCAAGCTGATTTGAATTATCATTCAGCTCTTTGTGAGATATTTTGCAGCCTCTCTTGAGTAAGGCAGATGTCTGCATGTAAAAAAAAAAAAAAAAAAAAAAAAAAAAAAAACAAAAAACGTTGAGAAATGTAGATTTGCCGAAAATTTTCTGAAAATAAAATTTTCCAAGAGGCTGAGGTCTCCTGTCTAAGGTCCATGTTGCAGAAGTCTGTGCTCTCAAGATGAACCTAACACCATGCCAGAGGTCTGACCAGGGAGTGTCTTAACCTTGGCATGAAATGTGCATCCACAGCTCCCAAATCCCTGAAGTCTTTGCTGTGAACAGGTAGTAAGTAAACCAATTAAACTGTGTTATAAGACATTTATAGGAATTATTTCTAAATTACACTTACTGGGTGAAAAAAATAAATATCAGCACCAACCTGGGAAACATCAGAATCGCTGGCTGGACCTCAAAGGCTTGTTTCTGTGAAGTCATCTGCTTATCAGACTCTGCATCCCACTGAGCATCTCTGGAAGGAGGACAGCTGAGACCCTAAACAGATTCTTTACAAGAACAACATTCCTCTACTTCTGTTCATAACACTAACTCTGGTGTTCTACTATCCTCTTCTCCTTTGTCTTTTGAGGATGTATCTTCCTACTCTTTAAAGCCCTTCCCTCTAATCCCGCTAGCAGAAGGTTATTTCCCCTCTGGATGGAGTGTCTCCAGTCCACACCATCTCCTCATCCAGAGAAGTCTCACATCTCCTGAATCTAACATTTCTTCTGCCAAAAATTCATCTTCAAAATCCTGTTTGGTCCTTCTTTGCATAGTATTTACAGGACTTGTTAGAAAGTCAGCCGCAGCCCTCTCATCCAGGTCCCTGTCATCCTGTCCATTAGTTCTAGCCTTCTTCCCCAAAATGATGTATCTCTGTTGTGTTCATACCTTAAACCTCCTCTTACAGGAACATTTCAAGTCCAGTACTTCCATTTTTCTCTTTGAATGAAAGTGTGAAAATTTGCACCTGAGTTCTTGCAGGCGAGGAAAAGCTGTCCTTCATCACGCCAGAGACACCACAGTGTTCACAGGGACAGCCAGAATGCACCTCCCCTTCTGATCCATCGGTCTTGGCCCTGCAGGCTGAGGATGGTGTACAGCAACATGGGCACCAGTGCAAGCAAAGCTGTCAAAAGGGGACTGATGGCTGCTAGACCTCTTTGCAAACTGCACCTCAGTGACACCTGAATTTTCTCTCATAGACTGCCTAAAACTGCATGTTTTCAATGGGCTTTCAGACTCACAGACACAAAAAAAGTGTCACTTCTTTCTTCTCACTTATACATGGTGTCCAGCTTTCATGCTTGCTCACTGGATGTGAATTACATAACCTGTAGATGTAGAGAAGTAGATGGATTTCAGCCATCTGCAAAAGGCCTTAAACCCATTAAAATCACCATTGACCAAGTAGTAGTTACAAATTTAAATACCTCTGTGAATCTAGACTTTAATTACTGCACTCCTTTCATGACTCACAAAGAAACAGGTGGCAGGAGGCCAATTTAATATGCTCTGTTCTCCAATACATACATGCCTTCCAACAATGGATTTATCACTATGGACCTTCCTAACTTTGATACCTTATACCTGTCTTTGATGCCTTGATACCTGCCACTGTAGTTTCCCAAGGTATTCTGCCTTTTGCTGCTGCTGTCTGCCTTCTTTGGATTTTGGCTGTAACTCAGTCCCTTTTCTTTTGCCATATGGTTCTTCTATTACCCTGTCATTAAAATCCGACTGAACTTTCCTGTTGTGCATTTAGCAACATGATGAACTTTAGCTAATCCCCAGTAGATATTCAGGTCTATACATCCTCATTCTCTAGAAAAAGAAAAAGAAAAAGAAAAAGAAAAAGAAAAAGAAAAAGAAAAAGAAAAGGAAAAGGAAAAGGAAAAGGAAAAGGAAAAGGAAAAGGAAAAGGAAAAGGAAAAGGAAAAAGAAAAAGAAAAAGAAAAAGAAAAAGAAAAGAAAAGAAAAGAAAAGAGAAGAAAAGAAAAGAAAAGAAAAGAAAAGAAAAGAAAAGAAAAGAAAAGAAAAGAAAAGAAAAGAAAAGAAAAGAAAAGAAAAGAAAAGAAAAGAAAAGGAGACTACCTGAAATTCTGGCACCATCCAAATATGCCAGATAGTGAAGAATGTGGACATTTGTTTGCAGACTGAATTTTCCAGTACCCACCTGCACATCTGCTAAATTCCTCTGTTTGTATAATTTGGTTTATTAACATGATATTTGTTCTGATTTTCACAGCCCAGAATAAGATGTGAAGGCCAGACCCAGTAAAGACTCCTGCATCCACCAGGCAAGAGCTGTTATTTCTAACTTCTTGGTACCTCATTCCCAGGGAGTGACTTGCAGAAGAAGTTGTTCACTGGCATTAGTGGGAACCCTGAGCCAAGAACTCAAAAAAGTCCATTGAGTGTGTGGACCTAAAGCTAAAATCAGCTTTAGTCTTTTCCACAGCTGGGCAGCAGCTAAGGGAAGGGAGACTGACATAAAACAAATTGACCCTATTTCAGGTATCCTAATCTTCTTTTTTTCTGTCATAGTTAATAACAAATAGCAACTTATAGTTAATATGAAATTCTGAAGAGTAGCAAAAACAAGCACGGCACTGAAATGGTGCTTCCTCCTAATTTTTCTTCTCTTCCCAAAACTTGTATTTGGTTTAGGGGTTTGAGTTCCTCCTTGTTTCTTTTCCAGACTCATGAATGCAGGGTCTTGTATTCCTTCAGGTGCAACAGGAAATAAATGCCAATATTTTCAGCCTTCTTGGTCTTTCAAGTCATAGAACATGTAATCCTACACTCCTGCAATATTATATTTGGCAAGGTCTAAAGCACCATCACAGCCCATAAAGTAGAAAGAAAAAGAATTTGCGATTAGGCATTTCTGAAAGCAGAAGCAAACAACACATTTTGGAGGTGCTTAAATTTCACAGCTCTGCCTTTTGAATATTCAGCATAAATTGAGGTCCATTTTACAAAAACCTCTGCTCCATTGCCCTTCTAATCATTTGGCAAACTAGAATTAAAAGTAAAGTTTGCTGTTTTTCAACAGCAGCATATTGCACTATTGTTTCATCTTGGTTTAACCCTTCTGCAACCCAGAACTCTTTCAATTTCTACCATATTCTGTTCATGATTATTTTTTTTATTTCAAAACAGACAACACTCTTTTCCAACAGCATTTAATGAAGTCTCATGCAACAAAACATTACTTTTTGATGAGTAAGCCTTTTCAGCTATTAAGGACATGCCATAGAGGATCCTAACCAATAAACAGAGTGTTATTGCAAATTTTTGATAACCAAAGCATAGTTTGTTGGCTTGGATTAAAAGTCTTGAGTAGATTCACTAGTGAGGTTTCTTTCCAGTGTGAGACCTTTTCATAAGAAACGTTCATTACAGAGAGAGTGGTGACTCCCCACTGACAAAGGTTTCTGTTCTGTGGCTTTATACAGACACAGACCATGCAGATGGACTGAGACTGTCTGTGGGGTCTGCAAATTGTTTGGGCCTGAGCCAGCTCTGCTCCAGAAAGTGAAAAGCCAGGTTAAAGTGAAACTACATCCAAGCTAATAACACCTCCTTGGAGCTTTACCATTTCTGTCACATTCTGGACCTGAGTTTGCTTGTGTCTGCCTACCCTGGTGCATGAGCAGAAGTGTCCAAGTCTTTGATGTCTCACTCTTTCTAGGGCAAAAACCATAATTCATTATGGGCTGAAAGGATCTGCTGCACAGTTCGTGCAATACTGTGAGCAGAAGGCAAATCTTCATTTCTGACAAACAAATAAGGAAACAGAAATGGCTTCTTTGTGTATCCAGACTGTGCAGCACTTCTCGTAATTCCCAGTGCAGACCTCATAGGCTTGAACTGTCCTGGGAAATGAGTTGGAAGTTTTTAGCCCAGTATATGAATGCAGGAGTCCCAGGCAGAAGAAGGAGGAAACAGGTCACCATGCTCCTGCTATGTCTTCCTACTAGCAGCACAAATGTAAGGGACAGGGTACCAGCAGGTAATGCCACACTTGGCCTGAGCTGCAGCATCCAGCAGGAGCTGCAGCTGTTTTCCCAGGGAAACAGCTTTGCTGGCTCAGGGATCACTGCAGTGACCCCCTCCAGCCCTGCCAGGCTGGTCACGTTCTCCAGGATAGTTTCCAATTAATCCATCCAGGTTTCAAACAACAAAGGCGAGCTTGATGTGATGGGGGATGTGAAACTGAGGAATCCCTGCCTGCATGCCTGCCTGCCTGCCTGCCTGCCAATAAGGTAGGCAGCTGCCCAGGGAAGAACTGCAATTTCTGCAGGAGCTGCTGGGTAGTAACTAAACATTTGAATCCCCAGTGTAATTGCACCACATCCAGCAGAGTAAAATCCAGGTCATTCTCTCTTGCCTAGTACATTTAAGCTGTAAAAACCTGTGGAGGACTGCTACCAGGTGACTGTACACAGCATGCTGATCTCCACCTGCCATCACACTCATCATCACAAACCGCAGGCAGCTGAGGGTGAGGATTGCCTGCAGTCCCACAGGGCTCCCAGAAACAGCACCGTGCTTCCACCAGGCGCTGAGGCAAACAGCCATCCCCGGAGGAGGTACGTGGCCACTGTGTTGTGGGCAAGCTTTGCCACTTTTTGGCATTCATACACTTGTGACAAACTTCCCATGGCAAGCAGGATCGGTGCATTTACACCTGGACACCAGCAATTCAGTTATGCAGCATTTAGTCCAACCTTTTCTGAAAAGCATTGGCTGCATTACACGTTGGCTCGTGCAATGAGGACGCGAACAGAAAAGACAAAGTATCAAATCTAATTCCTGCTCTCTCAGATTCCTCTCATGCAACTCCTGCCAGAACTCATTGTAGGAGTGATTAGGAGTTTTGGTACTCTCTCCACCTTTTTGTACGGTGAAGGCACATCATCAGACCAGAAGAATCTACTCTGTCCTTTTAAGACCCCCTTTACCATGACAGCTTTTCCAACACCAGCATGGTATCCCTGTTTCTCTTGCAGTTCCTTTTTCTTGATCTTTGGTGTTCATAGCTGCAACTTCTGTCCCACATAAGGTTACACCAGAGCCCTGTACAATGCTTTAATACTTCTTCTGCTCTTCAGCCAAACTGGGATGCCAACATTGTGTTTAAATTATTTTTGTTTTTATGAAGGTGCAATGAAGGTACAAATCCTTCATTTAGTTTTCATGCAAGAAGGTCATCAGAGACAGAGCTTGCTCTCAGATATTTTCATTATGTACATAATACTTCTGCAATCCCTGACTGTACAAAACCACAGCTTGGACGGTAATGCATCCTCAGAGCAAACGACTCCCAGCATACTAGAGAAGGATGATTTTGTGGCTTAGATATTGATCTGAACAAAAGGGTTGCAGTCACACATAGCTGAGCTGGGAAATCCTGGGCATGCCTGAACCCACAGGGCACTCCCAAGACAGCAGCTAATGTTCAGTTGTCTCTCCTGGCAACAAAGCAGCCACAATATATCACACTACTTACACATCCCTAGAAGGCGGCATTGCTCCGGTGCTTGTGGCTAAGACCCAGACTGTTGTGATCATGAGCACAGGGTAGTGTCACAGGGATTTTGACAGTACAGAGATGGGCACAGAACATCAGAGCTACCTTCACTGCAGACAGCAGCAATGTTGTAATCCTGGGGTCCCTGTGGGAGTCCGGGTGCCCGGAGCAGGCAGGAGCAGAGGCTGAATGACAGTGGCCCCTGGGCCAGCTTATGAGAGACAGAGACCACACTGCCACCTCTGCTGCCACAGTGCCATGAAAATCTGGGTAAGGCTCACTGCAACAGTGAACTACAACTGTGGTTGGGACAAAACACCCTCAAACATGGGAGGAGTTGGTCACTGCTCTGGGTACAAGCCGAGGTACACTAGCACAGCAATGGCCAAGTGCAAACCATCTTCCACTTTGAGTAATAGGTGATGGTCTTCCTCCACGGATGCTCATTGCATCCATTCTAAAGTACTCAACTTCTTTGAAATGTTTGGATTTGTTGGGTTTATGGCATTTATTTATTGAAGAACTATTGATATTATACCTGGAGGATGTAGTAAACTTGCCTTCTTTCTGCAAGTTTGTTGGAAAGGTAGAGCTGGGCAGCAGAAAAAAATTCCCCCGGTGGATTTCAATACATTCTTGAAAATAAAGACAAAGACCCTCAGCATTAAAGAAGGAAAAAGATAAAATCAGTCATGATTCTTTCAGCACAATTCATATAACAGCAGAGATATTAGTAAAAAAAAAAAAAAATCAGCAGAAAAGTGTTCACAACCTAGTGCTGCTGATTTAAGAGTAGTCAAGGATTCAGCAGACATTTTAATGTGCTAACAGCAGGAAGCTTAAAAGTACAAAAACAAACAAAAAAACCTCCCAAATAGTTTGTGATTTAAAGGGGAAGTTATCAACGGTAAAACATCAGTTCATGTCTCACTCACCTTCTCTCTATTTTGCTGGCTCTGTCTCTTACCTGGAAAGTCCAGGAGCAGGAGTAAGGGTGGAGGTTTTGTGGTTTTTTGTTTGTTTGTTTGGGGGGGGTGTTTGTTTTTGTTGTTGTTTTTGGGGTTTTTTTATGGTTTGTTTGGTTTTTTGTTTGTTTGTTTTGGTTTTTTTTGTTTGTTTTTGTTTTTTTTTTTTTTTCAATAGAAAACTGTATCTAAGAGCAACCACATTCAGTCAGGGTGAATTCTGTTTCTCACTAGACACACAGAATGGTTTGGGTTGGAAGGGACCTTAAAGATCATCTAGTCCCACCTCCCCTGCCATAGGCAGGGATACCTTCCACTAGATCAGGGTGGGCAAAGCCCAGTCCAATCTGGCCTTGAAGACTTCCAGGGATGGGCCATCCACAACTTCTCTGGGCAGCCTGTGCTAGTGCCTCAACACCCTCATAGTAAGGAATTTCTTCCTAACATCTGACTTAAAATGTCTCCTTTTTTTTTTTTTTGATTCAGATTCTTCCCTCTTGTCCCATCACTCTCTGTCCCCGTAAAGCATCCCTCCATCCCTCCCCCTCCTTTTTAAACCATCTTTACGTACTGAAAGGCTGCAGTAAGGTCTCCCCCAAGACTTCTTTTCTCCAGGGCGAAAAACCCCTGCTCTCACGCCTCTCCTGATGATAGCCACCCTGGAAGGGGCAGGTGCGACGTCCTTCACTCCGTGACACCACAAGCGGGTGCTCCTGTTCTCCCTGGGCTACGAAGGAGCCGAGCGAGCCGCTGGCGCTGCGGGCGCCGAGCGGGTGTCGCCGCGCCGGCACGTCCCGGCGGAGCAGCGCGGGGCCTGCAGGTGGCGCTGTGCAATTGCGGAAGCGCTCCCCCTCCCCGCGCCGAGCCCGCAGGATCCGCCCGCAGGATCCGCCCGCAGGATCCGCCCGCAGGATCCGCCCGCAGGAGCCGCCCGCAGGATCCGCCCGCAGGATCCGCCCGCAGGAGCCGCCCGCAGGATCCGCCCGCAGGAGCCGCCCGCAGGAGCCGCCCGCAGGAGCCGCCCGCAGGATCCGCCCGCAGGAGCCGCCCGCAGGATCCGCCCGCAGGAGCCGCCCGCAGGAGCCGCCCGCGCGGAGCCGCAGCCGCTCGGGGCCGCCGCCCGAGCCCCCAGCGGGGCCGGGCGCTGCTGGAGCCCTAAAACGTCCTGCGCTCGGACAACCCGGCCTCCCTGAACGGGAACGAACACCCTCCCAAGAAACAGCCACCAGCTGCTGACGGGATGTGAGCGCAGCTTCCTCCGATTCGGCGGGAGAGGGTTGCCCCTTGGCAGGCAGTGAAGATGCGGGCATGTTTTAGAAGACAGGGTTTGGGGTGCCCCCCTGGATGTTGGAAGACACCCACACTGAATCCTGAGTTACTCCGCTCCTGATAGGCAGTCTCAAGAGGCCACGCACACATACGGCCACAGCAGCAGAAGAGCAACGTGTTCCAGTGGGAGTTTTCCCTGCTCATGGCAGGGGGGCTGTATTGGGGAGGATGAAGCCAGAAAGCCCTATAAATATGATTGCTTAGATTCTGAGAATGTGAAGTCTGTAAGTAAGATAGAATTGAAAGTAAGTTTTGATGTTTGAGATGTCCTAGCTGCTGGATGTCTGGGAAAACAATTACGTGACCACCTGAAGGTCACCTGCAGCCAGACCCAGGTCAAATGGAATGTTCTGTCTCACCCTCAATGTATGGTTCATCCCACACCTGTACCCCTCCCCTGAAGTATCAGGTATCTGTAACCCCATTGGCCCAAGCCCTGTTCCAGCCCACCTTGAAGACCCCTGATAAGGGGTCCCAAGGGGGCTGGACGGTCTCTTTGCCTGGCACCCTTCCCCGAGGACTTTCCTCTCTTGGAATTTCCTCTCCCTACCTCTCCCTTCCCCCACTTTCCTAGGCCTTGCCACAAGCTGCAGCCTGGCAGCTCAGAGCAAGGCCTCACATCCCTTACAATAAACCTCCTCTTCTAAAACCTAACTTCAGAGATCTCTCGTCTACATTTATCAACACCGTCCTGGAGTCCACAGCAGAGAAGTTACTTCTACAGGGCTGGAACTAGGTGATCTTTAAGATCCGTCCCAACCCAAAATATCCTGTGATCAATTAGTTTAGATAAAAATTCCAGATCTGTAAAAGCTCAGCACAGCTACACAATGCCAATTCCTTCTGCAAATTTTTCACCTAGTCACCCAAAAGTAGCTTTAACACCTGACCTTCGGTTCTTTCTCCAGGACCACTCCAGCAGCCAAAAAAATGATCTCTTTAAGAACTGTAACTTGGTTCTTTTTTCTGTCCTTGGGACACAACCGGGCTGTGCAGCCATACAAAACACCTATCATTTACCAGAGGTGCAAAGGATTCTCACAAATTTCAGAGCATAAATTTCCAGCCTCTTTCACTTGGGCTCTGCACCTTTAAACCACACTACCTCTTCTGCAGTGCTTTTCTGAGGCCTTTTAAGAAGAAGGGAAGAGGAGAGAGCAGACAGAATAGCCAGGGAAGCGAGAAGAAAGCAAAAAAATCCCAACAACTTTTTGTATCAAAAAACTGCCTAGCTGGGAAAGGAGTGGAAGCAGGAGAGAGTGGGGGGAAGAAGTGAAAAGAGGAAAAAGACAGAAAAGTCCAAAATTTCTGCATATGGTGAGATAAGGAAACTTGGAGGTAAGTTTGGATGAAGGAGTGTCAAAGTTTTAAGTGCTTTCTGACATTTGTAATCATATTGAAGACATGGTTTCACTCTTTCCTTTTGGGATCTCTGGAAGAAATAATTTACTAAGCAGAAAGACATATTTGGTATCTCTGACAAGACTTCTCAAACCCAGCTGAGCTCATGACCTCTCAGTCTAGCATTGCAGTCCCTCCACTTTAGAGGTCTCCTTGATATTTCCTACAATGTCCCTGTACGTACTGCAGCTCAGCAGAACATCCCTTCTCACTGAACAAGGTGTCATGTCTTCCCATCCTGGATGAATGGGGCTTTTTACAACCAGCAAAAGGAATTTAAGGATCTATGAACTCCTGCAGTGGAGCTGCTGCAACTGTCATTTAACAATCCTCTTTTCAACTCTTTGCTGCCTTGCCCTTCTGCCCGGTATGTAGCCCAAGTGGTAATGATTCAGTATCTGAGAAACAACTGAGTAGGACAACAATAGCATTAATGTTGTAGCAAAAATGTATTTATTTTAAACCTCATCAAAATCTTGATTAAGATATGACTATCCTCTGAAGTAGGCAACAATCCAGATTAGATTGGACTGAGACATTGCACTGATATAGTATGGTTATAGGTTTGTGATCAAATTAGAGCATCTTACAAATTTGCCACCTGTAAGGTGATCAAAGCTTATAGTAATCCAAATGTGAAGTAAAAATAGTTGAATTTAAGCTGCCAACTTCATCCCCAGGCGTATACCTTTTGATCTTGGTGCCACAGATCATTCTGTGGTGTGCCATTAGCAGAGATGCAGAAACCCAGTGCTGAGTTAACTTGTCATTGAGGTGACTTTTAGGAACCTCAGAATATTCTAATTCCTTGTTTAAAACTAACAGAAGACGATGTGAAATATACATTGACTAACCAGTTATGTGACAGTGTGAAGCACCTTCCACGTGACGGTGAACGATCAAAACGTAGATCTTCAATTTACCAGAGAAAAGACTAGTTTTACTTCAGTTTAGGAATTCAATCTTTCTGCAGCTGGGAGGGAGCCAAATATGTTTGCATTATCATTAAAAATGCCTTTTTAAAAATGTCAGAGGACTTTGAGTTCACATACTTTTCTCCCAGAGATGGAGTACGTCTCCAGAGGGCTGAAATCCAGAAATTATTGGATTCTACCTACCACCCTTACTTACTGCCTGCTGGGAAAGGTTTTATTTTTCCTCCTTACCACTGCCACATTGACCAAAAAGACTTTTTTGAGGCCTTTTGGGAGGAAGCACCCCAGGGTGTACAGAACCCCAGTTTAAAACAATGAGGCAATGTGAAATCAGTGTAGACAAAGAAATGGGTTACTAGTAAGGTATCTGATACATCCCAAACATTAATGACAAAAGGCAGAACATCCCCCCCCGCCAAACTTTTAGAATTCCTAGTTCCCAGACATTCTTGGCACAATGCTATTCATTATCTTTTCATTAGTACTACTTTCTGGAAGCAATTGTAAAATAATTTATAGTAAAAATGGTGAAGTGATATATCATGATGAGAGCAGAATGTTTATGTGTGAAAACTCAGCCACACTCAATAAAGGGTGCTTAGTTAAATAACACACAGAGTCAAATTTAAAAATATGCTTCTAGTAATACAAGTTTTACCCCTGCTACCTTCCTATTAAAAAAAAAAAAAAAAAAAAAAAATTAAAAAGGAAAAGGAAAAAAATTCCAGGGATCCTTGGACAATGGCAATGTTTGGGAATGCAGTAGATAATAATATCCCTACAAGCTCTAAGAACAACTGAGTGGCGAGAGTGTAGATCTGAAGGCATGAACAATAGATAAGAATTAGGAACAAGAAGGTAGTGTTCCCCTCTCCAAATGCAGCATTATAAGGTTGCCCCAGACTACTGCCTGTGCCTCTGCAGTAAGTTACAAGCACCCTGTGCTACCCACTAGCACTGAGGAAGGCTGGTGTGAAACGGTTCATATCTGTGCCTGTAAACTATCCTAATTTCTAAATCACTGTGACTGCAGGTGAGCTGCTGGGAACGACTGCTGGCCTGTGCTAAGCCCAAACTGCGCTCAGACATTCTCTGGGTTGAGAGGATCTGTCCCATTGATCCAGGGAAAAACCACACAAGGGCCTCTGCTAACAATTTAACACCAGGGGCAGTCAAGTTCAAGTACTAAAACAGTTCTCTGTTTAATTTACTATTCTAGATGTAGCCAGTGTGTCTAGGCTTGATAGATGCATTGAGAGGATGATGGTGAAAAATGGGAAAAGGCTCAGAAGAGGGCCACAAAAGCGATTTGTTGCCTATAAAACTTAGTGAGATGCTCAAAGAGCTGTATTTATTAATGTTATTTAAGGGATCAAAAGGTGTTAAAGTGGTCTACAAGAACCCATATAGAAAAAAGATTTCCTGCAGCTTACTGCCCCATACTCCAGGAGTTAAAAACATGCTGATATCCAGGATCTAGATAAATTCAAGCTGTAAATAAGGACATTTTTAAGCATTAGGAGAATTAACTATGGAGCAAATTAACAAGTGCTCTGGTGAATTCTTTATCATGTGTGATCTTTTTCTTTTCAATATCTTGTGAATACAACAGATGTTTGGGGGCTCATAAGAAGAGTATCTTGGGTTTCTTTGATTTTCTTACACAAAAAGCCAGTTTATTTTACTAGTGCCTTCTGATCCTGAATCTATGGTTTGATGAAAAAGACCCTGTCACTGTCTCTAAAGTGTAAGTGAGAAGAATTCCTGCTATATCTATGAAAAAGAAAAAAAAAAAGAAAAATTCTTACATACGCAGTTGTAATTAAAGCTATGTAACCATTTTAGCAATTAGTCATATAGCAATTAAGGCAAAAATTGCTGTCCCTTATTGGAGCCAGACACCAGCTAGAGTAAAGCTGCTGTAGAATAAAACTGCTGTGGAAAACAGAAGTCACTCTTGACATAGCCGAAGCTAAAGGGTCTTAGAGATCTAAATGTTTGTATCTGCCCTTTCTAGCTGTCTGAAATGAGCAAGACCCGCTCTAATTGGCACCTGTGTTTCCCAGAGAGCGCCAGAACTTCCGTGCTAAGGACCTTAGCAGAATTTTTGCCAAAGAGATGTTTTTGTATTCCAAACAAACCCAAACACAGCATGAGCTAATTGGCATGCTCTACCTTACCCTCAGTTATAAAAATACAAATATGATCCATATTATTTCTACGTAAACACAACAGTAGCAGAATTCAAAATAAGATTCCTGCGTGGATAAGAAACTGATGACACAGATGTATGGGTTTCCTTAAAACATCAACTTATTCATGAGACAAAGGTACAGATGAGAATTCACAGCTGGGAATTGGTGGAGCAGATCTCCTTCCCCAGCCATTGGAGCTGAGACCCACTACACATCAAATAGACCTACAGTGCCTTGTCCCGCTCACAGATATGCAGTAACAAATCTATCCATTCAAAATCTATTTTCCTTTACAGTAAAGAAATTACCTCTATGTGAGCCTTTGCTGGAAAAATAGGTCATTGTAAGGCGCACATCTTTTTACACTGACATTTATCCCACTACCCAAAATACCTTCAAGCCAGAAATTACCTGGATATGTAATGATCCTGCCTGCAAACCTTGAGGCATAAAAATGAGGCAGGGAAGGTGAAATCTCTGCAGATCTCGTGGGTTCTGAATGATTGGGTTATATTAATTTGGTTATTGGGATTCCTCAGCTGGAAGCAACATCCCACTGGGAAGAAAGGAATCTGTGATGCTGTTCCTGGTTCTGCACACTTCTTGAGTATGTACCCTCTGTCCAACACTCCATAATGATGAAATTCCTCCCACACCCTGCCCTGAGATCAAAAATATTTTAATGGTGTAAACAGCTTTTTAAAAATGAGATTCCTCTGAAAGTTTACATTTTCTGTTGGTGGAAGGTGTCAGGTTAATAATTAATTTTGAATAATTAAAAGTCACCTCAGATGACAAGTTTTCATCCCCTTATTTTTGTAGCTGTTATTGCCCAGAACTAATCTAGGATTTATTTCCATAAGTATTCATCTTTTTTGTAGTTGAGTTTAATCCACTCTGTCAGTAATTAAATACTTTAATTTATACACACAGAGATTGTACTATTGGTATTGTGTGACTTACACTGTATAGGTTGTCTTAATTTGGTTTCTTATTTATTTTTCTAGTTGCAGTAGGTTTTTCAGGATTGTCCATCACCTTCTAATGTTGTATAATGGGGAAAATTATTTCTGGTATTTCCTAGATAGTTATTTCAATATTATAAAACATATACCAAACAGTAATGAATTAATCTCTCAGGATTAATTTAGCATGAAATGGCTAATGTTTACTAAACTCACAACCTTCTTCCCAGGGACTTCATCACCCAGATGAGATTTTCTAATCTACTCTTCTCAGTAAGCAGCCATTAAAGGAAGCTAATCCCAAGTGGCACAGTAGAAGTAGCTTTGCAGCATGTGTTTAAAGGCATTTTTTGTGCATGTTCCTAAAACCCAACAAATCCAGCTGAAAAACAATATTAAATTACTATCATGTCAGTCGAGGAACAAGCTCCACCAGCCAGGGCAGTGTGAGTCAGCACCAAAGGAACTTCAGCTCTTCCCTGGGGAGCTCCACATCATGCAGAGCACCAAATTTTGCAGTTCCTTACAAAAGTACTTTGTTTGCACACAGCAGGGCAAATTGGTGGCCAAGGACCTGTATTCCTCCAAAACCTCTCCCTTTTCCAGGATCCATTACACGCATTTCAAAATGTCAGCCACGTGAGCTCTCCATCTTACACATGGCCACAGTAATTCAGAACTTGGGCGTTTTGCTGTAGGCATGACAACAACCTCCAGGGACACCCAGAGCACCTTCCCACTGTCACTCTCAGCAAGGCACTGCTCCTGCCCCCTGCCCCCACCAGCCTGCATCCCCCTGCAGGCTGTGTGCCAGTGCTGGGAGAGCCACCAGCTCTCTGCATGGCCTGAAAACCAGCATGAAAAATGGGGTTGGCATGTTTGTGGCACCTCAGGGAATTTTAAGTTAAGTACAGCTCTATTGGCTTAAACATCTTCCCCAAGAGAACGTGGATGCAGAAACTTTGATGGGGCCATACATTCTTGGACCGTGCAACATTTTATTCTATTTGTTTATTGTATTCATAAATAAAAATGCCTCATTAGCTGCAGAAATGAATTTTCTCTCCAATTATAGTCACCTTTTATGATATATTTCAATATAGAAAAACAAGTAAGCACTGATATAAAACACTGCACTCTGTTGAACTCTGTATTTATCTAAAGTATTCTTTAAAGTCCTTCTTTGTGAAGCCTTAAAACATTCAAGTTTATTCTTCTTCAGAAGAAAATCAGATTTTAAAATCTTCAGCGGACTGGAACATCCATCCTTCTAACTACTAGTAATATAAATTCTGCAAATACAGGACTATTATTCATCACAGAGCTCGCTTAGCTCTGCAGAAATGAAAGAAATATTTTATAAAACCACACACATAACCCACACAAACCCGTAACTTAAGAAGATTGTGAGAACCTATAAATCTGTGTAGAGGGAAGCTGCTATTGGCACATATTGATTTCTGGTATGTTGAGAAAAACAGAGCAAGAGGATGGGATGGGGGCTAAATTTTCCCCAGATCTCATGATAGTTTCTTTTCAGTATTTCTAGTACTGTTGTAGACATGGTCAGTTGAAGATAGGAGAATGGGAACACTGACAGGGAGAGATAATCTAATTCTTTAAAAATCTTGCTATTAGATCACTGTACTCCCTGTGGCAGTGTCCTCAGGAAAACAAGCTGGTGACTCTTTCTAAGCATTGCTTCCCAGTGTGAGAGTGTGAACCTCTGTTACACTTCCATGGACTGCGAGCAGGCTGGGTGGAACACGACTTGTTAAAGACGCTGCAGTGAGGTACTGGAAGGGCTGTCCACACCCAGAGCTCCCTCCTGCCTGCTGGTTTAGCCCAAGCCTTCACTGATGTCCTTGTAAAATTAAACCTTACAGCTTCATTCTTACAACTAGTTGCAGTCACTACACTGCAGGTTTGGAGTGGTCCCATTACAGCCAATATGCATACACGCATGCTCCACCTTCAACATCTTTTTCAAAGAAGCTCCCAACCAGCCTAGACATCAAATCCAAGAAGACGATACCCAGAGTAGTGTCACTAATATGGACATCTGTTGTTGTCCCTCTGCTCTGTGACAATGACCATGCAGGCTCTGAAGCACTGCCCTTGGCCAGAATGGTGTTACTTGGGGCTGCTCCCTTCCCAGAAGCTGAGAAAACTTAAAAAGCTGGAATTGCATCGTGCAAGGGGCAGTGAGGGCTTTGTGATACAACAAGATGGTGGGATTTGCCCTTCCATCCCTGGGTCTGACAAAAGCCCAACCTCAACAACTCTGTAGCCCACTACCAAAGGTATCAGCCACCAAACCATTGGGTGAAAGTTGTGGGTGCTGTGGATTTGAATATGGTGATAGTACAGGCTTGAACACATATCTCTGCATTTCTTATCCTTCTGGCCAGCTATCTCCTTCATTAGCTATTATTTAAAATCACTGATAGAAATTTTAGACCTAAAGAGCTACATTTTTTTTACTTAAATGTAAAGATGTGCTGTACATCATTAAATGATAGATAATGAAGAAGTAGAAAAAGAAAACACATTTAAAGGCATCTGCTGAGTCCCATTAGTGATTATCATTCAAGCCTAGACATTATGAGCCAAATTTTTCTTGGCTGAACCTGACTAGTAGTTAATGGAACTGCTAGCACTTTGGTCATGTAATTTCAAATGCATTCATGAAACTCAAGAGTTAAACTGCAGTTTTCTTTGACTATGAGTACCCCTGACACCAACACAGTTATATTTCTTCAAATGTCAGTGGGATGGAATTGATGGAAAAAAGTGAGATGGACACAAGTTATGCTACCTTATGCCCCAAAGTTTCTAGGAATCTTTCCAGCCACTGTACAACACAGTAGAGGAGAAATTTCAATCTGTTTTCTTTCTTTACAGACTCAGGACAGAGAGCTAAATTCAATTCACCAGCCAAATCCACCTACCCATTTGCACTATTTTTCTACTCAAGTTATATTTTCTGACATTTTTAGATTTAGCTACAAATAAAACTCATCTGAAAGTAGGAGTTATATTTATTTTGGACGTTTTTCATGCTCAATCCACTGATTTGAAGCCGTTTGGGTACAGCTTTATTAGCATTCTGTGAATTACCTTGTTGTGCAGCAGACTGCAAAAAGACCATTCTGAAGGATACATTAATAATAATAAAGCTGATACTGTGATGTGATGTGATGTGATAGTAGAAGGTGGTTTAGGCAGTGTTATTTGACGTGATTATAATTAGCAATAGCCATTTAAAGGTCCCAGTATGTGTTTTGGTAGAGAAGAAATGTTAACCCTAGTGTCTTGGCCAGTCTCCAGCATAAGAAATTACATTCTTGCCACAGTAGTTAACTATCCCTTGTTGCTTCAACTAGATATGGTATTCTTCAGGTTCTCTCAGAGAGCTGCTGAGCTGTGTTACTGGCGTTGTTATCGGCTGTTTCATTCCAGCCGAGAGGTCCCAGTACTTCAGTTATAAATGAAGTCTTCTCTGCTTGTAAAAGGCTTCTTGAGTGCAGTCTCGGAGCACTGCATAAATCAATAAACAACAGATGCACTTGATAGTGTACACTGACTTGAGGGCAGGAGGAAAAAAAAAATAAATAAAAGCAAGGAATGGTACTGGCAGAAAGATAACCCCAGGCTATGAATGAAACATGCACACCTATAACCATGAAGGGTGCACAGAGCACCAAAAGGGCAAAGGCAGTAACAAAGGGCTTGGCCCTGGAAAACAAATAAAACCCAGAAAAAACTGTTTTACCATAGAATCAATCACAGAGGATCCAAAGACACTTTACTCCAGATAATTTTAGGAATGGAAATAAGTGCAGCTAGTCCCCAGATTTCCCTCTCTAAAGGGTGAAAGCAAGAAAAGAGATTTAAAAAGCAACCTTGCATGGTTAAAAGTGTTTATAGCTGCAGTTGGATGGGATATACCTCAATTTCCAAAGAACTGTTTAACGAAATCTTCCCACAAACTAAGCAATTATTGCATATCCATTCCTTATCCCAGGGGTATATTACAGCAAAATAGTAATGTGACTACATCCCAAGTGATCTCTAGACAGCTACAAGTTATAGCCAGGATAAGAATGTGTAGAAAGGACAGGGTATAAGACCAAAATGTTAAAAATATCACCTATGTCCCCGCAACCTGGATTACTCTTCTGAATAATCTGAACTATTTTTCTCTGTCCATCTTTCTTCTACTTTTCTACTTATTCTTTTTTTGCATGTGCAATATTAGATTTCCATAAATAGAAACATCCTGTTGTGGTTTTGGACTATTTGTGGAAGGAGGAGAGGAACACTTCAAGCACTTCATCTGTGAGGTCTAGTTTATGAGCTCTAGCTGTCAGGGTGGTAAGTGAGTCATAAGGATTTTGAATTTTTCATTTTCATAAAACTTCATGCTGCTGCAAAAAAGCTGCTGATATGCCTGTTAAATCATCCTCATCCTCACATTCTGGTGTTTCTCTTTTGCCCCAACATTTTACTCCCCCATCAGAGCAGCTTTGAATGTTTTCAGATTTATCTCCTCCTCCTTCAGCCCACCCTCACAAAAGTCACATGGTTAACTGTCCCCTCTTGAGTCGGAGTTGAAGGATAAGAAATTGACCTACAAGTATAGGTGTTTGAGCTTCACTTTGTTGTTTCCTCTTAATAGAACTATTACTGAGAGGACTTCTGAACCAAGAGGATTCAGCTGAGGCGTATTTGAGACATATTGTGCTGTGGCACAAACCCTGCAGACCTTGAGGGGCAGTTCTACCATGTTCAGCTGGAGACTTCAGATACACCCCAAGAGATACAGGTTCCAAAAATAAGTTTCTGTTGGCCTCACAATTCAGGCAATGGGATTCTGATGCAGAATTAGATGTCATTCTGAAATACAAATTCAAACTCATTAGGGTGAACTTCTATGCAGGAAAATCCTTTATATCACATTTTGTGTGTTTTGAGTATTTCCTCTATAATTATATTGTTTTCATCTTCCTAAAACTTCTCAGGACTCTTTGGTAAATTACAGATGAGGGTTTTTAATCTGATGAACAAATTCTGCCAGCTATGACTATACTTTGCTTCTAGATGATCTCATTTTCAGGTGGGTCTCATATTTGCTTTTGACATTGGATACTGGGTGTGACCCATTAAACATCCTCGTCTTATGATGCAGCGGAAAGTCATTGCCCCATTTAGTATTATAACCCAATCTGAACAAAAAACTGCTACAGAAAACAAGCAGATCTCAAGAAAAGAGCAGAGCCATTCAGAGGAAGGAAGGCAAGTGAAGGAAAGCAAAACCTCTGGTTTATTTGTATCTTTTACTGACACTGACAAGATGAAAGTGGTTTGCATTTGACACAATGGAGGGTCAGACAGGAATTAATCCCCATTTTCTCACCTGTTTCACCTTCACCTAAGCAACAATTCAGAACAATATTTATGGGATCAGGAAGAGAAGACAGCTGGTGGGACTTTGACAGGTGGGACCAACTGCCTCCATACCAGCATACACCACTGAGATTTGGGGAAGTCCTGGCTAATTACTACTGGATCAGACACATGTTGGGAGGGCTGGTTATAACTCTGAAACAAGAAGGAATCAGTAACAGTCTTTCTGAATATTCTGCTTTTCTTGCAATGTTCTAATGCACCTATTTACAGGCTTTCTGCAATCCTTGATATCCCATCCTCATAAATAATCATCTCAACACAGTTAAAGTACAGAGATCAAAAGGGCCTAATGAAAGGAAAATGCAGCCATGGGGGAAAAAAGAAAGAGCTTTCCACCTGGAAAGCATGACAAACAGAGAAACCTGGCAGAGAAGGGATGAAGGCAGTTTAGCAGGTAGGACTAGAAATCCTTATGGTTATCTTACAGCACTTTTAGAATCATTTCACCTCCACAACTCCAAGAGAGGGCCTGTGGCAGACTTAGTGCTGCTCTACTGACTTGGCCTAGAATATAATGCCGGACAGGGTGATTAAAAGCACAAGGGATGCTGAAGGCTGGAGACAGAGTCTAAAGTTTCTTGTGCACACTGTTATTCCTCCACCACCTGAAGTATCTTACAATGCTAATCCCACTTCACAAGTATGGCATACAACAGCAAGAGCAGAAACCTTTGCTCCAAGTTGTGAATAGCATCCACTCAGAACATGCTCCCCATGGACAACCAGGAAGTTCCTGCCTCCCACAGCAAACTCAGTGCTGGATAACCCAATAACCCTCAGAGCAGCCAGCCTCCCAAGATGAGGGGCACACCTGGGCCTTGCCGTCTAGTTTCAACCACAAGTTTCTGTTCTTCTCAAGCAAGAAAATGAAAGCAGCCACCATCCACACCCCAGATGTATTCCCACCCTGTGCTATTTTGGGACAACTGCTGCCAGCATCTCTCAGCTCTGTGGGCAGCTGTCCTTCTGCAAAAGTCTCACTGCTCTGTGCCACTGATTCACCAGGGAGAAAGGCAGGCATGACACACCAGGATAGCTCCCAATGTTTTGGGGCAGCCACATCCCCAGCAGAGGCAGAGCTGGTCTCCAGACCAGCTCAAGTCTCTGGACAGCTGGGCAGGAGGAGACCTTAGCAGTGCAGTCATTGCATCCCAGCGGCAGTACAGGGACCAATGCAGCTGTGTGCTGAGTTGCTGCAGTGCAATAGTGTGAATTGTGCTACATAAGATGATGCTGGATGAATGATTGGTGAGGAGCAGGAAGGCTTAAGTAGAGGCACAGGGTAGTTTTACTTCATCAAAGCCCTTTTCCAGTCCAACCATCATCACTGCTCTGCATTGTATGTACACATATATCTGTGTACACAAACACATTCAAATGTTTTTATGGCTACTATGTATCAAAACACCAGCCAAAGGAACATCTCTGGGACCAGAGAGCAGCTTATTTTCACAGAAACCTGACTCTAGAGGGCCAGGCAGACTTTTCCAGGAGATGCCGTGGATCAGCTGCTGCAATGGGCCTGGGAGAACCCCTCAGACAAGTAAAGAGGTACAGGTGTACATGTTTGGGATCAGAAGAGCATTGTTGTAAATTCTTGGCTTTGGTCAGAGATCAGAAGCTGTGTAGGCACAAGGAGTTGAAGAGGTATCAGTGTTATGTTGTTCCTGATACAAAATGTTCAAAAGATGGAGGAGAAAATATGAGGACTAAGCCTCTTATGATGGCTGGTGGCTCTGTCACTTTTCTGTGGACACCTGAGAACTAAGGAGATTCTCAACCATTTTCCCTCTCTCCCTCATGATTCTGTTCCTTATCTTTAGATTTCCCCTTTTGTGGGGATCAGGGGAACTGGTTCTGTTCCTGATATAGAGAAGCAGCTGCTCCTCATTTTCCAGGCTGCAGTCAAACATGCTGTAGTAAAGGCAAGCTTTTTGTGCCCTGATGCCAGATTGGCCACTGACAACCCCAGTCCTCTTGCAGGTCCTCTAAGGACAGCTGGCTTTGCCTCTGTGCCTTTCCCTTACTGCTTTTGCTGAAGCATCGCTGCAGCTAGGGTTCAGAAAGTGGCATCTTGCTGCAGAACAGCCTTCCTAGCCTGATGCCCAGCAGAATAAAAACCTCTGCCTTTATCTAGTCAGGACTCCACCAGGTAAAGCTAGGTCAGGAAGATAAGAATGTTGCATACACTGTGTGGGATGGTTATTGCATTGGCTACTGCAGGAGGTATTTTGGAAAATATAGTCTTTCAGAAGTCCAGTCCAGAATTCTAATACAAGACCAGAGGTCTCATTCAAAGAAAAGTCACTACGGAAATGTGCATTGCAGACATCAGCTGCAAAATAAAGCCCAGTGCAGACCAAGTTAATGAAAGCCCAGTGGAGGCAAATAGAAAAAAAAAAAAAAAAAAAAAAAAAAAAAAAAGGAATCACAGGGCCCAAAACTTGCAGAAACTGGAAGGCATGATCCCGGGTGGCAATGAGCAGGAGTTAGAAAGAGCAGCAAAAAATGTTGCAACAACTGTGGGTGATTGGATTTGGACAGGCAATACTGACCAAGTATAAAGTCTACCGGCAGAAAGTTAATCCATCAAACTGCTTTGAACATGTTTGAAACAGGCAGAAGGACTTTATAAACACCTGACATTTCATATTAGAGGTTCAAGGCATTTTTCACTAAGTACTAGATGCGTTTTAGCTTTAACACATCAAACCACATCTTCACATTGAAGGATATGCAATATGCATTATATGTTTGTACACATATAATAAAACAGGAGGGATCACCAGTCCAGAAGCCAGTGAAGGCAGATATTGCAATTATCATCAGCAAATGGAAATATTCTCTCCCAGGGGAAAAAAAAAAAAAAAAAAAAAAAAAAAAAAAAGAAAAAGAAAAAAAAAAAGAAAAGGGGGAGTAAAAAGGAAAAAAAAATTAAAAAAAAAACCAAAACCAAAACAAAAACCAAACGCAAACCTACACTCTCCAAGGAAAAAGAACAATTGTAGTAATCAGTTTAAAAGGATTTTTTTTCTAATAAAAGCAT
This sequence comes from Hirundo rustica, assembly GCF_015227805.2. NCBI lineage: Eukaryota > Metazoa > Chordata > Aves > Passeriformes > Hirundinidae > Hirundo > Hirundo rustica. The sequence goes on from NC_053451.1 coordinate 86,716,342, forward strand.
TTTAAGCTCCAATGAAATACCTAGAGGCTTCATTAGAAGGCCCCAGATAGGTGGTTTTCAACTAGCTACTGTAAAGGAATGTAGAGAGGACTACCAATTATGCCCCTGGAGAAACAAAAGCAACTTTCTGTAGTTTGGAGGCTAACTTTGAACTGGAGAAACACAGGCAGCCACAACAGGAAGAACTAAAAATGTTTGATTTTACCCTTATTGTATGCATCCTATTTTGACATATTTCAAGATTGTTAGGGAAAAGATTTACTTGATCTGCCAGGATTCTCAGCCTCCATGTAGAAGTGTCATTTATTTTTGCACTGACAAACATTTTTGTGTCCGCTTCTGCCTCTAGCTGTGATCCTGATGTGTAATGTGTGCACTACAGTTTGAGTTCGAGTTAATGCCATTCTAGGATAGAAAAAATAAGGAGCAGGTGGAGTGGCTAAGGGGGCTACTAAAAGTGCCTGGGAAACACAAGGGACTAAATAAGGCAATTTCCTTATAATGAAAGCTTTCAAGTTTGATTTGTGGACACTTAAATGAATCACTGAATCACAGAATAAGCTGAATTGGAAGGGACCCGCAAGGACCATCAAGTCTAACTCCTGGCCCTGCATAGAACACCCTAAGAATCACACCATGTGCCTGAGAGCATTGTCCAAACACTTCTTTGTGGTGGTGCAGAACTGTTTTATTAGGTTTTTATAAGAAGTTTATGTTATGGTTCATTTCACTGTATCCCCAATGTTGTAACCCTTTTTGTGTTGTCTGTATAACAAGGTGTTTTGTGTCAGTCCTCCCACCCCCCTCTCTGGGGCAGCCTGTCTATCACTTTGAGGAACCCTCCCAGGTTGCGAAATCTCAGGGAGAGGGCTTCAGGTGATAGGTCCCCTGGGGGAAATTCCTTTAGCTCTGGATATTAGTGGTCCGAGGCTTGGGGGTGGGCACACCTTGTTACCCCCTGAAGCCCCTGATTTGTTGTCTTGTAGTATCCTCCCTGGAACCCCTCCCCCGCATATAGGGGTAGGAGGGAGGAAAAAACTCTCTCAGCATCTCTCTCTCAGCGTCTCAGCCGCTCAGCTCTCAGCTCGGAGCTCTGAGCCTCTCTGCTCCTCAGCTCTGGAGCTAATAAACATCTTTTAACCTGCTAAGCTGAGAGCCAGCCTTTTCTCTTCTGCTGCTGTTGCTGTCACAACACTATTGGGTCCAGCTGCTAAGCTGAGAAGCTGAAACGAACTGGGACCGTCTGTGGCTGTGTTGACTCGAGCTAGCTGGAGGTCAGCTCCCACCCGGTGCGGGACAGAACCAGACACACTTGTTGAACACTATCAGGCTGGTGCTGTGACCACTGTCCTGAGGAGCTGTTCCAGTGCCCAACCACCCTCTGCATGAAGAGCCTTTTTCTAATAACCAGCCCAAACCTCCCCTGATACAATTTCAGGCCATTCCCTCAGGTCCTGTCACTGGCCACCACAGTGAAAAAATTTCATCTTGGAGGCTTATGAGTCTTGTAAATTGAATGCAAGTGTACTGACAGTAGGCTGGCTTAATCTGCCTTGGTAAATCCTCTAAGGAGCAGTTTGCAGGTTCACAGAGATACCTTGACCATAAATGGAAAACTTTCACTTTACACTATGGTTTCATTATGTCTAAGTGGGACAACCTAGGACACAGGGGAACATGCACACTGCAGAGTCCAGCTCAAGGTGCCAAATGCCCAAAATTCAAGGCAGATTGGTTAGCTGTGAGATTGGAGGTTGAGGGTCTCTACGACAGACATGCATGCTGAAGGTTAAAGCAATATTTGACCCAAGGGAGGAGTTTTTGTCTGCAGATAGAATGGAGTTTGGGTCAGATTCACTACTAAAATGCATTCTAAGTGCTTGGAATAAATTGTATTTTAAGGCATTGCCAACCCTCTGTTTCACGTTTTCTTTTACCAGAAACTGAGAGACTAAGGGGAAAATTTTCTAGGTCTCTTTGACACCAGTGATTGTGGTTTCATGCCTGTTTCTCTTCTCTTATGGGACAAGATAACAATCCAATTTTCCTGTTGCTTCTTCAGTGAAGCTGAGAAAATTATGCATTCAGAAAAATTCATTTCCCAAGTAGTTCCACTGAAGGGATCATGACCCTAAATGTATTCATTATCTCAAATTATCAACAATTTTCTGTAGCAATTTATTCCTTGACCCTCAAATGGTCAAGAACTGTCAGCACATGCAGTGTGAGGTTAGCGCTTACTGAAATACAGCAGTTAGGCTTCTAGGGGGCTTCTTTTTTTTTCCTGTGCAAGCATCTGCTGGTTTGAGAGACTTTCTATGGCTTACCATCAATTCCAACTACAACAAGATCATTCTGCCTCAAAATGGGAAAACCAGTGGAACCATACATTTTCCAAAACAGAAAGATTATTTTCCAGTCTAGGTAACTGATAAAATGACCTTTAGTTCTTAACAAACATTCCCAGTGGGAATTACAAGTCTGAAATCTAAAATTCAAGATTTATATATGGTGACTTAAAATAGAAAATGGGATACATAAGTTCACTAGAGCTTTATATGTAAGGATGTCAACAGGTGAACAGCTGATGAGAATATCCCAACATTTTTTCAAGACAAATTTGGTAAAGACAACCTTATTTAGGCAGAAAAGCTGCTGGACAATTTTTTTTTTTTAAATTTTTTTTTTTTTTTTTAATTGATACTTCCCCTTGTCTCCAAGCTCACCTGCTTGTGAATGTCTAACAAGGGAAAACCAGACTGTGATTGTCAGCATCCACAATAAGACCAATGGACCAGTGTCTGGTCTCCTTTAGAAGGCTTTCAAAATACAGAGTGATGAATCAGGACATGATTTTTCTGAGTCTAAAGTAGTTTGGACATGGTTAATTTGACTGGCATCATTCACCTTGCTTCCACAACTTGCTGGGAAGCTGTCTTCATCCTTTTCTACCCATCCTCTTCAGTGACTTTCTCTGCTCTCTGAAATGCAGTACTGGTGTAGGAAGGACATGAATACACATGTGGGTGCCTTTTCTGCAGCTCAAATCTGTTCTTCCTCAGGCTATGGAACCACTTCGTATACGGCAATAATAGGCTGCAAACATTACATGTACTCTGACAGCTGTAAAGCCACATTTCAGAGATATAAATTTTTTGTAATTCATATATCTTTTCCCTCCTCTTACATACACGTTTTACCTTTCTGATAGCAAAATGGGCCCTGCAGTCTATGTTAAAAGCATAATGCTCCATAGCAGGATAGCATATGACACATATTCTGCAACACACACATATCCACCCCTGGCATAAAGCAAATCAGGATTCTCAGGAAGGGATAAGGTTAAATTACTCTAATGGCAAAGGGAAAAACATCTAAAGGAGAACTAATCTAAAGTGATGGTTTGCCTCTTGCACAGTAAGAGGGATATTTAATTGCTGCACACAGTACTGCATGCTTCTATGATCCTACAAAAGAAGTAACTTCATTCTGACCAGAAAAACTCAGAAGTCTTTCCCCAGCCAAGACTCTCACTGAAGCAGACAGTTGCAGAATGAAGATCTGGTTCCCACTGCATGAGGCAAATAACCCCTACAATTCTCCAAGCAAGGCAAGCATGCATGAAGTAAGTAAGCCTCTTCCCAGGATTTAGTTGTTCTCCTAAATTCCTGGAAATGTTGGTGCTTTGGCATCATGTCGTAGCAGAGCATGAAGATATGCAGATTTCTGAGCAGTGACCACACCTAATGCTGGAAGTGAATATGAGAGTACATGTCATAAAACACCCACATTGCTGCTGATGGCTCCTCTGTATTTTTATAGAAAGCATCAAACCATATTGTTTCAGTTCTATGTTGTTAGTGTATCAATGGACAATGAGAGGATAACCATCATCTCTAGAAAAAAAGAAAGTGATTTGCACACAACACCTCTCTGCACAAAACATCCTCAATTTCTAGATCAAACAGATCAAGTTGCTTATATCCCAGCCGTGAGGGCAGTGTTGCCTTAAAGACCTTGCTTGGGTAAAATATTAGGATACGACCTAGCACAAATGTAAATATCCAGGACTACACGGTTCTCCTCAGATTAAGGGTGTTGAACAAGTAGACGTGTAGTTGATTTCACACAGTCTCACTATGCTCTCCTATGAATGTAAGGAACAAACATATATATAAAAGTAAACTTCCACAGTTACTGCCATGGAAAAAAAGTGGAGAAAAAACACGAGTTTCACTGATTCTGTGCAAGAGAGGAGCCAATGAAGATTATCCAGAGTAAGAGATAGCTGGAGAATAGTTACTTTAGCATTTATGAATCAATATGTGACATCACCCATACACTCACAGAGTTCAATGTGTAGAGGTATATATGTCACAAATATCAGTGAAACATTCAGTTTAAAGTATTTCTTCTGCACATGAAAACTGACAGGTCATGTGGACTTGAGGAGATTGTTCTAGTAAGATTTTATATAGTCTGGTCAGAGATGGATGGTTCATCTGGGCTAAGCTAATACATAAAGTTTGAGTTTAAGAATTCATTTCAGGTTTTTTCAACTTCCACCTGAGGTAGGTCATCAAAAAGAATAATTTTCTATTACATTTCTGAATGCATTGGAAGTCTGAAATGTAAAAATTTTCACTACTTAACCTGTAAGTGCCTGATTGTTAGAATAGATAGATATCAAAGGGGCAGCCCCTAAATGAAGCTGCTGGCAGAAAAAGAAAGGAGTCTGTTTAAGAATTTCTCTCTGTCATCCTCATGACACCCAGATGGGAGTTTCAAAGTAGGGGTGGTTATTTTTCTTTCACCTCAGAGAAAAAAGAAGGAAAATGAATTTCCAGGTATTTTTTCTTCCATCACAGGCAACACACTGCTTCTCCCAGACCCAGGACTCTGTGCTTCCTTGTTCATCCCCAGATGCTCAGGTTACACCATCACCCAGCCAACAGGTTTTCTGGTAAATCTACCCCTTATAATTAACTTGCTGAAACATACAAACACAGAGAAAATCCTAGGAATAAAATCCTGGCTATTCTGCCCTGTAAGAGTCACGGGGAACAGGAATTTTATTGCAGTGGTGTGGAAATACCTAGTTTTAGGAGCTCTAAACTCCCCATAGGAGTATTACAAGATAAAGCTGCACATTACTTGTTATCATAAAGATTTAGCCCCCCTATTATATTATCCACTAATTTAATCCAACTACCCAGAATGAATGCTACAACCTGGCCAGAATATCTGGGGTGGACCCAGCTATAAGCTGACTTACATACCGACTTGAATAGCCTGGTTAGCACCACAGGAAAGCCCAGTTCTGCCCATGGCAACAAAATTCCTGGCTTCCAGTGGCCTGCAATGGGGGATGAATGCAAGAGTCATTTTGAAAAGTAAAAACAAAAAATCCATTTGAAAAGTAAAAAGCAAGACGTGAAAGAGAAAGCAGCAACAACATCCCTGCTATCCACACTGGTGCCTCACCAGGAGGTTGAGGTGCCCCTGCAGTCCCCACCCTCAGACTGGGTTGGCTCCCATGGGTCCCACCCAACTCATGCTTTTGTGGATACATATGGGCAGGAAAGAGCCATTCCAGCCCCAAGATCAGAAGTGGGGTCTGAGCAGTGCCCCTTATGCCCACTCACCACAGGCACACTTTACAGACAACAGGCATTTGAGGTTTATGGATTGCCAGACTCTATGGAGTGCCAAATCACACCACAAAAGCATTTTCTATCACCATGATCCTTGCAAGCTACTTGCAATGTCTGTGTTTGCTCATGTAAAAACCATAGTGGAGCCCAGCTCTGCCCTGGTTGCAGACTTTCTCTTTTGCATGTAGGTGACACCAGTCTTACCAATAAACTCTTGCCAATAATGCACTGAGCACCTCTTTCCCCATTCCCATCACTCACCTTTGCCACGCTGTGGGCACCTGCCCTGTCTGTAGCCCAGCTACATTTGTATGTCCACAGACTTCTAGCTAAGGCAAGTGGATCTGTGCTGCAAGGACAGCTGAGGGTGGCAGGGACAGAGAGGTTCAGTGATGGTGGGAGACAGGCTTTGGTCTGGAGGGCATACAGATGCTTGTCCAGAGTGAGGGGAGAGCTCTCCACACTGCTTCTGCCACAGAGGGCTGGAACCTGTGTCTTGTTTGGATATGCAGGCTCATTTTAATTCAAATGTGAAATGTGATGAAGAGCAACGTTACTCCTTGGGCCCTGTCACGATCCCCCATAGCACATTAGCACATGAAAGCAGAGGGAAGGAGAGCTGCCGGAAAGCCAGCAGAGATTGCTTGAACAGTTATGCAGCATTTCCTGACACAACAGGGAGAAACTAATGTAGGAAGATTTTCCCAGCAGATAACAAAGGCAATCTGGCCATAAAAAGGTACAGTTCCTACACATGAAAGGCAGTTTACAATTGCAGGCGTTTTCAGCAGCCTTCCACAGATGCAAGGAGTTGCTCACACACATGAACTTGCGGAATCAGAGCCCTACTCCTGTTCACAAACCAAACCATAAGCTGGCTGGCATACACTTATTTTGTCAGGGTTTGCAAGAGCTTGGCCAGTACGAAGAAAATATTTGGCAGAAAATTTGCTTGTCTGCTGTGCTCTGCAGCAGTCCCAGTTTCTCTAAAAGATTATTTCTTGTCTTTTTATTGCAGCACTCTTCCTAATTTAGGCAAAGAGGTTTTATAAGGAAAGAGAGGCTTTATGTAGAAATCTCAAAAAAAATCAGTGAACTGGGGAAAGTGGTGGGGAAGAAAGGCAGGGCAGTTCCTCACTCCTGCAGAGATGCAGCAGTGAGAAGCAGGGAGGGTTGGGGGTTATTCTTAAAAGATCTGCTGCTACATCCACATGAGAAACTGCTTAGCCAAGACATTAATTCCTGAGCATTCTCTGCTCCCCACTTGTGCTAAGTGCAGGTCTCAGGCCATTTCCATGCTCTAAGGTGCAGCACAGCAAAGCACAGGACACAGGCAAGCTGAAGTCTGCCAAGAGGGCTAAAGACATCAGTTAAGCAGTGAAGCTGCACCAGCCCAGTGTAAAAAAGAACAAGAGCATCTCTGAGCAATGCTCCTAGATCTGGCCTCTCTAAAAAGCAGTCCTCTGGTTGACTGAGCCCTCCTTTATGCCTGCATCTTCTAGTTCCTCTTCAACTTTTATTTCAGTACACAGAGGTTTTTCACATGTGCTTTTAAATAAAACATCAGTGGTTGCATATAAACAATCCCTATCAGATGCCTGGTAGGCCAGAACAATTCCTTTGTTGCTTTTTAAAAAAATATTAAAAGCAGAAGCTGAGAATTGCAAATGGTCAGGCCCTAAAATCCTAACTAAAACATTTGACAATAAGCAGCTCACACTGAATCACTCTACTGTGTGATTATTTTATTGGGGACTTGTTTCATTTCTACTGAAACTGTTCATGGACCTGTAAATAATTTTATCCAATCTGTTATTTACTGAAATAAATTACATGCAGTCTTTAGACACAGATAAAGTCTACCTTATACTTAACACTAATTTAATTTCCTCTTGTATATCAATACTTCAGGGACTGTAATTTTTTCTTAGTAGGATATTTGCACGGACTCTGTTCAGTTTAAAATGTAAAAAGCATTTGTGACTAAAGCCTGCCAGTTTCCCTTGAATAAAGTTTAAAAACCCTCAGCAAGACCATAAAAAGTTGTAAAATAATCCCGTCACAGGTTACAGATGGAGACTGTTACCAATCACAGTCCCTGCAATTAAAGCCAACAGCTGTCTTGTGTTTGCATAGTGACTTCGAATAAATAAATATTTCTGGGGACAATGACTCTTGTTCTACTTTCCTGTGCCACTCTTCGAAGTTCCAGCTCCTTCCCTCTCCTTTCAGTTAGCCTTGCACTTCCTCTTTTTGCCCTCAGCTGGATGATTTTTTTTTTCAAGTAGTTGCCCAAAGTGAGGAAAGTCTTTGAGCAATCACCAAAAAAGAATAGGAGTATGTGCTCTTTAGCCTTCTGAGAGAGGAATAGGACATTACTAAAACATAAGGACCAGACAACAGCTATGCAAGCTTATGCTCTCCGAAGGGAACTGGCTTCATCTAAATTTATCCTTTCAGAAGTTTCTGCCTTCTCTGAAACAGTCAGCTGGCATCCATCTGCAGCCAACAAGGAGAAACAAGGCATAGCTGGAGAAGGATTCCTCAGCAATCAGCATCTAAGACTGGTGGAAAGATTCCTCACTCCCAAATGTGTTTATCTCTCCCACTGATTTAGAAGAAGTGTGGTTTTAGGAGGTCCAGGGTTTGACTGTGGACACAAAGCTGGGAGCATACCTGTTGTCATGTTGGGCAAGGTTCCCTTCCACTGTCTATGATGTATGAGGTTGTGAGACAGGTCCAACCATCCATCTTAGAGGGTAGTAAAAGAACAGAGTGAGCAGGAAGGGTGGACATTAAAACGGCATGCAGCAGCACTGCCTTTTGTACCCATGCAGATTTCAAAAATCACATTGTCTATACCCCACTTCAAGACCCACTTCAAGGAAGCCAGTGGGCACACAGCCATACTGCTGTGGTCTCCTCATGCTCCCAGTCCCCTGCGAAACAAGTGGAGATCACCTGTCAGAGGTGGTCACCTCCACCCTGCTCACTGGGACATGGGCTTGGCAGCATTCTTTCAACTCTAAACCCTTGCCCAAGTGCTGGGGGACAGTCCAGCTGCAGCTCAGCCTCAAAACATTCCTTTAGCAAAGAACAAGCTCCCTCAGCCTGCTGGGCAACTGCCTGTAAGACTCTTCCAAGCTGCCTCTATCCAACCCCACCGGTTAGACTCCACCAGCCTGAGGACGGGACTGGCACACCCAGGGGTCTTCACTGTCCTTGAGAAATGCTCTCAGCCCAAACCAGGTGTAAACAGAAAGAGGCCAGGCTGAGCACTGGGAGGGAAGGCTGTGGCTGCTGCCAGCATTTCAGCTGTAGCCCTTTGAAGAGGCCAGCCACCGTGGCATCACCTCATGGCTGCACATGCCGGCAAACGTCTCGGGCACTTCCCTGGTGGAGCAGGAAACCCTTGCCTCAGTGTTCTGCTAATTGCCTGCTAAATCAGGGTACACAGAGCTCAGCTCAGGGTACAGGACTTTCAAAGCCACCCTGAGCCATCCTAACCAGGGTGCCTGACTACTTCTGCACCTCCTTCTTCAGAAGGACACTGCTTCTTGTCCAGATATTTGCATTCAGTATGGGCAGAAGGAAAAGCCTGAAATTTGTCTTCAAATCTCTCAAAGACTGAAAAGGAATCACACTTCACCATCTAACCATTTGGGAGCTGGAAGACCATCAGGCAGAGATATCTCCTCCCATCCAGTTGTCGTCGTGGGGCTGCAGAGGAAGAGTGTTGTATGACATCCTGACCTATTGTCCCATAAAAGCAAAGTTCTCCTTAAATTAACTGCTCCTCTCTGAAAAGTCAGTGCCATCACTGTAAACAAAGAAGAAATATGGTCTGACTTTCTCAGCACCAAGGTTTCTCAGAGAGTAACCTGAGGAAACTGGCTTTTCCTCAGGTTACTCTCAGTAACCTGAGGAAATTGAGGCTTTTAATCAGTCATCTTGATGGGCCATGCACTGATCAAAGTAAGAGTGTAAAACATCTTCCCCACTGAAACCCTTCTGTGAAGAAGCTATTTATTCATAAGAAGTTGCAGCTTATAAACATTTGAAGGAAGAAAGGATTTGGTGCCTTGCAACTAAATTGTACTAAAGATTAAGGGATCCCAAAACTCTGGAGAGAGCAGTGACTTGAAAGAGAAGTTGAATGCAGAAATAACCCCAGGTGACTGGGCAAACTATAGCCTTCCTGTACTGTCTATGACATCACTGGCACTTCATTTTCCAAGGAATTACTAAGACTCGAGAGGTTGCATCCTACTTTCCTGCACCAGCAGAGATGCTTTTTCCCAGTGGATTGTCGTGTGAATTTCCTCTCTTTCTGACAAAGACCAGACATGCTCCAAGGGCTGCCTTTGTCCTCAACACAGAGCCGAGTAGAAGCAGCATCTGGACTTAGGCTTGCACTCCCAGAGCCAGACACGGTTTGGCTAAGATGAATTGATGATACTTAGCTGCAGGTAAGCATGGATGTGGATGGTGCTGCAGGCATGACAGAGACTGCTGGTAGTTCTGCACACTTATGTTGTATGGTGAAGTTCAGCACAGAGATCCTCAGGCACAACAGAGCCAGCATGAAGGGAGTGAGGTTTTTGCATGGTGCTGTGCTATGTCAGAGAGACATCACTTGGGGTAATCTTGGCTGTTCTTCCCCATGTGGCACTATACAGTGTGTACACTTGCTGTCAGCCATGCCTTCACATTTCTGCCTACCCCAGATGCTCACACTACAGGCTTGAACTGATTTTTTATACATTTCTGCATTTCATAATTATCCTTCTCTCAGCAACGTCACCAGCCAGAATCCAAAGAAAAGCCTGGAGAAACACAGAGGGTAATGGAGTAAAAACCCCTGTAGTATCAGCTACAGTACTTACACTACAGAAGTGTGGAGACCATTTGCTATTTTTTCAGGAGCATAAAACACTGAAAAATGCATGTGTTTTCCAGGACAACAAGTTCCCCAGTGCCAAGAGTGGACCATAACTTCATGGGTGACAGTGGGGTCTGCAGAGGGTGAAGCACAGGTTTGCATCTTGAAGGGAGGTGTCTGGGTTCTGTCCATGGCTTTATCAGCCAGAGTACAACACATGTCATGGGCAAGTTTCTCTCTGCTCAATAACTTCTGTCAGTGAAAACACAGATGCTCATCATTTTTAGCAAAACTTGCCTGCTAAATCAGGGTACACAGAGCTCGGCTCAGGGTACAGGACTTTCAAAGCCACCTTGAGCCATGCTAACCATGGTGCTTACTTGTGGACAGCCTTCTTCAAGACCAAGGTGTTAATGTGCTAGCTCTGTTCAGAGAGAGAACACTGGTGATCCCTCTAGAAGGTGTTTGGGGAAAGACTGCTTACTTTAGGTTTTGTGTGCCCTATCTAAGGCAGTACACAAAGTAGAGCAACACAAGAGTCTCAGTGCTGCTTCTGAGATAGTTCACCCAGAACCATTTCCTCCCAGACGCAATGCCACTGCAGCACTGAGCAAGAATTGTTGGGGATACTTCAGTCCAATGCAGTCTGCAGCTGCTGAATGATAAGTGACATCCAAGTGAGGACTGCTGCCTGGAGTAGCTGACCATGGAGTTTGGGAGAACCATAGCATCAGTTTCATTCTTTTCCTCCTCCCCCCTCATTCTGCCTGCTGTTATTCTGTACCCAGACATTGATGTTCTGGATCTGCTGGGATTTTATTTCACATTTTTAAAGAAATCAGGTTTTTGGACTTCTGCCTCTTTGTTGGCTGGTGAAGGTGGATGAAGAAGTGTGGGATTCTTTGCAGTACGTCAGACAGTGCTGCAAGCCTTTGCTTGGACAGCTGTCACTTGAGGTTGACAATCTGGCAAAGACAGACTTGCACAAACTTCCATATTGTGTTAAGGCTGTGATGTATTAGAAAAGCTTGATGTTCTCATTTAGTTGGCTTCAGCTTTGCTTACATCCCTGAGATTACACAGATGGCTCTGGCTTGCAATCTGCTCCAGGCTGTATCTGTGAATGAGCTCCCAAAGTGGTATCTGTAGAGCTCCCTGATGACTTTGGCATCTTTGATCACCAGGTGCCATCACCTGTCTGCCTTCCCCTGAGCAGAGATGCCTTGCAAGGACAGTTGGGTTTGTTCCTCAGAGATCCCAAAAGGCCATGAGGAGTACAACCAGATTTAAAATTTTCAAAGTTGACAAAGATGCTCAGTCAAGCAAACACCATTCATTTCAGCTGGGAGCTGCTATTAAAATCCCAATTCACACCGAACCATCAGGGCTGTTTAAGTAACAAATTATTCCAAAATATACTTTAACATACAAGGCTCCTAAAATGGAATGTGGCTGGGGTTTTTTGCTATAACAGGTCCCTGCAGCTTCGTATCATTGTGTTGCAAGAAATACACTGAATCCATACTTGCAGTGGTTAAGGGGGTCTTTCCACTCTTGGAAACAACACTGTTTTAAATGTGGTTGTGTATGAATGTATACACACATACAAATAATAGGTTTTTATATATATATATATATATATATATATATATATATATATATATATATATATATACACACACACACACACCCCCTGTCTAAAATGGGTTCACCCTGAATTTTAACCCAACTGCTGTACCATAGAAAAGGCAATCACTAAGCAGAGCAGAGCTGTAGGAAAAAACCTACAGACACTTTGGGATCAGGTGGCAGCAATGTGTGCAAGTTAAAACCTTACGTACTATGCAGCATCAGGAGAAGAGAATAAAAATATGAGAAAAATCTGTAGTTTTAAGATAATGGTGTGTTTTTTATTTTTAAGGGAAAAAATGAGTGCTCACATTGGCAGAATGGCAGATTGATGCACTAGCCATTTGTTTCCAAAATAATTGTTTTCTCAAAGAGCACTAAAGACTTATAAGTTCTGGTAATGCATGTATATATGTGCATGCTCCAGAAACAAGTGGGCATTTTACCATGTATGTGATTAGAATCTCTATGGCAAGTCTTGCCAAAACAAAAGAAAAAAAAATTAAAACATTAATTTGGAGTGGCTTTGCTGTTTTGGTGCTATCTAAGATAATAAAAAGAACATGAACTGAAAGCTGGGCCCCAGCACAATTTAAACATTCAGACCCTTTTCTTTAGAGCCATATTGGGCAGTTCAGTAATCCCCCTGCAGGTCCCTCTGAAATGGCATTTGCTCTTCCACCCAGCAACTGACACTTGGATCCTTTTAAAGATTCAAGAAAGCTGCAAAGTCCCAGAGAAGTTAGCTTTACTGGCCAGTTTTGAGGCACCTTATTTCATGTGGTAGTTGTTTCAATGCCCAAGAATCCTGCACACTTCTGTAGGGAGCACACCTGTCCAACGCAGGGAGGCAGACCATGCTGCTTTGGCACTTTTCTGCCAAAAAAAAAATCACAGTAAACCACTGTGCAATCAAAGTAAACAATTACTGGAGTGCCTCACATACCCAGTTTGCAGGAGTGGTGCTGCTGTGTGCCATAAGTAATAAACATCCTTTCCACTACTTGTTCAAAGATGCTTGTGTTTGCCACCAGTAGACTCTCACTCTGATCCCAGAGATTAAGCTGTTGCCTTCAATTTCTTGATTCCTAGACCAAGCCTGCATGTAGGACACAGGTCAGTCTATGTTGATGTTCCCAAAGTTCATGACTCACGGAGAACTCAGAATTTAACTACCTTTAAAAAACAAAGTGACTGAAACAGTAATGAAGTAATTTCTACAGTTTGGCTTGCCACTGCAGACCAACTCAGCAACAACATTTGTTTCTCATTAAGTTTCTGTGGTTTATTTTTCTTAGCTCAATGGATAACCAGAGAGAGGAGGGTACAGAAGGGAACTATGGTCTCTGAATGAATCATAGTCTCAGATATCAAATTGTTATCCTGTACTAAGTCTCCTGCTACCCAGACCTCAGCTGTAACAAACTGAAGCCACTGTTTTCAATCTGCAATCCTCCACGGTTATTCCTGTGAAGATGTAATACTGTTATAAAATTCCCAGATGGGCTGCTATAGAGCTGATATATTCATTTATTTTTCCTTTTAAACAGACCCTTCAGCAGTAAATTCACAAGTAACAAGAACTGAGGTTTCTAAACTGCAAACTGGAGCCAGGTGCTTCTGTGGCAGACAGATGAAGAGGTCAGTCGGCTCTCTCAGCATAGAATCATAGAATTGTTACATTGGAAAAGACCTTTAAGATCATTGAATCCAACAGTATCATCAGAGAAAGCAACAAGGCAGGAACTGTGTTCAGCATTTAGAAAAGACCACTCCTGAAGTCGATAACCACGTATGGCGAGCGGGCAGAACAACACCAAAAAAATCTTCTCTTAGATCATGCTTATTTTCAACACTATTATTCCTTCACTATACTACACATGGAAAGCATCTTACACCAATGGGTTTATCCAGGGTTTCCCCACATGGAATCTCTGTACACTTACAGAGATCTGGAGATCTGAAGTTACCTTATTAGCCAATGGATCTGCAGACCTTGCCAATCAAGGTTTATTGCAAAAGGCATTTGAGTCTGTTTGGCTCCAGCTAGCCTGACCTAGATTTTACTTCCAATCTGCTTCAGTGCTAGGTTGGTTATTGATGAGAGCCTATTTACAAGAGTGCATAATGAGAGGATAAGAGGGAATGTTTTTAAACTGAGAGTAGGTCTAGATCAGATATGAGGAAAACATTCCTTACTGTGAAGGTTGTGAGGCACTGGAACAGGTTGTCCAGAGAAGTTCTGAATGCCCCTCTCCTGGAAGTGTTCACAGCCAGACTGGATGGGGGTCTGAGTAGCCTGATCTGGTGGAAAGTGTCCCTGCCCATGGCAGGAGGGTTGGAACAGATGATCTTTAAGTTCCCTTTAACCCAAACCATTCTATGGTTCTCTGATTCTATGATATCAGAAACCACTTTAAGTCACGGAGACATGCCTTAAAGCAAGCCACAGACACTGTATTACACCACCCCCAGCCAAACTGTCATTGACTAACTTGGTTAAGCTCTGAGAGCTTAGGATCAGAGTTGATTTTTTTTTTTTTCAGGCTCTGTTCTGTTCTAAAACAACATTGTATTAAAGAACTTAACATTTCCTTCCATGCTGAAGAGAACCACCCTGTTCACTGCCTCCCTGTGTGGCTGCACTTCATGCTACGCAAATTTGCTCTTCCTTGTTTGCTTTGGAAACTCATTGGCAGGAAGCCATCTCCAACTGTACAAGGCATCTGGAGCTCAGGCTTTGATTCAGTGAGTTTGTCTCACACTACTCTGGATGAAAAGGGCAGCTCAGTAAAGCAGGTATTTTCTTCTTCAGTTCCCAGTGCAATGGCAGCAGCCTGCTCCTCTTGTTCAAAACATATAATTTAAAGATGCACTTTCAGATTTCTGTGAGGAATGCAAAAGGGGAGGCAGTTAAACTCACCTCCTTTATCAAACTCCAGGAAAAAACCAGTACAAAACAAATAATGACATGCAGCAGTTGCACATTTTTTGGGTAGTACTCGTTAATTTTTCATTTGAAATGGAATTAAAATCAAAAATGCAAAGAATCTAGAAAACATGTTCTTTCAGAGCTTGTTAATAGTTGTTATTTTTCAGCCTGGTTTCTAAAGGAAAAAAAAATTCTGCACAATCTTGTTGTATGAGACTGCTTGGTCTTGTGTATCCCCTCGTTCCTTACCTCCACTACAACACTCTCCAACAAACTAATTCTCAAATCATTTAGTAATTTCAATCAAATTTGATATGAAGATCAAAACCACAGTGAAACTAAGACACAACCCGTTTTTATGGGAGTAGCCTAACAAGTAAAGGGAGAGATTGTTAAAAACACGCTAATCAAGCAGAGGCCCCTGGTGTTAGCACAAGCCATCAATCACGGGAAATTGCAGCTGATAAATATTATGAATAGCCCACCTGAGAGAAAAAACCTCAGATCACTGCTTCTACTTTATTAGACACCTGAGAATCTAGCCATGAGACACAACTCCTGCAGCGAAGCATGCTTTGCTGCTCCTCCTGCTGCTAGAGCTGCTCGTTTTAAAACAAGCATTAAGAAAATTTCTCACTCCTTTCATCTGTCCATGTGACTTCTTTGACCTCACTGAATTCCAGCATCTGCACCTATCCTTCACTCCTTCAGGCTCACTTCCTTACCTGATGCCAGCTGATAATGGTTAGGCGGGTAGCAAACCAGATAAGGCTCATTTCTTTCCCCAGCGCTTACCACCTAATGAGGGACAAACCAGACAAAAAATGTTCAATAAAATCTATGTTCACAAGTTCTCCACTCATATACCCCATGTAAAGAAAAAGTGCCATAGTTTTTTTATGGGTAGGCAGAGCCTTTCCCATTTAATGGTTTGGATTTTTTTAATAGGATTTTTCTAAATGAGCATGTCTTTCTGAGGACAGTCACATAATTAAAAGTTAAGGAAAATATTTCTTTTGCCTTTATCTTTCCCCCATACATTTTTCATTATTTCTGAGTACCTTACCTAATACTTGTTTTATTAATGTCTTCTATTTTTTTGTACATTCTTTGGCTGCTTTTCATGCATGTTATTTACATTTTGACTTGAAACCAACCAATCTGTCCCGCTCTTAATTCCTGGGAAACTCCAGTGCCACAGCTGAGCTTCCCGTGCAGATTACTTTCTGGGCAGCTCCTTACTCAATGGGCCTCAGGAGAGCACCTACCCTGGCAGTTCAGATCCAAAGTGTGCTTTTGGTGCTGATCTCCTGGCTATCTCTACCAACCATGCTTTTCGTGTCATACCACTATGGCCTCTAATGGGTATCCAGACCATAGGATAAAGGTAGAACTTACCCAAAGTAAAAATTCCCAGCAATGCGTCCTGTGTCGGTGTAATTTCCTGAGGACCAACTGTTTTGTTCTAGAAATGCATTTTAACACAACCTCTTCCGGTGATAGTACACACCACTGGATGCAAGAGGAGAAATTGTCCTAGAATTTCCAAGGAGCATTTCTGTAATTTTAATAGATTAGTGTTTATAACTAACCCAGGTATACCCTCAGCATATTTTCACTGTTCATTTGACTTATTTGCTGCACATAAGGGTGAGTTTGCTGCTGCCCGAGCCCATTTTGTGACTACATCACACTCCGAGTTCAAGTTCATTTAATAATAGTCAGATTTAAGATTTATCCAGCTGAATGGGAAGCAGTCAGTCTCAGAGGGTTAAAGCTGTATTTGCCTCCAGGGAAATAAAATACAGAAAGCAAAATGCAGAGAAAGATTTCAAAACAGGTTACTTCCGCAGCTTGGGAATGAAAAAACGGCACCCTTGTTCCCTGTAACAAATTGATTGGTTGATAAAAAGGTTAGGCTGGGTTTTGTAGGCTGCTTGATCTTGCAGCAGCTTGGATGATCACACACGCATCAAGTTACACAAAATAATTTAAAAAGGACTGTCAGAGGCCAAGCTGTAATACCAGTACACTACTTTACAGTTACACTTGCGATACATTAAGGCCTTAACTCTTTTGACTTCCCTATTACTGATTCTGACACTCATTGAGCTACAGTGATAACTAAGTAAATAAAATAAATCTCAGTAATTTCTCTGGGTATTCTTGGGTGCGGTGTTTTTATTATTTGTCAGTGCATGATACTTCTGTGTAATGATATTTATGAAGTTACATGGCTGAAGGCAAGATATGAAGAGACATCAGCATTCCTCAGTGCTACTGCACAGAAAAAACCAAACTCCTAAAAGCACTTACTGTGGTTACTTTTCTGAGGTTTATTCTCTTTTATATGGAGCTAGAGTCTGTAAATAATAACTCAGAATATCAAATTAATGACATTGAAAGGAATTACAGTGGCATCTGGGTTACATATTAATTTAACCATATATGAGTTCCCCTTAAATGGCATTTTACATTTTTGCAAATTGAATTAGACACAATCTCATAGTGTACATTAGCAGGAATTAAATACTGAACTAGTTCCAGAGAAGCGACATTCACCACACATCCCCCAAACCATTTTATTGATGAAACAGTTTATGTAGGTTCAACAATAGCTGTGCATCTTTATTGAGATGAGTGAATTTTACACAAGAAATAAATCACAGTTAGAGCAAACATGAATTCTCATCACTATCTGACCTCGTCAGCCTGACCTCCCCAGGGGCCCATGAGGTTAGTTCTGGGTTGCCACTGAGCTTCACATAATGTAAGACATGGGGAGGAAAGAGATTTTTATTCATGGCTTCAATCACAATAGCACACAACTATGGCATGTGAATCAGGGGGATAGCTGCAGGACAGAAACACTCACCACAGGTCCTTCTCCCTGAAGCTGTGGATACTCACTCTGGGGCTTATGACAGCTTGGCATAGAGTTGCCATAATTAGCTTGCACTGACTTAGAGTATATACTTTCTGTTGTGGCTTTTTTTGTTGTTTGGTTGCTCTAGGGGTGGTTTTGAAGTTTGTTTGTTTGTTTGTTTGTTTCCAGAAGTTATTCATATAGTCTATGTTTACAATCCATAGTATCCACCAAGAAGAATGAAAGGACAAGAAGAACACAGCAGCTGACCTACCCTCCCGCTTTTAACCTCTGGTCAGATGCTCACTATAACTATGCTCCAAAGTTTTAAAAGGTACAGTTTGATACAACTATCAATGTACTGAAGTGAGTGTCTGCCTCCCAGCAGATGATGGCTATTAAGGGAATGGTAGGGAATTTTACCATGCAAAAAGTCCCTTGGATATAACTAATGCTCCTTATATTGAAGCCCTCTGTCCCTCCGTTCCCCTTTATTTGTTTTGCATTGTTCTGGATTGTGAAGAGATGACCAGTGCAAGGAAATAATTAAGCTGGGAAAAGAAAGGGCAGAGAGAAAAGGGGGCTTCACTCAAGATGTGCTAGTCAAGGTATTATCTGAACTGAAACTGGAAGGTAACAAGAAGAATCTGACATTTAATGTAGCCTTTTTAATTAATTGTAATTAAAGAAAAAACTGCTCCTGATGTAAATATTAAGGCACTCTGGTCAACTTCTTGTTCTAAATCTCAGACTACTGCCAAGCTGGCAAAGCTATCTGGACTTCAATGATAACAAAAGAGCATATGTCAGCATCCACGCACTTTGATTGAGGTGTCTGACAGAAGTGGAGGTGCAGGCAGGAGAAATTACAGGCATGGTAGAAAAAAAGACAGATACTGATACAGAATACAGATTTCTTCACCCTAGTCACCCCCTGCAAGACTGTGAGAGCTTGAGAGCTTCCCAAGTGCAATGATTTGTTCCTCTAATGGTACTTTATCATCCTAATGTCTCAAATGTGGACATAAAATATTTGAATGAAGTGGGAATTCTAATAATGTCCTGTCAGACCTGTCTTAAAACCAGTGTGGTCAATACCCTGCTGTTTATGTAATGGAATTCAAATCAACACAAGCCTGACAGCTTTTCCTCCCCAACCTCATTAATGGGAATCTGCTCCAAATGAGGCCATTCATGCTACACTGCCTCTTACATGGAAAGCTTTGAATTTTAAATGCTTTATTCTCCTTTGTATGCTTCCACATTGTAGCCAACATCTTGCACAAAGCCAGCTATATTCCTGCATCATCAAAGCAGATCCTGAGCGATGTACCAGGGGAAAAGTTAGCTTTGTCCGTTCTTGCCAATGGATTGGCTTCATACACTTCTCTTTGTAGCATTTCTCTATAAATGTAGCTTTCTGAATGTTTTTTTTTCCCCACTATCTTTGTATGCTTACACCACTCCTGTTTCCTTGTTCTCCCATTGCTGTTCACTGAATCACCATGTCCATTGCTATCAGTAATGCACGACTTGTAGAACTACCAGTACTACTTTGAAGCCAGTGGTCCATGTACCCAAGAGGTGTAAAATAGGAGAAAAAGCAGAATCACTTTGCCTTAAGTATCTGTAGTGGTTTCTCTGGACAATTGTGTGAATTGTGGTTCTCCCTGGATTTCTCCTGGGTCCTCAGCAGGCTCTTTTCCCTCCTGTCACTTTTCTTCTTATGTTTACAGGTGACAAACCACTGGTTTGCATTGGCCAGAAGCAGATTTGCTGTTGTAGCTGCGTGAAACTCTGAAGCTCTGCTGCTCCATGTGCTGCCTCCAGACTAGTTGCAGTACAAACACTGATGAATGCTATTTCACAGAGCTTAGGTAGCAGACAGATGTGGCGGTGCGCAATTTGCTTTATTTGTTTTATGTAAATTTTTACAGTTTTCTGTATTGGTTTGTTCCATGTACCCCCCTATTTCGGTATTGGTTTGGACTTGTTTACTGCAAAGTTCTCCCTGTTCGTTAAATGTCAATCATCCCTTCCCCCTCATACCAAGTTGTCAATCCCCTCTCTCTCCCCTTGGGCGCCCTGTCTATCACTCCAGGACCCTTCCCTGGCTTCTGGAAAGCTCCAGGGAGGGCGTCGAGTGATAGGCTGGGGCCCTGGAAATCCCCTCCCGTCATTTTGTGGTTGGTCCCGTTTCATGGTTTACACCCCCAGTTATACCCACAAGTTCTGTGATTTGCTGACCAGCTGTAGCCACACCTGTTTCCACCCCTCCTTATAAGCTCCTGCACGCCTGCTCGCAGTGCTTTTCTGGGCAGCAGGACAGAGAGTGCAGAGCTCTGTGCTCCCTCTCCCCCAATAAACCAATGTTGTACCCTGTCCAGAGGAGTCAGCCTTTCATTCGGTTGCCGCGGTTGCTATACCATCGTCGTGCCTGTCGCTGGTGTGGGGGATCCAAGTCCCCACTGGGAGGAGGTGGCTCGCCCAGCCTGCCACCCCGACCATTCCACGTTGCCACAGTGGGAATCCACTGAGCTAGCCTGCGGCTGCGCTAGTCAGCGCACTTAGGACACTGCGACAGACAGATGTAGCTCCCTGAGGTGTTCCCACCCCATCTTGTCCCCAGTGTTTGTCACCACCTCTCTGCTGAGGCTGGTTAGCAGAAGAAAGCACCAAGATCTTCCCTGATGTATCAAGATAAAGACAGCTGCTGCATGGGGGGTTGAGTTACATGACCAGTCTTCTGCTGAAGCTCATATGAACTGCTCAGCCATCTCGGTTTCGGAGCAGGTGACATACATCAAAGTAACAGGGACAAGAGGCTGGGGAAGGAAGAAGCAGCACAAATGTCACAGATGAGTGCCATGTACAAACATGAGCGCCCACAGGCTCCAGCAGCAACCATGTTTTTGTCTTAAACTCTCAGGCTGGTGGTACTGAAATATAAACTGGTGGTGCTGGAGGAACTGGAGGAAGATTAAGGACCCTTTGTGTAATATGCTGTTACACTCATCCACAGTGAGAGGTGGCCCTCATGCCAGGTAACACCTAAGGAGCTAATCAGGAAACAGATGAAGTCAAGAACTGGTGAGACAGGAATATGACCTAGCCCTGGTAGACCTTGTCACTAGTGACAGAGCAAGGACATTCATCCTCAGAGAGATCCATAATGAAAACAAGGAAAAAACCTCTTATAAATTGCTCTGCAATTGTTCTACAAAACCTTGTCCACTGTGGTGTGTGGGAAGGATTAGATTCAGCACATGAAAGGCAAAATACTCATTTCACCTAGAGAGCAGGCACAGCTTAAAAGCAGACTCCTTGGAAACTTCCTTGATCAGAAGTATTCAACCACGATGGAAAAAAATCCTCCCTTTCTTGGTGAAGGCAATGCCTGTCCTTTGCCTGTCCTGTTGCTTGCAAAGCTTGATCTTGAATCTGGGGCAGCCAATAAATTGAACAAGGATTTGTCTTTTTTAATTCTGCATGCACATAACTCACCTGATCACTAAACTGTTTTTTAAAAATCACATGCATTTTTTTTCAAGTGAAGGAAATGTTTAAAGAGAAGTATCAGAAAATGAGTCAGTTTCACTATCAGATTTGCCACATTGGATCCTAGAAAGATAAGAAAGTGGTACTTTCAATTCTAAATATAATGTAAATTGCTAATTCTATTCCAAATGCCATTTATGTTCACTCTTAGTTTTAACAAAAAAACACTGGAGCAAAACTTTAAATATTCACTATGCATACTATTCTCTAAATTACTCATTTTCAAAGTAATTGTGTTTTTATAGGGATTTATATCTAGCAGCAAATTCAGCTATAACTTAGGAAATACGCATAAGCAATGTTTTTGTACTAAAATAAGCATGCAGAATGCAGGAACTAATCCTTAGAAGCCTACCAAAACTATACTGAATTGTCCAAACTTGCAAACAATGGAGTATTACTAGAAATGGAAACATTTTTTATTGCTGAAATCTTTAAAAAGAACATTCTGCCACATGAGACAGGCAATGAGGATAAATGAGCTGTGGAGCTGGACAGAGTGAACATCTATTCTGGATGGTTATTTTAAATAGGAAACAGACAATTTAGACTATTTTTTCCACGGTATAAATCTATTAGCATTAATGGCATTTTTGATTTCTTGTATGAAATTCAAATTTTCCTATATCTTTCAAAGACAGACCCATTTAACTATGGGTTTGAAGGTAGCATCATTAGGAAGAATAGTTGTGTAGGTACAAGTTGTCAGGGGCTTTTTCTTCTGAAAAGGAGGAACAAAGTGAACTCTCTTGAGTGCAAGAAAAACAGGAACCATTGTAAAGCAAAGGAGGCCAGATGCTTGCAGCCTTCAGCAAGAAGCAAACTGCCCATGTCCAGGGTGAGTGAAGTGCCTATGACACTTGGTAAGTAAAACAAGAGATCTGGAAGGAAGAAATGGAAGAGAACAAAGACTGCTTGGGGAAGGCTGGGTATGTTCAGAGGGAGTAGCCATGCCTGCACCCCTTGAGGATCAGGATGCCAGTGCAGCAGAGATGCATATCTAGGGAACAGGGAAAGGCCCCATCCACTTTGGAACAAGGCCAAGCAGCTCCTGGCCCACATTGTGCTGGCTGAAATACAGAAATGGGTCTGCAACTGAGCATATCCAAAGAAAGTTCTCTATTGAATACAAATATGGAGGATAAAGGAAGCATAATATGAGTTCTTCCTTCCCTAAGAAGAGGAAGAAAAATTACCCCAAAGCCAGATAAATGGTTATTGAATCTGAAACTTGCTAGGGCTGCAGAATGGGTGCTGCTTTTGGAGTCTGCACCCACCTTCCTAATAGCAGAGTCAGGAGGGAGGACTCACAGAAAGAGGTTTTGAACAAGTATTTTTCAGCTTGACTACAGGTCCGTCAATCTGTCATAATGTGACTGGCTGGTTTGGATGCTAATGATTCAGACATTTATAGGACTTTGTCCTACATTTTCAGCAGACTGTCACAAAATTTAGAATTTGGGCTTGTAGCAGAACTATCTGTTAGTGTGGATGAGTATTTCTTTTTTGATAAAGGTAACAGAAGACCTTCAGTTAATGAAGCCTTCTGGACAAGCCCTGCAACAGCCCTGCTCCGCTATGTTTGTTAGTGGGAAGTATTACACAGAATCACAGAATGTTTGGGGTTGGAAGGGACCCCTGGAAATCATTTAGTCATTTGCTCCTTAGCAAAAGGACTACAGGCTCTGCAGCAATTCACTGGAGGCAACTAGAAACTCTGATGTTTCTTTCAATATTATGTGCTAATAATTCTGACAGATTTTCCCAATTAACTAAAACCATTTCAGGGAACCCAAAGTTAAACTCCCATTTGCATAGCAGAAATGCCAGGTTTCTTCCACCTGCACATTTTTCTAGTCTTCTGAGGAAATTATGTCTGGAATTAGATAATCACATTAACCGTAGTGCTACTTACTCATTTTTCCTGTATCTTTTCCTATGCATGGCTTCTGCCATAGGAAGCATGACCAGTGATAAAAGATAGTTATAGCACAGCATTTGTCCAAGGTAGTTTTTGGCTGCAATTTTGCTTCCAAACATACAATCTGCATTCAGACACCTTGCACTGCTTTAAAGCAGACAAAATGGTTCAAGACTATGGAACAGGTAAATGGCCATAGACAGGTTTACAACATATTGTTTTTAAGAAGCTCCTTGCTCAGAATGAAAAATGACACTAGTTATTCAAGTGTGAGCCAAAATAAATCCATTTTAAAATGGTGATGTCTCTCACTGAATAAAAATTGAAGGACCATACTCAGAAGGGAGAACAGCCACCTACTTATGGCATGTCAGGACAGCAATAAGTGACTCACTCACCCACCTACACTCTGAGGACACCAGGGCCTGATGTCTCTATCACAAAGTTGTCACAACACCGAATTTAGACAAACAGTTTGTCCTACTGCCCACAGTCTGTACAGTACTTACCGCTTGCTCACTTTTCCAGGTCATCAATTCCTAAAATACCTCAAGGTGAAAACGAGTGGGAGTGACACTACACAAACATTTCCCTTTATTAGTAAGCCTGTACTAATATTTGCTTTAAAATCTGTTTGTTGATAAATGCTAATTAAATACCAGCTCAAAGCTTTATTTTGACCTTCTTCTGGGGCCTTTTGGACTCTTTAATTTGCAGGGCAACCAACAAATCCCACCTAAAGTTTTCTGTAAGCTGAATAAAACCACCACTAAAAGAAAAGAAAAAAAAAAAAAAAAAAAAAAAAAGAGAGAGAGAGAGAGAGAATTTTATATAGTGGGAAGAAAGTGGAGAGAAACATCTGGAGCAGAGAGATGAGTTCCCAACTCTGCCACAATTTGTTGAGGATGTAACAATGAAGTACAGTAGTGGCTTTTTTGTGTGATGGTCAATGAGCTGCAAAGAGATTCAAGGACTGGTTTGCCCAACAAAAGAACAGCAACTGCTTCCTGAGCTTTCTTTATTCTTTGAGAGGAAGGTATCTTTATTCTTTGAGAGGAAGGTATCTGCCAGGAGTTAGTGCACTATCTAATTCTGCTGAGTGTTACATAGACGTGAGAATTAGGGTGAAAGTTGTCTGCAGGTAAGAAAAATTAATTTGTTTGTTCACTGTGTGGACAAAGAAAATTAGGTGAAGAAATTAATAAATGAAAGACATAAAACTCATGGGTTAGACAGAAGTGTGAAAGGACAAAAATTTAGCCTCAGAGGCTGCTTGTATAATAATCAATAAAATATGCCAGGGCCCAACCTCTGCAGGCTATTAGAACAGTAGTATTCACTCTTGAAGAGCTCAACTGTCTCTCATAATCCCTTCCCCAAAATCTGGTACAGATTATTCTCCAAATCATTGGCCAAACACTGCCTGAAAGACTGGTAGGTGTCACCAACCAAAACAATATTTGGGACCAAAACTTGAGCTAAAAAATAAGCATTCAAGGTGATTATGTGTTCACGGTTTATTTCTGCTTTGTTTTTAAGCATGGAGGAGTCAAGGAAGACAGAGTTCTGCATGAAGGATTGCATCAGTCAAACTGAGTCACTTGATATT
Source organism: Hirundo rustica (assembly GCF_015227805.2). Taxonomy (NCBI): domain Eukaryota; kingdom Metazoa; phylum Chordata; class Aves; order Passeriformes; family Hirundinidae; genus Hirundo; species Hirundo rustica. The sequence goes on from NC_053451.1 coordinate 86,741,393, forward strand.
TACATAATATATTCTCATGTAAGTTCCCAGTTTCCCAGAAAAAACGCAAAGCTTCATGCACACTGGCTAAAAGGTAGGATTTCAGGCCTGGCAGTCAGCGACTACTGTGTCATGACAATGAACCCCCTTTATGAAGCACTCTTTACTTTCTGGGTTCTTAGATCCTCACTCAGATGTTAAATCTTCAGTACACCAGCACAAGTGTGCAACCCCTCAGGCTCACTCTGCATGCACAGCAGAACCAGAAGCTCCTCTGTCTCTCTGATAAGGATGAGACATCTTTTCCATCCCAAATCAGCTCCCCTGTGGTGAATGGTTTCTTAGCACTGAGGCTGGAGGGTAACTCTTCAGCTCCAGTGACATTGTGTAAATTGTTGATCATTTCAGTACAAACAGGCACCAGTGGTAGAACTACAGCTCAAGTATGGGTGCTTCCTCTTGCCACTCTCTCCCCACATTGACATAGCTTTGGAAGCTGAAGAGGGAGTAGGTTGTTTTCATTGGTTTTAGGCAGAGAACAAATAAATGCTGTAGGATTTGAACCAGTTTGTTCTGTAAACTGGTGATGGACAGGTGATGGAAAATAATAACCGTTAAGCCCCCAAATACTCAGATTGTGTTACTATTTGAGAATATCTGTTCTCATATAAATACTAAAGCAGGAATTTAGAACTGATTGCATGAAATAAGTTTCAACATCCCAAATAGTAGACGACAAATTAAAAAAAAAGACCCAAATGTGCTAATTTTCTTCTGTACTTTATGGTAGCTTAGGGAACAAAAAGATTCTCTTTTATATGCCTTGCATTAGCAGTTTGATACAAAAATGCTCATATCTAGGAAAAAGGAAAATAATTTTCTAAGGGCAGGTAGGAGGTACCAAAAAGTGTGTGGAGAATATGACAATAAAGATCAGAGTACACAGAATAAATGGTAGTGAGGTGAAATTCAAAAACTTGGATAAGTTTGAGAAGAATGATACAGGCCAAAGGAGGAGAGTGACTGAGGAAAAGGTTAGAGAGCCAAAGCCATAGTATGAGTGTAGGAGGTATTCTTATTATCCTCTGAAGCACAGAAAGCCAAATTTATGCCAAGTGCTGCATGAGGCAGCTTGATGTTGATAGGCTACATTTGGGCTCAGTGTTCATAATTCAGTTGCACAACAGACTGACAAAACTCCACTTCTGCTGATAGAGCTTGTTGCAGACCTTTTGAGGGGAAAAAAAAAAAAATCATCCTGTACAAGAGCACTTTTGCTGATATGTCTTAATCCTTACTAGGGGGTTCTGCTGGCACAGCTGTGCTGGCTGCAGATCACACTTCAGCACTCGCCTGATTGATGCACATACCTTGCAACAGTTTGTCATGCTGCTGGCCAAGGTCTGTGTTAGGAAAAAGGAAGTTAGAGGAGCAGGAAAGGAGGGTCAGAAAGCAGAAGAGCAGAGAGATTTTCATGTTGTAACCAAGCAGAGTTAGTAATAGTGGGAAAAAAAAAATCAACAAATCAAGAATAAACACTACTCACCAGGGTTTGTTTTGTTTTATTTTTTTAAGTGCGTTTTTCATTGCTGTGTTAACTATCTGGTGTTTTGTTGAAAGAGAATTAAAAACTGTATCCTTTCTTAATATGAAGACGTAGCCTGTAAACTTGAAAGGCAGCCTGTGGTTGGTCTTCGTCTTTAAAAATCATGGGCTAGTGCTTCATTACACATAAAAAATGGTTTATTTTGATCAAAACATTGTGTTGCCATTGCAGTTTTCCTCCACCCTTTAAATTTATTATGCTGGCTGCTCTTCAGATTTCTCCTAACTACTGTTGATACACCACCCTTTCACTGGCATTCCTTCTGGTTTCCCACATCTTATTTATTTAAAACATTATCTCAAGTCCACTGCTTTTCTTGCAAGCAAGGCATACAGGAGCTTGAGTTACAGTATGAAATAATAGCTTTTGCTTAATGAATGTAACTAAATTACTAGAAGAAAGTAATGGACTACATAAATCTCTACAATATCATCACTACGCACAGAAGATTACTACATCTCAGTACTACATCAAAAGTCACCCTGTACACTTTGCGGAAGTTGGTCCAGTCTGTGTCCACACAGACTGCATACAATGGGTGCACGTATGTGTGTTTATATTGTGCACAGATGGTGGGTGCTGTATATCATATATATATAGCTTATTTATGGTCCCTCTCATTCAGGTAAGGATTAGTAGTGTTACCTGATAATACAAAAACATAGCAAATAAAAACCTGTCTAAATTAAGGTCAGGAGGGAAGAGTAAGTAAGGAAAGGAAAGAAACATGGATCACTGACACAGCTGACAAAGCAGAATCAGCAATTTCCCAAGTCAATAAACCAGCACAGCACCATGGAAGCACTGTTATGAGGAACTGGTTGGAACTTTCAGCTTCTGGACAACAGGGTGGAAGGAATATCAGTTTTTTTCCACCACTGAGAGTCACTTCCAGATCAGAAGAGAGCCAGCACTAATCTTGTGTTTTTCCAAACACAGCAAAAGCTAGTTGATTACAAAAAGCCTCCCTTCCCATTTTAACATACGGTCTTATATACAAGTCTTATTCAGTCTTAAATTTTACTGCATTAGCAAATGCTGAATTAGAAGTCATCCTTCAGCTGTTTCTGTGATATGAATTCCTTGATATAACTAAGGCTTACATACACTCTACTGTCATACAGCCTTGACTACCTATTGCTTGCTACATCATAGAGAGGTCTACAGAACAGTCACTACACACAGAGGATTACACCAGGAAAAAGACCCAAACAAACCACCAAAAATCAAATAACGAGTCTCTCTGAATCCTGGTAGGTTTTTTTTAATTTATTGGGAAATTATAGGGAATTTGTCAGTTGGAATTGGTCACTCTACCCACTTCAACAAAAGTCATATCAGATCTATTCCAGCATTGCAGAACCACCCAGTTAAACAGTTCTCAAAAGCAAGTCTCCACTGAAACGCATTAGTTTTAGTAGGCCAAAAGTATGAGTTATTCTTATGGTCACTGGCACATAATTTAAACAGAGACAGTAAGTTTGACATACATCACAGTGTTCTTCAAGTATGTATCAAACTACTGTATGTTTGGATCTTGGCGTTCAGCCATGAATTTTGACACAAGAATTAAAAACAGGACTAGTCAGAAGCTTGTGTTGTTCTATTACAAGTAATTTTCTACTCTGGACTATATTATTTTATAGATAGTCTGAACTAGTCCCAAAACACTGCTTTACTTGAAATATTTTTCAGGATGTGAATTACTAAAATACTGCACTTGCCAATTTCTCTGGTGATACTAACAGACACATTAAGAAGCCTGCAAGCTTCCAGAGCAGCTAGAATGGCCCCAGCTACCAAGATGAGTGCTGTAGAGTCAGGGATCCCATAAATTAGGGCATCCCTTGCTGCTGGAGCAAGTGGAAAAGCAGATTGGGCAAAACCCCCCCCTTAAGCAGTATCCCAAGACTCCTGACAAACCCAGCAGGTACCACTGAAAATGCTGCTTTAATTTCAGCACAAGCTCTGCAGGCTACTAGATTTCCAACAAAGCAGTCAGCCTCAATGAACCAGATTTTTTCCCAATCAGTTCTACTTACAGATGAGTTCCCCAAAGGCGGGAGAGTCACCCCTCCACTCTCCTGCTATTGAGGTTTTTTCTTCCTTTTCTTTTCAAATCTCGTTGTTTACAGCCCATTTACACCATTTTGTACTAAGCCTGGCAGTCCTGAGTCAGCTGTAGGCAAGAGACAATCAATCAGTGCTGCCCTAGACCTGCAGCAGACTGAAAGCAGCACTCGCCTTCCCAGGAGTAAGAGCCTGCAGCCACTTCTTTTCTCTGCATACCCGGCATCTGAGCTGAATGGAAGTCTTGTTTTGCCGTGCAGAGTCACAAAATCCAGAGGCAAATCTGATTCTAGTGACTAGCCAGCAAGAAAACATTGGCTTGCACAACTTTCTCTTCAAGCAATCCTGACTAACAACCAAACAGTAAAAAGGGCCCCAGCTTCCCTTTAATTCTCCAGCGAAGGCATAGCTAGCTCTCCTCAGACAAATTCTTGTAAAAGCATCTTTAATCAGCTTTTTTGGGCAAAGTTTTTTAAGAAATCTAGATATGGCAGAATATAAGCATGATGAGTCATAAAATATCTCTTAATTTGAAGAGACACACAATTTGGCATTCAGAAACAATATCCTGAGACAGTATTTTCTTTTTAGAGAGATGTGAAATGTTTTGACTCCATGTATACAGGAAATCCCACAGCAGCTCCTGTACAAATAGAATCACTTCCATGTCCTCGGTGTTAAAAATTACCAGGATTTTAAAAAATCATAGAATTGCTTTAAGAATCACAGTGTTTCCATAAACATTAAGTCTTTTTATATTCTTCTCTTTATTTTCTGCTTCTGGGGTTCCCACATTCAAGTTTTTTCCAACCATTTGCCTTAGCAAGCTGAGATGGTTGCAAGATCCCATTATGCAAGGATATTCAGCTTTAAGAACAGCAACAAATACTGTGAGACTCACCATGAAATAGCAAGAGTTGGCAGCACTGCAGTAAGGATATTAGCTTTCATTTCCTCACAAACTGCAGTTTCTATAAATAGCATGTCTGCTTTTATTCCTGCAGTTAATTACATAGGTTTTCCTGCATTTCCTCTTCTGCAGTGTCCCTTTGTATGAGTATGTTAGTTGATGGACTGAAGCAATGCTTATGGATTTCCCCCTGTAAATGCCTTGGACATTAAAAAAAAAGTATTTCTGCAAGTGGGGAGGTTAAGTAGGTAAAGAGCTGTCTCTGATTTCCCACTGCTTAAGGGGACAACTTGCCACTCGGTGTTATAATTTTTGGCTGGTGTGCCAGGCACAGCTGAGTGGCCACAGGATTCTTCCATGGCTGGGGTTTTTCCTGCACTCATCTTGTATTGTGAGTGCCCCATCTAGTTTGATCTTGTCTTTTACGGTGGAGTGTTGGTTGTTCTGCCGTGGACTGGCTTGAGCAAGATATTAAGGAGCAAGTTTACTTTGCCTAGCTTTGTATACCATGAAGGGAACACCTTCCTCTGCACTAATCACTTACGACTTCTACAGTCAGTGGAAAATGAAGTGCTTTTTTGAGCACGGGCTTCACTGATCCATTTACCTACTGACACATTTTGGGATGTTCTTGGTGTCCTAGAAGTAGCAGTCTTTCTCCACCAACTGTGGCAGCACTTTTTCAGTTATTTGAGATTCCCAGAGGAAAATTCCAGATCTGAAAGCTCTAAATGCTGATCAATGGCTCTCTATGGCTATTCCTCACATCTCAAATATTGCTAGTTATTAAGCATTTGTGAAGTGGTATTTTTCACTATTACCCCATCTACAAGCTAATTACAGATACCTGAATGCTTTATGTCTTTAAGTTATAGCTGTCCTACACCTTGACTAGTTTTTTTATCTAATTTATTATACAGTACTAGCAATTTCCAAATCTGCCATTCCTGAGGCTTAACAGGACAGTTGGCTCATTTGCCAGGGGTCTGCATGTGAACAGAGTCATAGAATGGACATGGCTGTTCAGGTGGTGGAGGAAAGGTCATGGCAGCCCTCTACTCTCTCAACAGGCTTCTTTCCACACAAGATGCCAATCAAAGGTATGCATTCCACAGTGTTGTAGCCTCCTTCCCCCTCTAGCCCCTTACACACCAGACAGCCTCTATGAATCTCTCATCAGACTGAACAGCTGGGTGCGGTGGAACAGATCCTGCAATATGTGCCTGGCAGAATTCAAGATGCAGGTGCCCTTGGGGCATGGTAGGTGGGAAAAACATTTCAGTGAAATGTATGCAGAATGTGAGAGGCTTGCTAGGTAACACTGCTATTGCCTCCAAAAGGTAGAGGCTGTTCCTCAATAATGTCTTACCATTGCACTGAAAAGGCCCAGCAGGACTGCTCAGGCCCTGAACAAGATTGACTTCCCTTAGTGCTGCAACACTGAAGACGACTTCTTCTCACATGGCTCCTGCTCTCCTCTCTACCTGTTTAGAAACAAAGGAGTGGGATTTCTCTGGATGTAGACAGAGTTGTACTCAATGGCTCTATGTGCAGGTGGTCACTGATGGGTGGTGTCCCCCAGGGCTCTGTGTTGGGACCAGAGTCCTTCAATATCTTCATCAGTTATATGGATAGTGAGATTAAGTCACCAAGGTGACACAAAGCTGAGTGGTACAGTTGACAGACTAAAGAAGGGGATGCCATCCTGAGGGACCTGGAAAACCTTGAGAAATGGGCCCACAAGAACCTCATGAGGTTCAAGGTCAAGTGAACATGGCCAAGTGAAAGATGCTGCATCAGGGTGAGAGCAATTGCAGAGATGAGTACAGACTTGGAGAATTTATTGAAAGCAGCCCTGCAAAGAACAGCCTGGGGGTTCTGCTGGAGGAAAAACTGGACATGACCTGTCAGTATGCACCTGCAGCCCAGAAAGTCAACCACATTCTGGGCTGAACTAAAGGAGGTGGGGCCAGCAGGTCAAGGGAGGTGATTCTGCTCCTCTACTCCACTCATGTGAGACCCCACCTGGGAGACTGTGTCCAGCTCTGGAGGGAGTCCTCAGCACAATTAAGACATGGATCTGTTTGAACAGAGCCAGAGGAGGGGCATGAAGATGATCAGAGGGCTAGAGCACCTTTTCTAAAAAGTCAGGATGAGACAGTTGGGGTTGATCAGTCTGGAGAAGAGAATGCTCTGGGAAGACCTCATTGGATTCTTCCAGCACTTAAAGGGGGTTTATAAAAAATAGGGACAGAAACTTTTTACATGGGCAGATATTGAAAGAACATGGGGTAATAGTTTAAACTAAAAAACAAGAGATTGAGTGTTAGGAAGAAATTCCTTACTCAGAAGCGCTGGGACAGGTTGCCCAGAGAAGCTGTGGATGCCCCATTCCTGGCAGGATGCTCAAGATCAGTTCGGATGAGCCCTGAGCAACCTCTCCTTGTGGGTGGCATCCTTGCCCATGACGGTGAGATTAGAACTAGATGATCTTTAAGGTCTCTTCCAACCCAAGCCATTCTATGATTCTGTGAGACTGCTTGTGGTATATATATATATATAAACACACACACACACACACACACACACACACACACACACACATATATATATGCTTGTGTATGTGCATGTCTGTGTGTATCTACATATCTCCTGCAGACTAGAAGGAAATGAGGAATAATGCCATTTTGGCTGCTGTCTCACCTCATCAAATTCTGGCATTTTCAGCAGGCTGTTCACACTGAAAGCTTCTTGCCTTCTTTCTGCTTGTTCAAAACATGTATGCCTGTCCCCTTTACAGGAAGCCAGATGGGATACATCTCATCTGCAAAGGGCAGAACAGATTTTGTCTGATGTGTGGTACCATGTCTTTACAGTTATTTTTATAGTTCAAGTCCTAGATTCCAACTAAGGCCTCTGGGTGGATCCATAATATAAAGCATGTTAATATTAAAAAAAGTCCTCTGGACCAAAGGAGAATCAGGAGTAATTTGACAGATGTTTCTGGCAATATCCAACATGGGAAATCTTTATTTTAGGATCATATAAATATTACAAAAGTGGCCTAGTAAATTAGACTATGTTAAAATTAGGTTTGCTTCACTTTCTTATGATAGGAAGAAACTAATTGTTAAAATGGAATAATGGTAATGCCAAACTTTCAAAACCCATGTCAAGTCAAATCAGGAGTTATTATATTAGCAATGTATATGAGATCTTATCTCTATGTCTATGTGGTTTTCATCCTCAATATTCAGGTGGATGCCAATTTCCAACTGTTTCACACAACCATCAGGCTAAAGGCATTTTTTGGTTGATGTTATGGTTCTTGCACACAGACAAAACCCCATGCCATAACAAATAGTCCAAATGTAATCAAGGCTGATGACCCTGAGAAGAATAAAATTGGCTATCTGATCTGTAAGCAACCAGCCTGCTTCACAAAGCAGTTCAATAATAATTTCAATCTCTAGCATGTGAGGCATCTAAAATGCCAATTTAATTCAGAACCTTGGGCCAGAAAATCCTGTAGTTCCTTCTAGCCTTAAAGGCAGTGTCATACCTTAAGGCTCAGCTTTTAGTGGCCCAGGCTATCAAAGAGCTCACTAGGCATAATATCAGCATAACTGATGATATTAGATTAGAACATCTTTCCTTTTCAATTTTAGTCTTTGATCTGAAGAAAATGTGCCCAGTTGAAAAAGAGTCAGGCACTGGGAAAGGCTCTGGAGAGAGCTTAAAATTCAAGAGACATTGGTCATCAGGGGCTGGATTCCGGTTAATGGCAGGAGAAATAAGAGAGCAGATACCAAGCAAAATGCAGTGAGATGAAGGACACTCAGAAAAGCCATGTGACAACAAAGGAAGAGCTCTGGATGGGAAGGAGACATCAATGGGAAGAGGGAGCATTTAGAGCGCAGAGCAATCCACAGGTACCACCTGGGTTTAGTGTTTTCCTCCAAAGACACTGAAAAACAGTAAAGAGTCCACATTTTAGTTTAGTAAAGAGTTCACATTTTAGTTCAGGTTATCCAGTAAATCTAGTCTTTGGCTCTTGGCTCCTCCAGCTTTTCAAAACAGTTTCCTTCTGTTTCTTGAGGGTGATACTTTGTAGGATCTATGCATCACCCAGAGCGATTTAAAACAAATCTCCTTTCACCTCCTTTCCTCCAGAAGACTCTATATAAAGGAGATGCAGGTGTACTGCAGTTGACAACAAAAGCAACATACTCGTCCTTTTGTACTCAAAAGCTAGAGCCAGACTTGTGCATGTGTATTTTGTACCAGTTGAAAGTTGAATTTGCTGCTTGCCTGTCTCTCATTTCCAACCTCGCATGCTTGGACTGTGTGGGCAGGGAGAGGTCAGATATGAGTTTAGATACAAATATTTATGCTTTCTCAAACCCTTGTTGCACAGTTTTATTTGCAAATGGAAAGGAAGAACTAAATTCTTGGGAGTGTCTACACTGACAAATTTTTTTGGCTAGAAAAGCCTAACAAACACTAGGTTTTAAGAGCTTTTTAAAGTAAGGTTAACTCTTGTTTTTATTTATCATGGATTACATTTGGTCAAGTTTTAGTATAAATATCCAGAATTTTGGATTCCTCACGTGACTGCAGAGAAAGCAGAGGGATGCCAAATACTTTCCTCATGGCACTGCCTTGAAATACTTTAACTTGCCTGTATCAGTTAAAAAGCAGTTTACTAGCAACAGAGAGAGTCCAGATCAACAATATGAGAAGAGTTTTTAGCTCTTGACCAGTGGGGTGTGGCATGCTTTCTACTATTTTTAATACTTTCTTTCTAAGGATGGCACTTAACTCTGTCAATGCATACTCAAATACAAAGGCTTTAAACTGCTTTTAAATAAACAATTTAACAAACAAATGCATAATTATTCAGAGACTCCCACCCAACTGTTTGTTATCTTTCTGCTGCTATATCTCTTTATAAAACTCAGCTCATGGGAATTACATAAAAACTTTCAGCTTCTGTTCAATATGTTTAAGTTTCTCTCCTGTTACTCATTTGCAAAAGAAATCTTTTTAATGTGAATCCTGAGCAGTCCAAAACTATGCAAGTAAAACAGGTGTTAAAGTACAGCCCACTGACTTATAGACCATTTCTTGTAATTGTGGGATTGTAACCAACAGTTTTGGGATATCTGGTGTCACAGGTTTGACCAATACCACTAGGTGTAAGCACAATTCATCCCAAGTTAGGCTCTCCAAAACTGCATAGGTGTTTTCCTTAAGCAAGTAGCTTAAGGGGAACGAGAGAATTGTCTTTTCTTACCTTGCCTTGAGCACTCTGTTTGAAAGTTTAATGCTACTACATATCTAACCTTTAATTTAGTTTCAGTTACTGAAAGTTTGCTGAATATGCAGTGCTCAGCCTAGACACCATTTATTGATGATTTACACACCATTTTTATGTGGTGGACTCAGTGACTGAGCAACTGGCTTACTTCTCCTCTCAGCACAGGCTCTCACTACTCCACAACACTGGTGTGTGCACCATCTTTCCATTCAGACATGCTATACTCAAGCTATTTGTGAGTCACCCGACATTGATAAAGATATGAATATGATATGATAAAGTTTATTCTGAGGTGATGTGCTTTGACAAGAGAAAGGAACAAATACTACTTTGCTTCTCCTCTAATCTGTGTAAACAAGTTGGAGGGCCATCTAGAGGAAAAATGACACCTGAACAGCTCCTGGAGGCCTGGGGTGAACCAGAGCCCCACAAAATAGTGTGTTGCAGAGGCTGGCAGGCCAGTGGCAGAAGTCCTGTAATTCACTTTTGGGAGTATCTGCTGATGCCTACAAGGAGCCCTTGGATGGGTGAAGGCCAGTTTATGGGACAATTGCACAATGATGAAATGTCCTCCTCATCTCATTTCAGCATTTCCAAAGGACAGAAAAATGATATATTCATTCCAGCTTCCCCTTTAAGTTAACCCCAAGTGTAAGCAAACAAACAAACAAACAAACAAAAAAGACCCACATAAAATTGAAATTGGCAGGGATTTTAAAAATTGTCTCTTTTTTTTCCTTGTTTTAATATTTGGTACTTTTCCCTTATCAACAAAGGAGCAGACTATTTAAAAAAAAAAAAAAAAAAAAAAAAAAACCACCACCCACAAAAAAAAACACCTCAATGTCTCCCCCTCCCCCCAAAAAAAAAGAGAACAGACCAATTTTCCCTTTTTCCCTAGCTTACTGTTTCTATATTCAAAAAGCTGAGAAACCCAGGAAATCCCTGCTAAGTTTGAAGTAGCATCAGATGAGTAAACAGCAGGATTGGTGAAGGGTTTGTGGCTTCACACAGTACCAGGATCAGGTGATGTGATGAACTAGCACTCATGAAGTGCCTCAGGGCCTGAAAAGGGCACGTAATTAACTGGACACTTTAAAGAGCAATTACAAACATACTGCAAATGAGGGAAAGAAGGGTGAAAACACAGCAGCACGTATAATCTGTGAGGCTCGGGTAATGGCTCTCATTTCTTGGTCTTCATGGAATTTGCCATGGTAGCATCTGAGTTGTGGGACTAGGTACTTTCCCAGAAAATGCCCCGTCCTGTCCTGACCTCTTATCAAGACTAGATGCTTATACTCTATGCCTGTTTTCTGTGACAACAAGAAACATGCAGACAGGTATGAAGGGCTTACTTTCACAAGTATGATTCCCGTCTTGGGATATCACAGGATCAGGACCGAGGGTTCCACCACAAAATGCATCTGTACTAGAGGTTAGACACAGCCTGGAGTGACCTGTAGCAGTCTTTCATGCTGCCGGCAGAATCCCATATCCAAAGGGTCTGCTCTTAAATCCTAACCTAAAGTCACATTGTAAAGACTCGTGTCACAATGAGTAGCAATAATTTTTCTTTTACTATTTTTTCTTTAAATATCTGCATTTATTTACTACACTTGTTTACTTACGATTTTAGACTAAATCTTTCATTCCAAATTATCTGCTTTTCTGTATTTCTTGCTTATCCACCATAACTCATAACTGTATCTTTCTCCAGAAAGTGCAGAGAGTAAACCACAGAGCAAGAGATTGGCTTTTTCCAATCCTTGCTGGTAAAACCTACACTACGACACGGGGATAGAAAAACCCACGGAGGAGAACGTGCGTTACAGCACACCACTGCCAGGGCGTGTGCAGGGGCGGCAGTGCCTAATGCTTTCCATCGGAAACCTCATTTTTCTGGTTCCCACCTTGGGGTTGTCCCTGGCACGATGGCTGCCACCAACAGAGCTGCCGTATCACAGACGTGAGGAGCCGGGAGATGATGTGCTCTAACTCCCGGGCTAAGCACGGGGATGGGGATAAACGTGGCACACGGATTCAGGCAGAAAGTGCGGCGTTTCGCCGTGAGTCAGCCGGTAAAAGCTCCCACCAGCTGCTGCTGGGGCACCGTGGATAAAGGCCAGCGCGCAGCGCCGACGCTTCGGTGGGAATTTTCGCTTTCTTCGCTCGAACTTTTCTCCCCGTCCCACACGAAACTCCAAGTCAAAAGCCGCCGATAAAGTGTCCTGCCGGGTCTGTAGGCCGGGCCGGGCCGGCGCTCGGGGCGGGCTGTGCGCGGAAGGGCCGCTCCCGTTTCCCGCTCCCGCGGCGCTGCCCGCGCCCGGCCGCGGGACGGCGGCCCCGCATCCCCCGCGCCCGGGACGGGGAGAGGCCCGCGGGAGGGGCTCGGCTCCCCGCCTGCCCACGTCCCCTCCCCGGCCAGGAGGAGGAGGAGAAAGCGAGAGAGGTCCCGGCAGAGCGGCTAGGAGCGGGTTCGAGACAGCCCTCCTCCCCCCCGCCCGCCCCCGGAGGGGAAGAGGAAAGGAGAGCCGTGGCGGGCGGCGGAGAATGATAACTTAGGGCCGTGCCTGACCGTGGGAGCTGCCCGCGCTGCCCGGGCGAGGACACCGGGGAGGCAGCGATGTCCCAGGGCACGGCAGGAGGAGAGGGAGCGCCCCAGGTGCTGCCGGAGGGGAAGGAGAGGCAGAGGAAGAGGAGGCGGAGGAAGAAGAAGGAGAGTAAGACGCGGCTGGTGCGCTCCAGCCTGCTGTTACCTGAGGCCGAGCCGGAGAAGTCCAAGAGGACGGTCCTGGCCTGCAACCGGCTCAAGACCACCAAGTACACGGCATTGTCCTTCCTGCCCAAGAACCTCTTTGAGCAGTTCCACCGCCTGGCCAATGTCTACTTTGTGTTCATCGCCCTCCTCAACTTCGTGCCAGCCGTCAATGCCTTCCAGCCGGAGCTGGCCTTGGCCCCCGTGCTCTTCATCTTGGCGGTCACCGCCATCAAGGACCTCTGGGAAGATTACAGCCGCTACCGCTCCGACAAGGAGATCAACCACATGGAGTGCCTGGTGTACAGCAGGTGAGGCAGGGCTGGCGAGGGCAGGGGCCGGCAGCGCCGTGGTGGCACGCAGCACAGGGTCCCGCCTGGCACCGGCGCTCAGGCCGGCGGAGATGAGGACGCAGGGCAGTCAGCAGGTCCCTTTCCACTTCAAGTGCAAAGTAAACCTCCAGTTGCCCGTGGAATCGGTGTCTCCCAACTCTTAACTCAGAACTGGAGTTCATACAGTCCTGTACCCACAGGTGAAAGTGAATCCGCTCTGACCGGCGGGATCCCGCAGTAAATCACTTTGTGCAAACGCTTCCTAGTGTGTGCAATAGATTACACGTGTATAGTTTCAGGCATTAATTTCATTATAATAATATGAGAACTCGTGCGATCTGCTGTTAAACCTTCAATGAGTGAAGGAAGGATAGAGGCTAGGGGCTTCTGAATTTCAGTTAGGTGTCTGAGGTTTCATGGTGTGAAATTAATGAGCCCAAACTTTGCCTTTCTAAAGTTTTTCCACTGAACATTTACTTTTAAGCAAATGGTTTTTTATTTATCGTTTCAAGTGTCATCATTCCCTGTGACTTTGCTATTTCCCAGTGCTTGTGATGGAAGATTAGGTCATTTATGTCTCTTAGAATTAGTTTTTTCTAGTGATCTGAGCAATTACATTTAGAGCACTGCCTTGGTATTTGTATATCAGACCGAAATGACTTTTGCATTGACATTTATGTGCTTAGTAGCCAGCTTTACAAAACTTTTGTTTTGCTTTCTTCCGAGTGCCAGTCATATCCGAGTAGTATAAGGCTAAGGTTTCCTGGGAATGAGAGAATATATTTTCTGAGAAAACAGATTTCAGTTTCATTTCTGATGCTTCTAATTCTAAAAGAAATGAAACACGTGCCAAGAAACTTACACTCTGATTCCACAGACTGTCTGGGAGGGTCTTCTGGGCTGACGTAAGCACAAGACAGTGCAACTCTCCTATTGCAAGAAAGGCGTGAGAAGAAAAATACACTGAAAAATAACTCAGAAAAGGCTGCATTTCCAGCATGGATAGACTCAGCTTGTTATTTCACGAACTGATATTGTGTAAGGAATCTCTCCCAGGGATATTCCTTCACCAGTAGATATGCATGCATGAAAACATTAAGTAAAATGGCCTTATTTCTGTAAACTAAAGCGAAAATGACCTGGTCGAGTCAGTAGTTACTGCTAACCTATGCCTGGGCGTAGTGCCTTGCATGCCTGTAGAACTATGAACACTTCTCATATTGAGGAAGATGGTTTGCAGGAGGTCTTGTAAGGGGCTATTCATGCAAATAGTAAAACGTGGTTAGGTTAATCTAACCTTTTCCAAACAAAATCAGTTTAGAAATAATCTCTTGTGTCTCCTAGTTTAAAAAGCACTAAGTGCCTGGTGCGGAAGATGTTCAAAGTATTAACAAATACCAGTACTGGGATATTAATTCTGGAATGTTTTTTCCCCCAGCAATTTTCCATATCCCTCTCTGCTGCCAAAAATGTAGACATGACTATGAGAAAAGGTGTACTTTTGATGTTAATATCACTTGTCATCTTTTGTGAGTCCCAGCTAAGTGCACTGCCCTTTGTCGTGCTTGTGCTTTTGTGTAGTAAATCAGAGTTGTTCCTTTTACTGCAGAGTTTAGATTGCTGCTTAGTGACACTTACACAGATTAATTTGGGAGTGGTTTTCCTTTGCACTGGCATCAAAGGGCCAAATCCCTGTGAGGCAGCAAATGTGGAAGTGTGGCAGCTCTGTTACCTATTCAGACACAGCTTTCTGGCTGGATGCAGAGCTGAATGGTGTGTGCTCACAGCCCGCAACAGAAGCGTGGTCCCCAGCAGCAGCTCAGCTATTTTCACCTTCCAGCAGTCCCTAGGGAGAGCTTCCCTCCCACAATTAAAAAATATAATCAAAACATGCGGTTAAAGTAATTTGCTCACGTGTTTTTAATCTGCCCACATTTTCTTCTTTTGTAGCTCTTTTTAAACTTCACCAAGTCACCTTTTTAAACACCCTCCAGCTCCAGTGAGCGAGATGGGACTAGAAACTTGCTACTTCTGCAGATAAGAGCTAAGATTCCTGCTAACTCGAGTGACCGGGTACCAAGATTGAGAGATTTGTATCAAGGTCGTTGAAGTTGCTGGGCGTGAGTTCAGAAAAGCTGTTTTCTTAGAGAAGTGTCATGCCAGGAGAAACACAAGAGATTGATCCTGACTTTTACTTTGTTTCCTTAGTCTCTTTGTTTCTGGAAAAATGTTGAAGCTTGTCACATAAGGAAGTAATAAATGACAGCTTTCTCCTTACATGTGTTTAATCCTGATCCCTTATCAGTTTTGCTACCTTTTGAGCAAACCAGGCTGTCTCTCCCTCCCCCTACTTGCCACTTCCTTGAGGCAGGGGCAGAATTTGGTGCAAGTGCTGTCCTCGATAGAAATGCTGCTGTAGGTTAATGAACATTGCTGCAGTCTTGTGTTCCTTTAGGACTGTCAGGGAGCAGTAACTCTTCTCTCGCTTGTCACTTGTTCGCAGCTTGGAAAGAGGCCTTCTGCAATATGGGATGTATCTGAGTTCCAGGACTCTCTGCTCTCATGGGCTCCCTTTCCTGCCAGCCTTCCACACAGCTGCTAGAGCCACCTCCAACACAGACTACAGCGTTCAAACTTGTTACAGTAAAATAACATTGAATTATAACAGTTAGCAAGTGGGGACAGGGACTTTTGCTTCATTAGAAGAGAAAAGCCCTCTGTCTCATGCTCTGTGTTGTTTAGTGACCAAGTAAGGATTCAAGTTGGACACCATACCAGTGTTCTGTCATGCATACATACATACATACATAAAAGCAGCATTTAGTGGCGCAAAAGCTCCAGGACAGAGAGAATGCAGGGGTAGGCAGAGCTTAGCAGGACTCATCAGGAGGAGGTTCTGCACGACTCCAGCAGCGTCCACTGCCCAGTGCTCTGGCACAGCCTACACAGGCAGATCATGTCAAGAACTGGTCTGGGGGAGAACATTGTTCTCCTGCTATGATGACTGCTTGACAGGCTGGCCTTCTTCCTGCCTTCCCAGTGGACTCAAATAACCCATTCTCATACAGCCACTGTGGAATCAATGACTCTGTGGCTCAGAGTTGGCAACACTTATGAGACAGCAAAACAGCAAAGGATGATGCAACCTAAAGTAAGACGTTGAAGAGAGATGCAGCTTGTTTTGACAGAAGGTTTTCATTTAGAAATCCTAGATGTTGAGGGGAGTAGAAAGTACCTCATAAGATTATTGCTTTCTACAGTCAGATGAAAAGGGAAAAGGCCTGATTCTTTGAATAAATTGAAAGAAGCTGTTGAGTTTGAATTGGCAGCTTATGTCAAGGAGTGAAACATACAGGAGAATTGCAGGCTTGTGTTGCTCTGTGATGGGCTTTGCAGGTCTGTCTATAAAAGTAGGCAGTGTCTTGAAGATTTCTCAGCCAAGAGGGGCTAAGAGAGCCTCTCTCCAGAGGCCTTTAGGGCACCTCTCTCATTTGGCAGTACAGAGGAAATGAGGCACTTATTTTAGGAGGACAGCTTCACAGGTCACCTAGAATTTCAATTCTGTACAGGTGCTTAAGCTAGGAATGCTGGATGACAGCCAGAACTCTTAGTTGATTTAAATGACGGAAGTTACAAAGGCATTAGAGCCTAGCCTGCAAAAAATTGTTTTTGCGAACCTGTGATTACCTTAGTCTCCTCTCTATGTTCCTCTTCCTCATTTCTATCACCCAGGGATTGAGATTGGAGATTACAAATTTGCAATCCTAACAGTGAAATCTGTGTTACTATCTTGGACTTGGGACAATGGAAGGGTGTCTTTTTTCTTTGCAATTACTGTCCTCCAGTGCTCACCAGCTCTCATTGGAGTTGTGGATGGCACATGTAAATGTCTGGTGTTACATATTTGATAGAAGTAAATTTGTCACTGGGGCAGAAGCTTTGATTTCAGTGTACTGTTACAAAATATGGTATATGTTTACATGACATGTAAATAGAAGATGAATAGTGATAACTACAATCACAACAAATAATGGCACTTGTCCATCAGGGAATTACATTTTATTGCTGTCTCAGGGCTGTGCTGGTGAAATAACCTCTGCTAACATTTTCCTAGGAGCCATATGTTCAAAACCAAAGGACTTCACTTTTCAAATCTACTCTCTTAACTCTTGCTGTGTCCAAGATATTGCTAAAGAGTGTAGTAATGCCTGTGCATACTGATCAGAGAGTGATAACTGCTTCTTGTGTCAAACTGTGACTTAGAAATTCCATGACAAATTGCAATTTATAACCGGATACTTGTCACCCCTGAGGTGTGGAAAATGTTTAATGGGGCATTCAGACAGCTATCAAAGCAGGCTGTTTTACATTAAATGTAAATTTCTTTCTGCAAAACTGAAGGGGCGGAGAGAAGAGAGTTTGATGTGGGAAACATTTCCTATAATTCCACAAATACACTCCCTTCTTCCCTTTGTCAACCCACCCGTGAAAGCAATTCCAGCCTTGGAGGAGAAAGAGCAGTATTACCAAATCCTCACAAAGGCACAGTAGATCCCACTCATGGCCTCAGAAATAGCCAGACGAGGACTTGGCTTGCAATCACTTCACTTCTTAGGTGCCTTATTTTGTTGGCAACACCAGCGTCTGAGAAATTAGGTTGTATCTCCCACTACTACAATAGTCAAGAGCAGCTTCTTGGCCCAAAATGTGCTGGCAGGTAGGACATTTCTCACTAGAAGAAACAAGCTTGTCTCCCTTCCAGATCACAGATGTCACTAGATGCAATTCAAAAGGAAACTACCTGGGATTACTCAGTTTCCTCTGTGAGTGAATTTAGGGCACAAGAAGCTGAAAGCAGGAAGTAGTGGTCTGAATCTGTTGGTGAAGTCAGTGTTCCTTCCCTGAGTTTCAGAAAGTTGCATCTCTGTGCAGCCTACTGTCTCTTTGTCTTTCAGTTTGAGCCAGGATGGCAGTGAGTAAACTCAGTGAGCAATGTAGTAGCGGCTCCTCCGTTAGACTGATAGGGAGCAGTTTTATTCTGCAGTAGAGTTTATCTAAGCAGCAAGGGTTGTCTGTGCTAATGTTTGAGATGTAGCCAGCTAGAATACACAGGAGAACCCATCTCTCTGTCCAGCTGTATGTATGCAGTTTATTTGCTATTCACTGTGGGGTAAATTTTCTAAGTGCCTGAGCTCCTTTATTGGAAAAGAAAAATGCTTGACTCTTGTTACTAAGGTCTTTCATTTGTATTAGATGTCATGAGAGCCATTGTAGGCTGTTTCACATGCCTCTGGCTGACTGCCAAAGAAGATGCTGTTAAATCTCCACTGAGAGACCTGGTGATGTCCCCAAATCAGTTTTCGCTTTTACATGCTGCCCTCCAGAAAGAAAGCATAATCTCTTGTTCTAAGAAGACCACAGCTCAGAATTATAGGTGGCCACTTTGTGTGCGGACCTCCTTGCCGTTGTGTGTCTGTATTAACTTGAGACCATGATTATTGTTAGAGGTGGCCCAAAGAATAACAGCTCTATTTGATTCTGTCAGAGTGCATTTCCAAAGAAAATACGCAAGAGGAAAGAATTGCATGTATTGTTCAACACTACCTGGTATTGTGATTCCACCTTCCATGTGTCACGTAGTCAGCAGAACTGAAAACCAGAATTGAAACCCATGACAGCCATGCAAAAATCAACATTTATGGAACTGCTTACTAGCTAATATGTCACAACTTAGCCAGGACATTCCTCTCACAAGCAGATCAATCCTCCTCTACTATTTAGAGAAAGAAAGGTCCCTGTCAATGGGCAGGACTGTCACAGGTACCTCCTCCAGGCTTACACAACTTTCACGGAGGGGCAGGTTGCTTACCTTGACAGAGCACCAGGAGGAGTGCAAGTGCCACATCTTCCTGCTGTGTAATCCAGCATGCTTCCAGTTTGTGGGGTGGCTACGCTGTGCAAGAGCTGTCTCAGGGGTACCTCTCCTCTTTCCCTGCAGCACCAGGCCTTTTGGGAATGTGGTGCTTTAGTGTATGGACACAGTAAGGTCAATGCAACTGGGAAGCCAAATGCACAGCTTCAGGATTACATCCAGTTTACAGGATTTATGCTATGCAGGCTTGGTTTTAGCAACTGCATATATTGAAAGCAATTCAGTTCATGAAAAGCAGAACAATCTGTTTCACTTCACATAGTTGTGGAGGTGAACCAGTTTCCATGGCTTACTTTCAGCCTTAGTGTTCTCATGTTGGGAGTTGTCACTAATGCAGCTATGGAAGCGGCCAGTCATGTTTGTACCCAGAAGAGATCCACAGCAGAAACTTGATTTGTACCCACCAGCACTGCCTCACTTTATCTCACCAGAATGTGGAAGCAAGACAGATTCTCCATGCACTGGGCCAGGGAGAGTGAATTTCAGTGAATGGCATAAAGTGAGGAGCTTGCTTCTCTTGAGGACACTTGCCTCTCTTGGGTAAATTTGTGTAGTTGTGGGCAGTAGCTTCCTGTCTTGCACATCAAGCACAAGAGTTGACTCGTTCTCAGAATTCACCCACAATGCATACTTGTGAAAGATGCTAGCTTATAGCTTCCGAGCAGATGTTGGTGGTGGTGTGCAGGGGAGAAGAAATGCAGAGGAGGAGCTTGAATAGCCCTAATATTGAGATGAACTGAGAAAATGTACATTTCCAAATGTATCTTTGATTCTGAAAAATTAGATAAAGCAAACCTCAGATTTGGTTGATGACCGGCATGTTTCTGAGCGAATCGGTTTAATCTTTGCTGTGTGTGCAGGAAGTGGGAGTGAGAGGGCTTCAAAGTAAGAGCTTACAGAGCTTGTCAGATAGGAGCTGAGAGGAACATCTTTCTCTTTTTCACTCTGTCAAGGATACAGATACACAGCCTGTCCACAACAGGTTAGGCATCCATTTAATAGGGTGTTCTGTCCTGTGGGCTGCTGGGGATAATCTAACCCTTTGGAGCTGGCAAATTGCAGTCTAATTCTTTGCTCCAACGGGAGCAATATTTTAACTCTGTTTCAGAACTGTTGCAGGTGAATATCTCTGCCATGGTCAGCGCACATCCTTCAGGCCACATTGGTTAAAGGACAGTCCTGAACTGGCAAGGCGTGCGTTTTCAAGGGTGGGAAACGTCTTCCATCTCCAGTCCTATTTTGTTACAGCTTTATTCTGGTCTGACCACAATTTCTCAAGAGTGACAAGTAGGCAACTGACTTCAGTGGTGAATATTTGCATCGTGCCCAGTCATTTCATAAACCCAGACTCTGCTGGAGATTCATCTTAACGGGCATGGCGGTCACTTGTTTTGTTTTTATGTTCTGGTTTTCTGGAAATGCTGACCAACTTCAAGGAAGATTTTAACTCCTTGACTGACAACTGACTTCAGTTCTTATATGTCTGTGCTGCTGCATCCACACTGAGGGCTTGAACACTGTTGCAGAATATTTGGTATTTCTCTATTTTCCACGGAGGTTTTAGTTTTGACTTTTTGAATAAAAAGAGAAAGTCTGCTATGAAGTGACAGCTTTTGTAAACAGAGGTCTTTTATCTTTGTGTATTGTCTTACACTTCTTGAGCTTTTTCTGAGTCTTACAACCATATACCTATATCCTCAGCTCTTGTCTGTTCATCTTCCTGCCTTCCAGTAGCAGCCTGAATATGCCTGTTTTGGCTAAGTTAGCTGAATTTGTGTGTTCACTAGCAAGTCAGTGGGGAAGTTGTGAAATCTCCTAAAATACTGACACCAGGAAGGTCAGAACAGCCGTCACCTTAATGCATCTGAGAGTGTGTTCTCGGTATCTAGACGTGGAGTAAGATGCCTCCGAAAATTTGCCAGTGAACAAATTTTGAAATTTTAACAGGTATATTAGCAGTCAAACCCTTAGAGATGCAGAAAGTTCATTAACTATGTTAGAAAGATGTAATCTATTTTGAGTGAAAGTAGATTATAAGAAATCAAATATATTCCACTTAAGTTTGATCCCGCAGTTGCAGTGCATTGTTTTTGCATGGGCCTACACTTATATTTGGGGGTTTGGATGGTTCTTGTATTTTCTTTTTCTCCCTTTTTAGGATTCCCATGTTCTCACAGTCAGCTTCTCCTTGCTATACTTCCCTCTGCTGTATGACTGCTGAGCTGTGAAGCTAAAGCTTGATCTTACATCATTTACCAGAATAAAGACATATATTGTCTTTATTCACATGTTTGAGAGCATGTAGGTCATCTGTCCTTCACTGTCCTAGGTTCCAGTTTTATCAGAGAAGCATATACTGTGGTACATATCTCCCAAGAGAGCCACTGATTTGCATCTTGTCTCTTCTGCAAGTGCCAGTAAACAGTAGTGAGCCAATGATTGTAGCTCCTTTGCAGGAGGACCTCTTAAGTGCTAATTAGATTCTCTCTGACCTGACAAGGGTCTTTCCTTGAAATCTCTAATATTCTTTCTGGAACATGAGGTCAGATTTATTTCATGTGTCTTTTAGCTTAAAGGTACATGCCCAGTCTGACCAAATTATCTATACTTGTGCCAAAATCAGTGGAGAGCATTAAATGGTTTGAGGGAGGAAGGGGAAATCTTTCAGCTTATTTCAGACACTTACCTTAGGCAAGTTTGAATCAAGAGGTCCTTACTTCTCTCCAGTGATTATACAGGTGAAGCTGAACTAGATGGTTACTTATACAGGTAAGTTTAGGTGAGATGAATCCCATTAGTTAACTTAGAGGGGATAGATTTTACTTCCTGTCAATTAACACTCCATATGATTTTTTGACTTGAGTAAGTAGCTTATCCTGCTCAATATACTTGATGATTTATTTAAGAACTATTATTTGAGAGCCACAGATATGAGTACGTTCATCTGTCAGGTGAAGGGGATAACCTAGTACCCACTATTTCTTCTCCTGCCACGTTCTGCCTTCAGGAATAGCCATTAACTTACTGTTTATACTCGTGAAATGTACTTACATCATCTATCGCAGTGTTGAAAAAAAATAGAAGAGATTAGTTGTTGCCAATAAATAATTTTCTTTTTTGAATGACTGATTACATTTGCATTTCTGTGGAGTTTCCCAGTCTGTCCTCATAATGCAGGGAATCTTGGTATTTTGGGGAACTTATTTGTTCTTTTGCAGTTTTTGGAGATGGGTGTTGAAACATAAGGTAAGAGGTTCCTCGTTCTTTCTTCCGTTTGCCTGTATGTATCTAAATTTTAGGTCGACTAAAACACTTTGCAAGCTGTATGTCTAAAACGCATAGGGCAATTGTATGTTTGACATAATCCTGGGTGTTACAAGAATGAAAGTGGGACTTCACTGTCAGATGTCTCATAAATATCAGATAGGGCTTCTGGGTTTTGCCCAATAGGTTCAGATGTTCCGACTTGCAGGTGATAAGGCTAGGTGATCAGAGACTGAATCAGAGGGATCAGTGGCAAAACTTTTCTGCTAACTTTCAGTACTGCTGGTTTACCTGTGGTTTCCAGTTTCTATGCTGGAATTTTAGTGTCCATCCATATGGGAGCACAGGCTCTTGCAGATATTCCATGTAGCCATATAAGAGGTGCAGCATCATAAGACATCATGCCACTGGTGGCTATCTTCAGAGTCCCGAAATCTGTTAATCTAATTGCAGCATTTGACACTTTGCTCTTCTGGATCCTTTTACGCTTAAATGTACTGAATCCTGTCAGGTTTTTCTTACATATATCTCTCATTTATTTTCAGTGTAGTTCCCTGCATATCTGCTTTTTGTGGATCCTGGCTGTGTGTGGAAGCTCCTCTTACTGTCAGATACTGTGGGAGCTTTCTTAAATTCAGACTCAACAGTAATGGTGTACCACAGCTGAGCCAACCATCAGTCTAGCAGGGCTGGTGTTTAATCTCCTACACTCATGTTCCAAGAGTTAGGTTTACAGTCTGTAATAGTCTTTTATGGACTGAACAATCCATAATGTATCTTCAGTTTGAGGAATACCACAGTGGACTGGTATCTGCCAGCTCATGCCACAAAAACGTGTGTGAGGCCAGTAAGAGCCATCTGCAAAGAGTATTGCAGTATGGGACCCCCAAACTGACAGTGCATCTCTGCATGTAGAGCTAACAAAGCTAGCACTGAAATAAAGTCTAGGTTGGAAACCCAGCAACAAGTGGATTTTTTTTTGTATTAGCAAAGTGTTTAGTTGTTAATGTGTTTTTTATTTTGTTGGTTTTATATGTTTGTTTATTCTTCCAGTTTATAAAAATGTGGAAATTATCATTTAAACTGTTGGAGAAACAGCTTGATCTTTACCAATTTCACTAAAGATAAAACTAATGAAAAAACTTATGTCCAAAATACTTACTTCCTTTTAAACAACAGTACTGAAAAATAATCTAGCATGATTAATAGTGTTTTTGAAGTACATACAGTCTCTAACTTTTAAAGCCTTTGCTCTGCATTTAAGTGTAAGATTTCTCTAAAATTCCCTGTGGTTATTCTAAATTCAATCCTCTTTGGAATGCAGGGAGCAGAAAAGGGGGAGAGTTCCTGAGTTTATTTTCAATGGCATTTGGTTTGGCTTGGAGCATTTTTATAATGCTAATTTGGTCCTTCCATATTAATTCACGTTCTTCCTCTGCTGCTCCTAAATTGGAAACTTTCCATTTTACATCTGGCAGTCTTGTCCTCAGTGGTTTAACCTTTATGCTTTATCACTAGAAATAGCTGTTTTGTTCATGGAATCCAGCCTCTTAGTCATAATAACATTCCCTTCAGCTGTCCTATCTGACAACTTCTAGAAAGGCTTTCAAGTAAGGGTAGTTTTTTGTTTTGTTTTGTTTTTTAACCGCTATTTACATTTGCAGAAAGCATGCCTGAGTTGATGGTGCTGCACCATACCAAAAAAAATTAAGCAAGAAAACCACAAGGCATATTCTTTATCACTGGTAGGAAGTATTGAAAGAGAACCTTATGTAGACACCAAAGTGGTTAAGAGCTGTGATGCATCATCCCCTCTGGTTGAGCAGTATTCAAATTAGATGCAAACCTGATTGCTGAGCATTTGGGAGCACAGTTCTTATTTTTCCAGTTACTGAACATACATCCCAGATGCCCAAGACATCTTTAGGATGTGTCCTCCCTGATATCTAACTCCTTTCTGACCTATTCTTGTAACTCATGAGTTCCAGTTAGATTCCGCAGCAGTTCATTCCACCAAGAGCATGGACAATATGAAAATACAGTCTGTGAAGGAGAGGTTCACAGTCAGTGTTTTCTGTAACTTTTTACTGTGCTACACACCTGTAAATGGTTAATGGGAGCTCTAAGGTGGTATGCAGTATACACCACGTATTTAGAAAGCTTAGTCTTTGCATCTCTTTGCCCAAGTCTAACTCAAATAAGAGGCAAAATCCAGAAAAAGAGGTTTGTTTTGTTTTTTTAAGTGTCACTTCCTGTGACATGTTCGTTACATGAATGCCAGTTCTTAAAACTCTCAGCTGTGAGAGGTGTGTTTATGCAGCACACATTCAGCACGAATTGTGGCTCTCCCATCTGGTGTATCTCAACACCCTCAGAGCCCCATGCAGAGGTGCTTGCTGCTCTGGAAGCAGTTTGGGTCATTACTGCTGTCCTGTCTCTTAGCAGGGCTTGTCAGCTCAAACACGGCCAAGTTCACATGACTAACATTTTTTGTGTGTGGATGGGGCACTGCTGGTGGGGTGCAACCCTGCACCCTCTTCTAATTTGTTGTGCTTAGACTGATAAAACCCAGTAAGAAAAAAATGGTCAGTAAATGCATATACAAATTACATGACTGTGCTTTAATTTGGGGGGGTTATTACAGTTTAACTGTGACCAAATGGGGATAATAAACCATTATTCCAGTAGTTAATACAGCACTGTTTCCTTAATAACTTTGGATCAGAAAGTAAATTTGATGAAATAAAATCCTGTCAAACACTCCCTTTTTTTAAGACACATGCAGATAATATGTACCTTAGCACATACCGAATTATCGGGAGACTGATGATTAAGGGTTGTGAAGCAAAAGAAACAAGCTGGATATAAACTTAAGATATTCAAGTGAAACATGTAAGCAAGTGCTACTGTAAGTTGTTATCCTTATATCATATTTCTGCCATCTGAATTCATTTTTACTGAGAACTTAAGTGGAAAAGCTGCTATTAAATTCTTAAGAAGGGAGCGGAACATTCTTAGGAATTTTACAAAGCTTCAAAAAAAGTAGTCTGTATGTGTAACAGCAGCGTAGGCAGTTCATGCTCCAGAGTAATGTTTACCCTTCAGGAAGTCTGCAGGAGAACTCTATTTAAGCCACGAGTTTTCACCTGGCTTTCAGAAATAAGACACTTGGTGCAAGTCAGACCTTCCTTATGATTTGTGGGATCACTTCCCACGGCCTTAAACATCACTGGATTTCATACTTGACGTCTGTGTGCATCCATCTCTGTTGTAAGGGCAGTTCTTGGTGATTTGTGTGGGGAACTCAGAGGCACATTCATTCCACCCAGCAGGGTCTGCATGGGTGCTGCAGCAGGCTGCCGTGTTGGTGTGGGCACAGCCCTGCACAGGACGCCTCTGATGAGCATCTCTGAGCTGCTCAGTACGCATTGACAGGCAGCGTGAGGCACGTCGTGCCTTGGCACAGTCACACTGCTTGGAGAGGGAAGCTCACTGTACAGCACTTGGTTCAAAAGTCTCCAACTCGAGTTTCAAGATTATTTGGCACCTCAGAAGACTCTCTGAGTCTGGTTTACATACACCAATCAAGAGGAAATACTGAGGTTACAATGTTTACAGCTGTATATAGCACCATGAAATCAACAGTCCTTGGACTGAGAAAGTGTTAAAAATATGAGTGGGAGTTTAGGAAGTCTTTAAATGGATATAAGTGGAGTCATAGCTGTTTCTCTGTAAGGAAGCAGAGGGTATTTTGTAAACATCAGTCAAGTGCTGATGTTTACAACAGGATAGGTACAAGAGAAAATGGCCAGAGTGCGTTTTGCTGTCTTGTCAAGAGAAAATGTGGCTTCACATGTAGCGAGTTAGCAGTTTGTATGCTGGTACAGCAGTCTTTTTGCATAGCTGTGCTGTATCAAGAAATTTCTGAGCAATAGACAGCAAACAGCCACTTTTGGGGTGCCATGATAAAATAGCAGAGGTAGGTCTTTTTTCGCAGTCCTTCAGAGTCCAGAAACTGATGGCAAAAATAACCTGTGTTTTTGTGGTACTGAAAACAAGCAGCACACAACAGCCAAGAAATTGGAAATCTAGTATTTTTGTCATGTACAGGCATTATTCTTTGGCCAGCTCAAACTTTTGGTCCTGGTTTTACGTTTCCAAGAGAGGCACTTCTGAAGTTGTGTTTTGAACTCTCTTGGCACAGAGAAAGCTGATGGTTAACAAAGAGATCAGTCTGCAAGGGTGGTACAGGCAGTCCTTAATTCAACCTGCTAGGAGAAGGAAGAACAGAGCCAAACTTCATGCATCAGTAGCACTGACTCTGTCTCCTGTTTCAAGTTATTAAAATAACACTTCAGCGTTTTTTTAAAAAGGCATTTTCCTAAACGCTTTCTAATGCCCGTGACAATTTTATGTGCTGGGAAGTAAATATTTTTTGCTACCAGTAGGTTTGTTTTGTATTGTTTTTCCTCCACTTGGCAAGCACTGGTATTTGGGGGGTTTTGTATTTTGTTTTTGTTATTCTTCTACAATATTTAGGATGAAATAGAAGTTAGGTTTGCTACCAACACCTTGCAGATACACAGAAAATACTTGAACTTGCCAAAACAAGTTATTTTTTACATAAGAATTCTTGAGTTTATTTTCATGTTTTCACAAACAGAATGCTTCTTCCCAGCTGCTGTGGACATAACATGGTGTCTGAAAGATCGAAAAAACACTGGCTTTTTAGTTAGTACTGTAGAGATCAGCTATGGAAGTTGAAGAAAAATAAGCAAAATTTGATTATTACAAGGCCACGTAAGATTGATGTTAAGATACACTAAATGATAAGGAAAAGGCAAATGTGGTTCCAGCCTCTAGTATCAGTAAAATTAATTCTTAGTGCTTTATAACTGGGTCTTGAAATGAGCCCTGGGAGTAAACTAGGGCTCTGGGGTTTCGATTTACATCCAACCCTAGATTTCTTTTTTGATGGCCACTTTTCTTTATTATGACAAACTAATTTCACCTCTAAACGCATGAACTCTCCTTGCAGCAAGGTGGGAATGTCACCTGTATGCGAAAATCAGCAGTCCCAAGGCAAGCAGTGAGTGAAGATGTGCTTACCATTTCCTTCAGCCAGAACACTTTTAAGTAACCCATTTGTGCAAGAGATGTGTTCCCTCCTGCCCCTTTTTTCCTTTTCTTGTTTGGTCTAGTGTCTTGCTGAAGTGCTGTAAGAATTTGGGAAAGAGGACAGTGTTGAATCTTAAAGACACTTACAGGGAGTCACCAGGTCTCCACTCAGGTCTTCAAAAGGCAAGTTGGATGACCTTTCTTGTGTGTCAAAGTCATAGTCCTCAAAAATGGGAAAACTGATTTATTTCATAGAGTTTTTGCAGTTTGAACCAGGACTTTTAAAAGGGGACTTTGTTGTGATTTGATTCCCCTTAAAGCTGAATGGGAGCTCAGTGTTTTGATTTTCTCATTTCAACAATATGCAAATCAGCTACCTTATGCGAAAAATTCTAATCTTTTTTCTTGGATTTTTGTGTTATTAATGATCTAATTTTACAACCTTTCCAAATGAATTAGCAAATAGGTTATGGGAAAATTACAGTTTCAGTTGTAAAGAAATCTATATCTACCATCTGTAAGGGCCAGATGAATCCCAACACGTCTGTGGTAAATGGATTATTATTACTGTACTTCTCCCACAGTCCTCAGGGAATCTGAAATAAAAAAAATTAAAAGAGCATTGTCAGGCACCCCAGAAAAAAAAGGTGGGCATTTAGTTAAGACAAAGCAAAACATTTGGAGGTGCCATGTGCAGAAATAACCACTTCAGAAATGCCTCTTTAGTGAAGAAATGTTCCTGAACAATAGCAGTTGCCAGCTGGTAGAGATGGAACACTTTGGAAGTAGAGGTGCAATTCAGAATAAAAACATATGTAAAGTAACAAATTACAGGCAGAAAGAATATTTCAAGTTCTCCATCATGTTCCTTAGCTACAAATAATCCTGTGAAATATTTGTTCCAAAGGTCAAATAAAAAGTCTTCAAAGCAGAAAGGGTAATACTGAAACTGTCTCTAGAAAGTTTGTTCTGAAAATATTTCAGTTGAGAAACTTTTCTCATGCAGTAGTCCTACAGTTTTTAACTCTAGGTAATGAGGAGATCTGCGAACACTTGGGCATGACGATCGCTTATGTCATCAGACTGAAAACAAGGGGGAGTGGTTTTGGAAGACTTGTTTGAAGAAGATGCTGATAAGTGAGGGAAATGTTAAACCAAACTCAATGTTACTTTCCCTAGGGTTGGACTATGCAGCAGTTTTAAACTCAAAGGTTAGATTGGACGTTAAGAAGAGATTCTTTAAGGGTGGTGAGGTACTGGAATAGGTTGCCCAGAGAAGCTGTGGATGCCCCATCCATGGCCAGGTTGGATTGGGCTTTGAGCAACCTGGTTCAGTTGAAGGCATCCCTGCCCACGGCTGAGAGGTTGACTAGACAGTCTTTGAAGGTCCCTTCCAGTCTAACCCATTCTCTAATTATATGCAGCAAAATAAAGGACTTGCACATGAATATCTGCTCAGAGGGAAAGCTGGGATTCTCAGAAAAGGTGAGATTAAGGCATAAATTAGCTTTTGTATCCCCCAACCAAACTTTGTTTATGCTGTTGAAATTGCTTGGTGTTCTCTGAAACCATCCAGATCAACATGAGATTTTTGCTTGCAAGTCTTGAGCTATTTGGATATTAAACTCATAGTCCCCACACACTATCCTGGGCAAAAAGATGGGCATCTCCTGAGAGCTGCTGGTCTATGCATCTTCTTCTAAGGAGAATGACCCACCAAAGGTGTCCTCCCCCCACCTGCTATCTGCTAGGGAGACGCCTAAGCTCCCTCACATCTGGACAGTTTGAATAAGGTGGAATGAAAACGTCGTGTCACCAGCAGGGTAGGTGTGGATGTCTTTATATAGGATAGTGTTTATACCGATGATTAGAATATTGGATCACACTAAGAGAGCCATGCCCTCCCGTTTGTTGTAAATATCAAACTTTGTTACTAGTTTTAACCTGAATATTAGCAAGTTTTCGGCCTAATTAGTGCTGTTCTGCTTGATACAAGCTGGGATGTGCAGTTCTTCTCAAGTAGCTGCAAGTATCTCTAAGATATGTTTTAGTACTAAATCCTGTGCTCCATTATAGGCCAAATATTGTCAAAAGTCCTGTAACTTTGTTAGTGCACCTGCTGTTTTTCTAGCAGTTGTCACGTTTCATTTTTCACTGAGGAGACCTTACTTTTCCTGTCAAGTGTGATTGAAGCTAGCAAACCGAGCAGAAAGTCCAGACCCAGCCTGCATCAGCATGGGACCAATGTCATCCTCATGTTACTAGTGGATGGAGCCTTTCTGCCTGTGTACCTCTGCCACAATTCTCACTGAAGAGGCGCAGGCTTTCAAAAGCCGTGAGCATATCTGAGTCCTACCGCGCCTATAGGAGGGCTTTGGACTGTAGCAGAAGTTAGAAGTACTCGAATGCTGGGACTCAGCAGTGTTAGAGTCTGTTCCTTTTCCCAGCTCTGACAGTTGGCCTGTGTGCTCTTGGCCATCTCCTGAAATGCACCCAGCAGTAATTTTCCACCTGCATCTACACAAATCCCAGGAGATGCGGGAGGCATTACGCATAGGTTCCGTGAAAGACAAAAACAACCTTATCATCAGTAGGCTTAAAGTGCTGGATTTGTACTCATGAGAAAAATGCTTGTGCATAAAAAATTAGAGAAATCATAAAAACCTCTGCTGTCACTTATGCCAAGTAAGAGGATAAACTCCCTGCTATCTTGTGTTTGGGACTGCAGCTGCTTCCAGTTTGGAGGCTGAGCACTACAAAGTCTATGAGACAGTTGCCGTATTTGATCCTATCCAGTTCAGCTATTTTGATTTATCTCAGTTAAGTTGCTGCCCTAGCACCCTTTTGCGCAATTTTGGAACATTGCAACTATAACAAGTGGATAGAATCTAATTTAGTGACTTCTACTGGGAAAAACCCCTTGTACTCAATCATTCTGTTATCACACCTACTGCTGTCATGCCATTGTTTATTTCCACATAGGGCAGTGTTGAACAAAACAGGTTTTTGATGTTTCCCCAGAAAGAGAAGCTGTAAGTTTATTCTATAAATACAACCTGTGGGACTTGCACATTTTCTTTAAGGAGGGCTGTGTGGCGTGCCTCAAATGGAGAGATCTTTACTCAAAAGGTAAGGGTTATGAGTTAAGCCTCTTTACTCCAGAGAGTACTTAATTGCTCTCTCTTGGGGGAAAAAAAGTTGCCAAACAAACAAATAAACAGAAAATTTAAGTGTTCCAACTATCTGTAAAAGTTTTGTTTTCACACTGTGCTCCAATCTCATTACAATTTTTGAGGAGTTATATTGGTAGTCAGACATTCCTCGGATGGGAAGTGATTAGAGTGTGAATTGCCATAGAAAAGCACTATTTCCAGTAATAACACAGCAGGTGTTTTGAAAGAAAGCTGCTTTAACCTTTCAGATTGCAGAGGCATCCCAGTAATTCTAAGAATCACAATCAACAAATGCCTAATTTCACTACTGCTTTCCTAATCAAGAGGGAAAATGGTGTAAGGAACCTGAATTTTGAAAGACATTCTCCTACAAATTAGTAGTTTCCTACTTCTGATTTGTTACTAGAAATAGTCATTTACATGCAGTTTCAAGGCCTCCATCCTGGAGCATAGCATGTTGCTAGCATTGATGGGCACACCAGGTACAAAAAACCCCTTTGTTTTGATCAAAGCCAAAAAAAAAAATATGCAGTGCACCACGGAAAACAGATTACAGTTAGTGATATCAAGGTAATTGTTGTCTGATAATTGTATTGTCAATACAAAGGATACAACAAAGGATACAACTTTTAAAAAATATTTCTGCACCATTTGCTTTTTGATGCAGAAAATTTTGTCTTAAAGATTACAACCGAATGCAAATCCTTTTGAAATCATCCTGATGGTACAATGAAAAGCTTGCACATTGTTTTCTGTCTGAACTTTACTTAGAACTAGTGTACCTTGTTCTTTCCTTGCCTCATCACCTCCCTCAGAAAGCCTTGCACTAAGTAGCTCTTAACGAGTTTTGATCATGTCACTTCTTGTCCTCTTGACCTGTGGAATAGAAACTTCGTATTATCCCCATTATGCACAAGGTCAAGGTGTAGTTAGATTTTCCTCCTACACAGCTGCATATTTTCTTTTGAGATTACAAAGCAAAGTTCTTCATTTAACTGTTGATCTATTCTTGACAATGCAACTTATGAATAGTACCAAAAGAATCTACAGGGTTGTCCTGCTTGGACTGAATAGCACAAGTCTCAGTATTCCTAATGGATGCAGTATTAGTTTCCTCTTTTTGCATTGTAAAATTGTGAGCTTCAGAAGTAATGCAAACATTTAAATTATTCTATTTGTCATGTTTTAAGACCATAGATTACACATTACTTTGCACATGTTCTGTTTTTCACTACTATATTTTTCTAATGGCCAGTCATCTATTAATGGTGGGGGGAAATTTGCAGTGTCAGACATTGTGCAAGATATTCTGAGCACATTCCCACCCATCCTAGCACAAGAGTGCAGGGGTTAGTTCAGAGACTTTTGCTTGACGAAAGTCTGAATGCAGCAGAAATCTGCTCCAAAGCACACAGAAATCACTGTGAAAAACCTCAGTGACATCAGTGAGTTTGGGATAAAGAACTGGAATTTCCTGAAAGGAAAATAAATAAAAAATATTTCTAATTGTAAGTAATTTTACACCAGACCACTTTGTTCTCCAAAATCACTTCTAAGGAGCTGCTAGAGACCAAGAATGTGTATAATTTGATTAGTTTGATGTCTAGGATGTTTTTTTCCTGCTTACTCTTTTTAGTTGATAGAAAAGAAAAAATTCTCTTACAAAGCTGATTGATCACAGATAAATTAAAGAGCTTTGATGTGGCTAGCAAAGCGTACTTACAGATCTAATAACAAATACAAATGTTTTTGGAAAAAAAGCTCTTGGGCGTATACTGAAATTACATGTTTGTTTTTATCCCCTCTTTTGAATAATAAAAAAATTAGACCTTTTTTTTTAGGAATGTTTCCTCAAGCTGATTGTTCTGCTTCAGTTATGCACACACTCTATAGCAGAAAGGATAAACAAGTACAGCTTTGTACTTGTTCCAGAACAAGAAAACCTACATTCAAAACTGTTTTCATAAAACCCACTGAGAACTTAACCTGTCTCAGGTTGCTCTTGCTTGGCTTTTCTTGCATGTGAGGTTTTCTGATACCAGGCCTATTTGCTCCTATAGGTCCCAGTTTTAGGGAAGAATACATAGAGATTAGTAAATTCTCTTTTTTTGTCCTAAAATTCAAGAGTAAGTGGTCCAATTGACATTCCTCAGGTTTTAGTTAGGCTTTGTTGTGTAGAGGGAGGAGCTTTGGATTGCGTCAATGCCTGATGATAAGCTTCTATGTGCTCTTCTAGCTGAGCATTTTAAAACTGTCAGTACTCAGGATTTCAGAAAATAAGGTACTGGGAAGACATAGGTGTCAATGCCTTACTGAGATCAGTGAGGACAGAAACTTGCCTGCTAGTAGAAGCCCAGAGCTGTCCAAGGTTCACTATAATGTCAGGGTCTTCATTTTCAGAAGCTGTTACTGGCTGAGATGACATATTATGTCATGTGGCTCGTGACTCCCTGTCCATGCTACCTGTCAAAAAACACCTTGAAATGCCTGTGCACCTACTGCCTCCTGTACCATCTCCCAGTCTCAGAAATCCCAATCTTTCCAGCCTTAGTTTTTTCATGGACACTTCTATACTTACTTGGTCTTTTCCAAGGATTTACCCCCTTGTGGTTAAACACCCATTCTCTTCCTCTCAAGTTTGCTCTGATGGGAGTAATCGAGCAACTCACTTGGCTTTGTTTTGTTCCCCAAGTAAAACAAGCATAGTTGGTGGAAAAGAAACATTTCTTTGATTTACTTTTAGATCATTTTAAAAGGTCAAAATGAAACTGGAAGCTTTCTAATGAATACAGAATGATCACTAAAAATCTTGACGTTGTTCTTCATTCTGGTTGAAGGCCAGGTTCATTCAAGGCCAGGTTGGATGGGGCCCTGAGCAACTTGATTTAATGAATGGCACTCCTGCCCATGGCAGGGGGCTTGGAACAAGATGATCCTTAAGGTCCCTTCCAACTCAAATCATTCTCTGATTCTGTGAGGAACTAAAATCATTAGGGAACAGCAATTTGAAACAAAAATTTGTTGTAAACCAGAAAAGCATCCAACTTGTGAAAATTACAGTTTTCATCTGCCATCAGGCATCTTGAAGATTCACAGTGTACTGTGAAATAGCCTTCTCTTAAATTTTTCATTCTAAGACAATCACTGTTTTTCTTCTCTAGTAATTTCATGGATTTCTCCGGATTCTCTAATGCTAATTTTTTGCTGACAGCTTTTCTCCCCCTACTCCCTGGGCCCGGTGTATACGCAGCAGCGCCGTGTTCCCTCAGAATACTGCTTCTCTACCTGTCTTTGACACAACAGCTTTTGGGCTTTGGAAGGATAAGGCCTCTCTAATATTCAATTTGTAGTAAATAATCAGGTGTTTTTGAAAATGCAAACTCATGCCTTCCAGTGCTTAAATTCCATTTGTAGAATTTTGGGGTTAATTTGATCCTATTGTCATTTTTGTTGGGGAGATAACTTAGCTGTGTGCTGAATGAACGGTGGCTGATTTGAAAACTAGAAGCCCAAGTGAGGTTTTTTGTTATTTTGGTGTTCCTTTTTTTTTTAATCCCCTGAAGCTATCTAGTTAATTTCTGTTGTGGCTGACTCCAGAACTCCTAATGAAAACCAGAAAAGAGCGAAGTTTTTGGGAGACACATAAACCTAATATTAGTTTGGAAGGAGTAAATATTTATCCAGGCAGAAGGAGATGACTTATTTAAAGACTGACCTAATTTATTATTTAGGAAAACCACCTTTCTGTATCCACCCTGCAGCCAAGAATTGTCTTGTCTTTTTTTTTTTTTTCCTAGGGAATATTTTAGTTTAAGAAATGAACCACACAACCCAGAATATACTGGCAGGGGCAGTCTCCCAAAATGGAACTACTCATTAAACTCATTTATCCTCCTAACAGAGCATTCTGAGCGTGCTGCAGTACACTAGGGACAAAGCTGGATCACTGAGAGGTCACAGCTCTCAAAGCCAGTAGCTGTAGTGGAAGTCACTCTGGTCAGGGTTGGGTTTGTATTAACAGTTTCAGAGATGCTTGTCCACGACAGATACCTTAATTTACAGATTCTGTTCAACACCTCAGTTTGAGCTGTGTGCCAAGTTAACCTCCAGAAAAATAAGTGTTGGAGAACATGGAGGGGTCAGAGAGGTTGTTTTTGTTTTTCTCATGTCATACTTGGTTAAGGTAAAATACTAGATGAGGGAGGGTATCATAAACAAGGTAGAGTTTCTTATTTGAGGCTGATTGTTTGGTTTTGTTTTTAGGGTTTTTTTAATCCTGTGCAGACTAGTAACAATAAGGAGCACTCTGTATTTGCTGTGGTAATTGAGGTGTTGGATAGTTTGTGGTCCTAGCTCAGTGGGCAGTGGACAGGCCACCACAATTGCTGGAAACTGCGATGCTTTCTCAAGCAAAAGGGCTTGCACGGGCTTGAAGAAAGAATTGCTTGCCTCCAGCAGAAACGTCCTCTGTGACATAAAGCAGGGAACAGCAGTGTGGTTACACATCCTGTTCTAGTTGCAGCTGAGCACTGCAGGTCTGGTTGCCCCCAGGACCCCCTTCCGCTCCCTCTGCTGCTCAGTTTAGCTGATTTTAAGGCCTCTTCCTAGCACAGTTCAGTCAAAATGATCCAGAAGATCCGGTACTTCTAATAGTGGGATTATTTTTATTTCTAACTGACCTGACCTAAGAAGCAGCAGTTGTTCCAGCAAATGCAGTGATGATCAGTCACGTCTTCCAGGAAGGCAGTGGTGAGCTGTCTGCAGTGAGCTGCAGAGGGTAACCATTCAACTTGCCCCAGCTGTACTCAGAGCAGGCAAAGCTCTGTATTTCTAAAGCAGCACAAGGCAAACATGAAGTTCCACTGCCTCTGTTGTGCTACTGCTCGGGATGAGCCATGGGGCTATCCGGCCTTCTCCTTTCTCAAGTGTGAATAGAGTTAAGTTTCCGTCAACACGTGGGTGTTGTGTTGCTTGGGCACAATAGCAGTCCTGATCTAGTAGCCCCAGTCTAGTAGTTTATATTTGTGTATTTGCTGCCCAGATGCAGCATATGGTCATCTGAATGGATTTTCATTGTTTTGCTCTGTCTGTGCTTCTTTGTACCACACTTAAAATGCTTTCCCTCTTTCACTTAACAGTTCCCAGTATTTGTAAAGTTATCACACCTCCTGAAATTATTTGAATACACTGTGCAACATTCTTAGTTGTTTTTATATTTCCTAATAAAGATCTTTCCATGTTTGTGTTCTCTGAACTCTGCCCGGATTCTCATCCCTTTCATTCCAGGGACTGCTGAGGCCCCTGGCAATATTTCAAACTGCAGAACAGTCAGAGGAATAGAAATCCCTACTATGATGGAATAACCTCTGTGTTTAGCTACAAATTGTGCTGATCTTCAACTGCTGTGTTTAAAGGTAGCATAGCCATCCACATCCTCATCTTGTGTGAGGGGGACTCATGCTTTGTTGTGTCCTCATATGCTGATCTCTGTGTCATCTACACACCTGTGACATGACCAGCAGATACCATAGCCCTCTTCCCCACATGATCTGCAAGTCCATGCTTATGTGTTGCATTTAGGAGCTTATTTAATTTCTGCTTCATATGCATAATTTTCAGAGTGTTTTCAGAAGCGGGATTCTTCAGAGCTGATTAAAGTGATAGGAAGTCTTGTACTTAACCTGAGCATCTCGCATCTTTCTGCAAGCACTGAATTAAGAGCCCTCTGTGAAATGAGAGCTGAAATGAGAGAGCTGTCTTAAAACCAGACTCAATATAGCCTAGTGCTAATAAAACCATCAGTTTAATTTTACATGGTTATGCCTGTGTAATAAAGCAGATAGAAGATAACTTGCCTCAGTAGGTCCTGTACTTTGTATTTGATGGGCCTGGTTTACCATGATGCATGCACTGCCTACAGATCATTAGCTTTAATGGTGACTAAAACTGGAGTTAGCAAGCATTCCACTGTGACTCTCTCTCTTTCTACTGCATATGCTATCGTTTATTATTAACCTGTGTCAACAGCCCTTCCAGTAATTTATAAGCCATATTACACTGCTCTTTTCACCTGATGCTATTAAAAGTAACATTTTCAGAAAGCTTTTGTGAAATACTATTTTGATGACAGCACTTAGTCAGACTTTTATGTGCTGTCTTTTCTTTTTGTACTTTTAAGCTTTTGGAAATGCAATCACATTTAGAATGACATTCTTGTAGGTGTTTTTCTACAGTTGTTTAATGCCAGAGAGGTCAGCCAAAAATCTGCAGTTGTCATCAGTGAGAAATTTGACATGAAACTCTTTGAGAAGTCTGTGATTCCTTTGATGTTGTTATTCATTCTGACATTTAATGTATTTCTTCATGTGTTGTACCATCACTCTAAAAATACGGTTGCAAGTTTTGAAACTCAGAGTACTCAAGTCTTTTTTAAACTAAAAAAACTCCTGCCAAACCCAAAATTAAAAAAGTGAAGATTTTGAGTGTATCTCTTACTGATAACAAAATCTAGACTCACATCTCTCATCATGTCACTTAAGTTAACACATCACTTTGACCACCATAATAATTCTCATCTTTACATAAACCCCAGTTTCTCAGAGACTTCAACAATTTTTTTTAAGTTAAAAGTTGGCCAGACATTATCAAATAATAATCAGTACAATACAATCAGTAGTTTTATTCACAGGGATTTATTAGTCTAGCCAAAGACATACATGGTAGCCTTGCTAAGTCATCTACTTTAGGCACAGAGTTCAATGAGACATGTTAACAGTTAAAATAGTCACAGTCTGCAGACAATTATATCTTTTCTCATTTTTCCACTAAGCTATTAAAAAAAAAAGCATATGATTCTGCTTGAAGAAAGGATTGAATATCTTTGTATAAAAAGGAGCTGTAAGTTCTTAGTGTAAAGTAATCAGAGAATTTACCTCCATAGATTATAGACACTATTATTGAACTTCGACTAATTTCTTAGATTGGTCAAAGTAATTGATTAGCTTCAGAGGAACACCTTTTTGTATATTCTGAGCCATATGCAATAGGTTTTGTTAGACTAGGAATAATAGATCTAGTGGTACACAGAGATGGTATTCCATTCTCTATTGAAACAGAGACGTTCTGTCATGTCAGGAAGACTTTGAGGTAAGTTTCCATTAAAAGCGAAATGACAGCAAGATCATTAAAATGTCCCAGATTTTTTTGGACAGAGAGATCTGCCACCTGAGGAGAATATGCAAACCTACATATGCAGACTGGCTTAAAGTGAGATTATATGATTTCAAAAGACTTGGTTCCAGTGTTGTATGATCTGGCAACTTTGATTATTTTCTACTATTTCATGCATTTCCTGGTTTTAGAAAACAAGGTGTCATCTTTGTTCATATGCTCTGGATTTCAGATGGTGGTGGTTTTAAGCTCGTGCCAAACACAGCTTGTTTGGGTTTAGGCTAACCAGTCAGTTCTAACCACAGACTATCACTGCTTTGACATTTCTGTAGCTGGTGGGTGCTGGAATTTTGTTAAGGCTCTCTCAGTTTTAGTGCTTTGCTGGAGAGATTCATAGTCTGTGATAAACGTAAGACTGCCAGAGTTGTACACCCATATTTAAAACCTTTCAAGCAGTTGAAGTGCATGCTAGCTCAAATAAGTTATCACGATACGAACAAGTTTTGCAGTCCATGCTGGGCTTGTGTGGCTTGAAATGTCTTGTAATGCTTAGCTGGGGAATTACTGAGTGCCAAGTACCTGAGTCCAGCTATATACTGCGTAACTTTCTGGGTAGCTGTCAGCTGAGAGAGCTCTGCTGAGCTCAGCACTGAAGTTTGAGGTGGTTAAGCTGAGTACAGAACATCCACTCCACTGCAAGGTTAAATCATTTGAGGGTTTCTAACTCAAAGACAGCTATGAGTATGTCCATGTGAAAAGACAAAATATTTTTACAAAAAAATGGGATCCTGCTGGATTCCTGCTTTCCCATATGCTGCCATAATTTACTTACATGTGTGTTAAGGATTGAAGGAGACACAGAGACTACTGTATTTGGGCTGAACAAGAATGATACAGCCTCATCTTGGTTTTGATTGCAGGATTTCTTTACAAAAAAATCACTCTACTAAGAAATAGTCTACTAATAAACCATATTAATTATAAAGTCCCAATCTATGGATTATATCATTTCACTTCTATCCTTTGGTAAGACTTTTTAGTCTCACCATCCTCATACATTCAAATTCATTCTAAATCAAAGCAGGAAAAATGGATCTATAAATTTTCTGTAATGTTTCCCGGCTGAACTGATGTGGAAGTAAAGTGTGATTGATAACAAAGTGTAATAGGATTTATTGTACATATTGGGCATACACAAATATTTGTTTTTCCTTTACTTTTATATATCATTAAATGTACAGAACTAAAGATGCTTTACCAAGTGAACTTAGAC
Organism: Hirundo rustica; assembly: GCF_015227805.2. Classification (NCBI taxonomy): domain Eukaryota; kingdom Metazoa; phylum Chordata; class Aves; order Passeriformes; family Hirundinidae; genus Hirundo; species Hirundo rustica. The sequence continues at coordinate 86,780,298 of NC_053451.1, forward strand.
TGGATATGAAAGACACAAATAGAGAATTCTCTTTTACCTTCCTGTGTTTCTTGGGAGTAACTGCACAAGTCTCTCTGCTCCGAGGTGGATCTTTGCAATGTTGACAGTAAAGTACTTTTTGCTTTAGCTTCTCTCTGGAAACCAGTATGCCCTGTATTTGAAACTGAATGTGAATAGTCCATTGAGATTATCTTTAATGTCTTCTGTCAGCTTGGATGAAAGTCGCTTCAAAAGTGCAGCCCTCAACTTATATTCAGCATGTAAATTTATTTCACAGTCTCCATCTCCGAAGACCTTTGTGGCCCACAGACTGGTAGGGTCTCAAAATCTAGCAGCAGATCCAGAAGACAGAGCTGCATGGTACTGCCCTGTTTTGCATGCTTAACAGTAAAGCTCAGAAGTCCCCAGGAAAAGTAGGGTCACAGATAGAATCTTTTATTAGTAACCAGCCTTAGTTTCTCCCTGCATTCAAAATGGACTGAGTTTTTCCTAACCCAGAACTTCTGTAATCTTGCTTAAGTTAAATGTTTTCCTTGCTAACCCTTCCTCTATGTTTTCAAGTGGCCAGTAGTTCCCTTTCTCAGCTTTTAATCTTCTTTACAGTTTCCTTCATGTATACCTTACACTTTTCTGTGTGTATCTCATGTACCTTTTCTTAATTCTCATACACTTCTCATTTCTCTTTTCCCACCTAGCAGACTCTTCTGCTGTCTGTCTCTTCATCAGTGCCTGAGACATATCAGAGTATGTATTAAATCAGAGTTCTAGAAAAATATCGATCTATCCTGGAAGGAAACTGCTCATTGATGCAAAGATGGTAAGAAAGGAGAGAAATTCATTCTTCCTAGTCAAGGGCTAAATGTAGGATTAGATGCCCTCTTTTAGTCTGAATTGAAAAGTAGTTGCATTTTAACTGCTGGTTTAATTCCACAGGTACCTTTCTCAGATGTGGCTTCATTGCACAAAGTATCAAATGGAGTTTCTTGCAGGACTCCCACTTGGTGCTGCCTCAGACTTACCCTGCATTATGAACAATGGTCTTCTGGTCTTCTCCAGTGGCTTGCCAGCTGCAGTGGAGCAGCATATGGGCAGTAGCAAAGGCTGTAAAACCTGTTTGCTAGAGAATGACTCACTTTCTAGTGGTCCATTTGATAATCTCCGAAACATTCCTGTCATTAATATGTTCTAGCAAACTGTATGTTAGGAATTAATATGTATGTAACAAGCTCTTTAACCCTTTCAGAACTCAGTGGTTTGCTTTTGTTTTTAGAATTTATCAGGTTGGATTTTTTGAAGGCATGCTCTGTAGTCACCGGAGGAATTTAGAGCTGCCTACAGCATTTTCCACCCAGACTGAGATCATGTCACTGTTTCTGCTGTGTCTTGTTTGAAAAGGTGAAGGAAAATGATGCTCTGTATGTAAAGTTCTCAAACAAGGTTTTGGGCCAACAGCAATTTTTTTTCCTCATTTTAAACAAAAAATGACTGAAGATTCTTTCAAGTACTTTGTAAAACATTCTGCTTATTTTTATGCCGACTAAAGGAATACAAGTCCAAAAATGTCAAGGAAACACACTTGTTTTGATTACATTAAAAAAATTAAGATACCTTAACCCTGAAGAATTTGTAATCCGTCTCATACCACACTCTTGCTCTGATGTCACAGCTTACGTGTAAGTCAGGGTTTTCTGAAAGTGTCAGTGGTGTATGGCTTTTGTCTCTGTAGACAGACCAGGACGTAGGCAGCACACAAGCCAGTAGCATGCTGACAGAGTGACCTGATGTATTTTGGAACGTGTCTAGACTGGATTGCTGTCCTGGTTGGAGAAGTAACTCTTGACATATGTTTACACAAGAAATGGATTCTGTCGAGGGTAGTTGGGAAAGCGTTTTCAGAATTTGTGCTGTGTGTTTACAAAGCAGCTTGTTCTGAATTAGTGCCTGAAGATAAAAAATTGTTTTCCTCTGATGAGTAAGATCCATGTCACAAGGGGATTGCAACCATGACTTTCAATTTTAGGAATTGTACAAGCTGGGATGTCTTCCTTACAAAGGCTTTTCCTTAGTTAACCTCAGATGCTAAATGCAATACTCTTAATATCTGGAGAAGCGTTTTATCCATTAGAGGAGTCCTATAAAAAGATACATAATCAATCATGAGGTGCTAACAAGAAAGATCACTATCTACAGAGATTGAGCAAACAGTAGATAAGGAGGAGGAAGGTGTTTCGAAGAGGATTCAGCGCATAGCAATTAGGAGCCATTGTGTTCAAAGCCATTAATTACTGCAGATAAAGAAGGATCATGTAGCAAAACAGGTAAAAAAGATGGAGAAAAGACTGGAAGTGAATGTCTTGATAAGAGTGCGCTTTAGGGAGAGAAAGAAAGGCACATATTTAAGATGTGGGGTTTTTTAGGATGGGGTTAGAAGGGGAAAATAACTCTCAGTTATAGCTTTGTGTAACAGAGATGAAAATGGTCATGTGCCAGCTCTAAAAAGCTGAGATTCAAATATTTTAATTTCTTTTGACTTTCTTTCAGACTTGTGGGGAAGGGTGCTAGGTAAAAATTTATTTCATTAGGTCCGCAATTTTTATCCGCAGGACTAGACTGGTTTAATTTGGAATACCATATTGTGAGATCAGATGGAAGTTCCTCTCACCTTTAAACTAGCTTCTTCTTAGAGGTTGTGACACGAAAGTTTTGGTCTGTCCGCCAGGCTGCTGATCACTGTTTTTTATTGTCTATGGACAAGGTGGCTGCCACTTGCTGAGGTGCTTCAGATCTCTGGAGTTCTTTTAACACCTCTTTTAGGCTGCTTGTTCCCCTTCCATGATTCAAACCCTTTCAATAAACAGTCTCTTTGAAATTGCTTGGTCTAAGCTCAGTTTCTGGGTGTTTCAAAAGCCAGTCACTTTCTTCTTCTGGCTGGAATAAAGACCTTTAAATTTATTTTTTTCTAAGATTTTGAATTTCAGTGTTTTATCATTTTTCCCTCAAGGAAGGTATGAATGTGAACTAAAGAGAGGTTGTCATTCTGGATTTTGGCCAGAAAGAATACTTTTCTCCCTGAGTTTAGACATCTGTTTAGATACGTTTCTGAATTCGGGCCAAGATTTGTCGCCTGGTTTTGGAGTTCAGTGAAAATCATGCGTGAAAATTGGTTTTTTAAATGTTTTTCTAACCATAGGAACAATATTTGCCAACAAATTATTCAGTCATCTCCATGAAAGACTGAGCTTGATGAGGTAACCTTCCTTTTAAAAAGAAACAAAGGATGATACCCATTCCTATTAATTGTCCTGCTTAGATTATAAATTCTTAAAAATTAATTTAAAAAGAGTTCCTGTGAATCAGTGTTCACAAATGACACTATTTCTTTGTAATAGGGCAGTAGTGAAGAAGAGTTTATAAGCTTTTTGTTTAAATATGTAAAAATATGTACGCATCTGTCAACTAACAAGCTCTTGAAAATTTTAACTGACAATGATTTTTTAGAAACGCAGATAATTACTGTGGGAATTATTATGGTAACATACACTTCATTTTACAAATGTATTGTCTGGTAAAGTGATGGAAACAGGCTATCAAAATTGATACTGATGGTGTGTTGTTTATAAATTAGCTTTTTTAATGAGGATAGTTCAGTAGTTGTGGACAAGTGGCAAAGATGACGTGCTTCCCTGCAGAACTCTATAATTACAAGGTCTCTGAAGAACTGTGTTAACAGGTTGAGATGCACAGTCTGTGTGAGCTATTTCTCATAATGCCATTGGAATTAGGAGATACATAATTCATAGTAATTTTGATTGTAAATCAGTGAGACAAGAAAAAACTACATTTCTCTCTGTGAAAACTAATTATTGTGAAAAGTATTACTCTATCTTAGTATTTCACATTCAACTACACTCATTGACTAGCTAGAGTAAGTTTGGAATATTAATGAGATGAAGACCATCATCTTTAATTCAGAGGAAGCAGCAGGTAAAAACAGTGGGAAAACATAGTGAAGTTGACATTATAAACTTTAAATTAATTTTTATCCTGATATTTTTATATGTAGATACCTGCAGTATCAATTTAGTTTTGAATCTGAACTACTCAAATGTTACTAAAGGTAAGCTACATTTCCTTTAAACAGTAGGATTTTACAGTTCCTCATTCTCACTTCTTCAATATCTCTATTATTTACTTTCACCAAGAATTTTGAATATAAAATTTGTATCTCTAGGCATACTTGTTTTGACTCAAACCTTCAAAGATTCATATCACTGCATATGATTTGCATGGAGTTTGGTCTTCTAATTCTTCTTTGATGGAAGTGAGGAACATTTTTATATTCAGTGAATTTCTGTAAGATGGCCTTATATAAGGCTGAATTCGAATTGTGTTAGGACCTAGAGCACAGCAAATCAAGGCTTACACACACCCAGATTTCAATCTAACCTAGGATCCAACCCAGTCTGTGTACTCAGGTAGTACTGTTGGGAAGTGCTCCCAGGACCCAGTTTAGATGGGACTTTAATGACCATAATTAAGAAAGCATTTTTGGGAAATACCTTGTTATTATTTTATACAAGAAGTTTAGAGATTTTCAGATTTTTAAATTTTGTTTTGAGAATAGTATGTTAATTTAAACATGTCTGAGTACTAAGATAGAGCCTGAGGCTGTTTGCTTTTCCTTGCATTTGTATTCTCGTCTTGTTGGGGCAAGCAGTGATCCAGAAATGTAAAGACAGGCTGTATAACCTATGAGAGCAGCTGAACACAGAAGAATTGGCCAGATACAGCCTAAGATAAGTCACTACATTTAAAACTCCAACTGTGTTTCTCAGATCAGCCTGAAGTACAAGTTAAGGCCAATTCTCTGACAGCTACAGGGACAAACTAGGATTCTTCTGAGTTGTGCCTTTTACTGCTACTTCCCTTACGAATGTACTGATGCTGGAGATGTTTCTGCTTCAGATCAAGGGGTCACAGTGTTTATGCATCAGACCAGGGATTCATCATCGAATCACTGAGGTTGGAAAAGACCTCTGAGACTGTTGAGTCCAACTGTAGCACTGCCAAGTCCATCACTAAACCATGTCCCCAAGTGCCACCTCTGTATGTCTTAAATACCTCCAGGGATAGTGACTCCACACTTCCCTGAGCAGCTTGTTCCAATGCCTAACCACCCTTTCAGTGAACCAATCTTGTTGAACAGTCAAACTAAGACTTCCCTGGCACGACTTGAGGCCATTTCCTCCTGTCCTGTCTCTGGTTGCCTGGGAGAAGAGGACAACCCCCACCTGGTCACAACCTCCTTTCAGGGGGTTGTAGAGAGCAGTTCCCTCTGAGCCTTGTTTTCTTGAAACTAAACAACCCCTGCTCTCTCAGCCTCCTCTCATCCTGCCTGTGTTCCAGAGCCCTCACCAGCTTCATTGCCCTTCTCTGGACACACTCCAGCACCTCAGTGTCTTCCTTCTCACACAGTGACTTCATAGAGCTATATTTAAAATGTCAGGCAGCTCTCTGGCTACCAGTGCAGGCACTAGTGAGAGCACTGCAGGAACCTGCTGCTCTTTCAGTCAGCATGATAGTGATGTCTTTTCTTAGAAGTCTCATAGACCTTCTATGTAAGAAGCTGCATGGAAAAATAGCAACAAAGAAGAGATAATAATAGTAAATAATTAAAAAAAAAAAAAAAAAAGGTTTTAAAAGAAAGATCTTTATGTTAATATTTCAGGTCCTTAGCCATCAGTTCTGTTGCTCCAGATCAGGAAGAGACTTCAGAGAACTCAGTTACCACAGAATTGCTACCCTCCTTTCTGCTGAGCCATAGGTGGTTAGGGGAACAGAAGTATGATGGGGCAAGAGCAGTGACTCACAAGTGAAGTTTTTCCTCATCCCACCAGGAATTTGTCTTGGGGAGTAGGACAGCCAGTCATACCAGTGCCAGAGCTCTAAAAGCAACATGCAGCATCTGACCAACAAAAGTTTGCCAGATGCTATTGTGATACATGTTTTGGCTGATTTTTCTCTATTTTGGGGCCTCTTCCATTTGCAAGTTGGCATTCAAGGTAAGATCAACGTTTGCTTACAGATCCTTCCAAACCTTTTTCCATCACCATTAGAAGCACACAGAAGGGCCCCAGTTTGCTTTGCCTGATAGCCAGCAGTTATCCACAACTGCTAGGTTAAACTTCTGACTTCGTTGTACCTATCTGGAGGTGTTCGGTGCAGGCCTCTAGCTGAATGGATATGGAGATAGACCACAATTTTATCCTTAAATCTCCCTTTGTACACCTTGATGTCAACGTAAGTGTGCCTGAGTTCAAAGTTTTCCTGTTTATTCAGTCTCCATTGAATGTGAACCCTCATCAGACAGAGGAAAGGGATTCCTTAGTAACTCTGCAGTTACATATATTTCATATGAATTGAGAAATAAGTACACCAATACATGCTTCTAATATCCTTGATAATCAGTAACCCACATATTACACAGTCTCCCACCTTTCTGCTATGAGTCTAACCTCATAGCAGAAAAAGCAGTTCTGCAAATACATAGTAGCATCCAGATTTCTCTTCTGCAAGATTCTTCTAATAATATTACATCTAAGACAGCTAAGAGCTAAAAGTTTTTTTCTTTCTTTCTTTCTTTCTTTCTTTCTTTCTTTCTTTCTTTCTTTCTTTCTTTCTTTCTTTCTTTCTTTCTTTCTTTCTTTCTTTCTGTCTTTCTTTCTGTCTTTCTTTCTTTCTTTCTCTTTCTTTCTCTTTCTTTCTCTTTCTTTCTTTCTTTCTTTCTTTCTTTCTTTCTTTCTTTCTTTCTTTCTTTCTTTCTTTCTCTCTCTCTCTCTCTATCTTTTTTGGTTTTGTTTGTTTGTTTTTGGTTGGTTGGTTTTTTAATCAATACCAGTTTTTTAAGCAATTTAATTTTGTGTGGCACTGTAATAGCAAAGTCTGGTGTAAGGGCTAGAGCTAATTTCTGGAACTGCTGCCAGAGGAAACTGAGGCAACAGTACGGAAAACATAATCCAAGTTGTTCTGAATGTAGGCATTGCACCCTGGAACCCACTGAGATCTCAGTTGGTACTCTGTTTTTCCTGCCCTCAACCTGCACTTTAGATTGTTCAGATGGAAACAGATGAGAACATCCAGATGAGATGGATGTCATGGATGGATGTTGCCCAGACAAGAACAGAACTGGAAGGAAGATGTAGGATTAATAGTTTTAAGAGTAGCTGGAGAAAGTGGAACACTTTCTGAGTTGAAATAAATGTAGTGGGGGAGCACCCAAAGGAGGATTTAGTCCACCAGATTTGTTCATCTGTCTTGCATCTGAATTTTTTAGTCCACCAGATTTGTTCATCTGTCTCTCTTCTGAATTTTAGGTACTCAGTATTCCTCAGTCTCCTCAAGCCATTAATTACTGGTTTAGAGGACAAGGACCCTGGAAAGCTCCTACAGAGAGCTCATGTCTTACCAAAATTTGGCACCTAAGTTGCCCCTAGGAAGAGTTCCTGTTTTTTCTTGAATTGTTTAGGCAGCAGGCACAGATTCAGGAGGTTTGTGTCATTAGGTATCTCCTATTTCAGTGGGTTCCCTACAGCAGGGCATTATTTCTTCTTCTGTGTTTTCAGAGCACTGAGCTGAGATGAATCTTTTTGCAGTGTCTTGGAACATCACTTTAATGGAAATATTCAATGTTAATATCTGTGATGGCTCTGAAGATCAGGGTGAGAATCTTACCTGGCTGTGAGCTGGGTCACATCCAGGCTGTTCTTCAACTTCCACTTCCTTGTGTGATACCATTTAGAAAGCCTCAATACTAGTCATGATCTATCTCTCCTGCAATATATAAAGCAACTGATTTTCTTCTCTCCCAATATATATGTTTGCTGGAAGAGTGATAGGACTTTTTTAGCATTTTTGGCAGCAAACATAAGAGGTTGAGAATCATACCACTTACAGAAGCCTAATACTAGACATCTCTCTGGAAAAATCTTTTTTTAAAATCAAGTTCTAGAAAACAGCTTTTTCTCTCTTCAGTTTGTATAAAGTTTCATTACATGTTCTGCTTTTGTGTTTCATTGTTGTTGTTATCACAACTTTCTTGGCTGAAAAATCATTTATTCCGGGTAGTAAATGTTTCATTATAGTTAACAATAGTGAGGTTTCTTTCAGCATGAGGTGTAATGGAGACACCACTGCCAAGAGAAATTAAAGTACTACTTCTACATTATAAGGCTTAATCGTTGAGGTTTCCTAGGTACCTTTTCACAGCAAGCTTCACTAGTAGCAGAAAAATTAGCAGTTTTCAGAAAGTATGAATTTGATAGAAGGCACCTTTATGCCTCATCATCACTATATAAATGCAGATTTGCTTCTGGCAACTGTAACATACATTAGCACATGCTCATCCTCCAAAAAAAAAAAAAAAAAAAAAAAAAAAAAAAAAATAGGATATTTGAAGTGCATGAAAATAATGCCCCTAAAATAACATGGAGATTATGGAGTCTATTTAGAAGCTTAGTTATGGAGAGATTTCATTCTCTTGAGTGTTTCTCAAAAACACACTCTGCTAATCTGTTTTGTCTGATTAGTATCAGATTCAGAGTCTCTTTGTGATTTGTTTTCATAGAAACAGATGTTATCATTTGTGGTGGAATGGAGACATATTCTGGGCATTATGTAACCTCCTTTGGCATTAACTTATGCTACATGTTTTTTCCTTCATTTTGCCATAACATTGTAATTGTACCCAAATGGTTCTCAACATGTTTCCATAGATACTTGACATGTTCAGACTTTGTGCAATGTATGCCTTGGTCTCACGCTCTTGTTTTCAAACTCCGAGATCTGCTACACTCAGAGTTTTCAAATCATAATTGATACTGGTTATAGCATAGCAGTTATGTTCACGTATTTCAGTGCTGTCCACCAGCTCTTACTTTGTAGCTTGTGATGAATTTTGCAACATCTCTGCTTGCCACTGAAGTGTTCATGGAGTGCTATGCGCTCCCTAAGTGGAAACCCTCTCCACACCAGCAGGTCTTCGGAGGAGAGGTGGGGGGACTGAAGGAGAATGCTCCAGAGAAGGCAGGAGAATGAACAGATGATTTGGGAAAACTGTATGAAAATAAAGAACCTATGGAGAAACAGCTAGATGCTGGAGCCTCCCTAAAGAAAGTCTGGCCTGATGTGACACTTTAGTGTTTGCATTAGTTTGAGGTTCTCCAGAAGTTGCTGCTCTGTTTGGGCCCTGCGCTCCCAAGTTTTTTTAGTTAGCTCGTACCTAGCCCAGAGGATTTGACACAGCACTTGTAGGCAATTGATCGGAACATATTTTAAATCACTGGGAGCAGAGATGTACCTGAATCATTCTTTTATGCTACCCCAGTCTATTTCTGCCTCCTGAGTTGAAAAGGAAGGACATGGCTGACATCAAGAACAGATACAAAGTGTGCTTTGTACACGCACAACAGCTCTTTGACTGTCTTTTGTGGAGGGCCTTTCGTCTTCCACAGACTTACTTTCTTGCTGTTTCTTTAAAATCCTACTGGCTGGCAGGGAAGGCAAAGGAGTCAGATTTCTTTTGAAGTAAAGATGATTGTTACTTCAAAAGCAGGTCAGCGGATGGGCTTGGACCGGGAAACAACATTTTATCTGGATGTTTTGAGAGGCTTGAAAACCTTGGGGTTGCAGCTGGAACATTTGTAGGAAAGGGTATGCTCTATAAGCCAGGTCTAACAGGCTGAACGCCCCAAAAAGTACAAGAGAACATCTTGCAGTCTTCTGGTATATGTATTGTACAAGCCCTGCTGAGGTGAATGTAGGAGCCTGTGCTGGGACTAAGCTAGGGCAGCGCTGCATAGAAGCACGGGTGCCCCAGCCACTGGATCTGATGGAGCAAATCTGCATCAGCCATTCCCTCTCATTAACTGTAATTTTTGTCAGTGGAGAAGTACAGTAAGTAAGAAATTATTACCTAGTAGTCCCCATCCACTCAATTTAATGTGTGAAATTTCTAGTATGCAGCCCTTACACAAGTGGAAAAGATTACAGCTGCATGACCTTTATATTTCTTTGCCAAGTATTGCTTGTGATAATTTTCCCAAACATAAAAAAAGAAATTCTAGAGAAAAGGCAAGACATATTTTATCTTATTATTATATACATATATGTATGTTATCTTAAGTAATTTTTAACAATTCTTTATTATGCCAAAAAAGTTAAAATACATTTAAAAGAAGTAAACAATTATTTTCGTAATTTCTTAATGGAGACAGTTTGAAAATCTTCAGCCTTTTGTAGATATCAATGTCAAGAAAGCGAAATTATGAGCATGATCTTTATCAGCTCATGTTGCGAAGGAGACCAGAAGAAGAAGCAGCATAACTAATACGAAAAAAAATGTCATTTATGAGTTTCTGTGTTTCTAAATTAGGAACTGACTTTTTGTAAAAAAAAATCATCAATAGTTTTGGTTTGTTCAGTTTTTGCTGAACAAAGTAGCAGTTTTGCTGCTAACCAAAGTCAGTCTCAAATTTGTCAGTCACCTGCAGGCTGTTCTGCTTCAAAACAGAGCATTGGCCAAATATATGCAATAGACTAATGGTAGACTAATACAAATTTTTAATGGCAAAGAAAGTATTTTTCCCTGTATTCATACACTTGAAAGGATGTTTACGACTTTTTATGTGTATATTCAAGTGCAGTTATGGCAGGATAATGGCAATTTATCATTACATTTTGACTTCTGCCACGTTTGGTGTTGGCTAACAAAAGTGTTGATGTCAATGCATCTGTATCAGCTGACTTTTCAGCTGTTTATATTTCGATTTATGTCAATGTTTACCTGTAACAAAATGCTCAGAAAAGTGAAAGCACTGGAAAGATCATCTTCCAATTGTGGCACAGACAAGCATGAAGATTTACGTGACTGTGGGTTTAAACCACAGCTGACAGATACATTCTTTGCATGCAAGTGTATAGATAAAGATTATATTGTGTGCAGGAGGATGCACATTTTTAATATTTGAGCTCAACAGCATGTTATAGTAGCTGGGCATAGCTGTCTGAAATTAATAGTTCATCGTTGTGATCTAACTAGAGAATAACAGTATCTATTCCTTCTGCAGAATGACATTAGTTCATGGCAGCATATAGATTTGTAGGACTTGCATATAAAACTCTCCAAGCTTGAAAGATCTAGAACCTCCGACCTCTTTCTGTGGTTCATCATGGTTTGTGACATTCATTTGTTGTAGCATCGGCCTTAAGTATATTGTAGGTAATAAAATGTATCTTCAGGCTCGTGATAAATGAGGGCAGGTAGAACTAGAGTTGTGGGGTGTCAGCTTCTGGGCTAGATATCCATGTCACAGTTTCCTGTGACCGTTGTCGGGGACTGGACTCACTGAGATGCTGTATCCCATTCCTGTGTTCCTGCCAGAATTCTTTGAGCCTTGCCGCAAAATATTCCAGGAGGTTTGATGTGTTTAAATAAACTTGCCAAAAGCTTTTGTTAACAAGTCCCTTGCAAACAGCCTGCAGCTACCACAAAATTAGTGGTTTAAGCCTCTTCAAGAGTAGCAACCAAAGGTATTACTAAAAGCAGGTTTTAGTATAAAATTGTGAAATGACTTAAAAGAGTTTGATGGCAAGGTTCACTGTATTGCTACAGAGATGGATCATACAGGGAAAGTAGAATTATAATGAATTTTGCATGATTTACACAAGGGCCAGGGTAAGGGTGCATGGGGTAAGGAAGATTCCCCTGTTGAGTCATGAGTTATGGAGTGGACCCCCTTGCTTCCTTAATTTCTGATGGAGCCTAAGTGCAATTCATTCCAAACTTCATCTCAGACTTCATCCATGGGATATCTAAAGGTTTTAATAGGGAAATTCTGCTTTTGGGTCACAAGATTCAGAATGGACTCCCTTGCTTTCTAAACTTCAGATGCATGCTAGGTGTGGCTGAGTTCAGTCTTAGCCTCAGACCTGGGCAATGGTTTATATCTGAAGGATTTAGCAGCACTCAATAATTGGCTAATTTAATATTTACAAAGTGATTAAATAGGCTTAATCTTAATCAAAACAGTAACTCAGTTATCTGTAGGAGGTTTAAATCAATTCACATGTACATGCACACAGACACAAAGATGTGTGTGGATATATTTATATATATGCAGAAAGGTACTTGTTAAAAGTTCCACTTTGTTTCACTGGAATGTCAGTAAATTAGTCGCATTGAATGTCTTGGCATTTCTCAATGGGAGAGGCTTGAGCATCAAGGGTTGGGGATGTCAGCCCAGGCCAGCTCATCAGCTTTTGGTTACAGTCCTCTGAGTACTGCAAGTCGACAGTTTGCAAGCTCTGAGTGGCATCCTACTCTGCTGGTACAGCCTGCCATGGTCTGGCAGAACTCAAAGGGCCTCACTTAGAATCACTGTTTATAGGGTCACAAGATGACTGGCATTTTTTTCATTAGTCCATTCCCATCCTGACTGTAACCCAAGTGTATAATTACTGAAATTATTCAAAAAGCCCAGTTTCACTGGGGTTATGATTCAGGTGGGTAATGTTCCAAGGCTGTTAGGGGATGACTGATTATTTCTCGTTGCCTTCCTTGGTCAGATAGCACGTGTCCCTCATGTGAACATTGCCACTCCACCTTAGCCATGCTAGGGTTCCTGATATGGTCAAGGGACATTTCACCACCCAACTCATTAAACAAAAGCCAAGGCCTAATGAGAATTATTGAAATTGTAGAACAGGCTTGAGGAGGTAGAGCAGACCTCAGGCGGGGTAGGGAATGCAGCACCACAGAGGCCCTGTACTGCAGAGACTGCCAAGGACTACCATCCTTTTGGACTCCTTCTCTTTTAGAAAGTCTGTCTTTTCTAACTTTCTATATTATATAATTTTACTGGCACAATATAACATCAAGAATAAACATTTAGTAGGTAATAATAAAGCTTGGACAACAAATTTCTGTCTCTGCAGAATCAATGGAAAAAGCTTAACCGAATCAATAGGGTCACTTGGTGTGTTTGTACTAGCTGCAGAATATGATGGGTGTCTCGAGGTGAGCTAACCTGCATGTTCAGAGGACTAGGCTGAGCATGTTAAGGGAAAGCTTCATAGGGCCTGATATATCCATGGTCCAGATAGTTTCTGAACTACCCCATGTGAAGACAGTATCATGCCACACTCTGCAGAGAAGGTTTGCAGTGGCCACTCACTGCCTGCAGTTAGACAGAAGTCTCAGTTCAGAGCTCTGCTAGAGGACACAGAGCAACCCGGCCTAAAGAGGATTAGGAAGTAATTTTCCATGAAGACAGTAATTTTCCATCCACTATTGACCCTTGTTAGCAAAGAGCTGATCAAGTGGAATATGGGGCCAAATTGTTCCCGTGTGCCTAATGAAGGGGGCTGTGCCCTGGGGCCCTGGTGCATATCCAAGAGGTCTTATATTCATAGATTTATTGAATCATAGAATGGTTTGGCTTGGTAAGGACCTTTAAAGATCACTTAGTCCAATACTCCTGCCAGGAGCAGGGACACTCTTCAATATATCAGGTCGCTCAAAGCCCCATTTTGAACATTTCCAGGGATAGGGCATCCACAGCTTCACTGGGCAACCTGTTCCAGTGTTCCAACAGCCTCACCATAGGAAATTTCTCCCTCATGTTTCATCTAAACCTATCCTTTTTCAGTTTAAAACCATTACTCCTTGTCCTGTGGCTATTGAAAGTGGTAATAATTGCCTTTTTTACAAGTCCTCTTTATATATTGAAAGATCACAATAAGGTCTCCCTGCAGCATTCTCTTTTCCAGGCGGAACAACTTCATTTATTCCAGCAGAGCTGTTTGGCCTTGTATTGCTTGATATCCACCCTTCCTGACACCGTGTATATAGTTGTGGCAGTTGCTAAGCATGTGAGAGATGAGGAAATGCTAAAATAGCAATGCTTTTCAAACAATAGAAATTAAATAAAAAATAGTAGTGCTTATAGCATAGTATGGGACTACTTGCTATTTTTATCCTGATCATGCTTTTTTACTGCTGCTCCTTGTACATGCAGTTGTACATCACCCAATTTCACAGTTAAGTTAAAATAAAAAGGATGAAGAACAGCAGACACATGTAAAGGGATATGGAGTTACAGAGTGCAGGCTAAGAAACCCTTCAGATCTGCAGTGCGGTAATTTGTACTCTATTATGGCACACTGGGTTTCAAAGCAATTCATACTCATTGGCAGAGAAAGTTAAGTGTTTGTTTCAGCCTGATTATGAAGAAAATGCATAATTTCAACACTTACTAGGTGTATTACCTGCCTTTGTTAGATTATGACATTTTACTCTTGGTTTGTACTAATTCTTTTCAGGTTTTATCAAAATAGAAATCTTAGCCATAATTTTCATTCTTCCCCTTATAAACTGGATGTTATGAAAAGACAGTTAAGAAATTCTGGGGGGGATAAAACCTGATCTGGTATGTGACCCTTTATTGTTCAGGATTTTGGCTAAATAAATGAAAAAAAAGCCAATTAAGTTACTAATTCCTCTAACACCAGTGAAGGTATAACTATCAGTAACTCCAAAGTAACAACATTGTCAGGACTTCCTTGTTTCCACTTTGTTACAAATCTATTCACATTACTCCTGAAAGTCATGTTTTTTAAAATAATATACTTTAAACAAATTAAGCAGTTACTGCCACCACTCCCCACCCCTCATCAGGATCCCATTCTGCCAGTTAAAGTGTTGTCCCAGGAGACAGTCTCTGATGACAGTGCCAGCATTGACAATTGTCTTGGTCCTCACACAGCAGAAGGCCTTCTAATGGCTTAGAAAAGTGTCAGCATTTTAGCTTCCCATTTTCAGAAGGTATTTTAACAAATCAATATTGGGGCTGCTTTGAAATTGATCTCTTTCAAAATCTCAACGGAATAAATCACTTTCCACAGATGCCAAGAAAGCACATGAGTTTGTGCCTGCTGTAAAACAAAAATCTGAAATTTTACCTAAAATTAATTAAGTAGTCACCTGTTCCTTTTTCCTCTTGCTCTCAAGAAAAAGTTCTAAACTAAAAAATGTAGCTAACTAGCAAGACCTTTAAAACTAGAGAGGTTTAGTGCTTGTACTCCAAAATGAAAGGTTCAGGATAACTAAGCAGGAATCGGTTTTGTAAAAGACAGCACTCTGTCTACAATGGGAATGGAGTAGAAATACTTAAAAAAATTTAGAGAGGCCCTTCCCAGGAGCAGTTAGGATTGAATTTTGCCACACAATATGTCCTTGTAGTTCTAGGTTTAGTGATGAATAGTGGAAATTCTGCTCAGTTAGGGATCTCTGTCCAGCTATGACGTGCAGCAGTATACAGAGTTTGTCCCTGTTGGAAAAAGGGAACCAGGATAAGCTATGTGAGGGTACATCAGAGGGTGGCAGTGAGGGAGAACGTTCAGGAGCCATTCCAAGCAGGTGTCCTGTGTCCAGATCTGCTCTCATTTTCTCTATTTCCTTAAAAGTGACTCCTTTTCACACAGTGTGGGCGCCGGCCCTCTCTCCTTCTTGGGGTCATATGGGGGACTAAGAGCATAGAGGGGGAGAAAGGACAATGTGAGAAGCTTCTGTTTACACTGTTTTGTCAAGTCTGACATCAACATGTTTTCCTCTGGATCCTAGAAGAGGGTCTTGGTAACTCAGACCTGGTTCTGAGTCACTGGGAAATGGCCTCTTGGCACTCTGCACTGACTTTTCCCAGAGTAACTTGAGAGTTCCTGAGGACATTCCAAAGGCACTCCTGTAACAGGTACTCCTTTTGCAAATCAAACCAGGTTTATCAGAAGCATCTTTGTGCAATTTTTTCATTAAAAGTCTTGTATATGTCTTTTGTTTGTTTGTTTGTTCAGAAATGAGAAGAAATACATAAGCAGATACTGGAAAGAAGTGAAAGTCGGAGACTTTGTGCAGCTTCGCTGTAATGAAATTATACCTGCTGACATATTGCTGCTCTCCTCAAGTGATCCTGATGGGCTGTGCCACATAGAAACAGCCAACCTGGATGGTGAAACTAACTTAAAACAAAGACAGGTGGTGAGGAGATTCTTAGAGCTGGTAAGTCTTCGTTCCTAAGTCACATTTAAGATAAGAATTTCTTTGAAGTAAGTCGCTGGTTACTAATACACCCCACATGAGCTAAATCTGCTTGATCTAGTAGTGCTAATGAACTACTGTTATGGGTGTCATTAAAATGCTAGACCTTGCCAACAATTGACCTTGTCATAATATCAGAATTTTGACCGTAGTTGTTCCCTTCATCTGAATAGGAATTATTTGGGGCAATTGTGTGTGGTTGGAAAATGTTGGAGGATTTTAATGGCTTGTATTGTAGCTTGGTTCTTGAAAACACATTTTAACTTAAATATAGACATGTACTTTTCCTGCCTGCAAACCAGATCAGTTTCAATTAGTAATCTGCCTCAAACTGTGTGTTGCAGAATATCCCTCCAGCACTTGGAGTATTAAAGCTTGTAAGATTTAAAGGGACAGCAAGCATTCATTCTGGAGGTATCTGTGCTCAGAAACTGTTTTACTGCTCTCTCACTGTGCTTATCTCTCCCCAACAGCACTATTTTGAAACAAAACATAATCCAGATCAGTTACTGTCAGCAGAATTAGAGGAAATTACCTGAAGTTTTACTTGCTTTAATGATCTTATTGAAATAGTATTTATTTGTATGCCCTCCTCTCCCATCCCTCTTGCCAGCTAACTCTAGCTTCCTGTATTTGTCAGGAAAAAAATAATTAATTTTTTAGAACTCGGCTACATCAGTTCTCCTAGTAGCACTTCTAATTTGAGGGATTTTGTAAACAATGGGAGCTGTTGCCCTTATCGCTGTCATCAAAGGTAACTACAGAAGCCTGTGGTTGTACTGAGAAAGATCAGCATTAATGAAGTTATCCAGCCAACAGGATAAAATTCGATGTGCCTTCCAAATAGTTGTTTATGATAGGTAGACCTTTTCTCTAAATAGCTTGTAAAAATGTGAGATAAGGACTTGTTTAATTATAGTGATTTCCACACAGAATTTAGACATGACGTGGCACCTACCACTGTGGCAACAAGCTCAATCAGCTACAGGCCAAATGTTTCAAAAATTCTTATTGTTTCAAAGTGAATTGAATTGCTGCTCAAACCTCCCATCCTGTTCCTGCTGAGGGGAAATCTCTCCCTGTGGATAGAGCTTCAGGGAGGTGCTCAGATGATGTATTACAGTTTTCTGCCAACACAGATTTCTGATGTGACTTCAGGTACATTATGTAGAACCAAAGCTGGATTTCATTTAGGGAACTAACACAGGTGTGTTTTTGCAGTTGTGGGTACAGTAATAAGCTAAGGGCACAATTCAGCTCTGTCTCAAAGGGAAGGCACCAGGTGCTCTGCTCATCCACTGCAGACGGTTATATTTCTGTGATCCAAGACCACTGGAAACACGTCATTAGGCATCAGTAAACATGGTAAAAGGAATCAATATTTCCAACTACAGATTATCAGAGAAAGGGCTTTCAAGACCCTTGCTGTCCAAAGCAACTCCTTGTACTGTTGTGGGATCCCCAGCTCCCTGGCAGCAGAGTAGTGATTCAGCATTCCTGGAAGCTGTCAGGCTGAGAGGACACCTGCCAACCCTCCAGACTGCCCTGCTCCTGTGAGCTGTGGCACCTAGATGTGTGTCTGAGCCCATCAGTTGTGGAGTCACTTCTGTGTTTTCAACCAGCAGTCCCATGCATGCATTAACACAGTAGGGAAACCAGAAGGGAGTACCCCAGCAGCATTATGTTCGGTATACTCAGTGAGGTTTAAATTGCTTATCCAAACCAGGCAGCTAAGGACTTCAGCCTCTGGGGTTTGTACGGCTTGACAAGGCCTGTAACCTTTAGGCTGTTGTGTGGAAGTGAGTGGCAGTGCCATTTCCTCCTCAAACAGGTTAAAGATTATCAAAGACTGAATTTGGCCTCATGTAGGAATTAGGCTGAGGAAACAGTTCCTGCCTAGGGAAGCAAAGCTAGCTCTATGTGCTGAGCACATCACAGTATATGTGGCATGGCTAGTTCAGCATACCCTGCTTTACTGAGGAAATTAGTTACCATGTAGATACTTGCAGTCACCTAGCACACTTTGGATTTCCAGCCCATCCTCCTTCCATATCTTAGTTCTCTGAGTCAGAGGATGATTATGGAACTTTTCTACCTCAGAAGTGTGCTCAGAAAAATGTGGATAAATATTTTTTAAAAATAAATTTCAGATCACAAGGTGCCAAGGTATAATAGCTGTAAGGTCCATAGTAAATTGTTAGGGGTTAAACTGAGGTCGGTGACAAAAAGCTCATTCATTTCAATGAAAACAGGACTGGTCCTCAAGGAGTCAAGTATTGAAAGAGAACTTGTAAGAAAACCACATGTGATTACCTCCCCTCTCTTAAAATAGCTGAGAAAGCAGGAAATATCCAAGCCTGGATTCCTACATCAACTAAGTTGTAGGCAAAGTGCACACTTGCAAGTAAGAAGTCTCCAGCAGCTGCAGTATCACAGAACCTCTCTGTAACAGCACCCCATACATTATCCAGCAGAATACTTGCCATCCGCATTAAAATCCTGGCCAAAACCACTCTAAGCATATTGTTAATTCATGCAGCAGCATTAGCTTTCACACTCTGTACTAGCAGAGGGATAGGCTCTTACTGATTCTTGAAAGTATTGCCTTGCTGAGAGACACGCAGCAGTGGGATAGAGGGAGGTGCTTGGAAAATGTTGGATGAATAGTAGGACCACAGCCAAGTAGCATGGAATAAGAAGGTGATTGGACTGAAGTTGGACCAAAACTCAGTTCCTATCTGGATATGTCTTAAGTTGTCACAACTGGAGAGAAACTTATTGTTAGATCTCACAAAATACTTCAGATGACCAAAGTTTTTTTTGCACCTAGTGCTAACCCTCCTTTTGCCAAGCCTCAGAGAAGCTTATTCCCAAGTCTTGTACAAGACCTGCATCACAACCTGTTCATGCATTGGCTGAGAATGCTTTTACATATTTGTATTAACACTCTGATCAGAAGAACAACTCTCATTTATGTTTATAGCTGCTTGGTTCTGTGTCAGGGTTCTGCAGCCCTGTTGTTCAAGCAGGAAAAGAAACAAATAAATTATGTAATCCTGACCCTCTCTTTCCCACACTGCTAAACACTTTCCCCATCTCCCTTACAGAGTGATGTGCCTTGTCATGTGGCTTATCATGGGACAAAAACCAGATTTTTTGGGAGATTCTTTTCAAAGTATCAGCTGTTAACAGCTATCTTTGAATAATGTCTCTGTATCAGTATCCCGAGTTTTTAAAATAAACTTTTACAAAGGTTGGCTTGTCTCTGCATCATGTATGAGCTAACTGATAACTTTGGAGCACATGCCTGTGAAGCAGGTCAATGAAGGATAGCTATTTCTATACCTGTCACTCAGCTGGGCATGGGAATGCAGTGGGGGCGGCAGCAGGAGCTGTTGTTTTAAGCTAGTGCTATGCTTTCTTGATTCTGTTCCTGCCCTGTGTGCACCCACACAATTTCCAGCCCTGCAGGTCTGTGCTGAGCTCTCAGAGAGAGCCTGGTTGCCAGTTTGGGGTCACTGATGTGGCGTGTGCCCTGAGAAATCCTCTTGCGGCCACTACATTTTCTACATTTTCTGCAAAGGCCAGCAAGGCCAGCCCTGTTATGTTGAGTGCTGCTGTCCTCTGGAAAGGCCGCTATTCCTCCAGCATCCTCTGAAGGATCTTTGCGTGTTTCTTTTCAACAGTCACAGCACATAAGGTCCATAGTCTCAGAAATGAGGCTTTACAGTCTCCCTCTTCAAAACCTCTGTTCAGAAAAGTAGCATTCTGATAACTTTTTAGCCTGACTCTTGAAGAAGCAATAAGAAGTTATAGAAGCTTTTCTATATCCTTGTCTCTGATGCTTTGCAGGCATTATTTTACTCTGAACATATGCTCAGAAGGTCCAGGATCAGCATTTGTGGGCTTGCATTGCATCTCCCCACTTGTGAATTCCAGGAAACTGTTTTCCTTTACAGTACAAATGACCATAAATACTACTTATTTTACCACTGCTTTGGATTGTCTGAGTAATTTATAGTAGACTGGGAACATACTGCTTGTTAGCTTTGCATGTTTGTTAACTAATGCAGTCTGTCAGACATAAACCTGTACTTTGTGTACATGATTCTACACCTTATCTCACAAGCTGTGAGAAGAGTCACTGATATATTCCTCTGGTTTCCATGTCTGAAGACACCAGTTTGAATTATACCTTGTTGTAGACTCAAAACAGTCAAGAAAAAAGAAAATTACTCAGTGAGTAGATTAAAAAAAATAAGAAAAAAGGAAGCAGGAGATTTTACAAAGGCCTTGACATTCTTTCCTCCGAGATTTTAAATACTGTGTTCTTGTTATTCTGCTACTACAGCAACAGGATGTGTTAGAAATGTTTAAAATAGCCAGAAACATACTTCTGCGTGCTATGTCTTTAAAATGAACAGGATAGTGGACTGTCTCACCCTGAAATACAGATCAGGTTCATGTGTGCAGCATGAATCACTGGCAAGTGCAGCTAGGAGAAAGCACTGTGTTAAACCTCAGTTTGTGGTCTAACAGTGTTAGCCATGAGCAGTAAACATCTCTTGGAAAAAAAAAAACCCAAACAAACCGACCAACTCTTTGTAGGTATTCTGCCCATTTCCTTCTAATTTCAAACCCACCCTCAGTGCTACCAAGTCACAGCAGCCATTTCGGGTGCACTGAATCCAATAGGAGACACAGTAGGCAGGAGGAATCAATGTGTTTTCTGTGCTACTCTGCAAGCTGCCGTGCCACCACACCCTCTGAAGTTGCTTATGGAATGTTTTCCATCCATCTGAGACGTCATGTCAGCCGCTCTTCAGAGAGTGGATAAGCGGCTACAGCTCGGGCTGCGAGAGCTTGAAACTCCTTTTCAGATTTCATAAACTTGATTTAGGATATTTTGATAGCATGAATCTAGACTCATGAAAAACATTTACATTTCCATGCTCCACTGTTTTTACTCAGTATGCCTTTCAACAAAATCCACAAAGACTTACTGTGGATTCTGGAGCAGCTTATGGTTTATTAACCACTGTCCCTGTCCTGGGTGTTTATGTGGAAAGCTTCAGTTCAGCTGAAAGCTAAGCTAAATGTAGCAGCTGCCATCCCCTGTGAGAAGGGGTGTGTATCCCTGTGGGGGCTGGTGGGGGTAGGAGATGCATTTTTTTCCTTCTCATTTTCTCCTAAGAGTAGAACTTCATTCAAAACAAACTTATTACTATCATAATTAAACAGGTTTAGATAAGTCTTGCAAATTACTTTGTGACTGCTTATTTACTTCATCTGAAAAGCACATCTGAATTTGGTGTCTGCCTGTTTGGGAGGTTCATTTGCATGCAGACTAGCACCAAAATAACTGATGAATCTGATTTCCTCACAAGTCAGTTTGTGAACACTTCTGGAATATGTATAAATGCAGAGCCTATGCTTACTGCAGGTACATTTTTTCATGAATCCTAGCCTGGAAGTTGTGCTAAATTGACAGATACTGCTTTCATTCCAGCCCTTCCTGGGCCTGCATTGTGCTGGAAATACATTGGGTACACGGAAATACTGGACTTAGAGAAACAGTCCCACAGCTCCCTGTTTCAAGCATTTAAGCCATTTATACCATATTTTTTTTCCCTGTGAGTCCCAGGCAAAAGCTGCCCCAGAAGAGAAGATTGTTTTCTAGAAGGGCTGCCCTGTAAACCTAACTTGGTGGCTCCAGGCTGCTCTGTGTATGAGGTATTTTGGCAAGGGCGACTCACTCTGATTGTGTGTAAACAACTCACAGGGCAGCCTTGGTATCTCAGTGTAAATGTTGCTTTTGCATTCAGTTTTTACTCACTCGAAGAAAAAAAAACTTAAAAAAAATAGAAAGCAATTTTCAAGTGTTAATTTAGCCTAAACTGAGCTAAGATTTCTTGTTTAGCAATCTACATTGTCTAAACTAGCCCAGTTTGAGGGAACAGTTGAAGTTAAACCAGCTCAACTTCTAGGCAAACTAGTTTTCAACTTACCTGTTGATAGGAGCTTCTTATCTCGAAGAGTCTGAATGGGTCTTATACAGCAAGAATAGAGAGGTATAGCTATATTCTCCCTGTTGCTTCTTGTCTTACTAGTACCTTCAGGCAGTCATCCACCTGCAATTAGTGGGAATAGTACACTATTATAATCAAGAGGATGGGAGTTAATCAGCATACTCACAGTTGTTTGACTTAGTGTTGTTTTGACTGTGAGTATTTTAATAAAATTAATCAGGCCACAATAACAATAACAGCAACTGCCTCTCTAGCATCTTTTGGGGGTTATTCCTTGTGCATTTCTTTTTTGCACAGAATTTTGAAAAGGTTCAGAAGGTGATAAAAATTAGCTTGAAAATCCCAGATATGCACATGTTAAAACATCAGATTAGTGCTCCATCCCACAGGTGTTGCCAAAATTAATTTTCCCAAGGGAAAAGAAGTTTTAAAAAACAAACCAAACAAGCAAAAGCAAACAATGGTTTTTGCTATGCACTACCAGAATATTAAACTAAAACCTGTTGTTTTTTAGTTTTACAGTTTAGCTGAAGATTTTAGAGAAAAAGGTATTGTAAAAAGACTTGCCTTTCTCAGTGCAAAATGCAAGCATGTCAGATGCTGAGAAGGACTATTTTCTGAGGTAATGCTCTGAACATTTGGTAGGTTTCTTTGATGGGGGTGAATTGTTATGAAAATCTTTACCCCTATATTGTTGTATCTTTTTTTGGATAGTATCTTGTTCAGAGATGACTTACATGGAAACTGTGGACATGTCTAGTTAAAGAGGAAGTACTGCTGTCTCTCTAACAGAGAAACAGGCATATGACAGATGTGTGCAGAACTGACCCAGGTTGGTGCTGTGGCAAACTCTGTCTGAGCTAAACGTGCTAAAGGAAGTCTGAGAACAATTTTTCACTCCACACCTAAACATGGCACTTAGTCAGCAGTCCCACATTGGGAGGCATGGGGAAATAAAAAAACTCAAGAATGATGGTACACTTCCTCCTTGGTGAGCTTTGGGGCCCAGTTATCATCTCCTTCTAGTTTCCATTGCGCAGGTGTCCAGGCCACAAGTTTGCGTTTTGAGAGAGCTTCATTAGAGAGACAAAGAATTTGAATAACTGTAAGAGAAAATTTTGGATATAGTAATGTTAGCAATAACAAGGAGGAGGAGAGTAGAGGAAGAGTCCCGAGAGTCTGAAGAGTGCTGAGTAGTTGACTTTTGTCATTGGCATTATTGGTTGGGTTTGTGTTTAAATGTAGGTTAAAGGGGCTAAATTGATAAATCTAAGTTCGAGTGTCATGACTGTGAAGGACATCTTATCCCTAGGGTAATCCTTCCACCACTAGTGGAAGAGTGGTAAATCCATGTAAGGAAATGTATTATGCCAGTGCTTGTGCTATTTCAAAGCTCTGTAGAGGCAGGAAATTTCATTCTCTGTATCAATAACCCAGGATTTCTCCATTTTGCTGTTTCTCTGAAAAAGTACTAAAAAAAAAAGAGCATTTCAGCTCTATAGAGAAAATAAAATGCTATTCTCCTTTCCTGTTATAGAAAAGTAAACATTTACATTTAAAGCAAGTTAAGAAGAGATTTTCCTTTTTTTTTTTTTTTTTTTTTGTCTTGACTTTTCTGATATAGCCTAATTCAATTTTGCTGAATAAATATTTATTTCTAGAACTGTTTATTCCTTAGCCATTCATTGGCCTGAGAACAGGAAATACCTGGAATATATGTTCTTGGAAATGGGTTTTTCTAATATAATACTGAGAACTCATGATTTTAGGGCCAGAATTTTCAAGCTGGAAATGCAGCATAATACACTGGTTTCTAAAACCACAACCCCAGGTGGCAGTAACGGTGGTTAGGAAAGGATGGAAAGACCTTCTTTTCCAGAGCAGAAGGGTTCACCATATCAAGCCATATATAATCCAAATTACATTGGTATGGTCTCACTTTTCTTTGAAAGTACTGAAGTGGAGAAGGGGTCTGCTTTTCTGCCAGAAAAGGCAGAGGATCAGTATGAGGAACTCCTGTATTTACTTCAGCATCAAGGATGTGAACTCTCATCTCATTTCTCTTTTCTCCACCTGCTGCTACCTTCTAAGTCTTTAACACAGTTTAGTGGTGATAATCCATGGCGGTCATTAGAAATTTGCATTGAAATGTTTCTTAAATGAGAAGTGGCTGGCTGGATGTCTCAAAACCACTATTTCAAAGAAATCATGAACATTTCTCTTCATTGGTTATATTTGGGCTCATACTTTCAAGCTCTGCTACGACTCCGTGATGGTCGGATACTTCCCATTACATGTGTGTGCTTATAAGAGAGAGAGCTGTGGTTGTCCTGCAGGTATGTGGCTGGACAAGATACTGTTCTCCACACAGCACTGTAATGCTTACACTTCTATTCGGTGTTGAATTAAAAACATCAGTAGTGAGTGCATGGAGATTTATGGACAGCAGTGCTAATACCCTAATTCAGCTTTCTTAATGGTACAGAAAATAGAATGGTTTACATCAAAGCAGGGAACACAGCCTTTTGGCTTCCAAGAGAATTTGATTAACAGGCAGCATGGTTCAAAAATGCATATAAGTTGTCTTAAGCATTTTCCCTTCCACTAATTAACTTTTCCAAGCTTCTGTACTCATTATATTTTGGTATGACTCAATTTAATACCAGATTAAAAACTATACCCCAAATGGCCTCATATACCTGTACAGCAATGTGCCCTGTGTGGCTGAGATCATGGGGATCTGACTTACAGGCTGCTGCTGTGTAATAGGAGTGGGGTAAAAATGACTTTGTCCTGCTGCTAGCTGCATGGAGATGGGTCATGTCAACTACTAAGAAACAAAAAGCAATGGCCTGTCTCCTGGTACTTCATAGGAAGTTTTTGATCTTTAGGTTAGATAACTGATAATGACATGGAGGAAAAATGAAACAAACGATTTCTTCAACTGATATTCTCCCTGTTGGTGTTTGGTGTGACATTTGTTCTCATTGGTTGCCCTTCAACATCTCATTTTTTTTGAATGCTTATAATAATGAATATATGCATAAGAATCATATAATCATGGAGTAATTTGGGTTCTAAGGGAACCTTTAAAGACCATTTAATCCAACACTCCTGCCAAAGGCAGGGACATCTTTCACTAGATCAGTGTTCTCAAATCCCTGTTTAACTTGAATCTGAACACTTCAGTGATGGGATATCCACAGCTTCTCTAGGCAACCTGTTCCAGCATTTTACCATCTTTCTAGTAAAAAAATTATATTTTTGTCTAATCTAAATCTACTCTCAGTTTAAAAATGTTGCCCCTTGTCCTGTCACAGCAAGCCTTGCTAAAAAGTCTCTCTTGGTCTTTCTTATAAGCTGCTTTTATATATTGAAAGGCCTCAGTGAGGTCTCCGTGGAGCCTTTTCCAGGCTCAACCACAACTTTCTCAACCTTTCTTCATAGGAGAAGTGTTCCAGCCCTTGGATCCTTTATGTGGCTCTCCTCTGAAACCACTCCTACCTGTTACTTGTCTTACTTTTACCAGAGCTGGACACAGCACTCCAGGTGGGATCTCATGAGAGTGGAGTAGAGAGGAAGAATCACCTCCCTCAACTTGCTGGCCACACTTTTTTGATGCAACCCAGGACACAGCTTGCTTTCTGGGTTGCCAGCACACAGTTTCAGCTCATGTCCAATTTTTCATCTGTTGGTATATCCAGCACTACTCCCCAGGGCTGCTGTAAATCCATTCACCCCCAAGTCTGTATTGATATTGGTAATTGCCCCAACCTACATGCACATGGCCTTGTTGAACTGAGATTTGTATAGACTCACCTGTCAATCCTGTTAAGGTCTCCCTGGATGGCATCCTTTCCCTGCGGCATGTCAAACACACCACACAGCTTGGTGTCATCTGTAAATTTCTGAGAGTGCATTCAATCCCACTGTCTGTCACTGATGAATAGTACTGGTCCCCAATACAAGCCCTTGAGGGTCACCGTTCATTACCGGTTTCCATCTGGACACCAAACCATTCACTGTAAGTTATTGGACATGGCCATCCAGCCAATTCTTTACCCATCTAACAGGCCAAATCAAAGAAGACTGTATCAAATCAGAAGTCCAAGTAGTTGACTTCTACACAGAAGGTTTGACAGGTGGTGGGGAAAGCCTGCACAAGAGTAATAGACTCTGCTGTGCTCCTGTGATCTAATTCAACAGGTCATATTCATAATACATATACATATTCATGTATCTTTGATTTACACAGTTAGCTGAACAAAGCATACAGACTACTGAAGACAAGACTATGCAGGAACTTTGTAGCCATTGTGCTTGCCTGAAGTAGGAGACTGTCTAGTGAGCTAAAAAGGGAAGCAAACCTCAGTGTCTGCCATAACTATACATTTTCATTCCCCTCAGCTCATTTGCCAGTTTTGGAACTGACAATGTCATTGTGAGTTTCCTTTCAAAAGATTCATGCAATCAGCTGGTGTCTGAAAAATAAAACACCCTTGAATTCCTTGAGAAGGTGTTCTTCATTTTGCTAGTGGTGGCTTTAAAATGTTTATTGCAAAGGAGCTTGTTCAGTAGAAGAGATAGCAGATGAAAGTAGACCAGAGGGGAAGCTGCTAACCAAAGTGTTCTGCAGCCATCCCAACTTCCCCCCTGCTCTGTGTATGCCAACCACAGCCTGCTGGCCTCAGACTGACTGTTAATCTTCACAGCTGCACGTCCACCCTCTCCACAGAGCTAAGAGGCAAGAACACAAACAGCTGGGATTAAGTGGAGAAGGTTTGCTCTGAATGCCATGTTTGCAGTAGGGCAGACATGTGATGGTGAAAGTTGATAAAAGTATGAATCCAAGAGAAGATAGCCTGCCAGTGTCCAGCTTTGGGCGTTTTTACTTGATTGTAACATCTTTTCACACTGGAGATGCCCGTGGAAAGGCTCACAAAACTATGATGGTGCTGATACCAATGCTGCCCTGTACTATTTGGAATAAAAGGTGTCTTTTAGGACTGCTTGTTTCCCTCTCTGCTCCCCTGCAGCTTCCAAGGACTGGAGTCTCTCAGTTCCATAGGCAATCGCTGTATGTTACAGGTTTCTCTCACATCCTAGAGACATTTCTTAAACATGATACTTTGTAAGGTAAAGCTGCTTTTGTCCAGATTCCCTGTCTTCAGGCTGAGGTAGGGTCATCAAGCTTTGGTGCGCTTAACTGCATCCTGACACTACTGCTGGTACTGTTCAGTTTTACTGTTCACAAGAAAACCCCTGCATTACCAACCACTCTCTTTCCTGTCAGGACTCCAGTGTTTTGGATTCTATTTGTGGAATGATGTAAGAGCAGTGCTTGGCATTCCTCTCTTCTGGGTGAAGGATCTTAATCCTTCCATAGCCATTTCTTATGGCAGAACTTCATCCCACAAGAAATCAGACTGTTCAGCAGTCTGGACTCTACAGCAGGAGCATGACAAGGTATATGCAGAAGCTGACCTGAGCTGTTGTGCTACTACTTTAAAATGACTGTGCAATGTTTTTGCCACTAATCAACTGAAGTTTTCTTCCAGCATTTAAGAAGTGGAGCAGAAAGACTGCTAGAAATCTTTCCAGAAATGAGAAAGCACTGGAGAGTTGGGAGAGTTACAATTGTCTGTGAGTGTGAAGTGAAAAGCCTCTGCAGGAGCAGTGTGGGTTGTACACAGAGTTTTGGGAGTCCTTGAGAGGCTTGGTTTGTGGTTTAGTTGAAGCGCTGAGCTAATACTGAGGTTGGCTCTTACAGACTATGCACCCATTCATTTATTTCAGTGACTGGCTTTTGGAACAGCCAGTTCTTAATTGTCTTTCTTAATTGTCCAGATCTAGGTCTGTATTTCAGCCTTCACATGCACTGTTCCCTTACCACTCTGCAGCACTACTATGGTCTATAAATGACTTTATTCACACCACCATAATTGTCATTGCATTGCTAAGTCCATCATCCTGTGAGACATTAAAACTTGCTTGTGTGTATTTTCAGTGTTGTTGACACATTTTTTAGTACTTTTGTTCTGTGATTGACTAACAGCAGTTTATTCAGCCGTAGAATTATTGAGATCTTCCTAGACCTTGCAAGCAATACATTTTCTTTCCTGCAGCCTGGATATTGCACTGTTCTCTCATATTATTTTCTAAAAAAAGGAAAACTTCGGTCATCCAGAGGAAGATCAGCCCCCTAAAATGTATTTGACTTGCTCAGTTGTTCCAGTGTTTCTGAATACTGAACATGTGTTACTTTTAAACAAACAATATTGAAAAAAATCCAATTATAGTAGTTTTAAGTGTAAAAAATAGAATAGTTAAATTCTGATGTACAGCTGGATCTTCTTAGTTCCTAAACAGCATAGATCCAACTGTATCTTCCTTTTTCTTGTGAATTAGTGGTACATATAAATTGTGCCATAGAGACTAATGCAGTTTAGACATGAAAACATTTCACTCTTTCAGTATATAAACAGTTCATATGCTTTGGATACATAACATCAGTATGTAATTCCAGTTGCACATTAAGAAAAGGTCAGATTAATTTTATATGGTAAAGGCAGGGTACTGCTTTATAAAGCAGTAACAGGATGGACCAGTGTATTAAGGGGATGAGGTTTTAGTGCACTTAAAAGCTTTTAAACTGTAAAAGCTATTTTTCTGGCTGAAGCAGATTTTTATCTATTACATATTTTCTTTGAGTTGTCCCCGTGACTCCATTTCTCCTTTTTTTGCTTCCTCCAGACATTAACACCAAAACAAATCGCAGAGCCCTCTTCAGCCCTGCACTGCAGGGAGGAGTCTGGATAAGATCCCCAGCATAGCCAGTAAACACGGTGTGATAAGCGGGTAACTGTCACTGTCACCCAAGGGCATCCTGGGTGCCCATTGCTGTCCTATTGGAAGGAAGGACTGAACATCAAAGTCAGGTTTCTGCAGCAGTATAAAGTAGGGCAGATGAACAAAGGAAAACATTTTAATAACTATGCATTATTAATACCACTAGCAGGCTATTAAATTACCCATACAACAGGCATTTAATGAAGGGAAATATGTTGTTTGAACATTGTGTAATTGTCAGACTGACTCATCTGGCATGCTTTGCTTCTTGAGCTATGACAGTTTCGTGAGGTTGCCAGCAGAACTGAAAAGGTTGGCGTTTCACTGTGGAGATTCAGAATCATCTTACAGCTGAAGCTACAAAGTCATGTTGGAGACAGCTAAATTCAGTCTGCTTTTTTTGTGACAAATCTTTATACTATCTTCATCTGTCTACCTGTTGGTTTCCCACTCTCTAAATTGTAATTTTCTTCCCCTCAACTCTTCATCTTTTTTAGGGTATAAGACACAGCCCAGTTATTGCAGACCTAAAATACTGTTTCAAATGGAACCTTTTGTCAGATTTAATAGCTAGTGCATTGTGATAAGGCTAGTCACAAAACCCTTTGCATCTGCAATTTAACTTTAATTTAAAATTCAGCTTTAAAGGAGTCAATATTTAGCAGGTTTTTTCAGTTTGACTAGGTCTGCTTATGTCAGGAAAACAAGCTGTTCCATTGCTGCTTTTAGACTAAGAATGAATTTCCCAAGGTTTTAAGAAAGTGGAAGAAATAGGATTTATGTATAGGATGTTAAACATTTTCTGAGCAAGAGGAGTCCTGAAGAAATGAAACACATTCCATGGAATCCCTGAGTTTATAAAATACCCAGTGTAAGTATCACTCTGTGTCCTCTTGACAAGTTTCAAAGTTTCAGAAATACCTATGAAGGTTTCTGACTTCCTAATAACTCAGCTGTTTTTTTCCAAGAAAAGCAGTGGACTAAAGCTATCTTGGCAAAATCAAAAAGTGAAGTCAGGGATTCAGTGAAAGTCAGTTT
This sequence comes from Hirundo rustica, assembly GCF_015227805.2. NCBI lineage: Eukaryota > Metazoa > Chordata > Aves > Passeriformes > Hirundinidae > Hirundo > Hirundo rustica. The sequence continues at coordinate 86,810,361 of NC_053451.1, forward strand.
CTTATTGAATCAAAGCTTTTCTTTTCTTTTCTTTTCTTTTCTTTTCTTTTCTTTTCTTTTCTTTTCTTTTCTTTTCTTTTCTTTTCTTTTCTTTTCTTTTCTTTTCTTTTCTTTTCTTTTCTTTTCTTTTCTTTTCTTTTCTTTTCTTTTCTTTTCTTTTCTTTCTTTTCCTTTCTTTTTCTTTCTTTTCTTTTCTTTTCTTTTCTTTTCTTTTCTTTTCTTTTCTTTTCTTTTCTTTTCTTTTCTTTTCTTTTCTTTTCTTTTCTTTTCTTTTCTTTTCTTTTTCCTTTTTTAAATTTTTTTTATTTTGATACAATATGGCAGAAGAGTTGAGCAAGAAGTCGATTTTACTCCTCCAATGTATCTCAAGTATAATTTAATACTCTTCTGAAGCATAGTAAATTGTTAGAGCATGGGTTTAGACTCCAGGTTAAGCACTACCTAGTAGTAAGACATCTGCCTTGAGTGAAAGCAGTACGTTTTGCTTTACTTTATTTTACAGGGGCTTATCCTTAGAAATAGTCATGGCAAGAAAAATGTATATTATAGCAAAAGTAGAACTGGTTGTTCAACAGAAATAATGTGACTGACATGAACAGAATTTAGCCCTGGCCTTTGCTACCCAACAGTTTTGTAAAATACTCTGGTGAACTTATGTGCAATCAGTGAATCTCTCTCCAGTTTTTATCAGCCAGAGTCAGTTGTTCAGATCAGTGGTGCACAAGGCACAAGTTTGGGACACCTGCTGAAGTACCAGATAAAAAATGATACTTCAGAAAATAAAAAAAAATGCTCCCAGCCGCTTTTTGTGTATGACCAAGCCTTGTTGATGTGCACAGAGGGATGATGAGAACACCACAGAATTCAAGATATCAGGGAGATGAGGCACTGGAAGGCCTCATCTCAGATTGCACTCTGTCTAGGCATGGAGCATTTCACCCCTCTTGGTACTGGGACACCCAGCTTTAAATCCCAGCAGTTCTGTAAGTGGGAAGATACTCAAAATCAGGCCCATCAGATAACTACTGCACAAAGGTCTGGGCCAGTTCGATGTTCGACCATATTTTGATCTTGTTTCTTGTGTCTTAACAGTGATGCAGAAATTCAGTGTAAAAGAAAAATTAAAGGTAGTGTTGGAGAAATTTTTTTATAGACTTTTACCAAGAAAAAAGAGCAAATATGTGCACTGTAAAAGCAACACTTTTGGCTTTAACTTCTGTCTAACTGCAACTTCTCTTAGCTGCTAATACATGAGAACATCATCACAGTTTGTGTTTCAATTGCTTGCCAAAGTGTGAGTATCAGTATTAAAAAGAGCAAAACTTTGATCATCATGAAATCTTACATTGAATTTGTGCTTTTTTTGTAACCACTGAAAGCAGTCACAGGCTGTGTTTAACATATTTGTTCTTTCATTTACCAAAAGGTATTTTCACATCAAAACAGTGTTATCAGCTGTAATATACAGTGTATATCTGCCCTTCCATTTCACAGGGAAGAGAGGGAGCAGTTTGATTTATTAATAAACCAAAGAGCTTTTGCCATAAATCAGAATTCATCACCTTTTTTTCCTCACATAAACTACTATTCTAATTGGATTTTCACTCCCAGATATTATCTGAGTAAGGACCGTAATCATATATTTCAAGTTAATTGTAACAGAACACAAATATATAGACAGATTAAATGATAAAGGACTTCTAGTTCCAAAACTGAGTCATAAATGAAAAGAAATCAACAAACAAAGGAGGAAGAACGACGATATTGCATGGTACTGATGGGAAGGTTGGGTACATTTAGTCCTCTCTGACCTTGACAAGGCCTTTCTCTTTTTGTGAAGACTTTAGAATTCTCTAGATTTAAGTACCTTTGTTTAATCTTTATTTGTGAAATACAAACCTTGGTGGCAGGTTTTTTTTTGCAGAAAGGGAATTCAGCTGTCCAACTGCTCTAGAAGATAACATATCCAACCACACTCTCTCTGCTGAGTTCAGCAGCCATACAAAACCTGCATTTGATTACATTGGGTTTTATTATTAGGTGTCTGTAGGTTTCCCTCACAGACATTCATCAAAGATGCTAGGATTTATTTCTTTTCTTTTTTAAGATCACTGGATGAATATTAATGCTAAATTAAATGTATTATATATATTATGTTATAAAAAGGAGCAAATAAATTTTTCCCATTCCATCCAATTTATAAATGTAGTTTAAGCTACAGTGGTGAATGTTTGTAGATTGTTTTTCCTATATCTTTTATTTTTTTACTTTTGCCAAGGAACATACTTTGACAAGGAAGGAAAATATCATCTTCCGGGACAGCAGAGCAGGTGTTATTTCTTGCTAAGGCTCAGGTTCTTGTCTGCCAACCTTGATGTAGTTTGGGGAGTCTGATTCTAAGCAAAGCAGTCTCTACTCAGAGCTGTCCTTTGTTTTTACCCCCTTTTTCCCACCCCCCACCTTGTTTAGAAGCTGAATTCTGCATGTCAAAGTTTTTCTTTCCTCCAGTGGGCTGTAGCTGTCTCTAAGTGACAGCCTATTTTCACAGTTCTCTTTATCATTTTGTGTTTCTTGAAAATACAGAAAAGGTTTTCAAAAGTCTCAGGCGTGGGTAGTTTGAATTGTCACCTATATAGTTAAGTCTGTCTTTCTTCCAGGTGTAACCAGTAAAAAAATGGAGTGTGTTGGTTTTGATGCTAACATATCTTCTAGTTTCTTTTACCTCTTATTCAAATCTGGTTTCTTTCACCTGAGTCAGCAACAAAAAATCCCAGAAACACCTGTGTGTTTCAGAGAAACTGGCAATAAGATTATGTCTGTGCTGTGCTTACTGATTCTCAATCAACCATTCTCACAAGTTTACTCTTAAAAGTAGTGATTGGGGTCTCCAGCAGCTCAGCAAAACCATTATAAAACATAACATATGAAGTGCTGTCATTATTTAAATCTTAATATTATGATAATTCACGATTTGTTCTTTCATTCAAATAGTATGCAAAGCAGCTTTGTAAAAGTAGTCCTCATCGATGGAGATAAAACAACCTTCTCTGCAGCACCAGGATCAATATGTCTGCTTTCAATGTGTAGTTTGATCTAGCAAAGCAAGTAGAACCTTGATTTTTATTTAACAAAATAAAGTAATTCTGCTGCGATACTATGTTTTTCCTCAAACACAACAAGGTGCTAACTACAGGTGAACTTAAATAGTCAGTAACAATACCAGTTTCAGAGTAATGAGCTAGACAACCAAGAAGGTTTTTAAGTGATAATTAAGAAAAAGTTATTCTGCTATATGTGTGTCATTTACTGTAGTAGATTAGTTTATCTCTGTTGCCATAAAACAATTAAGTCATGGTAATATTTCAAAAGTTCATATTAGCTTTTTGATAATTGTCAGTGTATTGACTTACGTTGTCCTAAATTTTCACTGGCTTCACTGAACATAAAGGATAATGATAACATTTAAGATTTTGAAATTTACCTGGTAAATTTCATTTTTTCACTGCAGAACAAATTCATTTGGCATCTTCCAGTTGCAGAACAGAAGTTGTCCTAGTGAGGGAGATTTTGGGAGGCATCTTTGGAATTTTTTTCCCAGGTCCCTTTGATTTTCAGTGTCAGTGGTCTGCATCTTTGCTTTTATCACCTTTGGAAAAAACTGGAGTTTATTATATTACAAAAACAAGAAAAGAAATTGATTTTGGATATAATTTTCAAGTCTTTGTTCTAATGAACACTCTTATTATTACAGGACTCAGAATTTGACCCCTTGAAGTTCACCAGTGTGATTGAATGTGAGAAGCCAAACAATGACCTAAGTAGGTTTCGAGGTTACATGTGAGTATTTCATATAGTATCCTTCGGTATACACTCATTTTCTCTAATATGGAATAAAATAAATGCTTGTTAGCTTTGGGCTGTCTTCTGTAAGTTGAATCATCATCAGATCTAAATAGGGCTGCATATCTGAAGCTCTTTCAGAGGATCCTCACTTCAAGGTGAGATGGGAGCTTCATGTTTCCATTCCTTAGGGTGGATTTATTTGCTGCCTTCAATCAGCTTATGCTACAAAAATGAATGTATGAAGCGCTGCAGTTATGGGCACTCTTCTCCTTTTCCTCCATGGATAAAAAAACCCATCTGGAAATGGGAAGAAATAGAAAACAAGTCCAAGAGAGGCAACAAACAAACACAATCTGTTGTACACTTTCATGAAGACAGGTCTGTTGGATGTTTCTTTTAATATATGTGTCATTGAGGAAAGTCAGAAGGCAAAACTGCTATTTCTCCAGCTATGCCACTGTTTCTTTCTTCTCATTCAGATAAAATGAAGTTACTGGCTCACACGATGGGTATGCTTGCGCGTTACCACATCACCTATGCCCATTTGACTTAATTCTAAACAAACAGAACTACATTAACAAGGTGCTCATCTCTGGCCAGTCAGTCCTGCTCAGAAACAAATGTTTTAGGACGTACAAAGCACTTTGCCTCTTATGCAGCCTGGTCTGTAGTATAAAGATATGTTGGTTGTGGTGGCTTAGGAGATGCACTCTTGCATGACTTATTTTTCTACAGTTTGTTAACGATGTGGAGAATGAGAGCCCAGGACACATAATTTTTACCCGAATTTTAATGACGAGAGTTAAATTGACACTAATTCTGTTTCAAATACAATGATTTACCACCCCTGTTGGTTAGCAGTGATAAGCAGTATTAAATTGTGTAAATGTCACGAGGTAAATTGCTGGAGCTCGGGGAGTTTTTTATAGTGATGCCATTTACCACCACAGTTACTACTCTCAGATGTCACAGATTGTGGAGGACCTACTGTCAACTGGTGTAAATCAGGACAGTTTCTTTGAAACTACATCAAGTTGTAGTGTGGGAAAATGTATTTCTTTATTTAGCAGCACAAAACCCTACAGTTCATGTGAAAAAAAATAGTTTAGTATTAGACATTACTGCATGAGGGTGTGTAATAGAGAGCCTGCTCTACTGCAGACATGCCATTTCCAGATATGGAAATGGAAAGTTTGGCAGCTTTCTTAGCACACTTTATGTGTGAATCTTAGTCCTCAAAATATTGAGTAGAATAGTGTAGAAAATATGCATAAATTTTTCTTCCATTATATATTTACTTATTTACTCCACGTGGAAAAGGCCAGTGGTATGTAAGTTACAGAATCATTTTAATTACTTAGCAGAAAACAAGGTAATATCTTTTTGATGACTATTGTTTAGTATTGATTATATTTAATCTTCTTTATATGTCCTAGTTTCACAAATTATGTGAATATGTTTTGACACAAATTTTGAATCTGGAAGAAAACATCAGGTGTTTTCCAGCTCTTATCAGCTATATTCCAAGAGATTTACAGCTAAAGGACCATGGGCCATTAAAATTAGAGAGTGGGAACCAACCCTTCCAACAAATAAATTCTCATTTCCCTAATGTATCACTGAAGGGGGCCTTTTCCCCTCGCTTTTTAGAGATCCTTCATTAGTATAATGGAATCAGGAGTCTATTTCAAATCATACATTAACAAGATAAATATCAATTAACACATCTGCATTGAAACATGTCATTGTCATATCAAACTCAGATCTTAGTTCTTGTTCAAAACTTTACCAGTAGTTGCTGCTTGAAATAATGGATCAGATAGCTACCAGACAATAATAGCTTGACTGAAAAGAAATTATACTGAAATATTTAAATAGGAATCCCATGAAATAACATACTTTTGACAGATCCATATGTAAAAGCCATGCTGGAACATTACTACTAAAGTTTCCTAGACATTTTGACCACTTAGTAGGTTTCCAGTTTTGATTCAGATTTTTTTTCCTGTATGAAATGTGGTCTTTGGTTTTAATGTCTGTGCTGACAGATCTTTCAAGAAATAGAAATATTTGTGTGTGTATGCTGTAAAGATGTAAAAAATTCTGTTCCCCACAAAGAAAATCCCTATAGGTAGCCAGTGTAGCACAGGCAGGCCAGGATAAAAGGAGACATGATATTAAAAAAAAAAAAAAAGATACTGCAGAATGCATTCAGAAGGACCTAGTCCTGTCCTATATCTGAAAAGGTGTAGCATGCATATGACTGCACCTGAATTCTTCAGCTGAGTTGCTACAGTCGCATTTAACACACTTGGGGTGTGCAGATGCACAGGCAGACTACAAGTTCTATTCAGGTGCGTCCTTTAATTCTCTTTTGCAGTTTCTGCATCCCCAAATAACCCAAGTACATTCCCTCACTTTTATCTCCCCTATAAACATATTCTGTGTAAGAAGAACAGAACAAAACCTAACATGCCCCCTGCCCGTATGTGTCTGGCCAGATTATGTACAGTATGCATGGCAAGCATTCAAAAATACATTTCCACGTTCCAAAAATAGCAATATTTGCTTTAAAATCTTGTTTGTACCTTTTTGTGTATATATGGGCAAGGGAAAAAGAGAAGTAAGTAATTGGGATTCTGACTTTTCAGCTTTTTGATAATAATAATTTTATTCTTGGACAAGAACATAAAATTTTATCTGCTCATACCAAAATAATTATAGCTTGGAATTGTAAGAAGAAGGAGATGAATACGTGTGTGTATTTCCATTTCAAAGGTTGTCATAAGGTAAAAAACCCAAATTAATATAAAATCATGTTGCATTTTTTTTAAGAAAAAACAATTATAAATCTATAGTGATGTCTCTGTAATGTGCTATAGTAACAGCTCCACTCCTGGAATGAAAAAACAAAGCAACCTAGACTAATTTTCATCAATTGAGAGTCAGGAAGTTTCAGACTGATAATGTTCACTGAGGCCATGTTTAAGATTGTTGAATATTTTCTTTGGGAGTGTCAAGCCTTGGAAAGTAATGCCAGCTCTACCATTTCCTTTGTAAGACACTTGATAAACCAAAAAGTGAAAGAAAATACTCTCTTTGGAATACAGTTATCCTTGCTTACCTTGTTATTTAATGCTGGTAAACACATAACAAGTTAAAACATAATAGAAAGCTGAAGTGAACTACCATCAGGGTAGTTTTTGCATTGTTGTATTAAACCAGAGGCTTACTTCTATATAAACTCTTTCAGAGAGCTGTAGCATAGTAGTAGTTAACTGCAAGTGATCTGCCCACTTCTCCTAATTGGTGGTGCATTTGTATTTTAGATGTGAAGATACCACATTTTTGCACTCTCATCAATGTGAGAAATTGCAAAGAAAAAGAACGAAGTGCACCTGCACTTGCCAGTTCATTTCCTCATGGTTTAGCCTTTGCATTCCAGGCATCTGAGTGGCTTCAGCCAGACACTGTTTTAAAGAATTTTAAAGAATTTAAAGAAAATTTTCCTTCTTAGCCTGTAACTTACACTATCCAGAATCCAAAAAGGGGAAAAACAGACTGTTCAGCCTTTGTAACAAGCTAGAAATGGGAACTAGGCTGTCTCTCAACCCAGACTCAAAGTTTACAATTGGCAGGTTTGTTATCAAAGTGAGCAGTTTTATCTAACTCTAGTTTTCATTATTTTTTAATCCAGACCTTTATGTTTGTAATTTTTTCTTCGTTTTATCATCAGTGCCCAACTGTTTTACATGTATGTTGTGTTACTGAGTCACTGGGAGTGACTGTACACAAGAGGCAAATGATGATTTTCCTCCAGCCTCTGCTGGCTTCTTTCTTCCAGATTTTGATTTCATCCATGTTTTCTAAAGGTCTGGTGAACAACAGTTGAGTTCTCTGACTTCATTTGGATATGGAAAAGTAAAAAGCAGTACCAAATTCATATAAGGATGAGATGTGGTAAGAAGGCTCAGCCTGTGGGTGAGGGCAGTAGATTGGGGTTTTAACACCTACAGGTTAACTTCAGATGTTGCACAATCATTTTGGAGTTGTTTCGTAAGCTAAGATATTAAGAACAAATATATTATTGTATAGAACAAATATGCAAGCAATTGTATATGAAGTTTGCCATGTGCAATATACCTGGCACAGTCCACAGTTACGGTGCAGTGTAAAAAATTGATGAAAGTTATAAAACTATAAGCCAGAGCAAGTATCACTTAAGTAGGTTTGTCTCTAAAAAGTCCCATTTATTAACAAGAATCATAACTATCATTTGGAGATTTTACTGGAAATTCAAACATTCTCATGATTTATAAAAAAGCCTAATGTAGAATTTAGCCTTAAAAATCAGAGGAATGAAAGCATCCTGATAGCAATTTCAACAGTATGGAATCATTAAGAAATTATTTCCCATCGTTTAAGCACAGAAAAATTGACACCTACTAACATTCTGCCAGAGGGATATTGGGCAGGCCCCTATCTGATGCTGCTTTGGCAAAAGGTGAGACAGTGGGTTAAGGTTTGCTGGAAAGAACAGAAGTAAAAGTTCCATTCTTCAATCTGAGACTGGCAGGGAGGATGGGCTGAGCAGGGGAAGTTCTCTCCTGACTAAAAAACCACCTTTGACTTTCCTGTCAGAATTGCAAATTTGGTGTTATCTACTTCTTTCTTTCTCCCTTTCCGGTCTCTAGTCAGATGTTATCACTGCTGCTGCTACCTCAGCAGTCAAACCCAATGCTTTTTCTCCATCCCTGCAGGGAAAAGATAAGCATACTTGTTGAAACACCAATACTTTTAATATATATATATATATTTTGAGCAGAGGGTGGGTATAATATATTGTGCTGAACTAAAAAATGTATATATGTGTGTGTATATACACAGTTACATTCTGCTCACTAAAAGCATTGACTCTTAAGGTTTCGTAGCATAAGCAGCATTGCAGAATAATCTGTAAGTAGTCCTGCTAGACTGGGATAAGTACAAAGAACTCTCAAATGTGAACCTTTTCTTCTCACAAATCTCAGGATTTTTGGTATAGTTCCTAGGCCTGAGATCCTAGAAGTATGTACTTAAATTACAATTTTGGTCCTCATTTAGAAAAAGAGAAGAAGAATCTAACAGGGAAAAGCATGAATATATAACCCAGATGTGAAGGCTTAGAAAATAGGTAGCAAATAAAAAGAACTCTACATAAAAAGGACATTTTAAGCCAGTTTTCAGGTTTCAGGGGACAGAGGATTTTAAGTACTCAAATCAAAGTAGACATAAAATTCGGTGTTGCAGCAGCACAGTGTTAATTTTAGTGCAGCCTGTTGAAAGTGTGATGGTTTTGGTGGTCTGTGAAGACCTCACTGTGAAAGTGAGGACAACATTTAAATAATCCAGGCTTGCTTTAGTCTTCTCTGAGGCATTGGGGTACTTCAGTTGATAAAACGAAATTTTATTAATTTGAAAGTGGTTTTAAATTATTATTTATTTTGTCTTTTTTACATAATAAAAAATCCAATGCCATTTTAAATTACTGTTATTGTTTAGCATTTCCCTGTTAATTCTCATAAGGCTATTTTCTGTATTTCTCTGTCTGATGAAATTTCAGTCAGTCCATGCACAGCAGATAATAGTTTGTAGTAGAAACTTAACTTCATTCCATTTTTCTCCTGTGTTTTGGTATTAGTCAACAAGAATCCTCAGGGTGCAGGTCATTCTTAGATGGTGACAGTTTTGAAAAGAATTTCTCTGGTTCTCACTGATGAATATATGGAATATTTTTCCTTTTCTTTTCACTGAACTGATGTGTCCTATCCCCTGGCACATCTTCCTTAGTATCACTGCTTCTGAAGCACAGTAATTTCCCGATTTCACCATATCTCTTTCTAGGATTTCTTTAGTAAGCACTAAGTATGTGAATGTGGGTTAATTAGATCCACTACACAGCTACTTTTAGGTGGACTGGATTAACTGTGATTGTTCAGTCAGTTTACACATGCACAGGAAGTCCAGTGCATTTTCCAAGCATTAGCTAGGCTGCACACATGCTGTCGATTTGGCCCACATGTCTCTAGTGAGCATTTGTCCAGGACATTTGTATATCCAACAGCAATTGGTGCTGCTCCAGCTGGGCTGCTGCATGTCGGGGATCCTTGGGTAAGTAATCTCAGTTTTCAAAGTCCAGCAGAAAACCTTCCCAGGAGGAAGATCTAATGAAATATTTTGCCATCAAGTTGAAAAAACTTCTTAAACTTTGAAGATGTTTCCTGGGCTTGTTATATTACAAGTATGATTTAACAAGCCTAATGTTTTCACCTGCTGTGTTTTGTTCTGTTTTTGAATTTTCTGCAGTATTCATAAAAGTGGAAAAAAGGATGGACTGTTCAAAGAGAACCTCTTGTTACGTGGATGTACCATTAGAAACACAGAAGAAGTTGCAGGAATAGTAATCTACGCCGGTAAGAGCTGTTTTTCTGTCTTACAGGGCATGCCACCTTTTTATAGTTTTCTTGAAGTAATAGCAGAGTTCCGTAAGACACATTTGGTGCGATTCTTTCTGCAGGGCATGAGACCAAAGCTTTGTTAAATAATAATGGACCCCGTTACAAGCGCAGTAAGCTTGAAAGACAGATGAATGCCGATGTTCTTTGGTGTGTCCTCATACTTCTAATCATGTGTGTGTTTTCTGCCATTGGTAAGTGCACTTTACTAACAGAAACTGAAGTATTACACTCTCTTGGTATCCATGCACTTAGCTTTATCAAAAACATATGTGTCTGCCAAAACATAAACTCCATTAAGCTGTCTCCATACTTATTTTTGTCAAAAATCAAAATATCTTGATACACAAGCTGATCTAAATACCTTCCTAATCTCAATCAAATATATGCTATTGGTACCAGCGATCTGAAGGTTTAGATTATACTACCTTTGATAGCATCCAAAAATGTCAGGCCCCAAAAATTCCCCAGTTTATATGTAGTTCCCCAAAATTATAGGTAGAGTGTAACATGTCGTTAATCAGTCAGTAGAGTAATTTATGAGCAGAGAATAAATAATCAGCACAGTGGTATTCCCCAGTCCTGCTTAATAAATTGAGGGCACAGTGCACAACATGGACTCACTGTCCCTAAGGCTGCGGCTTTTACGTGGAAGAAATAGGCAAAAGTCTGCATAAATCCAAGCAGAATACTCTCTAGACTTCTGGGGGTGTTTAAGGAAATGCTTCCGTTCAGGTTATGTCTCTTCAGGCCTTTTTTCTGTTCATTTGTGAGAAAGACTTGAGTTTTACATTTGGAACCAAGAAAGACTTTTTATATGTGACATGTGAATTCCGTATCCTTAATATTTGTGTGTTCTGTAATGTTTGCATGTGACTCATATGGAATAAACACCAGAATGTTTCTTAACAACTGTGGTGTAGTTTAATAACAGTCTTACGCCACTTTAATACATCTCTGTGTGCCTTTTTCCAGGTATTCTTAAATGCTTAAAGGTGAATCTTCCCAGCTGTGAATCAGCCAGCTTATTTGTTTCCACTGAGTTCATGAGCCGCTTGTGTAGCGTTTCGGTGTCGGGCAGCCCGGTCCCCAGGGCTGAAGTGTCGCGGTGGGGCTTCATAGCGGGGAGCTGCTGCTGCCCGCAGCCGTCCCCGGAGCAGCAGCGGGGTGTGCCCTCTCAGTGCCTTCAGTCCGGCTGCGGCCTCCACAGGTGCCGGCGGCCAGGGGGGGCGGTGGCACTCGGCATCGGTGCCGGGCGCGCCTTCCCTTCTGTCCGTCTGCTACAAGGCTGGAAGCTGCCAGCAGAGGGCCAGAGCAAACTGCTCGAGGTGCTGACAGCCGCGAAGGGCTGCCGAGAAACTCGCTCGGGCCCTTCGAGTTGCCCGGTGCTCTGTAGAAGTCAGGCCATTTTTGCACCTTCTGTCAGTAAAGTATAACTGGAGATATGACACTTAATTCTTTTGTAAATCCGAGGGTATTTATAAAACAAACCTTTGTGTAGGTCATTCTCAGTGTGGAGCTTTCTGGTTTTGCTCTCAAGAATAAAAATATATACATAAATAGGGACATCGTGTGTGTGATCTCATACTGGTAGTATAGAGACAAAATAATGTGCTCGCTTACGTTTTTTTATTACTGGGTTTATGTATAAAGATGTAAAGGATCTTGTCAAAGGTGGTTTACAGAAGATTAGTTTTAAGGTAGACCTTTGTCCTTTTTTCTGATTCTCAACATATAGTGATAGTTTGAATGCTTTTTGTTGTGGAAGAATTCTTCCTTGTTTCTTGTGCCTTAAAAATATCAGGCATACCATTTTAGGTATTTTAGGATTTTAAATCTTAGTGCTGTACTTAATAAGGCAACATTCTGTCTCTTTAGCAAGAATGTAATTTTCCCAAAACAGTAACAATCTTATCTTTACTTAGTTATCAGCACCATTTTTTTTAAAAAAAAATACTTTGAGCAAGACCTCGAATTTCTTTCATTCTTCATTCCTTAGCTTCCCTGCTGTTGACACCATTGATACTGATATTTCATTAGTTCTGAGCATATGATGGATATGATTCACACAGTAAAATTAAAGCTAGTTTACTGATCGCTGACTGGTGATATATCTAGTATCTAGTATAGTCAGTGGAGTTTTTTCTTTTTAACACAGACCATACTATTGCAATCATTTATTCTCTGAAGAAGTGTAGTTTTCTTTGGTGATGACAGAAAACAGTATAAACTACTAATTTAGACTAGCCAGCTCACTTTGTTTAGATAAAGTTATGCTAAATGAGTTTTGCAAGGCTTAAGGACAGCCAAAGCCCTCTCTCAAACCCCAAATCCCAAGGTAGAAAAAAACATGGGTTTGGGGCATTTTTCAGAAGTCAAGAAGAATATTTGAAAACAAATACCAATTTCCCACAAAACTCTTAAGAACAAAGTCATTCCATAAGCATTTTTCCTTGGAGTTGATTTGCTTTTTTCTCTCTTCTGATTCTTTGCAGGTCATGGTCTATGGGTATGGCAGTATGGTGAGAAGAAGAAACCAATGTTTGATGTTCCAGGGCCAGATGGCAAATATTTGTCACCTCTTTTAGCATCAGTGTATTTATTTCTGACGGTGATCATAGTGTTCCAGGTAATCAAGTTGTACATGCTGTCACCTCTGTTCCTAATTGGCTGCAATAAAGTTATATATGTGCAATATGTGTAGAACTCGTTTTACCACTAAGGCATGTAAGAAGCTAATCAAGCACTAAAAACATCCCAGAGGGTTGTAATCAGTAGCACATGGTCTATTTGGAGGACTATCAATAGTGATGTCCCCCAAGGTTCAATCTGAGCCCAGTGTTGTTTAACTTATTCGCTAATGACTTGTATGAAGGGGCAGATGCCTCCTCAGCAAGTTCACTGACACCAAGCTGGGAGGAGTGGCCAATACCCCAGAGGGCTGTGCAGCCCTTCAGAAGAACTTTGGCAGATTGGAGAGATGCTCAGAGGAAGACTGCCTGAAATTCAACAGAGGCAAGTGCAAGGTCCTGCACGTGGGGAGGAACAACCCCACGAAACAGATAACAAGCTTTACTTTTCCTATCTACCCACTGTGGAACAGCGCCTGAAAGACTGGGGATGCCACTTTGGGTAGAGTGTTCTGCTATAAAAATAAATTTTAGACTTTTTAACAGCTTTTCAGATACATTCCTCTTAGCAAAACCATATGTCAGCCAGGTAACAAACTATGTTAAAAGTTTCTTGGTCCTGAGGAGAGATACCTTGAATGGTGAAGGTGGTTAGGTTCAGAGAAGTGAAAGAACCTCATGTCACTGAGATATATCGAAGTTTGCCTAGTGGGACACTGGAGGAGGTTGCTTTACTGGAGGCAGCAACTTGTTTATAAGAGGGAATGAAAAAAACTGTAAAAATATTTTTTACCCCGAGGGATTGGGTTATGATATTGGTTAAGAAAATTCACCACAGAATTCTTTAAACACCTACATTTCACTGTAGTTTTTGTTTAAATGACCACATTCACCACTTACAGACATGCTAAAATTTCTCCTTCGTATCTAATTCATAAAACTAAACAATGTATGCAGTCAGGAATTTCTATCCTGAAAAAAAAAAAAAAAGTGCAGAGAAAAACTCAGGTGCAAATTAGATATTTTATGTAGTTTTGACAATTGTCAAGAAAGAGTTGAAAGTCTTTTCATGTCTCCATCTTCAGCACTTATAAAATGTGATCTTCATTCAAATAATTTGCAGTACAAAAGCCAAGGCCAAAGATATTGTTCCTGTGGAGAGATTAACATTTCTCATTTTGTTTCTTGTATTTTTGCAAAGTGAATTTGTAAACAGTGTATTATTTATGCAGAACAAATTTATTCAGTCCTTTCATATCTACAGTATTCTGACTGTATGGTCTGTTTTGGGTTGGGATTTTTTTTTTCTTTTCCTTCCCCAACTAGTTTAAATCTCAGCTTATTAGCCTAAGAAATATTTGCTTCTGTCCATGTTTTGATAATCAGCTTTCTAGACATAATAATGCATTCCAGCTCTGTGATTCACCATAGGTTTCCTCATCTAACACAGTAAATAAACTCTTTAAACACGATAGTGACTTTACAATAGATGTTTAAAGTACATAGCCTCTTTAGGTTCCAGTCTAGTACCAAGTTAACTAGCTTTAATAATTCATTGTGTTCCTGCTTCTTTCTCCTAATTCTCTTTCCTTTTGTGTATTCTAGGTTCTGATTCCAATTTCTTTGTATGTATCTATTGAAATAGTTAAAATCTGCCAAGTGTACTTTATTCATCAAGATAAAGATTTATATGATGAGGAAACAGACTCTCAACTGCAGTGCCGTGCTTTAAATATCACAGAAGACTTGGGTCAGGTGCAGTTTATCTTTTCAGACAAGACTGGGACACTTACTGAAAACAAGATGGTTTTCCGAAGATGTACCGTTTCTGGAATAGAGTATTCCCATGATGATAATGGTGAGCTCATGGTCACGTTCTCTATCTAACAGTTGTACTTTGGGCAAACTGAAGTAGTCATAAAAGTTGCTGTAATCTTAAATCAAAAAGGAAAAAAAAGAAATTTAACATCTGTTTTCAGATCAGTGTAATTCGATGGCTGTGTTCAGCTAGCAATGACAATCTTAGCAGAGTGTTCTCTATTATCTACAGTATGTTGTCAAGATATTTGAGGCTTTTGGCTTTAGCTCCTGATGTAATAAAGCACTTGAGCGCACGGCTAATGTAAGGAAATTGAATGTTGCTGCTGATATCACACTTGTTTGGTGGGTTTGAAGTATATAGTGTAAAATAACTTCTAGGCATACAGCCAGATTAGTGTCTGATTGAATACATGCAATAAGATTATCCTTTTGTAATGAGAAATAAATGCAGACAAAGATGCCAGTTTTCATATTAACAAGAAACTATTAATAACCAGATAGAATTGCATATTTTATGTTACCCTTGTCAGGTTCTTTTCAGTGCTCCTGTGTGAAAAGTGTCAGTGTCAGGTATGTTTGCTCTATGAACACTGCAGTTGAGAGAATTTCCACAAGTATCAGCCTCTTAAAACACTAAAAAATTAGTTTTTCACTAGGCAGTGTGAGAGTTGTCATCCCTGTGTTATTTCTTCATCCTTTAAGATTATGAAGTAATTTCCTATTTTATGATGTTTGTAGTTTGTGTTATTTTTCTCGAACATAATATTGTTATCATTTTTGAACTAACAGATCTTAACTCTTCAAATCATATTCTCTATGGAAAATATGGATAGCTACAGTATCCCTGTTTGCAAAAAATAAGTTTCTTATTCTACACAACACATAAAGATCTTGATTAGGAAGTTTTCTCAAAGAGCACTACAGAATTTTAGCTTTTGAATAGGATACAAAATAAGATAAAGAATCAAAATAGACTGGGAACTCTAAAACATGCTTTAGAAAGATGACAAAATCTTAAATCAGAAAGATACTTTGAAGTAATGGATTGTTCTTTTCTTTCTCCTACTTTAAAGTAGTAATGAGACCTTTAATATAAGGCACTCTTTTTCAAGAAACTAGATCTTTGGGTAGTGTTATAAGTGTTACAGAAAGGACTTAGGGAGAACCTGTGACTTCCTACATCTTACAGCAAGTAAGAAAGAAAAAAAAAGAATTAGAACTTAGAGTATGTTGCTGGAATTCTAAATCTGCTTGTGACATTCTGATTATTCATTATTTTTTGCTTCTTTTCTGCCATTTATTGTTTGCTTGTTTATACTAATTTCAGAGTTTATTCTGTTCTCACAAGAATGATGTTATTGCCAATTAAAATAGTGCAGAAAAAGTATTTTTATGAGCTTGGTGTCATCAGATGATGTGTTGGCTGAACTCAGGCCCCTGAGTTTGAGTGTTGAATGTTCAGATCTTTTTTCTTCAGATGTAGTGAATTTAACAGAAATCTAACTTTGTGCACACTTTCCTCTGACGACTTCATATTACAATATAAAAGTTAATGAAAACAGAGTGAATGTCACTACAAACTAGAGTGTCAGATACATAAACTGTTTTTTTTCAATAATTCTTTTCACCTATGGCTTTATTTGAGCTTCATTGTAACTCCAGTCACTATAAAATTTCTGACAAATATAAATTTTAAATTGACACAGAATATTTACACAGCATTTTATTCTTTTGGTTTTGGGTTTTTTTTTTCTCTCTAGGGAAAATAGGTCTTTATAATTCTTTATATAAATTGTGATAATTTCTATTTATTTTATTCTCTATAATCAGTATAAATAACACAATGAATACTATTCTTCATTCAAGTATTATGTTAGCTCTATTCTGCAGTTTAATTTTATAACCATCTGTTATCTTTTCTGCTGCTGAAGCCTTCTTGTTTAGATATGATAAAATGTCTATCATAGCTCTTTCTGGTTTTAGGGTGTGTACAACAACATTTCATTGCTATGTGCTTACTTGCAAATGATTTTTCAGCCACGTTTCTGTGTCTTATACAAGAGTATCTGAATTTGCTGCATATATTATAACTGATGCCATTCTGCTCTGCATATCAGGTTTTGTTGAAGATTTCATGAAACAGAAAATTCTAAAATCTTTCACTTAAGGGTGATCTGAGTCTGCCATATATGCTAGAAAATCAAGTAAAATGCATTTCCCTTTTTTTATCTGTTACAAAGATGACGCTGTATCTTCACATATCGAAGTATATTTTATTGTGCATAATGGTTTATTACTTGGAATCAAACTTTGAGTAGCACTTTATATGAAGAAAGTAATTTAAAATTATTGTACGTGGGTCATGATGCAAGAGCTGTGGATGACAGGTCATTTTCCACTGTAAACATAGATGTTTAAGGATGGAAATAACCTGAGCTCTTTGACTTAAGTTTGTTATTCTGCTCTGGTGGAGTAGCAGTACCTTTCCAGTTGCTTGACCCTGCTCATAAGATTCTGTTTTCAGTTTTCGATAGATGTACAAAACTTCTAACTATTTGGTTCAAATTTATCGTGCCAGAGGTTTGTCTCAGGCATAAATTTTAGGAGAGAAATTTCACTTATAACAGCACCATTCAGCCATATCCAAGAACAAGGCTAAGATGTAAGAGGTTTTTTCCCATGACAAGATTTTTTGGCAAATTTTCCACTGCAGTCAGTTGGAGCCCCTGTATCTTGGGCTAAGCCATGCAGACACACAGAGCAAGAGAGTTATGTCTATGCTGGCAAACTGAGGTCTGAAATTTCCTAACTTTTGAAGTTTTATTTTCTTTGAAAGCTTTTTTTTTCCTGCATAATCTAGGACTGCTGCATATCTGTTAATTACTCAACCAACAGATTGTGAATAACCATCATAATTTTTCTCTGTGATGCTTTATAAGCTCTTCTTCCTAAAATTTATTCAGATTTATAACAAATTATCCCATTCTTTTCTGTTCTACAGGGATTTTTATTATACTGCATTTGACGTTGTCATATCTCAGTTCCTTGCACTCAGGGAAGGTATTAAGCAATGCACATGAGTTCCCTGATATGCAGTGCACAATTTTGGGGCTTGGGAGCTGCTTTAAAGCTACTTTAATGCTGTGTTGTGTTCAGTTTGGCATATTTGAGTCAGCAGGTCTTTTTCTTGAGTGGTGTGAGTATCCTTTTTTTCCTTGGAAATTCATACCACAAAACTGTATAAATTCCCCCTGTGAAAGGTGAGCTTTATGATTATGAGGGAGAGTTTTGTTTTGCATCAGACAGGGATGTGTTAATTATGATTTTCATCACAGAGGTTTGTGCAGTCGTTATGCAGGGTTGAAGCAATTATCATATGCTTTAACATAAAAACTGAAACCCTGAGCAAGACTTAATGCATTTTTAGGTATGGGAAACAAGTTTTCATGAATATTCTGGAGAAAACATTTTCCTCCAGAATTCTCTATAAGCTCTAAGTTTCCTATGATGTGGATGGCGCTTTGCCCAGGAGTATTGCATTGTTTTAGTCTAGACAAGAGGTGACAAAACCATGAATAATAGAGGGCAATAAATTGCACTGGTGTGGGACTGAATCAGCTGGAGGTAGTACAAAGTACTACTCATGGGTACTGCTATGCAAAAGCCTAGCACTGAAGAGGAATCCAGGAATGTAGGGGAAATTGTGAGCATACTTAATAATAGTTCCATGATGGAAGCACTATGAAATACTCATCACTGTTGAGGTCACTTACAGTATTTTTTGTGGTGGATTATGCACTGATTTGGATCAAACTATGGGAATTTACACTGCACATTTGGGTCCTGTGGAGACTGTATTGACAAGGATCAGATACTAGTTACCTAATTGCTGATATTTGCATGGAGGATAGTAATTTGATAAGTTTACAGTTACTGGACAAAATTAAACATTTGTGGGATGTAATTTATCAGATTTTTTTTAGACATCTGTGATGGTTCTCTAATATGTGCCTATTTTTTTGTCATGTAGAATTCTCTGTACACACAAAGAGAATTCCCACCTCACATCTCTATGACTATTATCTTCTCCAAAGGCCCTTTTTGACTGTCAGAGAGTTAATTCAGGAGCAGGATATGTCATGGACCACTCCATGTAGAAAAATTGTCCCAATCATAAATGTCCTGGGTATTTACAGAATACCCATTGGCACTATGCTCTGGTTAAATCCCAGAATTATTCTTCCAGTCAGTACTACCTTCTTGCCGAAAAGAATGTTAGCAAAAAACAACGAAAGAATTTATTGTTTCTCTGTATGTCAAATCACATGGCTGTAGCAGCGCTCTTCCATTCAGGTTAGGAGACAACTTCTAACAATTCTTAGAACTGGCCATGGCCCAAGTCTGCCTGCTAATCCCAGAGACTGTAGGTTCCCAAAAGCCAGCTGTGTTTCTGAAAGTCCTTACATGATTTAGCTATAACCAGATGGTCTTGGCCTGACATTTGTCGTAGTTGTTTTCCAAATGCTGCATTAATCACTCTCTTGCCTATGGGATGTGATCTCTGTTTTTCTCGTTTTAGCTACCCATTGTATGAAACTGTTGTCAAAACACTAATTGAATCTCCATGTATACAACCACACAAATCTGAAAAATCTGAATTTTTCATTCCTTGTATTCTTCCCCCTTCCTTCCAATAACTGAAGAAAACTGTAGACAACGTAAGAATGAGAGAAGTTTATGGAAGTGAAGGTAGATGATAAAAACCTCAGTGATTTTTCTCTTGTTTAACAAAGTTTCTTATTCACTAAATCTGAGAGAGAATGAGTTTCTTTCTGCTGTCCAGTTTTCCTTGAAGAAGGTTGGCTAGCAGCTAATTTTCACAGGAAAATACATTATGTTAAAAAAAAATCTTTCCTAGTTTGGGGGGCTGTTTTGCAGTGGAATTGTCTTACTCTTTTTGTGTGTAGTTATGAGAACATAGCCTGCATAGTCCAGCCATATTAGAGATTTTTTTTTTTTTTTTTTTTAAGGCATGAAAGTCAAAAAAAACTTTTCTGTAAATGCAGAGTTGCTTCCAAAGGGATTTCTCATCTGCCATCTTTAAAATCTGACAGGCTTCAGAAACCAGGATAGTCCATCCAGCCTTTCCTGGAAAGCTGAAAACCTTTATTGGAACTGGATGCTTCAGGCATTCTGTGTAGCTTTTTTGTAGTTTCTCTTTACCTTTCTTACTGCTTTTTGAAATTTTTTGATTGGTAACTAAGGAGAGAAACAGTATGAGCAGATGTAGAACTCGGTATATAGGGAGTGGCCCATTTAAAATCCTATAAAAGACAGAATGACTCATACCTAGAGACAAGTACTCCTTTTCTCTAAGCCTATACCTACACCGACAATTTCTCTGAAAAATCTCAAGAAAAAAATGAATTATCCCCATTTCTGAGTAGAGAGTTTTTAATAAAAGATTTAAGGTTATTAAGCATCTGGGGATGCCAGCAGGTTAGAGGAAGGGAAATCTTAGTGTTTTCTTATCTCAAGACTTGCTCTTATGGACAAGTTCTTGCAAAGTCAATCAGGATTATGCCAGCACACTTATACAAATTTATAGCATTCTAGCTGCTTGACTGAATCTTTATGTAGACACTGGAGTGCACTTTAAAGTGAAATAAACTTGCACTTAAAAAATAATTAGGAAATAAGGTGGTATGGTGGTGTAAATGCTGCACATCTAGATTTACTTTGTGACAGTTCAGTAGCAGCCTTATTGAACAGTTTGAGGCAAAAAATGGAGTTTTTCCATGGTGAAATAGTGCACACTGACAGCTTAAGTATTCTGGTTTAGGGGGTCTGCAGTGTTATGCTACTTGGAGGGAAATTCTTTACAGGTTCCTAATCCCACATTTTAAGTTAGTGGAGCATCTGGCTGTGTGGCAACAGTGTCTCCGTCAGCCTGGAAAATGGACTCCTTGTCATAGAACATATGTGGCATGGAAGGTAAAAGGGGAAAAAAATAACAAAATCAAAATGTAATTTAAAAAAAGGGGTTTTAAAATAAAAGATTTTATCTTCAAGAAGATAAAGAATTTATCTTCTCAATACTTGGCAGCTGCTACAGGAGTTTTATTTACAGCTTCCTGCTGTCTTCTGAAAGATAAAAGAGGGTTAATGGAATATGTATTAATTGTTGTTTCTTCTTTGTACCATAAATATAAAGCGAAGTACAGGATAGTGAAATTTGACTTTCATAAATTGCATTGCTGTGTTACCAAAATTGTTTATGTCTTTGCCCTTAATAAGAAACTGGATTGAAAAAAGGATCAAGGCCATCAATTTTCAGGGCTGAAACTGAAAAGTATCCCACAACAATGTCTTTCAGGTTATAATGTTCACAGGAAAAGGTTCTCAATTGGAGGGAGCTGAGTGGGTGGAGAGAACAGCATGTTCCCGGAGAAGCACGCACTGCACAACTGAAGCAATGTGAACCTTAGCCATAGCATAATGATTGAACTGGGTTTCATTATTTCTTTAAACTCCTTAATTCTTATTGCATAATGTGTAAGACTGCACTTGAGAAAACGTTGAAAGGTGCTCAGGCTTGTTTTTTTGTTGTTGTTGTCAAGTTTCCCTTGCTATAAACTGAAATAACAGCATTTATATCAAAAGAATTGCATTTGATTTGGTTAAATGAGATTCTAGTCTTGTTCCTACTTTCCCTTTCCCTCCTTTTTCTCAGTGCCAAGGACAATCAAATGGATGTCCTACAATAAAACCTAATAAAAAAGTAGGGAGCAAGAGATGGCTGTTATCACACAGACTAAAAAGAACCATGCTATCAGTGTAATGCTAATAAATAAACTGAGTGCTGTATTAGGAAACAGCTTTTGCTGTGTTGAATAAACAAAATATGTTTAGATGTAATGCAAAAAAGAAGAGAGAGCCATGAGGTGTCCAGAGATATGGTATGCAGGCATAACTCTGTATTGTACATGAAATGCATTCTCTGCTTAACCATAGAGTTTTTATGCAGGGCATAAAATTACATTCAGTTCAAGATCTTTGAGGTCATATATCTCAAGACATTTTCAGAGCAGAAGCCTAAAGTAGGTATGATTATTAAAGAAAATGTATCCTTTAAAAAAAAACAAACAAACTGTTTGGAAGGGAGTTGGACCAACTGAGTAGCACATTTTTCAAAGCTGAAGTAAGTAATTGTAGCCATCCTTTCCCTGTCAAGGGATGTTAGCTGTTATGAGAAGAAGCAGCACAGATTTCTGTCAACCTACCATTCAAATATCCAGCATCTATGGTGAGCATATTATCCCTATGGCAAATCCAAACTTTTCTTATGGTTTTCCTGGGACTGGCCATGTCCACATTCTGCTCCAGCTCTGCTTGAGGCTGGTTTTGTTGCTGAAGGCCCTAGTGAAAACGAGGCAGAAAAATGTTTTTCCTATGATGGATTTAAATCTTAAATGTTGGTAAAGTACAGAAAACCTTACCTCTGTGTCATCTTGAGCAATGATTTTTTCTGCCTGGGATTAGCAGGGTGTAACAAGGAGCCTGCAGAAGATAATGAAGGCAGAGGTTGTGCTGTCTGACTGGGCACTGCCCTCACACAGGCCTCATCCCAGTGTGTGCACTCCATCAGTACTTCCCCAGATGCGCATTCCATTACACCTCAGAGTGGACAGAAGGACAAAAGCCCTTCAGTGTGCTGCTCCATTCTGGTTCTTGAGGCATCATCTTAAGTCAACATACTGTGATATCCACATGGCTCCTTCCCTTCCTCCCTTTCTCCTTTCCATCCATCCACCCATCCATCCATCCATGCGTTTCCCTTGAAAGGAACCTGTTTTGCTGGGGGAGCAGTCTGGCACAGTCTCGCTCTCCTCTTGATCCAGAGCCTGGATCTCTGCTTAGTAGGTGCTGCAGTTCAGTTTGGGTCCTCAGTGTAGACTGCTTCTGATACAGACAAACCTATAATCAGCTGAATTAAATTCACACTATAGGGATCTGTATTTCCAATGGGAAAATACACAGAAGCTTACAGAGCAGAAGAAAGTGGGAATTAGCAGGCAAGCGTGATGGGAGAGGTTAGAACTGCACTGGCCCAAGGCACATGCATGAAATTGCAGGAAGCAGCCTTTGGAGGTGAAATGAACTTCATTTACTTGCAGCTCATTACCGTGTAACAGAAGGACCAGGGAAACCAGTGACCTCCCTAATTCTTTGAGCTGTCCTGTAGGTTCTGTAATATGAATCAGAGATCTAGGCAGGTACTGAAAGGATAAGGCAACAGTGCTGCGCTGTTCTCTTGGAAGCTGACTGGTACAAGGAGCAGCTGCCTACATGCCAGTGAATGTGCTGTTGCTCAACCTCTTTCCCACCACATAACATAGAGGAACAGGTATCCCCCCAAATAAAGCTAATGAAGGAAACTCCCCAATCATTCACCATTAGTCTACATCAGCCTCACACCTGGCTGCAGGGCTCTATTCAAGCTCTGGGGCAGAAGTGAACTGCAATGTGTCCTGCAGTCTTTGTGTCTCCAAATGTGCTATGGTCCTTTCTACATCCATGGTCTGAATTTTTTGCCAGGAGGAGCCAGAGTGCAGTGGAGGATACTGTGTAGTTGGGCACAGAGTTAGAGCAGTGACCAGTTGTGCAGTAGCAGCCAGGACTAAGAAACTCCTGTTTCCCACATTTCAGACAAAACCTGTACATGTTTCAAATGGAGTTGAAAAAACCTCTGATGCATGATACTGTAGTGATAGAGCTATCACCATGTACTGTGTGTGGTCTGGTTTCAACTCCTCCAGCTGCTTTCTGACAGCTAAAACATGTTTGGAAATTGCAGTGGATAGTGAGGGTGGTTTTTTCTTTGTAAAGCTAGCTGCATTAAGTGATCGTGTGCCAAACTCACCATGCAAGATTTTCTCAGGAAGTATTTTGAAATAATTTTGTTTGTTTGTTTGTTAAAGGCCTGAATAATTAACTTACATGCTAGTGATTTATCATTTGCTATTAGGAAAATCTAATTTGTTACACTGGAGAATTGAAGCAAACTGAGCCACAAGTATGTAACTTGTGCTGTAAAGTGTGGGTTATTTTGAAAGCATAATGAAAAGCTTTTCAATGAATACATAATGAGGAATAAAGATACCTGTTAGAGTAGCATTTGTCTGCCTAATGAATCACCCAGATTACTAAATGCCCATGGTCTTTAGGAATGAAAAAACATGTTGTACATCAGTTAGAGCTAAACAGCCTGTCATTAGAGGGGCACAATTCCACGGCTATTTCACACCCTCTGCTTTCTGTTTCCTTTTTGATTTCTATATATCCAGCTGCCAGGATTGTTTTCTAGCATTAATTGGCTTAGTTGGATTCTTCACTGAGGAAGCATTAGTCTAAAATATATCATTTAAAAAAACCTCTTTCATTCTGTGTAAACCAGGAATTGGTCACTGCAGCAGATGGTGGTAGGAATAAGTGTTGCAGCAAGCAAGGGTACGCTAGTTTTTATACTGCGTGCTGCATTGTCCTGTCTATCATGCAGAGAAGAAGGGACAGGCTCCACAGTGGTTTTAACATCAGGATAGCAGTCAAGAATCTGGGTTCAGGTCTCCGCTCTGCAGCAAATGGCCCTGACCTTTAACAAGGCTTTTATGCTCTCTCTACCTCATCTCTGGGTGTAAAACAAAGGCAGTAGTGCTCTGTAGGTGTGTTGTTCTGGGTACATTTCAGGTGTCAGTAACTGGTACACACTAGATGTGACATTTTTGTCACTTTATTTGAAAATACTTTATTTGAAATTTGTGTTGGAAATGACAGGAAAACTTTCTGGATTGTTAATTTCCTACTCAGATTTCAAGTGAAGACCAAATTTTTTGGTAGATTTCATCAGGCAGAGCTGGAGAATAGTCTTCAGGGATGCATTGAATTACTACAGAATCTAGCTGCCTTTCAGAGAGAATGTGATGATAAGGGAGGCAGTGCATTGTGTTACATTTCTAATTATGTTATCTGCATCCTCCATTAGATAATACCATTCAATTAATACTACACTATATCTCCTGGTAATGGGATCATTTATTATTACTGAGAAAGGACAGCATAATATTAAAACCAGATCACATGAGAAAAAGTCCCTCTTTCTAAGCCACTTTTCAACATATGCAACATTTGTCCCTCTTTATTTTTACTGATAGCCAAACGCTTAGCAATGTACCAAGAGCCTGATTCTGAAGAAGAAGAGGCAGCCCCAAAAGGAGGAACTCTGTCCCAGCGTGACAGTATCTGCAGCCATCAGAGCATCAAAGTGATACACAGGAGCCAGAGCACCAAAACCCACCGGCGCACGGGTAGCAGAGCCGAAGCAAAAAGAGCAAGCATACTCTCAAAGCACACTGCATTCAGTAGCCCAATGGTAAGTTATGAGAACTAAATGCACAGTGCCCTGTATCTTGTAATAGAACCATGTCCTGGAAAGAAAAGGGTAAAGAAATCGGTAGCACATGGTGTGTGTGACTTTATAGATTTCATCTTGGTGTTTTTACTTCTGTAGTCACAGCTGTTTGTACAAAAACAGTGAAGTGTTGGCATAGATCTTATCTAAATGCCTTGTCTTTGGGAACAAGCTGAAGGTAAAGAAATGTTTGTTTTAGTTATAGTTTGATTTTGGAGAGAAAATGTATGTCTTCCTTTTATCTACAGAAGCTGAGAATAGCATTGAGGTCTAGGATTCAAATTGTTCTGCATATGCCTCTTTTCTCTTCTGTCAGAGGATTTTAAAACTATCAAGTGCTGGGGTGGACACCACATATTCCAGTTCTTAGACACTGTTGATATACACCACAGCATAGTTTCCGGTGTGTTTCAGTGATTATCAGTCAACTGCATGTGTTGTATTTTAAAAAGTAAATATCTTTACATTTCAAACTGTTGGTGACTTTATGTCCTTACAGCATAATTTGGTTTATTTTATACTGTTGTAATTTTGTGTAAGTTTTGCATGAGCTGAATGGTAATACAAGGGGAGAGGAGCCAAGTCGTGTCTATTCAGGGGATTTGCACCGTTGCACTGTTGACACAAATTCACCCTTAAAGCAAAGTACAAATACAATGAAAGATGCTGTTTGCAGTGGTGGAACTTCTTGATTTCAGTCAAGAGTAAGCTCTTTTGATAAAATTCCAAGCTCCAGTTTTTATACAGTGGAGTTCTATGGTTGCTCATATTTATTGGCTGCTGAGCATCAAGAGATAAAATTCTGCTAAGAAAAGAGGCTTAGATCAGTTTATCTTTTAATCTTTTGTATCCTTGCCTCCCTCTGTGTTACAAAATACTGGCGTTTGCTCTGACAAGAGTTATATTAAATGGGTGGAAAATACTGATGAAATAGAGTTGAAAGGGCTCAATGTTTCAATATAAAACATCCTTATGAATTAACTTCAAGTGTGTGGATAATTGTTGTTTTCTAAGAAACTATTGAAGATGGCCTCGTTTTCTTGTGCTGATGTAAAACCAAACTTAAAATGTCATTGCTGTCTATTTTTTCCACACTTCTGGTCTCTGCAGTGTACCATACCTTAGTATTAGATAATAAATGTCTTGAATTAAACAGGAAAGAGGGAGGAAAATTAGTATGTAATTCTCCTCCTTTCCACTACCTCCAAAGTAGATAAATATTGCTGCTGTAAATATTTCACATCATTTCTACCAGAAGGCTCATTATTAACTGTTTATTGTCTAGAATGGGTGTGTTACAGTTCTCTCCACCTCTACTCTGTGGTGCAAAGCCACCCCAAAACTCCTGATATTGACACTGTTTTCAATGTTTTAATTGCTTGTTGCTGCTTTAGAAATGTGTAGAAACACAGATATGAATCACTGGTATTTGTTACTAGGAGAAGGACATCACACCTGACCCCAGGTTGTTAGAAAAGGTGAATGAATGTGCAAAGCATCTGGAGGTCATGAGGAGCCACGAACAACCATTAACCCATCTGAGTCCAGAACTATGTGACGTTTTCGACTTCTTCATAGCTTTGACTATATGTAACACAGTCGTGGTTACTGCACCAAATCAGCCCCGACAGAAGGTAAGTTAAAGAAGAAGGAAAAGAGAGTTCAGGATTCTATTTCCTTGATACTAAATTAGCTTGCAAGCTAGGGAAATGAAAACCTCCTGTTCTAGTGAGAAACAACTAGAGTGAGTTGTGATGACTTGTAGAACCATGTGACTGAATGAGTTTAATAGTGCATTAGCTGAATGGAGTATGTCAGCTATTTCACTTGCCTTCATGGCAAGATATTCTTTCATCAACAATTTCAAGATACTTCTGAAACTCTCCTGATTTCTTATACTGTAACTTACTCATTTAATAAGCATAAATATGTAAGCATGTGTGAAAATTAATTTGTAAATGTGCAAAACTTACCAGAAAGGGATATAAGCAGTCAATGAATAAATATTTCATATGTATGAATTAAATTTTAAAAAAAAAGCTGAGACATTTTTTAAAAGTCTAAAAAGAGAAATACGCTTGAAAAACATCACTTAAAACTTTCCAATTATGTAAAAGATGCATCTTAAGCTCATTATGAGAAAAAATGATCGTTAGTGCTTAAATTGGCCTTTAACTAGTGTCACTGATGAATGAGAATTTCAAGAACGCGATCCCAAGATGATCTGTAAGACGAAACTATAATGGAATGTAATATTAAAGCTCGCCAGCAGCTGGAATTTCCATTCTGGAGAAAATTCTGCACTTTGCTTCTGTTCCAGATTGGAATAAAAAGTGAACTCGTCTGCAAAATGATGTGGTTTTGTGCCAAGGAAACATTTGGAGAATGCTCAGTTCTGCTGTTTCAGGAATGCTACAGTGTTACACAATAATATATATTACTATGAATATGCTATTACTAGTAATGCTACTGTATCTTTAGAAGGGATTTGTGTGAACTGAGGTGGATGATAAGTCTGAAGCAAAATGCTTCAATGCTGAAAGAGACAAGGGAAATTACTTACTGCAACATTTGTCTTTTGAGAATATTTTAAACATTGGCATGTCCTCATTAAACTATTTTTACAAGACACCGCCCTTCTCAATAGAAAAATACTGCATTAACTTTTTTTTTTTCCTACCTTCACTGAATATGTACAAAGGATGACGAGGTTTCACACTAATGGTAGCTTTAATTATGCATTGCTGATGGTGGTGGCGCAACATTAATAGACTGTCCATTAGTCATATCTGAGGAGGTGAAAAAAGTAAAAACTGTTTTAATGCAAACATTTGTGCTTTCATACACAGTTATAATTCTGAAGTTCTAGTCAGTTTTTTGTTGATGAGTTTTGTTGTCCATTTACTTTCCTTTCTCAAAATACAAACACCATTACTTTTTGCCCTTGAAGAAATATACTCTTTAGTTGGAGATGCTTAGATTGACTAACAGTGTCAGAATTCTTGTACAGCTTTTCTTTGGCGTTTGTTCATTGCTGGGTTTTGTTCTTCTCAAGGTTAGAGACCGATTTGAACTAAAATCTCCAGTAAAAACCATTGAAGATTTCATACGAAGATTCACTCCAAGTCGCTTGACCTCTGGATCTAACAGCAGCAGTTCCTCTAGTCTAGCTACAAGCAAATCAATGCACAGATTTGGTTTTAGCACGCTTTCATCTACATCTACGGATAGCACTTTATTAAAACTGGAAGAGAAGCTGGCATACTCTGCACAGATGAATAACAATGGCTACAGCTCCCAGCAAGGCAGGACAGCTGTGGGGGGTGCACCTGAGGAAGGAGAACTCCGTTATGAAGCAGAGAGTCCAGATGAAGCTGCTCTCGTCTATGCAGCAAGGGCATATAACTGTTCTCTGGTTGGAAGGTTATCTGACCAGGTATCAGTGGAGCTACCTCACCTGGGAACCTTAAGCTTTGAAGTATTACATACATTGGGCTTTGATTCCATCAGGAAGAGGATGTCAGTAGTAGTCAGGCATCCTCTCACAGATGAAATAAATGTTTACACTAAAGGAGCAGATTCAGTTGTTATGGATCTTCTTCTCCCCTGCTCTTCAGGTACACCTCTTACTTAACCTTTGGTGGGGGTTGCAAGACACTTGCTGAAGATCTAATCATATCTTACTGCCTTGTCTAGCAAGTGGACTTGCCTGCTTTTCATTTTGTAGAATGGCATCCATTAACTTCTTTTATAATACCTCGTAATTATTGCAGATTTTCTGTAACAAATTACTGGTTCCTTACCTCACGCAAATGAGTGACGATAATTTCTGTAGAAGATCTTCTACTAGCAAGCTTTATTTTAAAAGAATTTCTTGCAACTTGGCCAAAGCAATTTACCTTTCTTTAGAAATACCTGCCTGGCATTGCTTGCACAGTTGAGTATTTTATATGAAACTGAAGTACTTCTTATTGCTGCTTCCTTCTGTTTCATTTGTAAGTCCTTATATACTTTTGCTGAAATATGTTGCATTAATCAGCACATTTTTTCATGGCGATGTGAATAAATCAGCCATCAAAACAGAAGGGTGGTGGCAAAAGATGGAGACATGCTGTTCCGATAAGAAATCCTAGCTTCAAATACATAGTTGACTAGCAAGCAATAGGCATGTGGCTGTGAACATGGAATTTCCATAAAGCATGGAGAATTCTCCAGCACCCAAATGTCCTAGGAAGCAGAGACAACATTAAATAGTTAATTGTAATCAGTTGATTTCAAGAAGAATCCTGTAAGTTTTCAGAAGTTAGAGGAGGTTCATGTGTTTCAGTTTGCAGTAATCAGTTTGCATCTAATTTACTGTATTTTCAACACTAAATTTCATCCGCTGTTTAAAGATTACCCCAATATGAATGGACAGAGCCCCAAAGTTCTAGAGGTACTTCCCATATTTCACTAATGCATTGACTTTGTGGTTACTTTGACATTAGTTGGAGTAAACAATTGTGAAAGGCTTATACTGTGTAACTTTAGTTTAACTAAACACAGAAAAATGTTGGCATTAGTTTTCTGGTTTTAGCCGTATAAATCAAAGCTGAGCTAAAAAAAATTAAGAACAACTTGTCCTTAACTAACAACAAAGCATTCATGAATAATTTTCTAGCAAAGATCTGATATCACAGAAGGCACGTAGAGCATCTATGGAAACTTCTTTCCTTCCAAACTAGTAATAGAGAATTTTTAACACTGAAAATTTCGAATACCTAGAAAATAATGATTGGAAATGAGTTCTCAGAATGAGAACTGGGCCTTTTGAAATGAAAAAAATATTTTATGCCACCTCTTAATTTTTTTTGCTACCTTTAACAGACTGTGTTAAAAGCTGCAATGTCCATTGACAGCAGACTCCACGGACCTAGGAATATTCAGGGAAATTTCAGGCAGGTCTAGGACTTACCTAGGTAAAAACAATAAGGCCTGTTGGAAAATTAAACAATTGTGACATTTTCAAAGGTCAGAGGAGAAGCAGAGTTCCTGAAGGTCACTGTGGGAATGAGCAGTGTCTGTAGCTGGGCAAATACAGATTCCATAATTACAGGCAAGCAAATTGAAAGTGGTTCTGAAATTGTGCGGGAAGTTATTTGTTTTGGTTTTGGTATTTTGTTTGCTTGGGGATTTTTTAGTCCAGATTGAGCTGTGAGTTCTGGTGTGCTTTGCTTTTGCAAGCAATGTAAAAATTCATCCACTAGAACACCGTAAGCAGTTCCCATTGTTTTTTCTAGTCCTCTTAAGGCCCTGCTGGCTTCAGTAATTCTGTATGTTTCAGCAGATTTGTCTGAAAAACATTTAACATTTCTCTTGAGTATCTTTCACTCCTGGAACTGAATTCGCTATCCCTGCCTGCAGTGTCCTAGTGTCCATGGATGTAGAGGGAGCCTCAAAATATTTATGTGATGGCTATTATCTATGTAGTGGGATCTGTCATTGGTGTTATCCAGTTCACTAGTGATGGTGGAACGTGGGTGTGAGAGGAGATGTAATGCTACAAGAATTCAGTCATTTATCATTTTAAGGAAATGACTAAAAAATGAATGAACACAACAGCTAATCCCACAGCTTGGTCTTTGCTCTCTTAGTGCTTCAGTGACATGTGAACTGTACACTACTCAAGCCCTTGTGCCCTTAGGCTGAAGAACCAAGGCATCATGTCTGTAATCTCCCAGCTCAAACACCACATGTCATGAAACAAAGATTCCTGTTCAGGAGGAAGAGTATTTTAGAATATGACAAGAGAAACAGCCTGAAATCAGCAGCAGAAGTATTATGTTTTAGCTTTTTTGTGTCTTATAGAAAAATATAAATTGTCATGAGCTTCAAAATTTAAAAAGTGAATTGACTCCATTTGCTCTGCCTGTATATCTAGTTAAGACTGTGGAACCTAGTATATTCTGATAGCAAACAGATATTTCCAAAAGCCTTGAAATTATTCCCAAGTGTGTATTGTTTTTACTTTATCTCAACAGTCACCATGTTCATAAATAAGACAGTTACTGTTTGAGTCAATACCCAGCTCGCACAGGAACTGTGAATATAAATCATGGAGAAAACAATGACTGTGCTGGCTTTCTGCAGCCCCAGATTATGGAAGGAAATGAAGAAGCAGAAGGCCACTAGCTCTCTATCATTCTTCTGGAGCAGACTTCCTTGATGTTTTTCACTGGCATGGTGCATGTGGTCACGCTGCTCAGAGCAGATACTGCATCCCAGCTAAAAACAATCTCTAGAGCTGGGTTTTGTCTGCAAGATATTTCTTCTCACCTTCTAACTTCTGAGCACAAGATAAATCTCAGGGTAGGACTGATGAGGCACATGAACAGCTATAAGAGGCTTTAGCTGTCATTAATATGCTGGAAACCTGCGCAGAAAATAGTATACACCTCTCTACTTGTAGAGTGTTGCTGTCTTTGTTCATTGAAGGAGGTATGGGCATTTGACATTATGATCACTGCATTAGCACCCATGGTATTCAGTCAGATCTGAAGTGCTGAACCTTAAAGGGATAGAAAGAACTTAACTTTAAAGGGATAGAAACAGCTTTTGAAGTGTTTAAGCACCTGTTGAAGTTTGCATCATTTGAAGTCAGTGAGTCACAGAAATAGCCACCCCCATAATATAATTTCACGTGGGACATACAAAAATACGGCATTTTTCTCTAGAATGTTACTGTATCACAATAAAATAGGAAGAATGCTTGCCTGCTTTATTGTTCTAAAGTTAAAAAAGACCTCACTCATACAAGGAGCCTCAAAGAAGGTTTGCTGCAGTACTTCTCCCAGAAAAAAAAAAATTCTCATGTTATACAGCAAAGTCACAAAAGGTTATGATGCACTAGTAGAAAAGTAGCAACATGAAACTGTGTTAGGCTGCTGGTTCCTTAAATGCCTATTTCCACATATAGTGTAAGAAAGGGCTTTCCAATTGCAAATAATACTTGTAGGGATGTTCTTCTGGAATAATAGATCTGAATTGTCCTTTTGAGACAATCAATGGTGATGGCATAGGTAGTATTAATATGTAGATGGACAGGCCCACGGGAATATTCCTACCAGTCCGTATTCACCACATGAACTTAATCAGATGGAACTGAAATGAACGTAAGCAGGATATACCACAATTTTCATAGAGTCCCTTAGGAACAACTGTGTACGTATGCTCCCAGCTTTGCAGACCTAGAGAGGATAGAAAATTCCTTAAAGGTGAGAAGATAGCTGTACAGTGAGTAAAGTGTTCTGATACGTGGTCGGGATAAATGGAACAAAACCCAGAATATTTGGATTCCAAACTCAAAGTTCCCTTATTTCTACAAAATCAATACATGTATGTGTTTGTGCTAGAGCATCTGAATGTCCAATTATGCACTCTGTTGCTGTATAAATGTGAACGTGCTGAAGGCTATGTAACTTTATAAACAGACATATATGTATGCAGTCAACATATAGCAAGATCAAATTCAGTGTGAGTGCACAGTGGGAAAATGGGCACTGAAAACTACAAACAGTAAGATATTTATGCCATCTAATTTATATACCTATATAAAGTGCTCAATATAATGGCATAGGGCCCATAGGCTCTCAGTATGAGAGGTGAGCACATTCAGTGCTGAACTGAGTATGTAGT
The DNA here is from genome assembly GCF_015227805.2 of Hirundo rustica. NCBI lineage: Eukaryota > Metazoa > Chordata > Aves > Passeriformes > Hirundinidae > Hirundo > Hirundo rustica. The sequence goes on from NC_053451.1 coordinate 86,843,291, forward strand.
AGGTCTCTTGAGGTGCCCAGACTTCTGGTGAGGAGTGGTCACCTGACTCAGTGTCTGGTTACTGTGCAAGTACCAGTAACTCAAATACTGCACTTGGGAACAGCTCCAGTTACAAAATTATATCCTGATATTATTCTACATCCCCTGAAGATATTCAGTCTTTAGTAAAAAAAGTGTATCACATCAGGGAGTAGGAAAACCTGCCGGAAGGTACCAGTCATTCAATGGTTCCAATCTAAAAATTTACCCCCTTGTACATTTACTTAAGTATAACATTGAAAATCATATTATTAAAAATTCCTACTACAGTACTTTTTTCATGAACTTGTCTCAATCCTAGATGATAAAAAAGATGCATTATCGCCTGTTTTTAATTTTTTGAGACATCATTTCATGTAATAAGGTGGAACAAAATGTGCTGCCATCATATTTGTTACTCTTGTGTTGATCACAGAGTGAGCACACTGCACCAGTCCCAGCTAAAGAGAGAAAAACAGATGCTCAGTCCTCATTCTGAGTAGTTTACACATGGCTTTAAGTGAAGGGTAAAGCTAAGTGGAAGTTTTGCCGATGCATCCAAGGTATAAGCTAGCTGTGAGGTCTGCAAGTGCAAATTCTCCTCTAAATGAAATCGCAGTCATACCTAGAAGTTCTTGCATTGATTCAGGCTGATAGGAAGTATCAGTTCAGCACTAACAGACAAAAGGACCTTCATGCACTTAGATATACAAAACAGAGCACTGTTTCCACTTCTTTCAAGATATTAGCCTTGGTGTAAGACTGAGTGCTATTTTTAAGTGTTGTTTTTCTGCACATGATGAGGTGTGGAGAAGTGGAAAAACATTTGCTAGTAGTGTATTTGAAATCATGCTTCTATTTCTGAAAGTATTGTTTGCTGTGAAGATTATCATGATTTCTTAAAATATTCAGGTGAAAGAAATAAGGAGTAAAACGAGGTCTTTCTCATGTTCACAGTGGCTTTTTTGAAGAAGGAAGACAGAAAAGAGAACAAAAAGACCTTTTTTTTTTTTTTTTTTTTAATGGAATGTTTTACTTGAGTTTCCCAGGAAATAATCAACACCTCTTTAAAAGTATCAGTTATAAAGTGCTGGTACAGTGAGTACTATATACAACTTTTTATTCTCTGAAGCAATTCAGCTGCTGTTATTTTTCAACGACTAATTTATGGTTTTATTCTTATCTAGATGACCCTCAGGGCAAACATCAAAAAAAAATCCGAAGCAAAACCCAGAATTACCTTAATCTTTATGCTGTAGATGGGCTGCGGACCCTCTGTATTGCAAAAAGAGTAAGTAAATGCAGGCTTTTAGTTTGCTTTTAAGGAGAGCCTTGACAAAGATTACTGAAGGTATTCATTATTTTATTGTTCTTGATTCATAACTTCTTTTTCATTTTATTCAGTAAAGTATGAATGCCTTTTCATCATATTGACTGTGCCCTCACATACTCTTTGTAATAGGTTCTCAGCAAGGAAGAGTATGGCTGTTGGTTAAAAACTCATTTAGAAGCAGAATCCTCTATTGAAAATCGTGAAGAACTGCTGTTTGAGTCAGCACTGCGGATAGAGAAGAATCTGCATCTGCTAGGTAATGAAATGAGAGCTGGACATGAAATTAAAATGTGATAAAAATTCTGAAAGCTTGGCTATGAAATCCGCTCTTTCCCTTGAATTGTTTCTGACAGTATAGAAATTGGCTTCCCTGGGACTTTAATGGCTGTCATGTGCAGCACAACAAAAGAATAGGATATAATTAATGTAAAAGACATACCCTGTTTTCCTTGCTCCTGCCAACATTTTATCACTAGTGAAATAAGTGGAGTAATACCAGGGATGAATTCGACAAAATATCATAAATGGAAACTGCTGCTCTAAACAAGAGGAGGACTTGGCTCAAGCTGTCTACAGAATTTCTTTCATTCAGTGCTGCTTCAACAAGTCAGAGATTTCCCTGATTCCAGGGCCACCAGAGACACGCCTAAGGCAAAGCCCACAAACTGCATCTGTGAGAGGCATTAACTTTCATATATGTCAGGTTCAGCACACGCACTCAGGGCCCGTGTATTCTGTGGCAAGGGGCTGCAGTTAAATCAGTGTACGTAAAAAGTATTGCAAGACTTAAGTCATACTCTTTTGAGTTGAGATGTGGAAAGCACTGAGATTCTGGATTCTGTTTATGTGCACTTGTACTCCATGCATCCAACTGCTTTCTCTGGCAAAGAAACTGGGACAGCCATAACACTGTTGGAGAAAACAACCTTCACTAATTGCCAGCATCTGTCTGGGAGACAGATCCACCTCACCCAACTTTTAATGCATCTACCAGAGATCTCTCAGGCTCAACATTTAACCAACGGGGAGGCAAAAAAAGTGTAGTTGATTTGGTCTGACTTAGATATCTGCTATAGGATTAGATGAATCATGTTCTTAAAGTGTCTGGTTCTCTTGCCTGACTTAAAGTGGGGCCTGAATTGCATAATCCAGACCAGAGTAATCGAGATCCCACCATGGGTGTACCTGTTGGCTCTGGCTGCAGGCTGAGGTGAAAAAAAAAAAAAGAAAAAAAAAAAAAGGTAAATTGAGCTGCTAGACAAATAAGTGAGCTCTGGCCCATAGTAAACTATCAGTTCAGTCATTCTCCAAGAACCTCATACTGTGGTTTGTAACTTGCAATGATCAGTCATCATTAGGTTGTGGGAATAAAAATTCAGTCTGGAATATATTTTTCTTTATTTGTATAGCAGTAGCTTTCCCAAAAATGCCCTAAGAATGTGTTTTCATGTAAATGACTGGTGCTCAGATTTAAGGCGACTTCTATTGTTGTTTTCTTCCAAGGAGAAAACATAGAAGAAACAATTAGCTGAGAAAAGTTTATTTATTATTTGTTTTTCCTGTTGTTCCAGGTAACTTGCATGTCTATTACTTCCTCATTGCTAGTGGCAGGGCTTGCATTTCCTCACATTGAAGTCTCTCTGACACTCAGTGGAGCACTAATGTACCAGTGGTGACACTGAGCTTGGTCCTGAGTGGCATTTCACCACTTTTCATGTGTATGAAAATCTTGTCACATTCAATTGATTTACATAAGCGTAAAACGGATACCCAGTTTCTTATAACAGGTAGAAAGATGTTTTGAAAGCATGAAAATACACATTTTACTCTCATATCATGGTCAACAGATTTACAATTTATTCTCTGCTATATTTCATTTGGACACCAATGTCTTTCTGCAAGAGCAAAGAGCATCAACAAGGCACAAAAAGGTTTATGTTTGCAGTCTGATCTGCTGTTGCCAAGCTGCAGTCCACTTGTTATTCCCCTTCAAAAGTGGAATTTCTAGTGACCCACTCTCTTACTGAGAAAAAGCAGTTAATAACTTTAGGAACTGAAATGATCTCCAAGAACCAATAGCTTCTCTAGGAACATTCAGCAGAAATGACAGTAGATACAGAGCATAGAGACAATAAGCCTTGTGAACCTCTGGGACTAGGAGTGGCATCTGGTTGCTTTTGACATTTTGAATTCTGAATTTATTGTTGATGCAACTGTTTACCACAGCTACTTTCCTTTCTTCCTCCTCAATACCGCCAAAAAGCTGCCTAAATCTTGAAACCATTGGTAGTTGAGCTGTCTCCCAATAAAAGTGGCTTTTGGTTGTTTTGGGTTTTGGGGTTTTTTTTTATCTAAGCTTAAAATTTAAGGGCAATCCTCAGTGTTCATATAATATGGAATATTTTGCATTTTTTATGTGTGTAGGTGCAACTGGCATAGAAGACCGTTTGCAGGATGGTGTTCCAGAAACCATTGCAAGCTTGCGCAAGGCTGGGTTGCAGATTTGGGTTCTTACTGGAGACAAGCAAGAAACAGCTGTTAATATTGCATATGCCTGTAAGCTACTAGATCACGATGAAGAAATCATCACTTTGAATGCTGAATCACCAGTAAGTAGATTCAATATACAGCTTGACCAATAAACTAATTTTTCTTTACTTTCAACATGTGCAATTACAAGTTTGATGGCTTTTTTCCTTTTCCTCTTTTTTTTTTTTTTTTTTTTTTTTTTTTTTTTTTTTTTGCTGCTTCTCCTGCTTCATCTATAATTTTCAGGTAGGACACGATTTTGAATACTTTTCAGTGAATCATGCTTCTAAACCATAGCCTCATGTATCATAACCTTACTGAAAACATGTAACTCTTTGGCCATGAATGACAATATGCCATAGCAGTATAAATCCCTTTCTTCAGTATGCGTTCTCAGAACAACCCTGTTTGTTTCTCTTGAGTGGCACTAATGAGTCTGAAAAGCAACCTGGTTTTAAATACATGTTGAGAAAGAAAGCAATTGATAACCTGTTGAGAATTTGTGCTTTATTTTATGCCACTGAAATGTAGTATTTAGATAACTCGGTCATTCATGTTTTCTCAGGTGGCTTTTTCTCTGGAGATAGAAGCAATATTTAAATTTTGATGATAGCAGTAAGAAAGAGTCAGAAAACCACATCTACAGTAATGCCTTGCTTCCTAACAGACTTTTTCTAATCCTTCTGAATTACTGATCTTTCCTGTGCTCAACTTGTTGCAAGCAGTCACAGAGTTTACTGATATGGTCTAACATACAAGGAACCAAACTGATAGTACTGTAGTCCTTTTATGGGGTGATAAAATTGGACTTCAGACCAGCAGAGGAGAGGTAGACCATCAGTATTCAGCTCCAATTTCTTTCAAAATGAAGAAAAGATAACAGCATTTTCCATTCTTGGGTGTATCAACTGAACTGGTAAATTAATTTTCCATGGCTTTTCTTTGTAGTCATACTTTGCTCTAAGACCAATAGCATTTCTTTTAAATGTTCATATATTCTCAATAACATCTTCTAGTTGAGTATGGCTAGGAGAGAGATTTCAGCTTAAATAACCTTTAATTGGCCTTTAACAATGCATAACTCTTTGATCGGAGTTGTGGGCGTATACATGGTGTTCATCACCATAATGGTGTTCATCACCATACTTAACTTGGTACCAATTATATATCATTTCCCAGCACTGTTATTCTGAGAAGGAGCTAAAAGAAATTAATTTAGCATACAAAAGTACACGTTAAAGAAGAATTAGATTTTAAGCCTTTCTACTCTTTACTGTTGTCATACCTTCTGCAAGAATTGTGTTCAGAACAAGTAGAAGGTTATTAAAAATTAAAACTTTAACAGCACAGCAAATAATACATTTCCCATATTAGTTATGCCTAAACATACAGCAAACAGAAGCCTTTGAATGCATGTTCTTTTCTCTCAAGCATTTTTATTTTGAATTTTTTTTCAGGAGACGTGTGCTGTCTTGCTGGAACAGTGTCTGCAATGCGTAGAGTCTAAATTTTCAAACACAATAGACGGAGCTACTGGAAGCATGACTGTTGGGTTCAACCCTCTCTATCCACCCTCTTCCTCTGTGCTTTCCAGCTTGGGCCTAGTCATTGATGGAAGGACTCTAGCTTATGCCCTGGAACCTGCGCTAGAAGATAAATTTCTTGCACTAGCCAAGCAATGCCGTTCAGTACTGTGTTGTCGCTCTACTCCACTCCAAAAGAGCATGGTAGTGAAACTAGTCAGAAACAAACTCAAAGCAATGACCTTGGCAATAGGTAAACACCTCTGTTTATACTAGCCTGTCTTGTTGTATACTATGTCTTGAAAATTTTGATTTTTTTTGACATGCAGTAGGACCCTCCCAGCTGCTTCGCAACTGAAGCAGCTTTCCAGTTTTGTCTAAAAACATACTGGACAATTCTAATATATTTATTCTAATGTATTTACTCAAAACCAGGATAGAATTCTGGAGTAGTATTAGGGATTTCTTCCTACAGAAGTTAGGTAATCAGGACCCGGTTGTGCTAAGAGGTTTTGACATGTCTGAACACAGCTGTGAAGAACTGGGTTATCTTATGTTGTGCAAAACACTATTTTGCAATCACTGTATTACACCCAAAAAATTGTTCTCAGTGCTGCTTCATCCAATCATGCTTAAACTCAAGGCTCTGTGCTTATCATTACAAGTCAGCCATACAGCACAGGCTATGACTTGGCCTTGTCATTATAGAGAGTGGATTTACAACTGGTATGCCAACACTTACACTTCTTCCCACCTAAACACTCAGTTGGCAAAGGGGAGACTTTGGCAGTCCATCTCTCTGAAGTTTGACAGGCTTTTCCATGTTTCTATGATTTTTACACAAGCCAACCAGCTCTTCTTTCCCTACCTCAAGTTTAGGTTCATGTTTCATTAGAAGATATGATTTCAGCAAATACTGTCACAAATACACATGTATTGGTTAATTATAGCTGGAACACACATTGGTGTGACCTGCCCATGAGAAACTCTAAGTACATACAATAATTGCCAGACTTGTGTGGCATTGACATCACCACATATGTACTGATTATCACAGTCTTCATACTCAATATATTATATCTTGCTCAAATATGCCTCCCTCCCTTTATATCTTTGGCTAGCTGACTGTGGACATAATCATTTGCATATGTTGTAAAAAACATCGGGCTCGTTAACTTGAATTATCCAGAATGCTTAAAAACACTGGTAGAGACTGGCCAGCTTGTATTTTCATTCTTTCTGAGCATCTTGAGCCTACGAGTTGAGCTTAAGCTCCTGCTCTAGCTTAAACCCTAGCTGTATGCGTCCTCCCTTTTAGACAGCATGAGCTAACTTGGATTGTATCACACAGTCACAAAGACATGAGCTTTGTCCGGTAAGCAGATACCATTCTTACGTGTGCCAACAGCAGGGAAACTGGTGACATGTGGTGTTCACCTCAGCCACTGAAGTTTAAAACCAAGTGTCTTGCCATATGCTTGTAGAGTATCATTTTTCATTAGCACACTGGCTGTAAATTTAAGAGGTTAAGAACGAGATACATATCTCATTCTGGTATCCTGTCTATGGCACCTATCACTTGTGGTATCATGATTGGAAGCAGAGTAGGGGGTGGTGGCTCTGCAACCATTCCAGTTAAATGTACCAGTCTTGGGTGTATTAAAGATCTCAGACTGGTCAACTCTACTCTCCTGACTTTTTCTTTCATTCATCTACATTTTAACTTGTATAAGTATTTTTACAGTGTAGACATTTTCATTGGCTTTAGATCTTCTTGCACATTTAATTCTTCATCATACCTGATTGCAGGCAGACTCTTAATAAGGAAGCAGAAGCTTATTCTCAGCTCTTTTACTATTAGTGCCGTTCAGGCCTGACACCTGAATTTTAGGTATTATTAAAGAGATGGATTTGTTTTATTGTTACTTTCCTGTGATAAAAAGGTCTAAAAAGATCAGAGTGTCATGGAAACTTTTCAAGCTTTGAACCTTGTATTCTAAAGGTATATTCTTTTCTACCTCGCATCTCCCTTACTATACCCAACCAACCCTTACTAAATATCTCTCTTACTATACTCAACCAACATTCAATAACAACTGTTTTTCCTTGTTTTGTTGCTGCCAACTGTTGTTGATCTGCTAGTGACAACAAAACTGCATTTTGTCTTCTTTAGGTGATGGTGCTAATGATGTCAGCATGATCCAGGTGGCAGATGTCGGTGTGGGGATCTCTGGTCAAGAAGGCATGCAGGTAATGCTGCTCATCCGGTGGAAAGCACTCACATGAGGGTGTGAAACAGCCACTTTCTACAGGTCACATTGTTCAGACTACCTCTGGGCAGTCAGCACAAATAAAGGAAAAGCAGCAAGTTGTGGTGAGGAGTGCCAGTGCCAGTTGTGTCTTAACAAGGGTTCTTTTGGCTTGAGTTTGAGCTCACGCTTGTTCTGAGATCTGTGATGAGTGTACACATACACTGCCTTACCAGAAAACTGAACTTGCCAGATCCTTCGAAGCAATGTGATTAAAGAAATGATGAGCTAAATAATTGTTTAAAGGGAAAAGAAGCTGAGCTATACATTATTTAGGAAATAAAGGTTCATCTTCTCCCGACTTTTATTCTCCTCTCTCCTGTAGTGCTTGAGTATATTTCTTCTATGGAGTGGCTACACTGACCAATACAACTGATGTAGCTTATTTGTGTGGTGTGGTGGTGACCCTTGGCCCAGACACCCACACATCTCACTCACTCAACTTAATCAGATAGCAAAACAGTAAAGTAGAAATTGTGGCCCTTTGCAGAACCACTGCTCCTTACACCTTATAGCAAGTCTTGGTTTGGCCACATTTCCAGTCACAGGGAATAGCAGGATGAGTGTGCTTGCCTTTTAGTCTTCTGGATGTGTTCCACCTATGATTACTGCATTTACCACTGTGTAAGAGGTTTTTCTCTCATCCCCAGAAGAGAGGATTTATGTGTATAGGATGTATAGATAATACATACTATTATCTCAGACTCCTCTACTGCTAGTGCAGATCAGCTGCAGTGTTAGGACCAGACATGTCAGTAAGACACAGAGAGAATGAAGAGGGTACCTCATTTCCACAACCTGCCTTGTATTTGGGCAGGCTGATTACATGAGAAAACAGAGTAGCTGAGTATATGTCAAATAGCTCTACAGGGAAAAGTGGGAAGTGTTTCCATCCTGAGGACCTGAGCAGATGAGTGTGCTCCTTAACTTAGTTACCAGTGGGTGGTTCTCTGACCCAAATTGCATTTTTTGCAGCATTGGCTGGATGTTTTGATCAAAAGGGAAGAGAGGCCTCCTTCACACAGTGCACAAGTTGGCTATAGAGCTTTATTTCATGGAATTTCATGAATACTGTAATTTATTTGGGACAACACACAAACTTAAGAAACAAAAATTTAAGTGATCTATGAACTTGGGTATCATCTTTATGCATTTTCTGACTCCAGATCATCAGAAGCTAGGGCAGGTCAGTGGAGAAAAGTCAGTAGATATTTTTTCTTATTTGTCATCCACTCTTCAACGTGTATGCATCTTCAAATCCTGCATAACTTCTGCAGTATCACTCTGCAGGTGAGCTCCAGAGAGCTCAGAGAAGGCTGGTTTTGTGGGCTCCCTTCCAAACATATCGATTCAAAAAAGTCTGCTGCAAACTTTTTTCTTAGGTCTTACCACCTCTTATGAACTTACCAATAAGCTCTGTCATCTGTGTATTAATTCAGATCACTTTTTTCCTAATGCAGATACAGACTGCTCATAGCATTTTTTTCTGACTCCCCTTTATGCTACTTTCGGTTGAGCTCATACACTTACAACAACGAGTACTCAAATCCCTCTGGCTTTTGCAGTGTATCCAGGTCTGAAAGCTATTTTCTCATTACCTCATTAAACTACCTGGTTTTATTTCTAAATGAAAGTTCAGCAGAGTGGAAAATGTTTATAGATCCCTTCCCTTACTGCAGGTCCTAAGGAACCGCACAGACCTCTTTACTATAAACAACTGTCAGAATTGTACACACGCGGGTACTCAGAAGGCGTTGAGCATTTAGATGTCTAAGACAGCAATACTGTCTGATTTATTTTCTTTCCACATTCTTTGGAAGCATGTGGAGCTGGAAGAAAAAAAAAATAAAATGTGAAAATCAAGTGGGTATTTTGAGCCTAAGTAAACATGCAAATGCAATTGGATAGCATATCTTTCTCTCTGTGTTCCTCACCATAATAAAAATGGAATAAAGAAAGAAAAAAATCATGACACTTCTCACAGTCTGCTGAGAAGTACTGTTAGAAGCACAAATGAAGCTGACGGTTTTGTTTTGACAGTGGAATAGGCTGAGATGGGGTGGAGGACAAGGAAGCAGACATAGCATAGCTGTGTTCTCCTCCAACTGCAAGATAGCTGTATGTCTGCAAGACAAATCAGACTTCTGTGCAGGGAAGTAATAACAAGTGTGTCTCAGTACCTGAGAAATCCTAGGATGTGTCAACATATTAAAAAGTGTCTCAATCCCTATATATATATCTACTGCTTAAATTGCAATGCATTCTTACACCTTCTCTTGCATACTGTTTTAGAGTTTATTTTAATAGCTTCTACAAGCACCTGCTTGGGAAAACTGAGCCCTTTTGATGTTTTACCAAGAAAGAGAGTTATGAAAACTTAAAAGGAAATATGTCTCTCATTTAAAAAATACAGACAAAATATACACAGCAGAGTGTAAGGAAGATACTGCTCCTTTGGACGTTTTCACCTTTCCTCCTGTTTTTGCTGAACTCAATTGTGAGAAAAAAATGTGATACCAAAATAGAAAATGAAATGTAAAATAATATTAAATTAAATCTTAATGTGATCCTGGGAAAAAGGAAAATCATAAAACGACCATGATAACACAAGTAGGTCTCATCTAGATGTACAGTGCCCAGAAATTTAGTCAGAATTAGAGGGAAACTGTGATTCATTTTGTCAGTGCCATCTGACAGTCTGCACAGTCCCAGAGGATTCTCATGTAATGTGATTTTTTTCTCATACATAGTTACAGAAAATGTGTGATTTTAAAAACCCCTCAAAACACTGATATCTCAGGACAGCCAAGTAAACTGTATAAACCAGGTCTTCAAATTAAATTAAATTAAAACTAATATTTTTATTGCTTTGTCTTTTAAAGTCAAATCATTATGATGCAACCACTTAATTGTGCTGTTTTTATCTTATTCTCTGGAAATTCCTTTTGCCCTGTAAGTACGCTGTAGATTTTACAGAGAAAGATACAGCTACCAAGGTCTTCACACATGAACCCTGAGCCTTCATGCTTGTGCAACTGCAACTGCCACCCATTCTCCCACCTGTTGCTTTTGTTGTTGCTTGTCACCATTTGCAATGTAGGCTGCAACCTCCTCCGAGTGAGGACAGGGTTGCCTTGCATGTCCTGCTGTGTTTGCTCATGGGTATTTCAAATGCATGCAGCAATAGCTGCATTTCAGAAGCACTGTCATGAATTTCGTTCTCCATGAGTACAACTTCCACTGACTGCTGGAGTCAAGAAGATTACTAGATTCATTGTTAGTGTTGAAGGTGGTGCTTTACAATACTGATTCCAACCTTTGTTTCATTAAAGGCGGTGATGGCAAGCGACTTTGCAATCCCAAGGTTCAGGCATTTGGAGAAGCTTTTGCTTGTTCATGGCCACTGGTGTTATTCCCGACTCGCCAACATGGTGCTGTATTTCTTCTACAAAAATGCAGTAAGTGTTTGACTTGGCAGCTTTATGGCACCACATGTTTCCAGGGTTTATTTTGTGCTAAGTGAGCATTAGGTCAGCCTTCAAATGGTTTATAAATAAGCTGCAAAGAAATTTGCAGAGCTGAAAGACAGCTGGCTGCCATTTGCAGAAACACAGGACCCACTCCATAACAGCTACAGTGTGGTGCTGAATGTGCAAATTAGGTAACACAAATAACAAGCACTGCTGAAGAAAAGTTTCTTTACAGAGCAGTTTTGCAGGATTTAGCTGGCTGGATACAGGAGTCTTTAAGGCCAAAGCCATCCAGTATTGGTCCCAAGCAGCAGTTGAGTGTGTTTTCTCTTCCTGACTGTATCTCATCATTGTTTATGAATCACTGTGCATACTTCTTAGTGACATGAGATAATTTGAGTCCTCTTTGTGTCTCAGATGGGGAGACCAAGAAGGTTTTTTCCTTGATTTGTTTTATTTCCAACTAATGAAAAGAGTTCATTAGAAAGGAAGCACACAATGGTAAAGAGCAGACGACGGGTCTGTGTTTCCTCCCTGGTGTATGAAACAGAACTCAATCCAGTACTGGGCATCGAGCCAGAAGCTGCTCAACTCCTTGGCCTCAACAAAAGCCCTTTGCATTGATCTTGGAGTACAAAGATGATTGATTGAAAACAGCCTAACAAGGAAACCAATAATACCACCAGCTGGGTGGGAGTCACTGGCAGGCACATATATTTGCTCACTTGCAACAGCTACAAATCACCTTGGGAGCAAGGCATATGAAGAAGCAAGGAAAAGAGGAGAGATAGAGCTTCTCATACCTCTGTTTGCTTCAGAGGGCAATCTATGAATTGTGTGCAGGAGACTGGATTTTGTCCTCAGTATCAGAAAAAAAGTGGCTTTCAGTTTTGTAAGAGTTGCTTTCCAATTTTAATCTAATCCTCAATTTTTATCAGAAGGAAACCATCATTTACTCAAAATCTTGAACATCACTGGAATACCTAAGGTGCTAAAGGATTAATGAAGTGTCTTTTTGTTAAAACAAGCATGTTAAAGTACATTCTGGGGTCAGAGCAGGGACTGCATGCAAGTGCCCTTTCAGACACAGAGGAATGAAGGGACTTTGTGATCTGAGCTTCTACTGGAGTCAGAAATAGCAAGCAGATTTAAGTTATGCTGTACTGAGTGGAGAGCCACCTGTTGAAGTACAGCAGTGAAATACACGGTGGTGTTCAGATGCATCAGTTTTAAGGCTTGATCTGAATGATGCTGAACATCTGTACTGCCACCCCCAGTGCTGGATGTTTCCAAGATACCCGTTGACAGTATCAAATCTGAACTTCCAAGTGGTGTATGCATAACCATCTTGTATTAAAAAAATTAAAAATAAGCACAGAAGCAATGTACATAAGACACTCCAGCAATCAGCAGCCAGAGATGCTGTTTATACATCGATGCTTTTGTTCAGCTTGGGTAAAATCTTCTGTTTTCTTGGGTACAACTGCCCTTGATTACAAGTATTATTTCTCATGACATTTTTAATACGACATTTTCAGACACCACTGCCTCAAGGCTAGAAAATAACTGAAGACTTCTCTTTTTGTTGGCTGTGTTTTGGCAGCCTTCAAAACTTTCTGAGAAATACTTGTTGCTTCTGACTCTAAACCATAGTTGGATATCCAGCCTATAGACATGAATATATCTGACACAGTGCCTGCCCTTAAGGAAAGATTATTAAAAATTGAAAGATAGAAGCACTTGAACCTTTTGCAAGGAGACTGTTCTGGATGATTCTCCACAGAGAGTCAAAATAGTTACACTGCAGATGTTCTGCAAGTTTTCTGTTTCCTCAAGTGTTGCTTTTTCCCCCCATTTGTTCATACTATGAAATTTTCTCCACTAGAACCTATCTAATTTAAAATTTAAACTTCAGTTGCTGCAAAGGCCATTTAGAAACTTAAATTACTTATCCAAGAAGATGTTTGGCTTCATGGAGATGGTAAAAATACAAGTATAAACTACAAAAAACATGACTGGAAATATCTGAGCTTGATGAAAAGGGATTTCATGTAAACAAAATTTTACCTGCACAAGCATGCACATCTTCTTTCCATTTATACATTGTCTCTGCAAGACATCACTGAAAAATTTTTGACATATACTTCATTCACTGAGAAATTCTCTCTGGGACCACATTCATAAAACAGCCTCATCTGGCAGGAGAAGAAGGGAAATATTTCTTTATTTAAAATCTTTATGTAAATTTGTTTTGTCTTTTTCAGAGAGGTAACGCACAGAGGCAAGAGAGAACATTTGAAATAAAATGAAAATCTTGTCTAATACGAGACAAAATTTCAGGAGAAAAAAATCTGATTTAAGCCTCATTTATTTGTATAGCTTTCGCCAACAACACTATTAAGACCCATAGTAGAGGTGGTAGGGAGATTTTCATCAAACTACTTTTTTTTGCCAGAGCCAAACTGTTTCCAAGACAGGTTAGCAAGGCTCTAGAGAGAAAATTTCCTATGTCCAGGATTAGCTGCATTTCATTTTAAAACAGTGAGAAAAAAGTACATAAATTCACATATTTATTTTAATTTATTTTTGAGAAATTGCTCAATAATTTTTTTGTTTTTGTTTTGGACATGGAAAAGAAGTAATTTTCAAAATATCTTCAATTTTGGAATGAAACTTCTATGTTTCAGATTAACTGTACTGAAGAGGGTAAGCTTTGATAACTCTGCCTTGTTTGGGCCAGAGGAAGATATTTTTTCTTGAAATACGTTTAGAGGAACATTTCTAGCGGTTGTGCTTAAAAAAATACTACCATTGAACTTTTCCTAGGTTAATTTATAGAATGGGGTCACTGATCAGTGAGGTGTATTTGCTGCTCATATACAAGCCACTTCAATGTAGTATGTAAACTTTGCCTGAGCATTTATCTACTTTATGTATATATGTGTGTGTGTGTATATGTATATGTACATACACATACATGTATGTACATTTGTGTACTGTAGGACTGACCTCTTATTCTGTGGCAATTCCCCTTTACAGGACAGATTTACTCTCCTTAAAGCAGCTTTCACTGACTAAGCACACCATAGCCTTTTTTTTCTTCCTATGTTTAATTTTCAGTCACATTTGGGCACACAGAACAGATCTGTATTTTCCTCTGTCTTTCTAAAATTCATGAAGAGTTAACATTCTCCATCTGACTGAAAGCTTTTTGAGAACAAAATACAAAAAAAAAAAAAAAAGAGGAAGTGAAAGGAGAAGTCATTTCCCATCGTCATTGTTAAAAAGAGGAAAACCCTCGACAGTTTCCAGCGGTTTTCTGGTCTTTATCACTTTACAAAGAATAGTAAACATGTTACTTTTAGGAGAAACAAGCCTGGGAATTTATTTCCTTCTCTAGGAAGCTGGCCATTTTCTTCTAGGCTTCAAGTCCTTCATCAGCATCTGAAATCAGCACCTTTCCTGAGCCCTCTGGATTCTCCATGCTGAACATACTGTAGAAAAAACTAATTGTGTGGTTTACCTAGAGGGCAGTGGTGGTTGGGAGAGCTTTCTACAGTTAGTTAAATTGCACCTCAGTGTTTCACTTGAACTGAAAGTTAATTTTGTGTGATGCCCGAGATCTGAGGTTCCAACAGCACAAAGACTTGCATGTGTGCCAGATGTTTGCAGCTTAGCCAAGTGGTCCATGCATCAGGAAGTGAGTTAAAGAGGGTAAGGGTATTCTCACAAGGATTGCTCATGTGTTCAGCTGGAATCAGAGTGGTTTCAGAACACAGTGGGATGATGGTCCTCCTTATCTTGTTATATTTACAGCATTGCTTGTTCTGTTTCAGATGTTTGTGGCCCTTCTCTTTTGGTACCAGTTCTACTGCGGGTTCTCTGGCTCATCAATGATTGATCAGTGGTATCTGATCTTCTTTAATTTATTCTTCTCTTCTCTTCCACAACTGATTACTGGTGTGCTGGATAAGGATGTGCCAGCTGAAGTGTTAATTGCTGTACCTCAGCTTTATAAAAGCGGACAGAATATGGAGGTAAAAACTTCTTGATTACTGTAATTTCTTTCCTGAATGCCTTTAGTTTCAACTGAAAACCAGCCCTGCTCCCAAAGGGTACTGACCAGTCTGAGAAGTCAGTGTTATTACTTTGTGATATTTCTTATCTGAGTCAAAATGCCAAAAGTACAGCTAAACAAAAGACACGCAAACAAACAAAGCCCCAGCCAGCTGTATTTTTAATACATGACAGGAGAGAAGGCTGGATTATTTAATTCAACCTAAACTGAACATCTCCTTCATGGTCCAGGCTCACAAATAACTACAAAAATAAAACAGATTGCATCTTGTAGCTAGTGCAGGCTTTTACAGAATAACCTCACAGTACTTGTTCAAAACTTCAATTCTCAGCCCTTTACAAAAAGAAGAGAAAGATGGCCTTGGTAGTAAGCACGATAAACTTAGTCTCTAAGGGAGGTAGTCACAGATGACAGATTGTGCCGAAATATCTGTTGAAAACACCTTGTCCCCATCTGCTTGAATTGCACAATGAAAACAGAAGGAATTGCTAGAGGAATTTGAGCCAAACTATTCCTGCTAATTACACGTGGAGTGTGCTGTGGGAAAGCCTTGCTGTTCAGCAAAACCATCTATATGGGGATGTTGTTTCGAAGGCAAAAGCCTTCTTAAGACTGTCTTACAAAGCTGTCCTCTGAGAGGACACAGTAAGTGGCTTTTGCCTCCAAGTGTACACTTGTATTTGGTACCCCACACATGTTATGGCATTGCTAGATACTCTCCTGGAAAGATGAAAGGAGAATTTGAGAGTAACTTATTTTAGTCCATTAGTCCAGACTGTGTCCTTTTCATCTGTTGTTTTCTGTTTTCTGCATTTCTTCCGTTTCAGTATATCACACTTGAAAGATCTGTACTATTAATACCTTCCTCTTGCATGTTTTTAGGATGATAGAACTCTTGTAATGCCTTAAGGCTTGCTGGGAGGTTATGTCTGCCTGTCTTCAGCAAGCAAGCTGAGAAGTGTCCCAGGTTCATAGAGCAGTTATTTCTCACAGAGAAGCCCAGAGATCATTCTAAGTTGTTGTTTTGTTTTGTTTTGTTTTAATCTATTGATCACATTCTCTTTATAGTTACCTAAAAAAGCATTTTAAAAACTTAAAAATCCTGTTCCAGGTGGGATCTCTTTCAAAGAGGGGCAACAGTATTATAGAATAGTTTAGATGGTTCTGGAGGCGAGCTGATCCAGACCCCTGGTCAAAACAGCCTCAAACCCGGATGAGGTTTCTCGAGTCTTAACTAGTCCAGTTTTGAATGTGTCCAACACTGGAGATTCCACAATGCCTCTGAGCAACCTGATACAGTAATTAACCATGTTAGTTCAGGAGGCCAAGTAACACCATAATTCTTTTTAAGCATCTTTCCATTCCCATTTTTAGGCTGCAATGATATTTTCCACAAAAGGAAGAGGACCTGATGAACCCAGTTGTTGGAGATGTAGAATAGATACCAAAATTATATAAACATTTTGCCATTTATAATTTTTCCTCATATCTAGGTCCTTTATATGACTATCTATACCCCTGAAATTGTATATTTCTGTAAACCAAAATGTTAATTTAATATTAGTTTTCACAAGCAATTTTCTGCACATACTTAGAGATATGTGTGTGTGTGTGTATATATATATGTGGGTGTTTTATATACATATTTATAGCATATATTGCTGCATGAATTGCCTCTAAAGACCTTTGTTGTGGATGTTCTCTAAGTACATGGGCATTTTCTGTTTTCTCTTCTGCCAGTAAGTACCCTGTGCTTGTGCTTACGTGATGTAGAACCCATTTATTCATGTTCATTAGTGGTCTGACTGTAATGTACAAAATAGGGCACCTTCATAAATATTTCCTGGCCTGAGCATCAGATTCAAACTATACCCTCTGCCAAAAAAAAAAAAAAAAAAAAAAAAAAGAAGGCAAAATACTTTAATTCCAGAACAGAGTGACTTGCATGTAGACTGTTCATGCTTCCTCCCCCAGGGTAGCAAAATGATTGGCAAAGTTATGAAGCTGTTTTCCCAAGCCCTTAAAACTGCCCTAGAAATATGCCCCTCAAAATACCTGTCGAGGCAGATAGGATCTTCATTATGATCTGATTTTCTTAACTTTTTTTTTTTAATGACACAGGAGTACCAACCACACATGTTTTGGATGAACATGATTGATGCTATGTATCAAAGCCTGGTTTGCTTCTTCATCCCCTATTTTGTAAGTGTTTGGTTTGAGCCATTCTATTTCAAGCATTTGGAGGAGAACTGGCAACACAGCTTGGGCTAAATTCTATCTTCTTTCTTACAGACTTACTATGATTCAGAGGTGGATATCTTCTCTTGGGGAACTCCCATAACTACAATAGCTCTTTTTACCATCATCCTGCATTTGGCTATTGAAACCAAAACTTGGGTAAGATACCTACAGCCTACATAGAAACTCACTGGCATAGACATAATTCCTCTCCTAGTGCCACCTTTTGAAAACATAAGATGGTTGCTTCTTTCCCTCAGCACGTTCTATTTTTAGCAGGCGTTTTTAAAAAGCATAGAAAAGGTTTTAAAATATGAACTGCAAACAGCTTTGCAGTGTTGTATTTATAATAAGAATTTTTAAATATACAAGGCTCTAAACTCTTCGCTGTGCATGGATTTGACTCCAGAAATTAAGAAGTTTTAATTTAATTAAGTCACAGCAAATTTCTCAGAATATAAAGAACCATACTTATGTCACTGGCTTTTCTTTTTTGGTTGTTGTTCTAGACTTTTCTCCACTGGTCATCTTGCATCTTCAGTATCATTTTATTTTTCTTTGTGGCTCTGGTTTACAATGCTTCCTGTCCAGTCTGCCATCCACCATCCAATCCCTACTGGACCATGGAAAGGCTGATGGGAGACCCTATGTTTTATTTCACTTGCATTATATCACCAGTTGTTGCATTGCTGCCCAGGTATTGTATCTTCTCTCATATCTTTTCTTGTATGTAAAAGCACTTTATGTATACAATTGAGAGAGCAAGAACATTTTCCACTCCCCATATTTTGTTTTGCCCACCAGCCAACTCAGTTTCTTTCAGCAGCTGATCATTTGAAGCCGGGCTGTCTAACCTATTCTGTGCTCCTGACCACAGGAACAGACCACAGCTCCTGGCCAAGAACCACAGGAATGGTATAATTAGTCTGTTGGTCAAACCTGCTGGCCATGCAGAGGTTTGCTACCCCGTGAGGTTCTCTGTGTTGCTTCCAGATTCAGTCCATCCTCACATAAAATGCATAGAGCCCAAATTCTGATAGTGTGTTGTGGACCTACTTGCCTATTTGTAGATGTAGGAGGTTTGCTCTACAGACTTATCTCCATTGCCTTTCCTAATCTAGGAAAGATGGAAGACTGTGTGTAATCACAAGGTGGATCACTGGCTAAAGATACAGATTTATTACACTGCCTAATTAAGTTATTAATCAAAATATTAGCACAGCATTCAGAGCTGTCCATCTGCAAGCTTTTTTGTGCAGAGCATTATTTTTCTATGTTGTGCTTTTGGCTTGGATATTTTCCCTTAATAATGTGTTGGGTATTTCCTCCTTTCATTTCTTTTCACATGCTCATTCTCCTCTTGCAGATTCCTGTACAGAACCCTTCAGGGAACACTATTCCCAACCCAGCTTCAGCTTGGACGCCAGCTGAGTAAACTGTCCCCAGAGACTCGCACCCAGCTTCTCACCGAGTTGAATGTAAAGGAGACGCTATGTCAGACACGGCTCTTTGCCGACAGCTTCTCCCCGAGTCTCGGCTCAAATGCTAGTGATTGTTACAAGGCTAATAACCAAAGCACTCCTTTGCCAACCTCTCCTCAGACAAGGGAGTCACTTTTCCGAGAGCACACAAAGGCAGAACATAAAACAGATCAGACTGTGGCTGCCTCTCCCCAGCGTGCTGTTTTGTATGAGGAAAACGAGCTCCCCTCCTCAGCAAGTAGTCTGGAAAGGTCCATGGGGTTTCATGAAGTTCGATGTGGCACTTCAGAGGTGGAGTCATTGCCTGTGGGATCAACATTCCCATGGAGCTCAGCAGTTGACCAAGCAGACTTCAGTTTGTTGAAGTGGATCACATCAACTCCACTGTTCAGTCACATTGGGACTGTTTTACAGGTGTCATCAAGCAGTTTACAAAATGAAACACAGGACAGTACGTGTGTGCTTGGCTCTTCTTTGCATGTGGACTTCAAAGGCTTAAAGGAAGAGAGCTCAAATAACTTGCAGGACAAAATGAAAGGAACCCCAACTGATCATTGTAAAAATGACAATTCTGAGACCACCTTTTTATGACGTGGGCCATAAAAGTATTTATATATTTTCTTATTGCACACATTTATAGTGAGATTACTCTATTTGTTTCCAAAGGTGAAACAGAAAATCAAAGGTACAGAATGATTATTTAAGAATGTTTAAATACAGTTTATTGAAATAAGAGCTTTAAATATAAAAAGAAACACTTGAAAGTTCCATTTATATTGTTTTATTTTTTCATCTCATTTTGTAAGGAAATGCCTTTTCTTTATTTTTCAGATGCTTCTCTTCTATTCTGACACATACTGTAAAAGCAAAGACTCTATCTACCATATTTGAAAGGATTAGATTCAGCAACAATTATTGATATCATTATAGGCCATTCAGTAATCAAGGAGGAAAAACCATGATAATAAAGAGTCACTATATTCCATCCATCATCTGCTTGCCAGTGTATTTTGTCACTGAGGCAAAGCTATGGAATTATTATACACCTCTCTGTAAATGTTAACAGTATCTTACCTCCACATTAATAATACTGATACTTTATAAATTACACCATGTTCTGATATTGCAGCCATAGCATTTGATGTGTTGTGATAAAACAATAAATAAATGACCATCCATATTGCAAAGTGACTTCCCAGTCTGGCATTAATTGTAACTCAGCCCTTCCCTTGGGTTAGCTGGTGTTTGGCTGGGCATGGCCTTACATCGTGCTGTACAAAAACCTTGCTGCTTGTTTGTAAGGAGGGATTTGGGGCAAAGAACTGGTATCTCATCTGCTGAAGAGTTTGATCTGGGAAGCCTGTGAACTTGGGTGCTGGAGCACTACCACAACCACTCTTACTGAAGAGGTCTGTTCTCCTTGCTACTGGGATAAGGACAGGCAGAGTGGAATTTTGTGAGACACCTTTGCTGTTGTTTCAGCCAGGTTAAATCAAGTCCTTGGGGATGGTGAAGCCACGTGGCCAGCTGTGAGGGTACATGCTAAGCAGAGGTATTTGAGCCTGGTGTAAAGCAGGCTATCTCCAGCCCCAAAAACAGGAAGCTGCACTGCTTTCTGAGGTTATCTCTGGGCCGACCTCCCATGGCTGTAAACCCCAGACTGCCACTGGTACATGGGTGTGCAGCTAACCTGTGCCAGCCTGATGGATCCCAGGGGCTTTAGCCTGGAATGTTACTTGGCTCTTTCCCACCTGGTCATCACCACCACATATGAACTATCTGCTGCACTTCCTTTCCTCAAGGTTTTCATGGCCTTTGTATTGCTTGCCATCAGCTTTTCTAAGGCCACAACTTGTTAGTGCCATGCTCTGTGCCTGGCAGCCTGCCTGCCCTGTGGATTGCCTCAGCGTGGTGAGACACAGTGCCTACCATCTGTCACTTGCTAATCCACTCAGGATCTTTATTTTTTTTTTTTCAAAGATTTATGTACACTGGCCTCTTTCCCAAAGGCTGAATTGATAATATGATACTGTGAAATGCCAATGAAAGAAAGAAATGAAAGCAATGTAAATAGGAGCAGTCAGCCTGTAAATATGTTACCCTCAAGAAACATGACACATCCACAAGTAACTAAACTGCATCTGGGATTAGAATTGACTAGGGACAGGGGAAAGGCACTAAGGGACTCACTACTGCAGTCTCCTGTGGACAGCTTTTAGCATATGATTGATTTGAAAATAATGAACCCGAAGCAGAAACTCTTTCTTTTGCCCTTGAGTTAAAGAGGAATGTTGGTTTTATATGTATGGGTTTTAGTGGAGGAGAGCACACCTACTGACTCATTTGTTACTAGCCGAAAACATGCTGGCATTCCTCTGCTATATTAGTTGTGATAGAAGTGGGGCAGTCTGAGTGGCCACTCCGTTTCCACAAGGGCGGGCAGGCATCTGCCCTGTCAGTGCCAACACGAGCCAGGAGTGTGGGTCTCGGCACACCTCTCTGAAGCAGGGCAGATGCCATCCCTTCAGAGCACTCTCCACGCCCTGGCAAAGGAGCCTGCAGAACTCAGCTCAGCTGTAGAAACCTTTGCAAAGGTCTCTAGCTGGGGGAGACAGCTCCCTGTTCACGTATCTCTGCTGGCACTACCAGCCTGATCCATCCTGAGAGTAACTGCTGGGGTGACTTTGCAGGTAACTTTTTGCAAGGTTAGCTGGCAGTATTTAACACATCCTGTGCAGAGATTGCCATTGTAAATAACTCATCTGTGTGGAGATGCAGTGTCTTTTAATGTCAGAGAAATCAAATAACACTTCAAAATGTGTAAATCCATCTGGTTAGAAACCATTTGCTTGTAAAACAAGATCTCACAGAAGGACATGGTGTCAGATACCAGGTGGGCAGAGTTCATAGGCTTGCAGGATGTTCAGTTCAGCCTAAGAGTGTCAGAGGGTCAAAGCAGGAGTTTGCCTAGGATGTTGCAGGTGTGTGCCTTCTCTCAGTTACTGCAGCAGCCCTAACAGCCAGGTGAGGATCTCCTGAGCTAATTGACTCCTCTGCGTCAGGAGTCATCTTTTCACAGCAGGACTGGTGTCCCACAGGTCTTCATGGGATTTGCTGGCAGCGAAAAGGGCTGGAGCATCACTGGGCTTTGGCTCAGAGCTGTATTTCATGTATTTCACTCTTTTCAAAAAGAACCTAAATTCCTCTCTGGCCGTGGCTTTGCAGTACAAGATTCAGTTTAGTTATTGTGCTTTCAGTTTATCAAAGATTATTTCTGTAGGTATGGGATAGAAGTTCCTTTGGGACTGAGACTCATGCACTGCCAGATAGATATGTTAAGTTGCCACTGTGGGTGTGAGTTGTACATCCGCATCATATATTTAGGAAAACTGTAGATCTCAGACCTCAGCTGCTGTAACCATCATAGCATCTCCAGTATCTGCAAGCTGACTTACCCCAGCTGGGAATCAGGCCTCCATAACTGCTCTACTTTGCTGCAAAATAAAAAATTTCAAAAAATCCTTAGAGTTTTATTCTGAAATACCTAAGGTGTAAATTAATCCCTTCATACTAAAAGATAAAATATCTTTATTGTGGCAGCAATCCTTCAAAAATGTGTTAATTTAATCTTAAATAAACCAAATAATCCTGCTGACCTGAATGGAGCAGTGGTCTCAGCAGGGCTGCTGGTGTGCCCACAGGTGGGTAGGAAGACGTGCCACACTGAGGCCAACATGTGCCAAACCCACAGTGAGTTACGTGAAGGCAAGAACCGGGTCAGTTGGATGTCAGCCAGCAAACTGTTGCCATTTTCTTTTTGGGAGATAAATTGTAAAATAATAGCGATAAAATGTAATTTAAACCACAGTTTGGAGGGAGAAAAAAAGCCCAAACGAATTTCACATTTGGAAAGAAAATACTAAGCAAACTGATTGTTTACATTTTAAATCAATTCTCTCTTCATCTGCCAGAAGACAAACACATCAAAGCATGTTACTTGCTGGGCTTTAGGACTTGTCAACAATTTGAAGCTGCTATTAATATTTGAAACATTTTAGCTAAATAAATACTAATTGCTATATGAAGCTGTATACATTGATTTTAATAAAACAGAATAAATTTGTAAAGTTAGTCCTGTAGGTGCAGTTGAGCAGTTGTTATATCAGGCAAAACAAAGCTTTAAATGTGTGAGGCTAATCCACAAAAAGCATGCAACTATTTATGAAAATATTCCACATGGCAATTAAAACAATACCTATGTTTGGTCTTTTACCAACAACAGCCCCCTGTAGACTGTTTGAAATATTTGCACTGAATTCTGCAAGCACTTCTGTGTCTGGATGTTGCTGGCTGAAGTAGTCCAGATGAAATTAATAGCTGAGAAGGAGAGTTGTGAATTAAGCGTCACAGTGTTCCATACATCTTAGTCTTATTTATGTGAATCCACTTCTCAGTGATTTATCCATTTCAAAAATTCCTTCTGGATTTATAAAGACCTTTTAGAAACAGACAGAAATTGTCTATCAGAATGGCTCTCTAATCTCAGAAATTACATCTCACAAATATGCCAGGGCATTAGAACTGGGCATATAAATGTCGAAACAGGAACAAAACAACCTCCAAGTGTTTTTTCCAGGCTTTTCCAGCTATACATCACTGTTCTGTGTGCCCAGTCGTGAATCTGCTTGCCACCCTCCTACACTGAAACCACAGCTATACACTCTGATTAAAATTTCCTCAGACCTTTTCAGATTATTCAGGGACTGCACTTGCTTCTATTACATGACTTCCTCAATGACCTTGCATTGAACTTTGACTTATCATTTATTCACACCCAATTCAGTGCTCAGGGCAGCAGTCTGTGCTTGCTCCCAGTACATCTCATGAAGGCTCTACCCCCATAATCAACAAGCACTGCTTTGCTGTGCCTTGAGTCTCCTTTCTAGTGTCATGCTCACTTTTTGCTCCACTCCAGGCTTATACATCCTAAACATTACTGACTGTCCGATACACATGCACACATAGGATATGGAGGATTTGAGGAGGTTTACTCATTCAAGTTGCTGTATAAAAGGGCTCTGCATGAATACTGGTTTCAGTAAATGGAGATGTTCAGCTTAAAATAAACTGTCAGAACTGTGTGTGCTTGAATCATCTGGGAGTGGCAATTTATAAAATGTAAACATAAATCTGCATGAAAACTTTAACTAAATAAATACATTTTTCAAAGTCTCACGTGTTTGCAGCAGCTGGTTCTTGATCCAGACTCGTCTACGCAGACTGGTCTATGCCTTGGGCATTTTTCAGTCCAGAATTACATGCAGCCATGTGCTTTTGTGAGGGAGCACACATGGCAGTTTTGAAAACGATGCTGATAAAGCCATGCACTGTGATGGCGCAGTAACAGGTATGTGTCAAAGGCACTGCAGAAGCCAAGAGAAGCCGGGCATGCAGGTGTAGCAAAGTGGGGAAGGAAAGGCACTGCTGGATGCTATTCAGAAGTCCCATGACTGGTAGAGAGGCAAGGGGATCTTCAGAGCTTCCCAACTGCTTTTTTTTTTTGCCTTTGAAAAGGCTCAGCACATCACCCTCTCTGTCTGTTTGACTCCCTTAAGCTTAAATTTTACTGGAGCAGTAGCACAAGTGAATTTGGTTTGTTACTTGCCACTGAGAATGGATAAGGGGCTGGAACAGAATGAATGCTGACTCAGAGGTAGGTCGGCACTTGCTTTGCAAACGGGAACATGCTGGCTGTGCCCTGGTCAGGAGCTCTCCCAGGCCAGGGACCAGGACAGGTCCCACTACTGATTCCACAGTTCCTCCCTGTGTTGAAAACCAGGGCAGGAACCAAAGCAAAGGGATCCTGGTGCCCTCCCAGGGCAAGCAGCCCTCCACTGCTCATTAGGCTGAGCCCACAAATTTGTCTGCAGTGTCCTGGTATTGACCAGGAAGGGAAGAAATGGATAACATGGCAGAGTAACTTCCTGCTCCATGAGGAATCTCCTGTGCCATTGCATAAAAGCCTCCATGTTTCTCTCCCACGCTCTCCAGTATGAATCCTGGCCGTTGGAAAGTCCCTGGGATGGTTGCACTTCCTGCAATGGAAGGTGCAGTGGGGGGTCCTCTGCTGCCTCCTGAAGGGGCCCCTGAAGCACCTGCGCTGAGGCCACTGCCCCAGGGATGGAGGTACCTTTGCCAGTAGCACCAGCTCCACTGGCCAACCCATGTGCCTCTCACTGAAGGTCCTTTCTGCCTAAGGAGACCCTGTGTGGTCACAGCCCATGTATCTTCAGCTGGAAAACACAACAGCAAAATGTTTTGCCCTGGCTTAAGAGGTTCAACAGGTAAAGATTTACAAATGTCTCTGGGTCTGGACACCCATAACCAGACCAAGGGTTTTCCAGTTGTCCTGGGCTGTGAAACCCTGTAGTGTATCACACACTCAAAGGGATCACGGTGCTTTGTGTGCTTTAAAATTTCATGTGGTTTCCCAGGAGCCTGGCCACCCCTAAATCTCAAAATCTAGAATTAGAAGGCACTGTTGAAAATGGCAACAGTGCCGTGCAGACTATGCTTTATTTACATGGAAGAAGAGCAGTTAAAAGAAAAAACTTAACTTTTAAGGAATGTTTTTCTATATAGCTACATGAGGGATTATCTCTATTTTGAGCAGCAGCTTCCATGTGGTTTTAAGTACAGGTGTTTGCTCTGTGCAGTAATGTCTCCCTTGATACATGAAGTGCAGCACTACATAAATCCTTCCAAGATGAGGTTTAGCATATCCTCACCAGGGCGGGCAAAGACAGCTGGGTCCCACAGCCAGCTCTGCTGCTGGAAGGACGTTAGTTGGGTCAGCTCTAAAAGTCCTGTTTCATCAGCTCATCTTGCATGGTGCCTGTCTGAGATGTAGCCCTGTGCAAGGTATGACTAAACAAGAACCTTCTCAAAAGCAGGTTAAAGGCATCGACATTTAGCTCGCTCATGGCTGTTGCTACATGATGGAAATACACAGTGCATGGAAATAGCCTGTTAGTGAACAAAAAATGCTTGAAATAGCCTTCTGAGAGACTTGGAAAAGTGTGAGTGAAGAGCTGGCCAAGGTGAATAAAAGCTGCTCAAACCGGGTGGAGTGTCCATTCCCTCTGTAGGGAGACATGCTGGGACTTTTAATTCCTTTTCATTATCTGGGTAGTTCCCCTAGTCAGGACAGGGTGCAAGTTTCCAGAGGCAGTGTTGACTCAGAGCTGGACCAAGGGGCCTCTCACTTTGGCCCCACAACCCCTAAACGCAACACTGCTGTAGCTAAAGTTAGCATTTCCTGGCTGAGAATTCCCTGTGGTATTTTACTGGTGCTTGTTCATCACATTTTCCAAAAGCTGCAGGTTTTAAAGTCTCCAGTTTATTCCTGGACCACCCATTTTACGTGCATGAAGGCACTAAGGCACCGAATTGTGCCCACAGCCAGACTTGCTTGGACGTGAAGGTAGGAACACCTTTTCACCCTTCCTCATTTTCCTTCCCAAAACACAATGCCCACGAAAATCTGCTTGGACTCTCAGAAACCCACGCCACAACAGAGATATTGCTCACCATTTGCACACCTAGAAACAAAGCAGAAATGTGCTAGTGAAAACAGCAGAGATGCCTCTTGTTTAAGTAGCATTTTTGCTGACAAGTCCTTCACGCCCCCCACAACTGCCCACTGAAGGGCCTGACCCTGCTTCTTATCCTATTCTTTATGTGCAAATGCTCCAAAGCTTGAGAGCAAGAAGGGGGATATTGAGCTTTTCACTTTAAAAACTTGAAAATGCAAAGCTTTTCCTTCTTTTTTTAATCATATTGCTGATGAAAATGTGGGGGTTATATTTACTAAAAACCCAAACTACCAACAAACTCTCAATCAACCGTGTGTACTGTTAGAGCTGCATGAACCATTTTTATCCCGAGTGGGCTGGGTGTTTGTAGTTTATAAGATCCCTGTCATTTTGCAGACACAATTAACTTCATAGCTGAATTGTTTTGCTTAACACTCAAGAACTCAATAAAACCATTATAGCTAAAAGCTTCTTGGAAGATGATGTAAATAGAAAGTTTGAGTTGGCATCATCTGGAAACTGAGGGCAAATGATGGCATAATGGGAGGCATTGCAGGCGAAGACTGCTCTCCCCTGAGGGCCCATAGAAATTTTAGGTACCAAGACCTGCAGTTCATCTGAAGTTTTCTGAATTTTGAAGATTAATAGTGAATTAATTCATTTGCATCCAAATGTACTGGTGGTGTCTGCAAATATCAAGAACAGGTGGCAGCATTTCCTGCCCATTGAGTGCTGTTTCCAGCAAGGCCCACAGTACAAGGAAGCCGGGCTCTTGGATTATTCAGAGCTAAAGAGAGAAAGAAAGATGTCAGCTTTTCCAAAAATACTCCATGTGGTTTTATTGCATTCAGTTGGCTGCTGTTGTAGCCCACCAGCCACCGCCCCCTTGCCAGATGGCTCCTGCTCATCCGGGACGGAAGTCGAGCAGTGACTCCTGGCATGAGGTTTTGGGGACACATCAAATTCTGAGAGGTCTCAGTGCACTCTTCTGAACCTACCTGTCCCCAGGAACAGGTCACAGTGAGAGCGGGGGACTCTCCCAGTCCTTTCCCAGCCCCTGGCAAATCTCAAATGTACCTTCTCAAATGTGTGGAGCACCTTCTGGCCCCGCACATTCCCTTCCAGAGGCAGCAGCACAAGCAGAGGAAAGTCATGTCCAAATACATTTCCAAACAAGCGTCCAGGGACTGTTCTCCCCACAGCTCCCTGTTCTCATCCTAGTCTGATACAAACATTCACTGGGATCTTGCTTCAGCCAATTTTACTTCTCCACATAGCATTACCACGATTTCATCCCATGTAGTGCAGCTATGGTCTGCTCTTTGTCCTGAGGGCCCATGAGAAAAATAATATAGAGAATATCCCATTTTTGGGAAGGGCAACTGACAAGGGACATCTCTGGGACACAAGTCCTAAGTCTGTGTGCACCAGGAGGTGCTTTACCATGTATAGGTGCACCACCAGTATTTTCCATTCTGTGGAAGATGCAGAGAAAACCTGCTTAAAAAATTATTAGGATTCATCCCATCTCCTTCTCTTCTCCAGCACTGAACTGAGTGTGGAATTTTTCCAGCCTGGCAGCCCTGTGCCAGGGACAGCTATTCAGCTCGTCACCCTTTCCATCCTCAAGGGTGGGTCCACAGCTGGCACCTCGAGCACAGTCTGGTGGTCACTGCTTCTGCTTGGGCCAGGCCAGGGGTAACCCTGTGCTCAGGAGCTGTCACAGCCCACTGCTGTGTTTTGAAGAGGAGAACACTTTTGTCTTTTCAAAGAAAGCAGAAGGAAGCATGCAGATTCTGACATGTTTAAATAATAGACTTCTGAGCTCTACTTAGAGTAATTCAGTGTTGTCTGAAGAGAGAAACAATTTACGTTATCTTTCTTTGGTGTTTGTTTGGAGGAGGGAAAAAAACACAGAAATATAAGTGACTATATTACCACACTGTGGCCTTTTCTTTTGAATCACCTCCTTGAAGTCCAAAAAGCCCTTGTATCCTTGTATTCCCACCCCTGGCTTTCATTTCCACTCACTTGTTATCTACAAAGAGAAAATGCTTCTGTATAGAGGGAGGAAAAAAAGTTAATTTAAAATACCCTGTGTAATTATTTGAAAGCAATGTGGAGATTTTAAACCTGTAACTAGGTGCCTTGAGTCAAAACCTTAGCTTCAAGGGTCTCTAAGCAGGAAAACCTCATTTTACTCCTTACAAAATCAAAAAAGAAGGTGTTACCTAAAATCTGTAATATTTTCAATTATATTTGCTTCAGATTCGAGTGAGTCTTATCCTTAAGAAACCTGTTTGAGACAGGTTTGTGAAGACTGTTTAAAAGGTCGGGATATTTTCACACCACTGTTAATCTGGAAAAAAGGCCATAATACATTGAAAACCGAGCTTCCTAAAACAGCGCACACACTGCTAATGAACCCTATACCTCGTTACTACTTTTGTCCTGTCCCCCCTCCCCCATTTTTTAAGGGTGTGTGTTTCTGGGAGCGCTGTCCCCAGCCCAAGGGCCCGCAGGGTGCCCGGGCTCTGCGCAGGGCACACCCGGGGCTGGGTGGTGCCTGGGCACAGCCAGTGCCGTCTGTGCCGGGCGGTGACAAAGCTCCAAAACAAACCAGCACACAAAGGCAGACTTGTCTGCTGCCCCACACCAGTCACTCAGAGTTTCCCATGCAGGGTCACTCTGTTCCGGAGCTTTTCCTTGGCAGTGCAAGGAAAGCAGACGGGCTTTAGACCAATAAAGGAATAACGCGCAAGGCAGGAGAAAAAGAGTAACAGCAGGGAGAAATACATGGGTTTTTTTTCTAGCACTAAAAAAGGGAAAAGATGCCACAATGCTGCTGAGTTTTAGTAGGGTGTTTTCTTTCTTTTCATCTCCTTGATAAACATGTGGCTCCATAAATCTTGGCACCCAGCATTGCTCTCTGCAGTCCTTTGTAACCAGAGGAGATGCATTTATACACGGATCGAGGAGTGAGCCATCTCTCTGCAATAAATTACCTGTATGCAGTCAAAGGCCACAACTGAATAAACCACTCCACTCACATTTGGCTGCCATCTCTAGACGAGCCAGGAAGGGCTGGTGGGGAAGGCAGCACCTTTCTCCTGCACCAGCACAGCCAGAAAGAGTGAATGAATTCTGCTCCAGTGACAAGGCAGCCAACTGTAGACACGAAGGGATTCAGCAGGATGCTACAGGATGCTGTGGAGTGCCACGGGATGCAGCAGAACCTGGTGGAGTACAAGATGTGCTCTTGTGCCGCAGATGCTGCCGTCGGCTCTCCAAGCTACTGGCAGGGACAGGATGTCACCCCTGCAGGGGCAGCTGCCATCACCCCTGTGTGAATTCCTGATGCTTAGATGACAGCCCAGTGCAGGTGCAGAGGAGCTGGGCACACGGGCCTGTTTGGGTCTGCTCAGTGTTCAGATGCATGGTTTACTCCCCTCTACAAAAAGCTGAGGGGTTTGCAGGCAGGCCTCCGAGATGAATGCGTTCATGTCCAAGGCATATTTCTCATCTCACTGAAAAGGGCAGCGCAACTTGACATCTCATTTTGGCACCCAGCGTGGCTGTATCTTGTATTTGCAGGCCAGAGCAAATTGCCTCAAGGCCCATGTAAGAATTATAGACTGAACTGACAATCTATCAGACCACCAGGATGGAGGCTCCCTGCTTGTTTCAGCCTCTGGGCCGGGAGGAAAGCTGACTGATGGCTCCCTTTCAAACCGTGAAATGAAACCCAGCAGGCACAGAGCAGCTGTCCTGACTCTCATACCACCTCCCACCTCACAGCCAAAAACTCCCAACCACCTCTGCAGACAGAAATTCTCCTTTGGGAAGCACCCACCAGCAACAGCAGCAACCCTTTCGTGTTTATTCCACATGTGCTTGCTCCAAGAAGGTAACAAGCTTGATATCAAAGCAGGGTTTGATTGTTGATTGCTGTTGATTGTCGACTTGGGGTGTGGCCCAACTAAAAAAAAGAAAAAAAAGGCTGAACTAGACACACAGATTGAGACTACCCTAAAAGTGAAGTTTTCATGCTCAGCATGCAGCCTCTGCATCAGTGGAGACACAAATACACACACGCACCCCTCTTTTTACACCCCTTTTCACAATCATCCATCTCTTTCCATCATCCTGAGAAGGCACATTGATTAAACAATTAATCTATAGTTAGCTGGGGAAAGCTTCATCCTTTTTTTTTTCCTGTTACCCCACAGGCTACCTTAACTTGAGGACACTAGAGTTTTTCTCCACAACTCATAAAAAATTATATGATTTTTTAAATTATTATTGAACTACCAGCACTTTAATTTGTGTTCTCTCAAGTTAATTTATTGTTTTGGGCTTGTCTAGGAATGTCAGGTGTGATCGCGACACGCAAAGCAATCACACAGAGACGAGAGATTTGCAGGGCAGAGATGTACGTCTGAGAAAGCCCAAGGCTGAGCCAAGGCTGAGAGCCCCTCTGCCTGTGTATTTCTTACTTTTTATACATTTGTGGGTCTGGCTGTGGATTGGCTTCTGGAGTTTTCACCTCCCAGCCGAATGGCCAGACCAACTGTCAGTTACAATTGTTTTCAGGTTAGAAATATGCAAACAAAGGACAGAGAATGAAAAACAAAGGATTTGTTTATGGTACATGTGTGAGAAAAGGCAAAAACTGCTCCTAATATTGTACAGAAGCTAAAAAGACTCACTCCATCTTATGAACAATCAAAAGGCTTTAAAAAACTCAGAAAAACCAGGGTGACAGTCAGGTTTCTTTTTTATTTTATATTGGGGTGTCCTAGGTTACAATGTAAGATGTGCCCAAAGTATGTATTCTATCACCATCTACATGAGCTGTTGGAACTAGGTTGGGCAGTGTTTCCCTTGCCCCCTCCCTCCAGACTCTCTTCTGTTAATGGCCCATCAATGCCCTGCTGCATGACTCATGGATAACTCCCTCCAGGAGCTATCTCTGTTTAATGGGCAATCAAGGACCCATTGCAAGACTGATAAAATGATATCAGCCCATTGTGAGATGCTCCACCCAGGGGGAGGAGCCAAGCATTCCCACCTGGATATAATCTGGGATTTGGGACAGCACAGGCAGCCTTACCCGCTGGATTCCCTGAGGACAAGAGCTACCAGAGCTTTCTGCAGGAACACTGCTTCAACAAGACCACTTCATCTGGACTGCTACCACCACGGTTTCAGGTTGTATTCTGACTCTGTCAGTGATCTTTTGTACTATTGCATGTATTTTATTTTATTTTAACTTTTTTTTTTCTCTCCTATTAAATTGTTTTTTCTGACTTGGAGTCTCTCACTGGTTTTGCCTCCAAGCCAGCACATGGGGTTTCATGGTAGGTTTTGTCAATGGGGGATTACGGGGGTGGCCTCTGTGAGAAGGTGCCAGGCACTTCCCCAATTCCCAATGAAGTCAATGCCATCCAGCTCCAATAAAGACCTGCTTCTGTCCAAGGCTGAGCTCAGTGGTGACAGTGGGATAACAGAATCAAGAATGGACAAAAACCCCTGTGCAAGAGCAGCTGAAAAAGAGGAGTGAGAATATGTGAGAGCAACAGCCCTGCAGGAGCTGAGGTCAGTGAAGCAGGACAGGGAGGAGATGCAGCCTGTGACAAAGACCATGGTGAGGCAGCTGTGCCCCTGCAGCCCATGGTTGCCCTGCAGCCTCATGCCAGAGCAGGAGGTTGTGATCCCGTGGGAAGCCCACACTGGAGCAGGCTCCTGTGGGACCTGTGATGTGGGTCCCGCACTGGGTCACAGGTCCTGCCTGCAAATCTGCTCCAGCCTGGGACCCACGCTGGAGTAACCTGCTCCCGAAGGAGTGCACGCCAGGGAAGGGACTCACACTGAAGCAGTTTTTGTGGGAAGGTCCTGTGCTGGAGAAGTTCATGGAAGACTGAGGTTGAGCCTGGGAAGAAAGAGGTGAGGGGAAGGTTTTGGTGGGTACCTGGTATCCAGTCAGGATCAGCCCACCAGATATTTATTTCTCTACTCAGTAAAATACCATCAGGTTTTTAAAGCTCTTGTTTCCCTAAAAAATATCAAAAACCAAATAAAATCAAGTGCTTTTCCTTTACTTTGACTGCTGTAAGCTGTATTGATTTAGGAAGGTGCCAGCTAATTCCTGTGCAGTTTTTAAATTATTATTTTCAAACTGAGGTACTTCTAAAGTTACTGGCCACAACATACCCCTGAGGTAGATCAAGAACCCAGAACACGGCAGTGCATGACTACAAACCATCCCACCTCAAATACTGCTTTTAAGCCCGGCCACTCCCTTCGTTTTTCCGCTTTTTTTGTGGGGAGGAAGGAGGTGGGGGCTGTATTTATACTCTGTTATTGAGGGAAAACTTCTGTCTGAGGACTGGATCTTTTCTAATGTTCTTCAAAAATGGGAGCCCTCTTTTATTCTCCCCTCTCATGGTAGGAATCTATAGCCCAAGCCTTGCTCCATGAGAAAATTTCTGTTCTGTCTGGGCAGCACTCTGCACATAATGAAATCTAGGATCATTTTTGCATTCCCTCACCAGACCTGCCATTACTCTTGTGAACCTGTCATCCTCCTGGGCAATGTCACTTGGGGATACCCTGGCAGCAGGGAAAAGGCCAGCAGGGCCTGATTCAGAATAGATTAAAGAGGGATTTTGCTATCAGAAATTTTGACAAGAAGAGTTTTTCAAAGTATGGTCACTAGTGGCGGTCAGATCATCTGACAAAAGATAAAGGATTTAGGGGACTTGAGCTGAGGCACTGCTCCTTCTTATGTCCGAGTTTGTCCCATTTCCTTCAGCCACTGACTGAAAAGGATCCTTTGTGCCAATAAAAATCCCTTAATTAGCTGGTGTACTTACTTGAAGCTCTGAAAATGCTGCCTTGGGTATTTAGATCACAACTGCATCATGCAGCTGGGGAAGTCTGTGGGAAACACTGCATTTTGCTTCCTTTTTTTTTTTTTTTTTCTTCTTTTCAGGTATGGCTGTAACAGTACAGCCAAGAATTCTGCTTACTTAGGAGGGTGAGATGTGCTTCATCCAGGGCTGTGATAGTGAGGATATCTTTGTCCCCTTGCAAAGCTACCATGGGCTGTAACATCAGAGCAGCTTCACAGTCTTATTTAGAGAAAACTCCAAAGGATCTCCTTCCTAGGGAATAATCAGTGTCTGGGCCCACCCTGGGCAGATGCAGAATGAAGGGTACCAAGACTCCTATATCCAGACTGAAAAATCTCTTTCCCTTTCTTTTCCTCCTCTTCTCCTGAACACGAAGTGCCTGGGCCGGGGGTGGGGGAAGAAAAAAAAAAAAAAAATCATCTGAGTATCATGATTTGTTACTTTTCTTCCCTGCTCCTGAAAGGGTAGGGGATTCCCCAGGCTGTCGAGTGCAAAAGCATGACCTGCATTAGGAAACCTGGGAGGGTGTCTGCTCAGCACCCCAGGGAAAGTCCTGCAGTGACCAGCAGGAGCTACTTTTCTTGGAGGAAGTTATGGCCAGTGGTGAGAAGCTTGCTGGGTCTCTGGGCTTCACCCAGGTTGCTCCTGCCCGAAAGATTTGGGTTGTGTCTCAGCAAAGAGTCAGCTGCTGAGGAGAACAGTGGCACAAGAATTTTTCTGTATAATACTTACCTTGAAACTGAATACACTCTTTTCCCTTTCCACCTTCCCTCCACTCCATGCCCTCCCAGTCTCTCCTTGGGAAAATATCTCCAACAGGGCTTTAATGTATTTTCTTTCCTGAGAATCACTTTCCTCTTGCTGGCAAGAGGTGGGGAAATGGAGTTGCCCTTACTGAGAGTGAGAGATTTTTAAACCCCAAAGCACCAGCCTGGGTTCTGGGTTCTTCAAAGCACAGGGCTGAGGGTTCTTCCCAGAGCCCTCTGAGAATGTAATTATTTCAGCTCAGTCCATGAGAGAAGTGCAGGATGAGGCCAGAAGCTGAACACCGGGCAGAAATCCTGCAAGGTTAACTAAGAGACAAAACTCTGCTTTCTGTGGAGCAGCATCTCCTTGCCCCAAAATGAACAGGAATTAATGGTAGGGATCATCCTGGGTTTTTCTTAATGGAATAGTACAGACAGAGCCTATAGAACCATTTACTCTTGAGGTTAGCAACAGAGACAATCCTGCACCTTAATTTGTGCTAAAAAAAAGCAGATTTTTTCCAAGTTTCACCAGTTTCTGGCTGAAGCTTTGGACTGAGCCCCTCGCTCAGACGTGAGGAGGCAGAGCTGAACCTGTGAGGTGGCTGCCGTGCCCTGAAATGGCTGGAGTGCCTGTGAATCGCCAAACCACACCACCCCTGTGCTGCTCATGTTAACCAGCAGCACAGCCTCCACTCCTGCACGCAGAGCTAAGCAGACATTGGCTCCACACCTTCAGGTTTCTTTCCTGCTTGTCCAAAATGCATCCATCCTGTCCCATATTTCCTGGAGCAGAAATATGATGTCCCTTGCTTTTGCTTCTCAACCCTCCTCAAAAAGCTGTTAAGGGGAGGACAGTAGAAAACCTCTGTATTCCCTTTTTTCCTTTTAGCATTAAACAGAACACAAACAAGAAAACAGATTAAATAACATGCCTTTCAGGGCATATGTTGCGTAATACTGTAGAGAGTACAAGTTTTTAAAGCTAATCTCCCCACTAAAATTAAAACAAACTGCTCTAAAAAGCATTTTCTAGGCTCAGCGGGGGCAGGGGGATGCCGATTTCCATGCTACTCCTCTTCAGCTTGTTAGCAGGCATTGCGAAACATATGCACTTTCCTTAAAAAATGCACTTAGGCAGTTATTATCCAGCCTTCAAATTATCTGACAACTTGTGTGCTTGAGTCACCATGGCAAGGATATTCTGCACCCTCTTGCGTGCAGGTGTACAGAAAACAAACAAATTTATCCTTTTTTTTGTCCCAGCTCTCAGCACCTGGCCCTTGGCCCATGGTACAGATGGGGAGGTTGGTCCAGAAGCTGCATGTCTGTGGTGCATGTAGTTATTTGTCAGTGGGGCTTGTATTCCTCCCTGCAGGGGCAATAATATAAAAAGCTGCATCAAGACTGAGACAAGATAAGAAACTGCAGAGGGCCTGGAATCTTAGGGAGGCAGATGGGACATTAACAGTTGGAAATTATGTGGGATTTTTCCAATATCCACATGTTCCAGCTAGATTTTTGCAAACCATGCACTCTTTCAGTATCCCAAGGAGAGAAGAAAATCATAATTAATGAATGTTATTTTCAAAAAACAGCCTGATTTTAGGGCTCAGTAACATCTTTATAACCCTGTGTCTTGCAGCTTTGCAGGACCTGTAGCAAATACTATGCCTGACTTCCATTGTCTTATATCCCTTGGCCAGAAAACACCAAAGAAGAGCTGAAGGACTTTCAGAGGCAGCCCAGTACCCTTAACATCAGCATTTCTCTAACCTGTCTCTTTGTGAGCAAACAAAGCCCAAAGTGAAATCCTAGACAGAGCAATTTTTATTTCAGTTGTCTTCCAGCAGAGACCCCATGTGATTTCAAAGAGCAATATCGATCCATATATATTTTGATAGCAAAAGTATACACTGTGTTTGCCCAACTAAAGCACTTTTGAAACCTGGCTGCTTTAAATTGTATTTTGACTGCACAGAGAGACCCAGGTTTTCCACATTTAACTGCTGTATTTTCACCCGGGGGGAGTTTTTTTCTATAGCAATCTTTTAATACTTTTAGCAACATTTAACTCAGCATGGAGCATAATTATACCGACCATCTATTTACTTGATGGAGCTGGCAAACTGGAAGAAACACATACACAAAAGGAAGGAGAAGAAAGGGGCCGAGCCTAGAGAGGTACAGGAGCTACCAGCTGCATTCTGAAACTACAGACTTTGGCTGGTAAAAGGTAAAAAGCAGAGTACTGGATTTCAGAGACAAAAATATGACTGAGATTTGATTCTTGATCTTTGAGGCTACAAGTCCTGCAAAGATGGAGATGATTGCCTTTAGCAACAAACAGCAGAAAGCTTTCATGTAAAAGTGTAGCAGGAATTCCTTTTGGTACCTATTTGGTTTGTAGACATTATTCAAAGGCTTTTTACATGGTTAAACTGAAGATATTTGCTCTAAAAATAATTAAAACTGGACTTGAATAATCTTCTGGTGCTCTGGGGACCATTGAGACTTCACCAGCCTGCCTTGTTTGCAGACCAAGCTCAGTTAGATAGATTTTCATTCACTTCATTATCTTTAAGGTGGAGAAGGCAGCCCTCTGTCAAGGGGATGAGTGCTGTTGGTCAGCACAGTGGTTCCCAGCCCCAAGTGCCCTGAAGGCCTGCAAATGTCCAGTCTCCAAAACACTGCTGGCTGGGCCTCCCAGCTGAGCAACCCAGAACACACCCAAGCTAAGTACTCAATAGGACCAAGGTTTCCTATTTCAAGTGCATCCATCCCACTCCCAAAGCTCTTCATCCTTTTTAAGAGGATCTAGATGATTGGTATTATTCCACATTGTCAGACCAGAGGCTTTACTGGAGAGGGTTTCCTTGTTAGAGAAACAGATTGTCACAGTCTTCGTGCCAATCCCTTGGGCTGGTTGTGAAGTGCTAGCAGGGTCTGCCCCAGGGGGCTATCAAGAGCGCTTGAAGGGATTCAAGGAAAATGCTGCACCCCCAGGAAACCACCACAGCAGCGGTTTGGCTCCCACCTACTCTTGGATGTGCAAATTGCTCCATGCAACTATTTCCAGCAGAGCCATGGTTTGCCCTTGTCAGGCAGTACAGGTACTGGAAAGAGGTACAGGCTTCTCTATTCATTGTAGAGAAACCTCCTCTGCTCCTGTAGGATGATAAAGTAAAGCTTAAAGGAAAAGCTCTGTATTTTCTGAGGATTTTTATCTTTATTTAAAAAGCTAGTGATGTGAGAGCCAGCAGCCCAGAGCAATCTGGTTGTGCTTGGGAGTTGCAGGGGTCAGCATGTCCATCCTGCAGCATCCAAACTTCTGCGTGAGCTCGGGAAAAGGACGCTCAGAAATGCCTAGTCTTTTGAGATAGCTGCAGGTGCCCCAGTGTGGTGGCTGCCATACCGTGGATAGGGTGCTTCAAGGCAGAGGCAGCTCCAGGGCAGGTGCAGCTGCCCCAGGCAAGCAGGTGGGTGGCCTCTGTTTTAGGGACTGATGGCTCCCACTGCTCAGTTATGTGCCCTGAGCTGTGACAACCTCCAGGCACAGGTTTAAGCTTCCTTGAACTCACTCACTCTTACTTTTGTCCTGCCACTGCATTTGCCAAGGCAGGATGTCCTGCTGCTCTTTTCGGTGTTGCTGCTGTGATCAGACCTAGGCTATCCATCCATCCCTCCAGAATCACACCCCCTGTTTGCTGGTTCTAATGCAGGTTTTCCAAAGCACTGAAGAGGGTTATTACTATATAATGTACTCAGCCTAATCAAAGGAACTTGGTAGAGCTGAAGGGGGGCTGATGGAGCTTCCCCAGGGGAAAGTCACCTGCTTGGACCTGGCCTTACAAGCAAGGAGTGCTATTTATTCACTCTATTACAAGACAAGAACAAGCTGTCTGGAGCAGATCCAAGATGACCTGCTTCACTACTAAAAAAATGCATCAAATCAAACTATTGCACGTGCCTCTGCTCTCAACCATTAGTGGGAATTAGTATTTCTCATGCAACCTCCTCCTGTCATTTTGTCTTCAGACACTGGCACTGGGCTGGTGAGCTGATCCTGCTAGCTGACCTGAAGCTTGCATCCCCTGGCCTGTTTTCTGCTGCAAATGTGGGAAGTGGGGACCCCTTCCTAATTGCAGAGGGAATTAACCAAAGCATGCAGATAGAAAGTGCACCACAACACCTGCTCTCTTCCTTTCCAAAGAAAACAACCCTTCCCCTCTCCAAATGTCCCATGTTGGAGCAGTCCCAGAGGTGAGTCCCACATATTGGAGGAAGCAGGCAATGTGGGTTTTGTAACTTACACCTCTGATTCTGTTACAGGAGAGAAAAGTGCTTTCATTGCCCAATTCTCACTAGTCTGGCACCTGGATTTCTTGCCTCTTGTTTTCACCAAACACATTTTTTCAGTGTGCCGTGTCTCACCTGCTTCAAAGCATAAATACAGTTAAAGTGTGTTTCACAAAATCTGCTTTCCCTACTGCTCACAAAAAATGGGAAGGGGATACTTTTGTCCTGGCATATAATAAAATGTCAATATTTTTCCTCAAAAAAATGCAACTCAAACTTGTTTTCCAGAAAGCCCTCCTTTCTGAAAATCAAAAGCCTTCTTCTTTTGTAAGAAATTCAAGACCACAAAAGCAGAAAATAGTATTTCCTGTAAGGACTGGATAGCTAGTCACAAGGCATACAGCCCTTTTTCTTCTGTGGTATTCGTAGACCTCTGTACAACATTAATTTTAGGAGCAGGTAACCAGAAAACTACACTGCATAACTCACGTTTGTGGACATGTCTGTGACAACAGAGATAGACCAGACTTGTAATTTCCCTCTGAGCCTTTCTAAGCTGCAGAAGGCTTGAGCCCATGTAAGAGTGTCTGAGGCAAGGATCCCACTGCCACTTTGCATGGTCAGGTCAAAGCCCTTGATATATGATTTAATTTCAAACCCAGGAATAAATTTGGGGGGTTGTCCATTTCACATTATTTCCATTTATTTCTCTCTATTTTTTCAGTGTTTGGGGAAATAGATAGATATCATCCAGCTCTGGGAATATGACCCAGGCTGAAGGACATCAGCCTGTTAGAGTGAGTCCACAGAAGGCCTACCATGTTGATTAGAACATCCCTCTCAAGCTGATGGAGCACCCCTCCTACAGGGAAAGACTGAGAGATTTGGAATTGTTCAGCCTGGAAAAGAAAAGGCTGAGGTCTTCCGGTACCTGAAGGGAGTTTACAAGAAAGACAGAGAGTAACTTTTTACAAGAGTGACAGTACCAGGCTTCAAACTGAAAGAGAGGAGGATTAGATCAGATATCATGAAGAAATTCTTTACTATAAGGTTGGTCAGGCACTGGAACAGGTTGCCCAGAGAAGCTGTGGATGCCCCATCCCTGGAAGTGTTCAAGGCCTGGTTGGATGGAGGTCTGATCAGCCTGGTCTAGTGGAAGGTGTCCCTGCCCTTGGAACAAGGATTGGAATAAGATGATCTCTAAGGTCATTCTATGATTCCATGCCGTAGGTACAGGTATAGACATAGATAAACTTTTTTTATAGTAAGACACATTTTTTTCTCTTAGGAGATAAATAAATGTATCCTGGGATGCCTGGCTATACCAGCTTCCAGAAAAATAGATATGTATTCACACATACACTCACACATGTTGTCTGTGTGCAGTATTAGAGGAAGATTAGTGTCTCTTCCTCTGTTTCCTAAGTACCTCAGCAGAACAGCATAAACAAGCACAATACAAGGATATAAAGGGTATGGGAGTCATTTTTTATAACAGACGGTAACACAAGTAGCTGATAACAGCAAAAAATAAGTGATTGCTTTAGAAACTGGAAGTCTCTATAGCTGAAAGGTGCATTTTCTCCTTTTTGACCTCAAGAGCATTCAGGAGTAAAAGGTGATTGTCCTGCTTTGCTGTCTCATTCAAATCTGGTGCTGCAGCTGAATTTGAGCACTGAACGTGTGCTCAAGGATGCATTTCTTTCCCATTTCTGCTCTTGTGTGCAGGCAGCCAGAGAGTATTAACTGTTACCAAAAAAGGATGCCAAAATTAAATTCTCAGAGGAAGGCATTTTTCAAAAATTCCTCATCATTGCTAATAATTTCATCTAGTAATATTCAGGGGAAAAAAATCAGAAGCATTTCAGCTGGTACCTGAGTTCCATGAATGCTCAAATTAAGGAAGCTCAGAAGTGAAGGGTACGTTATCAATAGCAATCATGTTAATAGATGTGATTGCTGATGGATGTGGCTGATGGCCTTGCAAATATTGAGTACAACGC
Source organism: Hirundo rustica (assembly GCF_015227805.2). Classification (NCBI taxonomy): domain Eukaryota; kingdom Metazoa; phylum Chordata; class Aves; order Passeriformes; family Hirundinidae; genus Hirundo; species Hirundo rustica. The sequence goes on from NC_053451.1 coordinate 86,883,827, forward strand.
CCCTTTTTTTTTTTTTTTTTTTTTTTTTTTTTTAAATATATTGCTTGGCACAGCTATCACTCTCATTTTTCTGAAAAGGTTTCAGGGCAATGTGGTCTCTGTGACATTGATGTGGTGTAATAAGGCCAGTGTAGCTTCAACAGACCACATTGCCTCTCAGTAAAGCACCTCCCACAGTACATCTGGCTGTGCTGCTCCTTAGTAAGGACTGATCCACTCCAAGAGAGCTGCCCACCAGATGGTATCAGTTACAATGCTGATACAGCCCATGCTTAGCCTGTTACAGGATTTGGGCTTGTTCTCCCACTTCACAATGTCACAAAAACATAAGTAACTAATGTTCAGGGGATGAGAAACTGCCCCTTTGCCTGTGTGAAGGGGCAGCGCAAACAGCAGCATTCGGATAACATTCGGATAACTAGGAATAAAAAGCAAGGTCAGCTCTACACTCCAGCAGACATGCAATGAGCTGAGTCTGTTCCTTGTCTGCTAAAGGGACTCTAGATGACTGTGCAAGATCTGAACTTAATGAGATAAATCCCACTCTTGGGAAATCCCGTGCTTTTTCTGTATTGCAATCACTCGGGCTTATGACTCGGGGGTTTTATGCTGCAAGTGCAGCATACCTTACAGTAGCATCTGGTTCCCCACATTCTGCCATGGGTGCTCCACCTGCAAGCAGCATAACCCTCTCAAACCTGTCTTGTTTAAATATTTTGTATAATAGCATATCAAAGTGCCATTTACAAACAACCTGCGAGTTCTGCTATTGACAAGATCTTATTTTGAAGCCATTTTAAGATACAACTAAACATATCTCTTTCTTTCCCCCAGAAAATATATGCTTACAAAAATAATTATTCCTCCCCAGTTCTGAAGTGTGATAACACAAATTGCAACGTTGCAAACTCAAATAATATCATCAGGAAGATAAGCCATATCCATCTCTCTTTTTTCAGCACTCTGAACTACTTTAGTACCACAATGAGGTATTTCTCTCTCTCCTTCCTCCACTCCAGTCACCAAGTATTCAACACACTTGCAGCTAGATCAAAGGCAGCCAGATGATTCAAAGATTTATAGTATTACTTAGTAAGGGCAAGTGTGAAAGTCAAATGGTAACTTCCCAAGAGACTGATTGCTCTCAACTGCAGCTAATACAATTCACTGACAGAGTTATGAAGACGTTAGTTTACACCAGGGCAAAGTTAAAACTGCCAGGTGGGCTCTGGTGTTATTACCAACCCCCTACCAAGATTGCTGGCAAGTTACCATTCAGAAATATGGCTGTTTTCAACACCCATGGACCCCAGTATAGTCCGCCTAAAGTTTCTAGGAAATTGTGGGTTTCCTTGTATTTTTCATTGGCACTGGGTTTTTGTAACTTGAAACGTTGAAGGGCTCTGTTTGTCATTGCATGGCCATTTTACCCCTTCAAAGTCCTTTGGCAGTTCCATTGTTTACAACTCCATTTAATCACTGCAGAGGCAAACTTGCTGTGTGTTTCCATGAAGCTGATGCACCTCTGTGGCATTTTGCTCCAACACACCATGGCTGCTGCCAATCTGAGCACATCTACTGTCGCTAAATGGCCAGCTTAAGCTGCTGGTGGACACACTGCCTGCACACTGGTGTCCAGCTGGGGCTGTGCTTTGAAGAGGAGATACATGCCTCATTCCTGTTGTGCACCGGCTTATCACAGGGCTCAGCATCCCTGCACCCACTTCTGAGACTGTTTCTCCTGTGGTGGTCAGTCCCAGCTGAAGGCTGGGTGGATGGTCTCACTGTTTGCACCAGGGCCCAGCCTGGCCTTTCCCTTTAGTGAGCAAAACAGGGAACTCCTACCTTTTTCTATTTCAGTTTTAGGATTTTTTTTTTTAACAGGCCAGATGGAGAGGGAAATAGCAGGGAAGGGTTGAACATTTGTTTTCATTTAATGAGTTTTGTGCTTGCCCTAAGAGTCTGCTCAGGAGAAAAACCTTTGCAAGCTTTAATTTATACAGCAGCAATAAAGGAAGTTATGGGGAGTGGGGGAAGGGTGAATAATTCTGTTGTAGCCTTTCGTCCGCTTACAGAAATAAAAGGTATTGAGATCATGGGAATGGCTCTTGTCTTCTGGGAGCTTTAATTCTCTGCAGTATCACTCAGTCCACAGAAGACTAATAGCTGAAGGAGTCCTCTACTGATCACCTCATTACCCTTTGAAGACCATCGAGGGAATAAGAACCTCTGGAGGAGTGTGAACCACCATTTCTAGGGAGACATGGGGAGTTTCATTTCACTGCAATACAGGTTTTCTATTTTCTTACAATAAAAAATAAAGTACCTTGATTTGCAGAGACTTCCCTGTATTTCTCTTCACAAGAACTGCAGGTGTTCCTCTCAGCACAAGCCGACCCTGGTCCATGTTCATGTCTCTTCATTTATTTTGGCCACTTCTTGCTTTGCATGAAATTCTTCCTGCTCAAGCTTAGAGCAGTGATTTTACACCCAGCAATGAGACAAAAAAAGGAGCCTTATCACTGAATATGTTTGCTCTAGCCCTGTCTCCCTGGATAACAGCTATGCAAAACACACACCTATTTATTCCCTGTTGCTGCTATACAGTCTTTACCCTACTTTGCATTTCGCCTGAGAGAGTGAGTCACAAAGATAGCACCTCCCATTCTTTCCCAAATGCCCTCACGAATCAGACCCCATTTTCTGAAGCAGAAGCAGAGTTCCACCTTGGCAAACCAGGAAATTTAGTGTCCTGAGGTGATGGTTTGCATCCACACAGAGCTGGCTCAAGAACAAAGGGGCCCCTTAAGCCTTCAGAACGGCCTTAAGAAGGACTCAAGCTGTTGGAAGAAAAAGCTGTCAGAAATAAGTGCTGGGACTTCTTCCTCACGTCCAAGACATCAAGCTTGTGAGAATCCCATCTCACAAGTCCTTTTGCCAGAGAAGAGGAATAAATCCTGAGGAGTTCAGTTAAGGAAACCCTTACATTTAATCCTGACCTTACTGTGCAGAGTTAGACCACAAGTGAAGACCTTTCAATTAGCATCTCATTAATGGAGTGGATGACACCGATAAAGGGAGCACCAACAGCTTTTTTTGTGGTCTTCCAAGGTTAGCTGGGTTGTTTCACCTACAGGATCAGTCACAGTGAGACAAAGCCCTGCACCTGTGACATTCATGCTGAAAGACAGCAGCATTTCACAGGGACATTCATACAGCAGGGAGAGCCCTGCAAAAAGAAATGGGAAACATAAATAAATGTTCAAAGCACAAGCTAAAATTAAGGAATAGTTTTGAAGCACCAGGCTGTGTTATTCTGTTAAACATTCAGCAGTGACTTCTCAATGTGACCTCAGCCGAAGACATACATTGCAAAACACGGGCAAGATTATCAATTTTTCAGAGCCTTCTCTTCATGACAGGTTAAACCATAATTTCGCTGCAATTCATTCCATCGCTGAAGCTGCTGACATTTATGACTGTGCTTGGAAACGTTGATATACCCAAGGATTTCGCAACATTAGCTTTGACATGCTGAATTAGTCCATTGGCTCCTTCCAAAGTGAATCCGTGATGCAGTGGATGAGGACACAGCAGCTGAGGGCTGTGTGATGTCAGACAAGAGCTGTACTAAAAATCAGCCACTCAGACCCTCACATTCTCCTAGCAGTGTAGTGGGAACCCCCCCTTTAGCAGTTCCCCATGCATTAAGGAAGAAAAAAAACTTGCCTACTGTTCATCAAAAATTACACTTAACTGTAACACAGCAGAGACATGGCAAATGTAAAAGTGTTGTAATATTTGCATTAATTTTACTATAGATGTGAATTGGAGGAGACCTCAAGGAGTTTCCACCTGTGTAGATGATGCTCTGTACCCTCCCTGTGGTAGCTGAGAGAAAAACAAAAGGCCAAGGACAAAGCAGACAGTGTTTTTTGTACGAAAACAGGGAACAGAAGAGGCATGGCCTGCCCTTTGCAGGCCCTCACAGGGAGAGCAGCAGAGACCCTCACATGTCCATCTGGTCATGGTCAAGGAAAGCCACTTCCAGCAGCCACTCTGAGTGCACAGGCTGGCTGCACCTCTCGTTTCCTCTTCCAAAAGGGAGAGCCTGAGAAACATGTTGAGGCTGGATTAGACCTGATGCCCTGATGCCAGAGAGCAGCCCCAAGTGTGTTAAATTCAGGTGTAACATCCATGTCCTACCCTGTCATGGGTATCACATTATGCATTGCAGTGACTTGAGTATGAGTATGACTATCGGGAATTTATCCTGACATACCTGTGCTGAATGAGGAGGTCTTTAGAAAAATAAACTACAGGTCATGCTGCAAACTCTTTCTATACTTTCACTATAGTTTTAATAAGATATTTTAAAACATCATGAGTTGTGGTTTATTTGCCCTGAATCTTGTTTTCCACTTCATAATCAGCAGCTCAAATTCTACATTTCTCTGATGAGCCTGGCACTGGGGTGAACTGGAATGCTGCTGGGTATTGTCATTGATGAAGTATTTTATTGGGCCTGCAATTGACCCTCAAGTGAAAAGGAGAACCTTTCCCAGTGTTCCCTTGCTATAAATTACGAAGTTACACTTTATTCAGGACAGAAGAAAACACAGAGGATTACACTGGTAAATTCATATCACTTTATAAGCAGTAAATTTGTTGTTCAAGCCACTTAGGTGTAGTTACTGGAAATTCCTGTTTAATTATAATCCAGATGTTCTCGAGGCCCTCCTGCCCTCTGGCACAATTTGACAAGTGCTGCACAGAGGAAATGTGGTTCTGCAGTTCTCAGGTTAAGATGCTCTTTGGAGAACACACTAGGAGAGCTGCTCCGCACACAGGGAGGGTGGGTTGGATCTTAGGTCATCCTGGGGGTCACTTTAATCAAGGCAAGCTGTAATCCTGAGCCAAGAGGTAGTTGGAGAAAGGGGAGAATAAGAAAATTCTCAGCCCCTCACTGGGGTTTGCCATATGAGCTACTGCTCTGTCCTGAAGTGCTGCTCCAGCACGGCACCTGCCGATACACACAGAGATTCGTGGCTCGCGGAAATGCAAGTGGCATCCCCAACCCACCAGAGATGTCAACATGACTTCTGTTTTATTTGCACTCATACTGCCCTGCTTACCTTCTCTTTTACTTTTTCTAGGATATCATATGTATTTTGTTGCTGAGAAAGTGATTCGAATGCATAATTCAGTTCCAATCAGTCTAAATGCTAATTTGTCTCTTTTAAGCTAAAATCCCTTTAATAAAAAGCTTCGAATTCATAAGTGCCCTGTAAAGAAAAGGGTAAAAATACCATGAACAAAGACTTCTAAAGACATACTCTGTACAAAGTATATAATGATCCTATTGAACTCATTGCCACAGGATGCCGCAGAAGTCAAAGATACGAAGTGGATGTTCTGTGCACAGAAACAACTTGGTTTATGACACACCTTGTTTTTTCCTCCTTTCTTTTCTATCCACATACTTTCTATTTTCTTTGTAAAGGCTAACCATTTGGTGATTTTTTTCACCTGAATGTTTTAAAAAGTTCTCTCAAAAGAAGGATTGACAAGTGTTGTGAGGTTTATTTTGAAGGCTATTCAAATCTCTATGAAAATCTTCACATGGTTATGCCCATGAAAGTAAGAACTTAAAAAAGAGTCAAAGTTTTAGATTCTTAACAATACTCAAAACTGCTTAATGGTCTCTCCTAATAGAAACTAATAGTCTCTGCTTGATAGAAACTAATTCCAAGCCCTCTCAGGTTAAGGTTGAAGTTTGTCTTCCACTTGGCAAGGGTAAAGTCTTAATTAATTTCAATAGTCTCATTTTTCTCAGGCATGGTCTAATTAAGCTTCTCAGTGTATAATATAAGTAAAAGAAGCAATGGTGAATAAATACACTTATTTTTCCTTATTTAAAAGTAACTCCTGTAAAGTTCTAAGATTTAAAAATACCTCCCTATAGATACTGTACATATATTTTCTTTTATAATATTTCCATTGATAGTTCAGTCACTATATTACTTAAACTTCAGCACCAGTACTTACTATTGTTTGTGTTTTTAAGAGGATATAATATTAAAAATAGCAGCATCTTCCTAAACACGTCTCCCAAATATATGGTGATTTCCCTAATTCACAGACATTTAATTGTGGCACAATATGGAGTTCAAGGGAAAAAATATTTAGTGTAGGTATAATCACCATGTTGACAAAGTGACTAGTGTTGTGGGACAATGAAAAATCTTCAGAAGAGCAAGTGTCCACTAATTCACATGAACGGGGCAGCTATTGAAAGGTCAGGTGTTATGGGCAGATAGGAGTTTCTAAAATATATAATTTCTGCCTCTGGAACTTCATTTCCAGTAGCTCCTTCCACTTTGATCAGACACTGGATTGATTATGACAGATCCAATATCTCCTTAATTTTAGCAAAATTGTTCTGCCATTAGATTGTTAGACCAGAGGAAGATTCTGCCATCCAGTGGTGAAAAAATTGCTCTTTTAAGGTCACAGTTTCTACTAAAAACATATTCTACCTTTAATAAAATGAACGTGTTTGGACAACTGTAAAATTTTTTTCTTTTGTTCCTGGAAGAACAAAACAATTGAGATAACATTTTACAGGGCAGTACACACACACTGGTAAAACTGGTGGGGATGTACGCAGACCCTCGTTGATAATTTGGGTTTGTTCCCTCTCGTTACACATCACAGCCTAGGACACTTGTGTTCCATGCTTTTACAACACTTGTGTGAGCAGGACAGGTCCTGGGCTCTCACAGTCTTGTCACCATGTGTGCCACAAGCCCCAGGACAGAGAGGGCATCAAGTATGGAAATGTTTTCCCCCTAAAAAGAGAAGAAGGAGGATCCATGCTGGGCCTGCATCACCTCTGCCATTAGCTGTCTGACCACACTCAAAGTCTTGCTGCCACACTAGGTAATGTCAGGAATCAGTCTTGGACCATTTAAAAACGTGCAAATCCGTATCACAGTTTCCCAATAGTTATAATACCATTGCACCGCCGTTTAGTAACCTCCATGACAAAGCGTAGAGTGGGACCTTCCCTGCCTCTGGCACTGGCAGGGTGGAGGTGCGGTGACTCCTCTCTTCTCAGCCTTTTCACACCCTACACCTCTCCTGTGCCGCTCCCCAGAGCAGTACAGCCCCGCACCGGGCAGGCAGTGTGCCCTGCTGCACCCGGTGCTGAAAGGGCATGGAGGCTCTACTGTTCAGACTACAGTAAGTAAGCAAATAACCATCTTCAGAAAGCAGTCAGCAGCATTTCTGGAGGTGAGCACTGACACCCCGTGGTGCCCAGCAGAGCACTAAACCAGCCCCCACGAGTCGCGGGGTGAAAAATGCAGAGACTCCAGCTAGCGGAGATCACTCTGTGGAGCACACCATAGCTGGGCAGGTCTCATTGTTTGTACAAAAGAGAGGAGGCAGAGCAGGTGATTCCTGAAGTAGGCTAAGCAGGTGAAATGGAGGAGATGATCTGGAAGGATCAATGCAGGAGGTGACAAGAGCATTAATCAGAGCTGCCATTGTACCCAGTATCAGGAGAAGGCACAGATCTCAGCTTCATCTTGTCAGCAGAAGCAAATCAGGAGAGGGGTGCTCTCCCAATCCACAAGCACAGCCCAGCCCTTCCAAGGGCTGCTGTGCATGCTTCCCTTGGCAGCAAACACCATTATTTACTCCTTCAATTAGTCCCTACAAGTCTTCCACCCCGAGAGGTGCTGTCAGAGCAGCTGGAGTTGTCTTTGAGCTTCAGAGCAGACAGGGACTGACCAAATCATTCTAGGACATGGTTGAGGGACACACAGAAGATCAGGGAGACCATGTTATGACAGCACTGGCCAGGAACTTGATTGTCTATCTGACTGGAACTCTCATGACCCTAAAAACACTTCGCAGGCCTGGAAAAGCATTTTGTTTTACTGGATCTGGCCTACTAGGCTCACTCATTTGGGATATTCCCTGTGGTCTGCTGAACTACCTCTGGGTCTAAAGTTTTTGAGCAAAGGATTGAGAGGAAAATGCATTTAATACCCTTAAATGCATGAATCCCTAATATTTTGAATATTTCTTTTGTTTATCTTTTGTTTCATCTTTTGTTTCACATCCTAGGAGCAATGACAAGTCAGCTGCATCATTCTGCTTAAAAAGGCTTTGAGTATCACCATATTTATGCTGGAAAAATACTCAGGGGCATTTTGAGATGGAAAACACCAGCAGCACAGGAGTATGGACTCCTCAAGAATTTTCTTCCTTCAGGGGAAGCAGGGACCGGCACTGTTCTTGTGTGAAGGAACAGTCCTGGTGTCCCAGGTGAACTGTGAACAGGAGTGATGGCAGCAATTTGCTCTCTACCATTTCCACCACAGCTGCTCACCTCACAGATTAAGACACCTGAATTTAGGGGTATTCATAGACGTTTGAAGAACAGGTGCACTGACCAGATGGAAGCATCTCTTTTAGGGTGTGCTGGACAGTCCTCAGACTGCCTTGAGGAGAACTCCATCACCAAAAATTAAGTTTGTTAATCAGGACTTTCCCCTTGTGAACAGCCAGCACAGGTTCATGAGGGAAGAGTCCAGGTTAACAGATTCAGTTTCCTTTTATGACAAGGATACCTAATTGATCAAGGAAAGCCACTTGATATAGACATTTTGGATTTTAGTAAAGCTTTCAATAGTGCCTCTCACAGAATTCTCCATTTTAGGACCTTTCAACTTCTTTCCCCAACAGCCAAGGGGGATGCAGTGCTTAAATTCATCAGACATTTCAACTGCAGGGGTCCAGGGGGCAAGCCCACCAAGTGGATGAGAAGTAAGTGAAACAGAACTGCTCAGCCTTTCCAAGGCAGCTCTGAAAGGCAGCCTCCGTCTGGACAGTGCCTGTGGACTTTGTTAAACCTCCATGTTAAGACTCTGCGCTTCACTTTGCAACAGCTTTCCAAGGCTTTTTTTCCATATGAAACCTCTCAAAACATTGATTGGGGGAGTGCTGAATTTGCTCACCTGTCAGTAGGAGAGCTGTAGGTGGGTGGACTGAAGACTGCTTGGCACTCTGAGGCAATACCTGTCAAACAAATTATTTTTCAAGCCAAAATCGAACATTCATGTTGACTTTTACATGGACTAAATCTGGCTTTAGAGATGGTAAGGTGCCCTGGCAGAAAAATTATTGCATTTAAATTAAAAGAATGAGATTGCCTAACTTCAGCATGGCACAGCTGTTCTCCTTCCGATGTATCGAATCCAAGGGTTTGGCTTGGTCTTATTTTGTATCCAGAGTTCAGCCTATATCTTCACTACAGGAAGAACAAAAGTACTGCAAACAAAGATGCAACTAAGCAAAGAGAAAACACACCTGGACTACCTTTCCTATCCATTATCCAGGTAGATAGACAATAAATTTATGAAGGAACTGATTTTTAGATAGATTAAATTCTTGCTTCCACCATGCTAACTTGGGAGGCAGCTTCATTTACCAAAAGAGAGACAAGCACAATCTCTTCCTCTGCACACAAGCAAATCTTCCCGAAGCAGAAAATGCTTTAAAAGTAAACTGCATCTCCCAAAGACATTTTTGGCTGTAAGATTCATATTTTCCACAAGGTGTTGTTCTTACTGAGCCTTATTCTGGCAACTTTATGCTCATAAGACAGGTTCTTTTGACTAAAGTTTTACACGTGCTTAATCAAGTATAGAATAAGACAGCATTTATTCACTATTTTTATAAAGCAATTATGAATGACTCACTTGCATGTGATTTGTTCAGTAAGAATTATGAGACTTTTGCTTCTGTTCTGATTTACTTTTACTTCTGCTAATGTGAGAGAGCTTTGCTTTTTGATTCATATTCATTATCATGGGAGGATTCGTTCCCAAGGAAAATGGTCAAATACTTGCGTATTTCCACACCAAATATTGTCGAGGGAATAGTGCCCTGGCCCTCAGCAGTGAGTGTGACCCCACTAACCAGAGTAGTTCAGCCACTGTCGATCTGCCCGAGTGCTGAGCACAGCCTAAGAAAAGCACAGCAAAAGATACTCATGGCTGGGTTTGGACCTACTTCATGCAGCTTTCCCTATCAAGCAAAAGGCAATGCAGCTCACACAAGAAACTGCAGAAACAGAGTTTCTGCTGGCGGATGCCATCAATGTCAGCAGAATTACACCCCCAGGGAACTTAAAACTTTCAAAGCGGTAGATATTTTCAAGGCTATTTTGAGAAGGTTTCAAAGGGGAACTTTATTCAGAACAATTGATACTCCCTTTTTCCAAGAAGTCGGGAAAATCTGAATTCCAGAAGTGGGTTATTTCCTCTTTAAGGAAAAATGAGCTGGCAGAGATGCTGGATATCAGCAAGGGAAAGCAGACAAAATTTGGTATTATTTTGTCTGAATGGCATTCATGCCCTAAGGAATTGCTTTATTTCTGGACTACTAGCAGTGGAGTTAGATCAAATGGAATTTTTTAAGGATCCAAGTAGGAAATGTGAAATAATGGCCTGCTTAACACTCCAACAAAAGTTCAAACCCTCATCCTGCTATCTTTGGTGACATTGCTGTTTCACCAAGAGTGGGATGCTGGAGATCAAAGGGTCCTCATTTATTCTACATACTGTTTTGCCAGGAGCAAGTAGGGGGCTGATATCATCATGAGGCCTCTCTCAATGATTTTTCAGTCTTGGGAATTGGGATCCAGGGAATGTGGAGAGGTCCCAGTTGTCTGGAAGTTGGCTAACATCGTCCCAGTTTTCAAGAAGGGCAAAAGAGATGACCCTGGAAACTAGAGGCCTCTCAGTCTCATTTCAGTGCCTGGTAAAATTATGGAGAAGATTATTCTGGGAGTTACTAAAAAACACCTGAAGGACACTTCAGTCATCAGTTACAGCCAGCATGGGTTCATGTCAAGCTTAATTTCTTTTTATGACAAGGTAACCCATCTAGTTGATCAAGGGAAGCCAGCTGATGTCATCTTTCTAGATTCCCATAGAGTTTGCAATGCTGTACTGCAAATCCATGTAACTCATAGAGGTTATTGATAGCACTAGTGACCATAAAGGAAAGGCCCCTTTCTTCCATGGGGCCCTGCACATCTTTGCTTTATTATTTACCCACCCTTAATTTTCACTTATTGAAGGACTTACCTCTATACAGGCAAAAATAGAAAAGGCCTTGGTGTAAAGAAGCCCACAAAACCTGCTCTACTTGCTTTTCCACCATTTGAACTAAAAGGAAAGAGCACTTTCTCTGCAAGTGAAGAAGATCCATTTAGATACCAGCTAAATACTAAAAAAACCCAAACAAACAACAACAACAACAAAACCTCCTCAAAACAAAACCACCACCACAACAAAAAACTACATGACAAGAAGAATATAAAATTTAGCTCTTTCACCAAACATGGGGTTCTTTTTGATTAGTCTGCAGGATAAGGGGAGGAAATTATTTAATTATTTGTTTCTGCATATGAGCTGATCGGTTGTGAGAAGAGTTTGCATGTGAGAAAACTCTTTCCAGAGCAGACAGATGAGTATTACAGTTATGATAAACTCACAACAGAAGTGGGCAAAATATTGTGACAGTGAAAGAAATTACCCACACAAAACAAAACAAAACAAACAACAAAATCCTGGGCTATGTATTTTAATCTTGAATTGTTGAAATGAGGCCATCTATCTTTTCCATATTACTTGGTTTAGTTGTGTGAAATTTTTTAAGTCTGTGAATTATGTTATACAAGAGGTCACATTATGGATTCCCAATGTCCTTTCTGGATTATAAATCTATAAATTTCTATTAGGACCATTGGTTTTCATAGGCTGTTAACTTTATGATAAACTCCCTGATGGGCCTCAAATTCTTCATGTTTGGTCTCATGGGATAACATTGTCTGTATATTAATTTTGAAAGAAAACTTTCACCTGACTAGTAATTGAAGGAATAAAAAAAAAAAAAAATTTAAAAAGCCCTACCACACACACAAAACAGTAATTCAGTTAACTTCTCTTGAGACCGCTGCTCTGCCAAAAAGATAAGGAATAAAAAATGGCTAATTCACGTAGCAGAGATGGTGCAACCACAGAGAGTCAGATTGTTCCTTTCTGGAAGAGAAGACACCTCAAACAAGGAAGCTAGGTAGGGAGTGCTAGGCAGGCACACGGGGTATTATTCAGAGTGTGCAGGTACAGCTACAGTACACAGCCTGTCTTGGGACCCCACCTCTCTAACTCTTATCTTGATTTTCACACAGTTGCATCAGTTGCAGCCCTTGACCAAAAATACAAGGTCACTGGTGATACTCTCCACCAGCATCTCTGAGCATACAGAGAGAAGGGGGAAAGCCAAGTCAAAAAACAGATCCCTGCCTTGGCTGTGTCCCTGTTCTCATGTTGTCAGAATGGTTGGTCCCAGCAGGATAAAAAAACCCAAGGAAAGGGGATGCTGAAGCCATGGAGAAAACCTGGCAGTACTGCACCCCTTTGGCCAGAACAGAGCTATAAGAGATCTGAAATGCAGAAGTATGGCCAGATTTGTGACCAGACTGCACCCACCTTTGCAGCAAACAGTGAACACCATCCACCCTTCCCTTCAGACGCATTGCAGCAGTTAAAACATAAAAAAGCATTGGTTTGTAAAACCATCTACATTGCTAAAATAGTAATGCCAAACACAGTGTAGCTGAGCCTGCTCTAACCTTCTCTTCCCAAATGTTCTTCATTTATTAGGTCTTCGCTTTTTCATCTTCATGAGAAATATCCCCATCTGTTTTGTGGCAATAATTCTAGGTTTCAGTGTTTCACTCCAAGGTGAAGAAAAAAGCAAACTATTATTCTGTTCACTGAAGACTAGAAAAATGGCAAATCTTGTAACAAACTCTAAGATTGAGATGGGACAAAATCAGTTTCCCTCTACATAAAAGATCGATTGGAAAAATAATCTTCTTAAAAGACCATGTCTGACACTTGCTTTTTTCATTTTCTGCAGTTCTCTTCAGAGACTTATTGTGACTCTGGTTGCTTAAAGTACAAGGACAGAGTCATTTGCCACAGACTAGCAACCCCTTTTATTCCATAGAGAAAATTTAGTCTGCATAAATATATTTATCTCCTTTTTTCTTTTTTTCTTTTTTTTCCTGGTGCCAACGTGCCTGCTTACTGCAGGATTACACTTCATGCTCTGTCTTTATGAAATCACTTCTTGACTGATTGAGTAGGAATTTATGTACATGTTAAAAAAACATTTCATTTTATATGAGTTAGCTGGAAGTGTCCAGATGGGAGTGAAACTCCTCCTTAGCCATCACCTACTGGCAGCTTCTCTTTTTTTTATTTTCTCTCAGCTTTGTTGTCCACTACATTTAATATCAAAAATTACTTCCCATTTCACCAAGCACTCCACAATATAGATAGAAAGTCCTCATGTGCACTATTCCCATGGGATTTATAAGGCTAGGATGGTGCACAGGGGGGTAAAGAAGCTTCTCCAGCAAAACATGGCCTGAAAATGCCCACCCTTGCTCCTTCGTCCTCTTGCTCCACAGCCAAAGTGAACTTTGGAGAGCTTCAGCTCCAGTCTCCTGGTTAGGTTCTTCAAGTTCTGACTGCAGTGGGAGATGGACTGTTTCATGTGATTTGGGGAAGATTTATTCAGGATTGCTGGGAAGTTGTCTCCCAGTTGTTCAGGATTAGAGATGTTTCACTACCCCATATGTCTGGAACCATTTCCATGTTTGTTGGATGCATTAAATGGAAATATGGACTCAGAGTTCCCAGAGTAGGGAGGTCCTAATAGACACAGGCTGAGAAATTGCATTGTAGCAATAGCCTTGTTGTCCATCACATTTGGTTTCCATTACCTATAACTTGTAGAGGTAAATATAAGGAAGATGCAAACATTTTATAAATAATGACAGCAGTTCTTCTGAAGCCAGATAAGTGCAGATAATTCTTCTTGACCCAGGAAAAAGAAAATGAAAGGTGATCAGTATGAATACTAAAACACAGGGGTGGGACAATATGTGCTGTATCTCACAACAGTACATATTTAAATTTGGAGCCAAGTTTGGGTTGGTCTTTTTTATATAGAAGACTCTCCAAAATCAGGGAAAGAACAATCACTTGAAATTAAAGTTACCAATGTGGTACCTCAAAGCTATTCTGAAAAGAGGAAAAAAATATTTACCGGTGTGAGAGATCATTCTTATTTCTATATTTCCTGTGATAAGCACAATATTACCAGTTACATATTTGCAGTGTATAAAGTTTTTAAAAAAATCTTTCTGTTTATTTTGTTCTTGTTTGACCAGCAATCTTTTTTTTCCTTTAATTTCTTTACTAGTTTTTCTCAAAGTGGCATCTGTTTTGCCTTTTAAAAATTAACTGTGCAAGCACAACAAAATCAGAGAGATGTCAAAGCTGTGGAATTTTCCCTTGCAGCCACACACCGCCAAGTTTTGGATGACTCTGTTGCGAGACAATGAATCATCTCAAGTTATGGGATTTGGGTTCAGGTTCTCTAAGGTAGCTATTATGAAGCTCAGCAAATCTATATCCACCTCTGATCTGTTGTGTGCTCTTCAGGTTTTGGAGGGGGAGGAATATGTGGGAACGTCTAAAATCATTATCAAAATGTAAACTTCGCCAGTTACATATTTTGAAGCCTTCCTTAAATGAACCAAAAGTCCTGTCCTAAACTTTTGACAATTCTGATCAACAAACTCAAACACAGCAAACCAAATAATTTAGGAAAAAACGTTCTACAGACATTTGCAGTCAGCAAAAGAGCTCTTAGATACAGTTCTCTGGGTAAATCCTGGCAGAAGAACTTAATTAAGAGACAAAAACAATTAACCAGCAATGTGTGACAAGAATTGGCTAAACTAAAATTCTCTGTGAAATCTCCTTATTAAGAAACAAGAGAATTATCGTTCTGCTGTTTTCCACAGAAGGAAGGATGACCTCTTTCTGTCTGTGCTTGTGGGGCAATATCAGCCTCTATTCATAGTGGTCCAGCTGGCAGCCCACAGATATGGGAAGTTTCCATGTGGCCCCAGCCTTCCCCCAAGAGCCTGACAACGTTCAGGAGGAAAGCGATGCGTCAGCCGCCAACACATCCCCTTGCAGATGCAGCCAGGAATGGAGCTGGCCAGGAGCAATCACCCTGGCTCCTGGGGGAAAGGGGCGCAGGACACCCTGCACATGGCTCAGCACAGACATTAGCTGCTTTTCAATCCTGAGCATGCAAAAAGAGCATCTCAAAAGCAGCTCCAGCCACCACATCTCATCAGCTTTTGACCAGCTCATGACTCAGTGGCTGAAAGGCAGATGTGTAGCAAGAAACAAACCCCCAATTTAATCCTCTCAATTTTTCTCCAGTGCAACTGCACCAGAGAAATTAAGAAATCTGTTCTGATTCATATCATACAATGATTCTTGGATCCATTTTGGAAAGGACGCTACCTTTCAAAGATAAATTAGATGGAAGAGTCCTCCAGAAAACTTCAGGTACAAATTTTTTAGAGGATTTTTCTGCCTAGGGGAGTCCTGAGCCATGTCCTCCTCAGGAAGCTGGTGACCAAGAAGCAATGCTAGGATGCATCCTTGAAGGAAATCTCTCAGCTGTGAAAGCCTAAAGCTCAGATAAAATACCCAGTATATCCTGGTCCACCTCCCAAGTCATCCAGGATTAACCACTGTTGGGGAATAATTTCAGTCCATGCAGGTCTGAAACAAAATAGTAATTTTTTCCAATAAATTTTAAGTTCATAAAGAATAAGTGGCCAGTGGTCACTAAACTGGCTTACTTAAATGGACAATTGAACTTAAAAATTTGGATAGACTTCTGTGAATATGGAATGGCCTTACAATTTTCTTTTTTTTAATTTATCATTCCAGATTTATCAAGATAAGAAAAGATTTTTTAAAAATCAGAGAACTTTAAAGCTACAGAAATAGAATTTAAAAGTATCCTTGGAAAAATAAACAATTCGTTTTCAAATACCATAATTTTTAAATCTGGCAGGGAATTCAGGACACAGTATCTAATACACCAATTTAGATCAAACAAACAAACAAAAAAAATCAGAATCTGCAAGAATATGAAAACATTGAGGTGCTAATGTTTAAAAGAAGATAAGGAATATACCTACTCTCTCCACATGCCCTCCCCACCACCCCACATACCTCCAAAAAAAAAAAAAATTAAAGCAGGTGCCAAGCAATCTCTTTGGCTTTCAAATCTTCCATGTAGCATGAATAATAGGATTAACTTTAATTGCTTCCAGCCTGTATCCAAAGACGAAGAACAGGATACCAGCTGGTAGTAATAGAGCTACCTCACCAGTCATTATCTGCTACTGGCTCACACAAGAGTTGTACATAAATCAGGGGCGTCTTGAGGTCAACTTTTTTACCTCATCAGCTGTCCTAGCATTTCATAGACCTCTGTCATACCCAGAAGATGTGCTCAGGTTATTCTTTCTTCTTGTTTGGGCCTGTGTCCTGCAGGATCTGGGATGGTTTGCTTTTGCATTGTGCCTAAGGAAATGCTTGACAATACAGACAGAGTTAGATCTGCAGTTTTCAAACTGGGGCCATGATGGATCAGTGCCAGACTACTAAGGATCTCTCAGGACTGAGCCTTTTGTTGGACCTCTGCCATTTTTTCACTGAATTCTGTCTTTCTCCACAAAGGAGACTATTTGTTTCAGCTGGGCTGCTTTTGTTGTTAAATACTACTCAGATTTAGCAGATAGCAAAACTACACTTTTGCCTATACATAGTGGGCTAACCAAAGAGAAAAGTAAATCTATTGAATGGGTTCTCTTAGCCTGCAACCATTTTATTTGCTAGAAAATATTTAAAAGAAAAAACTGCGGAATGTAAATGAGTAACATTTTCTACTGCTGCAAATGTTTCATATGACCTTATAAAAGGTCCTTTTTTCTCCTGGATGAACACCAACCTTACATATGCAATAGAATATTCATCCTTCTTAGAGTAATTTCATTCTTAAAGAAATTTATCTTTTAATATTGCACTACAGATTCCTTTTCAGTACTAGAATTGCTGGGGGTTTTTTTCTGAAGCTAGAAATAGGTTGCAATCTATCCTTCTGCTTGTATTTTTCCCCTTTGTCCAAAAGTTTTTTAGACCACAGCTGCTTCTGTCATAAAAAGCCCCCAAAAACCAAAAGAGAGGACCCAAAACAAAAAAAACCAAATGAGTACTAAGAAATATGGGAAGTGACTGGAGGATTAGAAAAGTAAGTCACATGTCAAAACTCATACATGATATTACAGTGAAAAAAGCTGTGTAAGGTAAATGCGCCTTGTGATTTTAAGTGCCCTTGGAAGGGGCATCCCACCCCACACTTTCCTAGGTCTTCTAATTTAGACATTTGGGGAAGAGAGGGTGTCAGCACAGGATTTATCTGGATCAGCCTATGTGAGTGTCCCTTTTCCACCCAGAGCGAGTTAATTTATTGCTCAGTTTCTGGGATCGCTGTGCAGCCCAGCAAGCTACCGCAGTGGATATTTAAGCAGAGCCTTTCTAGCCATGAGCAATGATCTCTTTGCTCAGTTGGCACAGCACAGCAGCAATGGATTCTGTCTTCTCCTCTCTGCAGCTCTGAAAGATGGAAATTGTTGCCTCACAGTAGAACAATGGTTTGACAGCCTTCTGCACCACTCAGACGTCTCATAGCAGGGTGAAATTACCCAGCTTCCCAGTTGCTGCTGAAGGGGAAAGAAACACTTTAGGACTTGCAGGGATCCTCAGGGATCTCCAGGAGCAGAGATTATCATATCTTTGCACAGCATGGTGCATCCTGTGATTGCCTTTTTACCCCACCTGCAAAGCAGCTCTTCAGGAGCAAGCAAATTCACACACCACAAGAGAGTTGTGGTCTGGATCCAGAATTTCTGCAGGAGAGAATGCATTCCTATGGATCGCTATCATGAGCTTGCCCCAGGCAGCTCTCACCCCAATACTGTATCAATGCAAAAGCAAGAGATTACTGCTGTCTGGAACACAGCTTCCTCTGGTACCCAGGCAAATGGTATAGTGATGCAAGACACAATTTGAGGCCATGCTAGGAGAATTTGGCAATGGTACTGTGGAACTAATATATCCATGGGTAATCAGCACTGCAGGTATATTCCTAGCAAGTTTCAAGAAAATGGGATTCTCATCTTGTGCTGAGAGCACAAATGGCACACACACAGACCTCTCTCGTGCTCTCTTGCAGGTATCGGCAGATGAGCTCTCCACAAGAATGCTCCCCTTGCATTCTGCAGAGCTCACCTGAGGTTGGTCTCATGCAGACTTTGAAATACGGCTCCTTCTCACTAAACTACATCTGTTGTATTCTTCCTGTTTAACTTGAGGAAGGGAGGGTGTTGAACTACCACTTAACTGGGTTTCAGTTGGACACCATGAAAACATGGAGACAGAAGCAAAGTAGGAGCATAAGTCAGCCAGCCCTAGGGAAATGCAAAGGTTTTACTCAGGTTGCAGACATTCACAAGACACAAAGATGTTATGATGTCCTGCTCATTCCCCAGCAGTACGTGAGGAAACAGCTGCAGAATTATGGGGAGATGTAGAAACAAAGCACTGAGGGATAACTCCCGAAGGACTTCACCACTGAACATATTGTAAGCCATGGCAAAGCACTGACCAGAAGAGAATCTGCATATGTGAAGAACCTGAAGGAAAAATTATATATTCAGAGCCTAAGAGGGGATGTTGGGATCTGGATGGATTCTAGAGCAGAAGGGGAGAGAGGTGTGTAGATATTGCCCAATTTAGTAAACCTAGCTGCCTTGAGAGGAAAAAAAATAAAGAAAAGAACAGCTCTAGAGCATGATTCACTTTATTCTAAAACAGATGTTAAAAAATGTCAGATGAGTCACAGCATAAAATTGCCTATTTTCCTCTATTGATTATAAAAGGGAGTCCAGGGTGATTAATTCAGATGAAGACACCTAAAATTATGGATATGCTATATGAGCTGAATCTCCCCAAAAAGATTCTCAGTAAGGGTGCAGGCATGGACACAGGCTTTGATAGATAGCATTTAAATGCTGAGTCTTAAACCTACCTTATCAAATATTAGAAGGGCTTTTATCTCTGAGAGGAAACATGATTTTTGAGTAAAAAATTGCACCTGGCATTAGTCATGTAGGCTTATGGATCACAGTTTCTACTTAAGGCTTTTAGGGTCTCCTGTTTGAATATCTAAGTCTGAACTTGGATACACAAACTGGATTTCTACAGTGAACTGAGCTAATGCAGAAGTAGGAGTGCTATTTCTTTCTGTTACATGGATGTTTGGAATTTGGCCTATTACTAGTAATACAACAGAGCTTGTGAGAACAGGAATGATCCAATTGGTATTCTCTAGTGGAATGTGCTCAGTGGAGGAGTGGAGCTGGAAAAGCTAGAACCTGGCAGAGGATCAGAGGGAAGGCAGGACACTGGGGCAAGCAGTAGGGCCATTGCTGCAGAGAAAAAGTTGTGTCTGTATCTATACCAGGACGTCCTCTGATGTGAGCTGCCCTTTCTGACCTCTGCAGATAGGGTGTTTTGGGAGAAACTGCTTCCATAGCCTGCAGGAAGAAACGGCAGCAGAATAGGCATCTTACCAATGGGACCAAAGTACTGTAAAATTTTCTCTTTAATTTAATTCAATTCAATTCTTTAACTACAAAACATTTGCAAGCTAGTTTTCCCTTATCCCAGGTAGCTTATCTCACTTACAGGGTAACAACACCAAGGAATGCCCATTCTGCTGCCCACAACAGTCACTCCTATATCTGGTAATGTATTCTTATTTTTATGCTGCACCTATCCAAAGATAAGTTCATGAACTTACATGGGCCTGCAACAACAAGGATGAATCCTAAATCTGGGCAGAATGCCCCCAGCCAGCACTGAGGGAAACAGCTGAGGGCCAGTAGTTCCATCATCCTGGAAGCAAACTGCTACTCCCTGACACATCATTCCTGATGGTGATGGGCTGACTGGATGGACAAAAAGCTGTCTACAGCACAGATGTGATGCAAATCTGTGGCAGATTTATTTGCATACTCCAAAGGAGTGCTTTGTACAGAGACAGTCCAGCCTCCAGGCCCTTGCAAAGCCCAGGTTACAGATCTGCTTTCGGGACTTTGTGCCCTCAATATGTTTAGATGGGAAGAGCTGTAGCCATCAACAAGAGGTCATTAAAAGTCTGAAAGTTCTTTAGCAAGAATTTTTTCTCACTTTTCCAGCTTACTGGAGATGATCCTATAAGCTTCCCTCCACCCCCTGTTTAACAGACTGCTGGCATTTCCATGTCTGGCTCCTGGTAGCCTTATGGGGCTTGACATCTGTGCACGGCAAAAGCATTTAGCTTCAGAGCTATGTTCCCAGGGAGTGCTATCAGCGTGGAACAAATTCTGTTCACTTAATAAATGTGCTGTGTAGTCTTGTGGGCTCTATAACATTTGAAAAAGAGGGAGAGCCAAGGCTACTCTTAGAAGCATCAGGACAGCAGTCAAAATGGTACTCAGCACAGATGGCTCCTGCAACTGTGAACCACACATTGGTTAAAATGAAACAGCTGTGCAGATGCTCTTCTGCATGGGTGAAATAAAAGCATTTGGCCAACAAGCCGTGGGCCTGAGACACAGAGATGGCTGAGACACCCTGTAATGGGAGGAGGTAACACCACAGCTGTCTGAAGGAAGGCAGCAGCTCGACAGAAGATGTTAGTGCATGCTTCTCAGCACTGTGCTGCAAGTGCCAGGCATATTCCCCCACCGCTCCTTCTGCACCTTGCCCTTCAGTAGGGGAATGTGTGTCTCAAGGGTGTTAGCTGGCTTTGTCCAGGATATGACCCTTCATACTGGTAGGATTTCTACTGTTTCATGCTCTGGGGCATGACACTGCCTTTATTTGGGGGGGCCATAACAGAGGATTTTATTTTTCTCAGTGAAAACATAGCTCAGAAGTAGTATCCAATAGCAAAATAATACCTTCCTTTAGTCTTTCATGTTTCCTCTGTGGCTCACTTGTAAGAAGTAGGTGGAACAGAGGGAGAGATCAGGAAG
The DNA here is from genome assembly GCF_015227805.2 of Hirundo rustica. Lineage (NCBI taxonomy): Eukaryota > Metazoa > Chordata > Aves > Passeriformes > Hirundinidae > Hirundo > Hirundo rustica. Next base: position 86,904,942 of record NC_053451.1, read on the forward strand.
TATTTAATAACCTCCTGGTTATTTTATCTGTAAATACCAAGCTTTGAGGGGACTTTGATGTGAAAGTACATCAAAGGATAGGGTTGGAATCCAAAATTATCTCAACAAACAGGAGATGTAGGCTGAAAAAAACCCAAAAAACTCAGTAAGATAAATGCAAGTTAGTTCAGGATACAAAAATATTTGACTAGGGACCTACTGGGTTGGGAAAAACTCAACGAGAGTTATGTAGGAAAGGATGTAGGGGTTGTGATGCATCCATTGTAGGCTGAACACAGGGCAGAACTGCTATGTGAAGATAATACTGAGGTGTATGAACAGGATTATAAAGCATGCAAAATAAGGCCAAGATGTGGTTCAGTGTCTGTGTACGTACAGTGTTTCAGGAAAGAAGAAAACTGTCTGGGGAGAATTCCCCCACAGAGAAAGATAGATTAACTGGGAAATTTAGCTTGAAGGGGACTTTAGAGGTCATCTAGTCCAAATTTATGCTCCAAACAAGGTTGACTTCAAAACATTGTTCAAGGTCTTGCCCAGATCGCTTTTGAAATTTCCAATTCTACTGTCTCTCTGGAATATGAGAAAGACTTAAGAAATGAGATTTTATCTCTGAAGGACTCAAGTTCAGGCCATTCATTTGGATTTGTAGGACTTATATTAAATATTAGGAGAAGCTGGGTCTTCAGTGAAGGCAGAGCAACATCTCCATAATCTTCAGACATCTGCATTCCCTCACCCAATGGAAAAATACATGGGATGGAATTCTTCCATTCTGTCTCCGCCTTAGGAATAGTTATTTTGTTCTTGTAGCCAGTCCACGTCATGTTCTGAAGCAGCCTGGGCCTGACTAGCTCAAGAATTAAGTTCTAAAGATATATTTGATAGAATCTCTAGGAGAAAAAGGGTTTATGAATAACTGTATTTTTACTTATTGTATAATCTAAGCATATTTAAATTAAAAGATAACCATAAATCATAAGAATTGCGTATAAGGGTGAAAGGATTTTCTGTTTCTACCTCTACCGTGATCATCTCTCTTCACTACAGGTTCAGCCTAGATGACCACAAGTCTTGTCAGAGTCTGGGCTGTACCAGTGCAAGTTCTGTGTCTTCAATTTAGTCATGCACCCAGCCTTCTGTATTTGGGTCCTTCCTGCAAGAACCTTGACCCTTTCCTGGACAGAGCTAGCAGAGCTCACTTGCCCAGGATGAATGTTGGTCAGAATCCAGAAGACCACCAATTTGACTGGGTTTTAACTGTTTATAGAACTGAGGGTTTCCACTTCAGTCTGGAAAACAGTTAAACTAACAGACTAAAGATATACTTCCTTTAATGGCTAGTAAATGCTAATGCCCTGCACACACATAAACACACCCACACCTCATTTTGTTTTGAAGTGATGAACTCACCATCATATAGCAATTATCCAGTTTCACAATGAGTCATATTAACTACCAGAAGAGTGAAATCTGTCCACGCAGTAACTTTTGGCATTACAAATCTCTTCCAAGAATTTCTTATTCGACTATTTCTTTCTGCCTTTTAGGTGAACATGGAGTGACTGGTTTAATTTGGCAACATAAAGTTTAGCCAGGCAAGGACGGGCAAAAGGCAGGTGATCCGGGCAGAACCAAATTCAAGTGAGACCTGAAAACCTGTTGTTAATGAAAATTTCAGTTCAGTGCTGGAATCCAGCTAAACCTTCAAGCTTATTGTTATTCATTAAGCAGATTGAAGGAGCAAAATGAAATTCAGCAAATTGTCCGCCTCTGCAGAGTACAATATGTTCATTTTCAAGGGAAACTGGTGTATGGATGGGAGATGAAGCATAAGCCACTCTTACCTCGGGGGGGTTGTGGGGGGTACTTGGGGGTCAATTGTTTTTTAAAAAGCCACGTCCCTCTCTCAATGCACTTGCACATCCCTCACTGGCCTGTCTGACCCCTGGTGAAAAAGTCCAGCTGTCCATTCTCACCCGCTGCGTGTGCTGATGGCGGGGCACCAAATGTTCAGCCACACTGAGCCCCACCCAAACTCTTCACTGATTCTTTTTTTAAGACTAACCTCTGCTTCAGCCCTGCTCCTGTGGCATTTTCTGGGAGATAATGCAAAAAGATGAGTGGCCTGACCCATTGAAACACAGAGCTAAAGGTGAGAAGGGAAGACCCTTCCTCAGCCACTGCACATTACCTTCTTCCTGCCATTCAAGTGATTGATTTTGTTGTAATTACCCAGACAGATCCATTTATTATTTGCTCAGTGACAGATTCCATAAGAGACTAGAGGAATTTTTGTTGTGGAGACCCAGAGAAAGAGACAGTGTTCCATGAAGTACTGTGTTATTAGGCAAGACCAATAAGCAGAAACAGAACCAAGAAATGTTTTCTCCTGAGTTAAAGGAGCGCTGGGATAGCTTGGTGGGGCAGTCAGAGCTCAGCACCCTCTGTCTCCACTTACTCCTTTTGTTTCTCTCATTCTGTACTACAACAAAGGTTCAAGCACAACTTCCTTCAAGGAAACACAGTGAGCGTGGCTGGACTTTGGCCTTTCCTGCCTGTCTGCAATGCTGCTTCTCTGCTGACCTGCACAGTGAGAACTGTCACCTAAGCTTAGAAATGCCCAGGGCAGATGATGCCCATCCCCACGTATGGCACCAGCTCCACCTGGGAAACAAGGAGGGGAACAGGCACTTGTCAGGTTCATCAGATTGGGGTTAGATGTCTGTCTTGAGAGCAATGACTCTGTTTCTCCTGAATATGAACATACAGTAGCTGAAATGAACATGTTAAGTGAAATGTAGAGACTGGCATGACTCTCAGCCAAGGTAACTAGAGGTTAAAAGAGTTAGGAGTACATAGCTTAAAGCAGAAGTCTGTTTCCATCATCCATATTTTACTTTTTGAAGTAGAAACTATAAGAAAGCCAATTCTTCAAGGTCCTACAGGCTAAAGATTGTAGCATGCTGCTTCAGAGCTTGCTTGATTAGTACTTAATTCGGTCAGTCATTTCTCCTAATGAAATGTCTCACCTATAACATTTCTCTGAATTTTGGGGTTTATTTTCCATAGAAAGTTATCTTTCAAAAAGAATAGCACTGTGCAACTGAAGTTCCTTTCCTCCAGTGAGTGCACAGAGCTCTGCAGTTGTCAGCTGCACCTCTCACCACATTATAACCCTCTCCTCTTGGTGCCAGAAGTACACTGATAAACAGGGATTTCTCTCAAGGCCAAGTCTCGCTTGAGGTATGCAATTCCTGGCAGGCTGGGGCACCAATCAGTGATGAAGGTCAGCATGTCATATCCTCCTGTGTGGTGCTCTCAAAACAAAGCAGCAGTTGAGCCAAGAAAGAGCTCTGGGTGCTCATTACCCCACACAATCCCTAACTTGTTAATTGTGTTTGAACAATGGAAGGTCCTTCGGGAATTAAGTTTGGCATGGAAGTCCTCAGCCAAAATGTGCATTTGCTCGGGACATTTGGGAAATGAAGTGTTGGGAGTAAATTGCCTGCAGACAGTCTCATGGCCCTTGGGCATTTTGGGGTGGATTTGTACCTGCAAGAGTACCTTGTGAATATTTAGGCTCCAGTGAAGGAATTAATGGAAATGACAAGGGGTGCTTTAAAAAGCCTGCAGCTGTCTAACCACACTCGACCCGTATGTCTGGGCACAGGAGGGGACAAGGCATCCGGGCAGCCTGGGCTGGCAGAGCCCTGAAGGCATGCTCAGCCCCTGCACACCGGCGCATCCAGAGCCACAGGCAAACAGCCCAAACACAATCTGCTGGTGAGAAAATTCCCAGCCAGCGTCATTTGCTCAATTGAAACTCCCTCCAAAATTGTTTAAAAAGTTAAATTACCCATCTATTGAATGGGGAATTGGGGAGGCAATGTCCTGGGCCACCCTCTCTGCCATGTTTGCTCTGTACCTACTCCTGGGGCTTTGCTTCTCCGATGTAAGTACAAAGTTCAATTGCCATGGCAACAGCATCTGGCAGGTGCGAAACACTATTCTTTCTGCTAGATGTAAGGGAAAACCTTTCTGCTCCAGGGAAGGGAATTGTCAGTTGTAATAAAGATTGTCCTCTCTTCTTTTACCTGGAAACATAGCAAGGAAAACCCTTCATTGATTTTTCGTGAGAGGACTGGGCCTCCAGGATTAATTATCTTCCACTGTTTTTCTTTGCTACACAATAGGTATCTGTACAGGTAGACGCAGTAAGTGTTTGGGCTATATATAACACATCCACAAAGCAGCCAGGGGAATTCTTTCCACAGAGGCAATGAGAAGGAGGTGAAGTTGCCTGGAAAATGATGCTGCTTTTCCCAGTGTCCCCATGATTGTCCTCACTGGCCAGAACACAGGTCGTCTTTGTCAAGGCAGAGGTGGCCCGGAGAGCTTCCTCCCTCCCGTCTAAGTACTTGGCTCTGGTACTCAGGCCAGATGTGTAGGACAAGCCTCCTTTCTTGATATAGGCACAATTTTGCCCACACTGTGCCCCAGGAGCAGGTTTTTTCCCACAGAGATGGTGGTGGGATGCACCCAGGGCTTGAGGCTGGGCCAGCAGGAGGTAGTACTGCATCTGCCGAGACATCCACCATCCCCTTGCCTTTAAACCTTGCACACCGTGGGAAAGGCATGTCCAACTGCACAGACCAGAAGCAGGTACATTTTTATTACTTTATTCATATGGAACATGGACAATGGGGACACCCAGCTCAGGGGGACTGTGCCCTGAAGAGGAGGAGAGGGAGGTGTTTGGCCACATGTGTCAGCATAACCATCAGTTAGGGTATTTTTTCATTTGTCATTCAATTTAAATATTTGACAGCTGTCCCTCATTATTTTGCATTGGGCCCTATTTCACAAAAATGCTCTATTTTACTATTGAAATTAGGAAGCTAGGAGCACGCTTGTATGGTCAACAAAGCCAGCAGAACAGGGGAGGGAGTGGTATACAGGTGACAGTCAGAGATCTGTCCCAACAAGTTGCAGAAGAGTATTAATGAAACAGGCCCTCTATAAAAGCTTCTCAGTTCTTTCTACTTTTTTTTTCTTTTTCCTGTACAAATGTAACTCAAAATTAATTTTGATTTGAAGAATGAGGTCAATGAAGGAGTTGGCATCACAGCTTTGCAGGCACATCTTATATTGTAAGTAAGAAAATGAACAGGCAAACCATGAGGCAGGTGAGCAGTGTGCGCTCTGACAGCGAGTGTCTCTGTGATGCTGCATACTAAGTACTAATTACTAAATGTCTACTTCCGTGTTACACATTATTTCTTTCTGTTTTAGAAGGATTCAAATCTAGGGTAATAATTCTGTTTATTTAACAGTGTTACAAACAATATCAAATACATTACAAATCAAAAGTGGTCAAACCCAAAACTATTTTGTTGATGGAGAAAACTTTCATCTGCCAAGTGAGTCCATAAAAGAGCAAGGAAAGAGCAGCATGGCCATCCCCTTCAAAGGTGCTGAAGGCTGCAGCTATTTGTATCCTGGAACACAAAAAGCACAAACTCAAAGTAACACATGTTAACAGCCCTCTCTGTTGCACCCTTCTAGCTAGAAACAATACATCTAAAAATACATCTGCTGATGAGGTCAGTAGGTTTATCCCTGGCGAGAGGCAGAAAGGCAGGGACTATGCAAAATCAGGAAAAAAAGCCTACAGTAGCAGGAAAAAAATCACAGTCTTTGTTTGTATTTTCAGCTTTCCTGACCAGCTCCAATATGGGATCCCTTTCATGCTGCTGAAATTTCAAGTTCAGATTATCACTGCTCAGAGTGCAACATAATCATTGGGGGTTTTTTAAGTGTTAAAAACCAACAGAAACAGCTACTTAATAAAAAGCTATTTGATGTACAATATCCCCCCGTTCCACAACCCTGAGTAAAGACACATATTTAGTGTCTTTTTGGCCAATGGTGTCTAATTTACTCATCACTAGACAACAGTGTCCACTAGACTCATTGTGTGTACCTGAAGATGATCAAACTGTACTCACAGAATCCTCTTCTCATTCTCTTACGGGTTTTCTGAGAGCCCAGTTCATATGTGACACATGAGACATTTCCCTGCTCCCACAGAAACCTAGCATAAAGAAGAAAATGTGGTGGCTTTTAATCCTGTGAGAAGACTTCAAGCCAGAACCAAGAACCACAACCAAGCTGCCAGGAACTTCCAGAAACAGCAAGAGGCTGAGCTTTAGGGCAGTCGAGGTTTATCCCAGTGAGTGAACAAAAGGCAAAAGTTAAGAACCACAGCTTTGAGGCTAAGCAAAAGAGTGTCATGAAGAGCCTGACACAGGACTGGTAGGGCCACTGCAGAACAGTAAGCAGAGGTGGAAAAAAAGCTTTGGTCAGCCTAGTAGTTGCAGACATTCACAGTGTAATGCCTTTCTGTGAAGAAGCACATTTTGGCCTTAAAAGCAGTAGCCAGTTTTAAAAGACTCACAGGAAGAAGGAAACAAAGGAAAGAGAAAAAAATTGTATTATAAACCTTGGCTTTATAGTTGTGCCACGCTGCCTGCTTGCTGCTAAGGCACAATCTGCAGATGTGTGCCAAGCTTGCAAATCACACTAAAGCATCTGTGCCTGGGAACCAGTCCTGCTCCTCAGTCAGCGTTTTCTCAATCGATGTCCCAGAACAAGAGCTGACCTTACTGACACTGCTGCTCTAAAAGAAACAGAAGGGGCCATTTGTGTCTCCAAAGCAACTCCACCAAGGCAAAAGCACCACAGCAGCCAAGGCAAGCCCTGCTGAACTGTGGGGCCCCCAAATAGAATCCTCTGCAACTCTGCATCTGCTCCGTTGCAACGAGTGCCAAAGATGCCCTTGACTTCACCCAGAGCAGGACCAGGTTCTCTCTTGTGGGAAAAACAGAGGCATCCTAACAGAGAAAATCAGACTTTATCAAATAGGATAATTACAGAATTTGTAAAGGAATTTTTCAGGGGAACTTCTTTTGGGGGGAAAACCCCTGATATTTCTGTTATTGCTACTGGAATCCTTCAATGAGACATGGGTGGTTGTGAAATTCCAACTCTTCCTCTGTAAGGATGAGGCTGACAGGTTAAGGCCCAGTTACTTTAAAGCCAGAGTGGTCGTTCTGGTTTTTAACCTCCCTGAATTCCTTTGGCTAGCTGAGAAAAACTGGCAAGGTTAATAAAATCCATGCAGTTAAGAGGTAGCTCTGACATTGCGACTTGTGGGGACTCAAACCAAGAGGTCACTCACGCTGATTTCAGCCATGCTGCACTTGGGACAAATGGGACCCGTGAGAATTTTTCTCCAGTCGCAACTGCAAAACCATTAAAAGCTCAGGGTCTCCTAGTCTTGGTACCATCCCCATGTGATCCCAGTCCTGCAGTGCTTTCAGTCCCACATCTGTGCTTTGAGGCCCAGCAGCATCCAGGCACTCCTCAGGCTTGTGTTTCCAGGCTCATCCAGGGGTGCACTGGGCTGTGTCATATCCTGGCAAAGGGCTCCAGCAACACTGTTCAGGTCCCAGGCACATCCCTGCCAACTTCCACTGCACCTCAGGGCCATCCCTTCCTGTACCACAGCCCTTGTGGGACTGGCAAATTCATGGCTTATCCCTCCTGATATCTTGTACTTGCGCCCCATACAGCCCTAACACACAACTCCTGCCAGAGCAGAGGTTTTGGTCTTTTTTTTTTTTTTTTTTTTTTTTCTGTGTAGTTTGCTTTACACCATACTAGAAATGCACAGATCCAGCTCAAAGAAGAAATCATTATATGCTGTGCCATCCTTGCTTTTCCTCACCACCCTAACCATTGTTTTTTGAAATTGAGGGAAATCCATCTCAGGAGAGAAGTGTCTGTTTGCTCTCCAGGCATCAGGAGCACAGCTGACCTTTGTAGGATGGAGGCTCTCTGATTTTCTGTCTGTGTGTTTGAAATGGGCCCAAGAGATTTATACTCTTTTATACCCATTTATACTCTTTTTCTTTCCACTGTGAGGTAACTGTATGTCTGTTTTTGTCAGGTGATCAAGTTCCCTTGCAGCACAAGCCAATTCTTAGGGAATAAAATCTCTTTTCCAAATAATCGCATACGACATCAACAAAATAAAACTTATTTAAAGCACACATTGGCAAATTGCTATTTGCCCTTGGAATTGTTTTCACAGGCAGAAAGTAAATTTTATTTGAAGCAATCATTACTGTAGATAAGGGGGACAAGGCTGTATTTGTTAGGGGAAAAAATCACACTGTGGAGCTATAAACAGTAAATTGAAGCCATGAACACAGAGGAAATCTCCTGATTGATAAAACCAAAATTAGATAAGCAGTTTTAAAATATTTTGGGCATGTATCTTATTCTAATCGTAAGACTTGGACATGTGTAATATATGGTATTCTAGTTTAAGCCTCAGTATTATCAGCTGTTTAAAAGAAACTGCAAAGCTCACCTCTCAGATAGACCACCCTTTGTAGAGCAAAGAGCAAATGGGTACCAGGTTCTGCAAATTTCTTCTCTGCTTATCATTAGATACAAAACTCTCATCAAGTGTACAGCATTAATCATACACAAAAGTTATCTGCAGAACAGAGACGCCATTTGCTCCAGCTGCACTGCCCAAGATAGGCAGTATGAGATCCAGGAAACAAATCACAAAGTCAGGGCATCCTCTTTCAGCTGGATCTGCTCAGTGAAAAGTTCTGCTTGGAAATGGCTAAGGTTCTGCCTAACTAGGCAGACTGGACCAGCTATGACATCCAGAGAGTCTTTTTAAGGAATATGGATCTGGGGAGGAGTTGTGATGACACGTTTCAGACATTGACTGCTGCTGGAGGGAGAACAGCAGATGAGATGTGCTGCTCCAGCCAGTGCTAAGTTCTTAATTTAGGCATTTTGTGGAAATTGTTGAAAAACATTCTAATTGGAAGGAACTTCTGCTTCTCCAGCATACAATTTTCCCCATTTTTTAGCACTGAGGCATTTGCATGAAAACAAGCTCTTAGTTTTTAAAATTCCACTGCAATTGTTGTTTATTCCCCACTGGAATTCATAATCCTGTGTTTGCACAAAGCACTATAATTAGTTGCTGTGGAAGTGTTTCTATCAAAAGGAAATGATTATTAGTAATCAAGAACAAACAGTTGCATAATAGAGATTAGTAAAATAAGCACCATTCTAATAATAATGCTAATCTCCATGAAACCAGTATGTTCAATTTCTTTGAAATAAACACATCCCAATGATAAAAATCATCTTTAAACATGAAGAACAGTAAGAATCACAGGAACAAGTACAGGTGGAGGTTGACTCCATCAACAAGAGTGGTGCATTTTGCAGCTGGCAAGCACAAAATTCCACCATAAACTGTACTGGGTTTGCATGGCCAAATTTTGTTGTGGGGGGCTACAGGGGTGACTTCCGTCAGAAACCCCTGAAAGCTTCCCCCATGTCCAGCAGAATTAATGCCAGCCAGCTCCAGGAAGGACCCACCACTGACCAAGGCTGAGCCCATCAGGAATTACAGTAATGTCTGTTTGATAACGTATCTTAAAAGGAAAAAAAAGTATTGTGCAGATGTAACTGGGACCAGAATAGTGTGGGGTGAGAACATGTGAGAAGAACAACTCTGCAGACACCAAGGTCAATGGAGAAGGAGGAGGAGAAGGTGCTCCAGGTGCCAGAGCAGGGATTCCTCTGCAGGCCGTGCAGACCATGGTGAAGCAGCTGTGCCCCTGCAGCCCATGGAGGGCCACAGGGAATGCAGAGATCCGTGTGCAGTCCATGGACGAGACCCACCCTGGAGCAGGAGGATGCCTGAAAGAAGGCAGTGAACCCATGGGAAACCCATGCTAGAACAGAGACCTGGCAGGGACCTGTAAACCTGTGAAGAGAGGAGCCCACGCTGGAGGTTTCCTAGCTGGACTTGTGACCAGTCCTGTGGGGTCCCACACTGGAGCAGGCTGTCCTTGAAGAACTGCACTGTGTGGAATGGACTCACACGGAAGCAGTTTGGGGAGAACTGTTGTCCATGGGATGGGTTCACACTGGAGAAGTTTGTGAAGAGCTGTCTCCAGTGGGAGGGAACCTACACTGGAGCAGGAGAAAGACTCCTCTCCCTGAGCAGTGGAAGAAACATGTGATGAACTTGTCTGTAACCCCCAGTTCCCATCTCCTTGCACTGCTACGGGGGAGGAGGTAGAGCCCAGGAAGGAGGGATGGGTGGGAGGAAGAAGTTTTTAAGCTTTGTTTTATTTCTCATTATCCTGTTCTGAATTGTTTAGTAATAAATTTAATAAATATCCCCAAGCTGAGGTTGTTCTGGCCATGACAGTATTTGTTGAGTGATGTTCCTTGTCTTAACTCATAATTCTTGTGTTGTATTTTCTCTTCACTGTCCAGTCATGGAGGGAGTGAGAGAGCAGCCTTGGTGAGTGCCTGGAATTCAGCCAAGGGTCAACCCACTACACTGCCCCAGACTAAAATTTTTAAGACTCAGATGGCAATTAATTACTTAATATAGGCAATTCCTATTGGTCCAAAATACAGGTAATAATGAACTAATACAAATGACAAGTTTCTCCATTTTTAAAATTCTCAAGAGATGGAGAGGTTTGCTGGTAGTTTACATTATTTTTGGCATTCTTACTGCAGACATAGAGAGTTGTGTTTTTTTTTTTTTTTCTTGTTCCTGAGACTCAGAAGTCCGGCACGGGTATTCTGTTTTCAAGTGTGCTGGAAATTAGCATACAAAGCATACAAAGATCAAAACCAGATCACCATCTTGAATTCCATGAGATTCTGCTGGTATATTACTAACTCCCTGTAGACCTTCAGGGTTGAAGCATCCTCCTCCTTAGCACAGAACTTTGTGATTTTCCCTTGTAAGACACCTTCCTTCTTCTCCAGCTCACTGATTTCATCTTTTAACCCAGAGCCATTCTATTTCAATGGCAGTAGGAACAACCCTTGTTTGGGAGCAATGCACAGAGATCTGAATGCTTATTTAGGGTTCTTGGTCCCTGGGTTTGCCTGCACTAGACCTCCAGAGGAGTCGCCTGAAGTCTCTCAGAATCAGGTTCAGCACAAATCAGGATTTGAGAATAAAATGTTTACTGTAAATTTATAGGCATTCATGGAACAACATTATAAAAGATATGTTTCCTGAACAAGGGCATGTTTAACAATAGAGATCCTCCTCCATAACAGCTGGTATCTTTGGCTGGGGTTTGTTTGTTTGGTTTTTTTGTTTGTTTGTTTTGTGGGGTTTTTTTTGTTTTGTTTTGTTTTGTTTTGTTTTGTTTTGTTTTGTTTTGTTTTGTTTTGTTTTGTTTTTTCTAGGTCAAAAAATAATAATCATATTCTTTTTTCTTGTGTGGTTATTTTTGATTTCTCTTGCACCTTTTCCTCAATCACCTACCTGCCCTCTCTCTGGAAGCACAGAGATCATTCCTTCATGCCAGCCCTAGCCAAGATGTTCAAAGCTTGGTTGCTTCTCCCCTGTGAAACCTTCCTCGTTGTTCCCTGTGTCTGACACTAGACACCACTTGGTGCTCCATGTCCAGTAAAGAGATGAAAAAGTCACTTTTTTTCCTTTCCTTTTCTTCTACAGGTGTCTTTACAAAATTAAAGCCAAAGTTAAATCTCATGGTTTTGGCTTCAGGCTGTGTGTGCATTGCAACACCTCAGGAAACAATGACAAAACTTACGCATGATATTGTGATAAGTATTAACATTTTGTCTTCTTTCTCTATTCATAACTAGGTTTATTATGTGAGTGTTTATAACAGCAGTCATCCACAATTGCCTTTATGTCTGGCTCTTGGAAGACCGAAGGTTATTTGGGTTTTATAGGTAAGGCAAAGAGGTATTTCCAAAGCAAGCATCATTCTAAGTCATGGAGATGAAAATATAGTTCTTAATATGGACTCTAAATTACTTTATGCATGCATGACAAAGACAAAAATGAAATATTTATATAATTGCCTTTTGTTACAAGGTTTGCCAAACCCTGCAATCTGTCCTTTTATAAAAAGAAAGGACTGTGTCTTGTCTGCTGATAATGGCATCTTTGGCATAGACTGGGGGTGATTATTCTTCTGATTTGACAGATGGAGAGTTCAAGGTCAAGGTACCACTTCTCTGGGTGCAGTCTTTGTCACTAAGTGAATTGTTCAGTGGTAGTATGAACAGGAGGGGCAGGAAATATCCTTGGCCTGATCTCTTCATCAAACACACATTATCAGGAAATGAAGAAGAAGTGTCTCTCTCCTCTCAGTCAAATAAACTGCAATGATATAATCAACTAAATTCAAAGCCAACTGACATGGATTAACTTTAAGCTTATTCAGTAAACAGACATGTAGCTGCAGCTACTCTTTGGCAAAGATCGTCTCTGGCATTTATACATAAGTAACAGCCCTCAAACCCTATGCAGACATGCAGGAAAATCCTTCTAGAGTTCACATACAATGAGAAATCTTCACTTCTAACCAGAGAAATGAGACATTACTATGCAAGCAAATGGATGGTGTCTTGGAGGTGTACACATTTTGATTTTCAAAAGGCTTTGAGCAAGCTCCTCGCCAAAGACTGTTAAGCATCTGAGTTGTCAGGATACATGTGAAAATACACTCTTCTGAATCAGTGACTGCTGAGAAGATATAACACAAAGGACACAGATATGGTCCAAGCTCACAGTGAAGCAAATTTCACAGCAGGATCCAGTGAGGATCTGAGAGACCTGTATTAAGTAGCATATCTGTGTATGACCTGGAAAGGAAAAGGGAGAAGAGTGAATTGACAAGTTCACAGGGCATGCAGAGTGATTCAGAGCAGCCAGGCCCAACTGTGGGGAAAAGCTGGAGGCAAGCTGATGCTGCAGAGCTGCAGAGGGATTACACACCATGGAGATAATGGCAGGCAAATCTCAGTGCCTGTAACTGCAAAAAAAAATGCAAATGGGGAAAACCCAAAACCTTAAACAATATCTAACAGAGCCTGAAGAAGGTTTAATCAGTCAGGAAAGAAATCTTGAAACCATATGTTACTTCCATGGGAATAACTCCACATTCAGCAGTGGCTTAAAAGGCACTGAAGGAAATACTAGCAAAAGAATAATAAAATAAAAAAATAAAATAAAATAAAATAATAATAATAATAGTACCAGACAATATTATCATGCCATTGTAAAAATCCTCACAGTATATGCTTATGGAATATTGAGCACCACTTTGGGCATGCCATCTTGAATTTATACAATACAGTTGGAAGCAGTGCTGGAGGGCAGCAGGATGGTATGACTTCCAGATGAAACAATGATTAAAGAGAATAGGAGTTCAGTTTGGAAACTGTATGATTGAAGGGGTAAATAGCACAGGGCTCCAAAGTCAACACGCTGATGCTAAAACAAAGAGGGAAAGTTGTTCCCTACTTGCTGTTTTTCTGGGAAGAGTGGCATGGTCTGGTAGCAGGTTTAAAACAAAGATTAGGAAGAACTTTTTCACCCAACACATAATTGTATCACTGAACTCAGTGGCACAGGATAATGCAAAATGAAGAAATGGTAATTCTTTCAAAAGGGTATTAGAACAGTTCATGAAACACCACCAAAGACTATTATCATGATGGTCTGCCTGCAGCTACTTATTGAGGAAAACCCCTGAGCCACAGAGAGTGAATCTGTAGAAGTCTGCCAGGTAATAATACCATATACATCCTCTCTCCAGGAACTTCATCGGAATACTGCACCCTACATTTTGCTGGAAAAAGATATAAAGGACAAAGCAATCCCAGGTCTGTTTCTCTCCAGCACACACAACCCTCTTGTACTGCCTTTGCGTCTGCAAGCTCTTGTGCTGTTCCCCAGAGCCTGCAACACAGACACCAACTTCACGCTCTCAAAGCATCACTCTGGTGGGCTTCAGCATGGCTTCTGCTTCCCTGGAAACTGCAAAAGCAAGATGGACACTCACACACCCCCACAAAAGCACAGCCACAGGAGTCCCCAGGTGACTCAAGGAAAACCCAAGGGCAAGTGCTGTGTGATGAGAACAGAAGCAGCCTGCTCTCACAGAGGGGATCAGCACTGAGTTGGGTTGGCACGCGTTGGTTTTGCACCGCTGGCAAATTGATCCTGAGGTCTCTCTGTTGAAAGCTGTGGAATCCAAGGGGACAAAATGAAAGAGTGTATGATGAGAAGGATACCGAGAAACAGAGAGGTGAAGGCTTTAGGCCATCCTGTGGGATGCTCTGCCTGTGGGAAGTTCAGCGAAAGGCTGCGAAACTTCAGAAAAGTTCAGGGAGCTGTGGGGCCAGAGGAATCACTACCAGCAACTACCCTCACCGGAAGTTACCCTGCAAACCCTTCCATGCCTCTGATCGCCAAAGATTTCTGCTTTGCTGCTTCAGCTTATCTGGGAGTCCTTGTCTCAGACAATGCACTTACATTATTTTTAGCATACACAGTAAAATTCCATTTTGTTTCTGAAACATCCAGTTCTCCCAGACTTCACTACTGTGCTTTTGCTGAGGCCACACTGTTTTACAGGCTTATAACCTCTGCAGTTTAGCAGAGTCAGATTTATCAGATACAATGGTGGGTAAAACTGCAGAGTCCAAAAGAAATTATGAAAATCTTAGTTGAAATAAGATCCTGCAGTTAACATAGGAATTCTTTTTTTTCCCAGCTTAAGCAATCCAGATAAGCACCTGAGCATTCAGGCTTTAAAGGCTGTAGAAGCCCAGCTTACCACTAAGTCTGCATAATCAAACTGAAAGAGGCAGATTTAGATTAGATATTAGAAAGAAATCCTTCACTGCAAGGGTGGTGAGGCACTGCAACAGATTTCCCAGAGAACTTGTGGATGCTCAATCCCTGGAAGTGTTAAATACAGGCTGGATGGTGGGCTGGGCAGCCTGGTCTGGTGGAAGGTGTCCCTGCCCAGGGGGGTTGCAGCAAGTTGCAACAGTATCATCTTTAAGGTTCCTTCCAAACAAACCATTCTACAGTTCTGTGGTTCTGCGATCATTATGACTATGGGAGTAACTGAGTTACTGTAAACCACACCTTCTACTTACATTACGCTGCTGCAGAACTGTATGTGTGTGTTTTAGACACTCATTGCTTAAAAGTTTAAAATGCAAAAAGTTCATTCAAATAAAGGGAAGTGCCTTGCCCTGCATTGCAGTGATTCCCTTGCCCTAAGCAGTGGAGCCAGACTGGTTTATGGTGGGTGCTTGAAGCAGGCAGGACCCCCAAACCTGCAGCATTGAAATAAGGACACAGAAAAACACAGGTCCACATGCTAAGGGCAGGGCCTCCAATCCACAGTGCTCTCAGCCAAGTGCCTGGATGTGTGACCTCTGCCTGCTGAACAGCCTCACCTCCCAGCCAGGTGCTGCTCTCAGCTAAACAGTGATGGTTGTCAGCTCCTCTGGCTCCCCTGCATCCTGTAGGACCCACACCTGCATCACAGCCTGCTAAAGCAGTGGTCTGGATGTAGGGCACCTATGATCTCATCCTGTTCAGGAACTTTAATAAATCCCAAAAGGCACCTGGGGTATCTTGAGATGCCTAAATTACATTATTAGTCCTATCAATGAGTAAGGATGGCTGCTGTCTGTACAAGTAACATTAAAAGAATGGTGTCTACTACCATGCTAGCATTACTGAGTGTTCATTGTCCTAACATCTGAAATGCCCAACAGGAAAACCTGACAGATACAGCTTCACTCACACAATTCCAGCTACTTCTGGTCTTGTCCTGCTGGAAAGGGACAAGGAAAATCAGCTTTCTGTTGTCAAACACAAGTGATGTTGGAGGAGGAAAATTTTCAGGTGAGTCACTGAGATTCTGTAAAAACTAAGAAAGAAAAAAAAAAGGTAACAGTAAATTCCTGCAAGAACATGTTTAATGATCTTGTTTCTCAGACTATTCATAGATGGTCATTTAAAAACCCAGCTTGAGGATCCGTTCCTCAGCCCTCTCCCGTAGGATCTCCTCTGATTTATGGTTTTTGTGTAAGGAGTATATCTTTTGGTCAAGGATAGCGCTGACACAGTGGCACCCACCAGCTGTCCAAATTCTGGCATGGGCAGCTGGGCAAGACAAGAGCCCTCAAGCTGTGCACCTTCAGCTGGGGGTCTGGCACAGGTATGCAGAGTAACTAACACTGGTTAAAAGGAGAAAAAGTTATTCTAAATTGATTCCCTGTTGTTTTTAATCACAAACAGCATTTGCCTTTGTTTTTGCTCCCCCTGCCTTATATCATTTTAAGGCCTATCCTACTTTTACTGTCATGATGGTCCCCTTTGAGGCTCAGCACAGTTCACAGTAAAACTTTACCTTTCAATTTGTCACTAGCAATACAGAAATTAAAATCTCAAACATCCAACTGTGAAGTCACACAAAGGCTGGAGGCTTATGAAGTGGCTGGCAGAACGCTGTGCTGGCAGGATGTGGTAGGTTCACCTTGGCTGGCTGCCAGACACCCACCCAGACACTCTCACTCCCTCTCCTCAGCAGAATGGGGGGTGAAAATGAGATGAAAAAGCTCATGGGTTGAGTAAGAAAACCAAAAGCTGTGCAGGGAAGCAAAACGAAAAGAGAAATTTATTCTCTACTTCCCATCAGCAGACACTTCCTAGGAAGCAGGGCCTCAGTACATATAGCAATTGCTTGGGAATACCAACATCACAACACAATGTCTCGTCATCCTTCCCTTTATCTCTGCTTTTATCACTAAGTACAATATCATGTAGTATGGGATACTCTTTTGGCCACCTCTCTCTCCCAGCCTCCCGCCCACTCCCAGACTGGTCTTTTTGGGGTGAGAGGATTGGCAAGACAGCCTTGATGCTGTGCAGTCACAGCATCAGCAGTAGCCAAAACACTGGTGTCTCCTCAGTACTGTTTTAGCCACAGATGCAAAGCCCAGCACCACAAAGGCTGGTATGAAGAAAGCTAACTGCATCCCAGCCAGACCTGAAAGGATCTAAATGTCAATATTATGAAAGAAAAGGGGAAAAAACCTAACCCAGCAAAACAACCAAATCCTGCCACTTCTATAGACAAGCCTACTGCAGACAACTATAGTTCTACAACTAATCTGACTTCCTAGGTAGCTACACTTCCAGCACCAAGTAGTTCACTTGCAGCAGAGAAGAACAAGCTTCATAACTTGGATTTACACACCCTCTGTCACGCATGGATGGAAGGTCAAAAAGACCTTTTGTCTCTAGGATGATGGTTCTTCTAGGCTCATGTAATGCATTCAAAACACAGGTGGATTGTTTCCATGTAATTTCTTTATGCAACATGAATTATGAGATGATGATTCTTTCATTTTGCAAAGGATGTTCAATTGGAGAAAGGATATGAAAAGGCTTAAACCCTACAGACTGTCTCTGATTCCTTTTTCACTCTGGAACCATGAGTCCCTGCAGAGCTGGATGAGCTTTAAAGGCAGTCTTTTAAAGTCTTTTAAAGGATGCTGGGCATTGGCTATAATCTCAATGAGACCCAAAGAGCACTAAGTCTGCTCTGGATGCTCAGGCATGATTTTGTACTAGGAGGATGTAGGTGGGACAAAATCCAGCACCTTTCCATAGAAAGAGAGAATAATAAAATCTCCTTCTAGATATAGTAAGCACTGTGGAGTTTGGTCTTAGAATAAACTCAGCAAAGACTGGCTCTAGTTTCTAAATAGCAATGTCTAGCTGAAGCCAGGGGGAGTACCAAAAACAAGGAAAAAAAAAAGGATGAACAGGGCAAGCAAGGCATGGTTTCACCTCACTTACCACTGCTGTGCTGAGCACACAGCGTGCCCAGGTCCCGCTGCAGCCACCACAGAGGCACTTCTGAAAGCCATTCAAACATCACGTTGGCTGATTTCCCTTTGGGTTTGCCTGTCACTCTCCATCGATGATGGAAATGGTCCAGCAGGGCACCAGAGTTGCCCATAGAGTCCGTCTCACTCTGGCATCTAATTTTAGGGCATGCAGGGCTGGAGCCAACCTTCTGAGCACTTTCTATCTTGGACCTAATTTCATCTCAATGACTAACAAGTGAAAGCATAAGAGTCTTGAATTATCGCTACTCTCCTTTGACCTTGGCTGATCCTGGGCTCTGTATGGAGCAAAGAAATTACACGTGGATGGGCAGAGGCAAAGCAGCCACTCAAATTGAGGGCACTGCACCGAGGGCACACTGAATTCCTCCAACATTCGCATACTGGAAGCTAATAATTAAAATTTGTCTTAATCATGTATCTTTTGTGGTCCTCTCAAAGCTTAATAAATGTTCATTCACTGCCTGGTAATAGCTGACAAAGTCCTGATACTGGAACAAAGCATTCAGCCCCATTTAGTTATATTCTGGAAAGCCATCTTCAGGGGGATTCTTTTTTTTTTTTCTTTCTTTCTAATTATTAGTAGCACTGGACCATAAAGAATCATGATCATCATTTGCAAACTAAAGAAGTGGTAAATGTCTGGGTGCAGAATTTATTAATCAAAAGCTATTGCCTGATATGAGAGAGAGAGAGTGCTGTAATTCCTAATTTTCCACACAAAACTTCACTTCCAATAGGGAATTGTTGAAAATTGTTGATAAATCATTGCTATGATATATTTAAAGGCTGCTGGTGAACACTGCAAGACACAAATCACATAAGGTGGCATTTTAAACTACTAAATAAAAAGTAAATGAAAATATCATCACATAGATTTATAGAGTGCTTGACAAGGACCTCTGACCTCTGAGTGTTTCTTGGGTTTAGGTTTTTGGGGGTTTTTCGGGTTTTTTTGGTTTAGGGTTTTGTTTGTTTGGATTTTTTTTTTTTTTTGTGGGTTTGTGGGGTTTTTTTGTTTTTTGTTCTTTTTTTTTTTTTTTTTTTTTTTGGTTGTTGGTTTTTTTTTTTGTTTTTTTTTTTTTTGCATGCTCTAAATGGGAAACAACAAATACTGGAAGTCCATATTACAACCCTGCATTTCTAAGGCAGCACCTTGTCACCAAAACTTGAATTACGACCATATCCAGCTGAGAAGAATGGCAGAATCTGGCCCACAGTGTGTATCACAATCCACTCTGCTCAATTGTAAAAGAGCCTGGAGGACAAAGCATAAAGTGGTTTGGAGGGATGGGATCAGACAGACCCATTCAGAGAGCTTAGAGTCTGTCCTAAGCAAAGGAGAAATCTTACCCTTGTGTGGACAAAAGAAAACAAAGCCAATGAAAACCAAGCTGGGGATATTCTGGCTGGAAAGCACTGGGCTCAAGCTGTGGACACAAATAACCAGGAGCTGCAATTTGCCACTCTCATTGAGCAGTGGCTACATTATTTTTGGGTGTGCAGGGTGGGAATTGTCTCATGTGGAATTTCCCCTCCTACCAGTAAAATGCAGATAGCACTCCACATACACAGCTTTCAGGGTGAGCTGTGCCTTTTTTGCACGTGCTGCAAACTGTGATTGTAGCAGCCTGAGAGACAAGGTGACCAAAGGTGACCGTCTAGAACCTCCCTTTCCTTTCTGCTGCTGGGGCTAAATGCTGCAGACACTCTCCTCTGCAGGCCCTCTCTGACACAACTCCTCCCAGGGCATGGTACTGCTGGGAGAGGAAGACACAAACCACGTTTTCCTACCATCTCTCCATCTGCACATATGACTGCAGGAGGAGTTGTCACAGTGTGCAGTCAAAACTTAGCAAGGAAGAGAGACATTTCTGCTCTCTAAAGAGATGCAGGGCAGCTTTTTTGGATCATGCGCAATATTTACATTTTCTTACACATCACAGAGTTCTGCTGGGGTTTATCCAAGCTGCAGAAGTAATTTCATGAACAACTTTGTCATATGGACTATTTTAGATATTAAGAAATTAATTTGAAATATTAAGTTTTTCTGTCTTAAAGTTCGTTCTCAGGTCTGGTACTTCCCACATCAAGCAAGAGGTTTCTCACTAGGAGGACCAATCAGTGAGCCTCTTATGGAAGAGGAGTTACCTAGAACAGCTTAGCCTTTTGCTTCAACAGTCCCATAAGCATTAGACTAAGCCTAGGTTTTCTGCCCTAAACATTCTTATCTGAGATACATGTGCATCTTGAAACATATATCATGTTCTAGAGGCTAGAGTGAAAGGGAAGGTTTTCCCCACTCTGTGGGAGAAGGTGGATTCCAGGCAAATTTATTGCACTTGTGAAAGGGTCACACTCGCACTTCTCCTACTACCACGCATTGAATTTAACAGCTTTTGTGTTTCAGAGTCAAATTCTTCACATGAACTGCTGAAGAACTGTATGACTGTGGATTCCCCTGGATGGGAAAACTAGCGAATCCCACATTTTCAGTAAATCAACTCAGACTTTTACTGCACAGTCCTTTAACAGCATCAAGGAAGGATACAAGGCAGTAGAGTTCTGTCTTCAGTTCTGTTTTCTTCATTTGGTTGAAATGATGTTGTCAACAGCTCCCTTACTTCAAAATAAACACAGATAGGCCTTTTTATTAGCACCAAGTTTCTAGCTGAGGGAAAAGATGGGGGAAGTTAAATTGGGCTTAGAGAACATTGTTTGCATAATTACTGAGATTATGCAGCTGTTACTATCTGCAGGTGTTAAGTGCCAGGCAAGACTTTTGTCACTCTGAAAATTTTAAAAAGTAAATTTTTAGTAACAACCCTGTGCATTTTGAAGTATTTTAGGTAAGCTTCTGTTTCTGATTTTTTTGGTCCAGTTATGGATTCACATGTTTGTGAAACTGAGTATCACACACCAAAAATACTTCTTGTACTGTGATGCCATGGTCACAGCAGGACAACAAGAGAGATTAACTCCCTCAGTCTGCCCCTGAACAATGTATGGCCTCTCTCTGCCTCTCCACATTCTTTATAAAAGAGACTTTTAAACTATCACCTGGAGAAGCTGTGACCTGTTTGACTTCTTAGCATTGACCACATAAGTTGTAGTCCATCCAAGTCCAGAAGGAGGCTCAGTAGGGAAATCAGTTCATGTGTACATTACAGGTTTGCCATTAGCCTGTGCATTGAAGGAAACAAGCCTAATGTGATTTTCCTGTATATCTATTTTTTTCTTAGCAGCTTCTGAACCCTTTAGCCAATTTCCTCTGGACTGAGGCAGTAGCAGTCTCTGCTGTGCTTCACAGATATTTCATCAAGATGGGTGGTAAAAGACAGGACAGAAGTTCTATTAATGAGCCTACAGAGGAATGGCAGGAGGAGCACAGCTGGTTTTTGTTTCACCTGGTAGCTTTGCCTTGATATTTCTCAGCCTCCTTCACATCTCCAGCTTTTAAAAAAAGGGTGTATACTGGAAGAGTTTCTTTGTGAACCCTGTAATTCACTTTTCCAAGCCTCTCTCTCAAAGGCTGTTTCTCCCAGCATTAGTATGTTTTAGGTCTGCTTAGAGCCAACTATTAACAGATGCTATCTTGCCTGCCCTGTGAGGGCAATCTCTGGGCTTCTTCTGCCTGGTGTTTATAAACCCCTCCCGTAACTCCAGGTTGGATGTTGATGACTGCTGCCACACTGCTGTTTCTGCCTTCTGCCTTGCTGCACACTCCTGAGCTAGAGTCCTTGCCTCTCCCAGGATGGTACTCCCTAGGGCTGCTCAGAAAACAAACTATTTTCACAACCAAAGTGTTAGTAAGAGAAGAGCTTTCATGGATATTTCCATGGAAATTACCAATTTTCAGACAAAATATGAGCTTTCCTCGGAAAGTTTGGCTGCGAGTATCACTGTGTTTCACAACAGCACTGATTCAGAAGCCTCATCTTACTGCTGCCGCTATGGTGTGAGCAGCTAGCTAAGTTGATCCATCCCACAAGAAACCCAGCATCCCACATCCTTGTACCCTGTCTCTGTGCTCATTTTCTATAACCTACCTTTTGACAACAAAAATCTGCATTTTACTGTGAGGAGGTGGTATTTTTCATGAAATAGTATAATTCAGCAAAGCAAAAACTTTCCATCAAGAACAGTTTATATACATTTTTTTGTTTAAAATTTGCTAGTCCCAAAACCTTTCCCTGGGGTCATCCTGAGGATGCACAGGATCCTCAGGCATGGGCTGACAGACTGTTTCCAGCTTAGCCCACCAATAGAGCCTGAAGCATGTCAGCCCACCACCACTTGCTTTAATTGAGTTGGGATCCACAAAGTGGTTTTTTTTAAGAGGCAGCAGTGGCCTTTTTTCATTGCATTTTGATTACACTGTGAGTGAGACTCTTCCACCCAGGAGCCTAAATATGATTTAGGGATTAGTGCCACTGCCAGCCAGGGCCACTTGAGGTGTCTTCAGCTGCCACTCCAGAAGGACATGGGTTTCCCACTGGTCCCCCTGCCTGTGTTGAGAGGCCTGAATCAAGCCCTTGAACTGAGCAGAAGAAGACTTGGATACCTGGCTTACAGCTGGGAGTCCACATGCACACATCTAACTACAGATTGCTGAGCTCTGGGACTGAGCCCCATGCTATGTCTTTAGTTTGATGCTATTCAGACCAAATCTGCTCCTGCCCATGCTTGCAACGCTCTATTTGGGGTGAACCAAACTCTTGCTGGTGCTGTCAGAGGAGCACACGCTGCACCAGCATGCAGTGAAGCATTGAGCTTCCCCTCTTCCCTGACTCCAGGTCTGCATTGCATTTAATTTACACATCCGACACTGATAAATTCCTCTCCCAAACACGGTGCTCTCCAGGGACTTATCCATCCACTGCAGTGTTATTCAGTCACAGCAAAACCCAGGGAATGGAATATGTCTTCTCTAACTCTGCCAGACAAGCATTTTGCATTTCATGAGGGCAAATTTATAATGGTTCTTGGCTGAGCTGAGAGCCGGCAATCTGATTTCAGGCAAGGTAAGACCCAGATGATGAGGGAGTGCCTTATCACTCCACAGCCTTAGCAAAATACTCACTCACTGTCTGAGAAAAAGAGCTTTGAAGTGGTTCACCAGGCAGCTCCTCGCTCCTGGACATGGCTGGTCCCCCAATCCAGACAGGCACATGCAGGAGGGGAGTCACCCTGGAGCCCAAAAGCACCTGAGGCATAATCTGCTCCTCCTGCCACATTGCAGGGACACGGCTCTGTCCTCCTGCCCTGCTTTGGCTTCTGTCTTTTCATCAGTATCTCACAGGCATCCCCTCCCTGACCCCAAAAGGATCTGCCTCCAATGTTTTCTGTAAAAAACTCTTCCCATTCCAGCCAAAGTTGATGGAAACTCCTCATGAGTTAGAGGGAAGGTCAGAGACCACAGCAGGAACCCGGCCCCATGAGTGAACACAGTCATTACAGGGTTTGGGTACTCAACAACTCTTTTGCTTAAACCAAATGTTTTTCAGTTGAGGCTTCACAAACAGTGAAAATAACAGCAATGGCTGAGCCCACCCATGGCATGTTTTACATATCCCATCTTCCACACACAGTCACCTTCACCGCTGTTTCATAGTGCTGGAAATCAAATTTACTGTCAGGACATGCCAATAGATGAAACACTATTTGGAAATGAGACTGAAGCAGCCCCATATGGAGACCTCTTGAGCTAACAGGAAATCACTGGTGAGGTTCTTCAAGGAAATCACATTTGGAGCAATCTCAGGGAGTGTCTTAGCAATAGCTTTCAGTCTGAATACAGACATTTGCTTTCAGACATCACTGACAGCTCAAACTTTTCCATCATGAGCTCTTTAAAGGAACAAAAAATGCCTGGTAAAACAAATGTACAGGGTGCAAGTGGGCCTCACACAGCACAACAGTCTCCCTCCCTTGTCTGCTCACCCCCCTCAGAAGGAGCTACATTAAATGCCCAGACCCCATGTGGGCCTGCTCAGAGGGCCAGTACTGTGCAGCCAGTCCAACAAGCAGAGATCCAGAGAGCCCGGGTTGTTTATCCCGTGGAGGAGAGACAGAGGGGGACGCAGTTGCTTTCCTAGAAATGCCTGCCAGGGGGCAGAGGAGCTCCTCACCTCAAAAGACAATGCTGGCACAAGTTTAAATGACTATGAATAATTCAGTCTGGGAATTCAGATGAGAGAAGGGATCCAGCATCAGATTTTGTATAGGACAATGGAGAAAAGAGTCTAAACTTCTTCCTGACTGGAGCCTGCTGTGCTTATGAACACCCAAGCTTGTCAGTGGGGTGAGGAGACAAGGGAGGTTAGGCTGGCAGGAAAATACAGGATTTTGAAACGGAAAAAAATGATCACGTTTTCAGATGGAGAAGGCCTTCCTCAAGGGATTTTGTAGTGTCAGGAGTGCTCTGCACACAGGGGCTCTGAGATAAGCAGTGAGTAGCACGCTGTTTTGCCCTTTGCTGCTCTGTGCTGTGTGCCCCTGTGTCAGCATGTTACAGGCTAATGATGTCCCAGCAGTAAGATGATTGCTTTTCTCTTGATGCACGCCTTCTCTCCTGTTTTAAAATGCAAAATCACCAAGGATGAGATCTGCAACTATACCATTGTGGACATTTGTGATGTCCCACGTTGAACGTGCCCATTATCCCATTTACAGCCCCGTCATTAGGCAGCAAGATCCCGGCTTCCCTTGTCTCCTGTGTGCAGTGCAGCATTTCTGCTCGTCTGTCACGCGGGTGTCTGAGCTTCTTTATCGTTGTATCTGCATATCTCTGCAGTGATACTTTGCTTGCATGCCAGGAACAGCTCTGTCATACCGCATGGAAAACAAAGCCCTCCTATAGCCTTTCTCCTGAGGAGTACTGAAGAGTATCCCTGAAAATCTTTAAGAGAGAACAAGAATCTAAGTTGCTTCTAGTGTGAGCTGCCTAGTTTCAAATTGCTCACGGCTAATTTATGTACTGAGGGAAAGACAGTTCAGCTCTTCCAATATTGAATATGAATTGTGTATCTATATAACATTATAAGGACCTACACATTGAATAAATAAAGTGTAGGTAGGGCTAGTCATGATTTAATACCACAAAATTATGACATGAATAAATCACTAAATTGTTAGTCATGATTAAATCCTGCTAAACCCTGCACTGCAGTAACATCAGTGAGACCAGCTAAATCTTTCCCCCTCCACTCTCAGAGGTTCCCATCCACCCCCCAGTTGCCCACCTCAAAGCTGTGTGCCAGGTATGTCAATGCCAGGCCAGGGGGCTGCTGCAGGCACAGCTCCCCCAGTAATGCTCTCCTCCAGGTTTACAGCAAATTTCCATCCCAAGCCGTCTTTACAAAAATAAACTGCTCTCACTCTCATCCCCGAGTGGAAATGTTCCTCTGAGGCAGCGTATTTCATTTTTAAGTAATAGCCTGCGGTGGCTTTTTCCAAAGGCCCTTTACTGCCTGGGAGTGTTTTGATTTGGTGGGTGAACAGTGACATCTGCTGGGAAAAATCCCCGGGAGGTGGACTGTGTTCTCGGGGAGTCCAGCGTCCCTGCACACCTCCATCCCCTGTACCTCCTGCATCCCTCCCTCCCACCTTCCCTCTGGCAGCAGGGGCAGACAGGGCTCTTCCACTGCCCACGGGGCTCATTAGCTGCACACCATTCGTTCCAGACAGGAACAATTAAGTCTATACAATAATTACCTGTCTGACTGTATTAAGGAGCAGTTGATAAAATTCGCTAGGATTGAAGCTATTTTCTTACTGCTTTTTCAGGTGCTGGAGGTTGCATGTGTGTGTGGGAAAGGGGTCATGGCACACAGCGGCTGAGTGAGAGGGGCTTCTACCACACATCTCTCTGAGCATTGCAGTCCTTCATTTCTCTCATACCTGCGCTACTCTGACCTCCCACTGCCTCCCCTTTTATTGTATTATATTTACAGCAGGACTTACCTTGAAGTGGAATTCTCTGGCAGAATAGCCAGCAATAACTGACAGCAAGGACTGTGTTATTCTAGGCACTGGGGTGTCTTTTCAGCCAGAGTGCAGCACATCTCTCATGTCCTGTATAAATGGCACAATATTACACTTGGCCTCCCATAAAAAAAAAAATGTTTTACATTAGGAAAAATCCAATCTGCCACTCTGAGTGAAGCACTGGGCCTGCCAAGCAGCAAGCTCTGTGCTTTCTCGGCTTCTTTGAGGCATTGAAAATATACTTCTCAAAGACATTGTGACATTAAAATGCATAAAAGCAGGATTCAGAAACCATACAGGGCCTTCATTAGGGTCAGCAGCCCTCTGACTGTACGGTGGTGGTTAGGTGATTTTGCAAGAGCTCTGTTTTCTAGTTTCCCCTTTAATTTCCGAAGTGCCAAAGGAGAGAGGTGTGTGGCTACAAGCCCATGCAGAATGATGCCCTATCCCCATGCTGGTGTCCTCCTTCCCATGCTGCTTGCCACAGGGCATTGCTTCTGAGGCTCTGGCTTTTGGAGGATATAGGCAAAGCACAAATTTTAAATAGGAGTTTTCTGAGGAAGGTAGCTCTGAATGACTCTGCCTACTGCAGCTCAAAAGTCTGACTTGACTATATCCATCACATAACCGATTTTCTTGCTTTGTTTATCAAAACCTGACCTATACAAAGACACAGAGATGTCTGAAGAGAGGTGAGAAATATCCTCAGAGAAGCTGCTGACAAACATCTGCAGTGAAGCAAACACCACAAGGTGGGGTGAAATGTTCAGAGCCAGGAGGAAACAGATGAGAAACAGGCAGAGAATTCAGGAGACTCTCCCCCCATCTTTGGGAGATGCAGAGAGAGGAGGGGAGAGACACTGGGGAAGAGAGATTGTGAAGGAAAGAAATACTGAAATACGGGCCAGCCAAAGCTCTTTTTCTATTTTTTTAATGTGGCAGGGGGAATTTAACCTGAAATTACACGTGAAACTATAATTTTTAAGCTAGAAAAAGAAATAATTAACACATCTGACTTTCTGATTGTGATCTGAAGAAGTAAAAAAAAAAAAAAAAAGATTTTCAAAAGCAAAATTTTGCAAAAGATTCTTTGGAAAAAGAAACCTTCATTTTCATATTACTGCTCTGTGAGTCTTCCCACATAGCTGAGCATTTTCATATGAATCACCAGTTTACTCAGAAGAGTCAACACTCAGCTCACAGCACTGAGAAGGAAAGCTGAGACAGCCAAAGCCACAGCCTTGCTTGATTTAGACCACAGAGCTGGAGATGACACAGCGGGTGTCAGGAAGCCCTTTCAGACTCATGCACTGGTACAGGGGGAGATCTGATAGGAACCCACAAGCAAAAGACAACTGAACAAAGCACTTAAGACAGCACCAGAAAATACATGTTTCTGCACAGGCAGGACTAACTTCTCTTGCTGTGAAGCAATCAACATGCATCTGCTAGGCAAAAGCTGGTGTTTAAAGCAGGCAGAATGACTGCTAAACAAACTTGCACCAAGAAGGAGGCTGAGTAACTGAGCCCCAAAGTGCTGCACATATACGCATGTGTTTGGGTGTGCATTCAAATTTAGCATATCGGCAACAGCACTTCTGCAGAGCAGTCAAAATCTTGAAGTTAGCACCAAAAGAATGAGGTTCAAAAATTAGGCTGAGGAGTCTTTCTTCTCTTTATGCCAAGATAGTTTATACCTTCTTGATGTTTCCAAGCTTTTCCCATCAAGCTAGACAGGGTCAACCGTCTCACACTGACACAAGAGATGTTCTGCTGTTTCCTTTGGTTCTATCAGCTTTATAAAAAGCTTTATTAATATCTGAGAACTGAAAGCTGGTGACCAGAGAGTAAGAAATGGCAGACCTTTATTCCTTCTTAATGCACAAATAACTTCAGTAAAGGACCAGAGAGACACAAAAGCAATAAACAGCCTCCTCTGATCAGGGCCAAGGAGAAAACCCAAAGCAACATCGTAAGGAAAGTGTAGTTGAAGGGTAAAATGCTGCACCTCTGAAACATGGTGTGAAACAGGGATAAATGTCTCTCCACTCTTCTGTCGTAATTAGCAGCTCCTGCAGAGGACACCCTGGCCAGCCTTTCCAGGCTATGTTGTGAAAATAAAAACCTCTAAGGATTTATGTGAGGCAGCTGTGCTAGCTGTAGAATCCCAATTAATCTAACTTCCAGTACTGCTTCAGTATGTTTGAAGTCCAGAAACCATGACTAGAAGTAAATGTGCTGGGGTTGTAACAGGCTTGCTCTCTACTCAGAATTTCAGAGCCACCCTACTGTTAACATGCACTCAGGAGACTGCCTGGCTGAGGCGAGGCTCAAAGCTTGTTTTAAATTCATGAGCACTATTTGCATTGACTCCAAGTCTCCTTATCACAGTTCACTGCACTAAGAATACCTTGTCCCTCGAGTATTGTCCCTAACAGTGGCTTAAACGTGAGTCCTGCCATGACACCTTCATTGTTCCCAAGGGATTGCATTCTCCCAGATTGCCAAAACAAATAATGCAAAAAAAGCCTTGAAAGTAGGAGGGGAAAAAAAAAAAAAAAAAAAAAAAAAAAAAAAAGCTTCCCAGCAAACCCAGCTATCACAGAGAGAGCACAGGCATGGTCCTTCTGCAGTCTACCTCAGCATTGCCTCTCGGTGTACTGCACTTGGCACTGCAAGTCTTTTTATAGATACAGGCATGTTATCCTTCCCACATGGAGAGATTAGAAAATGAGATGAACTCTAACAGTGACTTACTCCTACTGCAACAACTGCTCTTAGGAATGTTAAGCCTTCCTGAGACGCTGGAAGAAGTGAAACAAGGTAAGTAATGGTAAGGCATGAAGTCAAGCCTGGCTTTTGCACTAAGGAGTTCATTTTCTCCCTCTCCTCGCTTCTGCAGCCTCCCTTCATAAGGGAATAGTCTGACTGGGACAGCTTTCTTCTGTTCTTCAAAGTTCTTCTGCTGTTGTCACCCAAAATGTCTTTTTCCCCCTTAAACTATAGCAACCTCTAAGACCAAGCATTTTTTTAAAAAACAACCAACAAAAGACTGACTCCTCTTTTCCTTAGTCCAGGAGGATGGCATGGTTTCACCAAAGGACCGAACAGAAGAAAAAGCATGGAGCAGCCCTCTCCGATCACGTTTCTGCATCGTGTTTCAGCTGCCTCCAAAGAGTTCAACTGGTGGGTTCAACTTCCAGTGCTCGTGAGCAGATGGTGCTGAGGTGGCGAAGCATTCCTGTTGTAACAGCCTATACGCTTTTCAACAGTTTTCATAATACATGATGCAGAGTGGCACGGAGCTGCACGGGGAAAACGACTACCAAGCAAAAGGCAAGAGCATATGTGTAAGTGTGAGTTGTGGCTATCTGTGTGTAATGAAACAACATGGGGTGTTATCCTCTCTCTTCCTCCTCTCCCACTCAGGTGTCCGAGCACAGCCATACACACTGTGTCTGGGAGTTCTCATGGCTTTCCAGCTCTGGAGGCATCATACTTGGAGGTTACTGATACATATCCTTACCTATCCTTACAGCTGGGACAGGAGTGAGAAACAACTGGCAAACAGTCTTTAAGAATATTGTTATTATTTTCACACTCAAGTAATGAAACATAAACTCACAATAATTAGGAATATACACGGTAAGAGCTTGCCTCTTGTTTGTAGTCAGTGATTACTTCTAAAAAAAAGAAAATTAAAAAAATCAAAATGCAGGAAGATTACACTTCAAGCGCACTTTCAATGTGACAGAGATGGAAAATTCAGTCTATTCATTATATCATGTTTTTTGGTAGTTGAGTCAACTACTTCACATTCAGTAAAGCAATTCCTGTTTCTTTGACTACAGCTGATTCTGGGATAAGTCCTTTTTAAAACTGTTAACGATGCACTGAACAGTAGAAAAATAAAGCTCATCTTTGAGTAAAATGTAACAAAAATATGTCACCAGTCATGCCCTTTTTCACCCTGGAGTTCTATAACAGGAGTTACCTCGATGTGTCTATTCCTGTTTGGATATATAATTCATTGCAAGCTCCATAAATTATCACTTTTGCAACTAATGCAGTATGTCCCTTTTAATGACAGTGTGGATGGTTTTACTGTGTCTTTCAAGAAATATTACTTTTATGAATCACAAAAGAAGTTATTGTCTCTTTAAAGACCAAGAAAAACTTTTAAGACCTTTGAAAATTTTATTGGCATTACTATACTTAGAGCCTGGTCTTTTCTCAAAGAAGTATTTTTAACACCAGACTCCAAGCCAACCAATTAACCTGACACTAGGTTCAGGTATTCCTGCCTGGTCTAAACATTAAAACATCTTAGCTAACATAATCAACATGTTTTAAAAACACATTTTTATACTTTTTTATACAATCCAAAAGAACAAGTGTATCACTTAGGCAGCAAAGAATACTAGGACATTCAGCAATGTTACTCCTAATTGGCTCCCATGAGCTCCAGTTCTTCAAATGCGGAAAATAAGCTAACCATGAGATAGTTCATGGGTTTGGCTCAAGTAGAAACATCAGGAGCGTGACTCATAAAAGCACATGTTGCTAATTCCTTCTGTGCTCAGATGATGCATTAGCCCAGGTATAAAATAGAGGATATATGTGGGATCACAATGGCAAGGAAGAAGCAGTTGTTCTCCCCATGCTTTTTTATTCTAGATTATAATTATATCAAAGCGATAGCAATATCTTAGGAAGCAGAGCAGCATTTTCAGCCCTGAATTCCTTTTTCACCTTAAAGCCTAGTCATTCAGCATGGCACCAACTGGAAAGTACTGATGTGTAAAACACAAGAACTGTCTTTGCCATCAATTAAAAGAAGATTAGCAAGGATGTTGCACTTAAGATTTAGAGTGGAAAGGTTTATCCCTCTTTTAAATGGATCAGTTATTGAAGCTTAAGGAGAACTACTTCACATTTAGTTTTGCAAGCTCCCAGAATAGTTCTTATTCGAGCTGCATGTAACATGTTCTGAAAATTCCTTGGTTTTAATTAAAAGGAGAAATTCCACCAGGACTGTAAAACTAGTCATCCTGAAATAACATCTCTGAAGTTTTGGTTCACTGAACCCAGATGACTCTGTTATATTCCCAAACTTTGTTTCTTCATCCCTTAAAGTAAAATAAATAATTTCTGTATATTTTCAAATTATTTGAAAATTGTTATATTCTTTTGGGGAAAAGGAATTTTCACGTTTCCTGCACAGTGAATTAGAAGGCCTCCCTATGAGCCTTCACAAGCCTGCCATTTTTGACATTCTGCAAGAAGAGAACATACTCAGCTACACAACATCCATCAGTCTAGGGGAGGAAACTGGGAAACATCTTGCTGCTGTCCTTGTTTACTGATATCCACAGCGCCTGAGGAGCCACTGAAAGGCATGTCAGGGCAGCTGTCAGTCTTTGAGGAAGTCTCCAGCACAGTTGGGACAAGTCCTGGGGACAGCCAGCCCCTGGGTGGCAGCCCATAAGTTGCACAGCTGGTGCTTCATAATTACTAATTCAAACTATTATGGCATGTCTGTTCTCAGCCCTAAGTTCCTTGCTAAGCCCCGGCCTTTGGTGATCTTCTGCTCTGGATAAGTGGATTTTTGCCCTCAGCTTTGGGTGACAGTAGGCTCCAGGAGCAGTTCCCACCAGGCAGTGTGGAAACAGTGACACCAGCTTTGCATTTGTCCACCCATCACCACCATCCAACCCCAGCCCGTTCTTCACCTCCGTGTGCTCCTGCAGGCTTTTATGCCCCAGCTCAAGGCATGAATCTCACACCTGCAACTTCCCGACATTAAAGTCTTGCTGTGGTAGATTAGAAAAGAGCCTTCAAATCAGCCCAGAAAGTCACACTTCATCATCCTCATCACAATATCAATGACAGTAATAGCAGCAGCAACAACAGTCAGAGAGGGCAGCACACGATGCCCAGCTGTGCCACGGGCTGGCTCCAGCCTGCCCTAGAGGCAGCCAGCCTTGAGCCATCTGAACAGGATTGTTTAAACAGCCCTTCATACTGCAGTGGGAGCATCCTGCCCTAGAGTAGCCAGGGCACAATTAATCCCTCAGCAGTCACCTGCTGGTTTTTCTGGACTAATAATATGGGCTGTGCCCTGACAATGAGGACAGAAGGCAGAACTGAGCTCTCCCCTGTGTGTGGCAAACTCCTCTCCTCCCAAAATTAGAGTCACCATGTTCAGAGTGCTTGGCAGGAAGGGTCCTTGGCATATGCTGCTCTCCTCACAGTGCCCAGTACCTGCAGCTGGTAATCAGTACTAAAAAACCCATGCCAGCAGCCAGGATAACCCAGCCAGGCAGTGTGGGAAACACAGAGCACTCAAACACATGCCCTGACCCTTATGAACCACAGATGTAGCTCAGGTGTCCAGTTAATGATCACAACCCGCAGTGTCCTCTGATCCAATTCCTGCCAGGGAGCCTCAGACACACTTTTTGACTTTTTAAGAGTATACGAATGTCCTAGGGTGACTGTGTATCTCCCAATCGTCTATTGGGTGCAAAGAGGAGGGGAAGCGCGGTTTGTTTTTCCCCAGGAAAACTCTGCTCCTCAGAGTGACCTTGAAGCGGGGGAGTTGGAACACTGCAAGACGAAAGACGCTCGTTTTTTTCATTTTTTTCCCTGGGAGTGAGTTAGTTAGTTTAGTGCTAGCGTAGTTAGACGCTGTAGAATAGCTGAAGGGGTTTTTTTCTTTTTTTTTCCCTTTTTTTCCCTTTTTTTTGCCCTCTCCTTGGAACTGTTCCAACCTCTCCGGACTAAGGACCTGGGGAAGCACCGGGGGCCTCCACAGGGGACCCACCCCACCAAGACCAGCCCTGCACATCTCCTTTTCTCCCAGCGTCAGCAGAGACGGAGCGGTGGAGCACAGTGACGATCTTCAAGAGGAGACTTTCTTTAAGTTTGTTATCCCTCCGAAAGCAGCACGAAGCTCTTGTCATCGGGTATTGTGCTGGGAGTGCTTTGCCTGTTTAATAAACAGGTTTTTTCCACTTCTCTCTGAGGAAGTATTTTCCCGAACCAGTTGGGGGAGGGGAGGGGGGCCCCGTAGGAGGGTTTCTCCCAAATCTGCCTGAAACCAGAACAAATCAAAAGATGTCAAAAAAAGTAGGGCTGCCTCTGAACCACTGGCCAGAAATCTGAGCTTGTGAGCTGGTGGGATGTAGGAGAAGGGAATACAGGTGACCTTGTCCCTGATAAGTAACAGCTGTATTAATTACCCAATTCAGCCTTGCCCCTGGTGAGTCACAGCTATAGCCAGTTGAATGGGCTGCTTGTGAAAAGCACCAGGACTGAGGGCTCCAAACGTGAAAGGGCTTTACCTCTCTTTTCCACTACCTGGAACTGATAACGCTGGGAGATACGTTGCACAGCTCATCGACCTTAATAAATAAAGAGAACTCTGTTGGACCCATATACAATGATAAGTCTTGAACCTAATAACAGTGAAGTTAAAAAAAGTCAGAGAAAAAGTTATGAGAAAAAAAAGCAATCCCTGCTGGTCTTTGAAGCTGCTCATTCCAACCTGTGAGAAAAACAAAGCTGGACACAAATTTTCCAAAAGCTGTTACATTCATCCCAAGCCTCTCAAAATCCAAACTATTCTTAGACACTCACCCTAGAGAATGTTATTTGTGTTGTCCCAAAGGAATGCCCAAAAAGCCAAACCAAACACCTATCTAGCTAAAGGAAAGCACACAGACCAATGACAATTGTCTGTTGTCCAATTTCTCCAAGATCCTCCATCAGTATTTTCAACTAAGAAGCCCAAATGTGGTATTTTTCTTTTCTCACTCTTCAATCTTATGTATGGTATCAACCAACATTACACCTACAAGTTAGTTTTAAAATCACAGAATCACAGAATCAGAGAACCACAGAATCACAGAATGTCTAGGTTGGAAGAGACCTTCAAGATCATCAAGTCCAACCCACGCCCTAACACCTCAACTAGATCATGACATCGAGTGCCACATCCAGTCTTTTTTTTAATCACTTCCAGGGATGGTGACTCCACCACCTCCCTGGGCAGACTGTTCCAGTATTATTTCAAATAATGTGGTGTACACTCATCCCATTATGATCCCATTATAACTGACACTGAATCATTGTTCCGTGAACAGGTAAGCACAGGAAGAAGCAGAGGCTCAAATAGTCCTTAGTATCCCATGACTTTTAAAAGTCCTGAAGTCTCAGTCACTGCTACACCATGGCTTACCAGAGGAGCAAAACTGGAATGTCCAGGAGATGTCTGCTTCACCTGACACACTCTTAAAGTATCTAACATCAACATAGCAGAGAACTTCATCTAGAGACTAAAAAAAGCTGTTGTTTAAATAGTGTTTTAAGATGTTGTCTGGTCTGCAGAATTAACTCCGGAAGTAACCACCAAAGCTTACTTCTTCTATCGAAAGCTGGCAGATTTTGAGCACAACCAGACACAACCAGCTCCTGGCTAAGGTGGAGAAGAGCAACGTCCTCATGGCCTCAGAGGGCAACTGAATGCTGGCACAAATTTTTTGCTGGAGGAATGTGGTGTTAGAGCTGCTCCAGCAAGAGGCAGTTATTTAATTATATCACTTTGAAAGAGACTTTTATCTATAATAAACAAAGCATGTGCATGCAATTACATCATTTAAAATATCAACTACCTGTGCAGTGCAAAAATATTGCTCTCAATTGCTTTTTTAAAGCACAGCTCAGCTCCATGCATGTGGTTTGTCTGCTCTCCAGTGCATGAAACTACTCCCTGAAAACCGAGATAAATATGCACAGGAGACAGGACCAAATTGCCTCAGGTCTTTCACACAGCAAAAGCTCCCAATAAGCTGTATTGTGACCAGCTGATATATGTACATAAATATACTGGCATCTCTCCAACACTAAGTGAAACCTCTTAAGAGCTTCCTGGTGAATTTGTTGAGCTCCACATGGAATTGCTTTCCCACTCCTCTGTCAGTAACCACATCTCTAAACCAGAGACAGTGGGAGACAGTAGGAAAGCATTGCTCACCTGTAAAAAGTGGAATATCTTTAAGCTATGACAAAACATATTACATTTATCCATTACTGGTGTTTCTACTTATCAACGCAGAGAGGCTGAGGCACAGAAGTTCAGTGAATTAACAGGGCTTACCTACAGCTACAGTTTCTAACCAGTGAGGTGGTGAGTGTTCAGAGGTGAGGAACAAACATATTTTACCTGAACCATAGCCCAGGGCCCAAGCTATCACTCTCACCAGCCCCGTGTGTGCTCCACAGGGACTTGTTGGGCTCAGAGACATGGCCATGAAAACTGGGAGTCACTGTTCCAGTGGAGTATATGGACCTGGAAGTCATTGGATAAGAAGACCTTAAGTCTAAGGGGATTATTTTGGTTTAAAAAAACCCCATAATTTAGTTACCACATCAAAACCCCACAGGCATTTGAAAAAGTTATCATCTGAAGTCGGGTAGATTTTTTTTTTTCCACAACTCAGAATCTTCTATCTTTTGACACTACAGCAAGGCACAATGTGTGTTATGCTATTTTGGACCTACACACACCTGAAATGTACATGTATTTTGACCAGACATCCATCACCTACAAGTATGGATAATAGTCCATTTCTCTCCTATACTATTTTTGGATTTTCTTCCCTGTTCTACTATAAAACAACAGACTGACAAACAGACTTTTCCCTGGGAAAACAGATTAGAAAATATTTCACCAACTCTATGCAGTTTAAAACTCCAAAACTACCTTGGGGCTACCATGTTAAATTTTCTGAATATCTGACAGCTGGGGCCAATCATAGCCCAAAATTAGGGAAAAGAACAGAAATTAGCAAGCAAAGAGCTATTTTGGACACCCAAAGGGAAACACCAATTAGACAGGTTGCCAAATCCTTATCCCAAAAAGTATTTGAGCCCCACAGTCTGATCAGTATTCCCAGCCAAGATTTTCCTGCTGGAGTTATGCTTATAACCCAGGTCAGCCTTTTCCCACCAAAAAACAGGGAGGAAAAAAGACTGTTCTCAACCCTGTTTAGCAAATGTACAAGTGGTTTTTCTTCTAATCAATTTAGTTTTGAGTCTCTGTCTTATTTATATAACACAAATGATGAAATCTATGAAATCTTCATTAGAAAAAGGGCTCAAAACTAGTTGGCACAGCCCCAAGGTTTGCACTGCAATCCAAAGACAGAGGTAGACTGACATCTCTTTATTCACCTCCTCTCTCCCTTCCTCCCTCACCTGGGAGGCAGAATTTATCCCATGTTAATCTGCTGGTTCTCACCAAAATAATCAGTAGGCACAGAGGATTTGGAATTAAACAAACGAAGCAGAATACAGATTTGAAAACAAAGAAATGCCCTGACTGCTCACAGGTACTTAAATAAGTCAATGCTTGCCCTTTCATGGCTCTTTTTCTGTGTGTGTGTGAGAGAACTGATATGGCAGATGTTGGGGACACCCAGAAACTGGAGTGACTTGGTTTGCAGGAATATCTACTCTGAGAATCTCCTGGGGCTTGGAGAGGGATGGGAGCCCGATTAGTTCAGTGGACTCCCCACGCTGTACCTAATACTGAAGTAGCTCCAGGAAATCCTGGGATATTCCAGGCAGGTATAGACAAACCTGGACTTGTTCTACCTGCCTGAGTGCTGGGACAGGAAGGACAGGAGCATAGCGTGGCCAGCAACTGGCTCAGTCATGCCAGATCACTGCATTAACCCAGCATTGAACCCAAGCTCTGCTCCAAAAATACTTGGCTTTGCTCAGTACTAACACAGGTTTATAGCTTTCCAGAGCTAAGCCTGTAAATCCATATGGGGAGGGACACCTTGTAGATTGACAAACTCAGGTCTCTGGCAGTTTGGGAATCCTTTTGTTGTCTTCTGTCTCACACTGCAGGTGCCTAGAAACTGAAACATGTTTTGCATAATGCCTAAATTGTGACGGTATCCCCAGAAAATTACCGGTTGAGTAACAACAATACAGAGCAACCAGCATTTCACTGGAGTGTTTGTAGGGAACAGAGGTATTAAGGCAAGTCCAAAAGAGCAGCTGTTTTCATCCTGTTACTGCTCAACTGTGGGGCTGCTGAGCATTTTCTATAACATTATCTGAGCAGGGGCCAGGATATCCAGCAAGATTAATACAGCTTGTTTCTTGGCTTTTCTGAGCCACGGCTTAATGAAATAAATTGGAATAGATTGAACAGAGTTGGCTAAGTGCCCAACATAAGCCTCGGCACCACTTGGGGAAGAGTAACAGGCATCAGTATGAGAGGCTACAGGTTGTTGCTGCTAAGGGTTTTATTGTATCTCTCCTGATTTACAGGGTCAGGCTTGGTAGGTGCCTTACTCTGCAGCTCCATCTCTTGGCAAACATCAGATACAAAATAGACTGCACAGGCTCTGCTCTTCAGGCAGAGAAGCATGATAAATACTTCTCAGTGCAAAATACTCCTCATTTCCTTAGCAATAATGGAGGGACATAACTCCCACCTAAAATAGAAGAGGGAATTCTCTCGTGTACTTCCTTCAGTGTTTGTTATGTTGCCCAGGAAACAGTCCCCAAGTCAGAAAATGGCAATTGAGAAAGAAGAAGCAGGCGTTTGTGGAGAGGTTTTTTAGATTATTTTCAAAATACATAATAACATTTTTTAAACTGATACTATTTTACAGTAATGAGAAAAGATTAATTGATTCCTGAGTAAGCATTTTTATTTAAAAATAAAGTTTTTTCATCTTCTTTTCTGACCCGCCAATATGCCGCTCTGATGGCTGATGTAAATATGAAATATCCAGCTACACTGTTCTCCTTGTTTATAGGTCAGTATATCTCAGGGAGAAAAACAAAAAGCCCACAGATTTGCCATTAATTATTACTGTTTGCTGCCCCATGGCCTTCTGCAGCCTCTTTGACTGATGAGCTGATGCACACCTGTGCTTCTGAGTGAACTTTAGTGATTTATCCTCGTTGATGAAGTGGTTTTGCCACAAGTACAGAATAGACCCACCAGGGGTTTTTAGACACACTAATAAACCATGGTAATGCCTTGATCTGACCTGAATTTAAAGTATTTTAAATATGTACTATACTAAATATGGAAGATTACTCAAGTTGTCTTGTTATAAACTCAGGCTCTAGGGATGGAGAGGAATAAAATGTGTATACAAAACAGTCTTGGACAGCCAAGTGCAAAAGATTTTTTGCTGAGAAAGTTTGAAAATTAACAAAGAAATGGGAGAGTCAAGATGATGGAAGAAAAAAAAAAAAAAAAAAAAAAAAAAAAAGTAAATCGAGAGAGGAACTTGGGTGACATACCAGTAAAGGAAGATGCCATCACAGATGAATGCAGCATTTTCAAACAGAAGATGGTGCTTTCTGAGGGGAAGAATATAAACTACATCTTCTGGCTTCTAAATTTAACTGTGAAGAGTAAGAAAAAAGCTTGGGTGTCACTGGCATTTTGTCAGCGATCTCTTGTAGTGCTAAAAAGAGGAACAGTAAGGGAGGGAAAAGAATGGAACAGAGAAGCAATACTGAAAATACTTTTTATTACCCAAACTGAGCACATCATGATCAGTTCTGGACACATTGAGAAGGACAAAACAGACATGAAATGAGTTTAGAAATTACAATGAAAACAATTAGAGACACGAAAAGCTTCTAGATGAATAATAAAATCAGAATTATTCACTTCAGAGAAGGAAAAATATAAAGGTGTTCAAATTAATGAATGGCACCAAAGAAAGTGGGTTCTGCTCATCGTTTCCCATCATAAAGGAGCAGAAGGGCATCTGCTGAAAATGATAGACAAAGGATGAAGAACAATCCTTTCCCACAGCAACTGTCTGGTGCTATTCCTTTCTACCAGAAACAACTGAGACCAGGAGTTAATTTTTGCAAATTAGAAAGGAATGGAAATGCAAAAATAAAAAAAGAGAATATGTCAAGTTAAAAATTTAAAAATAAAGTTGTGATTTGATTTTAATGTAAGCTATCTTCCAGTGCAGGCTGCAGGACATTAAAGTGATTTTTGAGGGTGGGCAAGAGCAAACTTTTTCCCCTCCAAGGAAATTCTATTTAACTATCATGCCCTAGAATTTCTCAGACCTTCCACTGCCAAATTTGGCACTTTCCACTGTCCCAGAGAGGATGCTGGAGCAGAGGTAGGAGTGGCTGGTTATGGAGCAACAGGTCCTGTTCTACTGTACCAGCAAACAGGAAAAATTTGGAAGACTCTAAATGTGACCACAGGGAGACAAAATGAGACAGAGTTTGCAGGAGTGCAAAAATTAAAACCAGACCCACAGTTCAGCTCAGTTCCCAAACATTCAGACTTTGAGAGAATAATGCTCCCACTTGGAAAGCAGCAGGGGAAAACAAAGAGAAGCTCTGTGCACAATGGTCTTCAGAAGTGTTTTGGTTTAGGACAAATTTGGGAGGAAACTTCCAAATGGGATCCCTCTAGAAAGCAAATTTACGTGACCCTTTTCCCCACTGGTTTGGGAGATACAAACCTTTTTCTAGAGAAATGGAAAAAAAAAAGTTTATTTAACAAGCAAAGTACTCACAAACATGGGGAAAAATAAAAAGAATAATATTAAATAATGGCACTTTTCATTGTTCTGAAGAGATGGTAAATTCAGAGGGAGTCTTTTTCATGGGGTATAGCTCGGCTCACTCAGTTTTTCCAGGGCTCAGGTCTTTCTTTCCGTGGTTTGGGGCCGGTGTTCTGGCCACAGTGCATCTTGGTGGGCCCCTGGATGATAGTCCTGGTGTCCCCATACTGAACAACAGCTGAACAGTCCCAAAAAACTTCCGGCCTTAGCTAGTTTGAAAAAACTAACTAAAAGCAAAGGAGAACTTTTTCCCACTGTCCATGCTGCAGACAACACAGTCTGTGAGAAGGAATGCAAAGGAGCCAGTGCAGTTTCCAGAAACCAACTGCGTGCTTCTTCTTCTCCCCTTCACTCTCAGAACCAGCCTTAGGGGTGCAGAACTTAATAGCCAGCACAAACAGAACAGATGACTGGGGACACAAGCATCACAAAGTCACCCCAGGGCAAGGAGAGATTAATAAACACTTGACACCAACCACTGTGTCAAGTGAAAACCGGA
Organism: Hirundo rustica; assembly: GCF_015227805.2. Classification (NCBI taxonomy): domain Eukaryota; kingdom Metazoa; phylum Chordata; class Aves; order Passeriformes; family Hirundinidae; genus Hirundo; species Hirundo rustica. The sequence continues at coordinate 86,944,905 of NC_053451.1, forward strand.
GATGGTGTCTTTTCTCTAGAGAAGAATAAAGGTACCCTGTATTTTGCTAACTGGTCTCACTTTCACCCGTGGCACTCACGCATACTGACCCATACTCAATTAATTGACAGCTTTCTGTGGTTTTGCTGTTCTTGAAAAACGCTGTAAGAACAGATACATTAATTTCATTTTTTTTCCTACTGACTTGGCTACAACAAAATGGTTTTTGGCTTTTTTTTGAAGATATAAAATAGAAAATCACGTCCGATTTTGGCATATCTGACATATTCTACTTCTTTCAGCTCTGTGTTAGAATTTTCAGTAAGGCTCTCTTGTGCTGCTCTCAGGGATTACATGAACAAGCAGGGATGTTTCACCAGTTTTGGAGATTCCGGCCAGGAGTCCCTCTCTCTCTGCTGCCTTTTCAGGGACTCAGGGTGGGCCAAACACCTAGCCTACAAAGAAAGATCTATGAACAGAAAGAGATGGTGCAACACACACACAAGTACTCAGTATTTCAGAAACGTGCCACCTTCTTCCTTGTTTCAGTACGTTTTCAGAGATGTTCTGTCTCTTCACAAGCAGCAGAGGTTCTGAAATGCAACTGCTACTCCTTTGTGTGTGTGGATGGCTGTTTCAAGCATCAGTTCTGCTCCATGTTTTCTATTGTTATACTATTTTAACTTCATTTCTCTCACATGATCTTCTAACGCAGCATCCTCCCTGGTTAGCATGGTTAATTATGCAGCTGCCCTACTTGAAGAGGTGAACATAACATCGGCTTTTATACAACTAATGGGCAGCATTTTCCAAAAGTCCAGATGAAAATATTCCCTTGACACCTCTATCCGTACATTATATGTATTTATTTTTGCTTAGTGACTTGAAATTCCATTACATATAAAAACAGTTATTTGCAAGTAGTTTTCCTTTCCATTAAAGAAGGGAATAAAACATTACTTGCCAAAAGTTCTTTCTTCTATAAAGGACAAGCTGCTTTTTTTGAGGGCTGTGCACTTGCTCTGAGATTTTTCCCATTTCTGCACAAGAGTTTATCCTCCACTATCAGCCAGAGGGGAGAGCCAGGCAGAACAGCAGGGAAAAACAGCCAAGTACAGCCTGGGAAAATTCAGACCTCTTTCCTCCAGTCCCTCAACACACACAGACAGAAAGAAATATGACTGAGAACACCATCAATCTGATTTGCTCTCTGATTTTTAATTTTTGTATAGAGGGACTGTTCCAGTACACAGATAATGACCAGAAAGATGATGAGGTTTTGCCATAATCAATATAAGCTTTGAACCAGTGCTTAGAATGGATAGCATTTTAGTACAGACTCACCAGCATCAGGTGCCAGAATATTAACCAGTAGAAATACTTATTCACAATCTTTCACAATCAGGTTCTCAGTCTGCATAAGAGTTCTTAAGTCAGAGTTAGGTACGAGGATTTCAGCGGAAAAAAAAGTAAAGCCAAAAGACTTTAAGCAGGTTAGAATGTATAAAACTTTTTGAAAAAATGATGAACAACAATGAAACAGAAAAGACAACCTTGTCTCCACAATCATCTACAGCTTAAACTCCTCTGAAGACAACAGCGGGATAAAGTATGAGTAGAAAACCAAAAAAATTAGGAAGTCTGATATCTTCAGCCTCTTCACTGGCATCAGGTGTTCTCATTTCACCTGTTTCTGCATCCCTCTTCCTGTAAACTGATAATGTGCTTTCCTAGGTTTACTGAAGTCCAGTTGAGACGGGCATCTTGAGTTGAAAACGTAACCCAGTGAAGGCCAAAGTGATTGTGACAGAGAATGAGCATGTGCATGAAACCTGAAACAAAAGGCAGAGGGAAGATCCCTTCTGCTGCTGCTCATCCTTAAGCTTGCCCTGCAGGCACCAAACCCAAAGACTTGGACCTGGCCTTGGATATACTGGTAACACGGGGCAGGGAACAGGGAAAGGGAACAACTTTCCTTCCTACTCAAGCCTTTACAAGTAGCAACAACTTCAGCAACAACTTTGCATCTGTGTCAATTAGTGCAGCTCAGCAGCTAGGGAACCGTGCACCTTGTGAACCAACACATGAATGAAACCCCTTTCATCTGAAGGAAAGTAATTTACTTTGCCAAGCAAACTCAATTTGACTTTTCTAAAATAGAAAAATAGACCAGCTAAGCCAGAATGTAAATTTACAGAGTGATTTGGAGAAATTAAAAACTACTTTTAACAATCAGAAGGAAAATGAGGGAAAATTATAATGTACCAAGTAAAGCAAAACGTGAGCCATCCATGCTAATGCTGAATTTTTTCTCATTTGTTTTCCAGGACTGTCTTCAAAAGTTTTGAAATTTAGCCTCTACACCTCAGACTTACAGCAAGAATGACAACAATAATAATAAATCACTTTATTTCAAAATCATGAGAAAAACAAGGTCTTTTAGGTTTTATTTGCTGCCTTAATAACTTCTACTTATTAAAACTCAGAAATTTCAGTGAGATCACAAATTCATTGAAATTTTTGAAAATCAGCAACCAGCCAAGTCCTGTGACAATGCTTTAGGCTCAAGAAGAAGTTTGACAGAATTTTTTTTAAAAAAGTGCTTGCATTTTTTGTGTTAGTTGCTATGAATTCCACTTTTGAATCCAAACAAGTATGTGTACACACATGCATGCATGCGTGAACATACAACTTATAATTTTTTCATAAAGGTTTCCTTCCTCCCACAAAAAAAAAAAAAAAAAAAAAAAAAAAAAAAAAAAAAAAAAAAAAAAAAAAAAAGAGGTTGTGTTATTTTACCAGTGCAGAATATCAGTAAACAACTCTGAATTGGTTCATTCCTGGTAAAGTCTATGAAAATCCTGTGGCCCCTCACCTGCTCCTTCACCTCGCTGCACTTTTCAGAGTGACTGTAGCAAGCCAGCCCCCAGCAAAAGTTCAGAGCCTTAGCACATCCCTGAACCAGGCAAAATCATCAGCCCTGTGGCTTTGAATGAGGGGGGCAGCCAGGGGAAATGGAAGGAACAGAGAAAAACTGCTGTATCACTGTGGAACGCTTGGCACCCCATTACAGGAAATGACACAGCAAAGTCAGCTGTAGTCAAGCCTAATCCTCACTGGCGAGGGGGAGAGAAGCAAAGAGACAGATGAGGAGGAAACAGCGGGGATTGCCCCTTAGCAACAATGAGATTTGAAAGCATAAAGATATAAATTATTTTTGGGCTGCCCGGACACTTAGCAGGAGCTGGGGATTGTGTGTGTGCAGGAGTTCAGAAGAGGTTGCAAGAGCTTTGGGAGCATCCTAAACTGAGTGTAAAATGTATAAAACTCTGGTCAGCTGTGAGAGGGAATCTGCAGTGGTTTATTTTAGCTGTAATAGGCTTCCTAGGACCTCTGCTTACCACAGTGACCATCATCGTGGCAATGTTCAAGGCATCTGCTGTCTTCACCTCCTGCTTCTCCCCACAAAGAGTACAACACAGGCACTTTTATTGTCAATGCACATGATTATTTTGCCCGTGAAACTCAATGCAAGGGTACCTAAATCCCCTTTCATGAGGCTCTCAGCTCAAAAGAAATACAAATGATAGCAAAATACCCCAATTTTAGCTAACAGAAAAGCCTCTACCGTTTCCACCTGGGCATCCAAGGCACATTGGATCAAATGTGTGTGTTTGTTTGATGGGAAGCCCAGCTCCAAAGTCTGTCAGCAAGCAGAACTGACAGGGTCTAACAGAGGAATCTACAGCAGGGACCCTAAAACATCCCCATATTGCCTATTACACTGCAAAGATGTCCAACAGATGCCACCAGCAGGAACTCTGCCCAGACTTGTTAAATAACTCCCTACTGATAAGGATTGCATCAGCTCTCCAGATACAGCTAAATCATACCAGTGATTTTTTTGTGGTCCTTGAAACTCTAAAATATGCAGTGAAAGTGTTTCCCCCTCTCCCCTTTTTTTTTTTAAACATTGTTAAAAATCAGATTGCCCCATATGTTTTATATTTTCAGTTCATTTGCTGGGACGGAGAATACCTTTGGGCAAAGTCTTTGTTTCCTTAAACTTAACTCAGCTGTGCTACCCATACAGATGAACAGTCTTCAGAAGTAAGGTGCAGATAAGTCCAGCAGTAAGTACAGACCACTGTGGATTCTGTGGAATCTGTGGATTCTTTGCTGTGTTGATGATGTCTTGCCTTGTATAATTTTTCAATTTCAGTATTCTTTGTCCTCAGTTTATGCACCATTTCCTCATTTCTCCAGCCTTCCTTGAATAATCTCAAAATTAGGGTTAAGCAGCAGCTAAACTGGAAGACTGCTTTGACCACCCAGGCACACCTCACTGCAAAAACTGTTGAAAAACCTCTTCCCATTGTGGGGGCGCTTCCCTCTAGCAGCAGTTCATGCAACAGGATTTTGGGAAGGGTCAGAGTATCCTTTACTCTTTCTCACAAAATCATAGCTGGATCATGCCACTGCACATCAAAACAAAAAAAAAAAAAAAAGCAGGGTGAAAAGAGCACCTCACGCTGCCGTCCTGCCTGAGAGAGGGGACAGCCCTGTGCGTGGAGGGTGCCGGCCGGGCAGGGTGAAGGAGGCGGGTGCCGTCAGACGGATCAGGCAGGCCTGCCAAGGGCTTCGGCCATGTCCAGCTGCCTCCCTTATGTTAACTCCTGCTGCCTCGGAGGGCATGGGAAAAGCAAACCCCAGAGAGGGGCTGGCAATAACAAAGCTGTCTAAAAGGCCACCTTGGAGGAATGGGGCAGTCTCCACCTCGGGCCCTTGCCCACCACCCATATCCCCTCCACACTATCCTCTGCCTCCCACATCCTCCCCAGACTTGCCAAAGGATCCTGTTTTACATATCTTGCTTGTCCACAGCCCCTCTGCCCTCAGAGAGGTTTGCTCACAATGACTCATGGTGTTGCCACAAGCTCAATCTGCTCCCTTGTCCTTGGAGCTGCACTTCCATGACTCTGGGACAGTTCAGACTGAGCAGTGGCTGAAATTGAGTAGCAACATGCCATCCAAGCACTGTGTAAAAGACACCTGAATTCAGAGCTAGAGTGCATGGGGACCATCAGTCTGCAGGGTTTGGGGGAGGCAGGGAGCAGATAAGGGCCAGCAATTGGACCAGGAAAAGGCAAAGGAGATCAGGAAGACAAAATAGGGAACACGGGTTTGGGAGGCTGTCAGGACAATGAGGAAAACAACATTCAGGGGAGTAGAACTGGGAAACTGGGACTGGCTGAGTAGTGAAAGCATGAAAGGGCAAAGCAGGGGCTGGTGTTCAGCAAGGCAGTAGGAAGAGTGATGCATAAATAAAAGATGGTACAAGAAGTACAGAAGGCTGAGGAAAACCAGGAATGCAGAGGAATGCGAGCATGTGGCATCAGGAGAGAGCAAGAGGTACAGAGCGGCATGCAAATAAAAGGTAGAAAAATTAAATAAAAAGCTTTGGGAGCTGACAGGCATCCTTTATTTTTAATTTTCTGTCCAGAAGTGCCTATGAAAGTTTCTGAGAAAGCATCCCAGATCTCCCAAAAGCCCCTGGGCAACCCACAAAGGGCAGCTGGCAGCTGCTGTCTACCACCTTCTTCATTGCCTACCTACCACAGGGAAACTGCAGGAAAATTGATGGTTTTGTCCTGGCTAACAGCATGTCCACACAAATCAGTCATAGGATAAACCCACATGTTTTCTCTGCTTTTTAGAAACCCAGGCTTACAATCGTATTTCCATCTGCTGCAGCACACAGCATCATGCAAACCCTGTACAGGGACTATATATTAGGAGATATGATCTGCCAAGGTCTCTGCTCCACTGTCCAAGTTCACCTCATTTTAGGAGAAGAAATTTCAAATGAAATATTTGGAGCCAGTGCAACACAAATGTGTTCCTGTTAAATTCAAGCACATGGAAGGAAAATATTTTGATTTTATTCTTTTGGAGGAAAAAAATCATCACACTTCCAGAGTGACATAATAACACTTCCTAGAGTGGTTTCCAGTTGAAAACAAAACTCATCAATGGACAATTTAATTTTCTTGAAATGGCTGGCACTTTCCCTCTATAAATTAATAAACTTACTTCCTTTTTGTACCTCAAACTTTCTGTTGTTAATCTGTAAAGCACAGTATTGCTACCCCCTCAACATTTTGAGATGTTATGAAAATAAAGCCATGGGAAGCACTCAGTTGCTATAGTAATTAGCATCACAGGAAAAGGCCAATAAGGAAACAAAGGACTTTGTCTCCAGAACAAGGTTTAAATCATGCATGAACTGTTTGTTAACCATAAAATCCACATAAAATTATGAGGAGAAAAGAAAACATACTGAGCTTGCAAGAATAAATATAACATGCGCTGGCATAATTAAAGGCTCTATGGCTAACACATGTACCTCCTTTCTGACATTTCCTGAAAGATTTTTAAGTGACTTTGGCAACCAGAAGAATGTTTTTATTAGTTAATGGTTTGTGTGTCAAACTCTATTTGACTTGCTTTATATGAGTAATTTAATCTCTTGACTGGATACTTGAGGAAATTAAGAAATTTCAAGTTATTTTCCCATTAGACTGGGTACCTCATAAATATATCTAAACCATACTGTATACATATATTTTAAAGACACTTAGGATAAAACTTCTCAATTTCTGTTACAACCTTTGTTCACAATCTATTTCTTTTGCTCTGAAAGGCTTTCTTTTTGCCATCCTTTTGTTCCACTCTGTCTTCTATAAAGAAGAAATGCTTCCTAATCACCAGACATGATGGGTCTTGCTACTCAAACCACCGTATGCTTGGGTGCTTAAGAGCATTTGGCTTTGTGCTTTGCATCTAACCCACAACACACCCAGGTGAGCTGCTATTGGGCAGGGACTTAATCCCTGTCATGTTTAATCACTACATTAAAAGATTTAAAGACTAATGTTAAAGGCCATTCAGTCTGGGCATCACAGACCTACAGGATGCAGTCAGGAAAAGCCACTTGGTTTATCCTGGCAAAACCTGTTATAAATCTTTGAGAACAAAAGCCAGGAGAGCTGAGAAGGAAACACTTTTTCTGTGACACCTCCTCAGCGTGTCTCAGACATCCACCTAGGCACCCTGGGACTTCCTGTAAGTTTCACACATGAGGTGTTACTTGCACCATTTACTTAAATAGCTGCACTAAAACGTTAGCTTTGGCCCACTTCTGTTCTGCATAACATCAATAAGAAAGTTACTAGGTCACTACTGAAAAATTCCATCCCAACTCAGTGCATAACTCTGCAGACAGGATGACTCACTTGTTACCGAGGGCAGAAAACGTGAGGGGGCCATTTTGCACTCCCTCAGGAATCTGACCCCCAAATGTAAAATCTCCTGCTTGGATCCCACACTGTTGCCATACGATTGCTAGCAGCAGTAGTAAGGGATGTCTCTTCCTCTCCAGTTGGCTGAGGTATTAAGAAGCCCATCTTGGAGGTGTGGACTTTGCTACAATTCCCCAAGTGCTGTTACTCTGCGTTCAACTCAGATCTCAGGCAGTTGCACACCCAGGTTTGTCCCCTGGGGCCACACGACTGAAATGCCGCAAAAACTCACGGTTCTCTGGTCCAAATCCAGTACAAAGGCATTTTCAGCCTAGTAATTCATCAGTTTGAGGACCCTGATGCTTACAGATCAACAGAGGCCCTCCAAAGCCCTTCACATTATTTTCCCAACTGGGTAAAAAATAGTATTGTCAGAGCAGTACATACAGTACCTTTATAATTGTTTTATCTGCAGATAAAATTTAGTTCTTCACAGACAGCCCTACAGTAATCACCACTATTTTCAGCTAGCAGAACCTGGCACAAATGTCCAGGGAACAACTCTTTCAATAACCAGCTTCTGTCAGCACCCACGGAGCAAAGACATCCCTCCCTGACGCTTTCCCTGCAGCCCTTTTATGTATGTTGCCTTGACTGACAGCATTTTCACAGTCACAAAGCCAACAATATCACACACCTTTTCAAACATCAAGTCATCCCCAAATGGTTAAAAAAGAAGAAATTGTAAAATATCAGATTAGACAGTGATAACCACCAATGTAGAATCTACACAATATCAGGGTCTTATTAGTCAGGTCATTCCTTACGAATACTCATTTAGACGGACAATGTCTCTATATAAACAATTAGCAATTTATTCCAGTTATCCTCATTTTACTTTAACCGTATATGGATTCCTTGCACTCCACTTGTTCAAAAAAAAAAAAAAAAAAAAAAAAAAAAAGCCATTGTTGTTTTCCTTACCAATTCCTCATCAGGATAAAAATAGCAATTGTCTTTTTCATAGATGTATGACATCCACACCTGTTCCCAATACAGGTGTTTTAATACTCCAAAGCAACCTTTTCAAATGTTAGCCTTTATCACACATTTTCCTTATTTTTTCCTGCATCAATGTCCCCCCCACATAGATACAAACAGAAAAGCTAGGGGAAACAAAATACTTTCTAGACCAACCATTGCTAGCAAAAGACATTTGAAAATTAGACAAGTCATGATCTCTGTACACAAGAGAATTATTTGCTCAAGTAGGTCAGGAAAGACTTTTTTTAATGTAAATGTAATATAAAAGACCTTGCAGTTCAAATATTTCATCATTCACATGATTTACACGTAGGCTGTAGCATAAACACCATGAAAAGCGGTCCTCTCTTGTGCTAGATTTATATTTATTTATTTATAATTTAAGGGACTGGAAACTGAAATATGAGCACAAAGGAATTGTTAATGGATATCAGTTTGTGAGGTGGCCTCTCCAATTCTCACTCACCATAAATGTGTAAGGAAGACAAGGCACACATGTCCTCTGTGTCTCTGATGACATCTCATGATGTCCTCTGTAGGACAGCATGAGAGGCCCTTACTTCTTCTAAGGTGTTGTGGTTTAACCCAGCCAGCAGCCAAACCCTATGCAGCCACTTGCTCACTCCCTCACCAGCAGGACTGGGGAGAGAATCAGAAAAATAAAAGCCAGAAACCTCACAGGTTGAGATAAAGACAGTTTAACAGGGAAAGCAAAAGCCACGCACGGAAACAGAACAAAATGAGAAATTATTTCACTGCTCCCCACAGGCAGGCAGGTGTTCAGCCATCTCCAGGACAGCAGGAGTCCATCATGCATAATTGTGACTTGAGAAGACAAGTGCTATCAATCCATATGTCCTTCACTTCCTCCTTCTTCCCTCCACTTTACATAGAAGGAAAGATGTTGTATGGTGTGGAATATGCTTTTGGTCCATCTGCGTCACCTGTCACAACTATGTCTTTCCTAAATTTCCCATGGACTCCCAGTCTTCACACCAGCCTGGCAGCAGGAAAAGCAGAAATGACCTCGATTCTGTGTAAGCCCTGCTTGCCAATGACAAAAACATCTCTACATTATCAACTCTGTGCTTAGAACAAATCAAAAATATAAATCCTTGTCAACCACTGTGAAGAAAATTAACTCTACCCCAATCAAAACCAGTACATAAGGAAAGTTCAACACGAAGAAGAAAGCCATTGTTCCTTATGTATCCCATATTTGCATATAGCCACAGTAAAACTGAGGATCAGAACTTCACTTAAACTTCAGAGCTCATATCTAACCCTGAGTGTTTTGACACTAATTTTGATATTATTTTCATCTCTCTTCAGCTCACAGATTTGGCATTAATTTTTCTGAAAGACAATAAAAAGGAAAAAAAAAAAAATAAAGATTACTTAGACATGATAGCTAGAGTTATATCTTAATTAGTAATGAAGTATATGGCATGCTGTACGAAAATACTATTTCCAGCACTAGAAGCATTATAGAATTAAAAATAACTCTACAACTTTAATTCCAGCTCATTCCAGCACTTATTGTACTCTATAACTCTTAGCTGAGGACTCTACATACCTATAACCAAGCTTTTGAAAAAACGGCGGCTTTGACAGGGAAATCAAGCCACAGTATTCACTCTCAGGGAAAATATTTTCTTGTGCAAATCTTGCTTTTGAGTTCAGTAGGAGTATTTTTATGGATAAGGAAAAGAAAAAAAAAAAAGTAGTGGGGTGCCACTTACTACATTTAGGGGTTCATTAATTTAGTTTAAGAGTGAAGAGCTTAACAGTACTTGTAAGCGTGAAATTAAGCAAAATCAGAAACTGAAGAATATTCCTTCTGGAGCATAACATGCAACTCTTAGTAACATCAATTCAGAGTGGGTATTTTATTAAAAGACAACCTTCCCATCATACACAATGCATCTTGCCACACTTCCATTCATTCCAAGGGACAGATTCTTCAGCAATTTTCAGCTGTTCACTCCAAGCTGGAGTGGGTAATTTGTGCTTTGAACGAAAATTTTCCATTCCAACACAGGAGCTTGTGACTGAGTTTCAAAGATGTAATCCTTAGTACTTTGGGTCCAACAGCACACCAGTCGAAAACTAACTTTTCATTTTCACCTCCTTTCTGGTCAGTACAGGTAAGAAGCCCTAAATAACAGACAAGCATCCAGTCTTGTTCACACAGCAAATGAAAGAAACTGCAACCCAGCAGGCCATGCTGTGATGTCTGGCGTTACAGAACTTACATTGTTTAAGGGTCTTACCCTACCTTGCCTTGTGAGTGCTCATACAGCTTTTCAATGCCTTTAAGTCTGTAATGACATCAATTTTGATCAATTTAGAAGTGTGAGATTATATTCATTTTCAATATCCTCTCTGGAATGGTGAGGATACCTCTTAAATCAGATGTCACTTGTGAAAAATCATAGAAGCACTCACCCACTGCTTCCTTCTGCAAAAGTGGTGTCAGTTCAGCCTTTCAGGGCACAGAATCACATCTGCTCTGTGGCTTTTAAAAAAATATTTCTTTCCACACTTATAAGGCTGTCAAGGAACTTTTAGGTTTAAAAAGGAAAACATGACAAGTCAAAACTAACATTGATTGTATCTGTTTGAATCTGATTCTCATGTGCATAAAGAGCTCTATATTTCTTCTTCAATGTCTCCAAACAAAGTGAAGTAGCTGGTTTTATTTTTAAGTACTTGCAATAAATGAGTACTGAAGGTTAGGAAAGAACTACTACTAAAAAACTCATCGGATCTTCAGCAACACAATAACTTACTCACAAGCCTGGCCTTTTCCATGTAAATAAAGTAAAATCAGCATTTCCCAGTTTACACAGATTAAAAACCAGCCTAGAAAATTAGCACCAAAAACTGTATCGTACCTTAGCAGCCTTTCTGAGAGACCAGAGAATGAGGATCCTGTTTTAAAAGATGTTTATTTTTAGTTTGAATGAGTCCTGCATCCAGACAGCACCAGTCATCATATTTGAAAGAGACAAGCAGTGGGAGCAGGGATCTCTGAAGCACCTTGGTAAAACTCCAAGGTCTATTTCCATCCCAAGGGCCAAACATTTCAGTGCTTATACAGGGGAAAACTTGTGAATATCTCAAGTGGATTTTCCTCTGTCATGTAGGATTTCACTTTCTCTGTGAAAATAATTGTATTTCTTTAGCAAGACAGATAGAAAGTTTTATTTTCTGATCTTACAAAACACAAAATTAAGAAAGCAAAACTGAAAGCAAAAGAACAAATGCAAACAGGACCCCTTACGAGAAATCTGTTTGGGCAGATATTGGATTGATACGAATGGGATAGGTGTTCAATGCTCTGCAAGACCAAACACTTATCAAATGCTTCTGCTGGGTACAAAATAGCCTGGGTGATCTCTTCTGCAATATGGGTATGACCAGTCTAGAGTAAGTTTCAGTTCTGGAGTTAAGTGGTGTGACAGGGTCACATGCCAAGGTCACATGGGTCAGATTCAGCCTTCAACACACTCCAGCAGGACCCCAAGCATAAAACTGTCAGTACGGTACTGCTCAATCCCACATTTCTGTGGAGCGCTCAGCTCTGGGGATAGTGGTTGTCTCAGGACACAAACAAACTATACTACTCTTAACATCTGGGTTCAAACACAATTCATACACACTCTGGTAATAAATTAACATTTTCATCCTCTTCTCCCCAGCTACACTCTTCAATGATCATTGCCCCCTAGATCCTTGTCGTTCTTCCTCCTCCTCTGATGTTCCTTGGAAGTAAGACATGGAGCAAGACACAAAATACAGTAATTAAATTTCCACCTGATACTAAAACCAAGCAATTCACTGTGACAGGGCACATGAAACAGGTTCAACTCTCCATCTTCTTCCCCATCCCCCTTGTTTTCCTGGAAGGGGAGCCAGCCAAGCACCTGATGTTTACACACTGATGGAAAAATGTTGTGAGGTATACATTCTACCTTTAGAGTAGGGTCATATGTAGGGCAGGTCCTTATAGCTAAAGTCCTTATAGGAGGTTGACCTTGGTGTGTAGTTTTAGCTAGTGTTAACTGCAGTAGCAACACCTACAGTAAAATGAGTACTGATGCTAAGGAATGGAGGGGAGATGGGCTTCTCTTCTAACATCCTCTTACACCTAAGACAAAGATGTTGGAGCTGTGGCTGATGCCATTTCTTCTCAAGCTAAATAATGTTTCATCTTCATGCAGACACCCCTCACGAGTGCCCTTTTCAAATTAAAATCTCCCCAGACAATAGTAATAGTAAAGCAGCTTATAAAATACTGGGTGGAGAAAGCTGCATATTGATGCTAATTACCTGAGCCTTCAGCTTTTCAATTGTCATGATGACCTTTTAAAAATCATTTATTGACTGGAAAAAATATGGAGAGCTGGTTGAACCTGATTTCACCAAGGTGCCACTGCAGTGCTAATAACCAAACCATACTCTGTATTCAAGGAATGAGCTGTTTAAATAGGAAAGTAATTATGACATTAAAATTCCAAAGAAGAAAAAAAAGTCATAAATTGAATTTGAGACTGTGTAGGATAACCCAAGGATAAAGTGAGTTTCTGGCATGACACAAGTTCTTTTTGGAAAAATAGAGTGCTTTGTCTCAAAAGTAACATTACAACTAGGCACTACATAGATCTCTTTTTAGAAAAACACATGTTTACACTGGGATTGATTATCAAATATATATATATTTTAGCCATGGCAGGTTTATAAATGCAGTTGCCTGCATCCTTCCAAGGATTATAAAGCATGTTACATTAATTGCACAAAGCTATTTTGCTCTGCACTGCAAATCAGACTTCTATATATATCTTGGAAAAAAAAGTAGGCATGTGGTCAGAAAAACAGCTGTCAGTCAGACTCCTCTTCTACAACCAAAACAATGGCTAGTCCAAACCTGCAGAGCTATGTAATGTAAGGCAGCTTCAGCTGTGTTGAGTGCTACAAAACATACTAAGATGTCCCCATGAAATCTCTGAGTAAACAAAATCATTGCTCCTAAGCATCTTTCACAGCTGCAACTGCTCAAGACTTCTTTCTGAAACAGATACATCAGGAACCAGGGCCAGACTGTGAATGTAGAAATATGTAATACAGCACAGCAGTAAGCAAAAAAGCAAAAAAAACCGCCAAACCACAGAATGGCCAAAAAAAGAGCATTTCCATTTCATGTGCACAGGTGAGCCATGGAAATCCAATGAAGACCTGCAGCAAACCAAAAACCTTTCACCCCCTGAGAAAGAACCAAAATGCCCGTATTCTGCTCTGTCTTCAAGAAGACTGGAGGACCTAAGTGCAAGGAAAGATGGTACATTGGACTTGGAGACAAAGAGGTGCATGTGAGCTGTGTCTCCTTTCACCCTATTTCCTTCAAGAGGCCACTGAGCTGGGTAAAGCATTCAGGGAAACTGAATGGACTTCATTCAGGGAACTGAAGACTCTCTCTAACAAGCTTATTTCAGCAAATGAATCATGAAACCTCCCTCAGCTCACAAGGAGGAACTGAAACAACCTCACTCAATTGAGATAAGTTTTCAGAAGCAGGAGCCACTTCAAGATGACATGAACCTCCACATCACACTTTAACCAAGGGACCAGTCCATCTATTTGCGTGGAGAAAAGGGAGAAAAAGTATGCTTTTCAGGACTCAGAAGTATGCACAGCCCCTCAGAAATGCCTGCATGAAGGGGATTTCTTGAATCACCCAGTTGCCCAGACTAAGCTCTAACTCAAAACCTCAGTAGTTCATTCCATCACTGATGATCTTTTCCTGGCCCTTATTGTTTTATCTGCAAAGGGATGCTGAAGCATTTGACTTGACTCAGTGCACCCCTGTCTCCTACGGGGCTACACTTACAGAGCTTCACGATCTAATTGTCACTCACATAACTATTTGAAATTAATGCCAAAACAATCATTTCTATTGGGGTTTTCAAATTAAGTCAGAACAGAACACACACAACACTCTGTGTATGTTTACCAAGACAGGAAACTATTTGCTACAAAGTTCTGAAGTGAGGTATCAACATTACTGAAATTAATACGCAGCAGACTTGGTTCATGATGGCATTTCTCCAGCATCATAAGTAAATTGTGAATGAGGCTTGGGATTCTATTTTTAAAGTCTTTTTCCTCCTGCTGGAAACCACTGCCTATTCCATACAACTTGTCAATGATACAAGTTGTATGTGTTCCCTACAGCAGTTAAAAAATACTGTTTGTTTCCAAATATTCTGATGTTAAAACTAGATTTTCTGCAGGACTTCCACTTCATGACTTAGTTATTAGCCATAACAGTTGATTTTTACTTTTTTACCAAGCATTACTTCAATAATGCAATTGAAGCATCTCACCAGAGCCTGCTCTGTTAAAGGGATTACTGCAAAAGGCAGTCAAACCATTTGTTCTCCTCAGCTGCAGTCCATACACAGGCCCTAGAGTTGCATGGATTAGCAAGGAAGCAGGGAGGGAGTGGTGGCTTTTCCACTGGGCGTTCCAGTCACATTTCTCCAAATTCAGAGCCTGCTCAGCTGGGCAGATCCAGTTGCTTTCCAGCAGTTGGCTATATCAATGTAAAGTAGCTGAAAGCAGCCACGGTAGCAAAAGCATTTCTGCAGCCTAGTATCTCATCACTTTGGAATATGTAGCGTGTCCGGTTGTGTCCCCGCTCCGGGTGGGAGCGGACTCCCAGCTAGCTCGGGTCAACACAGACACAAAGTTTCCAGTTCTTTTTGGCTTCTCGGCTTGGCAGCTGGACCCAAAGGTGACAGTCAACAGCAGCAGAAGAGAAAAGGCTGGCTCTCAGCTTAGCAGGTTAAAGGATGTTTATTAGCAGAGATCTCCAAGCTCCGAGGCGAGCGGCTCGGGGCTTCCAGGCTGAGAACCCCGCGGCTGAGAGCTTCTAGGTGGAGAACCCAGCGGCTGAGAGAGCTTCCAGGCTGAGAACCTGGCGGCTGAGAGAGTTTGCTCCTCCCTCCCACCCCCTATAAGCGGGGGAGGGTCCCAGGGAGGATACAAAAAAGACCACAAATCAGGGGTTTCAGGGGGTAACAAGGTGTGCCCACCCCCAAGCTTCAGACCACTAAAATCCAGAGCCAAAGGAATTTCCCCCAGGCTCCTATCACATGAAGCCCTCTGCCGGAGATTTCACAATCTGGGAGGGACCCCGGGAGTGATAGGCAAGCTGCCCCAGAGAGGGGGGTTGGGGCAGAAGGGATGTTACATATCATGTGAGGTATGGGATGATTGACACAAAATACCTTAATATACAGACAACACAAAAGGGATACAGAATTGGGGATACAGTGAAACGAACCATAACATAAACTTCTTACAAAAATCTAATAAAACAGTTCTGCACCACCACATCTCCCCCTTTTTTGTTTTAATGACAGGAGTAGGGCTGGAACGGAGGAGGATGATATTCGAAGTCCGGGTAACTCTCGGTGAGCCACTCTGGCTGAGTGGGCCACTCCATCTGAGGTTCATCCTCTGGGTGTCTTCTGTCTTCTGGGTCTTCCTCCAGTTCCACGTCTTCCTCCCATCCAGGCACGGATGATACAGCAACATGGTTCACAGAGGGGGCATGTGTGGTGCTAGAAATTAATCTACTTAACATTTTTTTGATGATACCAAATCCAATTAAAATTAACAGAATAACAAACAAAAATAACAAAACTGATTTCAAAATTGAACCCACCCAGCCTGAAATTCCCCAGTCCCCAACCAAGGAGCAGGTGAAACTTCCTCAGCACAGGGGATTGGCGCTGGACAGGTTCCATCGGGACTAGAAGAACTAAAACAAACAATTAGCATTCGAGCAGAGGTCATTCAGGAAAGCGAAACCATCCGGGGAAAAATCTTCCCTCCTTTTCCTCCTAAAAGCTGCCTGAGTAACCTGTGGCAGTTTCTTTTTCTCCCCCGAGACCTTCGGGACATAGGGCCTCACCCATTTTGATGGTAACCATCTCGGCCCCGTGGGGGTGGACACGCAAGCGTACCCACGGCCCCACGTGACTAAATCATGAGGTCCCTCTGTCCTTCCAGTCTCAGGGTCCCGGACCATGACTGGCGGCCTCTCTTTGATGTTTAGCTGAGGGTTTGCCCCGAAATGACGAACAATGGGAGGGTTTAAAAACTCAAAGGTGCTGTTTAAAAAATTCAAAGTGAATAGAGCCCTGGCCAATCGGGTCTGTGGTGTTTCTGTTTTCAACACCGGTTGTTGTTGGTTAAGGACCCTTTTGATTTCTCTGTGGGTCCTCTCCACTACAGCTTGGCCTGTTGGGGAATGAGGGATGCCGGTTTTATGACCCACTCCCCATTGTTGCAGGAAGCTGCAGAATTCCTTGGAACGGTACGCTGGGCCATTATCAGTTTTTAATTCTTTTGGGATGCCCATGAAGGAGAAAGCCTGGATGAGGTGTTTAATCGCATCCAAGGTCTTCTCCCCTGCGTGGGCAGAAGCAAAAACTGCACCGGAAAAAGTGTCCACAGACACATGCACATATTTAGATCGGCCGAATTGGGGGATATGTGTCACGTCAGTCTGCCACAGCTCACAGCTGTTCAGACCTCTGGGGTTTACTCCTGCACTCAAGGTGGGGAGTGCATGCTGATTACATGAGGGACACGTAGCCACAATTGCCTTGGCCTGTTCCCGGGTGATGTGAAACCGGCGAACAAGGCCAGGCGCGTTCTGATGATGAAGCTGATGGCTGAGCTTTGCCTGCTCAAAAATGCTTGGCAATGGGGCCATCGCTGCAGGAGCAGCAAGAGCATCAGCCCTTCTGTTCCCCTCAGCTACAAACCCTGGCAAATCGGTGTGTGATCTTGTATGCATCACAAAAAATGGCTGCTCCCTGTGGGAGACAAGCTTGACAAGCTTAGAAAGCAGCTCAAACAGTGCGGTGTTAGACACTTCCTGCAGTATTGCCTGATCTGCCCTCGATACCACCCCCGCTACATAAGCGGAGTCCGTTACTAAATTGAAGGGTTCGGGGAACCTTTCGAAAGCCCTGACGACAGCGGCCAACTCAGCAACCTGAGGTGATCCCTCCACCTCGGCAACATCTGCCTCCCACTGCTGAGTCTGAGGGTCCTTCCAAGTCATAACTGACTTGTGGGACCTTCCGGACGCGTCCGTGAAAACTGTCAGGGCCTCTAAAGGCTTCCTGCTCCGAACATCTTTCAAATTCAGTGTGAATTTGGCATCCTGATTAAAAATTTTGTGGGCTGGCCGATGAATTGAGATTTGCCCAGTGAAGGAATCTAGAGCAAACTGCAGTGCTTCATTTTCCTGAAGCAGGTGTTCTAACATTGCCTTTGTAATCTGGCCCGATCTTAATCCAATTGGAATGTGAATGCATTCAAAATCACACCCGGCCAATTCCCTGATCCGAACTCTGGCTTTTCGGATCAGTTCAGCCACCAGTTCCTGTGGACGTGTCATTCTCTTGGACCTTTGATGGCTGAGAAAGACCCATTCTATGATTAGAAGTGGGTCCTCTCTGCCCTGGTCCTTTTTGATGTTATTTCTCCATTGGAAAATGACTCCATGGAGGTGTGGCAATTTCCCCATTATTATAAATTTGAAAGGCAGGTCTGGATCACACCTGTGAGCCTGCCGAGTGGACATGAGATGCTGTACCCTTTCCAGCGCCTCCTTTGCTTCCGGGGTTAGTTCCCTGGGAGAACTCAGCTCCTCTCCCCCTTTCAATAAATTGAAAAGAGGGGCTAGGTCCTCAGTTGTGAGGCCCAGCCAGGGTCTCACCCAATTCAATGCCCCACACAGCTGATGGACATCTGCAAGGGTCTGAATTTTGGCCTTGATTTCCAATTTTTGTGGCACAATGGTCCGCTTGCCAATTTCCAGCCCCAGGTACCTCCAAGGTGGCATCCTTTGAACCTTGTCTTCCTGCAGCTCGAACCCTGCAACAACCAATGCATTAATTGTCAGGTCAAGTGCGTGGGACAAGACATCATCGGTGGGAGCACACACAAGCACATCATCCATATAATGATGGATGATTGCTTTCTCTGCGGCTACGCGGACCGGGGACAGCAAGGAAGCCACATACCACTGGCAGATGATAGGTGACACCTTCATCCCTTGGGGAAGAACCCTCCAATGGTAGCGTTTCCTCGGGGCCTCTCGGTTAACAGTGGGAACCGAGAATGCAAAACGTGGTGCATCGTCAGGGTGTAGGGGAATATGGAAGAAACAATCTTTTATATCTATAACAGCCAATTTCCAATTTTGTGGGAGCATGGTCGGGGTAGGCATCCCAGGTTGAAGAGAGCCCATGTCTTCTATCACGTTATTAATTTGTCTGAGATCTTGGAGGAGTCTCCACTTGTCCTTCCCCGGCTTCCGGATAACAAAAACCGGCGAATTCCAAGGGCTGGTGGTCTCTACAATGTGACCCTTAGCTAACTGCTCCTCCACGAGCTCTTCGAGCGCCTTCAATTTCTGTTTTGAAAGCGGCCACTGTTCAACCCACACTGGTGCACCTGTTTTCCAATTCAGCTTGTGGGTAGGGCGCTCCTCAGCGACCGCCGCCCAAAAATCCTGTGGGGGGTCTGGGATGTCAATCGTGACTCCCCACTGGGCCATCAGGTCTCTCCCCAACAAGGGTTCCCTATAATCCAAAACAAAAGGGCGTAAACTGGCCAACTGCCCTTTTGGCCCCTTAATTTGCACCACACTCTTTGATTGTCTGGCCAATTGCATTCCCCCTATTCCTTGCACGTGTCCTGCCACGTTTTCCAAGGCCCAACGTGACGGCCAGTGCTTAGCTGGGATTACAGTCACGTCTGCGCCCGTGTCGAGCAGGCCTGTGATGTTAATGGCCTCATCACCCACCTGTAACTCACATCCCACCTGGGGTTTCACTTCTGTGATGTTGTGCACGGGACAAGCTGTTGGTATATTGTCTTCTTCCAGGTGTTCCCAGGTGGGTATGATCTGGGCAACTGTCTGCCCTTTAGGTAGGAATGTTGGTGGGTGAGTGCAGCGTAGCCAGAGAACGAACTTTCCAGGATTGTTATCAAGTGTTCCTGGAAGAATTTCGATCTCTTTTGGGGTGTGTTTGCAGTCTCCCACAATGATGAGCTTACCTTTGACCCTTGGCCAGGTACCCTGCTCACTGTTGTCAACTGACACAAAATTCCAGTTGTCGTCTTTCAGGTGCAAACCCTCCGTGAGCTGCAACCTGTAGGGGGTATATTTAGAATTGGTTGTCAAAATTGGTTGTGCCATGTCATGGTCCGTGTAAGTCATTTCCAGTGTGTTATGTTTGCTGCCACCCTGAATGGGGCATTGCAGCTTCTCCTTTTTCCCTTGGCTCCCTTTCCCCTCCCCTCCTGCCCGGTCCACCCCATTTTTTTCCTCACGCAGGGCGGACCTGCGCTCTTTCACCAGTTTTTTTGTGAGGGTTTAAACCCTCTCCCTTTTTCCCCTTCCCCTCCCCCTTTTTTGTTTTTGAGGTCCTCTACTTCTTTCTTGAGGGGGCATTTGGAAACCCAATGCCCCAAATTCCCGCACAAAAAACACTTCTGGGAGCTTTGCGCAGAATGCTTCTTCCCGGTGTTCGGTGTTTTTCGGGAATCTTCAGTTTCCATGGCTGCAACTTGATGAGGTTTGGGCCATGGACCTGTAAAGAAGCTCATACAAGGCACCTTTACGTGACATACCTGAAGCATGTCTGGTAAGGTTGGTTTGGGGTGTAGGGGTAAACTTAAAATTGCAGCACGACATAAATCATTTGCATTTGAAAACGCAATCTCCGATAAAATGTGTTCCCGAGCCATTTCATTTTTGACCTGAGCTTCAATAGCTCGGGACAGCCTTTCCACAAAATCTGTGAAAGACTCACTTTGGTCCTGCCTGATTTTCGAATAAGAAATCGCAGGACCTTGTGTTTGCATGCTGAAGAATGCAGTCAGGGCTGTTTCTCTCACTACGTGGAGGCACTGGACAGGAATGACCACTTGGTCAGTGGCTTCTGCCCACTGCCCCTCCCCAGCCAGGTGGTCGAGAGTGAGAGGGTTTCCCTGAGCATCAACCCTGGTGTTAACATGGTTGAGGAGCCCTGGTAAGGCCTCCTGGAGCAGCCTTTTCCAAGCTGTGACCCATAGGATGTACTCTGTTGAGTTCAGCAAGCAAGAAAACAGGTACTTTAAATCAGCAGGCACTACCTCCTCTGCAGAGAGATCTGCTCTGAGAAGCCCTCTGAAATATGGTCCATCACGGCCATATATCCTGTGAGCTTTGCAGATCTCTTTGATGGTGGCTCGGGGAAATGGGTGATACTCTGCCCTGTTGTTACCACCGCGGGCATTGCGAAAGGTAACAGGGGCAAGGGTGGGAATGGAGCAGGAGCTGGCAGCTGTCTCTGCTCCCTGCTCGGGCACTTCCGGGTTTGAGGGCGCTGGGACGCCTGTGCCCTGAGGCACTTGGTTGCCTGGCAACCGAGTCCCTGCAAGGGCCGCGGCTTGCCCGGGGGGGTGACATCATCGAGGAGTGGGGGGGCGGGGGGGATCCCGGGGGAGCGGGATCGAGCCCCGGCGGCCCGGGACCGGGACCGGGCTGCTCCGGGGGGGGGCGGCGGCGCGGCGGCGGCGGGGGGGAAGGGGTGCCGCAGTGCGCAAGCGCAGCCACAGGGGGTTGGGGGGGGCAGCGCGGACGAGGCAAGAGGGGAGGGGGAGGGGAACGCGAGGGCAGGGGAAGGAACAACGTGGGGGTGGGGGCGGGGCACGAGCGGGGTAGGGGCCGGCGCCACGTGGGGTGGGGGCGGGGCCGCGCGGGTCGGGGCCGGCGCCACGTGGGGTGGGGGCGGGGCCGCGCGGCGCGCGGCTGGGGTGGGCGGGGTCACGCGGCACGCGGCTGGGGTGGGCGGGGTCACGCGGCAGGCACCCGACGTCAGAGGGGTAAGGCGGGGCGGGGAAGGGGGCGGGGCCGCGCGCTGCGGGCACCACGTCACCGGGGTAGGGAGGGGTGGGCGGCGCTGAGGGGGCGGGGGAGTCCCCCGCCATGCGGTCTCCGCCATCTTGGGAACCCCGAGAGGACCACGCGGACCTGGACCCGATTAAAAGCGGGGAGGGAGGGTTTTCCCATGCAGCATGGCCAGTGCTGCCCGAGATCTCCCTCCTGGCTCCACCGGGCCAGCACCGGCGTGGAGGCTGGGGTGCCCCGGAGGCAGAGCGGGCGGGCGGGACCCCTGCCGCTCCATCCAGAACGCTTTCCCGGGGACATGGGGACCGGGGAAAAGAGGTGGGGGGAGGAGGGGGAGAACACGTTTCTCCGTTGGGCTCTTTCGGCATTCCCTTTTGAAATTGAATTGCCGAATTTAACTTCATTGCTACAGTAAAATACTTTGTAGCCTTTTTGTCCCCAGTTTGAATCAACCTAATTAATTCCTTTTCTACAGTGCCACAGAAATGTGGGCTGCAGAGACTGTCCGGAGAGACTTGGGGAAAATGCACATGAACCCAGCGAACAAAACTTCTTAACTCGCCTTTTGAGATTTTCAATTTGGCCTCGTTAATTACTGACGCATAATTATAATACAACCTTTTCTGAGCAGTCGTGAGCTTTCCGCCCATGTTTTCGATACTAAGTTACTTTTGAACCCAAACCCAGATGAAAAGCACTCCCCCCGCGGACCCCGTTCGCTCTAAATCACAGGAGGTTTAACCCTTTAGCTGCGCAGCTATTTTTGGAGGATTTTTTCCTCCCCAATAGATCCCCCTCCCTCGGGGGAACCCTAAAACCAGTAAGTATGTCCCTTTGTGGGTATACTTACCTGTTCCTGTGCCTGGGGGATGCGTGGGTCTGGATATTCTGCTGCAAGAAGGACTCCGGTCGGGGCTCGAAGCTCCCCTTCTTTCCCCTGGAATTGCCTTGTTTAAAAGTCAATTTCACAGGGGTGCGTGACGCCCAGAGACTGTTCTTCGGGCTAAATCAGCCCCAGTCCGTTCGCAGGGTCCGCCTTGTCTCCGGGCCCTGCGTGGGCGCTGGACGCTCTGTCACCGTGGAGCCGTGCTCCACGTGGTCCAAGCTGCTTCTGCCGGCGTGGCGTGTCCCACGTTGGCGCGCCAATTATGTCCGGTTGTGTCCCCGCTCCGGGTGGGAGCGGACTCCCAGCTAGCTCGGGTCAACACAGACACAAAGTTTCCAGTTCTTTTTGGCTTCTCGGCTTGGCAGCTGGACCCAAAGGTGACAGTCAACAGCAGCAGAAGAGAAAAGGCTGGCTCTCAGCTTAGCAGGTTAAAGGATGTTTATTAGCAGAGATCTCCAAGCTCCGAGGCGAGCGGCTCGGGGCTTCCAGGCTGAGAACCCCGCGGCTGAGAGCTTCTAGGTGGAGAACCCAGCGGCTGAGAGAGCTTCCAGGCTGAGAACCTGGCGGCTGAGAGAGTTTGCTCCTCCCTCCCACCCCCTATAAGCGGGGGAGGGTCCCAGGGAGGATACAAAAAAGACCACAAATCAGGGGTTTCAGGGGGGTAACAAGGTGTGCCCACCCCCAAGCTTCAGACCACTAAAATCCAGAGCCAAAGGAATTTCCCCCAGGCTCCTATCACATGAAGCCCTCTGCCGGAGATTTCACAATCTGGGAGGGACCCCGGGAGTGATAGGCAAGCTGCCCCAGAGAGGGGGGTTGGGGCAGAAGGGATGTTACATATCATGTGAGGTATGGGATGATTGACACAAAATACCTTAATATACAGACAACACAAAAGGGATACAGAATTGGGGATACAGTGAAACGAACCATAACATAAACTTCTTACAAAAATCTAATAAAACAGTTCTGCACCACCACAGTAGCGTACTTAAATGAGACAGGAAAGTACAATCATCGCCATTATAACATAAGCAACTTAGGCACATCAACGGCCACAGTTAGTCTACTGCTAGTCACGCTATCCTAAAGTAAAAAAAGAACCCCAAACACATGCTAAAAAACCTAAGAGTGATCTAGTATTTCCCCAAAAATGGCAACTTGTCCCTGGCAAACCAAAATGAAACAAAATCCATCATGCAGCTTGGTCATCTGTGCAACACTGCTATACTGCAATTAGTTTGGGGTATATTCCTTAATGTATCGTTCTTCGCCTGTCTACTGCCAATGAGATTTGTCCCACATCTCAAAACAGAGGAAAGGTGAGTCTTTTCACACCTGTGTCCTTTTCAGAAGTCTCCTTCCCCTACCTCTTTATCTAGCTGGTGCAATAATTAACCACCAGCATCCGCATCAGCTCAATCCATCCTCCACACTTCCTCTGTCTGTTATCATCTGCCCCTTCCTCATAATTGCATTGGTTTCTTCAGCAGAAAACGTGTGACACATCTAAACTGTGTTAGAGCAGAGATGGGTTATGAGCTGCTCATTACTAACACGGGACAAGATCTCAGGACTGCAATCCATGGGAAAAAAAAACCGTAATTGATGGTCTCCAATGGCCAAAAGAAATCCAAAAAAGTGTCAGCTACTACTTGGAAACACAGAGGGTTTAAAAACACCATCATTGTATAAATCAATTGTGTTCCTGTCTTGGATACAGTCTTTTCTGCTATAAGGAAATAAGAAGATGACCCAACATCCTGATAAAAGTTATGGAGACAGCTTCCGTGCAATGATTGACTGCCATAAATTCCAGGTAGGTCTTTAGTACCATCACCTGAGTATGCAGGGATAAAATTGTGAAGGCCTGAGTTAAACTGGAGTTGAAACAGGTGAGGGATATGAAGGACAAATAAGAGCATTGGCAGGTACATCAGCAGCAAAAAGAGGACTAGGGAAATTACGGCACTGGTCCCTAATGGGACAGAGTACCAGCAGCATGGGATGCAGAAAAGAGTACATCAGTGCCATCACTGCTGGCATGGCATAGTCTTGGAGCTCCTAGATCCTCATGGAGAGCAGCAAAGCCTGAGGGAGAAAGATGCTGTTCTCAGAGGACGAGCATGAAGTCAGAGACTGCTTAGGTAAACTGGGCATATGTAAGCTCATGGGATCAGATGGCAAGTGATGACACAGAGCTGGACAATGTCACTGTGAGGCCACCTTCTGCCATCTCTCTCACAGTGTTTGTGAGAGGTCCCCAAGGGCTGCAGGGGAGGAGATCTGAGGTACGGAGAGCAAGGAGGATACAGCTGAGCAGCTTCACCTGAAAGTCTGGGAGATTATTTCCAGACACAGTAAGAGCAAGAACTTCCAGACTGTGAACAGCCAGCATGGATATAACAAAGCAAATAATGCCTGGGCAGCCTGGGCTGAAAAGAGAAGGTTCTGTAGGTAAGAAGAGAGCAGAAGATGTTTACTCGGACTCAGCTTGTGACATGCTTCCCCACAGCATCCTTACAGTCAAGCAGGAGATAAGGACTGGACATGTGGGCTCTGCAACAGATCAAGGGAAAACTAGCAAGCCAGTGCATTTTCCAGATGCAGTTTTTTTCAGTATTACTACTTCTGAGGTAACAGGAAAGATCATGGCACAATAAACTTTGGCCTGAATCTGAAATTTTAATACATGAAAGTTGGCAGGTTTTGCTACCATGTGGGAGAGAGCCTCCAGATGCAGAAGACTGTGTTCATGCCAGTGATTATTTTTAGATGATTACCAATGTCCATCTGAACACAGCAATGTACCCTGCTTTCAGACCACACTGAAGTACAAGAACACTTCATTCAGTCTTAATATTTCAATGATACATCTGCCCACCATGTCCTCTTACAGGACCCTCTACACTGGTTTGTAATAATGTCATTTGAGTCTACTGGTCTTACCAGCTATTACCCTGCAACAAACACAACGGCTGTTGCAAAATTGTGCCCCAGAAGACATGTCCTTTTAAACAGCTATTTCCTAGCCCAGAACTTGGCTTTAGCATTATACTTTTGAGAATTTGTGTTTATGGTTTTAACAGCTTATTCTAACATTTGAGAACTAATCATATTTCTAGTCTGTACTTTTTAAAACAAAACAAAGCAGGACACTCTACCAGGATAGAAGCGCCTCCAATTAATTGCCTTTATTAAGGGATAATGTAGAAGAGTCAGATCTATTTTCCTTTTTTTTTTTCTTATTACTCCTTCCCCCCTTCTATGCTTGTAGCTCCACATATTTAAAGTTTAAAATAAAGTCATTATCCAAAAAAAAGGTAAAATGCACGCATTGCCCAGTTTTAAAATTATTTGATCAAACTGTTCTTAACATTCACTTGCCAAAACACAACTTTTACTCGTGCTTTTAACATCACACAAATAGTGTACTTGCAACGCATAGGCCTGGGTGTAGGTAGAGGAAGAAAAGGAATGACACAAGAGGGAACGGGAAAATTATGCATGGGGCAGAGGAGAGAGCCAGGTGTCACGCACGGCTGCACAAGACCAGAGGGTTGGTAGCCCACCCTTCGGGCTGCATCCCCGGATCCCAGTCCCCCACCCTTCCAGCCCCACCAGCCAGCTCTGCCCTCCGTGCCCCCCAGGGTGCTAGGTTTGAACAACACCAGGCATTTGATGTCCTACATTTACACGGTGGTAGCTGGCGCACCAGGCTAGGACAGCAACGCTGCCCCCATGCTTTCCCACCTACGGGTCACCCAGCTCTCGGTCTCTCCGTCCTCTCCTCCCTTGCCTGGGAGGGGGCAGACACGGCAGGGCTGGGCAGGGCTGGCACGGCTGACACATGGCTCCAGCAGGAGCTCCCCTCCAGAGGTCACCGGCCGCTCCCCTTCCTTTGCTCCCTTCTGCCAGCTGGCCATGGCTCTCTGCCCAGATTAAACCCGATAAACCCTGGGCGGGCTGCCAGGGATCCTGCTGGACAGGCTGGACTCTGCTGGGGACCTGCCGAGGGACTCAGAGGTGGTGGCGGACGCTCTCCTTGCCCACAGCACCGGTGGGCCCATGCTGCGCCACTAGTCCCTGAGCTGTCCGCCGGCCTCCAGGGCTGTGTGTGCCTCTGTGTGTGGGTCAGTACGTGTGTGCGTGTGCACCCATGTGTTTATATTTGTATATGTCTATATATACGTATATGTAGGTGCATGTGTGTGCGCGTACATACGTATATTGTACGAGTATATACACACGTACCCAACACTCGCTCCGCCGTTCCCTCGCACCGCCCCTCCAGCGGGTCGGCCCCCGTTCCCTGCGCGAGCGCACGCGCAGCCCCGAGCCCCACCCCGCCCCGCGCGCCCGGCCAGGCGGCGCCCCCGCCCCGCGGCCTCCGCGCTGCCCTCTTCCAAGATGGCGGCCTCCGCCTCGCGCGCACGGGCGCGCAAGCGCCGCTTCTGCTCCGCTCTTCCGCCGGGCGCCGCCGCGAGTGCACACGGCCGGAAGGCGCGGCCCGGCAGCTCTCTATGGTTGCCCGCGGTGGGTAGCGCGCCGCCGCCTCGCCTCGCCCCCGCCCGCGCTGCACGCCGGGACACGGCCGGTCCTCCCTCCTTCTCTCTCTCCCTCCTTCCCGCGCGCCCCCCCCCCCCGCGCACCCCGAGCCTGCGCCGCGCCGACATCCGCGTTGTCCCAAGATGGAGGTGCGGGACTCGCGCTGAGCACGGCCCGGCCGACACAGAACCAGGAGGAGGGGACGCGCCCGCCTGGCCTGGCTCGTCCGCCCGCCTATCCTTCTCCGCCCCGCCAGGCCGCGGCTCCGGCGGCACCGGCAGCAGCAGCAGCGGCGGCGCCTCCTCCTCGCCCGCGGCCCGGCCCCGAGTGCGGCGCGGCCCCCGCATGAGCCCTGGCGGCAGTGGCGGCGGGAGCGCCCGGGAGCAGCAGCCGAGGTGCCCAGGTCGGTGTGGGCGCTGCGCAGGGCCGGGAGCGGGGATGGCGCTGACGCTGGCCCTGAAGGGGAGGGAGGCGGCCCTGCCACCTCCGCGCCGGGGAGGGGAAGGCGGCAGCCCCGAGGGTCCTCTCCTTCCGCTCCGTGACACACATGGGTGCGGGGCTGCCCCGAGAAGGCCGGGCGGGCGGGTGACTCCGAGCTTCTCCCGTACACCCGGGGAGACCGGGCTCGCTGGGCGACCTTGGGTGAACCCAGCCTGCCCCTGCTTCAGTTTCCCGGTTTGGTGACTGCTCTTCGGAGCTGCTGCGGGCATGGGACGGCTCGGTGGCTCGGTGCCGTCGGCGCTGCCGGCTGCCGGAGTGGGAAGTATTGCGGGGGTCTCTTAACTAGTGGCCGAGGCCTGTTTGACAAAGTGGATCTTATGACTTGCTTGTGTTGCCTTCTGTCCAGTCTGAAGAGTTGGATCTGAACCTGTGAGCAGGCTGCCTTGCCGATGCATGTGATCTATCGCTTCTGAATGCAGGACTTTCTGGGCTTCAGTTTTTAAGCATACCTACAGTATTTCTGTTAAGGGGTGTTACAGTTCATTGTTGATTTGTAAATCAGATGTCTAAGATGATGTGCTGTGGTCAGTCAGAAGTTACTGCTACTTAAGAAACAAAACGTTTCACAGTTCTCCTTTAATGACAAGAACCCGTAATTTATAGACTCGTAGTTATTCCTTTTTTCTCCAGTTAATGGCAATACTTGTTTATGTTTCCTTCTGTGTAATGTGTTGATCTAATTCTGGAACTAAGCGATTGTCCTACACATCACTTTTAAGGGGTGGTCCCTCTGTCTGTATGGAAACTTACCTGCTTCAGTAGGAGTCTTGCAAACCTGAAGCCCTGTGAGAAATCAGCTTCTCAGATTGGTTTTACCATGCTTCTTGACTGTCTAACAGAAAGTTTCTCAGTGGAAAATTGTACCTGTGTTTAGCTTTTATTTCTTAACAAAGTAAGATCTGCATGATTGTAATGTTGATTTATCTTCTTTCTCTCCTTTTTTTTTTTTTTTTTTTTTTTTTTTTTTTTTTTTTTGGCTAGCTGGCTGGTTTTAAAGGGAGAGGTCTAAAAGATAAGATTAAGTTCCTAATTCATGCAAATAGCATCCAGTTAAGAGAGATTCCCTGTTAAGAAAAAAGCCTCACTCTGAGTTATAGTGTGTTGTTGGACACTTATGATGGGGGGAGAGGGAAATGATGGAGATAGTGAGAGGTGTACTATTTGATAAGAATGAAAACTGTTGGAAAATGTGCTTACAGTTCTCACAAACTGCTTGGTTTAGATGTTGGCTCTGAATAGCTGTGCCCTTTCATTGTGGAAACAGTTGAAGGTACCTTTTAGAAATTTGAAAATATGGCAAAACTCAGTTTAATTAAGTGTGTTGAATTGATAAGTATGAAATTTATATTGCTAAATTGATATGGATATGCAGAGAAAACGATCATGTTTGTCTTTCAAAACAGATATAGTTCGTACTGCAATATCATTCTGTCAACTCAGTACAGAAAAAATAGTGAAAGAAAACCCAGTCTACTGCTTATATTTACAGAGCTAATACTTTTAATTGAAATTATTTCTGTACAATATTACTGTACACTATTAATGCTTCATCTCTCTTTAACAAATACCTTCCATTCTACTTTTAAGTGTTTGCTATTTAATGTAGCATCTTTCCTGCTGGAACTAAGTTCATTTTGTTTATTAGAGGTGTTGGCAATTTCTCCTCATTGGAGTGTCCTGAGCATCTCCCAAGAATATAGAAATAAAAGCAGCAAGCTAGATACCAAAATGAATGTTTGATTTGTTAGGCTTTATTTCAGGGTATGGTTCTGTGGCTTTGTAAAAAAAGTCAGGTTTGAACAGTAAGCAGTGTTTTAAAGCCTAGATTTCTCAGTCCAAGTCCTCTTCAGAGCTCTGAAGTTGTGTGGGTTTGATACTTTTTTTTTTAATTGCTGCTGCTGTTTAAAAACATGGGAACGATGATTCTTTTGTGAATGGAATTGAAAACTGTCTGTATATGCTGAATACGTCTAGGGATGTTCTCAGCCTGTTGGAGTCTGTTAGAGCACCTGGAAATTATCCCTGATTGTTTTAATCAACTTGAGAAAATAAACCACGTTCTTCTTCATATCATTTAACTTCTCTTTCTATAGTATAAAATGTCTTGTGTACCACCAGGACACAGCACATACAGTATAAATCATGCTTATTTCATAATGATTATGTCCTTTGTTGACATATTCTTCACTAGTTTTTGGAATTCCCAGGTTCTGCTTAACAAGATAAATAATGGGGGTGGAAATACCTTTGAGTTGAGTTTTAAGTTATAATCATGTTTAATTGTGAACGTGTTTTAACATATAACATATTCTATAAACAATAAATAACATAGTACATGATATTAGACTTACTGTGGAATTAATTCACTTTTCATATTTTTGTAAACATGCATCATCCTAATTTTTACTGCGCAGGAAAGATTTTTTAGCTCCCTCTTAGTTTTAGTTTACTTAGTGAACGTCCAGAGAGGATTCATCTCTTTTTGAATGCAGGAAATGTCTTTCTCCCTCCCCACACCAGTGTACTCATACACCTGAAGATAAAAGTCACTAATTCTTGAAAACAGAACATGCAATTGAGGGAAAAGGGAACAGAATTCATACAGTATGTAGGCATAGATCTCCTTTCCAGCATCAATCTTGCTTTCTGGTAGCGTGAGCCAAGTCTTTACTCTAATTAATGAATTGATATTGATTTTTAAACAAAGGAGGCGTGTTTTCAATTTTTCTGAAGTATCCAGTGTATTTAAGGTAGCTGTGAATTTTTTAGAGAAGCAGCGTTAAGAGGTTTTCTGTCACTAATCAAATTCTGATTTGTACCTGGAAGAAGGCGAGTAATACATTTGCTATCAGGGTCTGTTACGCAAAAGTCTAGAGTATGTTGTTTACTTTCTAAAAAAACATTACCCCCTCACAGAAGTTCTGTAAGCTGTGCTAAATAGGTGGTTCCCAGAGACAACAGCAGTGAGCAAATCTCATGTTTGAAGTGAATTTTATCACTTTAAATACTTTGACCTTAACATTTACTACTTTAACTTCTTATATTAACAGGCAGTGCCTGATGGCCTCATAAGGCTGTGTTGCCCATGAGTAAAAGTTTGAAAAAAAAGCTGGTTCATAGTAATAGTAATGTGTGTAACATATCTGGTTGGTTAGCAGAAAGTCAGTAAACACAGTCTAAAGGTAACATTTTGCAGTGAAGCACCACTTCATTAACTACACCAGCTGGTGACACATTTCTTCAGGAAAATAACTTCATAGGAAGAATATGAAAATCAAATAATGCTGAGATCCAGGATTCAGGTTTGGCAGTGACATCTGACTAAATAGCACTTTAAAATGCTATTTTTGAATAGCTTCACCTTTCTGTGGTTAGGAGGGATAGAGCTTATTGACAAAATAACTTGCTGGGTGCAAAATCACATTATAAATTAAGTATTATCATAGTTGCGTCTAACAAATACTCATGAATGAATCTCTTAAAGGAAGCATTAACTACTTCTTACTTACTTTAAGAGGTTGAGCCTGCTTCCCTGTAGTATGCAAACTGCTAAATGAAGGAAGGGGGTGGAAGTCTGTCTTTACCAATACTCTTTCCATTACCGTCCTGCAAGGTTCTTTACCCATGTTTTACAGAGTGGTGAAGAATTAGGAGAAGCTGCAGTTGTTCAGCTGAGTGGAACTAAATGGGAGGCTTCCTTCTGGACCCTCACTTCACTGTCTTAGGTAAGAGGGGTAATGGGCTTCTTTTGAAGCTACTTGCATTTCCTTAGAACAGAGGTATATATGTTTTTTAAGAGAAACTTCTAGTTAGCAAAGCAGAACTTAGAATTTATTTTTCTTTTTAATCTGGTGGCTTGAAAAGGGCATTCACAGTATGTAGCTGTCCCAGTACTTTTCATTGAAAAGCACTACTGTTTGCATCCATTCAAATAACTTTAAAAACATGCTCTGTTTACTAACATAATTTACTTTGGAGTATCATGTTTATCTTATGTAGTATGACAGAAGTGGGACTGTCACTCAGAGGTGTATTACAGTGGTGGTGGGTATAGGACAATTTGAACTGATGTACCACTTGACTGCTTGATATGGAGTGCATTACTTTATTTTTTTTTTTCCATAGACTTTGAATAGTTTGAGTTGGAAGGGACCTTTAAATGTCATCTAGTCCAAATTCTTCTGCAATAAGCAGGGACATTTTCAAATAGATAGGTTGCTCAGAGCCCCGTCCAGCTTGACTGTGTATATTTCCAGGGATGGGGCATCTCCTACCCCTGGGCAATCTGTTCCAGTGTTTTACCACCCTCATTGTAAAAAATTACTTTCTTACATCTAGTCTTAATCTACATTTTTTTTTTAGTTAAAAGCCATTATGTCTTGTCATAGCAGGCCCTTGTAGAAAGTTTGTCCTTCTCTGTCTTGTAAGCTCCTCTTCAATATTAAACAAAAACAAACAGGCTGTTCTCCAGGCTGAACAATGCAAACTCTTTCAGCCTTTCTTTATAAGAGAGCTGCTCCAGCCCGCTGATCATTTTGGTGGCCCTCCTCTGGACTTGCTCCAATGGGTCTGTGTCTGTCATGTGCTGAGGACTCCAGATCTGGATGCAGCACTCCAGGTGGGGTCTCAGAGGAGTAGAAGGGCAGACTGGTTGGTCTCCCTTGGCCTGCTGGCCATGCTGCTCTTGATGCAGCCAAGGATATGTTCTGGACTGCAAACACACATTGCTGGGACAAGGCTGGCCTTCCAACAACCAGGATCTTCAAGTTCTTCTGTAATTACTTCTGCTGCCAATTCCCTCATGCCCCAGCCCAGTACTGATACCAGGGGTTGTCCCAACCCCAGTTCAGGACCTTGCACTTGGCCTCATTGGATGAGATTCCGATGAGCTCACTTCTCAGTCTTGTCCAGGTCCCCCTTGATGGCATTCCATTCCTCAGGCATATCAGCCACACCACACAGCTTGGTATTGTTTGCAGATTTCCTGAGGGTACATTTATTCCCACTGTCTGTCATTGATGAAGCTACTAAACAGTAGGGCCTCAGTATGGACTCCTGCGGGACACCTCTTGTCATTGATGTCCATCTGAACATTACGCCATTGCCCACTACTCTCTGTATGCAACCATCCAACCAATTCCTCATCTACCAGAGAGTCCATCCATTATATCTGCAATTTAGGGTGAAGGGTGTTGTGGAGGACCAAAGGCCTTACAGAAGTCCAAACAGATGACATCAGTAGCTGTTCCCTTGTCCAGTGATACAGTCACTGTCACAGGAGATCACTAGGTTGGTCCAGCAGGACTTGCCCTTGGTGAAGCCATGCTGGCTGTCTCAAATCTTCCTGTCCTCTATGTGCCTTCGCATTCCTTCCTCATGTGACAGAATGTCAAAGCTGTGACCTAAACAACTAAAGACAAAATTTAAGTATCAAAAACTAAAGAGTGGTTTGAAACCCAAAGGAAATTTCATCTTGGTGGCCTGTTCATCAGTAGAATCACAAACAGAAAATTACAGAAGGTCTATTTGGGTTTGGTGGTTGTTGCGTAATGGTCTGGCAATGATTAGTCCGCACAGTTTGCATTTCATTCTGGTGTTGTGGGAGGACTGTGACAGGACTTCTGACCAAGCTAGAGTTCTAGGTGTGAAGCTAGTTCATCTCTCCATAGAGAAGACCATGCTCTTCGCTTCCTTTGGCAGACTGCTTCTAGGACTTTATAATACTTCCTTGATAATCATTACACCAAAGAAATAGATGAAATGAGGAGATCAGGATGGCAGATGCCCCCTCCTTACCCTTAGGTGCTGTGTGAAGGGGAGGCACAAGAGTGATCTATCTTGTGTTGCCAAGCTTGCAAGGCACTGAGAGATGCCAGGCTTGTCCAGGCAGCCAGACTCTGGCACTGCTTGTGTACTCCTGCTCTGGTATGCTCCCTGGGACCCAGGCTGGAGCAGCTGCAGTTCAGCAGGCTTGGGTTGATAGCGGGTGGTGGAGTGGCTCTTAAAGGAACTGAACTTCCCAAATGGGACATAGGTCAAAATACTTCAAGAAAGGCTACCGTAGTTGTGGACAAGTTTTGCTTTTGCATTATGGTTCATTGTATGTTTGAACTAACTAATGCTTTAAATATTTTACAAAATATTTATTTTACAATGTGGTATTTGGCATTTTCTTAAATCAAAAACTTACGAAAAGCTAGATAATACTGAAGAGGTCTTATAACCTCAGAATTTCTGGTTCCAATACAATTTTTCATTTTTCTTATTTTATAGTTATATTCAGATAATGATTGCTTGTTTTTTTCATAGTGAAGTCTCATGTCCAAAGTCTTGCTGATGAATATTGCGTTTTACTATGAGTGTACACCCAGGTTTATTTTTAGAAGGTCCAAGGTATACTAGTGTACACTGGCTGAGCAGCAACACATTGAGTTTCAGCTGGTGTAGCAAGACTTGCTTATTGTAGCCAATAGAAATGCATACTTAAAGAGTCCACACAGCCTGCAAATCCCATCAGATTTCAAGGACAAGGGAGCTCCTGAGAGAGTGGATCACTTCTGTGAAATCCTGGTATTTCTTGCTTGTAAAGATTGAGTCCTTTCCATAGTAAGGTTGTTAAAAATACTCCATTTGCATAATTCCTATAACCTGAATATCTGATTGAAAGAAGGATGTTTGTGAATACTTGTTTTTTACTTGGCTAATGTGATTTTTGTTCACTGTTAAGCAAGTTAGTTGTGGAAGAAAATTATTCTTAATTGAACTTCAGTATTTGAAGTTGTGTCAGAAAATTTATAATATTTGGTATTATTTCTTTAGGGTCATATTCTCAGAGTTTTTTCTTCTTTTTCTGTTGTATTACAGTTATTGGATAAAACCAGACAAACACAATAACCCAAAACCACAAGTGGAAAACATAATCTAAGCACCTGACAGAGGTGATTTCATGATATCTCTTATTAAGCCAAACATCAGAGTTGCAAAATATTTTTTTGTAATTTATAATTAATTTCTTATATATTTTGTAATTCTGTATGCTACAGTGTGGTCAATTCAGTGCTTTACTCTGTGTTAGTATAATTGTGTGCCTTGAAGTCTCCTTTTCTTGTTGAAAATGTGCAACATGGTTGTAAATAAGGAGCTTTTTTGGCTCTGGTCATGTGATCAATCAAGATTTTTTTTTTTTTTTTTAATGTGGAGTGGAAGCAATAAGGTTGGCCAAGCTTTTAGTCACATTGTCATTTGCATTGTTTTAGCCAGATGTGGCTTAGTGCTAATTAAGTATACTGAAGGTGAATGTTGAAGTACATGTGACTTCATGAAATCATTTTCATTCCTTTTAGATGAGCATTACAGAGCCTTATTTCCTTTTGTGTTGTCATGTAGCATTTGAGCAAATGTAGACTTTAGACTTAGTAGACTGCTGAACTCTGTTCTGCCTTAGAGGTAGCTGATGGGGAGAGACTGAAGGAGAAGAACTTGAAGTCCAGGAACTTCAGATTCCTGTTGTTGGATTTGCAACTGTTCTGTTGCTGTGTGTTATTATGCAAGTAACCTGTATACATCTCCATTGTGGTCTTGTTTCCTCTATCAGTTGTATGGTCCTGTGCTACTCCGTAGCTTCAGTTCTGTTGGCAACCTTTTTTGTGTTTTTGTTTGTTTTCTTTTTTTTTTGTCTCTATTGTCGGGCAATAATCATAAGATCCCTGGTAGATGTATTTGCAGTACTTTTTCATGCTGTATTTGGTGCTGTCCTTCTACTCTGTGCACACTGAAAAGTTGTGCTTTTGTATCTTAGAGGAGAATGAGAGAATTTTATTCAGATGACACTGCTCCATGTCGGTACAGGAACAAATGTATCCATTGAATCTGAAAGTCCTGCAACACAAGATGTGAAAATACTGGTTGCATTTGTCAGAGTACTTTTTACTGAGTTTGTCTGATGGCACTGCTGTGAATGAAGAATTATTCTTTAGTAGAATATAAGGTATTTTGGATTTTTGCTGTGGATGTGGAGTGGAAGTGCTACTTGCAAACAGGAAAATCATTCTCATGTTGTTCAGATAAATTTTTCTTCTTTTTTTTCTGAATGGTAGCAAAGTTTTATTGTATATAGTTGCATATCATTAACACAGTAATCTGAACTGTACAGAAAGCTACATAATTAGTAGAATTGTTTGTTGAAATAGCAGTCTTTTTTCACAAAACTTGTATAACTAATACATAACTAATTTTTTTTTTAATACAAAAAAGTGTGCTCACATTGTTAGTGCTTAGAGCTTTACTGGTAAAACTGGTCCAGGATCACTCGTTTCAGTTCCCTGATACAGAATTTGGCCCCTGACACAAAATGATTTCTTGCTGGTTTGACATCTTTTAAAATAAAACTGAATGTACTATTAAGGTAACCAGATCGGGGTTTCCTATGTGGGAACTCTGATCTGTATTGGAGATCAGCCTAAATCAGCTGTGTTGGATTTGTTTGTTCTTAATAGAGTTTTAAGCCAAGAAATTATGTATTAAATCTTCACAGTATTGAAAATGTGATATTCTGTGCCAAATTACTAACTTTTTTGGAAAGTAATTAGTAGATTTCGTAGAATCAGGGAATGGTTTGGGTTGGTAGGGGAACCTTAAAGAAAAATATAGTTACAAACCTCCTCCATGGGCAGGGACACTTTTCACTAGACCAAGTTACTGAGAGCCTCATCCAGCTTGGTTTTTAACACCTCCAGTGATGGGGAATCTACAGCCCATGTCTTTTCTCTTGAAGCTGGTTGTGCTTTTAGGTGTTTGTTGAAAATATTTCAAGTATGTTTTAGTCCCTTGTTAATTATGACTTTTCTGAAAATGAATTTATAGAAAAGCATCCTGAACTCCAGCAATTTTATGCATCCAGAACAAAGATTTGGTTCTGTCTGTGACTTCTTTTGAGTGTTTATTTTTTTTCTTATTATAAATGCCAGTTCTTAAAAAAAAGGGGGGGAAAAAAGAAATAAAAAAAAGGACAAATTAAGGGGTGGGAAGGAGAAAGGAAATTGGTATTTTTAATGAACTGGATGAATGGAATTGTAAAACTGTTGCATCATTACAGAGGAAAGAACAGGGAACATTATGTGCATAAATTTCATGCTTTTGTAGTTTATCTAATGTAACAATCATTTTCTGTTGTGTTTTTTTATGAGAAGTGTGATTTAGTTTTATATGGTTTAGTTTTAGGTAGTTCTGTGAGGAGTGCAGAGTTGGGTATGATGATCCTTGTTAGGTCCCTTCTCACTTGACATATTCTTTGGTTCTGTGTTGCCTTTAGTTGCAGATTTGTGACTAATTAAATAGGCACTTCTGAATGTATTGTCTTGAAGTTGTTTTGAGTTTTGTGTTGGTATGGAGCATAGTGCAAGAACTGAATTGTAATGTTTTGCATTATAGGTACAAGAACTGTAGAAGTCCATTTTAGGATTTGAAAGAGCAAGATTCTGCAGCTCTGGAGAGATATGGTATGTTTATGTTTCCACTTACATTGTTTGTATGCTAATAATTGTAATAGCAAATAATTATACTTTTCTTTGCTAAGATATAAAAAAAGGTTGAAAATTAATTCAGGAAGAAGCACACATTAATTTTTCCCTTTTTTTAACTATGATATCTATTACTTAGTCATAATTCTCTAGAAAACGGACTTACTTCATTTTTCTGGGGTAAGATAAATACTGATGATATAACAATGATGAATTCCCTTTTGATTTAGCAACCTCATCATCATGCTGCTACCATCCATTTGTTTCTCCATGGAGTGGATAAGAACTGGTGTGTTTCTGAAAGCTGTATGGGTTTTTTAAATTCACTACTGAACATATTTACAGTGAGGATATGACTTGAAAAATAGGTTCAGAACTTGCAGAAAATTTATGCAATCAATGTAAGTCAAGTTTACAAACAGGAATGCTGGGAAATACAGAAATATAATCCTTATTAGAAGTGTTAACATAAACACATGGCATATGGTATCTCTTTTTTGTCTAGGCTTTTAAATGTCCAGCCAACTTAAAAATATGTACGTGTACTGTGGCAGGGTTGGAACTCGAACTTGTAGTTACTTTAATTGCCATTTCCTAACTTAATTCTGGTGTAGTTCTCTGGTAATACCTGGTATTGCTGCACCACTTTATAGTGTCCCTTTAAGTTCTGTAGTTCTGTAACTTGGTACATAAAATTTTTTTAAAACTTTTAGCATCACTACATTCAGAAAAACAACAACTAAGTTAATTTTTTGCCATATAAATAGGTCTGTTAATGCATATACAAGATTGTATGTAGTTACTTCAATAACAGTTTCTAAGCCATGTGTGTACTTCCTGTTTTAACCACTTAAATTGTGGGGAAGAGCTAAGTAACAGCTAATCCGAGTTTCCTGTGCCATGGGTTTATGTCTGGATTTTTCTTTTCAAGATAATTAAATTAGAAATATTTTTAAAGTTTAGAAATCTCAAATTTGCAGAAGAGTTGTTTGATGTCTTTTTTAGTTCTCGTTCGTAGGAAGCTATAGACAGGCTCTACCAAAACTGTTTATTCTAAGCTGAAACTTTACCTGTAGTGTGTACTAATTAAAAATTGTAAGTCTCTCAAAAAGCTATAATGTTACATTATCACAATCCAGATGTTCCTGAGAGAATTGTATAGATTGGTCCTTTACTGTAGTAGGCATCTGGCAGGTAGTGTATATTCATTTTTGCACCCACAGCACCACTGGGACCACCCACCTGCTTCTTGCTCTCCAGTGTGAATACCAGTTCTGTGTATGATGGCTCTTCTTCAAACCTAAGCCATTATTTCTTTATTGCCATTATTCCTGCTGGCTGCTTTTCTTCTGGATGTTTAACTGCTTGCCACTGTATGTATGCATAGAGTCTTTGTAATGGTATGTGCTTCATAAATTGATGAAGAAATCCCCTCTAATCCCCCCAAAATTGTGAGTAATAAATACTAATGGAACATCAGAAAAGCTGAATGTCGTGCTAGAGAATAGCATGGTTGCTTGGTTTTAATATCAGTTATATTTAAACAAACATGCTGAAGAGCTTGGTGAACAGGAAGATGCTTTAAATGGAAGGCAGCATGAGAGATGGGTGGCAAAAGAAATCAAAAGAGAGCATAAGCAAAAGGACAGGCGGAATAAAAGTTTAAGTAGTAAAGCTGAAGCGAAGCTGTAAAACTTACCTGACTGCCAAATAACTTAACATGATGAGTAGCCAATAGAAGGAGAGTTACTTAAAGACATTTAAATAGGTAATTTAGTTTCTCCTGCTGGTGTAGAAGGGGCTTTTTGTTCATGACTGTGTATCATTTTGGAGGGAGCCTGAGGTAACAGGTATAACTGAAATAGAAACATGGTTCTGCTGCAAAAATCAGAGGGGGGTGTATGTAATGGAAGGAAAAAAAGTCAGCTGTGGT
Organism: Hirundo rustica; assembly: GCF_015227805.2. NCBI lineage: Eukaryota > Metazoa > Chordata > Aves > Passeriformes > Hirundinidae > Hirundo > Hirundo rustica. Next base: position 86,983,600 of record NC_053451.1, read on the forward strand.
CTAAGTGTAAAACACAGAAGCTAAAGATAAATTTGGATCTTTCCTGCTTTTACAGAGGTTAACAGAATATGTATATCATCTCACTGAAATATTAAACCAAAACCAGATGTTGAAGGCAAAATTTAGAGTCCAAAGTTGTACGGGCCGTTGTAGAAAATGGGAATAACATGCAGGCCTCTAGCTTTGGCATGAGGGGAGAGAATGGGAGCAAACATTAGATATTTTTCTGTTACTCTGTGATTTATGGATATCACAGTTTAACCCCAGCTGGCAACTAAACACCAAACAGCCACTCTCTCACCTACCCACACAGTGGGATGTGAGAGAGAATCGGAGGACTAAAAGTGAGAAAACTCATGGGTTGAGATAAAGATAATTTAATAGGTAGAGCAAAAGCTACACACGCAAGCAAAGCAGAACAAAGAATTTATTCACCACTTCCCATGAACAGGCTCATACTCTGTCATCTCCAGAAAAGCAGGGCTCCATCATGTAGGTAACAGTGGCTTGGGAAGACAAATGCCATAACTCCAAACATTGCCATTTTTCCTTCTTCCCCCGGCTTTATACGCTGAGCATGATGCCATATAATACGTAATGTCTCTATGGTCAGCTGGGGTCAGCTGTCCCAGCTGTGAACCCTCCACCCTCTGCGTGCACCTCCAGCTTCCTCCCTGGTGGGGTGAAGAGCAGAAAAGGCCTTGAATCTATGAAAGCACTGCTCAGCAATAACAAAAACACCCCTGTGTTAACACAAATCCAAAATACAGCCTCACACTAGCTAATACGAAGAAAATTAACTCTATGCCTGACAAAATCAATACAGTGGAGAGTACTGACATCAAGGCAAAGTAAGTGTACAGATATTATAGGATGGAGCTTTTATGTAAATGTAGGTTTGATCTCTTTGTATTGAGATGCACAAAATTCTGCCTTTATGCAATTCAGTAAATTGCGTTTTTACTGAAATGTAAATTCCAGAGTATCACTGACTTTATTTTGAAGATAGTAGCAAATTCAGATTCCCATCCCAAATAATTTTTTCAAGCGTTAATTGTTCTCATTATCCTGCATGCTTGTGTTCCTGCTCTGATTTGAATTTGTTGGCCTTCAGTTTCTATTCATGGAGATTTTATATGCATTCTTTCAGTTGGAAGATCTTTATGTATTCTTTTTGTGCTATGAGAAGACTTAGTTTCTTCCAGGATCTTTACTGATAGGCTTGATTAACTTTGGACTCTTTTCATTGTCTAATCACAAGGCATTTTCTTCTGTCTTCATGCTGCCTTTGTGGCTCTTTTCTGCTACTTTTGGAACACTTTTAAAGAATATTGAATAATTGGAGAACTGGGTTTAAGTTTGGAAGATGTGTGAAGTACTTTATGCAGATGACCAGACACTCTTCCAGGGACCCCTCATGAGTCATATCTGTCATTCTTTTTGTAGTACATGAGACCGTGTGTGCATTTGTGCATCAGTTGTGACTGCTTTAGTCACTTTAGGTTGGCATTTTTCAGGATAGAACCCAGTTCTTTTGGTTTTCTAACTAATACGATTTTGCATTTGTTGTTACTACTTGAATTGCTTGGAAGTGTGAAAAAAATCACATTGAGGCCTTATTACTGTTTGGTTGGGGCTTTTTTTGGCTGCATTGGGATTTATATGATCAGGTTGCATTAGTGGCTGTTTTATTTTACTGTAGAATCAGTAATAATTTTGCTTACTAATTAGATGAAGAAAACTTAGCTTTTTGTTTTGTGCTTTGGAAGTAGCATACAGGTGAGAAAAGTCATTTGTACTTCCACCTTCATGAAGAAATACACACTCAAACATGCCTATTACATTATTTTCTTTCTTCTACGTATGACAGTTAAGATTGAATTTAGGAGATGGTAAATACTCTTCAGGACATTTGATTCAATCTTAAGTTATAAAAGGCCAACTCACCTATTAGGGGTCAGTTTCTTACTGTATAGATGGTTGTTTCATTGTGGTACTGAAAAGTCATTCTGGAAATGCATAAAATTCATTCTTGGTGCATTCAAAGGGACTCTTAGAAGACCTTCAAAAGCTGTTTTTAGTGGTACATTCTTGAGAGAGATAGTTATATTTAATTAAGCAACTCAAATTCTGGTACTGAAAGGTAAAGTAGATCATGGTACTTCCTTGTACAGTGAATCACCTGTATTTTCATCACAGATCAAAAAGAGAATCTTAAATTTGGATCAAAGATTATTTGGGTAGATACTTAAAATTCCTTTGTAAAGGAAACCTAAATTCTTACAAGTGCCATTTCTCACAAGTGTCGCTATTTCAATAAGTCAATCTGAAGTTACATTTTAAACAAGAAAAGTGTTCATCCTCTAGGGGATCTTCCTTGACCTCAGATACTGTGTGTCAGCTGCCAGATTGTATTGCTCTCACAGAAGGTGGCCATCAAATAACCCAGGGTTAGTAGTAGGTTTAGGGAATCCATATAAGTAACAAATAAGTGATTGGTACCTGAAAGTTATTTGCCTTTTTGTTGTTGTTGTTGCTGAAAAATAAGTACTTACAATCTCCAGGGTGTGGCTTTAGGTTCTGTATGTTGAAGCAGGGGACGACTTCTTACCTCATGCTTATAGACGTTCAAGGTTTAGGGAGATATGCCTAGGTCTTTCATCAAACTATGCAACAAAGTTGCTTTTAGCCCCTTTTGATGCATCTGAACGTGCTTTCTGACCTCTTGTTCTGTCATTTATTGTTTAACTCCTTGAGTTGATAGGAACATCTTTTTTTCTTTTAAGAAATTATTCCCCTGTGCCATCTTGGAGAAATAGATGTTGTTCCAAATTACTGCATAAACATTATTTATCCCATTCTTTTTTGATGAGGGCTAGTTCAAGTAGCAAAGTTCTTCAGATACATGGTTTGAAGACGTGGATCCTTGTTTATTGTCGTGCTAACTGTAGTAGGGGTTGTTGCAGCCCTAGTTGATTCTACCTGTAATAAATAGTCACTAGGCAGACAGAGGTGTGTCTGTACTGGAGCCTGCGCCAGTCCCAAAGAGCCTGGCAAACATCTTGGGTTTCTTGGATATACTCCACAGGCACAAACTTCCTTTGATACCTTCAGCTGCTCAGTGTGTCTGTAAAAGCCTAAACTGTAAGCTGTGCTGATCAGAACAGTGAGGACCAGGGAAATTTGTTTGAGTAATATGAATAAATATCTGCTCCAGGGCTGCTGTTTCTGTCTCCTATAAGCTAAGTTACAAACAGGGGAGGTTTTTTGTAGAGAAAGTCCTGTAACAGAAAAACCAGTTGGTTAGACCAATTCACAATTCATAATACTATTTTCCAAGATCTTAGTGTATTCATCAGTGCGGTTTTTCTTTCCTAATCAAGTAGTGTCTGTTGACTTCCTTAACCAGGTTGGGGGGTTTTGTGCTGTGTTTGTATCAAGCAGTTGAAATGAAACACATTCAGAACAGGTCTTTGATGGCAGTCTCCTTCACCATCCATCTGTGTTTCAACATGCTGGTCTCTTTGTCAGCAGCCACTACTCTGCCAATGCATGAATGAGTAAGGTTTTAGAAAAATTAATTCTTTCATCTGTGTTAGGGAATCCTTGCCAATCATATTCTGTCCCACAGGAGTAGCAGCAAGGATAGGTGGGGAAGGTAGGATGAGAAGCTGATAAAAGAGAAAAATTACTCATTAAGGTTTTTTGATGAAAAAAAGCACGAGAGTTTTAGACCGCAGTACAGCTAGTCTAGTTTTAAGGTACTGTGCAACAAATCAAAAATGCTGGAACTACCTGACTCAGAGCTCTGACCCATGACAAATTCAGTTTGTAGATACAAATTTCACGACAAAACTTAGATGAGTTAACTTCAGCTCAGTGAGATTTCTGACAGTTCAGACACTGCCTCCCATCACAGAACTGCTATAGATACTATGTTCAGTGGTGTGGTAAATCAGACTAACAGAGTTGGATCTGTATCAGGGCTTGGCATGAACTTGTCTTGATTATGACTGTGGAGCTGCCAACTTAATATGTATTTCTTAACATTCCAAAATCTGGTGGTGTTTGAATCCAGCACCAGCACTTCATGTGCTCCTTCACTGTTGTCATTTGTGGTCATGACTTCTCCCATATGAAACAGCCTCAGGAAAACTTTGTTTTACTAAGGTTGATGGCAGCCTGGTGTTCCAGCATGCTTCCATTTGAATAGAAGACTACTGTAATAAGCTTTTGTCAATAGTCTGGGTGATATAGGACTAAGTCTAGGTAGGGAGTCACTGGTCAGGCATGCTCCAGAACACGAGCTGATACTTCCAGTAGTCTGACAGAATGCAGGTTTCCCTACCAATGAGGATTTAGAAATGATACCACTGTCCTCTGACCAGTGTACTAAAAGTTACTTGGGCAAAGTGCTAGAACCAGCGTTAGAATCGGCATGTTTCCTCAAAACCAAGGCTTGCCTGAAAGTGGATGTTTTCAGGTCTCAATCAGAATGTCATAAGCAGAACAGTGTTTTACAGCTTCTTAGTTTTGCATCAGCATCTTGGGTGTTGCCTTTCTGTACAGCCGATGGCCAGCAAACATTAAATGGAAAATCTTTACCCTGTTCCGTAATGTTGACAAATGAGGAACCTTTCCAACTGACTTTTAATCGTTGTTCTGTGTTCCTGGCATTGACTCAGTTAAACTTTGACAATTTACACCTATGAAACATAAGTACTGGAGAACCTCTGTTTTGTTTTGGAGATTTTTTCGTAGCCTGCATCTTTTTTACTTTCCTTGTGTCAACTGCACTTGTGTTATGATGAGAACACTCAAATATTACTGATGTTAAAATCATCAGATGAAACTTTACATATCTCAATGAATGATAAAACTAATAAGCATCATTCTGAAACTAAGACAATTCTTTTTCTGTGCAGAGTTTGTGCCAGAATGACACCTTGTAGTAGACTGGCAAACCTGGGCAGCTTTTCTGACAGACTGTAGAAAATCATGAGCCATGCTAAGATCTTACTGCAATATTGTTGTAATAGGTTGGACTGAAGCACAAAAGAAGGTGCAGTAAAGAAATAAAAGGTTTTTACTAAATATTTAAAGCTGTCTGATGTGCTCTCTTAGTATTTGCACCAGATTGTTATGTCTGCAAGTGTTGCAGAGAGCTGCAGTTGTGCCCTCAATAGCTTTGTGCACCTTCATTCTGTGTGAAGCTTTTGCTGCATGGCAACCTGCAAATGTGGGGTTTCATCTGGGTTACCACAGGAGTAAAATTCTCAGGATACTATACAGAGGTCTGTCTTCATAGCTGCTGCTCTTAAGAGAAAGTAAGATGACTTTTTATTTACTAAATACAGTATTAACATTGCAATTTTTATGAAAACTTTATATTAGGAGAAAGCAAATGCTGTTTGTCATCTGATTCTCCTTCAGAGGCCTTTTTTCTTTTCTGGCTTTCTCCAGCACACTTAGGAGCTTGGGGGGGAGAGAGAATGGGATGGATTGAGTGTTGAAGGATTATGTTTGGAAATATTTTATCCATTAACTTTGGTTTAGAGTAGATAATAGCAGTAGGTAAGAGACTAACTGGTTCCTTTTCAGCCATGGAAGTAATCAGCTGGGGTGGTCCCAGGGCGCTCTGGGCACGAGTATTGCTGAGTGATCATTGGCTGCCACCTGCGTGACAAAGTAAAGGACCAACCCTTCAATTTATACCAGTGGAGCCAGATCACGGGAAACAATTGACAGGTAAAATATACTTTTGAAAATTTAAGGGAGAGGAGAGAGGAGACATGATATAAATGAAGCAAAGAACCTTAAAGATTAGCCATAGATAGCAAAGGTTGCTCCTCTGAAACTTTTACATAGCTATAGCTTACTTCTTTTTGGGGAGAGGCACATAACCAAGTTCAGGTTATTTGTTGTTCCCTTGGTAGCAGAGCCTTGCTAAGAAACAATGTTAACCGAGTTGTAGCAGCAAAGCATCTACCAGAATTTTATTATAGTTAGAAATTAGAGTTCATGTTTATGCACACGATTCCAGATCTTTGAATGCTTGCTGTCTTGATATTGCGCGTTTTCCACTGGTTTACCGGTTGATTGTACTGTAGTGAGTTACTCTGGAAGTTAGAATGCCATGCAAAAAATTAATGTAAGTAAGGCTTAATCTCACTGATAAAACAATGCTTAGCATCAATATTTTTCTTCTTTTTTTTTTTTTTTTTTTTAAATTTTATTTAGACAATTGGCTGAAAATAATTTTTAAGGACTTTTAACTACGTTACTTTTTACTTATTTAGAATTGTTAAGCTTATGCTTAGCCCAGCGTGATACAGGACTCGGTTGTGCGACAACTCGGTTTTGATCAGTGACTCAAAATTGTGATCACCCTGATGTCACCGAATGGCCACAGCTTGTAAAAGGTAAGCATAAAGCATATCAGGTTGTTTCTCAGGAGTTTTTCTACTATAATGTTTATTTTAAGGTATTTCATTTGTATGGCTTGAAGTTAGTTTTATTAATAACTTAAAGTTACACTGTTTGTTTAAGATAAGTCATCTGGCAAAGTTGACTTACGCTCCTGCTAACAGTGACTTCAAAGCTCGCTTAGTTTGTCCTTGCCTGCTTTTTAAAATACAAGCACTGTGGTGCTCCATGATATCCCTCTTAAGAACAATACTATCACTTAAAAGTCTCTGGTAGTTTTTACTGTCATTCTGAATTTCTGTATAAATTGTTTAGCATACTTATCCAAGTATGTGTTCAGTTTTTGTTTTGAAGTATTTATCTGGTAGGCTTGATGATGTTAATGTGTGTGTAAGCTTGCATACCATTACTTTTCTCATCTGGAGGGGTACAGTGGCAGTAAAAGGAGTGGCTTCTATAATGCAGAAGTTGTTCCCTGTGTTATTGGAAATGAGCCACCATTTTCATTTGCAAGCTCATACTGCTGTATTCAGATTAGTTGGTGTCTTGTGATCGGTATCTACAATCGAATTCAAAGCTGAAATTTTTAAGAGCATTTGCTCTGAGATTTTCTCTGAACAGAACTCTTGTTTCAGATTTTAAGCATGATGAAAGGACGTCTTGCCGTACTATATAGTTGTTTTTCAGTACTGTTGCCTGCTCACAGGAAATAACAAGGTATCTTGTTTGTAAACAATTGGGTATTGCAAAATAAATAGCTTCTCAGCAAACAAGTACAATTCCTGTAATTAGATTGATCTTCCACTTCATTTTATTGAGTATTCCAAGCTCATTTTATTAGATGCTTACATTGTCATTTGAAACCTTTTAAAGTCGAGTTGTATGTCCATTAATAGTTCTGCAAATCATAGTTACAGGAGGTCTGCTCATGTTTTAGAAAACAATAAGCTGAAGGAATTTTCACCCTGTGTTCTGCTGAACCACTTACCTTAGAGGACCAAACCTTTTTTGACCCAGCTAGATGGTATTTTTTCTTATATTATTTATCTTATTGACACACCTTTTTTTTTTTTTTTTTCCCCAAGTAACATATACTGAACTGTATTGTCTCTTTACAGCCCTGATAATATTCTCACAAATAATGAGGATACGAAAAGATTTTGGATATACTGCTAGCTGTTTACATATCTGTACTGCAGATAACCAGGCTACTTTTTTTTACATGCAGAGTTTAGATGCCAATCTACTCTTTTTCTGTAATTCTTCATACTGCTGATTATTTTAAAAGCTTACAGTGATCAGTATTCTTGATATTTTCTTTTAATTACTAACCACTATTTCCCTTGCATTTTCATAGCAACTAAAAGCACTGCTTTTTTCCAAAGCTTCAATGTGTTGTATGTCCCAATACTAGAATTAAGAGAGCAAAGCCTTAAATGTCCAGACATTTTATATCATTTTCTGAAGTCCTGGAATTAAATAGAGGAGCTCACCAGTATGAGCATAAACATGTGTCTTTCTGCTATTCCAGCTTCTAACACTTACATGTTCAAGTGAATAAGTGGGGGAAAAAATTAGATTCTTTTTGCTAAGCATTTAGGCTTGCTTTGGTCACCAGAGTTAAAAGGAAATTTTTGTTTGTTTTGCTGCTGAGCATTATTTTTGTCAGCAACTGCCTTGTCTGTCCTGGATTTAATGAAGGGAAACGTAATTTGGAGGTAATAAATGGAGGCCAAATTTTGAGATTGGGCAGGTTTTATGCTATTTTCCAGTTAAAAAGGTATTTACATTTTAAGCATAAGTATAGAGTTAGTTGGATAGGAAGTTCAGAATTCTGTCCCTAGTGTCTGTTAAATTTTATAAGTTAATGAAATACAAACAAATAATTTCCTGTGTTCTGCATCACCTGTCACCACACAGTATCCAGTTTGCCTAGGAATTAAAAGATGTCTGCCAGCAATGCCTTCTAGGCACTGGGTCTGTTTAGTAGAATCCAAAAAGTTGTTAAGATCTGGTATTCCAGAAAAGGAACTAAAATTTTAGCGGAGAATTTGGAGAGCAGTCCAAGCTTTAATAGGAGAGACCATCCAGTAAAATAGCAACATGAAACAGGAAAAAAGGAATGTATCAGGCTACATGTGGAGATGTCCAATAGTATTTAGAATATCATAGATAGTTATATAATACATAGAGAAATTTAAAAATTGCATTCCTGTGAAGAATAAAGATTTTTTTTTCCCCCTTGTAAAGTTACAGGAAAATCTGCTTAGCAGTCCTAAGTGAAGTCTCCCAGCAGATTCTGGTGAAACCTACAAAGTTAGTTCTGTTTGCAGATTTTAGCTCACTTCTCTTTTTAGAGCTGTCATGAAAGACATTTTTGTTCATCTAAGCTGCAGAGTTGTACTGTAATGACTGTGCTCAGTTTCCACTCCTTGCACAGTATTTCCAGCATGGCAGTTCTGGTCAGCTGTACCAAAGTTTGTACCTACATGAAAGTTCCATAAGGGCTGATTTTAAGGCATCCTAAGATGATGGGAATCAAAATTGCTGCATTTGTACTGCCTTGTTTTCTGGCTTGTCCTGCTACAAACTCACTGGCTGGGGGGAAGTTGTCGCTCAAAGAGAGAAAAAAATATACTATCTTAAAAAAAAGTTAACAGTTGAATCAGTTCTGTCTTAAGGAAGGTGGGAATAAGGAGGAGCTAAATAACTATAATTTAATCTGCTTTAAGTTAATACTGAGCTATACCCCTTGAACTACTCTGTAAGTTAAGTTAGTGGGGTTGCCAAGCTAAACACAGGTGCTGGTTGTGCCAGGCAATAACACTTAATTCTGAATATTACTGGCTGACCTCTTGGCTGGATTGAAGAAAAAAGAAAGCTGTCTGTGAGATTAGCCCCATGAATTCAGGTGGAGAGAGATGCGAGATTTACTTTGAGATTCTTTTGGACCCTGCTTCTGAGCTGCTACTTTTTAAGAGTCCAGCTCTGTTGAGAATTTTTTGGTTGCAGTTGATCACTGATAATCTTTAGTACACATTTTGGTTACAGAAGTGGTTATGAAGAGTTAGCCCAGAACAGGAGCACTATGCAGCCTGAATGCGGAAGTACTGCCAGCAGATCTCTTCCCTAATGGCTCCTGTTGCATAAGCAGTGGGGAAAAAGTGCTCTCCTTCTTAGGGAAATTTGGCTTAATTATACTATCATGTTTTATGTAATAAACTGTATTCTGGAGTTTGATAAATTAAATCTGCAAGTACCAAAAAGTTGACACTTTTAGTCTCAATAATACACTCATCACATTCCATGTTTCATAACTTCGTATTGTAATGACTTAAAAGAACAAGCATTGCTTAAGGTTTTCTGTCTGGTTTTGCAGATCACCAGGAGAACCGCACTCTGAGAACATTGAAACTAGCCGAATGTAAGTAAATGAGTGGATGAGTTTGGATTATCTTGATTAAAAATGTTCTGAATGTAACACTCACTCATGCATCTGCTTAATAAAAAGAAGACAAAAGCTGAGTTGAACTCTAAAATCACCTTAGAAAATTTCAAATTAATATTTTGCAATTTTTGCAATTTTAAGCCTTCAGAAAAACTGGGGGGGGGTTTGTTTGTTTTTTTGGAGGGTGAATGAGTTGTAGGGAACGTTCAGAGGTTTAATTTAACGTGAACCAGTAGATGGTGACATAATACAGTGTCAGAAATCTTACGGCCTGTATTCAGACTTAACAGTTAGGGATGTAATTTCTACCTGCTGTTCACTAACATCTTGCATGGGTTTGAAGATACTTCAGTACTAAGGCACAGTACCTGCTGGTATCTGTTGTGGCAGATGGATTGTTGAACTAAGAAAAAGAAATTGTGGCTTAATTCAGTGAATTTATATGCCAGTTACTTCTAGAAACAGAAAACTAGCTCTCTTTCACTAAACAGTATTCACAGACCATCTTGCTGACAGGTCTGAACCCTTTGTTGTCTGTCTTCATTAGGTTAGAAGCCAAGAAGAATGAAAATCAAGATTGTGGTGGGCTGAAACATTCATTTCAATTTAAAATCCAGAGGGGTTGCAGGAATTAGAGGACCATTTAAAAAAAGAGAAAGTTATTTGAGACTTTATTTTTCTGTGAGTTAGCGAACAAGGATTCTTTTTTAGCTATTCAAACTGTCCTGTCATAGAACTCAAACGGGGAAACCACAAACTGATGTTCTGGCTTACAGCACGAGTTCCAAAATAATAGAGGGAGTGTAGCCCAGCAGTTGATGTGCTGTCTGAGGCTTCAAAGGATCTGGGTTCATTTCTCTTCTGCTACAAACTTCTTCCCTGACCTTAAACTATCTCCTTCACGCCTTCCCCCCAAATGGTCTAGCATTTTATGTGCCTTGAGCTGGATGCCATTTTCAGGATGTTTTGCAAGCTAGAGACATAGCTAGGGACAGTGGGAATTGCTCGAGGACTTCTCTGCTGTAGCTGCCTGACTTAAGGAGGAGCAAAACTGCAGTGAGCCCCCTCACATTGGACTGCATACCTAAAAAATGAGGAGGAGGAAACAGTGAGGGCTTTTCTGATGTTATCAGCAATTCACTGCAGTGAAACCTTTTCTTGCAGTATACATACCAGAAATTCTCCTGGTATGACAGATTTCTTTTCTCTCACTCATACCATCTGCTACAGAAGTGCTGTCCAGCTGCTTTCTTAGGAGTGAAGGTTGCAGGGATCCCAACCTGAGAGGTGACTGTGCCTGTTGCTGTGTGGACTCTGCATGTTGCTGTGTTAGAGGTCACAGAGCAAAAGCCCTGCCATGGTCTCTTATTCCTGCTCCAGTAGTGGCCCATGCTGCATTGTAGTTTATTGTTCCTGCAGCAAGTTGAGTTGTGTCCTTTTGTTTCCCTGGCCTAGCCAAACAGGAAATAAGGCTGCAGCCTGGCTATAGTCCACTCTGGATGTTTTCAGTTAGATTACTGGGTTTTTGCATTTTAAGCAAAGATGTATCAGCAGCACTCACCTAGACTGGTGTGAAAGAAAGACTTTAAGGACCTAGCTTAAATCAGAAGAAAAAGGCAGTAAAACTTTTTTCCTTTTAGAAGTTTGATGATTCTTGTGTGTGTGATTTATCTTCCTTAAAACCAAACATAAAAAAATAATTTACAGTAGTAAGCTTTTCTGTGTTATAGCTGAGTATTTTTTCTTTTCGATGTAGACCAGTGATCAGAGTGACCCTGACTTCATAAATTTTAGCTGTCTAAAATAAATGTGAGACAGTCAAACTGTAGGATTTCACATATTTGACGAGTAGTTATACAGTATATTTGCAAAACTATGTTTTTTAAGCTGTATCACAGTGTGATGTGTACTACACCTGTTACAGAGTTTTGCAATGCTGCTGCATAGCTGCTCTTGCCACACAAGGTGGAATGGCAGGCTGAGTGGTAGAGTTGTGACCTGCAAGCCTGCTGTGTTGCTGAAATAGTTACTGTGTTATTTACGTGCCTAAAATTCATTAGTAAATGGAGGGACTAAAGCAAGTGGTTTTTTGTTTGCACAATAGATGATTGGTTTTGCTCTGGTTGGCTGATATAATTGCTTTATTTATTTCCATGTTTTGAGTTGAAAAGCTTTATACCAAGAGCATAGTCATGTATGTTTCACATTTGTGAATGAAAATAAATGTAAAGAAAATATTCAAATTCTTACTCAGCTAAATCTTCCATGTGTAAGTATTGCTTATCCCAGGCTTTTCAAATTCTGGGTCTCCATGTGATGAGCATCTTGGTACTAGCTCAAAGTTAGGAGTCTTTTTATTTTGGCATTCATTCAGGTCTTAGAATTGTTAAGGTCAGCATCTTCTGTCTGCTCCTGTCACGCATCTCCATTGACTTTCAGCTTCGATGGGTGTAACTTTCTTAAAATCTCCTTAGCACTAAATTACATAACTTGATTGTTTAGCAATAACTTCTTATCTGTTCATGTGTTTTCACTCTATTTTATGGTGTCACATATCAAGGCAAAGGTATGGCTGTCTTTATACGGCTTTCTGTGCGTTCATCTTTCCTTCTCTCTGCTTTTGAGGTTTGCAATTTTGAAAGCTTTTTCTGTTTTTTTAATAGGACTGTAACAAGGCAGTATTTCTGAGACAAGATTGCAAGATAGATGCTGACCGTGTTCTTCACTCCCTTTCTCTGTCTTCCTGCATTGCTCCATATAGCCAGGACAGACCTTCTATTCTCAGGGTTGCCCTTCCTGAGGAAGTGCCATGTCTTTGTCAGCACGTGATTTTTCCCAGAGGATCACAGTGGATCTAGAGTACATGGTGGAAAGGGGGGTCCCTTGGGTTAAGCCAGTATGGTGTAAGTGGGGGCTCACAATCCACCCTTACTATTGGCATCCCCCCCACTGGAAGGAATGGAGTTTGGAAGATGTGAGCCCATGCACGTGCACATTTGCCAGATGCACATTTGCTGTGGTGCTAGAGGCTGAGGCAGGCAAAAGGTGTTATAGCACTGCTAGAACAAAGGGCTGGGCTCCAGCTGTGGGTGGAGTGTTTGGCAGTTTAGTGTGCAGGGCTCTTCAAAAGGCTCTGTGTGGGCAGTGCTATTACTGGAAGCTTGTCTTTTCTAGCACTGCTTCTTCTTACTCTAACTAAACAGAAGCAGGAAAACCAGTGTGCAAGGTTTGAAGGTGAAACATGCATGAAGCAGTATTTAACTTTATAAATACTACTATCTGCAACACCTTTTTTAACAGTTTTTGGTAATGCTGGTCCTCTTGTTTCCAAATTGTAGTGTAACTGTTACAGATGTGTTTCTTTATGTCTATATTAACACATCTATTGAAAGTTGTTCTACTGATAGTACTAAAAAACCTGTTTCTTGGGTTTTTTCTTACCCGAAAGACAAACAGTTTCCATGCATATTAATGCTTTTTTGGTTGTAGGGTTTGTTGTTGTGGGTTGGTTTTGTTTTGCATTTTTTTTTCTCTTTTTTGGGTGTTTTGTTTTGTTTTTGTGTGTGTGTATTAAGAAAATTGCTTATGAACATTTTGACTCTTCTAAATTCCTAGTAGTCCTTGCAAAACAGGCTGTTGTAGACTTCTGTTTAATAAAGTTGGCCCTCTTTGAGCAATCATAGAATCATCAAGACTGGAAAAGAGCTCCAAGATCATTGAGTCCACCCCTTGACCAATCACCACCGTATCAACTAGACCATCACACCAAGTGCCAAGTTCAGTCATTTCTTGAACAGTTCCAGGCAGGAATGGTGACTCCACCACCTCTGTGGGCTGCCTGTTCCAAAGCTTGACAGCCCTTTCAGTGAAGAAGTTTTTTCTGATGTTCAGTCTGAACTTCCCTGGCACAGCTTGATGCCATTTTGTTCTTGTCCTGTCACTGGTTGTCTGGGAAAAGAGACCAACCCTCACCTGGCTACAGCCTCCTTTCAGGTGGTTGTAGAGTGATAAGGTCAGTTTTGACCCTCCTTTTCTCCACACTAAACACCTCCAGCTCCATCAGCTGCTCTTTGTAAGACACATGCTCCAGACCTTTCACCAGCTCCATTGCCCTATTCTGGACACACTCCAGCACATCTGGACACACTCCTTGCAATGAGTGGCCCAGAACTGGACGTGGGATTCAAGGTCCAAGAACAGGGAGACCACTGCCCTGCTCCTGCTGGCCACGCTATTGCTGACATGGGCCTGGTCACCACTGGCCCTCTTGGCCGCCTGGGCACACACTGGCTCATGTTCAGCTGCTGTGGTCATCCCCAGGTCCTTTTCCACTGGGCAGCTTTCCAGCCACTCTGCTCCAGCCTGTAGCACCACTGGGGTTGTTGTGACCCAAGTGCAGGACCTGACGCTTCACCCTGTCTAACCTCATGCTGTTGTCCTTGGCCCAATCAATCCAGTCTTTCCAGATCCCTTCTTGCCCTCCAGCAGATCAACACTGCTGTCCAATTTGAGATTTATGTGTTAAAATAATACAATAATTATTGTGTCCTAAGCAGAAACCGTTCAAGAAGCCTGTTATTTCATGCTGGTATTTCCAGACAAGTATGAAACATCCATGTGTATTTCTAAAATGTAGGTAAACTTGGAGAGAAACAATGCAGTCATGCAGATATTTTAAACTTCAGGCATGTTTTGAATGTAAATGTAAAGTTGAATGTAAATGCTTTTTAGGTGAATTTTAAATTATTACATGCTTCATATCTTTCAAAAATTCCTTTAATGTTTAAACATCTGTTTTCTCTGTGGCAAGAGATTTTTTTACATGATACTTCTCTGTATTTAGTTTAAGGTATTTGAGAAATGCAAATTACATTCTGTTTCATTGGAGCTTTTGAACCAGTACACTCACTCCTTGTTTTTTACAGGTTTTAGGCATTCAAAAATTACTAGAGAAAATGCAGTCCAGTTCACCTTTGGCTTGGTGGTACATGTTTCTCATGATACTCCACAATTTGGACACCATTAAAATTACAAATACAGAGTTCTTATTATCTAGCTTTTTGTTAGCTAAAGAACAAATGGAAAACCTAAAGGCAGGTTTTTTTTTTCTGTAACTACTACAGACTAAGTCAGTGAATGCTGATTTCATCTTAAACAGAAAAGTGTGCTTGTGAAATTGTTGGACTTTAAGGAAGGAAGTTGAGTGTCTATTTTAGGTGCCTTTCCTCCTTACTGAAGCTGTGCATATTACTCAAGGAGGTTATAGAAGGCCCACTGAGTGGGAAGTTATCCTTCAGTCATAAGGATATGCCTGTGGAATGTTTACAAACTGCAGCCACACCAGTGCAGTTTCACGTGCAACAAGGAGTATTTGGAAATGTGTGTGCAGGTCAGTCACTCCAGCCCAAGTCACAGCAGTAACCGTGTGTACAGTGAACTAGGCCCTTTTCTAAGGGACCAGTTGCTCTTCACCAGTTCCCTTTATAGGACCTTAAAGAGAGCTGCGGTCTTCACAAGTGCAGCATGAGCTAAGAATAGAGAGTGGTTTTATGTTACTTTGCTTGATGAACCAGTTTTAATCCCTCAGGCCAAGAACTTTAGTTTTCAGCATACTAAATGAGCAGGGGAGTGTAGACAGATAGCGAGTTTTCACTTTTGGACAATGCAGGGAGTATGCTACAAGTTCTTTTGCTGAATAATGTAGAAGTAGGAAATGTGGGCTTTTGGCAACGAGCAGTGAAAATAATACCTGAAGTGCACCAGTGGGAATGTGGTGTGGAATGTTTGTTTTGTAAAATCACACACTGACTCTACTCAGAACTGCATTTTCTGTAAGTCCATTTATTGATGAACCTCAGTAAGGGTAGCTCTTGTGGAAGGCTTGGTAAATTCTCTCTTGGTAAATTCTACCTTCTGAGGTCTGTGTCCTCACTTAAATTTATTTATTTTATTTATTTACCTAAATCATTTGTCTGAGGTAATGTGAAAGGCCTGTGGAGTAGCTGCCAGGGAGAGGGGGGAGGATCCAGCTGGAACCCTGTAAGTTTATGGGGCCTTATGGAACTCATACAAGAATAGTCGAAGAGATGGCTGATGTCATCACAAGGGCTCTGTCGAGGATTTTTCTATGATCTTGGGAATCTGGAGAGGTCTCAGTCAACTGGACACTGGCCAATGTTGGCCCAATATTAAAGTAGGGCAAGAAGAATGACCCTGAAAAGTACAGGCCTGTCAGTCTCACATCAGTACCTGCTGAAATTATGGACAAGAGTATTCCAGGCGTTATTGAAAAAACATCTGAAGGACATAATGAAAAACATGTTTTTCATATTGAAAAACACCACAGACATCAGTCACAGCCAGCATGGGTTCATGTCAAACCTAATTTCTTTTTATGTCAGGGTAACCCATCTAGTTGATCAAGGGAAGCTAGTTGATGCCATCTTTTTGGATTTCCATAAAGCTTTCAGTGCTGTCTCACAATATCCTTCTGGACAAAAAAACCAGCACACAGCCGAATAAATACATCATGTGAAGGGTGAGCAACTGGCTCACAGGTCAGGCACACAAGCTTACAGTAAATGGGGCAAAATCAGACTGGTGACCTGTCACTAGTGGAGTTCCACAGGCTCCATCCTTGTCCCTTCCCAGCATCTTTATAAACGACTTGGACACAGGTCTGGAGGGTATACAAAGTAGGTTTGTCAGTGATACTGAATTGGGAGATGCTGTTGACTGCCTGGAAGGCAGCCAGGTTGTGCAGAGAGACCTCATCAAATTAGAGGGTTGGGCAATCACCAACCACATGAAGTTCAACAAATACAAGTGCTCTTGGGACCTGCATTGCAGAAAGGCCCCTGTGGGCCCTGGTCAGTGGCAAGCTGAACGTGAGTCAGCAATGCCCTGTCAGCCAGAATGGCCAATCGTTTCCTGGGGTGCACCAGGCACAGCATCGACAGCTGTGCAAGGGAGGGGATTGTCCTGCTCTGCTCTGAGCTGGGGCGGCCTCACCTTGAATATTGTGTGCGGTTTTGGGTATTGCAGTATGAGAAAGATACAAAGCTATTAGAGAGCACCTGAAGGAGGGCTGCAGAAATGGTGAAGGGCCTTGAGGAGAAGCCATATGAGGATTGGCTGAGGCCACTTGGTCTGTTCAACCTGGAGAGGGACACTGAGGGGAGACCTCATCAAGGTCTGCTGCTTCCTAATGAGGGGAAGCAGAGGGGCCAACACTGATCTCTTCACTGTGGTGACAGGACCCGAGGGAATGGCGTGAAACTGCGTCAGGTAAGGTTTAGGTTGGATACGAGGAAAAAGTTCTTTACCCAGAGTGTGGTTGGGCACTGGAACAGGCTCCCCAGGGAAGTGGTCACAGCACCAGGCCTGAGTTCGAGTTTGTTAGGTACATGGTCTGATTCTTGATGATGGATCTGTGCAGGGCCAGGAGTTGAACTTTGATGATCCTTGTGGGTCACTTCCAACCCATATTTCATATTCTATGAAATTCTAATACTGCTGTATCTAGTACTGTTTTACACCATATTGTTTGCTTGATTTAAAAAAAAAAAAATTAAAAATACAGCCTTCAGTCAGACCTTCTGTCTCTAATAGAGTTTCAGAGAACTTTAGTCAGTGAATCTCCAAACACAAGTAAAAATAAAAGTGTTTGTACAAGTAGCCTTACTGTAGGCATGGCAAGATTTGAGAAGTAATTGGTAGCTAAAAACTAAAAGCAAAAAAAAATACTGAGTCCTTCAGAAGTTAACTGTTGGAGACAGTTAACTTAAGTCTAAGCTTAGCCTTATCTGGCAATCTCAGACATGACCTGATTAAAGTGGTGTGTTTAAAATTGTAAAATACGTTGTTAATGTAGCAGTGTTTATACATTGATCTAACTTTATTCAAACTAGATGTGTGAGCTAGAAAGGTGTGCATGTTGGTGGCCACAGCTCAGGTGTAAAAATTTGGCTTTTTCATATTAAATAATTTACCTGCTTACAAATTACAATATTTCTAAATCTGCACATCTGGAATGATTGAGAGTCAAGAATGATCAAAGCACAAAATTTTGCATTCGGAAATAGTTATCTGTGAAATAATTTACTGGTCCAATGAAAATGCTGTTGCCTTGAGGGGTTGGGGTGGTTTTTCTTAAAGCTTCTATACTAATGACTGAAATATAAAAGACAAGATTTAAAAAACCACTTATTTTTAGATGTACATGGAGAGAGGCAGATTTTCCTGACTCTACGTATGAAAATGTGAGAGACCAGAACTCTTCCTTTAGATTAGAATAGAGCTATTCCCTGTTATGCAGTAATGGTTTCAATGGTATTGCTCATGCTGCTTTTTCTTTCCACATCCATCTCAAAGTGCCAGGGAAACCTTTCTCCTCAGTTGGTTTTTTCTTTGTTTTCTTTTCCTTGAAGCGTGCTGGGGCATTTGAAAGCTCAGGTAGACATCAAAGTAACTGTTTTTCTTGTAAGATATATTTTCTTCTCTGGATCTTGAAGGGCAAAAAGAAGGAAGCAGGGGTCTTATTCCCAAGTGATATACACCTCAGTAGTCACTCAGAACATTTTCCCTTTTAAAGTAGCTGCATTGAAATAGCTCTTTAAACAGCCATTATTAAAAGCGAAGTGCAGCAAGTGCTGAGTAGTACTGGTGGATATAGCACTTGAGTTCTGACGTACTTGTTCTACGCAGAATCTGCGTGCATCAACATCAGGAAAGGTGATTTTAAGTTAATATCACAATTTCTGATGCTCTAATCTTTATAGTACTGTATCACTAAAGTTCTGTAAAAGGCCTGTGTGTTAAACCTAGTCAGAATGTTTGAATTCTTTCATAGTTGGTAGTTTTCATTAATAACTTGTTATCTTAAGTGAAGTTGAGACTTGGGGGTTTCTTTCTGAAATGTGGTCAAACATGGTGCTCTTGGTGCTGCATGTAACTGCTTCTGTCCTGGTTACCTGCAGCTTTCAAGTGATTTCTTTACTATTTGCATGTTTCTGTAGAAGTCTGTGACTTTATTAATAAGGCAGTTATATTTTCTTTTGTGCTTATACATAGTACTGAGCACCAGACAGTGCTGTACAGCGATACAACTGATTTTTCAGAATACATACTTGCCACCTATAATGGCAGGAGAAACAGAAGGATTTGGCAGGTAGTGCTTTTTGGGGTGTTTTTTTTTTTCTTTTATTTAGACAACCATATGATTTATTTAAGCTGAGAAATAATCCAGCCTTGAGCTCATCCGTAATAGTGTTTTTATCATCAGTTTAATTAATAAAGGAATATTTTTGTACAGATTTAAATAGACTAAATATGATAATTTAGTTATGTGGAATCTTGTTAAAATGGGTAAAACAGTGTAGTATTGCTAAATAAATATTTGAACTCTTTGTGTTTCATTCCTCTTTCATCTGTCAGTGGAAACCGTGCCTCAGTAATTTATATTGGATTCTACATCTATACAAGATCCAGTTCTGTTTCAGTTGCAGCCTTGTTTTGCATCCGAATTGCTCTTTTTTAGTGACAGTTGAGATTGTTCAGAAGTGTACATGATTGTCTACACTGTGGCACTACCATGTAAAGCTGAAAACTGTGCATAAGCAGGATTTATCTTTTACTTATATAGAACCCACAAATGAAGTTGTGTGTTAAATATATTTGTCAAGAGGAGAATCCTGCATTTAAAAAAAATCTTCTGATGTGTTCTCTCTGACAGAAATCTTGTGTTTCAGTGCCTGACTAATCTCTGCCTTGCTGATGCTATTGAATGAGCTTTGTCTGTGAAAGCTCCACTAATCCTTGTACTTACTGTTTGAATGTTTGCTACAGGAAGCGAGCAGCTGCAAAGCATCTAATAGAGCGCTACTACCACCAGTTAACCGAGGGCTGTGGAAATGAAGCCTGCACGAATGAATTTTGTGCTTCCTGTCCAACTTTTCTCCGTATGGATAACAATGCAGCAGCCATTAAGGCCCTCGAGCTTTATAAGATTAATGCAAAACTCTGTGATCCTCATCCCTCCAAGAAAGGAACGAGCTCAGCTTACCTAGAAAACAATTCCAAAGGTGCCCATAACAATTCCTGCACTGACAGAAAAATGAACAAGAAGGAAATGCAAGGCCCAAGAGATGACTTTAAAGGTAAGATGTTTACAATTTTCCTAAAATAAAACACATTTCATATGCACAAGTACAAGCCAACAGAATTCACTCTGGTGGTGTTCTGCTGACTTAAGTAAAATATAGTATTAGAAAGTTGGGTATTTTACGATGGATTCAGAAAAATGGATGGTTTAATGCTGAACACGGATTCCAAATCTGGATCTTGACCACATCTCTGTTAAAATCAACGTGCTTTTGTTGTCTTACCAGGAAACTTAGTTTTGCAAATACGGAAAAGCTTGAAGTGGTGTTGTATGACTGTTGTCATTTTGCTAGTTTCATAATTATTCTGCAGTTAATAAATTATAAAAGTTATACTTCTAACGAATTCCAGATTCTATGTTAAGAAACTTAACAGGTGAAAAAGTGATGCAGTGGGTGATAGGCAATACATTCACTAAGCTAAAAAATGTTTGAGCACAGTTATTCTTAAGCCAGTGTAAAATAAAATACTGTTCTGTATATGTTTTCTCACTTCTGTTTAGCTTTTCAAACTATCTCTAATAGTAAATACATACTAATAGAAAAATATTAGTTGTCACCAAAACCCATGATGCAAACACATCCAGCAACCGGGCCAAATGGTTTTTAAAGCCATTAACCTTTGAGCAGTCCTTTGAGCCATTAACCTTTAAGTATTGTAGCAAAAGGTGGTAGAAACACAAATCCAGATTCATTTATTTTAGCTAAAGAATGTGAAAGTGTTCACACCAAAGATTTAAAAAACCCTACCAAATTCGCAATACAACATAGTACTGTGTTATAAGCAACCCAAGATGTTCCAGTCAACAGCAGCATCGGTTTCTTCTTTATCTGATGCAAGGATAAATTTGTACCCAAATTATTTATGATCTGAATAAGCAGAGAGGCAAACACTAAGAAGGGGAGAGGGAAGGCAATGCAACATTAGATGAGCATGAGGCACATTAAGTCTGTTTTGTGACTTGTCTCTTGATTTTATTTTTTTTTTTTTTTTTATTTTTCATGGAGGTTTTCAGATGCAAAAGTTTCTTTATTCTAACCATCCGCTCTCCCCAAGGCAGGTACCTATGAGTCTTCTCAACTTACCTCTAGAGACAGTCTGTTGGCTACAGCAGTAACTCAGACTTCTCTCGTGGACCATCGCCAGTATTGACCTTTCTTTGTAGCTGTATAGACAGAGGGCTTTAGTGTGTTCTAAAATCTCATCTGAAGCTTAGCTAGCTTTGGAATTGGGTGGTGTCTAAGGAATCTAGCACTCTGAATTGTTTTAAGGTCTATCTGCTACAACATTTACTGGGAAATCTTCAGCAAAGTTTAGTGAAGCCAAGGAAAAGGATGTGTAGCTTGCTTTTATGCTTGACATAGGATTGAAAGTTCTAAATAAATTGAAAGAAATATCCTTCAGAAATAATTACTTAAGTTACTTTTCTGGAGTTCCTGAAATAGTAAAACCTTTGAAAGAGTGAATGAAGAAAGCTTGTTTAAGTATGGAAATCTGAAATTTGCTGTATAGTTAAATTGTCAACTTGTGCTGATAATTTTTATGCTGTGAATAATGTCTGTGATCCAGAGTCAGTGAAGTCAAGACTGTGGTCCTCATTTTGAGAATCCGTGTCATGGAACGTCATCTGTATCAGCATATAAATTTCTCCTAACACAAGAAAATTAAGATTTTTTTTTAAGACAGGTTTTGCTTCCTGAGCATGCACTGCAGCAGGTAAAAATAGATGTTGCACTGAGCTTGAATCCATTCATAATGTTTTCAGTAGAGCTATTTTTTTAACAGGGCAGATTTGAGTTTTGAGCTTTGTCAGTGTCTTCAGATTGGAAGTCAACCTAAGCTTAGACAGGCTTAACCCTTTCCTGTGTTATATGTGCTCTAAGAGTGGCTTGAGGTTCTGTGAAAGTCAATAGGTTGTCTTTGCATCATCTAGTTTGTATTTTTAATTTAGTGACTTCTTGGAATGAGTATCAGTGTAATCACATTTCAAAATATTTTCATGTACAACATCTTTATTAAACATTTTATTAACTGTCTCTATTAAAATGATACACTTCTTTCTGCAGAGATAGGTAGTTCTAGCATGGTTGGTGAATACAGTTCTGAGATGTTTTCTAGATCTCTAGAGATGCTATTGAACAGATTCTGGTTTTGTTCTAAATTATGTGTCAGTTCAGAAGAATCTGCTTAAACTAGAATATCATTTCAGGGTCTGATCATGTGGCTTTGCATGTATACTGTATACATGTATACAGTGTATACTGTAAATCATAACCTGATGTGAAAGCATCTGTGGGTTCTGTTTGAAAAGTAACATAGAAAGCTATAAATAATATTTTCTTTCTTTTTTTCTAAAGAAAAAGGAAGATGTCAAATTACAAATGGACCCTTCAAATTACTTATTTTGTATCAGGAGTTTGGGGAGAGGGAGAACAGACAAGTTTTTGGAGCAGATGATGTGTGTAAACCATCTTCTTCATCTGAATAACATGTTGATGAGTATACCCAAGTTGCTTATCTTAGTGAGGCCTAATGTACAAAGAGATAATATCCATGCCACACTGTATGTGTAATTTAGCAGGCAGCATAAATTTCAGAGCATATATTGAGGGCTTGGGGAGGATTTTCAGCCATCAGTTTAGTCTAAAAACTGTTGCAGAAAACATTAAGAAGAGAAATAAGAAATCCTATATGCCTGTTAACATACAACAAAACAAGTGATCGAGTCTTTTCTTCAAGGTCTGTTTTGAAAAAAGAGGTTCATACAGTTTAGTTTGTTTAGTTTAATGACTTACACATTAACTGTGCAGATTTACCAGAAGACTGTATTGTTGCAGCCTTATTCATTAAGTCTTCTAAAGTTTAAACCTCTTACTGATTGCACTTGCTTAGACAATACAGTACTGTTAACTACCAAATGTAATTAATTGGCTGCAAAACAGTTTCACCATTGTGCATGCTCTCTGACTGACATCCATGAATAAAATATTTTACAAAGTCAGTGAATGAAAACATGATCTGTCTTGACATTCAGCACTGACACTGTTTTTGCAGTTTTAATGATGACACACAGATTTCTTGGGTAGGGCAAACCAGAAGTATTTTATCTCTTTGATTTTTATCTAAGTAAAACTAATACCTTTATCTTTTTATAGATGTGACTTTTCTAACAGAAGACAAGATATATGAAATTCTTGAACTATGTAGAGAAAAAGAGGATTATTCCCCTTTAATCCGGGTGATTGGGAGAGTGTTTTCTAGTGCTGAAGCACTGGTACAGAGTTTCCGAAAAACTAAGCAGCACACCAAGGAAGAGCTCAAGTCTCTTCAAGGAAAGGATGAAGATAAAGATGAAGATGAAAAGGAAAAAGCTGCCTGTTCGGCTGCTGCTATGGAAGAGGATTCTGGTGCATCATCATCTTCATCATCAAGAATAGGTGATAACACCCAGGGAGATAATAACCTCCAAAAACTAGGCCCAGATGAAGTGTCTGTAGATATTGAAGCAGTCAGGCGGGTCTATGATAGGTTACTTTCTAATGAAAAAATAGAAACTGCCTTCTTAAATGCACTTGTCTACTTGTCACCTAATGTGGAATGTGACTTGACTTACCATAATGTGTACTCTCGGGATCCTAACTATCTGAATTTGTTTATCATCGTTATGGAGAATGGCAATCTTCATAGCCCAGAATATCTGGAAATGGCTCTACCGTTGTTTTGCAAAGCAATGAGCAAACTACCCCTTGCAGCTCAAGCAAAACTGGTCAGATTGTGGTCTAAGTACAGAGCAGATCAAATTCGGAGAATGATGGAAACATTTCAGCAGCTTATTACTTACAAAGTCATAAGCAACGAGTTCAATAGTCGTAACCTAGTGAATGATGATGATGCTGTTGTTGCTGCTTCAAAGTGCTTGAAAATGGTTTACTATGCAAATGTAGTAGGAGGGGATGTGGATACAGATCATAATGAAGAGGAAGATGAGGAGCCCATCCCAGAATCAAGTGAACTAACTCTTCAAGAGCTGTTGGGTGAGGAAAGAAGAAATAAAAAAGGTCCTCGAGTGGACCCACTGGAAACTGAACTAGGTGTTAAAACTATAGATTGCAGAAAACCACTTATCCCTTTTGAAGAATTTATTAATGAACCACTGAATGATGTTCTAGAAATGGACAAAGACTACACTTTCTTCAAAGTAGAAACAGAGAATAAATTCTCATTTATGACCTGTCCCTTTATATTGAATGCTGTTACCAAGAACCTGGGATTGTATTATGACAATAGGATCCGGATGTACAGTGAAAGACGCATAACTGTGCTCTACAGCTTAGTTCAAGGGCAGCAGCTCAACCCGTATTTGCGGCTGAAAGTGAGACGCGATCACATCATCGATGATGCGCTTGTCCGGGTAAGTCCTGCAGCAGCGGAGCTTGGGTTTGTTGGTTCTGACTAGAGCAAACTACGTGGGCTTGGAGTAGCTGAGGAGGACTCTGTGAGTGCATGCATATATAGTAGATTTCCTCTAGAAGAATCTTAATTACCTTTATTGTTTGAATTCTAAGCATGATGCTGAAGACTTCTATGTTCAGCAGAACTGCTTCTGCTCAGAGTGGTTGCAGATTTAGATGTTTTAAAGTGTCAAATAGCTCTTATTCCCCAATTATCAGATCCTGCACAGATCTTGATGGTGAGAGTGACCAACTTCTGTTTCTTTGTCCTCTGCACTGCGCTGAATTAATCTTCTGATGGTAGGGATTTTCAGATGGAAGTTAGAATGAAAACATTTTAGTTGTCTACTCTTCTTGTGGTCTTAAAAATTTCTGGGAATCAAGCATTATTTTAATTTGGTGCAAATACTGATACAACTGAGAAGGGAAGACAGACCTGTTAATACCGGAGAAGTGTGAGAGCAACTTGTTTCTGAAGATGCTGACGTCATAAATTAAAACTTAATGCCATTTCTTCATGCATTTTTGGAAGAGGGGAATCATATAGGATACAAACCATTTTATAGTAAATAGGTCCATATGTGACCTTAATGTGTTATTTAATTTTAGGAGCCTCTTTTGCCCTTGTTATGTTATTAAAGCACAAGGTTTGCAGATTTTTAAATTTACCATGTCTTTAAAACTTGTCACTGAAGACCCAGAGAGGTGTTTAGAGGGGTTTTGTGAAAAGTACCTGATTTTGCCTCTCAGCCCAGCCGTTATGTATAGTTAAATTTGATGACTTAACCTCCCAGTAAAGGTCAATTGTGAGAACCCTAAGTGATCTCCTACCTTGATTTTTCTGTATGCCTGGGAATTTCCAGCTGGGTTAGCTGTTTCATGGGAAGTGCTGATGTAATTATGACTTGTTGGGGGAAACATTTGTCTTCAGTACCAAAAGGAAAAATAAAATTGCAGTGCAGAAAGGGCTTCTGTCTCTAAACTCAACTTTATATTAAGCAAATAAATAGAAAAATACCATGTACCAGTTTTTTTAAGAAGACTCTTTTTAATTTTACTACCTATCAGACTTACAGTTGTGTCCAGTTATGTTTTGTCATATTATCGTAATGGAGCTTATTCCCTGAATGTTCAGCTTTGGGCTCATAAATACTGGAAAAAAAGGGAGGGATAATACTTTCTCTTTAGGAGTGGCTGAGCTAAAAGAGCATAAGAGATAGTTTTAGGATGTTTTTTTCAATGTCAATTCCAGCAGAGCAAAAGCAAACCTTCCTCTTTATGCTGATAATAAGAAGGAAAGTCCATAAATATGAGAAAAGGCATTCTTTCACATACTGCTTGTTGTGGAAGTTGAAACCTTAGAGGACAAAAAAACCCCCATGCTCAGTGTAGGTTAAAAGGCTTGTGGGCAACATCAAGTGGCAGTAGAGCCAGAGCAGTCGCTGCTATGTACAGTTGGCTTGTAGAAGTTTAGGAAATTTAAATCAGATTAAGCTCAAACATACTAATCTAAATGGTGATGCACTTGCAGCAGCCCTTGCTCAGCCTAGCAGCCTGAGTTTCATGCCTGGGCAGTTGCCATGGTTCTTCCTATGGTTGTTGATTTAAGCTGCCAGAGATACTAAATTATGGTGACCTGACTGTCAGAGCCCCCAGGAAAGTAAGGATTTTAAACTGTTTATTCTGGGACAGAAAATAAAGGGAAAAGACAAAATTGTTCTAAGTTCAGGTAGTCTGAACTAAACTGTAGTGGTAGCTAACAAGACCAAGTGCAGCCCAGGTATTTCTCAGAAGAGGAAAATTGATTATATTCAGTAAAATGAATATGAACACAGACATGCCATCCAAAGTGGAGGAAGGGAGTATGTGGCGTTTCAAACAGATGATACAAAGTAGCTATTGTGGAATGCTGTCGACTTAGGGAAAATTGTATTGTATTGTATTGTATGAAGCAGATACAGAATCCACCTCTTAACTACTGATACGTCTTAAATGATGATGCAAAGTATCATTGCTCAAGGAGTAAATATATTTTAAATATTCCCCAGGAAGTGTTAGTGAATGGAACGCTCTAATGTCACTGTTGACCATGGTGTGCCTATTCTCTTTCATTTGTTTGTGCTCATTTTAATATCAGAAAGGATGCAGTAGAAATACATTTGGAAAGCTCAGAGTCTCTTCAAAGAAACTGTAAATTCCCCTTAAGGGTAAAAAAGATGGTGGAGAGGATGTAAAAAGTGAATGGAGAAATACTGGTTTTCTCAACTGGTAGCCCCTAGTTTTATTATCAGGAATCAAGCTTAACATAAGCAAAATAACATTTTGTTTTTCATACTGTGTACCTTAAGCTGGTGGATGTGTTTGCCCATGACCTGTAACTCTTCGTGGAAGAAAAATCCATCAAAAGCTAATGGACATTACAGGCATTTTGGTGTGAGCCACAAACCTCAGGAAATCTCTAAGCTGCACCTGTGCTGTTAGCTGGGAAGCCATTCCAGTGGAGATGCTGTTCCACTACTACTGTTGTCTTTTGTCAGAGAGGGCCTGATCTGTTCAAGAATTGCATGCTGTGGTTACTGGTACTCTGTAACTGGTTGAGAAGCGATTTTAACAATTTTCACCATTACTTTCTAATTGGTCTGAGGCAGGTCAGGAGGAAGCTCTTCAGTCTCGTGTCCTAAGCCTTGAAACAGTTTGCTCTGTCTCTGATGGTAATCTAAAGATGGGTACCATGAGTTTCTGTAGCAGCACTGACAGCATCAGACCTAAGTGAAAGCTGCACTGGATGACTTTGCATCAGGGATGGCTGCAGTTTTGGGTGTACATTATTGAACTTAGGAATGATCTCACTGAAAAATACCAGAAATAATTTTCAAAGATAATAATCAGCAGGGAAAACATGTTCTTAGTTCTGTTCAATGACAAAATGTTTCTGAACGTGCTTAATATACATGCTTATGATTATGAGTATCAACATATTTACCCTCAAATTTCATATTTTTTAACTTCAGAGGTTTGAATATTTACAGACTTTTTTGAATTGTAACTACTATTTATGTCACTAGACCTCTGTCTTCGCAGAAGAGTCAGTGAAGACTTTTTTTAGTATCTACGGAATAACTGATAACTTCCTGATAAAAGCATTTTCAAGAATATTGACTAAAATCAGGTTGAGATAGTCTTACCCATATTTTCCTTATTGATGCTGAATATTTTTCAAAAATATATTGATCAGCCTTCGCAATTTCTTGCAAACACACTAAATACTGTCTTTCTGCTAATTAGTTGAGCAGATGAGGTCATTTATCAAGCTGTTTTTCTCCTATCCATACTTAATATTTTAACTTTTATAATTCAATATGTATATATTTTCACTTCATGGAGTTCATTCAAGCAAATATGAACACTGGCTTGTTGTTGTTGTTACTGTTATTAATGTAGGACTTTTTCCCTTTTAGTAAGGATTTGAAGCAATACTTCTTAAATACCTTTAAGGCATTACCTTGTTTAAAGTTGCTTATTGAGAGAATCTTAGTTCTCTAAAACACATACATATAAGGAAAAAATTTATTTACAAATTCCTTGTTCAATTTCTTTGCATGTATGAAACTTGCCTCAGAAACTTATTTTTCCTTTTTTATTTGAAATGATTTAATGAAACATCTTTCTTTGTATTGTATACTTATTTGTATGTATGTTAGTCTGAAAAGTCACCTGGGGACAAGGGTGGAATGTTTGAATTTGTAATAGTTTAGTCCCCGCTTTCTTTAAGGAACCCTTATATTTGGGAGTTGGTAGCTCAGTTGGCAGTTCTTGAAAGCAGTTAATATACTTTTTTCTGTCTAGCAGGTTTAATAGGTTACCTGTACTGCTGAGTCATGTTGTGTGAACGTGGTAGTAATGAAAGGAAATATATCCTTAAATCCTCTCTTCTGCCTTTTCATTCCTCAAGAGCTATGTCTTTGATCCCCTTCTTCTGAGTTTACTCTTCCCCCACACCCATGGCCCAGGTTAAATATGGCAGTAATATAAAGGGTGTGAGTTATGACACACAACTTCTGCAAGTGAAAACGTGGTGGATTCCTTCAGCCGAATTAGGCTTGTACTTGCTTGCAAATTAGGAACTCACTTTGACAAATTTCATGTGGAAAGCAGACAGCTACTGGGCAGCAACCCTCTCCTGCTTGTAGATGACTCTGCTGAGTGTATTGATGACCAAAACTCTTCTGTGACACCTGAACCCAGTAGGCAGATTCTCTCCTGTATTAGCAGCGAAGTACTTCAGGAGGTCTGACATTGTTTCCCACCAAGTTGAAAGTTTTGTGTGTTAGGTGAAAATGTCAGCACTGGTATGCCTTGGTTGGCTGCAGCGCTTGAGCCTGTTGATGTGTGCAAGCTCCAGGTGCATGAACTGCAAAGTACAGCTGGAGAAAAAAGGCTGCTTTGTCACTGTAACCACTTGCCATGCTGGTTTGTAGAAAAATGTGTTCACCAACTTATGTCATGGTGTGTCACTGGTACTTTCAAGCTCAAATTAGCTGTGTTCTGTCATTTTTGCCATCTAGAGTGGAAAATATTCCTGTCTCTGCCTTAGAGAATTTTTATGTTATGTTAGAACTTAAGGTGGTTTGTGATCATTTTTAGCTGAATAGAAATTAGTTCAGTTGCTATCTATTTTAAGCAGGTTACCAAACTCTGGTGTTACATTAAGCTTTTAAATGTTGTCATATTTCTGTCATTCAGTGAACATTCCTGTCTTTCAGTGTTATTCTGTAAGCAAAGTAAAATCACTCAATGTCTTAAGTTGTGGTACATTGTTGTGTTTCAGCAAACAAAATACAGTTATTTTTTATGATGTCATCTCTCAGCTTTCAGCTTTTCAATTCATAGATTCTTCTGCTGCTTTAGACAGGCTACACACCTGCTTTTTAGGAAGTCTCTGGAAAATGTAGTATTATTTCAACAATGTGGCCAGTCAAATCATCATGACAGAAAACAATTTCTAAAACTTCAGTACTTCACACAGTTGGTTTGTGTTTATCTAGCAGCATCCATGTTGACACGGTTGAGGTAGCTGTGATTATTAAAAACAAAGGCCCCAAAAAACCCAAGAACCAGACAGCAATAACTGAAGTTCATACTTTCCTGCTGTAGAAACACTGCTGCAGTTCTGCTAAAATCCATTGCCTCCTTACTGTTGTGTGTGCTGCTGTTGCCCACTGCATTCAGTCTTCATTGTGAAGCATCAGTGTTGACACAGATATGCAAAGGAGCAGATAAACCCACAACTTGAGTTGAGCAGCTTAGCAGCATTCTCCTGCTTATAGAATCTACTTCAAGGAGCATCAGGCTTTGCACAAAATACTGGCTTTTGGGTAATCCTTTATCTGACCCCCTTGCAGGCTTCCAGTGCACTGTTCTCATCTGCCTAGCCAGCATTGCTCAACTAAGACTGTTTCCTTCCTCTTCTCTTAGGCTGTTTTTGTCAGCCAAAAAATCATTTTGAAAGTTCTTTAACTGCTCTATATGTATAAATATGAACACTTTCCTTAGTGCGTTTCCATGGCACAGGAGAATCTTCATGCTGTTACATAGGGTTGCTGTCCCAAAAGAAATGCAGAGACAATGTGTGCTTTCTCAGAACTCATGAAAATTCGTAAATCATGCAATATAGTGATTTACTGGTGGTAAAGCCTACAAAGCCAACAAACTCATGACTGGGGAGAAAAAAAAGCACAGTTTTATTACTGTGAGTTGTAAGTGGAAGGGATCCAAAAAGGAGAATTTGTGTCTGTCCAGCATGAATGTTTAACCTGTATTTACAGTTTTAAAATATATGCTAGTTCTCTGTTTTTCAGAAGTTGCAAGTTGTACTTGGAACATGGCTTAAGCTCCATTGTTGTCCTAGGAAAATAATTTTTTACATAAATGGCTTAGGTAGCGCATAACTAAGTTTTCAGGAAATGTTGTAGTTTGCTGATTGAAATATAGACTAATCTCACTTGCTGTCATTATTGGGGTCTTCATGGCTTGCCTTCATGTTTTTTTAACTGAGATTTATATGCTTTGAAGTTACACTGTCTCTTTCCAAGTCTAGTTTTCAATACCAAGTAGTGCAGTTTTTTTCTCCACATGCTCCTTTTTCATGGGGTGCTTCAGAGCCTTCAGACCCATTATGATAACCCCCCTGACTCTGTCACCCATCCTGCTCTGCTGCACTGCTTGGATCATGTCTGGCTGACTTGGCAGTTAGCAGGAGAAAATGTGTCTTGCTTGTGGTCTGATTTTGTACTTTGATGGTGTCATTACTGGTGCCTTGACCTTCTCTGTTCTGTTCCTGTTTTACTTTACACTTCTGTAGTAAAACTCTGGGCTGTAAAGAGTGTTGGCATCTGTGGATAAGGTAGGATAGTGAAATAAAAAATAAGGTTTAGCATGCTGGACACCTGCTGGTAAGTACAATTTGCAGTAGCCCAAATCAGAGGCAAATTTCACAAGTAATATGGTCTTGGTAGAGTGGCATACATGTCCATCTGTGCCTTACTTTACTGCTGTTGAGTTTTCTTTGCCACACAGGTATGTTTAGCCTAATTGTGCTGCATAAGTGTTGAGTTTTCTTTGCTACACAGGTATGTTTAGCCTAATTGTGCTGCATAAGTGTTGAGTTTTCTTTGCTACACAGGTATGTTTAGCCTAATTGTGCTGCATAAGTGTAACCAGTGTGTTTATGCTTTTAAGTAGCACATTTCTTATCAGATGCAAAATATTCTTGTTTCACTTCTGATTTACTAAAAAGGATACATTTTTGGTGTAAGCAAGTGAAGGACCTGGCAATGTGCACTCACAGCCCAGGAGTCCAAACCTACCCTGGGCTGCATCAAAAGCAGCATGGCCAGCAGGTCAAGGGAGGTGACTGTCCCCTTCTACTCTTCCCCTGGAGTTCTGCATCCAGCTCTGGGTCCCCAGAATAAAAAGAATGGGGGCCTGTTGAATTGAGTCCAGAGGAGAAGGGATGCAGAAATGGTCAGAGGGCTGGAGCACCTCTCTTATAATGACAGGCTGGGAGAATTGGGGTTGTTCAGCTGGAGAAAAGAAGGCTCCTGGGAAGCCTTATAGAAATTTCCCCAGCACCTAAAGGGCACTGATGAGAGCTGGAGAGGAAGTTTTTACAAGGGGATGTAGTGATAGGACTTGGGCAAATGACCTCAAACAATAGAAAAGAGGTTTAGATTAGATATTCAGAAGAAATTCTTTACTGAGAAGGGGGTGAGGCACTGCAGCAGGTTGCCCAGGAAAGTTGGGAGTGTCCCATCCCTGGAACTGTTTAAGGCCATGCTAGATGGGGCTTTGAGCAAGCTGGTCTGCTGGAATGTGTCCCAGCCCATGGCAAAAGGTTTGGAACTATATGATCTTTCCAGGTCCCTTCCAACCCAAACTGTTTTGTGATTCTGTGGCCTCTAATGGCCTTTATATAGACTTGAAACCCTTTCTTGTAAAATGTTTCTTGTAAAATTTCTATTTGGCCTTAACTGAATTTTCACTTCCATAGCAGCAGTGCAATAGATCGGCTTAAAGGCACTGAAGAAATAAGAACCAAGAGTTTTGAGACTTCCTCATTAGAGTCAAGGAGAGGGGGTTGATTTGACTGTGATATTAATGTTTGTTTGGTTTTTAGGTTTTTCCCCCCAGCTCTTTCTTTGTGAGATGCAACTGCTCATCAAAGGCTTGTTTTCTGTCTCCCACTCTGAAAAAATATCTGTGTAATCCCTTCACAAAGCCGTTTATTGTCAAATATGTAGATCATATTTGCAGAATCTTCATTGTCAGATGAATTTAATTATCCCACTAACACATCTTGTTTTCTTCCTTTTTCTGTGAATTGTGTGCAACACAATGATAACTTGTTTTAAATCAGTACTTGAAAGAATAGAAATAGAGAATACTAACAGCCAGTGAGCTTTAATGGGCTGACAGATCAGTTCTGTGGTAAGTTTCTTGCTGTTAATCCCCAGTTTCTGAAACATGCTTAGAGTGGTTTAGCGTGACTATTTCTCTTATTTTACTGTTGTGATTTGTGCTCGCTTTCTTCTTAGCTTTAGAGGGTACTTTAGGTTTCATTATTTGATGTTAAACTATTCTAGTAAACAGATTTACTAATGAAATATTTCAATCTCTTCACTCAATAGCTAGAGATGATTGCCATGGAAAATCCTGCAGACTTGAAGAAGCAATTGTATGTTGAATTTGAAGGAGAGCAAGGGGTAGATGAAGGAGGTGTTTCCAAAGAATTTTTTCAGCTGGTTGTGGAAGAAATCTTCAATCCAGATATCGGTATGTGTTCTAATAATTTATTGATTTAACAGATTTTTCTCACAAAAGGTTGGCCTGGATGATCTTCCAAACTGGATTGTTCTATGTTTATGCTTTCTGTATCTACTGCTGCTTTTCTCTGAAGCTCTCCAGATTCATTGATGGTCAGGAGAGTATTTGACACATATTGAGGCTCACTATGTTGTCAGCAGTCATCCTCCTAGAGGAGGAATGATGGAAGGAGTAACTGTGTATTGTTAATAAGAACCATCATTACTTGTTTTGATAAAAATCAGTAGTGCAGGGTTTCTTTGCAGGGTTCCTTTGTTTGTTCTCTCACCTTTCTCCTCACTCTGCTTTGTGATTAGCTTCTAGAATTAGTAATCAAACCAAAGAGGAAGGAGCTTCTGCAATAAAGCAAGAGTAGGACTATGGTGAGTTTTTGAGTTATTTCCTCCACTTCCTCCAGTTTAATAAATCTGATAGCCTCAGTTCTACAGATCCAAAGTGTGACAATGCAAGGTCAATTTTGATTATAGTTATAGAGTAATATAGATATAGAGTTATAGAGTAATTTGATATATTAGAGACAAGTTTTTACATTTGTGTTTCCGTTGTCATACTTCCATCACATCCTTTTTTTCCCTTGCTCCCTGTACCAGTTGTTTATGCAAGGACATGCTTCTTTTAGTGTGCAGCTTGTCTGCTACTCTGGAAAGATGAAAACGTTGTAAAATGATAAGAATAGTTCTTGTTAGACTAGAAATGAGACCTGCCAGGTTCCTATACTAATTTCAGATTTTATGTGAAATATTATGTTACATTGTACTTCCTGTAATGGCTTCCATTAAAGAAGACTTAACAGCTCTCGGCTGTTAATTTGGTTTCACTGGACTGTTTTAAAAGAGAAAGCTGCTGGTTTTGGTTTTGTAGCTTAGAAAATTGGTGAAAATGCAGAGAAATCTATTTTGACTGGATTAGAGAGGAGGTATCAGTATCAAGTACCCAGAATCAGTAACAAAAATCTGAACCTTGGCACATTCCCTTCACCAAGCCAATTATTATAACAAGTGGTACAGAACAATAGACAAGCCTTACTCACTCAGAAAAATGCTGTTAACTTGGAGAGATTTGGAATCTGAATTAGCTTACTTTGAAGTATAGCAAAATGAAGAACTCTTAGTACTTCGACTGATGAAATTTTATTTTCAACGCTAAACAAATACATTTTCAACTTGAGTTTATCTAAACAGAAGTTGTGTGTGTATATTGAAATACTCTTTATTTAGTAATGCTAAAGTGTGCTTAAGATCCAAGGACTGTGTATATACTCCCTGCATTTAAAGATAGGTAATAGATTAGATGTGCATGCGTATTTTTAGGGTTTACTTCTGTATTAAAAATACTAAAAAAGTATTTACACATTTTGTATTCATAATAACTCTGGGGGGGAATGTGTAAAAGCAGAAAATGTAGCTTGCATTCAGTGTGTGTGTATGTATATGTATATATATACATTGCAGTATATTAGTTTATGTATGCACCAAATATACCAAGTGTGACTTCTGTTGATTTATAAATGCTTTCTTTACCTGAGAAAACAAAGGACATCCTTTAAGCGGAATTTAAAATGACTGTCCTATAATAGGTATATTTAGAAAGATGTGTATTGTTATGATAGTTTCTTTGACATGTTGAGTATTTCCATATTAAACTATCTTAAAATTTTACTCAAAGGAGGCAATAACTCAGAAAAAATACTGGTAAAGGTATTCCATGGTAGAGCGGAAGAAGTGATAACTTCATATAACTTCCAGGGGAATTGTTTTCCCCTTCTGGTGTTTCATTATGGTTTTAATGTACTGTATTCTTAATTTTGGTAAGGGAGTAAAGTACTATATTTCACCTTAAAGTATTTCCAGGTATGGATCTGGGTGAACTGTTGATCCTTCATTATTAGACATTTGATGGAGCTGTTTGTTTTGACAGTTTATCTTTTACAGCTTATTCCAGAAAGTTCAAGTCATTGCTTTACCTACCACTAATCCAGAAGTTACCTCAGTCAGTTCAGAAAACGGCATACAGGATTCTATATAATGTTTGGCCTATACATGCCTGAGTTTCTCATCCATTTCTGATTCCCAGTTGCTTTATCTGATGGGTCAGCCTGTTATTTGTGTGCTCCCCCAACAGCTGACCCAGCCCTAGTCACTTATTGAGATACATAATCCATTCTGGGGAATAGCCAGAGTCTTTGAATGAGCTTGCACTTTAATGCCTTACATGGAATGAGCAAAGAGTCTTTATCTCTTGACTGAAGATATTTTCAGTCTTAAGAGTAAGCTTGTGTTCATGTGGCTTTGTAATCAGTTTGTACATCTGCATAGGTTGTAAACAAGCATATCTTTTAAGAGCTGACAAGATAAATGCTTGTGGCAAATGTAGTTGATATTCTTCACCAGATGGATCTGACTTAATGGTGTGTTGAGAATAAGGAGCCTGGGGCAGTTTTTCTTAGGCTCTGCCAGAAAATGATGACAGTGACTGGGACTGTACCTGTCCAGGGTGGTCTCTCTCTCACCTTAAGTCTCTGGAGTTTGCATTTATCTTGCTTCAGTATCTAGTCAGGTAAGCAATGGATATTATTGTGGAGTTCATTTAAATAATTTTTAGCCCATACACTCCGGTTTCATAAACAAGAGCTATCTTGTGTCTTGCTACAGCCAAAAGAGTAAGGAACTCTGCCTGTCTCTTGTCTTCACATTTTCTCCCTGCAGCTTCTGGCATGGATCAGTTCAGCTGTTTGTTGAAGTCTTCAATGCTCAGCTCATGAGCTGGGCAGGAAATTGGTCACCTCAAATTGTGAACTGAATGAGAGAAGCTAAACCACTCCCTTAAGACAGTGACAAGCTGTTAAAATTGCAACTCCTTCTTGTGAGGTCGTTGAGTCCTCAAGTTAAGATGTGTGTAATATCTGCAGTAACAATGGTCCTTGAAACGAGCAAACAAATCTGTTGGGTATCTAACTTTAAAGTCATGTGTGATGGTCAATCCCTGCTTCATCATCATAGCTTCTAATTAAGTAGTAGGGCTGCATCTTGTCCTGTTCCTCTGCCAGAACTGGCCTTTGAGGAAAGTCTGTCACTTTTTAGTAATTTAGTAATTAGAGTCCTCCAGGATTGTTTCATCCGTTTTGACTCTGTTCCTTTCTTCTACTGCTGTATTTATCAAAGTCACAATTGCTGTTGTCAGTGTGCTGCTGGTTCCTCAGTAGTGGAGGGGATGAAAGCCTGTGTATATGCAGCTTCAGTGAGTTTTGCAGGATGTTGTATCACAGTTCTCGTGCACACTCTTAGTGGTGATGTGAGTAACAGTGTTTAAGCAGCTCCAATCACCCTAAGGTAAGTAGGGGTTTTTTGCCATTCAATTTAATATAATGTTAAGTTTAACGTGTCTTAGAGGCTAATGAAAATGGGTTTATAATGGTATGTTTTATGTGCCATTTTTATTGAATTGTAACCATAATTGTTCAACTTTTTTTTTTAAACAGGGATGTTCACATATGATGAATCTACAAAACTGTTTTGGTTTAATCCGTCCTCTTTTGAAACCGAGGGTCAGTTTACCCTGATTGGCATAGTACTGGGACTGGCTATTTACAACAACTGTATACTGGATGTACATTTCCCCATGGTTGTCTACAGAAAGCTAATGGGCAAAAAAGGAACTTTCCGTGATCTGGCAGACTCTCATCCTGTAAGTTCATTATATTCTTTGAGTTTAATAGTGCATTTTCCATGCAATAATTTAATCTATCTTTCAGTTAAACACGAGATCACTGTCAGAGGTGAAGGTGAGATAACCAGTGACTTGCATTAAGAATTTGTATTTGTTAAAATAAATTCATAAGCAGTAAATTTCTTGCTACATTTGGTTTGGAGGAGGCAAAATTGTAACATCAGTGAATAGGGTTCAGTATCAATAAAGCTTTCTTTTTTCACTACATGAACTCCTAAATGTTACTAAGAATTATTAAGCATAAGCAAGCATGTCTCTTCCCAAAGAAACTTCTATAATTGGGCTGTTTATAGCTATGTGTAGAAGTAAATTTCTACCAAAAAAAGTGCAAGTAAGAGTAAACATGCAAAGGTGTGATGTTCTTCCTGGTTTTTGTCTAAAGCCAGAGACAGACGAGGCAGTTTATGAATATCTCTACAGTTAATGAATATCCCTACCAGAGCAGTGATCAGTGTCCATCTTCCACACCCATTCCCAGCCAGTGGCTGTACACAAGCACTGAGCTGTACACGTGCTTTAGTAGATAGAGCACACAAGTGTGTGTGCAGGATGTCTTGGCCCTGCTTCACCTGCAATCAGTGATCACCAGTGGCTTCCCCTCATGTTGCTGATAGGAGTTGTTAGCAAGCTTCATTTTGTTTCAAACAATGGGATGCTTCTCTTTTATAAGCAGCTATACAAAACCTTCATCTTTTCAAAAAAGATTAGTAAAACAAACTGTCTAGAAAGAACTCGGCTTTCATCTATGAAAATGGGGCATGTGTAGTCAAAAAATACATTATCTGGTCTGCTTTGGATGGCTACATACAACAGTATGCCAGATTCAACCAGTTTCTCTGTATAATGATGTTGAGAAATAGTGCCCCAGCTTTCCTCTAACTTTTATTACATACTCAAAACTTTTTGTGACCAAAATAAAGTGAATGTATTTCTATGGAACAGGACAGTCCAGTCAGGGCATTTCCTAATTTATCTCCCCTGCTCTTGCATTTCTCTTCTAACACCTATGCTGATTTCTTTTAAAATAATCCTTTTTTAACTCTTTGTGTTCTCATATGACTTAAAACACTTCAGAGCTTTGAGTTTTCATTACTCAAAATGAAATTCACAGTAGCCTTCCAATGGTTTCTCTAATGCTATAGCGTGTGGAGAATAGGATGTTCACCAGCCCTCACCACCAATGGCTCTAAGTCCAGTGATTTTCAGTGCAAGGTCCTTTTTGAAGGTCCTGTGGAAGAATCAAAAACACACACCTAGTGAGAGGTTGAGGCTTATGTGTTAACTTTCATGTTTCAATTAAAACATCAGGGGGAAATTTATTTCTTCTACTTGACTCTAGAAGTACAGTTGCACACAGTTGTCGCTTTCACCTTTGCTTTGTATTCTTTAGTCCCTACATCTCTATTGCAGCAAAATAATTGTTCCTTTGGTGCATAGTCTGGTTTCCAAGAAAGTCTTGGGCTTTTCCTAAGGCATTTCAGGGAGGAAAGCTGGTTGCTC
Organism: Hirundo rustica; assembly: GCF_015227805.2. Lineage (NCBI taxonomy): Eukaryota > Metazoa > Chordata > Aves > Passeriformes > Hirundinidae > Hirundo > Hirundo rustica. The sequence goes on from NC_053451.1 coordinate 87,021,694, forward strand.
CTTTGAATAGAGCAAACTCTTGCAGGTAGTTTCAGTTTCCACTTGGTAAATTCTGACCTAACTTGTAAATTTTTATTTTTTGGTACATAAATGTCTTCTTATGTTAAAGACTGCCCCATCTGTGTTGCTTCAGGATTGCTTCCTAGTTGGTTTGGGTTTTAAATAATAAGTAGAAGATAAAAGCCTACTGTCTGAATTTTATCTGATATAAAAGACAGGGCTTTCTTTGATTTTTATCTCATAAATGCTCCCCTTACTAGTGTAACATATTGTGGATGCCTTGGGGAAAGACAGAATCAAAAGACTTAAAAGAAGAGGTTATTAAAGGCTCTTAAACTGCAGCTTTGACCATTGAATTTTGGAAGATTGGTGGGTACTAAAAGACTCTTTTAAGGGAGTTATCACTGATTGCCATGTTTCTTTTTTATCTTAATATCTTTTATTGTTTCTCTTTACAGAGCTTAATAAACAATTGTTTGGACTGCTATGGGAGATTTTTGGGTGACTTGTGTCATAGAATATAACATCCCTTTTTCGGCGCCGGTGGTCTCATGTCTTCTTGTATTACTCAATGGAATCTATTGAAGCTTATTTTGACAGACATGTATTTCTTACTCTGTTAGGTTCTGTATCAGAGTTTGAGAGACTTACTAGAGTATGAAGGAAGTGTGGAAGATGATATGATGATAACGTTTCAGATATCTCACACGGATCTCTTTGGCAATCCAATGATGCATGATTTAAAGGAAAACGGTGATAAAATTCCCATTACGAATGAAAACAGAAAGGTACGCGCAGCTTTTTAAACAGAATCTGTAGTTCTTTGATATGCTGTATGTAGAGCCCTACAAAGGTTTGGTCTCACAATTTTTAAGTTTAAAAGGCTTTTAAAATTGCTATAGCACAGTGTGGTTGTGAACAGAAAAGGCTTCTCTTAAAGCATTGATACATGGATACGTAGCTTCTGGGTAGGATGTTTGACCTGTTTGAGCAGAATTTGAGATTTGTTCTTTTGTGTTGCTGAATAAAAGCTGGGCTCAGATAATTTGCACAGAATTACAAAATTACGTATTTTGGGGTCTTGTATTTTTGGGAGGTACTTCAAGTGGCATGTGTTGAAACACTAAAATTTTTTGGTGTTTGCTTCCTTGCAGGAATTTGTCAATCTCTATGCTGACTACATACTCAATAAATCAGTAGAAAAGCAGTTCAAGGCCTTTCGGAGAGGATTCCACATGGTGACCAATGAATCTCCTTTGAAATATTTATTTAGACCAGAGGAAATTGAATTACTTATTTGTGGAAGTAGGGTAAGAATTTTTAATATACGCTAGGGAATGGAGCTTTTTTTTGATCCTGAGTATATAATGAGTGGTCGTCTTTAAAAATATCATCTTCTTACAGAATTTAGATTTTCAAGCACTAGAAGAAACTACAGAATATGATGGTGGCTATACAAGAGACTCTCTTATTATTAGGTAATTTTTTTTTTTTTTTGATTTTGTAAAGATAAAAAGCACTTCATCTGCTTGTTTCTTCATAATGAATTGAATATTGTAAGATTTCGTATTTTTGTAGTACTGGAGATGCAAATGTCTTATATGTAATTTCACTTCTCTCAAGTATTGTCAGTAGAGAAGAGGAGATGGTATAAGCATTGTTGAATCAGTATAATTCCTTAGAAAACAGGAATAATATAAAATATCTGCAGAACACGGCCAAATCAGTGTTTCAAGTGGTTAGTAATATTTCTGAATTCTATTTCTGAGTCTCATTTATTGATAAATACATTCTCAGAGTTTTGGTTTATGAAGGTAACTTGTAAACTTGAAGTTAAGACTGATTAGAATTATTGTACCTTCAAAGCTCAATTACTTTTGAAATTCTTTTTTATAACAAAGTTTACAGTTTATTAACTTCTTGATTTCTTCTTTGATAGGGAATTCTGGGAAATAGTCCATTCATTTACAGATGAACAGAAAAGACTATTCTTACAGTTTACAACAGGCACAGACAGAGCCCCTGTGGGAGGACTTGGAAAGTTAAAGATGATCATAGCCAAAAATGGCCCAGACACAGAGAGGTAAAAAAAAAGAAATCTACATTTTGCTTGGTTTTTTATAAATGAAAGTGAATTCTGTGCTTTTAAATTATTTACCTAGTTAAAGCTGAAAGTTGAATCGATAAGAAAAGTTTTTCTTCAAATTCATTATTTTTGGACTTGTAAAATAGAAATGTATTTCTTTTGCACATTCCAAGATCTGAATTCTCGTATTTTTTGTCCCGCAGGTTACCTACATCTCACACATGCTTTAATGTACTTTTGCTTCCGGAGTACTCAAGCAAAGAAAAGCTTAAAGAAAGATTATTGAAGGCCATCACATATGCCAAAGGATTTGGCATGCTGTAATAAGTAAAACAAAAGGGATTAAAAAATGATGGTGATGATGTCCCTGTCCAAAAAGGCCATAAGATAGTGAGCTATAGTAGTCACCTGTGTTTGTGCCTCCCTTCTTTACCGGGGACATTGGGCTGGAACAGCAGATTTCAGCTGCTTATATGAACAAAATCTTTATTTTTTCTTTTAGCGTGAAAGTGTTACATATTCTTTCACTTGTATGTACAGAGAGGTTTTCCTGAATATTTATTTTAAGGGTTAAATCACTTTTGCTTGTGTTTATTACTGCTTGAAGTTGAGCCTTTTTGAGTATTTACAAGAAAACAAACTGTACTCTCCCAAGGAAAATATTGCCATCATTTGTAGACCATGTAACCTTCAAGTATGTGCTATATTTTTGTCCCTGTATCTAATCAAATCAAGAACTGTACTTTTTGAAGAGTTTGCTTTTGAAACTTGAAGTCTTGAAAAACAGTGTGATGCAATTACTGCTGTTCTAGCCCCCAAAGAGTTTCTGTGCAAAACCTTAAGAATCAATAAAGATGGAAGGGAGAACTTGGAATGTTAAATTGCAGCCTTGAGAACTTTACTTTAGTCACAGCACAACAATTAAAATTCATTTCACTATATGTTGTCTTCACATGTCTTGTAATAAACTGTGTTTTTAATTAGGAAACATTTCTTAGCATATGAAAGGGTAGAAATTTTAGTTTCTTTTTTTAAAAAAGAAGTTTACTGGGGAAAGTGCATTTTCAACTGAACAGCTTTAGAGTAGGGAGTGAAGTGTCTGGAAAAGAGATAGGAAGTTTTTGCTGTATTATAAACAAAGCATGTGGAAGTGCACTTAAAATGAAGTTCTATTCTTAATTGCCTATTATGTTGACATTTAAAATAGACAATCCAAAGTCTTCCCTACATGTTATGTCATCATCATTTATTTAATGAATCATTTTTCCTACCTATCAAGGCACATGATCAGTGTTGCACCATAGTCTAAAGGGACGGCTACTGTATTTTAATCTCATCTAACAATAAGCAAAATTGAACAATATTAAACGTGAGGCCTACTTCATGTTGTACACTTCCAGCCATTAAATAAACTGTTAGAAAGTAAGTACTAAGGTTATGTTCATCTACTACATAAAGTATTCAGTAGGTTTTTAATTTAACTCTACAAATCATATCAAAAATAAATCCTTTACCTTTCTTAGTCTGTGTTTAATGTTAATTTCTCCTGTTGCAATATACAATGAAGGGATTATGCATTTGTAAGTGCAGATGTACCTGGCATATCTCTTTTCCAATACAAGCTGCAGCGGGTGTGCAGAGCTGAGCTTGTGCCTTGACAATTGCTATAACTGGCTACTACCGATCAAACCCGTGACTGTGTGGAATTGGCATTAAAAGGCTTAGTTTTGAAATCATTGGAAAAAGAAAAGATGTCTTTCAGGACTATTTTAATAAATTCTTTCTAGTAATAGAAAAAGACAACTGTTATGTAACTATGATGCTGAATAAAACAATGACCTTTTTTCACCATGGTTCAGTGAAAAAGAAAGCAAGTTACTTTCATACTTTGATAAATTAGATATTAAATTGTTTGATTAGAAATTGTTGTAGTACTGCATAATTTGAGGGTTGCAGGTACGGAAGACTCTCCACAAGGGAACTGTAGTGATGTGGGGTTCAGCAATCTTCCCCTCTCAAATTCAAGCCAATGCCAGATGGCCTGGACACACGGGACTGAAACTTACTGGGGAAGGAGAGGTGCTGTCTGTCCTCTGGTCTTTGATCTCGGAGGTGGCCCTTAGGTCCTTCCCTCTTGTATTCCGCCTTGTATGTCCCAGAGGAGGAAAACACAAGAGACCCTACCTCTCAGTGCAGAGTGGCTGACAACAGTGCCTGCTGAGCCCTTCGAGTTTGGAACAACTCTTACTGTAGGTGGTAAGAACATTTGATGAATGCCTTGAGGTGCTTCACTACAAGCGTGAACACATCATGATACTGCTGTGTGGTATGTACTGTGTTCACTGTCTAGTGCTGTTAAGCTCTATCCCTGTAACTTCTTACACTGATTTAGCTGTGGTTTATGGTTACACCCAGCTTGACAGGTACGTGATTCATGCTGGGACGTTTTAAATAGGTCTAAAAGCTGTGCAGACAGCATAACTGGATAGCAATACGAAGTTCTCTTAGCCCAACTGTTGACATTGTAAATATGCTCTTTCTGTTTTCCTTTAGCATTAAGATTAAAATAATACATAATTGCATTGGCTTTCAAAAGCATAAGTTGTTTTTCAAGGAATCATTTTCAGGTAAGGTATAACTACTTAATATGTGACTGATTTCTCATGTAAATATATACTGCTTCCCCCAAATACCACTGTATTGAAACCTTATCTCCCTAGTGCTGGTGTAAGTGCATTAGTTGTTCAGCAGCACCAGCTGATAAGGTTTAAAATAAATCTTGAAGTCTTATAGCTGCAGGCTGCATTCCTGTCCTACAGAAATTTTAGTTGGTGTACTGAAGTTGTTGAAGCCAGTTGTTTGAAGAAGAAAATGTCATTTTAAGTTAGGTTTGGTTTGGGGTTTTTTCTGGGCTCCAGGCACACCTGCAATGTCTTTCAGTGTCTAGCAAAGTTTAGATCTACAAAACTTGGAGACTTAAGTGTACTTAACATGTCATGGAAATACATCTTGAGTGAGACAGAGATTCCTCTTCCAAGGCAGTAGTCTGATGCCACTGTGGTGGTGCTCTCTCCACAGGGTGTCTTCAGTATGTTGACAAGAAAATATTTTGGACATCTCAGCACTGCCTCATTTGACAGATGAAAAATACCTCTTCAAGTATCTCCTTCTGCACCCTAACAGACTGCCTTGATGTTTCCAACCTCAGTGCAAAGGGACCATCAGGCTTCTGTGTGTTGTACAATAGCATGCTTCAAAAATTATAGTGCAAGAGAAGTAATGCCCTCAAAAAAATCATCTTAATGTAGCACTGTTTCAGATTGAATTAGGAGTGAAGAAATGGTTTTGTTTAGCTCTGGAAGTATGTTAGCACATGATGCTGTGTAAACAGAGCATCACCTTTAAAAAGATCAGAGCTTTTGCTTCTTGCTGAAAAGATCTCAGAAACAGCTGTCTGGAGTGAGCATAGTTCAGTTAACTGAAGAGTATTGTTTTGTGAACTTCTCACTGGGCTTGTCTTCCATTTGGCAGGCAGCAGCCTGAGACAGGATGGTGGCAGCCAAGGGGACCCCTCCAACCCTGCATTCTGAGGAAAGCTGATGCTGGAATGGGCCCAGGGCTCCAAGGAACTCTGTTACAATAGTCAGTCCATGCCTCTCATCCAACAGTGCCTTCACTGCTGAAGCAGGAGCTTCCTGTCACATCTGGTACCACACAGGTGTGATGGACCTGGTGAGCTTAGCCTCCAGGGAGCTGCAGTGTGAGCTGCCCAGGTGCCTGCCTGACTTCTGCTCTCTGAAGCAGAGAATTGGACACAGGTTTCCATGATGTTTCAGAAGAGGACAACCCCCACATCATCAGCTTTAAGATGTTTCCATCACGCTGTGTAGCCAAGTTACATCCAGGTAAATTTTTAATCTCGGGAGAGGATTCAAAATTTCGTGGTTGCCCTCAAGAGTTTTTATGATGAATATGAATTGGGTGGTATGTTTGAGCTGTGCCTTATTTATTATGCAGAAAAACTCCATCATTTTAGCATGTAAGTTGGAGCAGGAATTCCTTCCAAATTAAGCTATTCAAAATCAAGTTTTTTCTAACAAGAGCTGAATTTATGATGCTTAGTCTGAGTCACAGTGGTTTGTGATGTTACTTACAGTTCTTGTTCATACTTGAAAGTTCAATTAAATTGTCATAAAATTTGTAAGACCATCGGGGACTTAATAAAATTAATTTTTAAAATCAGATCTATACTGAATCATGAAAGGGACGCTGCTTCAGAAATAAGAATTGATAACTGGCATTAGTCTTTAGACAGGTCATTTCTTACGCAGATGAATTCATTTGGAAAACCCATTAAATGTCCTTGTATTTTTCTCTAGTGCTCCATCTGAAGATGTCTTCAGCCGTTGATTTTTATTGTTCTTCATTAGCCCAGTTAAAAAGTGTGTGGGAAGGTGGTTTTAATTGCAGATAAACAAGTACAGTTTTGCTCTGTTCTGCACTATTTGTGGATACATCAAGAGAGTGATTCTGATATATAGCTGAAGTTTGCCTAGTGTGCTTGTATTTGTAGATGTCTGGCTCACATAGATCCTGCGTTGGGATTTCTCTGTGGGGAAATATCTATGAGACAAAGACATTGAAGAATGCAGGTGGAGGGTGGGAATCATTCTATTTTGGGACAATAAGATTGCATTAGGAACTCCTACATTATTTTGCTGGGTAGGTTTGTGCATAGTTTTGAGACTTAAAAATTGCGCTGTGAAAGCTAGGCAGCAAATGCTCAAGATTGACTTCTTCCCATCAAAGGACAGGCAGCACAGCTCAGCTACAAACATCTGCATGTGCAGGGATCCTGCTGCTCCTGCAGCCTTGACTCACAACTTGGACTGGCCAATGTCAGGTGAAGATAAAAACTGCAGAGATTTGTGGCTCAACTGCTACATGCAAAGCTGACATGAAGCCTTTCTTAAAATCACCAAAGGCTCTGGTGTATCTGCTGTGCCACTGGAGTCGTGTACAGAGAAAATCCCTTAAAACTGTCTTCCCGCTACACCTGCATTCAGACCTGTATAGGACAGCAGGGGGAGCAACCGTGCTCAGCGGTAACTGGGTATGTGTGAAATGGCAACGAGTTGAACTTCCCTGTTCCAGGTTTTGAGCTGCCATACACCATGTGTTGCTACCTTTGATTTAATATTTCCCTTTGCAAGCACTCTGAGCAGCAAGGGGTAAAGATCAGGTAAGCCAATATGTTACAATTGAAGGAGTTTTGTTTCCTAATATAACTGATTTTAATAAAAATGGGAAACTTAGCACGAGAATGTTTTTCTCTTTTAGATGAAAGGGTGAGAAATCTATTTCCCTTGTGCCATGCACACGGATTTTTAGTTTTTGTCATCTATAGATGAAAATTACTATGAATTTTGTAGCAAGCCACCTGAAATAAAACAAATGACATTTTGGTTTTGCCAGCTTGCTTTACTTTAAAAGCACAACACAAAACTCTGTGAGCATCTGATAAGGGTTGCTCTTGCACTGTTTTTTTACACCTTGAATCTCTTTGGGGAGGGTCTCATTCCCAAACTAAAATCCCTAAGAGGATATTCTTTCTAACAAAATTCCTGTGTGGCTCATTTGGTGTAGGGCTGGAGCCACCAGCGCTTTCTGCCCTAGCTGTAGTTGCCAGCAGCCAGCCTGAGTGAGAGCATTGATTCCTGTGCCAGGAGTTGTTCCAGACAACATCCTCAGGCCTTTCAGAAACAATCCTGCTCCAGACCTGCAGCAGTTTGGACAAGCAGTTTCGTCATCCAAAACAGTTTTCTTGCTAGCTTTGATTTTGGAGAGGATTTCTCATTGTTCAGGCCTTAGGAAAGGTTTCCTGAGTTTGGGACTCTCTGCGACCACCCCTGCCCTCTGTTGCCACCTTCCAAGGGTGGATTAATCTCTTCTTTCTCTTTTGTACTCTTGGCTTCTGCAGAACAAGGGCTGGCCTGGAGCCAGCACTTTTGTACACCATGTCCTGCTGCAGCCCAGCAGTGACACTGGGGACAGCTGGTAGCAATGATTCGCCTGCTGCCTCCAAGCTTCACTGCTGCAGGGTTGTGGGTGGTAAAAAGTGGCTCTTCCAGCAGGTTATTCCCAGCATCTGCAAGGTGGGAGCTTCCAGCAGACATTCTCTGCTGTTTTTTACCTTTCCTCTGGGAATATTGGATCCTGAGGATGATTACAGCCGCTGGGGTCTCCTAGTAGCTGATGGCAGCATCAGTTGGTCTCAGCACCTCCTGGGTTTGCTCCAGAATTTTCCGTTTGCCCTGCCCAAGTGAGAGTGAATCTGTGTATGACTAAACCCAATATGGAGTAGGCAGCTCTGCTGTGCTGCACAACAGATGTGCCCTCAGCACTGGCAGTGGCTGGGGAAGGGGAGTGTGCCCTCTGGAGTAATTCCTGTCAACCATTGGTCTGGCTTGGGCCCCTTCTGGCCCCCAAAGTGTAAATCAGTTTAGAAAACTCTACAGGGGCTCCCCTGTTGGCTTTCTCTGGCTCCAGATTGCAGCATCCCTTCTGTACCAGCCTGCCTTCCTCGGTGACAGGAAGCTGAGCAGCTTGGGGTGTCTCCCTTGCCCAGCACACATCACCCCGGCTCTTGGCTGTGGTTTTGAACTGCCACCAGCTGCCTGGAGGTGCTGCATGGCTCTTTTCTTGCTCCTCTTCTTCCTCCCCTCACTCATCCTTGGGCTACCAGTGCTCACAGCTGGTGCAGTCAGGTTATAGCAATGAAACTGTCAGCCTTGAAGGCCTGAATTGAAACTATTTCTGCCTGGGGCAGCTCCTCTGTCAATCTGCCTTGAGCCATGAGCCTTCCCTGTGCTGTCAGTGCTCAGGTTGAACCATGCACAGAGAAGCCTGGCTGTGGCTGACGGGATAAATGAGCTGTGGAGGAAACCAATGTGTTTGGAAAGGCATGAGGTGCTTTGCTAGAAAACCTCTGCAGCTTTGTGCTGCTACACATAAGCTTTTTTCCTACCATCGATGAAAGTGTGGTCAGAGGCAGCTGTTATTGCAAGGAGATGAGGCACTGGGTTTTCAATAATCAGAATATAAAATTCCCACCTCTAGATCATTTCCTTCACTGATAATACCCAAAGCTGCTGCTGTAAGAGAGGCTTTCCTGTGCCAAGCTTTGGGCCTGTGAACAAGCAGCCTGAGGACTTGTTTTAAACAGTGTAAATCTACAAGTAACCTGAAAACAGTGGGAATCCCACTAGAGGAAGCTGCATTTAATTATCTGTACTGTCCTGCAAGTAAAATACTTATACTTTGAGGAGGAACTGGCAATTGGTTCTCCTAAAAAAGGAGTATATCTTTACAGCACAATTGCTTTGATTCATCAGCCCTAGAGGCAGGCTACACAAAAAAAAAAAAAGGTTTTGTGCTTCTCTGTCTCCTTCTCTGGAAGGACAAGTAGTGCCCATGGGTTCTTGCCATGCTACTCACCTGAAATGGCTTGGGTGTGACTGCTTTGGGGTGGTTCCCCTTCTAGGGCAATGAGGAGATACAACTGTTGGCAATAAGAACAGAACTGGTGGGGGTTTTTTCCTTGTCAGAAAGGTAAACAGATGACACGTTAAAACACACAAAAAGCTAAGAAATTAATAGTTATTTATCAAGCTGCCCATTGCTCTAGAATACAGCTGTGCTTTCCTGATTTTCCATGTTAGTGTTATTCAGCTGCATTCGTACAGGTACCAGGCACCACAAATGCTAAGGAAAGAAAAATGGAATAGCATCCATTAGTAAATTCCTTCCCTATTTCTGCACTTCTGGTTTTAGTACTCTACCCATGATATACCTGTACAAATAAGACATGTTTCTGTTAGAGCTGGATAGTGTCCTCAGCCTCTTGGGAAGACAACCCATGGAAGCTGAGCCATTGGCACTAACACCTGCACTCTCCTTGCACAGGAGCCCAGGTGCTCTCCCATCTTCTGGTGAAGGAAATCTATGAGAACTGCTGCTGTTTCTGGAGTAAAGCTAATGTTTGTGCTCATCCTTAAATAACTGCTTAAAGAGTGCAAGCCTTCCCTCCTCCTTTTGCTCCTAGGGCGTGGAAAGGGAGGATTGCAAACAGAACAGCAGAACTTTATTTTCCACAGTGGAGCTGCAAGGGCAGTTGGCAGCAGCAAGCCTCAGACCTTGTGAGCTGGAAACGATTGCAAAATCTGAATTTCAGAAACAAAAGGCCTGACCATCTTCAGCCCTAGAGCTTCTTCCTCAGAGATTGTGTGGTTTTCCCCTCTCAGGCACCTTTCTGATGCTCTGGGCTATGAATGGGGCTGGGGAGGAGAGGGGAGTCCCAGATTAATGACTTCCCTCAGGAAAGGAGGGAAGCCACAACTGAAATCTTGTGCTTTAACTGTCTGTATAGTTGCCAAATCTATTTAGTGCATAATTCTTTTTGCTCTCAGGGATACATTAAGGGTTTTTGCAAATGCTGAATTATGTAGACAGGGGTTTGATTCTTTCTGTTTGTTCCAGGTTGGAAACATTAATAGAAGAGCTGGGGGATCTTGAAGTCAAGTGCAAATTGCTGTCATCTTGCAAATCTTGAGGGTGAAGAGCAGCTCTCCTTTAGTCCGCCTGTGTCACCTCACTAGACAACCTGGCCTAGATTCGGCCTGTGAATGTCTCATCCTTAGTGTCAGCAGTAATACAGACACAAGTGTGTCTTCCAAAGCCAGCAACAACCAGCTCAGAGAAAGCACTAATGCTTTTGTGGAGAAAAGGACAAGGAGCAGTTTGGTTTTTAATGTGAAGTAGAGCCCTTGTATTGTACATTAATAAATATTTGGCAGGAATGATACTCCAAAGTCGATGCCTTGGAGAAAAGAGTTTTAAAAGTATGGTTGTACCTTCCCTGGGCTGTTTCTGAAGAAAGCTGCGCTGTCAAGAAAACCCCACCTTTGGCTGTACAAATACAGGAGCTGTTTTGCTGACACTGCTGCTCCTGAAGTCCAGTGCAATGACTTTGCCAGGGCAGTTTTCTGCTGCAAAAACTGTAAAGTAAAATAATAGTAGGGGGTGAGGGTAAAAGGATGGGGAGAGCACTGAGAGCACTTCAGAGGGGAGCAAGACTGAAATCATTTGCTATCAGGGTACAGCGTCCACAGTTTGAGGCCCTTTCCCTGGAAAAGCTGACTCTGAGCAGCAGCTGGGGCATGGTGTGCCACTCTACCTCCTCTCCTCTCCTTTTGCATGTGGAGCAGATGTTCAAACCTCTCAGACTTTGCCCATCTGGTCTCACTCAGCACAGGCAGTTGAGAGCAGCAGTGCCAGCCCATGGCTACCTGCTTAGGCCCACATGAAGTGAGTGCTGTGACCATTAAACCTATTTCTAGATTCAGGGCCTATGTTCAAATGCTCTGTAGGACCTGCCCTGCTCCTTGCTTTCCCTTGTGGCAGAGTTGAAGGACCAGCTCAGCCCAGTATGTGCCAGGTAATTAGTGGTAGGTGACATGTGTGCAAGTAGCAGAAAGCTGCACACACTTATTTCTGCTAGACAAGCCACTGTCCCTGCTGTGCCACCCTGCCTGGAGCTGGGAAGGTGAAGACAGGAGACAGGTGGCAGCAGCATGAAGAGCCTGGCAGGCTCTGTGCCCCATGGGACCTGGCACCCCTTGGGCCATGGGATAATGGTCAGGCTCTTGTGCCTGTGTGGTATCTGCAAATGCAAGGATGGTGTCAAAACTGGGCCCAGGACCAAAGCTGTGTGCCAGCTGCCCTGCAGTGAGGGAAAACCACAATTCCCCCTTGGTTTTCTGTCACTTCAGATCTCTGTTCCAGCTAACAATTTTCCAAACCTACATAGTGTTGATGTGATCAAAGTCTGTCACAAAACACTAAAATCTAGAGGGATATGAATAAGAGAAAACACAGAGTTGCTTAAACATTACTCAAAATATTTTAATGTACATGCTGCAGCCACATTAAAGAAGAGGAAAAAAACCTTACAGAGATGAAGGACTTTAAAGGATGTGATTTCATCATGTCAGAAGCTGTATGTTTCAAAGTGACTGAAGCCAGTAGGATCAAAATGCTCTTTTTCTGGCATATAAAAACCAGATCAAGAGGCATGGAAGGGGAAGAGCAAACATGTATTTAACCGATGGATTAGGCTCTTCTGATCCATCAGGTAAAGAAGCAGTCCTGTTTTTTAGGGCTTTTAAACAAGTATAAATTTGGTATAAAGAGTACTTTAAACAGTTTTACTTGTACGTACCTAGTGGGCTGGAACAGCTGTGCTGTGTTGGGTAGATAGGTATTTACAGAGAACAATGACTGATGGAGAACATGTCAGTATGCGCAAAACCCCTGCCAGATACAGTGGGTTTGAGTCACAGCAGTGAATGTCAGCCAAGGCGAGTGTAGTACCCGCCTCTGTCACGAGGTGAAAGTTGTGAGTTGAGCAGCCTGTGAGGGCACCATCTGTGCTCACAGGGGTACCCTGCAGTAAGCCCAGCTCCACCTCAGCCCTGCCTGCCACTGGGTGGGACCAAGGACACTACACCCCTGCCAAAAGCAGCTTCTTGGAGCTCCCCCGTTTCTCTCAAGCCCTTAAAGGAAATAAGGACAAGATTCAGCTGATGGACCAATACTCCTGAGTGCCACTGGCCACAAATAGATCTTGGCTACTTTCCAAACCACTTGTTACAATGAGTGGATATTTTGATAAAAGAGGTTAAGCCCAATCTAGGAAAGATCCCTAAATGATTTGGCTTCTAGGCTAATGGTAACAGGAGTTTAGATGAGGGCCATGTGTGGACATTACTACCCAGCTGTCCCTTTGCCAGTATTGCTGGCAAAGCCCCATTCCTTAATCATTGACAGATTTGTCTCCCTCAGCAGGCTCGGAAGTGTCAGTAGAAGGGAACAGCTGCTTGCCTGGAGACGAGGGCTTATTCTGAGCAGTTGTACTCAGTTTAGTAAAACTGCCTCTTTTCATTCCCATTACCACCTCTTCTCAGTGGGTTTCTCACCAATTTCCCAACAGGCCATCAATCCCAGATGCTGTCATAAGTCAGGGCTGAGGGGAACCAAAGTCAGAGCACTGCCAACAGTAATACCTAATGCCACTGGAGGATCCCGTGCTATACGTCCTGAACAGCCTCTGCTACTCCATACTTTTCAAAAGCCAGTGAGATACAGGAGGATAAAAGTAACATAGGGAAAGTTGCATGACAGCAAAATACTACACAACAAAAAATGAAAGATAGTATCTTCTGCATTCTCCCTAACTAATGGAAACAAGGTAGTGTGACAGCTACTTTGGAGAAAAGATGGCAGTAAACAGCAAAGGGAGATGGAGTAGACATCCTTTAGAAGAAATTATAAGGAAGAAAATATAGGCCTAAGTGACTGGAATGACTGCAATACTTGTTCTCCCTGCCTTGCAGAAACCCTGTTGTGGGAGCAAGCTGCCTGGCAGGCAGGGACAGCCTGCCCTGCCAGTTCGTGGGATTTCTCAGTAGCCTCCCATGGGACTGCCCTCTTGCCAGGGAATTCACTCAGTGCCCTCCATATGGGAAATGCACATACCAGGGCCCTCTTTCTTCTTCACAGGTTTGGTGAAGCCGTATTACCCTTCCACCAGGGAGCTTTAGGGGACTCCTTTCCAAGTGAGGGTTTTACCAATGAGGCTGGAACTGGGCTAAAAAAAAAAAGGGACAATCCCCTGCTCTCTCCCCCGGTGAAGCAGTTGCAAAGCAGCAAATGCTGTCACAGACCCTGCCAGAAGGGACATGAATGAGCACTGCTACTCTGTCAGCGTGATCCTTTGTGCAGAGCCCAGCTCATCAGAGAGCATCAGACTAAAACATCCGAATGCACGGCTATTTCAGATGTGCAGGGTGCACCACAATGACCTGACACTGCTTAGCTGTCATCCAACTGTTTATACAGATGTGAAAGAACAAAGATTTTGAGAAACCCAGACATCCATCCATGCATTTAATCAGCTACTAAAGTAGCAAGTTAGAGCAGGGTACCCTAAAAATATTTTTAAGCTCTTATTAAAAAGGAAAAAAATTAATCCTTTCTACTTCAAGTACAATGCCTTCTTAACGCACGATGCGCAGGAAGAGACAATGCATCAAGACCTACAGGTACCAAACAGAAGAGACATTCTGAGCTTGACTTGTAAGAAACCCACTCTCAGTACAAAAAAGTACCAAGTGCTGGACCAAATCTCCCCCTAAGAAGAAGGTGACAGTATTCTATTTACAAGAAAATACTGCTTCAGTTAAAAATACTTAAAACCATTCTCTTGAGTTCATATAAAAATAATTAAGTCTATGTATGCACACACATATTTACATACATTTATGGCTTTCAGTACTTAACTTTCTCCAATAAATGAGGAAATACAAACACTCCATTACTGCTTTTTCTCCTCCTCAGGTTTTTCAGCTTCTGCAACTGATAAGCTGCCACTACCATATTTTTTCACTCGGGTTTCTACTCTGGTAAGTCTCTGTTTCACCTTTTGTTGAGATGCGCTGTATTCTGCCAAGAGCCTCGCAAACCTTGTCTGCAGCGTATCCAGAGCTACTTCAAGTCGCCCTATTTTTTCTTCCAAGTCTTTTGGATCAGCTCCTGCTTTTGCTGCCTCCTCATCTATTAAGTTATCTTTCATCAGAATTTGACGTCCTTTCTCTTCCAGAGCCTTTTTGGCTTCTGGATATTCTGTGAGGGCTTCCATTAAATCATCCTTAGACAAGCAGAACAAATCAGAATAACCAATACTCCTAATGTTGGCTGTCCTCCTGTTGCCAGATTTGCTACCTTTGATGTTTAGGATGCTGATTTCACCAAAGTAGCTGCCATCGCTTAGGACTACAAATTGGGTTATGCCATCATCCGCCACCACAGCCAATTTCCCCTCTTTAATAATGTACATTTCTCTTCCAATATCTCCTTTTTTGCAAATGTAGTCACCAGGACTGAAGACCGTAGGTTTCAGTTTCAGCACCAGCTCAATGAGAAGTCCAGCTTCACAATCCTGGAATATGCGCACTTTCTTCAGTGTGTCCAAATGGACATTGATGGCAATTTCAGCCTTCAACTTGTCAGGCAGATTTTTGAGAACTTCTTTCTCATCCACTGTTTTCTTGTTGGTCCAGAGGTAATCAAACCACTTAATAACTCTGGCTTCCAAATCCTTAGTCACTTTTCGGAATTGCATGTACTGTTTAATGGAATCCACTTTGGCCTGGAACTCTGCCCTGGAAGCATTCATGTTGGAAATCATGGAGCCAACGTTACCGACAATGGTAGCAAAGATGAGCACGCCCACCAGGAAGTCAATGACCACAAAGAGATACTCCTCGTCTTTCACCGGCGGCGGTGTTTCTCCAATGGTTGTCAGCGTGAGTGTCGACCAGTACAGACTGTAAATGTACTTCCTGGACAGGCGCCCGTACTCCGGAACGGACACGTTGGGATACACCCAGGTGTCGGTTCCAAACCCGATCACCTTCGATATCGCAAAGTATATGCACGCGTTCCAGTGGATGATGATAAGAATGTATAACACAAGATTGCCAATACGGAATATGTTTGGATAATTTGTCCTGGTCTCGGTACGGTCAAAAAACTCAAAGAGCCGAGAGATCCTCAGCAAGCGGTTAAATCGGAGCTCGGGGTAGTTCAAACCAAACTTAAAATATGCCAGGTCCGTTGGCATGAGAGACAGCACGTCCAGTTT
This sequence comes from Hirundo rustica, assembly GCF_015227805.2. NCBI lineage: Eukaryota > Metazoa > Chordata > Aves > Passeriformes > Hirundinidae > Hirundo > Hirundo rustica. The sequence continues at coordinate 87,037,542 of NC_053451.1, forward strand.
GAACTGCATAGTTTTGGTATAATTTTCTCGTAATTTCTTCTCATCCTTAACTAGCAAGCCTTGTTCAAGGAAGCCTTCAGAGAATAAAAGTATTTTACTTGTTAGAATAAAAATACCATCAACAGTAGTGAGTGACTTACATTTAAGGCCTAAGAATGTTAAATTTTGTACTGTTATGCCTACAGACACTGAGGTCATTTAATTGCATATTTAAATATTTCAATCGATATATAATGACTAAGAACAATTGCTCTTTTATCACCACAGTGCTCCCTGAGATTTTTCACTCTATTCTGCAACAGCTGCATCCTTTTAAGTATCTCTGCAAAAAACATAGGGAGATTCAAGTGTCTAATTTTTCATGAATCACGGGCATGAGTCATAACTAAAGTTAAGCAAGTGTTAAGCAATTGTGTATAAAATAGGAGTGGAATATTTTAAAATAAATACCAAGAATAAGTAGGTATAATGGATTGTTGGAAACTTTTCCCAAACAATATACATATCCTTGAGATAAAGAAATGCAGTTACCCCCTTCTAAGACCTTTACTGCAGACAGTACAGCCACAGTGCTCTTTTGTGCCTCTGAGGGCATTAAAAATGTTCCACAGGGAACAGCCTATGCACTGCAAAATACTTGCTGCAATTGCAGTGGAGATATCCAACTGTCAGCCCATTGGGCCACTCAGGAGAAAAAGCCCAATGAGAAAAAAACAAAACATTCCCAGTGTAACCGGGATTATCATGTTTTACTAACCCCTTAGCAATCTACAAGCCATCTATAGCTTTCTCAGGGAAGCATCTGCTGGGGAACACCAAGCTGCATTTCTCTGTGCCCTACACAGCACAGATGTATTTCTGGAATATGTGGTGCATCTGTAAATGCCTTGTCTATTTGTGTGCATCTGGCTTTGGATCTGCAAACTGACGGCGACTACAAATGGAAGTAGTTCCTGTGCCACACATGTGTTGCCTCCCAGAAAATTGCTGAAAAAGCAATTCAGATATGCCCTTTAGTTATACAGCTGAACAGAAAAGTTGGCTAGACTGATGAATTTCTGATGCAGTTATGAAAAATAACTTTGAAAACACCTTCCTCCTGAAAGGAGATAAAATCTCTCAGCTTTTTGTTCCCTTTTGGAACTAAAGTCTTACAGTAAAATCTTTTGAATGCATTAGAACACAGGGTATGATAAACACAACCAGCTGCTGTGACATAAATCTTCTGTGTTTCACAGTGCACAGTCACCAAATAGGTAAAATGCAGTCCAACTGGCCCTGCAGGTGGACAGAAATGCACCACCGAGAGATCAGAGTAGTCACGGGGCTACCTAGATCTCAGCTCAAAGGCAGACTGTGCCCTCAGACAGCAGAAAGTCTCACTCTTCCCCAAAGGCTTCCAGAACCTCTGTCCACAGGGCAGATGGACTCAGGAAAAGCAGCAGGCAAAGGCAGAGCCAGGAGAGACTATTAAGAGAGCTGACAAAGATTTTGCCACCAAAAAGAAGTGATTTTTTTTTTTTTTTTTTGAGTGCTTGGAACTACAGCAGACACCTGCACTGAAGCATTTGGGAGATGGCTCCAGCAATTCTGCAGCTGCAAGCCAGGACTGAAAATTCAAATTCCAGTCAGGCTTTAACAGCCACATAATCATTATCAGGACAACTCATGGAAATATATAACTTAGTTTGCCTGGATATGTCTAATTTGTGCTCCCATTTCATTAACAGATGTAACTGCAGAAGGTAAATTTAGTTGGCATGGTTGACATTTTAACTGTACAAAGAAGATGAACATCCCCCTGCTCCCATGCTGCCCCAAATACAGCTCTCTTGTGATTGAGGCTGGTACCTGAAACTGACTTTCCTGTTGAACAAGGCACTGGCTAAGTTTAAGAATTTGGCTGGCCCTGGGTTGTGTGCTTCCCACATGACAACATTTTTAGCCCATCTTGTAATTATGTTTGCAACTTGTCACAGGCCATAATTAACATCAAACTGTCAGCACGACTTTAAATAAGTAAATAGATAAAAATGGATAAGATATTAAAATGAAAGATTTAAAATTACTCTCATTTTTTAAAATGGCCAGTGTTGTTTTGGACTCTTTCAAGGGACATTTTGAAGCTGTGTCTGTACCAGTGAAAAGAATGAGACAGGAGATGTTTTCTGGCCCAAGACCAGCTACCATGACAGTTTGTATTCAAATAAAAGTTCTTCCAGGCCCCTCCAAAAACCACCATCATTAACAACACCCAACTTCTGCTGTCCTCCTAGCTGTCCCCAGACACTGGCTGCTCGCTGGCATGGACCAAAGTGCATCAAGGACTATTCAGTAACTTGGTGATATGGATCACTGTATGTCATTGCTTAGGCCTATATTATGACCTTGTTCAGTTTAAAACAGATACCACTTTAAGGCTGGAATCTCAGCCTGCCTGGATTACAGAAACAGGGACAAGAAGCTGAAGAGAACCACTTCATGCATAGCATGGCACAGGCCTCAAAGATCCTCTTGGTGCACACTTCCTCCAAGAAGGCAGGACCTGAGCAGGGGTTCTGGGGTTAACCCTATTCCGTCACCAGGCAGTGGGAAACCCAGCCAGGACCTCGTAGAGGCTGCAGGAAGCACAGATGGTGGCAGAGGGGCTGCACCGTTCCAGGCCTAGGACCACAGACTGAAGGCTGAGACAAGTGCCAGGTCCTGCACTTGACCAACTCAATAACCACTTCTGACCAGGATGCTGCACAGCTTGGTTAAGAAAACAGCACTTGGTTGGTTTCCTGCCACAAATGCCCTATTGTCCCTTCCCCACAGCCTGTTACAGTGGCTATGCACTCAGCATGCCTATTACTGACAGAACTGAATTTAGAGACAACTGAAGAGCAAGTGTGGGAATGTATGGCCTTAAAAAATCCAAACTGATCAGACACTTCATGTTCCAAAAGCCTTCACCATTGCAGTCTGACAGGATATTACAATGGTCAGACCCCACAGGGGAATTTTTGTTCCCATCCTTTATATATAGGCAGTATTTAAAAACACTATAAAATCTCACCTGTTCTGAACCTGACGAACATGTCAATAACATAGATAATATCAGAGAGATAATCCAAGAACAGCCACATTTTAACATGATTCATTTGTAGCTCATCAAAGCAGGCTCTAAAGAAACAAAAGATTTAAAAAAAATAAATTAGGCCAAATGCATAAGCAGAGTACTTGAGTTACAAGCTCCTAGCATCATGTCAGTGCACATTTCTGGAACAGAAATACTACAGGCAGCATATCGCCATGTCCAGATATGAGATGCACACTAGAGCTATGTCCAAACAGACACCAGGATCTTTCAGAATTCAAAGGTGTTCTGGACAGGAATAAAAACTCAAACATATAAATGCCACACGAGTGCACTTATGGAGGATTACACATATCCCTAATTAAAAGTGCATCAGATTTCACAGGATGCACATCTCCATGAAGATAATTCCCAAATAAAAGATTTGCTTCTCGGTGGCAAGGCCATCCTCATTTCTCCCTACCATCTTACACAGTGTAAAGAAACCATTTCTACACCCCCTCCCTCACTTTGACTGAAACTGATTTCTACATTCTACCATGGAAAATAAATGCTTGAGTTACATCTTCCTGCCCTTCGAGCATCCAAAAGATGCATTATATGAATTTAAGAGGCCCCACCACTGCCCACATCCCTCCTTTCTGTTCGCTCCTGGGTGTTGTGAAGCCCTTATCCCTGGCAGTGCGTAGGGATGCAGTGGCCAGCACACAGCTCAGCCACCGGCCGGCAGGTGGCACACGAAGGCCACACCAGCGCTTATGAGGACACTCACTGCAAGTTACATCCACCTGCTTTTAGACAAAAGGAAAAAGAAAAAAAAAAAAAAAAAGGAAACACTGGCAATCTATTCCCAGTGGTATGCATATCATACATCCCTAAGGGCATTATGAACTGTGAGCCTTCTAGATAAGTCACCCAGAAGATACCACAGGGAGATAAGAGGTGATTTACATAGGAAACATAATGATTGAAATGGAAAATTGTTATGAACTTAAATCCATACCTGCACACTAGCATACACCAGTTATAGAACACGGGTGCTGCAATTACAGTCAGCCAGTGGTAGTACAGATTGCTTGAAGGATCTACCACAAAGATCTCCTTCTTCTGCCTGGAAAATAAACCATGCAGATTTACACTGGAAATGTAAGCAAGCAACCCGCTGGAATTCCCTCTTCTTGAGGCTGCTCATTTCACCATAAACTCACAGCTGCCCGAGAAGAGAAAGTATCCATGCAGGCAGTGCAGATGAAATACCAGATGAGATACCATTGGACAAGCTCTATTTCTTTGTTTAACCCAACTTAAAAGTAAATAAGAGTGGAAAGAAAAACACAGACATTCGTATCTCCGAGGTTGAAACCCACAGCCTTCTGTATTAAGCCCCACACTGAAAAAAAAAGTTAATTATTAAATGTTTCTTATTATCACTCCAGTTAGAAGGTACATTTCATTGCTAGAGAAAGAGCTTTCCTTTGCAGGCTAATTATTGATCTTTAGCAAATTCTACTATGGAAATGACTGTATAAGCATGCATTTGAACAAGTAAAACATGTATGTATTCAAATTAATGTCTGCACAAGTAAGAATCTGTGTGTACCTATGCACATACAGTGTGTGTAACTAGAGCTGAAACATGTCTTAGTGTGTAAAGGCAAATTTGACACATTCACAGTCCTGGCTCATTAGACCTCACAACAAGTGATGCTAAAGGAAGCAATACAGGATACAGGCCTGGAATGTAAAGATTTAAAGAAGAGCATGGCTAATGGCACAGGGTATGCTGAGAAGTGCCCACCTCCAGCACGAGAAAGGTTGATATGGAATAGAGAGCAATTAGGCATGTAATCAGAGGAAATATTTATTAGTGGATTTGAGGTCCACAGCTGCAAAATTCAACTGCAGAAGTGTGATCTGTGGACTGTATAATAGTGTGCGGAATATGTAACCAGGCAATGCTTGAATATGTATTTGTGGGACTTCTCCTAATCTCTAAGAATGCAAATATATTAAAATGTAATGATAATTTATTTAAAATCTGTGTGTATTTCTGGCATTACCATTGCTGTCAGCTGAATGTCTAGGCAATGTGAGTAAAGTTAATCTAAAAAAGTATTTACTTAACCATCTTCACTACTGGTTTTAAACCATTTGTTCTAGAAAACTGGTCACCACCTCAAAACTAGTGACCATGAAATATGGTCATTATTGTCAGACATAATGTCAGACATTAAAACATTTGTTTTCTTTGACAAGATGTTTTAAAACCCTCTTGGATACTGCAAAGCTCAGGCTTTCACTACACTATAATTAAAGCCAAAAAAGAGTGCTTTGAACAAAGGCTTTCTAATTGGGGGGGGAAAAAAAAAAAAAAAAAAAAAAAAAAAAAAAAAAAAAAAAAAAAAAAAAAAAAACCACCACCACACAACACCAGAAACAATTAAAAGCTTTGATTAATAACTATCCTGAGATCAATCAGATTCCATTTGGAACGCCCTCATGTCTGTTTAGTAGGTGCCACCATATACACACATATAAACCTACAGTATATTACTCTAACATATTCCTTAAGTGTGAAGACCACCCAAATGCATTCTCTTTTTACCTGCTATCGTTGCTTTTAATCTCTGATAACATTAAATTGTGCCATATTTGAGTCAGCTTTATGGGAACAAAGCAAGAACAGGATACATTTCTGTCAAAAGCATTCAAATTACCTCATTTTGTTGCAGAAATAAACCATCCCCTAACCAACAGAAGCAAATTTTAGTGATCATTAGCAATTAACTGCACCATTATCAAGTAATTAAATATACTAGTCAGTGAAATAACTAACTTTTAATTTTCTACATGTAAGATATTTCTACATGGTAAGATGAACCAGATTTTTGGTTCATCTGTTTTGAATTGTTATGGAAATTCTGGAACAATGAAAAGTCGGTGCAGTTCTGCAAAACAGGCTGCTGTCCTAAAGTGTTGTTATCATTAAAAAGTGATCTTCAACTCAAAGTGAGCAGAGGTAGCTCGATTCCCTCTTACTGACATAGGAAGCTGTTCTGAAAGATCTAAACACAGGTCTTCAAGATACAACAACTTTGCTGAGCAGTTGAAACCTTTCCAAAGGGGAAAATGTATTAAAGATTTGACAGGCTAAGAATCTGCAGTCTACAGAACAACTGTAGGTGGTACAATGAAATGCTGCACTATGTTTTGTAGTGTAGGAGGCATGTTACAATCACACATTCATTCTTTATACTTACTCTTCCTTTTTTTTATCATCTTTTTTGTCATCTTTTTTGTCATCTTTTTTGTCATCTTTCTTTTCCTCTTTCTTTTCCTCTTTCTTTTCCTCTTTCTTTTCCTCTTTCTTTTCCTCTTTAACCTCTTTCTTTTCTTCCTTTTTGCTGTACAACATAATGCAAGGCTTAGCAATATTACCAATACCGAGCAGTTCAGGGAGAGGGTGGAGGTTTGGGAAACAAGACTAGACTCTGGACAGAGTAGGACAGGGATCCAACTGGAAAAAAGAGTTTACAGGCTGAGACCTCTCACCCTGACACAACCACACTATCACATCAGCTGGCTGATTCTCTGCATTAATTGCCCACACCTTCTTGACCTTCTCAGACATCAGTGTACCAGGCCAATTTTAAGTAAATCGATTGACTCTTAGGAACCCAGGCATTTAAAAAGAAACTTTTTAAATGATGACAGAATGTGAAATTGCTTAACAAACTCTCAATGTTCTTTGCACAGCCAAAACCTCAATGTGACTGTCTGAAACTTTCACAGTAATTAAAAAAAATGAGGATGAATCTCCTCCCCTGGTTCTTTAAAACCAGCAAAACTTTAATTAATTAGTTGCCTCTTGGGATCTGAATTGCCCCATTCTTAGGTTTGTCTGAACAGAAGAGAATTGAAATACATTAACTTATGCAGACAGGCCCACAAATACTTTTCAAAGTCTAAATCAAAGTCTGCATATTTCTATCACTGTTCACTGCATACAGATTTTCCTTTTGAATACAAGTTATGCAAACCAAACCAAAAAGTTGCTTTAGGAGCAGGAAGATCTCTTTTGTAGCATCATTCAAAATGTACAGTTTAAACTTGCCTATGATGGAATTATTTGGAAGAAAAAATACCCAAGAGTCTTCTAGAATAATTTTGGCACAATCAGAAGATGTACTGATTAATTTTAATTTTTTTTGTTTTCATCTGGAAAGCAATCTTAAAAACTACTATCATTATGCATAAGAACAGATCTGCTGCGGAATACTAAAGAGCAGATATGTCTTCAGATTGCTGTTGTCTAAGACAAGCAACAAACATTGATGTTGGGTGATTTTAAATGACAGGAGCTCTTCACATTGTTGAATACATCTCTCTTTGGTGTAAAACTGTGAAATAGCTCATCAATTATATAAAACAGACTCAAAAAGACAGCTTCTGTCAGACATTCTGTGGCAATACCACCCTTATTATGGTGTCTGTCACTGTCTCAAACAACACTACCTGCTGAACTGAAACACACACTTTTAAACGATGGACATATAAACGGGTTTTGGTGCCTTCATCTGTATCCCCTTCTCATTTGACAACCTGGAATCTTTGGGACACTTAATTTGCAAAAAGGGACCAGTGTGTTAAAAGAGGAAAACCACTATTAGAAAATTAATACATTAATCTCATTTAAATGCATCAATTGGTAATGCATTAAAATCAGCCAGCTGAACTACAGAAGGTAGGGACTAAATGCTTAGCCAAATTCACTCCTTGAGAGGAAGGGGTGACTTCAGACAAAAAGAACTTCACAGGGAGCACAAAGGATGCTTTTCATACTAAGAAAACTAGACCTTTCTCTATAATAAAACTATACTCTTAGGAAAGGCTTAGGAAGAACTAAGGAGCTTATACTACAAATGTTACAAGGCTGGATAGGGAAAAAGAGAAGGTGCTGGTAGTAAAAAGGTCTTTGTAGGTTAACAGTACTTACTCTTCATTGGTGTTGTTGCTAAAGTTGACATTGAACCTGGCCAAGGGCCAGTGACTGCAAGCAAGTTAAATAAAACATATTAAAGAGTGTAAAGGCTGCTGGTATTTCACGCACGTGTTTACAGACAGGATAGACTGACTCACGAGCTTCTCACATATGCACTGATAAGATTAGCGAGGTCCATTCTGACTGTTGTGATAAGCCCCTTTGCATAACTGCTTCAAGGCACCAGCTCCTTTCTGTCATGTGCCTGGCATACACATTTGTGACCACATCTGATGTCTGAAGCCTGTTCTTAGGCGTATTAGTGCATGGCAAGATGCACCTCACTATTTTTAGCCCTGTACTCATTGGGCTACTAATTGAAGCTTTCTTCAATCCTTTCAAGTCCTCTTCACAGATGCAGTGTCAAGGCTTGCGGATAAGTAATGAGCACACCTACCACTGCTGCAGAATTAAGCCCTCATAATACAACAACTGAGTTACTGTCAACCAGCAACAGCTCAAAACTGAGAAGGCAAGGATGGGTGCTCTCAAATTCACTTCAAATAGCCTTATACAGGCCCATAATCAATGTTGTTCTCTCTGCATTCCACCTGCAGCTGCTACATATCCAGATACCTGAGAAATCAGGCAACAGTCTGGCTAATTCAATAAAATGTGCTCTTGAGATGAATTTCTAAGAAGCAGATCAAGTGAAGATAATAAGGCTGTGCTGGACGACAACAAATCAAAGTAACCTGCATAATGCACAGACTTTCGAAGTTTTTTGCTTTAATCTGAATTGCTTGCTGAGATTTTTGAAACTAATTACTGCCTTACCTACCAATATTTAATTATGCAAAAAAATATAGGAGTCTCTGCTTCAAAACCTAATGCCAAACAGAAAGTCAGCTTTTGTCTTGAGACTTCATTTTCCCATTTTAACTGGAGTTAAATTTAAAACACCCTATCACAGATTTATAAAGTAATAACAATTAAGCAAGTCAAAGAACTGTAAACACATAAAGGTTTCTCTTTCTTTTTATAGGAAAAAAATTAAGACTCAACCTGCCTTCCATACCAGATTGCTTATGTGCTAATAAGTGAAGTCAGCATCCAAATGCTTTTGTCATTTCTGCACCAGAAACTTTCTGTAATGTTATCAGATGGACTTCTGAGTAGATATAACAAAGCAATGACAAATTTTGCACAACTGCTTCTTTACACTTGCAGATAATGCACTTTAAGATCCTGCAAAACCAAAAGTAGAAACATCCTAGATTTTTGAAATAGAAATTGTATTCTCCTCAATAGAAAGCAGTTTAGCAACATCAAGTTACATATGAGAAAATTCCAATTCTGAGAAATCATTCTGCCTGAAGCAGCACGATCAAAATCCTTTACTTCAAGATCTTGCTCACAGTGTATTTGAGGAGGAAAGAGAAAGCCTGTTCGAAGTGCAATATTTTAGTTATGTGAAGACTCCTAGGCAGCATTAAATACTCTGCTCATCTCCCACGCTATGCTCCTTATCCTCTTCTTAAAATACAATTTACATCCTACTAATCAAGAAAACATGATAACCTCAGCCATCTTCACCTGAAGTACAAACATGTCTTCTTACCCGTTTGCTCCCCCGAGCCGCTCTCGGGCACTCAGGAAGGAGCGGATGTTGCTTTGCCTGGTGGACACCTCTACGAGCTCCGGCCCTCTGATCCGTTCCAAGAAGGAATCAGGCCTTTGGTCTTCACGGTGCGAGTGTCTTGTGGCCCATGACCTTACAGATAGGACAAATCGTGACAGCCTGCATGGAACACACATACACAAAATCCACTGAGGTAACTTAAAACATCTCCACAAACATCAGGCCAGGAGGATTTTTCTCCACATCTCCACCTACCATGAAATTCAACTTGATGGAGTAACTGTGTGAACCCAATCCCTTGCCACAATTTCACAGATCACCTTGTGCAGTGGATCAGGAAAATACCTCACACATCAGTTCCTATTCTAATGTATCACCACTGCAGGAGCAGCACAATATTCTTGCTGAGTAGGGGCCTTTACATCTCAAAGTGAGATATTCAGTGAAGTCCAACAGATGCAGTTTTCTTAGATCCTTGAGAATTTCCCTTCAAGAGTCAGGTTATGTTACTGTAATATTTAAATTGCTAGGCATTCATGTTTACATCACAAACTTCCTTGTATATTCAGAGAAGACATAACTGTAGCTACACACACATGTAATTCAAACTATCCTGAAAAAGGATAAAGGAAACTATAAAAAAAGATTGAAAAGGAAGTTCTCAAGTATGAATTTATATATTTATGTGCATTGTGTTTACACAAAACACACATTTATAATCTTTTTTCATCCAAACTCAACTTCTTGCAGACTTTGTCACCTAAATCTGGTGGTGTCATTATCTGAAAACCAAGCAGGGAAATACAAGTTTATTGTCCCCTATCCAAAAGGCTGAAGTTTAAACAATACTTTTTAAATGACCCTAGTTTTATAAATATTTTTTTCTTTGCTCTTTGAAATACACTGTGCTTAAGGAGACTGTGGTCTGTGCTGTGTGTAACAATGGTATCTGAAGGCAGAGCTCTGCAGTCTCAGACACAAAGCAGGCACAATAAGGTTTTGAAGCTCCACTTCAGGTTTAAATTTAAAGTCCCAGTAATATAAACAAGACAATGGCTGGCTTCAATTTTGCTGACTAGGGCTCCAAATCTATTACAAACATAACTGGATTCTAAAAACTGAGAGAAATTCTTGCACTCAAAACACAAAGACCACCTGTTCCCTCCCTCTTCAGAGCCATCTACCAAAAGGAAACAATCATTATGTTTTATTTGACAGGAAACAAACACTGCATCAGTTATCAGCTGGAACCAAACACCCATTTATTTTTGAGTCTGGCCTCACCTCATGCATTTCCCCAGCATTCAATGTATTTTCAGACACAGTTATGTAAAGATAATTTATTTTTATATTTGACAAATTTCTTTAGGTTTATTCAGCCTCTCTCAGATTTTAAAACTTTTATTAGCAATAAGTAAGTGATGAATCAAGGTCAAATGCAACTTCTGTTACTTCTTATAGACATTCTTCACCTGGACTCCATCCATTTTCTTTGGAAAGCGACGGCTCTTCAAATTCTTTGCCTCCAAACTGTCACCAGTCTCTTTCAGCAAATAAAACTTAATACTGGAAATTATACGAGTTAGTATGTTACCTTGCCATTGCTCCCCTGCCAGTGAAGGAGCTCGCCTGGGATTCAGGTACATGTCCTCCCTCCACAGAAATGACTCCCTGCAGTTCCGAAGATGCATCCTCGCGTAGTGAATGGGTTCTGCAAAAACATTTTTTTTTTTTTTAAAGGAATTCCATGCAGCCCTCAATAGACTTTCTCCCATCTGGTTCTCTCCACCACTGCATCAGGAAGCAGTCCAGTAAATTGTCTCCTCCCTAATAATACAGCATATATTTGATAACTGTATTGTCAAGCCGGTGCTCCTATTCTTTTGGAGCCATCCAATATGAACTGAAGTCAGTGGAGGCTCTGCCATACATTCCAGAAAGCTCAAAAGCTAAAAACTATTTATTAGCACTTCAAAAAATTAGCATTTGAGAAAAGCATATTAAATCTTAGCCTCGTCTTCCAGTAATGGAGTTTTGAAATTGACTTCACTGGAACCTGGACTCTATGAGAGTTCACTCCAGATTTTTTTAATAGTACTCCTTGTCTTTCTCTGTGTTTTCCAGTCTTTAGTATTCATTTTCACAAGACTTTGTTACATCCATTAAGGATCACTTTTTCCCCCCTTTGCAATGCAAACAATAACTCTCACATGGGTCTGTTAATCTGTATTGCCAGGAAAACACTGACTAAAATGATACTTGCAGTATCTTCATAAGAGCTGGCAACAGCATTCTGAATGCCCACAAGAGGATAATTAGCAGCTCAATTTAATGTGCACTAACAGCTGACAAACTAACAAAGAATTTAAATTTTATTAGTTCTGTCCAAAGAACAATGCTAAATAGATCCTGATGGTCCCAGGATTCTCAAGTTGTTAACTGTTTTCAACTTCTCTTCCAATAACAAAACACGATTTCATACAACCTAGCTGAATAAACACCATTTGAATAACCTAGTTTATGTTGCCAGTGCTGAGAATATTCTGGTTGCCAAAGTCAACATCCTTCCAAGGGACAATGAAGAAACTTATAGAACCAGCATTCATCACAGATTGCCAGATACACAGAGCCCACATTCAGCCCAAGAACTCTCTTGAGCTGAGCGCTGGGAGAATAGTAGAGTTTGCCCACTTGGGGGTATTTTTTGTATTTCCTGGAGAAATTGCCTGCAGACTTGCTGGAGAAAGGATACTGGACTAGTTAAGTGTTTCAGACTGCACTACCATGGCTGGTTTTAAGTACTTTTATTCCCGTTTACCAAGAAATATACCTTTTGTGTGATGTCAGCAATAAATTCTAATATTGTTAATGGCAGTGCCTAGTAAGTATCTAAGTTCCCATTGTAGCCAATGGCCATCTCAGGGCTTGATTCAGCTCCTCCAGAATAGGAGTCCGGTACAATTTGGAACACCTCAGAATGCTTTATTGGACCTCTCCAGAGCACACGGGTCTCTCCTCATATCCACAAGTGCCAGCTAAATGCTTCAAATACTCTATTGGTATCTCAAATAGCATTAGATGCCTATTTAAGGCAACTAAATACCCTTCATCATCAAGAGAGCCAAAGGAGCCTGAAGAGATACTGAATTTGAGGGTAAGCTGAGCAGTTCCCTGGGTGCTGTGGACCATCAGTACTGACTACATCTCCACTCAGGACAGCAGGAACTGAGGCACCCCACTCACATACAGACTGAAATCCAGATGTCTATAGGGCACAGCTGAACCTTAATTTCAACTTTAGATAGCCAGCCAAGCTAATGCGCCTCTTCTGTTTGAGCTGTTTCTCTAAAGAGGCTGAGTTTTAAAAATGGAGATTCGTTTGGTATTTTTTAGGGGTTTTTGGTTTTTGTTTTAACAAAATGAACCAACTTTATTACACACTACAGAGTAAGAATATGGGCACATGAATCACTGCAGCATAAAGGAGCACAGCATTTTAAAGATCAGTAGCAGCTTTCTGTCACCTGTTGCAGTGAATGCTTTTCCTTGGTAACACTTCATTTCACAGCAGAAAAGTGCTTAAGCACACCCTTAGCATTAAGCATAAATTTAACACCCACTGACTTTAATGAGAACTAAGTAATGTGTTTAATTGCTTTGTTGAACCATAGCCAACAGGAGCTGGAGGAAGGTAAAGGCAAATAAAAAATGCTGTTACTCTAGCAAATGTGCTTTTTTCCCCAATGTCTATAGTTGCGTACTTTGATACAAGATAGAGAAGAGCTAAAATCCTGGATGGTTTCTATCTTTTGGTACAGACATTTTCTAAAGCAAATCTGAATTTAAGAAAAAAAAAAAAAACAAAATTTTTGAATGGCATTATAAAGATATTGTATATACTTAGCAGCAATCATTTCAACAATCCAAAAGTCTTAAATATGAGATCTCTTTTACAAAGCAAGACTGTATCTTCTTACCCATCTATGAATTCTTGCAATTAATGCTGATAATATCAAACTTTCCTTTAAAAAAATTCCTCTTCAAGACCACCACCGTCATGATGATAAAGGGCAATTCATATTTCAGACCCTCAATCTGTCAAAGTCATTGCCTCTGAAATTGCAGATGACTGCAGGGATTTAGTTCTACATCTAAACCTTTATAACCCCACTCTCACAACCGTGCTAGTTATTCCATTCTGTGAGCTACCAATCACTGACATCTGCTACAAATAGGGCATTTTAAAAAAAGGAAAGGAAGAGGCTCATTTCGATCTGTGTTTTCACTTTTTCTAACACAGCACTGTTAATGGAGAGAAAGGGACAGGGCTCTTTTAAATCTCCCTGAGGAGACCATGGGGTAGCGTAATTACGACGAGCAAGCCTTACCGTGCAGAACAAATCAGATCTATTTTCACTACTGTAGGTACATCTATGTGACAGAAGGTATCATGTAAGCAAAGCAAGAAGAAAAAGAATAAAGGACCAAATCAAATAGAGCATCCATAGCAGCTGCTAGGCACATGCAATCCAAAAACCACCATAATGCAGGGAGTCCCATCAGCCCATCAGGACCCTGGCTGCTCTAGTCTGGGTGCGCATTTGAACAGCAAGAGACAGCCTGACAAGGTCCACGTAGAGGAGGTGGCTGGCTGTAACAAACCAAAGCAGAAGACTTTTTCCAATCTTTACAGATGCTATGGGTCATCAGGAATCTTTCTGCAGGCCCAGCAGGCTTCACCCATTCTACAGGAATGACTGGTACTGTGCAATAAGTAAGTGCAAGCTCACTGGCACATTTCAAACAGCCACTTTAGAACTATCAAAACTAGAGAAAGGTGAATGTAAAGAAACTATTACAATTCCTCTGTACTGAGACACTCTAAAAATCCAGTACAAAAATGCTGATATTCTTTACACATTACAAATTTTCCCTATGACAGGAACCACGCAATTTGCAGAGGCTGCTTTTAAAAAAACCTTCCCAAGGTTTTTCACCACACAGCGCTGGAAGGATCCTTTTTTCCCACCAAATCCTACATACTCTGTTGGAAGCAGAGACCCTGCTATCTGTGTGGTGACTTGAGAAAGAGGTTTCTCTTTAATGAGTTAGTGTTATTACCAGTGATATGACAATGGGCTTTTTCCTGAGGTAATATAGCTCCTGCTTCCAAAACTGCAAGCCATGACAAGCTCCCTGTGTCTATCGCTTCTGTACTTTGGATAGATGTTGTCAAGTCTGTTAAATGCACTGGGCCAATAATATCACGACACAATATTCCCCCAATTCTAGCTCCCATTCCCAGAGCTACAGGAATTCCACAAATTAGGAAGCAATCTGTCCTCTTGACTGTGATTAAAGGAAAATATTACCTGATATAGCCATTTTCAATCCTTTCTATATCTTCATCAGCAGTTCTGACCGAGAAGCTGTGCATACCAGGATAGGAGTGCTGGGTGTTGATTTTTGCCATTTTGCTTTACATATCAACATCTAAATGACGGCTGAAATGGGAAAAAAAAATTATGAAGGCTGCAAAAGGGATGTGCTCAGTACTTAAAAAGAGTTTTTTGTTAAAACAGTGGAACAGCAAAAAGAAAATCCAGCCATTTGAAGTACAGTCCGTGATACTTCCACACACACAATGTGTTTCTTGATTTGCAGTAGACAGAAAAAAAAAGTGTTAGTAAAGATCCATCGTAACCAAAGACAAAGGGTTACATGACACCATATTCTCACAGACTCTGGGCTTTATGGACTACCTACACTGTCACACCTATTATCCATAGTGAAATCGCATTTAAAATCTCATTAAAAGAAGGTTAGTTAGAAGGTCAAACAAAAAAAAAGCCAGGTAATGTATGTGCTAGGACAACCTACATTGACACCCCTGTGCTAATTTTATCTATTTTATGATGAAGCTTTTTATTCCAAAAATCCATATTAACCAAGCAGATAATTAATGACACTTATCCCCTAGCTTAATGTAGGCCATGCTGTAATTCTGTATTATTAAAACTCTGCACTAAACACACACTAGGGGGTTTTATTATAATGCTTCAAAACAGTCTCTGTTAAGATATTTAGCAGCTCATCACAAGTTTTAAAAGAATTTATCTGAATTCCTTTCCAGATTTGACCTTCAGTGCCTCTCCAAATTCATATCATATCTACCACTTACAAAATGAGTTTTAAGACTCAAGACAAATGAAGGACTGAAAGACTTGCAGTAAAAGCTTTGAACTTTTAAAAAAGGGGGGGGAAAGGGTTTTGAAATGCTACTCAGGAACCTTTTTTGTTTGAAATATGACTAGAATGAAATTCTCTCAGGATCAATCAACTCCCTCATACTAGGTATTGTCTATTTTTTCACCTGTAATCCTCTGTCTCACTGACCACACAGGATCTACCTTCAACATCAAATTAAATACAGATCTTTCAGAAACTAACTTTGTGACCTGAATTATTCCTGAAGCAAAGCTCACTATCCATGATTAGAACATTATGCACCCACTCTCTTAAAAAACAGATACCTGACTTACCCTCCACTCAATTCCCCGACAATTAAAGAAAATAATATACAACTTCTAAAATTATTTCATATATTTTAAAGTGGGTTTTTTTTAATCCAGAAATGAAGAAATCTCTCTAGAAACAGCCTTAGGCACTACCTAATATTCAAAAATTTTATTAGCATTCCCCATTACTAATTTTGCCTCAGTGTAAATCAGTTAATGTCCATGTCTCACCTTAAACTGAGCCTTGTTCATGCTGATTAATTGAAGTTTTACAGGGGAAAAATTGGGCATTTTTATTACATATTGATATAAAAAAAATTAATGCTTTCAACCCACTCTCAGATTGGAATGTTCACTCAGAAGAATTAACTTTAAAGTGCAGATAATTTATGTTAAAAACATAACTCAGAGTTTTAAAAGCTTGATGGTGGGAAGAACTATTCATAAGCTAAGTAAAAAGCATTAATCTTTTTTCTAAAGATGTAATTTCAGAGCAAATTTAATACTGAGTTAAGTTTTTGACACTTAAGAGTTACACTTATCAGTTCTGGTGATTCACAATTGGATTGATTGCTACCTACAGCAGTTCTTAAAAACCAGGGTCACCTGGTTCATAATCTCCAACAACGTAAGCAACTCTGTTAAAAAAATAAAACTGTTAGAACAATAAAAGCATGAGAAAATGGAATTTTTCTGAAGTTTTGAGATGATGTAGATAATTTGCTAGGAACACCATGGATTCCCTCACTGAGAAGACACACTGATTCTGAAACTGGAGATTCGTGAACAATGCCTCTCCATGTTTCAAACGCCGGAGGTGTGGCACCTGGATTTCCAGAAACATTTGTGCATCAGCTCCCAAAAATTTGGTCAAAAAACTTTAAGTACAGTATTTCTGTAAACTTAAAACTGAAATGGCTGAAAGTGGATATTACTAATCTGAATTAAACACTTTTAATAGATACATGAATTAGATATTCCAGACCTACTGCAAGGCTTGAGTGTGCCAGTGGAGCACTGAATACAGGAAATCTTATTTAGTCTTTCAAAAGCTATGCCACTAAAGAAGAAAAAAAAAGCAATAGCATATGAAGCCAAACACTATTTTGGATTAAAAAAACTGAGAAGTCAGAAAGCAAGAAGAGGACTAAATAGTCACCTACACCACTGCAGAAGTTCAATACCAGTATTCCTCCAGGCTCCGTAAGAAAACCTGCTGTTAATGACGCTGATGGAAAGAAGGAGTGGAGATACAATAATATCTCAGGACAGCAAAAAATTGTATAGGCAAGAGAAACAAAAGGAGTGCAGTGAACCTCATGGTGGCCAACATCAACTACAGCAATTTCACAATCTGATGATAAGTGACGTGCAATGCAGGCAAATGAAAACCCATGAATACAGGGGGAAAGCATGGCAACTACTACCCTACATGCTTCCAAATGAACTGTATGCTCTCAGAAAGGGAACCTGACATGGTAGTTTTGGATTAAATATTAGGAAGAAATTCTTCACTATGACGGTGTTGAAACATGTTGCCTGAAGAAGCTGTGGATGAAATATCTCTGCAAGTGTTCTAGGCCAGGTTGGATGAGGCTTTGAGCAACCTGGTCTAGTTGAAGAGGAGTTGGAACTACATGGTCCTTATGGTCCCCTCCAACCCAGAGCAATTTATGAACTCACGACATAGGAACAGCTCAGTGAAACAGCGTCCTCACTGCGGGGCAGGCTTGCTGACACAACAGCTGACAATGTATACATGGAACATGTTAATGACACAAAAACTACTAAAACTGCTCCATGAAACAACAGTGCAGACTTACCTGGAACACTCTCTTAAGTCCTTCTCTTAAACAAAAAGATAAAGCAGAGTAACAGCATGGTGAGAATGATTAAAGACATGGAAAAGGGAGAGAAAGGAAAATGAAGCCTGCTCACCCTAGAAAGGGGAAGACTGAAAAGTCATAAAATAAGAATATGTAGGTAAAATTTCAGCTCATTTCAGATCCCTTACAATCTTTTCAGCTGTAAAATTCACATTCAATATACAGTGTGGTCTGAATCATATTCTGCACTATAACAGAGGAAAAGAGGAGGGGGGAAATTTCACAGAAATACAACTCTACTATTAAGCAATAAAATACATTAATATATTTAATGGAAAGAGGTAGGAAGAGTGCTCAGCTGTTGTAGAGACTGAACACAGGGCTGATAGAAATAAGCGGTGAGGTGATTTGGGTATAGTGCAAGTGCTGAGATCCCCTGAAGCAACATGGTTTGGCACAGCATAAAGCCCATAAAGTTCTGACAAATTACTAGCTATTGATTTAATGAAGAAGAAATATTTGCTCCTTCCAGGCCTCTAAGATCCCTAATGATAAATATTTTTAACAGTCTTAGGTAGGAGATTGGCATTTCAACATTGGATCCAAAATATGGCAAGTAACCAACTAAGGAGCAGCATAAGAGGAGTCAGCCAGCAGAAAAGTCCTGAAGAGTAATGAGGCTCTGCAAACACCTTCTGCAGGGCCACAAAGAGACAGCTCCAACCAACTGGGACCCGCAATCCTAAAACTGCCACTAGACTCTGGTTCTCACAAGGCAGTTTTAGGAAGTGATAGAGCTCAGCTTCATATTTAAAACCACAATTGTTACAGTAGAGTGGTGGGCTGGCTTGGGCTGGCTGCCAGATGCCCACCCAGCTGCTATTGTACTTTCCATCCTCAGCAGCCCAGCGGGAGAAAGTATGATGAGAAAGCTGATCATGGGTCAAGAGAAAAAACAGGAAAAAAAAGGACATTGAGAGACCAATTGTCATCACAGGCAAAATGGGCTTCAACTGCGGAAAATTCAATTTAGTGCAAATTAAAATAGAGTTGGATGGTGAGAAACAAAGACAAAACCCTCTACACCGTCTACCACTCATTTTTTCCCAGATTCAACTTTACCCCTGCATTTCCATCTCCTTCACCTTCTCTACCCTACCCAGCAGCACAGGGGCTGGGAAATGGGAGGCTGCAGTCAGTCCATAATGTTTCCTCCTTGCCACTCCTTCCTTCCTCCTCACACTGTGCCCCTGATCCAGTGTGGGTCCTTACTGCAGGCTGCAGCCCTTCACAAACAGCTGTAATGTGGGTCCACTCCACAGGCTGCAGTCCTGCAGGATAAGCCTGCTCCAGCGCGAACCGGTTCCTCCACGGACCACAGCTCTTGTCAGGAGAACCTGTTCCTGCACAGGCTCCTCTTCACTGGCTGCGGTCTGCTTCATAGCCCCCTCCAAGAGCTGCAGGCTTCCTCCCGCTCCAGTGCCCACAACACCACCTCTGCTCCTTCTTCTCTGACCTTGCTTTCTGCAGAGATGGTTTTCATCCTTTTTTTCCCCTCAGTCCCCACACATGGCCTTTGCGGCATCCTATTTTTCTTAAGTGTTTTCTCTCTAAAGTGCCACCACCTTCGCCACAGGGGCTGAGTTGGAGCTGCTGGAGCTGTCTGCGTCCAGCATGGGCAGCCCTGGCTGCTGCTCACATCAGGCCCCACGGCCCCTGGGCTCTGCACCCACCCCACACTGGCACCTGCCTTTAATAAATAGTATCTCCTACCTAGGGACTACACACTCTGCTCTCAATATTTAAAACTAATAATTACACTGAGGGTAAAACTCGAATACCTAAAGGCTGACAAGTCTGGTAAATCCACATTAGGCACTTAGAACAGGTATTTAGCTCACAAGTGATTTAACAAGAGAAACAGACAGACACATAGTCCTCTGAGCCTCAATCGAGTTACCCAGCAAAATAAACCTCAAATTCCTCCTAGCTCTTGAAAGATTGGCATCTTTACCAATGCCTTAAGCAGAATTTTAACATACCCTCTCACCTATTTTTTTTCTGCCTTGCTTCCAAATGTACTTATCTAAATGAGCTTGATAATTCCACACTCAAGAATACTGCTTTTCTGTGCCTAAATCACTGAGACTAAAACTACAGCTAAACGAGACAGATGTATTATTCTACTAAAAATGTAACAAACTACATGCATCAGTGATAGCACTCCCTACTTGAAATGCAAATGGTCAGGCTCTTCTATCCTCTTCCTTCTGGATTCAATAGCAACTGAGGTTTTCTGTCAAACTATTTTAAAGGCAGTGTTTGCTATAAAAGAAGTATTTTTAACAAGACAATTTTTAATTTGACAACAAATATGAGTTCAAGTAACATTTGAAAATTTTGGATTCACGTAAGTATTTCCTAATTTTGAAAATAAGGTTCTACTTATCTCTTTAGAATTACATCATTAAAGACCTAGAGCTACAAAGGCTGTAGTATCTAAATTTTAGGAGCTCTGTCATCCAGTGGGTTTCCTGAAGTAGGAATGCAGAAATGCAGGTAAACAGGAATAGGGCACTAAGAAGGAAGGTATATATGGGAAATGACTGAAACTAAACTGGGATACTGAGAATAACTGGGCTTCTAATTCCAGGCCAAAGGAAGTGGCACTCAGTTCACAGCCATAACTCCCCTCTTTCTCCAGTCGATTCACCTGTTTGCAGCAAATTGCATTGTGCTGAGCGGCTGCACCTCAAAAATGAGAAACCTTTCAAATCTGCTTCAAATTAAGCAAGACAAAACCTCCTTTTTCCAGAGCCCTCTACCAGTAGGTTATGGGATACAAATAACTTTGTCATGGGTTTTCAGTGCTCTGAGAACACCTATGGCAGCAGGAGTTTCTATTTTCAGCACCCACTGCAATCTGGACACAGTTAAGGCCTCTGAGCAGCTTTGGGCCTTTCAGACAATTTTGCACTTTCTCAGCAGGAAAAAAACCCCTCCAACACACAGGTGCACACTTTGATATTACAAATATAACAAATTTAGGAAGTTGGTAGCTATCTGCTAAGCTATCAAAGTGAGCTCTGCAGCCTATCAAATATCTGTGAAGGATCTTTGAATTGCTGTAGTTTCCCTCTCAAGAGCACTGAGAGTTCATGTTTGGACTACTCCAGCAGTTCCCTTTAGGGCAGAATATGTCAACCCAACCTAACTTAATTCAAAATCGTTAACCAACCAAGAATTAATACACCCGATACAAAGTAAATGTAGTTGTTTATCAAGTAATAATGACAGACCAAGCTAATTATACCACCACTTAGTATTCTTAAAGCTGATTTGTTTAGAGTAAAAGGACTACAGAAAGAAAATATGGCAGAATTCAAGAAAGAGCTTTTCAGGGTGGAATATATATCACCACCACAAAGTAAAAGATGACTACATATGATTTTATAATGCATCCTATGCGTTTGTGTAGATGTTAAAATACTGTTGTTCTTGAAGCTTTCAGCCTTTTATTTATTACTATGGAAGCAGTGATAAGCTGCATAGGATCACTAACATCATTTTAGTTAAGACATGTTCCAAATCCTCACACAGCCTCTCAGGCTCAACCCTGATAAGTCTTTGGGATTTATTCTGGGATCTGACCTCCACCTACATGATCCTTGTTATATCACTTGCTAATAGTTGTAGCTCAGCTGTGCATTATGTATCGTGTGTGTGTTCCGTGTGACAGGCTGCAGCTCCAGTGATTCAACTAGTAATGGCAATGAATGGACACTAAAGAAAGACTGGACACTGGAACTTTTAAATAACAACATGATTTGAAGACAAAGCACAGCCTTTTCTTCAATTATTTGGAGGTTTGTAAATTCACATGTGGATTGGACTCTGGCACACTCTTATGGAAATCAGCTTTGTATGAAGGCTGTTAGATCAAGCTCAGGGAGTTCAAGGAACTATCAGCAGTACCAATTTACCCTCATGAATTCATTACAATTTAAATCAATAATTCTTAAATTCTAGGACCTCTTTTAAAAGCACACTTTTCAAAATTTATTACTGTCTGCTACATCATATTGCATTTTCTACAGTCTATGAGCACTGACACCTCCTGAGAATGCACATAATTTATATACACAGACTAGTAGCCTCAGTACCGACCAAGGATGTCAAATACTCTACCTTTCACAGGTACTTTAGATGTGCACGCACTTCACAAAGCACTGCATTATTCATGTATCTATAATTTATAGGTTTTGAATGAAATGCACATGATTACCTTTGATCTATTTGATGGCTGAATCTCTGCACCTTGTAGTACCAAAATAACCATTTAAATAAACTGAATTATTTGGACCGAGTTCCCCTTCTGTAACTATGAACTATTAGCAATATAGTTCAATTCTCTAAATTAAAGTTTTCTGCAGACCATTTTCTACAGATGAATTCATTTTAGACTGGAAACTTTTCAGGAGAAATTAGCTGTGGATATTGAATTTAACATTGTAAATTAAAACAGAGTAAATTAAAAATTACAGCTGACTAGACAAGTAAGTCACATCACGTTGTTTCTGTTGCCAGTATGGGTTAACATGGCGCAGGTACCCATGTTTCTATACAGCAGATAAGCTTTGTGCAAGGCTTCTATAGCCACTGTCTAAAATTCACCGGTTCTGCCAATGTCTCCTGTCAGTGCATTCAAGTATCCAGGTAACTCTTAGAAGAGAACATAGCAGGGGCATGAACACAGCAGGTGAATACTCCTGAATGTGTGCCAACAAATTAAACATGTCTGTTTGCACGTGTGCACGTGCATACACGTGAAAGTCAGTTTAAATTCACTCCCTGCCAACTTTACGTAAACTATCGGAGCCATCCCATTTGGCTGAGGAAGGGAAACACAAGAGCTAAATCGTGTCACGTTTCACAAGCCGTAAGGAGGCATCCTACCGGAGAGGATTTAAGAGATGCTAATGAAAAGAGATGGCGACGTTGGAGAAGGCTTCAGGACAACGTGCTGAACCAAAATCACTGAGCTTGGGTGCAAATTGGATGACAAAGGCTGGCATACACAGAAGGCAAAACTGAGACATGCTAATATGGAACGATGATGTATAATTTTTTAAAGCTGTTGAGTTCTTCCCGCAAGTCATTCACTGCTTGTTTACCATGATTATCCTTGCTGATTCAACATCCCAAATGCCATTTTCATTTGCAAGGTGTATTTTTCTAATCAGATGGTTTTAGCACGCATACTCAAAGAAGACAACATGAAAAATACAAAAGGAAAAAAACCAAAGACTGTGCTGAGTGCAGACACACGGTTATGCTATTTCAAAATCTGTAACATCTGAAACTACAGACGTAGTTTTACTCAGTTTTAAAAATGAAAATTACAGATTTTAAATACATCAATCCTTTAACTATTTGTTTTGAATGCAGCAACTACAAATCTAGCAAACAAAATATAGTTAAACAGGTAGATCAACATGTACCAACATTTACATTTAACATCATTTCTTCAGAGATCTAAAGTAATGTCCATGTCATTTTTCCTTATCTTCTTCAGGCTTTTCCTCTCGGCAGATGAGGGAACCTTGCACTAGAGAAAGATACTGATTATAGTTATTATTGCATCTCGTACATTCTTAGGCAGAATACGGCCTGGATTACACTACAGGACTTTTGCAAAAGATGCCATATTTGTAGAACCCAGGTCAATTTATTGGAAGCACCAGGCATCCCTGGAAAATTATGCCCTTTCACTGCTTGTAGTATTTGCTAGCATTGTTTATACAGGGTTTGACAGCCTCATGTTTGCACCACAGGCACTATATAGTGGAGAAGTTAAGAAACACATGGGTCAAGCCAGTAAAATTAAGCATCAGCCAACAGGAGTGAAATCCCCTCAGCCCCACTTCTGTTCAGATTTGTGCCCTGAATCAAATTTAATTGTAAGCGCACAGATCTCTGCATCAATTGATCAAATTAACACCTTTCTTTAAAATTAAATAAATAAAGGTTCCGTTCCCAATTTAAGCTTTTGAGCTAAGGCTTGGAATTGAAGTCCGCTGCAGGACATGATGCTACCCTCACTGGCATGACAGAGAGGGAGGCTTACTGCCTCCTGCTTCAGACTCACCTGCCTACGCTCTCCCCCGCAGCATCCGAACTCTGGCGCTCGCTCCGTCCGTCCGTCCGTCGGTCCGCCTGCCTGGATGCGGTGCTCCGGGGCTGCGGGCAGCGCTGCCTTTGGCCGGCCCGGACTCGCCGGGAGCCGCGGCAGCGCAGCCCGCCCGGCCCGGCGGGGGCGGCGGGGCAGGGCAGGGCCCGCCGAGCCGCCCCTCAGCGCGGCGCGGGCGGATTACGGCCGCAGCCCGAGCGCCTAAGCCCGGCTCACCGGGAAAAGCCGCTCGAAGGGCTTTGCGATCCTGTTAAGTTCTCGGAGAGGATCAAGACGTCAAAGGGGCTCGGAGGCGCCCCGGCACATTTCGTGCCACGCCGAGGAAAGTTGGGAGCCCGCCTGGGCAGGCCAGGGCAGGGCAGGGCCGGCCCGGAGCCGCCGGCGGAGCGAGGATCCGCAGCCCCGGGCGGCGACGCGAGAAGCGGCGGGGCCGTGCGGGGCTGCGGCGGCCTCACGCCCCGGTGCCCGCGGCAGCCGCTGTCCCCCGGGCGGGGCGGAGCCGCGTCCGAGCGGGCGCTCAGCCCTGCTGGCCGGGCGGGAGCCGCGGCCCCAGCGCCCCTGGGCCGGGCAGGGTCCGGCCGCCGCCCTCCGCCTCCGGCTGCGCATCAGCCGGCACCCCGGCCCGGCCCGGCCCGGCCCGGCCCGGCGGGACAGCCCGTGCAGAGCGGGGAGGCTCGGCGGCGTTCCCTCGGCCGCCCTCCCCTCGCACACGCCGCCCGCAGCTCCTTCGTCTGCCGCTGGCCGAGGGGCCGGAGGCAGCGGGGATGCTCAGGAAGGCGGGTAGGGACGTGCCGCTGCCAGCTCGAACCGCGTCCCTCTCGGCAGCCGTCGGGGAATGCATTTCCCGGGCCTCTGGCTCCGCCGTCCCTGCGTCCTGCCCGAGGGGCACGGCGAGGGGATAGTACCCCACAGCCGCTCCCAGCGCTGCTGCTGGGGCCGACACCCTCGCCATCGTGAGAGGCGCTTCTCCTCGCGGAGCCGATGAATAGGGTTCTTCGGCGCTCTGGCCCTCGCTCCCTAACCTTCTTGAGGGTGCTGACCCTCATTTTTCCTGTGCAGAAGCTCCCTCAAGGCTTTCACATTCCCCCGAAGTCCACCTGTTCAGTTCTGATTCTGCTTTTCACAGGGTTCAGAAGAGCTGGAAACGAAGAGTGTGTATGATTCATAAAATGATTCTTCAGCTGGAAAATGTCAGCAGAAGCCATGTCATTCCTTACTGAAAGGCTGCTGCACTTTGCTGCATGTCAATTGAGCTAGATAGAACACAACGGAACATTAGAAATGCATTCTAAGTGCTCGGGTTATTTTACATAAGAAGATGAACCGTATCGCACAAAAAGGACTGAGAGGAAAAGACCATGGCTAAAACTCTCTTAAAACCCCATCAGAAACTCGAAATGTCTGTCTCCTATAGGGGTCACACCAGTCTTCAGAACAACAGGGTTTTTGAGGATCAGAATCGAAACCCTAGGCAGAAAAGCAGAAAGGAGAAAGCATGTCAAGAGTGTCCTTTCCCATGTCCTTTCCTGCTAAGTTGACCCCTCCGGAGTGCTCCAGGCAGCCTTTTGGAAGCACTGGGACCGCAGCTAACCAGCCGATTGTGCACCAGGTGTCAGGCTGCTGTTGTCCCTCCCAAGGCTCGAGCACTGGTTGCCCTTCCCAGGTGTTACATGTAGATTCATGCCCCTTGCAGGTCCTGGCTTCTTCCTTGGACGAGGTCTGGTTGTACATCTTGCCCTTCTGTTCTGGTTGCTACATGAAGGAAGCCTGTGAATGGAACACAGGAAAAAACTGTGGAGACTCCCAGAAAGTCCCAGATCTGGACAGTAAGGGGATCAGGCTGAATGAACAAAAATGAATGTCCACATCCATAGTGGCATCACTTTCCAAAGTCTGTCACTGCATTCAGTGGTACTGGTGCAAGAAATTCTGGAGAAAAGACTGTGTTAAAGTTGTAATACATCTTCACAGTATCTCAAAACCAGTTGCCTAGGAATTGAAGATGACAGGAAAAAAAATTGTTTTCCTTTTCCATTTTCTGAATTGTTACGTATAAAGTAAAACACACTTATTCAGGGAGCAAATATTGCTTCTTTCCAACATTTTCATAATTTCCATGAAATTTTCTTTACAAGTTTAGTTCTTGCTTCATTTGTACAATCATTAAGCCAGTCCCCTGAGAACCATTGGCAAGTAGGTTGAACCTGCTAACAGCTGCAAGATATCATCCATCAAAATTATTATGTTCATCAAGGCACTACTGATGATTTATTTCCGTGGCCTAAAGTTATTGGTCTTAGATAGACACCTGTTTAAAACAAAATCATGAATTACCATGTCTAATTTCAACAAAGTATTTTTCAGTTTTATATGCAAACTATGGATTAATTTTGTGCCACTGTGCCTGCAATTAAGAAAAGCCTCCATAAATAATTTGTCACTGGAAATTATAATTAATAAGAAAAGGAAAATCTGGAGTTCCAGGTGGACTTCAATGATGCTTGTGGGTCCCTTCCCGCTCAGGATATTTTATGATTCTGTATAATGATATCCAAGGAGTGAGAAGAGCATCCTTTCACTGCAGTAAAATGCAAGTTCTCAGTTGCTCTAAACTGATATAGGTCCCAGATAATCAATGGAGTTGAACTTATTTACAATACCTTTGGCTTTGTCTACACACCTCCATTTTGAGGAGCACTGACATTATTCTGATAGTTCTCTCAAGACTGTTGTGCTCTGCAATAAAGCACTGCCAGGGTGCATGACAAAAGAATAAGGATTAATAAATAAACAAATAAAGGAATGTGTTATAAAGTCTGATTTTCTTCAAACTGAGAAGTTATAATTTCCTGCTTGCATTGTAGCTCTGCTCTGTTTCTTCTGATTGTTCCACTTCAGAGGAATTAAATGAACAAAGGTCTGTGAAATAATTGGACTGAATTGTAAACCTTAGAAAAGCTCATTTGGTTTTGTTCCCAAGAGAAACCCTGATTAGATCTGCCTTGGAAAGCCATTCTCGTTTGAACAATGTGAGTTATGATTTGGAGAGGACCTGCAGAATTGGAGATCCACTGAACAAATCTGTGAAGTTAACATGTGCAAATGCAAGACATAAAGATTCAAAAGACAGAGTAAATAGAAACAAAGAATAGAAACATCCAAATTAGGCATGTGAATTCTGCATCACAGATAATTTCAGTTTTTGAACAGGCTGATCCCATGAGGAACTGACTACTGTAGAAAACTGAACACAGCCAAGCTGCTTTCATAAACTAGCCCCACTAGAGCCAAGGATGTCTGGATAAATAAAAGCAGAAGATCCTGATAGTATTTTACGCTGTTTAGTGTTCATACCTATTTAGTGTTCTACACTGTAATCTCCATGTTGTCCTAATTACAAGCCAATGAGCTCTATTTATTTTACCTTACTCTGCACCACTGGGGTGAGGTACAGTGAGTAAGGGGGCAACATAGGGGTTTGTTATTCTTTTTTTTTTAACCAAAATTAATGAGCTTTTACCTGGCTTGAGTAAAATTAAATGCTAAATGCAAAATAGCTTCTATGTCCCTTTGAAATCAATGAAAAGCATTCCACAAGTTTTGGTGAAACAGGGTCCTTGTTACATTCACAAAAGCCTTAGCATCCACCTGAAGCCAGTCATTTCTCCAAGCAAAATCACAGTGGAAGCCATTTGTCTTGGTTTGCAATATGTAACCAAAAATGTGTATTCTATTTTCCAGCTGTTGAAACTGGTTGGGGAGATGTTTTCTTTATCTCCTGTATAACCCATCCTTCATAACTCTGGGGGGAAGGGGGTGGGTGTCTTCTGTTAATGGGCCAGCTGTTAAAACCAGGTGGGGCAGTGTCCTTATCTCTTCCAGGCCCATCCTCCCTCCAGGGGGATATCTGCTGTTAATGGGCCATTAAGGCTCATCACATGACTGATACAATTACATCATCCCTTTGTGAGATGCTCCACCCAGTGGGAGGAGCCAACCATTCCTACCTAAATAAAAACGGGGAGTCAGAAACACGAGGGCAGCCTGTTTTCCACTGGATTCCAGGGGGAGACCAGATCCATCTCACCACCACTGGGCCTTTTCTACAGGATCATCTCTAGTCCAACAGAACCACATCTGTTCCTCCAGGAGGATTTATTTGGACTGCTTCCAACACCCTGACCAATAGGGTGTCAGGCTGTATTTCTGACTCTGTCAGGGTTTGTAGGATTTTTGTTTGTTTGCTCATTTTTGTTTTTATTTTTTGTGATTTTTTTGTTTTTTATTTTATTACTACATTTGTATTTTTAATATTCCTAGTAAAAAACTGTTATTCCCATATCTTTGTGTGAAAGCCCCTAATTGCAAAATTATAATACTTTGGAGGGAGGGGGTTACATTCTCCATTCCAAGTGGAGCTCCAGCTTTCCCTAGCAGATACCTGTCTTTCCAAACCAAGACACCATTGCAGGCTGAACTATCCAAAGAATGAATGGTAATCCTCCAACTGTTTGGTGTTCCTGCCACAGCATTTGCCCAAGAGCAGAGCAGGGCACGGACAGGTGAGGAGCTTTCCTGCCTGTTGTGGCAGCGAGTGGTGGCTCAGTTTGGTCACAGAGAATTTCACAGGTGCCCTGGCCCCGCTCTCTGTCAGAAGAGATCCCCCAGGGATGGGGAGCACACGGTCACCCATCAGCAGGGACACTGGCTCCTGGCCTAGGAGAAGTGTGGAAATTCCTGCCAACTGCAAGCCTAACTGTGAGTTCCCTTCCCATCTTGTGTGAGTCAAACTGCCTGAAGACACAGGCTCTGTGAGCCATGGAGAAGCGCTACAGACGATCAGGGAGCAGTGGAATTCTGCTGTGAATTTTCATGCTCCTCTATTTAAACAAATACATTTGCAAATGCAGCCTTGTTAATGCTCCCCAGGTGGCTAGCTTCAGATAATAAGCATACACAAAGAGCACTTACTTTGTTATGCTGGTTCTCAGGACAATCCTATCTCAGTGAGAATAAAACTATGCCTGTCTCTAGGGGAATTTCAGCAAAATGCTAGTCAGGCCTGAGGCACTGATAGGGAGACAGCCCAGCTCCTCCAAACAGAATGAATTGACATTTCCAGTCACATAATGGCAGTCCATTAGCAGCAAGCACAGGATAGAGAGACACCTATGTGAAATATAAATTAGGGCTTAAAAGCCTTTCCCATTGTGCTATATGATGGCAGTCACTGCCAATGCTGGGCCTCACTAATGAGTCTGAGGAGACCCAGCTGACAGTCTGCAGCCAAATGCTGGTAATCGCAGATTAAAGATGTCTCTTTCATGAACTCAGAAATATCTTCACTTGGATCTAACAACAGCCTGCACAGGCTCTGTGGTGGACTCTTCTGACATACAGGAGACAAATGATGAGTGGTAGATCTCTGACTGCTGTCTGTAAGCACTGTCAGGTTGTGAACTTAGTACTAAACAAATCAAAGAACTAAAAAATGTGTATAGGAAGGCTATTGGGAGCTAATGGCTCCAAGTGTCCTTGTTCTGACCCTTATTTCAACAGCAGTTTGAGTAGTCAAATGCCACTTAGCAGATCGGAGTGACTTACCTCAACAACTGAGGAAAGAGGAGAAGAAAAAAATCCTATCCACTTAATTTTAGGGGTTCAAACTAGATAATGTGTAAGGTCCCTTTCAACCCAAGCCATTCTATGATTTGCCTTGGAGTTTTTTTAGGCAACACCCTTTATTTCCATCTGCTGCATACAAGGCTCGAGGTGTAAGATATGTCTCATTAATACTCATGTTACAGTAGTCATAAAAAACAAGCATTTGAAAATGTGACAGAAAGTTCAATATTTCAGTAGAGTGCTGCGCTCTTCGGAATCTTTGTTTATCTACCACTGTTAAATGTCTTTCTAGGGCTTTCTGTAGACCAGAGATTAAAGCAAGGCAGGAGCAGTCCAGCTCATACAAGTTAGATAAGGCAAAGGCAAAATGCTGAAATAAGAAATGCTTTTAAAGAACAGATATCACTGGCTGGGACGGATGGAATCTGTTGTCTTATGAAATGGAAACAACCACAGACAGCAAAGGCAAAGACTCAGGAAATCTTTGCTGATGAGAACATTCTGCATGCAGGCTTTGCTTAAACAAGCCACCTGTCTGAGAGCTGGGCTCAGTGACTGGTGTGCTCCTTTGCTGATGTACCTGAACTGAACATGTTACTGGCTCTCACTGTAATCTTGGTGGGAGACAGGTTCTTGCTGGATGACTCTCTTGTCTCTCTCTGGGGAGATGCCTTCTTTTGTAGTGTTGAGTGCCAGGCTATCTATGCCCTATCTCCTTTGGGCTTACACACTCACCTGTCTACAGCATGATAATTTCCATGGCCTGGCATAGCCCATCAGAGCTGACCAGAATGCAGATATTCCCCCAGGCAGTGAAACCATCTTGATTTCAAGCCAGCTTGTCCTAGTTCCATACCAAGAGGAGTTTTATTTCAGCAAACTAATAACATACTTGAAAGTACTATTAAAGTGGTCAAAGACCTTCCATAGCAGTAACTACCAGCAAAACCTACGTTTCAAAGTTGATGCTGCCAGTGCGTGAGGAGTGAGGAGGGCTTTTGAGGAGGAGCTGAGGGAGCTGGGGTTGTTTAGCCTGGAGAAGAGGACGCTCAGGGGAGCACCTTCTTGGTGTTTACAGCCACTTGAGAGGAGGGTGCAGCCAGGTGGGGGTTGGCCTCTTCTCTCAGGCAACCAGTAACAGGGCAAGACAAAACAACCTCAACTGCCTCAAATAGTTCCTCTTTCCCCAAGTAGACCTGTGGAATTGCCTTGGGGGTGTTACAGTTAATTTTACGGGGCTCAAGGCAGGGGTATTAAGATGTCTTTGCCAATATCTCTGTAGCACTATGAACACTATTCTGTTTCTTGTCAACTTAATGTCACATTCAGAGGGACATCAAGGCACTGTAATGCAGCACTCTGGATTAGCAGCCTGCAAAGAGATTGCAACTAATCTTCTGATGTCGCTTGAAAGTCAAATGAGAAATGGCAGCACAGCTGCCATTGGGAAAAGGGATTTCCAAGAATGGTGCCTTCTTTCCAGCACAGAGAGAACTGAGTGGTTTTTCTGAGAGCTAGAAACAGACCCAGAGAGTTTTTGGGAAAAGCTTCAGAGGCTGGCAGTAAAACAGAAGAATTTATGAGATTAACACTGCTAAAATCCTGAGTGGCTAATAAGACTTAGCAATGCTTGCACCTTCCCATGCACAGAGCAACAAATAGTGGCCATTTTGATGCTGGTAATGGTTAGAGGAGAAGGAATGATTTCACAGAATATATTCATTAAGATTGGCTTCCCTTTTATTGCCTTACATATAAAAAATAGCCCTGAAGGACAAGTTTGATGAGCTTAGCAAGCAGGATTCCTAAAGTTTATCCTTAAACCCTTTTCTTGCCCAGGGAGGTGGGGATTGTTAGAAAGCATGATCGGCTAGGTGTTTTATACAGAAACAGAGATTAAAACTAAGCTTCAGACCCTTGTGTCACACTACTGAGAGACTGGGAAGGAGAGCTCTGCAGTTTCTTCTGCCCCTTCCATTGCCATGCAGCCATCTCTTCTAGAAAAGAGCTAAGAGTCCTTTTGGCATGAGCACCCTTCCTTGAGTCACAAATAATATTTAATTCTAGGGCTATTTCATTTACATTGTCCTTATCCTCAAAGCATGGACTGATCAGTAGAGAAACAGCTGGTGAGTGGCATGTGGCTGTAATTCAGAGGCAGGCAAGACAGATGTCTGGTTTGCATGGCAATTCTGAGCCAGATCATTCATTCACAAGGGCTCTAAATACAGAAGAAGACCATCTTCTCCAAAATCAAAACCTTGAAATGTGAGTAATCATCATTCACAAGGAAACTCCATTCAACTTTCATAGCTATGTCAAAAATACAGGGGGCAAAAAAAAAAAAAAAAAAAAAAAGAGAGAGAGAGAGAGGTCAGCTTCAGAAACTTCTGGTTGCTTAAGTAAAGCTCCAGCATTCAACAACACCAAATTGTGATCAGGCTGTTCTTGTCACTGCAGGAATCACAGTTATTTTAAAAAAATAAATCATAGAGATCTATACTACATCAAAACTATTGGAAACGGATATTGCAGCATGTTTCTTTTTCTGAAAGATATAAGGAGGTTGGGTGACTAAGTCACTGCTGCACTCATTTCAAAGAATAACAGAACTAAAGTTAGGACATTACTCTAGAAATTGCTGTTTCACACCAAAGTCAGTAGTCACTTTAATCGTGGCTATGTTTTGCTTCTGGATAATATGCAGGAGTGAACAGTAGAGGGTGTTAGCTTAAAGGAAAACTTGAGTTAACTCTGTGGAATATGTCCTGTTTAATACAATTCATGACAAGAAAAAATCAGGTACTGGGTGCTTGGTGTAAATGGCACTAGGGAACCTGTCCATGACCTCACCTCAAGAGCCAAGTAAAGGAAAAAAAAAATTTCAAGCAAACCTCTCTTAAAATAATAGCATTTTAGAACTATTTAGTTTGGAAAAGGCCTCTAAGACCATTGAGTCCAGCTATTAACCTGACGCCACTAAACCATGTCCCCAAGTGTCCCATGTACACCTTTTAAATACCTCCGGGGATGGAAACTTCACCACTACCCGGGCAGCCTGTTTCAGTGCTTGACAATCCTTTCAGTGAAGAAGTTTTTCCTAATATCTAATCTGAACCTCTCCTGGCACAGTTTGAGACCATTTCCTCTCATTCTGTCATTTGTACCTGGCAGAAGAGGCTGCCTCCCTGTTTTTATGTCACTCATGACTAATTAGTAGACTTGAACGATTTTTCAGTGTAGCTTGCAGATTGGATAATTATTCTTTTGATGACTTTCTGGATAGCAGCTCAGAAAATGTTTTCAATTTGATTTTTTTTTTTTTTTTTTTTTTTAATAGCATGCCTCAGTATCACCAGATTTGCCTTTGTTTTCTGCAGTTTCCTAATGTAAAAAAAAATCTCTTCCACTCTTCACATAATTAGCCAGATATAAATGGTAATGGATATAAATGGACAAACCTAAGCCTCTCCTGCAGTACTCACCAGAGGGAATGGCTTTACTAACAAGGCTCAGTGCTATTTCAGGTGCTGTGGATTATTTCCCCCAGCATCTAGCAGCCAGACAAAATGAGTCTTTAATAAGTTTTATGTCATATATGCCAGCCTGAACCAGATGTCTAGGACACTCTTAGACATCTCAGATAACTCTGAACTGATGTTTAGGGAGCTGGACTTCCTCCTGTTTGTTTCAATCCTGTGGATCTGAAGGAAAAGAATACATAGAGAGATTTTTTTTTTTACTTCCTTAATTTATTTAGGGTTCCTCAAGAAACATATTTGTGGTACAGCATTCCTGAGCATCACATCTAAAATCCTGAATAATGGGAATTTCCTCCCTTTCCATTCACTTAGATGCTAAATCTGTGTCCTGTACACACACCAAGTGCTTGCATTTAGATTTCAACTCTCAGTGAGAATTGTCAAGCGTGGGTCTTACCACAGACTTGGTTACCTTTATTTTTGTACATTTCAATGTACACTTTAGTTCATAAAGCCCCATGAACATCACAAATGAGACACATTTTAAAACTATTGTACAGTTATGAGTACTAGGTAAGCATGATGGGGAATTAACTGAAGTCACGTACAATTGGTGTCCAGAGTTCCTGTGACAACAAGCCCTCACACTTATCTGGAGCCGCTGCTGGGAAGATCAAAAGGGCAGTGCCACTGAGCTCAGCATTACACAGCTTGTAAGAAGTCCAAAGCCCTTGTAGAAGTGTCCATAGTTTAATTCAAGGGGAAAAAAAAAAAAAAAAAAAAAGCCAAACAGCAATAGATGTGCACGTAGATTCAACATATAATAAAACTTTGCCAGAGTTGCTGCATAAATACTCTGAGATCTGCCTTTACTAGTTTCTGTGCAGGACTGGCCTTGTCCTCTCAGCTTCTCCCTGACTTCTATGAAGTGAAAAAGTGTTTGCCGCTGCAAAGCACCTGCAAACCACATACATGCAAGGTCACATTCATACAGGAACAAAAGTTTTAGTCGCTGGTGGGAGGTGAGGAATTCTGTGTTCAGTGCTTTGGCATGCTGTGAGCTTCGAGGCTTCTGCAGCCCAGTTGTACCAGGTAATGGTCGAGACCGGTCAGACTGGTCATTTGATTGTATTGATCTCTTAAAGCAACACAAAGTGGGTAGGCCTGGAAAAAGAAAAAAAGGACCACAAGCTATTATTCAGCTGCCAGTTTGTCACCAGGAAAGTTCCTCTTGGTGGATCAGACACCCTGGACAAAATGTCACACGTTTATGAGAGAAAGGATTCCCCAAATTCCCACCAACCATGGAAAATGTTGGGCCTTTGCTCTTTTGCACCAATTAAAAAGCACATCCACCTAAGCTTTCCAGTGTAACCCATTTCTCTGTGGAGTTAAAACCTGCAATCTCCCACTGCTCTTACAGACAGAATTAAGCTAAAGATTCCATGGTAAGAAATTGAGAAAGAAGAGGCAAAGAAAATTAATTTTTGTCCTTTAGCACACAAAGGAAGTCTGTGTAGTCTGAGCCTTTGTGCTCGGGGTGAAAACACACAGTGACAGGGTGTAGCTGCTCTGACCACAAGGGCTGGCAGAACTGAAGGGATCAGCAAGCACAGCATTGCTCATCCCAGCCGCAGCTAACATGGCTGAATGCATCTAGCCATATATTTAATTAAGGGAACAAATAGGCCAACACTCAGCTGCCAGCCCTGCAGGCATACTCACAATGTAATTGTCTGGAAATACATTTTTAAATTTATGTGCAAAAGATATTTAGGCACTCAATACAAAGCTGTTAGCCTGAAATGCTGCCTCTTGTTTGTCGAGGAAGGGTCTGAATTTCCTATATCTGTAAAGCAGCTACATAAAATAAAGATTGATGGTAAATCCTGGCATGAATTTTCTTGTGGAAGAAATTTTCTCTGGCACTGTACCTCTTATAATTTATCCACAGGCAAATTACGCCATGTCACCCATTAAGATATAAGTTTAAAAAATTGTCAATAAATACCAAAATATCCTTCTGTTCAGGAAGAAAAGGACCATGACAAATAATGAAAGGTATAGCACATATAGCACACACTGGCTTGGTGTCTCGTCTGCCGCCATTCCATGAGCTATCTATTAAACCCAAGAGCATCTTGCCTTTTTATGGATAATTCCAATTCAGTATCCATGACTTCCTGTAACAGTACAAAAACTTGCTTAGTCTTTGTATTTTGTATGCTTGTATTTATATTTTTTAATAACTTGCACACCTAGCAAGGGCCAAGCTCTTTCAGTTCAAGGTGACTTTCATGTTAGATCAATGAAAACAGCAGCAGAGAATAAATAGGTGGCATCTGTGGGTGGTAAATGAATGCAGTATATGTGAAAAGACTTTCAGAACAAAACCAGGCTCTGCAGACAGGTGGAGAAGGTTGAAAACATGAAGTACAGTAGAAAGAAAATAAAATTCCATTCTGCTAGATTTGCCATCTGTACTGACTGTGTTGCCTGAATTTACTGCCCTCACACATTTCTTGGTTAAAGATTTCGGTTTCTATTTCATCTGTGAAAAGCGAACAGATTCACAGCATGTTGTATCAGAAAGAGCATGGGGAGGTGGTGATTCTATGAATTTCTGGCACGTACGGAGACCGTCTCCTCCCAGGACTCTGTCATGTTCCCAGCAGAGTCCCACACATCGCCCCAGCAGGGAGAGCTGCCCGGTCAGACGAGCCAGAGCCTGCGGCAGCTGCGGCAGCGCCCGGAGCGCAGGAGAGGCAGCGGCACCGCGGCACCGCGCACGGCTCTGTGCCTCCACCGGGGGCTAACAGGGCACTCCAAGGAACGTGTCATGCCACTGATCTATCTGAGGAGAATGTTGGGCTTGAAAAGTCATCATCCCCAAATATTTATTACTTACTGCTGTCCTGGATTCTGTTTTCAAGCACAAGCGCCCAAGCTCGACATTAACTCTGAGCCTATGGGCAACTGTGTAGCACCAGTATTGTAGAGCGATCTTAAACCAGTGCGGGCTGCTTCTTGTCTGGGCTGATCAATGCAGCATCAGTGCTGCAATAGCCACTGTCAGGTGGCTTCTGGTTGACTCAGGGGACTGACAGAGGTGTTTGGAAAAAAAAAAAAAATTGCGTACATACAACATAAACCAAAGGTGAGGTGTGCAGGAATCTCCATTCTCCTCATCACTGATGTATCAAAAACTCAGCTTACAGTCATAAATCTGAGCTCAAGATCAGTGCATGCAGGTAGCTGTCACTACATGTCAAAGCCAAATTTCCAACATCCTCTCCTCAAAACCCACAAGCAACTAGAGATCATGCGGAAAAGAGGCAGAGAGGCAGCTGCTTGGATGCTATAATGCTCAGCTCTGAGCTATCTGTGAGGGAAACTCAAGCAGGGAATGCCACTGGAGATGGACAATCACCTCTTCTAAACCTGCTAAGCACTGAGACATGGGGCAACTTTTATAGGAAGGGATGACACTGCCAGTGCTGAGACCCCAACCTTAATAGCTTTTGGAGTGGAAGAACTGGGGAAAAAGAGCTGGTGTTCAGTTTAGGCCACAGATGTGTTTGTATTTGTTTGCTTCTGATCTTTTCTTACAGCTCTGCAATTAGAAGACTGAGCTTACAATGTGTTGAAATCATCCCTCACGCAGTTTTGCCCTCAGCATGTTTGCTGCTAAATTGGAACCTGAGCTGGGTTGAGGTGAGTCTGTGCAAAAGCAGCAAGGCTGCATCAGCAAACCTTGTCTCATAGCTTGGGCAGGGACAGCACTTGCTTAATGCTGTTGGCTTGGCTCCAGAGCCACTGTGGGCAGGACTGGGATCACTAACTGCTCGGTTTTCAAGGGCTCTCAGCATAAACCTGCATCCTTTTCTGCTGAGCACTCCCCCCTCCCCGTAGAAGCACCTCTCAGCGGGAGGAAACCGTCAGCTTTGATGCCAATGCTCTCATTTTATCAACAGGAGGGGGTTACAGTTGGCCCCGGAGCACTCAGAGCCGTGGGGATGTGTGATTAGGAGGAGCTGTGTGCTCTCTCACGGCGTTGTTGTATTTCTGCAGCAACCAAGCCCTAGGCAAGCAAGGAAACAGCCCTGCAAGAAAGGGCCCATTGCATACCTGTGCAGGTTGAGTCAAAGTTTCTTATACAAACTTCCATGAAGCTTCCCTTTTTCTCAGAAGATAGGACAGTGTTCTGATTTCTCATTTTCACAGTTGCCTAGGAGGTTAGTGGTGACTTTCTAGAGGAATTCAGGCTCAAACACTTTTCTGCTTCCTGCCATTCTAACAGCTGGTTCCAGCAGGACAACTAACAGGTGTTCTCTACCTATGCCTTTCATGCAGAGTGGAATGCCAGGGGCTGAGTCCCAACCCCTGGGCCCAAGGCTTGATCCAGAATGATGAATACATATGCAGGTGAATATTCTTTTCTGTTTGTTTGTTTGGGGGTATTTGTTTAGTTGTTTTTGCTGCGTAGGCTGTGTTTCTTTAGCAAGTAGGAAAAGTGCCATCTTAGTAGCTGGAAAAGAATCAGAAAGAAGTAGTCTGAGCATAGTCTTGGCAGCCCAAACCCCACCTCTGCCAGCTTTGTGTGAGGCGGTGTGATGAAGCAGCAACCTGGATTTTGGATGGTCTGGTTAATGCTCCTCCCTTGACAGAATCTGGAATTAAGCCTTCCTGGTCAGGCTCAGCTATCTGGTAAATCCAAATGGAAAATTTATCTTGTTGGCAGACCATCAATATACTACTTTTCTCTTTAAAAGAGATGGAGGACAGACACAAGCATATGAAAACTTAACATCCCATACATCTGCACCAGGGTGTGGAATGCAGGACAGAGTTCAGTTTCTGCAAATAGACCAACAGGAATGTTTGATTGAAAAGAATAAATCATCCTAACAATTCCCAAGCTTACTGCAAAGCAAAGCAACAAAACATTTAACCAAACTCAGGTGTCGTGGGTTGGCACGGTTTGGTTTTTAGTTAGGGAGGAATGCGGAGTGTTGCCCTGTCAGGACCTTGGAATTGTTCTAGAAAGGACAGGGGCCTATCAGAAGGCTAGGTTGGGATATTGGCATCTGCTTTGACCACTGAGAATGCTCGATGCTTTGAGACGTATCCATATAAGCCCTGATTTTGTTCAAGTCGGCCTTTTCGTCCTGGCCAGCTGAACCGGTAACACTGAGTGGGGCCTGCTGCTCCCCACCGCCCCACCACCTTTTGGGGTGGGAGCTGGCCCAAGGCCTGGCCGGGCTCCATCAGCTCCCGGCAGGGGAGGAGAGGCTGCAACACAACATCAACTACTTTTAAAACCTCCCTGGAGCAGGGAGGGATCTCTGCCAAACGGCTGATAACAGCCATGGGCCCGGCTGGGCTGAGGCCGCCCCGATTGTCACCGAGGAGTGGGCAGAGCTCTCCCCCCCTTCTCCTCCTCCGGTGATTCCAGATGGAGAGGAAAAGCGTGGAGGGAGGAAACCTGTGCGCAGCAGCGGAGAGCCTGCTGCCCAAATCACATAGCCACTACGGACCTGGGCAGGTTTAACCCTTTCCAGGCAACATGAAGCTTCCAAGGCCTAACCCTTCTCTGAGAGAGAGAAGAAAGAGACAGGGTGTGTGTAGAAAAGGCACCACGTGAAGTCAGTGGAGCAAGAGTGAAAGAACTGATAAAGATTATTATTAGGAGGGATTGAGGAAGTGGACATTTTTTAACCAGACTTCTCTAGTGTAAGCTATGGAGAAATGGACTGTTTCTTGAAGCATCTTAATGTCGTTTGGGGGAATGTTGGTTCTAGTCAAAACTGGGGATTGATATGATTAAGATTTCAGTGGGAATCTTAAAGCCCCTCGTTCCTGGGGTAGAAGGAGGTCTCAGCCTTTGAGACAATGATTTTAGAGAGAAAGTGATTTGAAGCCCTCGGCTCTTGGGGTAAAAGGATGTATTTATTTCTTTTGAGATAGAGACAATTTTAGAGGTAGAAGAAGAGAATCCTTGTTTTATACTAGAGGAAGCATTCTTAAACAGTACCCCAGATACACTGAGAGGCCCATGAGTAGCCAGAGGAAAGGCTGCTAATGGGTAAACAGCACAATCTGCAAAAACTCCAGGCAGATGCAGATTTGTGGTGTTGGGAGTCACAAAACTTTTTGTCTTGGGCGAATGTCCCCATGGGACTCTACAGAGACTCCTCTCCCAAAGTGATAAAGGATTATGTTTAAATGGTGAAACTGACTGAAAATCACAGACTGTGTCTCTCTGTGTTGTTTGTAAGGAAGTTAACAGTTTGTTAGAGAAGGAAAAAGTGGTTTGAAGTTTCTTTTTGGTTTTTTGGTGTTTGTTTTTTTTTTTTTCATTTTTTCCATTCTTTTAGCGTGTGTTAATAAAACTATTTGTTTATTTTAATTTTAAGCTTGAGCCTGCTTTGCTCCTCCTGATCCTCTCCAACAAAAAGGAAGTAAACACTAAGACCACTACTCTAAATTTGGCAAACAGAATTTAGCAAATGTGAAACCACTGTATCAGGCAGGAGAAAGTCTTGTGGCCACAGTAGGGAAAATTAATAAATGTTATTCCATGACACTTATTTCTTGAGGTCAGACTGCACATCCAGAACAGAACAGTGAAATGGATCCTTAATAAGTGAAAAGAAAATTCATCCTTCGCCATCCATATTTCTATAATACATCAGTTTTTAATGTAACTTGTTTCAATAACCAACAGTGATT
This sequence comes from Hirundo rustica, assembly GCF_015227805.2. Taxonomy (NCBI): domain Eukaryota; kingdom Metazoa; phylum Chordata; class Aves; order Passeriformes; family Hirundinidae; genus Hirundo; species Hirundo rustica. The sequence goes on from NC_053451.1 coordinate 87,077,617, forward strand.
GATGGCCACCCTTTATGCAGAATAATTAGCCATTCAGACTACCTGTACTGACAGTTTTGATCCTGTGCTTTGTTAACATTCCTGTTTGTATTTCTCACAAGTTTGTATTGCAACCAGTGTAATAATACTAAGGTAAATTTCTTCAGCCAGTTTTTGAAACAGGATCTGAGTCTTTGTCTCTGTGGGATGGCACATAATCCATCTGCAAATACTTAACAGTATCTACATACAAAATTTGCCAACACTCAATTTTCTTCATGTTATTGCAATTGCACCTGCTTAGCCTCAAACACACAGTAATCACAAGAGACTGGTGAGATGATTATGTCAATGTTAGATTAATTTGATTGAGACACATCTTCCTCAAAAAATGTGAGCAGGTAGATTCCAAAGTCTGTGTGACTGAAAGCCATTCTTGGGGATAAAATAGATATCTAAACTTTTCATTTAGATATCTTCTCTACGGTCAGGTATGGGGCTTTTCCATTCATTGGTAGTGCCATTTTCTTTGCAGAATGAAATGTTCATATCCACAGTAAAGTATTTCTTTCCAGATGTCCTGTCCTAAAATTTCATGAATGCTGTGGTATAGTGATCTCTTCACTGTTTAGAAAAGACCCCCAGTGACTGCCTGTAACCAGGGACTCTATGTGTATGCCAGTTCCATTCTCCAAGAGAAAACTCTAGGACGTGGTGAAGGAAAGAAGAGAAAGGGATACAAGCTCTAGACCCATTTCAGACTATCTTCCAGGAGAGACCCTTTCAGTTTCTTGTGGACTTCAGTCTTCCCTAAATGAGACCAAGCAAAAATTTCCACACTCTCTCTCACATAACTATCCTGGCTACATGGTAATTTTGGCTGCACAAACTCTATTATTTCTCCTTTACTAAATAAAAATGTCCTTTTTTTATTTTGTTTTTTTTTCTTCCACACTGAGACAAAAATACTTATTAAACCCTCAAGATTTTCCCAAAACTGATCTCCAGTGAAACTAGTGTTCTCCTGGGAAATTTCTGCACAGTCACTGTGTAGGATTTTCCCGGCCAAGAACCTGAACTAGCTACCTAGAGCAGACAATTGAAAGATATCTAAAGGAAGCACTCAAGAGATTTGTAAATATATCCTCAAAGACTCTGCCTCCATTGACTATAGAAATATTTTTTAATATACTGTCTCTTAAATGATGGCACAAGGCTATTCTCATTTTAGTCTCTATTACTCTTTGTTTAATAATGCAGCAATATTTAATATTTGCTAATTTGCTCAGAAAGTTATGTAGAATGTAATATTAATCAAAGAATATTCTGCATCTGATAAAGGCATTTAAAATAGAAAAATCAAAGTGTAGAGGAGGTAATAAAGGAAAAGACAAGACCTGAGATATTATCCTAGTAGAGCAATATCCTAGTAGTCAGACCCAGTTACAAATGTGTCATGCATCTGGAACACAAAAAAGATCTGTGATCAAATGGGCTACCACAAAAGCCGGAATTCCCCCAATATAATTGTACCATTAGGTTACAATGTATAAATGTGTATAATTTTCTACCTGTTTCTATTTGGTTAAATCTATCTTTTCAACACCACTTTACTTCAGATGTAAAGATACATACATCTACCTGGAAATTGCAGTCAAGCTTGAGAACTTTTTTAATGTCCATTCCCTTCTCTTCTGATATTGAAACTGTTCAACAGCACAGCTGACCCTTTGCTGCTGTTTCTCTTTCATACCTCCAAAGTAAGTCTTCAAAATCATAAATAATTTAATATTCATTCATAAGTCTGTTCTTGAATCGAGAACTAAAATTTCATCTTTACAGGTGTTAAAATCTTTCTTATCTGTGACTCCATCCATTCCTCCACACTCTTTCATCCTGCACCCTTCCTGTGGCTTCCTTTGCTCTGTGCAGTGGTGCCAAGGCTGTCTTGCCAATACTCACTGCTCCATGCTGACTCCAACAACCCTGGGGATGCTGCTTTTACCAGGCTCTGGAGAATTTCTTACAGCTGGGCTGTGCAAGCATCACGGAGACTTCAGTGGGCTGGAAGGTGAAGCTCTCGACAACTGCAGAGTTTGACACCTCAATGAACACCAGGATGATGAAATGGAGAAGGAATACGCTAGGAGAGAACCAGGACTGTTTTGTAAGAGAACACATAGACCTGTCATGAGCTTGGATGTCACGGTTCAAACACCCCCTGAAATTTATCATGAAACAGAGCAGTAGTTCTGCACAAAGATTTTTTTCTTTCTTTCTTCCTAACAAGTTCAAACCAGCCTGTTTTTCAAGTATTTTTAAGAATTCTCATTTTCCAAGTCTGTAGCTTGTAGCTGTTGTATTCACAGGTCAATCTATTCTTTCTCAGGAATCATATTCCAGGAACTGGTGGGGATAGGGGGTAGTCTACACGGACCTTTGTCTAACCCTTCCTTGAAGGGTCACTGAAAAATCACTTTTTGGTCGTATCAAATGAGACCACCAACTACTAGGCACCCTCCTGGCACAAAATGATGACAATCATAATGAATGACAAAAGACCAGAAGCTGGAAGAAAAGTGAAAGAGAATAAAATAGGAAGAAATAAACTAAACAAAAGCATATACTCTATTTTGCTTCAAAGTTTAGCTGTCAATGATCATATAAAAACCACTTGTGTAGCAGAAAACAAAACTGTGGAAGGAATCAGAAGAATAAAGAAGAAGAAGTTTATGATGTACAGGTTGGGGGAAGCAACAGCACAGATTGAATACATATAGCGTAAGAGATGTGAGTATGATTAGCGTTAGGAGTGATTGTCATCCATATCTACCACCAAAACTCTGAAGTTGCAGTTTAAAAATCAAAAGTGTGCCTTCTAAAATTGCCTAATAAACATGCACCATCAGTACTTACATACAGAAAAGGAACATTCTGATTCTTCTTCGGCACCCTAAGAGACAGAAATCTAGAGTTCATGTGTGTAAGGGTCAGGAAACTTTTTGACTGTCTCCTGTCTGTCTGAAGTACAAAAGCATAGCCAGACTAAAATACTGAAAGGTATTGTGGCCATACTGCTTCCCTGAGTAAAGTGAAAGCTGCACTGTTAAATTAGTGTTCCCCATCACATACAGTTCATAATCTGTTTATTGTCTTCAGCCAGTGCACAGGCTCTCTGTGTTTCTTCCTGAGATGCTGAAATAACCCATTCTGGTCTTGCTCTTTAGGATCTGGACTGAACTGGCCTCCATCTCTGCCCTCAGATACCCCCAAACACGCCTCCTAAACCAATGGAAATGCACTTTTTCCCCCCTTGCCTGTCTCCGTGTTTCATTCTTTATGGGGAAAGGGACAAAGAGTTTAACACACTTTCCTCTTCCCATGAGCAGACAACCCTGAGAGAAGACAGAATGTTTCTGGCCAAGCTGTAACATGGTATCAAGGGACAAACAAAAGCTAAATCTGGACACTGTTGGGGAACCCTTAGCCACACACAGCTGCAGTAAGGAACAGATGCAGGCGTAGCTGAATTGTCATCAACTGCTCATTAAACAAGCCATGACCAACAGATGGGAACAGTGCTTTTTTATAATAGCCTTCTCCAAATGCTGAATGGACTAGATGGAAAATGAGACTGGAAAATGAGTGGGTGCTAAAAATGGGAAATCTTATTGCAGGAAATCCAGCCAATCCACTAGAATGCCAGGTGCCACAGCTGCTCTACTCTTGAACCCAATTCAGACAAACTACATTTGCCACAGAAAAGGATAGAAAATGTTCATTTTCAAAGGTCTCCCAACTAGCCCATATTGGCAGTTACGGTAATTATCAGCGTAATTGCTTCAAGTCACATCTCATTATAAATGAAAAAGGAGATTTTGGCTCTGATAGCTATTATTTGCTAATGCATCAGGCAATGGGCAATGCAGTGTATTGCTGTGTATCATACCTGTACTTCAATTTTTTTCTGGTTTTTTTTTGTTTTGTTTTGTATTCTTTTCTTTTCTTTTTTAATTAGATACACGTTTTAGAAAATTGACAAGGAAGTTATGCGGAATGAACATCGACTTTAGGCATTACAGAACTCAGAGAAAACTAGAAAGACAGGCAGAAGAATTTTTCTGCAGAAAGAGATACATTATTTTATTGCACCTATAAAAATAATTATTGCAAAACCCAATAAGAGTTAAGTATCAATGGTCTTGCTACATCAAATAGTATTATCTGAGTTACCAAGACAAAGAATCATTGACCAAGAGTCAGCAGGAATTTGCCAGGCTTTCATTCTCTCTCTTATAAACACACAGAGGTAACTTACACAGTAAGAGCAGCTACATACACATCAAAATAATAATGTTTCAAATACAGTAGTTTTGGAATAAATAAGGCAGAATTCACTTCAACAAAATAATGAAGTTAATATATGCTAAATAACTAACACAATTATTTCATCTTTATTCACTTATGTTTATGCTGTTTTTGAAGTGGGACCAACAGGAATGGTCTGTTGATTGCTCTTAACAATCAGCACGATTTTAGCTGAGCATAAACCAAACCACAAACAGTCCAAATTCCCTTAATTCATAGAGGGCCTACAGCTCCGTGGAAATATAAGGGTTTATGGGAATACAAGGCTTCATCAACCACCTAATTAAGAGCTATGTAGTTGAATCCACATTAACTTGGGGAGCACAAAAATCCATCTTGGTGTCTGGCAATGCTCATTCAAGTTTCAGAGGACTTACTTCCTCATATAACAGATGAATGTACACATGAAGGCAGCAGAAATGTAGGCAGAAGTGTTGATTAACACATCAAATAGTTAGAAAACATGGCCCAGTCAGATATATATGTATAGATATATACATATATAGATATATACATATATATATATATATATATACACACACATATTTGTGTGTGTGTGTGTGTGTGTGTGTGTGTGTGTCTGGACATAAGAAGTGACAAGACAAACTTTTGTAAAGGAAATGCAAGAAACACTGATGGCATTAAATGCTTTTAATGCATTAGACACATACATACATAATGAAAACATTTATATAAATATGAAGAAAATGCCTTTACTTCAGTCAAACAGATCAGGAATATTGAGCTTTTTCAGAAGTTAAAAGACATCCAAATCATTTAGGTATCTGATATTACAAGATAAACCCAGTTTAACAGACTGCTTTTAGAAATCTAAAAAAAAAAAAAAAAAAAAAAAAAAAAAAAGGCATAACCTTGTTCCTGTAAAAGATATTTAAATACAAAAGTTATTATTACAGCTATTCAGAACATTTCTCTGAGATGCTGGCTGTTTTAAAAAATCTTGTTATAAACAATCCAGAAGTAATGGAGTAATGAAAGCAACTACTAGGAAAACCTGGAAAGGGATCACTCTGATGAGCATTGGTGTGTTCAGCATATGAAAGGCAATATTTGAGACTTCAGAGTGATACAGGGGTCTGAAGAGGAAAACAGGGTGTTTCACCACACTTGTGCCGTTTAGGCTCCTGACTTGAATATTCAGCCTTACTTCAGCACTACAAAAACTCCGTGAAGGGAAAGCCCGTTGTTAGATACCTGATATTTTTCATACCTGGTCCACATAGACTAACTGAATAATTCATTAGAATGGCAGGCTTTCCATGTTATTTAACACCTACCAACATCAGTGTAATCACATATGACAACTTTGAAGGAAAAGTGTTAACCTGCATAGGAGAATCTCACAGATCTGGTGCTCAACACATATTGAACTGCCAAGCAGTAAGTGTAAGCTAATAGTTCATACTTGACTGGAAGTTGAGAAGAAGGAAAAAACAGTGCCTAGCAAATTTGTTTTCTTTATTCTTTTAATCTTTAAAATGAAATCTAGCATTAACACAGTTCAAAGAGACGTGTATATCGGGGGTCAGGTAGCACATTTGATATAACTTACAAAATTAAATATACAGAGTGCTGTGAAACATTTGCATGGTATGAAAATGGGACAACTATCTACACCCAAAGAGGATAAATACCCAGTCATGTAGAGAGATTGGATAAAGAAATATCTAATGAAATCATGTGAGGATGACCATATAGTGTTACTTAACATCTTTATCAGCTCTGACTTTTCCTTTTCTGATAAAACACAGAAGGATATGTAAATGAAAATAAATTTTAGAAAAAAACCCCTCATATTCAATATTTACAGTGTCACAAGAAGAAGACAAGGTAGCTTCTTCAGCAAGGTTCAACCTGCATACGACATTGAAACCTTGTTAGAATACTGTGAGATTATTTGCTAAGTCTAGACAGGATTAAAATGCATAGATAACCACTGCTCTCGTGTAGTCTTCCCTCCAAGCTGCAGGGAATCAGTTACAGGACTTGCTGATCACATTAGCATTATTTCACATTTCCTCAACATCTGCATCTCGAAATGTCCGAGAGGAAGGCGTCTGGGATAACTGAGCATTGCCAGTGCTGTAGCCTCACCTTTGGAAACCATGTTTTTTCACTGGACAAGCCCAACACATCTGCTCTCATATAATTCTGATCAGGCCACTCTTAAAATGCCTCTTATATAGTGGGCACCATAATACCCACTATAAGCATTGTAAATGGAATTTTTGCGGGCAATCTTTAAAGGATGAGTGAGAACACAGAAGCAACTTTCAAATGAGCCAAATCAAGTTGATTGAAAACACGATGATTGAGTGAATTTGTAACCCATCACTTCTGGAAGTAAATAAATAATGAGGCTGTTGAAAACATATTTTAAATGGCACGAGGAGGTATACCTAGCAAGCATGGATAACAACCCTGTTATCTTTCCACTGACAGTAGGATCTTGAAAATGAAGAGCTGACTGACATGTAATGGCAGGCCCACACTAGCCCAGTCTCTGCTCCAGAGTGACAGGGAGTATAGGTACTGCTGTCAGCTTCAACTGCCAGCTCATACACCAAAAGCAATTTGACCTTGGAACCATTGAGCTACAGGTGCAATAATTTAATACCCACAATACAGACATAACTTCAGTCTAACGAAGAACAAACAGTATAAGGACTGGAATATATACTCTGCTTACAAGCAGGTACTAAGGTTTGGTGTTACTGCATCCTCACCGCTACTACAACTGTTAGGGAAATTAAGGTGGCATATACTGGAACATGCTTTATTAATTTCTTGCCATTGCTGTGTAAACACATGCTGAGAAAGAGCCAAGAACAGTTTCTAAGGGAGGTGAAAGAATTTCATCATATAGGACATGGGAAAGCTAACTTGGCTAACACCCAGAAATGCAGAAACCTTTTCCTTGTGTGGGGAATAGCTAAAGACCCATCACAAATGCTTAATTCCTAATACTTATACTTCTCCAGAGCTACATCTTTACCTCTAAATTCTTTCTTATTGCCAGACAGTGCATTTCCTCCTCTCTGTTTTACTTCACTTCTGGAGACAAAATATTATCAAAGTCTGTCATTGTCTCCCTGGGATGCCTTTTGTCTACTGTTGCCCTCTTCTTTTTCTTTTTGTCTCTCTTTTCTTTCACAAGACTTTTCTTTGCTGCTTCTCCTCTTTCATCTTCCATGGGTGGGGAAGGGCAGGGCTTTGTAGTCTCACCATCCAGGCTGGAAAACCAGAAAAGGAAATGCACAAAGCTAAAAGCACATACCTCATAAAGCCTCTTTTACAAGACATAGATTTCACCTTTTTCCACATCTCACAGTACTGACAAGAGAAGGACTTATCACACTCTTGACCATTTGACAGGGCTATAAATGGCCTACAATTCAGTTTCCCTCTTACTTATAGAATAAGTAAAGGATAGGCTAAAACAGGGCTCTGGCCCCTAATCTTATCTGCCTCTTTTGACTCCAGAAGGGATGTGGGCAAAAAGGAGCCTTTCGCTGTGTGGGTCCAGATCACACCATGTTTTACTTTGCACGTGGAACTTGTTAGCTACATTTGCAGAGTTCTTGTTCTGCCATAATTATTTCTTTCCACAGTGATGGCAGGAAAATGCCCCAAACAGATGCTAATGTCTCATAATGAAATCATAAGAGCTATATTAGTACCTCAATTAAGCATAACCCCTAATGCACATCACAAAAACATTAAAAGACAATCCCAAAGAACTCAGAGCTGGAGTTAGCCAAGCCATTGTAATACAACTATGGGCACTGATGACTCCCTGTCAACATGGGAACTTGGGATGTGCCCTTTAATTTTTTTTCCCTTACTACACCAGCACTTAGCACAAAGGGTTTTTCTCTTTTAGAGGTTCTAATATCATATTGCATTCAGACTTCCTGTTTCCTTTCCAATTAAATGATGATTTTGCATTGTTCCTACCAACAATGTCAGCACTTTCTCATTAGATCTGTGCATACCCATGAGCAATATGCTGCAGTGTGTCCCGTCCCCGCCCCCCCCGCCCCAAGTAGGCCATAGGAGGTAGGGATTTATTTTAGAAATATAATAAATAACCAGTTTCATTGGAAAGCACACTTCCATGCCCTTGTAAAAGGTAGGGGTCCTAATGAAAACTCCATTTAGTGCATTCATTTCTGTTTATTCTCCAAAGAATCCCTCTGTTTGCCAGTGTATAACTCAATTTTCTCCTCATTTGTACATAAAAATGGCAAGTCAGCTTGCTAATAAATTCTCTTTGGAGAGTGAATATTTGTAATAAAGCATTCATTCACAAAACAGAGCATGCAGAATGGACACTATTCTTATTGCTTATGCATTTAATCACATATTTTCTTAATATGGTACCTCATTTAGAATACAATCCAACTCAGTGGAAGGGAAAGACTTCTGATTTTGGTGGAACTCAGACCAGTTATATACCTGCCTCTTTTCAACTGGTTGTATGCATTAAGAAGGAAACCATGGTCTTCAGGTTTGCTTTTTGGTGAGAAGAGGCTACTGTCACATCAGTGATGTGACCTGGGAAAAGGCATGTATTTATTCCCAAATTTGGAATTCTGTTTAGTAAAGAGAATGCATTCATTTGTGTGCTGCGGCTGCAAGCTGGTGGAAGGTTGAGTTGCAAACTCCACTGGGACTACTACTAGAAAATATGTGGGAATCACTGGACTTGAATCTCCTTGCTTTTCACACCATCATTCTCAGTGAATCCAGAAATCAGCCCACAACTGATACCCTCACCCATAACTTTTAGATGAAATCTTTAATGGTGACCATACTATTAGAACATTTCAATGAAAATTAAGAACATCTGTGGGTGACTAAGCACTGGAGCAGGTTTCCCAGAGAGAGTGTGCAGTCTTCTCACTGGAGATACTCAACCATTTGGATGCAATTTTATGCCATGTGCTCTGGGATGACCCTGCTTGAGCAGAGTTGTTGGACCAGATGTCCCACTGTGGTCCCTTCCAATCTGACCCATCCCATGATTCTGTGATCTAAAATTGCCTTTAATGGTGGAATTTATTTCTCTCTACAACTACCAGAATGGAAGGTGTAGCCAGGTGGGGGTTGGTCTTTTCTCCCAGGTCACCAGCAACAAGACAAAAGCACACAGCCTCATGCTGCACCAGGAAAAGGTTTAGGCAGGAGATTAGGAAGAAGTCCTTCACCGAACAAGTGATTGGGCACTGGAATGGGCTGCCCAGGGAGTGGAGTGGATGGTGGAGTCACCATCTATGGAGGTATTTGAGAAAAGACTAGATGTGGCACTCAGTGTCATGGTCTGGTTGACAGGGTGATGTTGGGTGATAGGTTGGACCTGATGATCTCAAAGGTCTTTTCCACTCAAACTAATTCTGTGATTCTGTGATTTCTCCTGTTCATGTTTCTTCTTGGAAACAAACTTCCCCTGATGGAGATTATATGATTCTTTTGCAGCAGTGCTCATACTACATGGAAAAGGAAATCTTTCATTCTGTGGATGTCAAGGCAAATGGAAGGTTCAAAACAAAATTTTGTTTTCTTGCACAAAATGTGAAACTGTGTGTCTCTCCCTGGGAAAAAGCTATGGATGATGAAGTTTTACATGGTTTCAAAAAAAGGAACAGCACAAATTCATGGAAGAAAGTTTCATCAAGGCTGTTTAATACAGAGACCCCACTTCTGCTTCAGAGAATTTTTAAATCCCAAATTATTGTAGGTTGGGAATGTATTCTGGAGAAATATCCCCATATGATTGTTCTGATCTTATTGTCCATCCAAAGGCTGTCTGATGTTGTTAGTGCTCTAAAGGGGGTCACAATTTCAACTGGATTAAACTAGAACATAATACAAGATGAAAATGTAATCCATAAACACTTGGAACCACTGCATTTTCAGTGCACACTTTGTATCTTGCTGCACATTAATTCTTCAGAACCTAAGCAGGGGCTCATATTCATCTAACATACTCTCTCTCCATCATTTTCCAGATTTAAACCCAGAAGATGAACAAGTATTTCAGAAAAAATCGCAATCTAATGTGCAGCTTTACATAACAATAAGTCTCTTAAAAGGAAAATAAGGTCTACAACAAATAGAAACTCCATCTCACCTTTCAGCAATCCCCTTAATTACTTACTGGGACTAAGCTTCAAACCATCACATCCCACCAATGTTTCCAGAATGAAAATAGGGCAATACATTCTCACATAAACTTGGTTGCATGCGTAGAGTAAACCAGTTCACAATAGCTGCAGTTACAGTACTACGTATGGAAACCTGACAGCATAGCTGAACTCAAAGTGCAACGTTTAGGATTCAAATTTTTAAAATGTAGTCTTTTTAGGTTCAAACATACTCACATCTCATAATCCACCGTCTGCACTGTTCTTATGTACTGGCATGAATAGGCATACTTGGTTTGGCTGATTTTAATGAGATGGCTTCTTAAACAGTGTTTCTGCAATAAGACAATCAACATTCATCTAATTTAAACTGAAATCTCAAAAGCAATGAAGGTACATATGCATAAAAAGTCAACTGTTTAAATGTAACTTTAATCGGCCTCTAATAAAGATAATTAATATAAAAGTTTCAAGTACAAAGTAAATTTTCTCTAATGAACACTATGAAAAATGCAGTAAAATTATCATAATGGCTTACAAACGAAAAACAAACCAAACAAACATAATGGAATTCATTTCAGACTATACTTACTGCATTAAAACTCCCTATGTTACTTATTTTAGAAGCATGGAACTTGTGAAAGCCACCAAATGTATTGAAGAAGAAAGAACAGAGTATGATTTAAAAATAAATTATCCTACAGAATTTCTTTGTTCAGGTTTATTACATGACCTGTTCATTGCACTCTGAAATCCGATTTACTCTGGTTAGCTGGAGACTCAAACTGGGACAGGGAACTCATTAGCCTGGAAAATTCATCTGCCTCTTCCAAAACAGGATAATGGTAAAATCACCAGACTAGTATAATCTTCTAGGGTTACTTACTTCCCTCTTGTTGAACATCAGTACTGTGTAGAGTTTGTCACCTGTTTCCACCCTCTCCGGTGTTGCTATGACAATGGCAGGTACATAATACTCATTTTCTGCCTGTGTCCCAGTTCTGGCAAACACGCAGTCTCCAACCTGCACATCAGGAAAGCATCAATGCAAGAACAATGTAACATCTGAGGTTTACAAGATACAAAGCATAACTACTAATGTATTTGTACATGAATCATCATTCTATCATGTTCCCATGATTTAATATGGACCATTGAAAGAAAAGAAGAACTTGGTCCATGTGTGCTCTGATCATGCAATTTCCACTCAACTGGGGAGGACTGAGCTCTACTGAATGTACCTGGGCTTAGCTGGCAAGCTGAACTGAATGAGGAAACTCTTACAAACTGTGCATTCCCTTGGATTCTGTGCAAATTTTAAGGCTTTCAACAAGCTTTTAAAACAACCTTGGGAATTTTAGATAATTCCAGATGTAACTGATTTATCCAAAATTGTTTTTAAAATTAACACAGAAGTCACAATTTTATATCAAATTCTGCAGGTCTCTAGAGTTGGTTACAGAGTTTACAGAATTATCAGGAGCTACCATATCAGGATATGCCTTCATCTCAAACTTTAAAAAAAGGTATGTCCCTAGTTTTATATGTCGCAATGCAATTATAAACATGTTTTCTTTTATTCAAAACAGACGGATCCATGCTGCATCGTCTATGCAACCATCACCTTTCTGGTGTGTAAAATAAGAATCAACAAAAAAACTCAGCTGTGATTACAGATAGCTGATAAATTTTTTAAAAAGCAAGAAACAAAACAAAACAAAAAACAAACAAACAAACAAACAAACAAAAAAACCCACCAGAAATTGAATAGGGATTATAATCTTTTTATTACTGGTATTTGCATCAGTATATGGTTATTTTCTGTATTTAAAACACGCTGTGGAAACCTGTTGGAATGCATTTCCACATCCAAGCAAGTGTTTCTATACAAGGGAAAGAGTTTCAGCTTACTATTAAACATATAAGGAAGCCAAACTAGAAAGTGCTGTGCCCTTTTCATCAGTATTGGTCCAATGCCAACGCAGGAGCACTGATTGGGCTTTAGAAATGTACCTCAAAGCCTGCTGCTAATTTCATTGGGCAGGGTGTCAGGTGGCCCACCTGGATCATCAAGTACTAAAGGGACTGCACAAAGAGCTCAATTGCTTTTTTGGACTGCCTTAACCAGTGCCAGAGTTCTCTGCACTGTGTTCAACTTATATATTTCTTTGTTCTAGAATGTTTATTATTTTTGTCATTATTAAAACCTTTTATTTTACAAAGCATGTCCAGAGAAGTTGTCTCGCTGTTATTAAGCCATTCTGAGAAGTGCAGGACACCCTCAGAGACTTGATAAATCTTCATGTAGCTTATTCCATTCTGGCCACATGCAAGATTTTATTAGAAACCAAATGGTTACAACCTGCTGTAAATCACACCAAGTATAAAAGGCTCTCTGACATTTATAATCTACGTGCTAGGAAAAATTAACTCTTCTAATAAATAGCTCACCCTTCTTCTATGGCTGGGGAAATATTCATGTTTTAAAATGAAAACAATATAGATTAATTTAGAACACATCATTTTAATAAACAAAGGAATAGAATTACAATGCAAACAAGCTTCAAACAAATGAAAAACTTCATGGTGAAATAGCACAATATTACTATAATGAAAGACTCTTCTTTAAGATAAATAAATGTATTTAAAAGATTTTTTTTTAATCTATAATTTATTCTAGGTCTGAGCAAATAAAAAAAATATAAAATGTATATCTGCAATCATGAAAAAATACAGTTTTTCACCTGCAGATGTGGGCATGGCATAGCACCTCCCACAGGTATAGTGAACTTAACAGGAATATCACAGCTCTCGCCATTCCTGAAGTCAACAAGTACACAGGTAGAGCTGATATTCTTTATCACCATTCCTTAAAAACAACAGAATAAAATATTCAAATTCTTTTTCTTTCACCCCTTGTAGTAATTATATTGTAGAAAATTCCTATAGGCTGTCACACATCACCGAGGTCAAACATGTCCATACTATACATTCCTCATTTTCATTTAGCTACCATAACCTATGCTAGCACAATGAAGACATTTGTACCTAAAACCCCTGCCTTACTAACCCTTCTTAATAATGCTATAAAAAGACAAGGAAGACTTTTTCAGGCACAGGTCTGAAATTTGCAAGCTGATTAGGTTAACATAATAAAACTGACAGTTAACATAATAAAACTACTACCACAGTTAAAAATATGTAATTGAAAAAAAGCCCAGCCAAACAAGTAAAGGTAATACAAAGATAAACACATACACACAGAAAATATTTTTCTTAAGAAATAATAGAACAGAGTTTTACCTACTAACCATTCTGGCTTAAAATTCAACAAAAAGGCAGCAGCATTTAGTGATCTTTTTGGACACTTGCAAAAGCCTGGCTTACAATTTCCTTCCATGCTTTTCATAAACATATCGTTGCTCTCAAACTTTACAAAATTAATGTCTTCTTATAAATGTATATATATATATATACATTCATCTCATGAATATGTGCATGTAATATTAAATGTCACTAAGAAAGAAGTAGTTCATTGTGACCATAACTTATGTTTTATCAGTATTAAGGGACACTAAATAATATTGAAAATGTGGACAAAAATATATACCTGGATAGTAAAATCCTGTGATGTCTGATCTTGCAATTACCTTTTGGCTTTTCTGAGTCACATATATTTGACATTTTTGTCTTGTCTTAGACTTCAGTTTCCCACTTTCTTCTTCAAATCTCTGTAATTTGACACAATTATTTCTCTACAACAGCTAATGCAGTCAGCCTTAATCAATTCTTTGGATATTTTTAAAAATTGAGGCAATGTAATGCTACAAGATCTGTACAAATACACAGTAAACTGGAAATACTTTAAACTTTCAGAATACTTACAGGAAGTACTCATGTAAGAGTTTTTACGATAAGATCCTGGTTCTGTATGGTCATAACAATACCTATATTTTCATGTGTTCAGGCAGAAATTTACCTTGATGAATTATAGCTCTGGCTACCATTTTCCTACAAAAAATTTTATGAAGTTGCACAATTCATACTAAAGGATGGGGTATGGAAAAATCAATTCTTTTCAGAACAAGAAAATTTGCTCTACACATTTCTTTTGTCCACATAGAAAAGTTTATACAGTAATCTCATTTGCATTAGAACTACCTCACTGTACGGGATGAATCATTAAAAACTCAAATATGAAATCAAAAAATGTTCAAACAAATCTTCAAGTGTCTGGGGAAAAAAGTTTATTTCCAAACTATAAATTCAAAATTTAATTGACATTTTCAAGCATTTTAAAACATTCCAGTTTAACAAAACATTATACCACATCGTCCAGACTTGCCACTGCTCATTACTCTGCCCCACTAGTTTTGGTTCTTCATACACTCATTATTTTTGCCATCCCGTTCACAATAATGTTCCTAAATATAAACTACAAGCAAGTTCAAAACTTGCTTATAATAAAACAGTTTCATTTCTAAATGAAAATTGTGGCACTTATTTTCATCATTAAATAAATCTGCTTCACCATTAACTTTCAAAGTATTTCTTAACCTACCTCATGAACAATTTGCAGGCATCCATCTCTTACATGGTTCTTCAGAATCATAAAATATGCAACTTGAAATCTCAAACTTTTCTACAGATTTACACATTGTTTTGAAAAACTACCATAACTCACAGACTCTTAATAAAACCCCTGTTTGCTAAGAAGTGCACAACTTGCTTCTTTTTCTGATGACATTTTTTTCTTTAAAAAACATATTTGATTTTCCCTAATAGTCAATAATGATGGAAAATATATTAATAACTTTGACTAAATTGTTTATTCTCAGTTTCACTATAATTATCACAATCTCTTTTTTCCAAACTTCCCCTCAAAAACCAACACCAGTCACCAACACCAATCACCAACAACCCTAGAAAAAAAGTCCTAAAAATAATCAAAACACACAAAAGAGGCAAGAAGATATTTTAAATTGGAGATACATGAGATTTTTGTAGCTTATTATTTACCCCTTCGGAATATTAATTATATCAACAGTTTGGATTTTCAAACTCAGACTAAACCAGAGGCTCTTCACAGTGTTTAACTGACTGCTTGAAATATAACTCATCAAGGGCTGATTTGAGAGCAGACCTACAGTTCCACAGACACAAAAAGGTATTTGGGTAAAGAATTTACTTAATTCCTCAGGCTCCAAAAGGACAGCTGCTGCTGAATATTTATTACCAACTAATTTGTAATGCTTGACTAATAACTTGGGCAACTTCCAGCACTCCATATTAATCCAAATACTAAAGACGACACAAGCATCCACAATGAGGATTCTGATTCGTGCAGAATTCAGGTGGCTCAGGAACCCTGTCTAAATTCAAATCCATCTTTCTTTTCTCTCACACAGCTTTTAGGTGTTCAGCAGGATTGACCCAGATACTGTTAGAGTGGCCATTTCTGGCATTCAGTATTTTTATTACAAAAGAGCCCCATCTGATTCTCAGGGATGGTAACCACGTTTCTCTCTGCTTCTGTTGAAGGCAATGTGTTAAACCACAATGAGTGAAGGAGACTTTGCTTACTTCTTCCAATAGCTACTACAGTTTTTAATTCCCTTTCAAAAATCTAAAAAAAAAAAAAAAAAAAAAAAAGTCTTTGCACTTTCCTACTGTAAGTGAGAATAGACAAAAAGGATACCCACAGATCTCCACGTATCTTGGCTCAAACTTTGGGTTTTCAGAATCCTGAAAACAACAGAGTCAAGCAACTACCACTCTTCCCTGGGTGCCAGTGGGAACAAGCCCATTCTGCGTGGACCTAGCCCAATTTTATGAAAGACCCTAAAAAGAAAGAGCTAAAAACTAAGGTGTTTTACTTAAAATCATCAGGAAACTTAAAAGTCTGCTTTTAGTAGAGGTTCAGGATAATTGTGGGGTTTTTTTCTATGATGTCACAATGACAATTTTCATTCAGTGCCATATCAGCTATTTCCTCTCTGTAATGTATTTCAATTGGCAGTTTATTTCTCTATATCCATTTTATGGGCAGACATCACAGTTGGCAAAAACTTCAATAACAGTTTCAAAAGGCTCCCCACTTTTCTTCATTTTTTTCCCACTGTTCTTCAACATAAACAGAATTCTAATTACATCTGCACTTCTGCCTCTCACTCTTGAAGCCTTTCAGTGGCAGATTAACAATTACTGAAGATGCTACTCTGATTAGACTCCTAAAGCAGGTTGACTCAGGATAAGTTAATCACATCATGTCTGAGAGCACACACTGGTTGTTCCAAGGCAACAATAAAATTACACTGAACAAATGAAACATAAACATGATTCTGCTGCTCTTATATTGGGACATTATATGGCGTAGGTAAACCAATAATCAAAATAGCTGTAACAGCAATGTAATATTTTCAAACTAATGTGAAATGAATCAAGATCATCTGTTTTTTGAAAACATTAAAATGTTTTCAGGTATGCAGTCTTAATAGTATTTTAAAACCTCAAAAACTACAGAAAACACACACACATATATACAAAAACACTAACTTCAATCATAGTTTCAGAGTAGCTAGACTAATGTATTAATGCTAGACTAATGGAGAGAGAAAAAAAGCCAAGCCAAAAGTGGGTGTCCACTTCAGAATGAGCTCCAGATGCCACTGACTCAGTTCACAATGCTGTGATATTGCCCACCAGTTCATGTGTACCCCCATTTTAGGGACTGTTAAATCTTAGTGTACAAAAATGAAGTTGAATCCCACCTCTTTTCTCTGTATTTTCTTTTACAAGAGATGTACCGTGGAAGATTTCAGAAAATTACTCCAATACTACAAGATCTTTTAGTCCTTTTTATCAGATATTAACCCAATCACAAATCTTGTGGTTTATTTCAGCAGAAATAAAGATCCTTTGCTGCGATTAATTTCTAAAAGGCTTGATTTCTGTGGCTCTCTCTGAAGCTTCAGAACTTCTACTTCCCCAGTATTAAAAAAAAATAATTGAAAGCTTGCTCTCTTTTTTAACTACCTTCTTTCCTCTATCCGTTTTAGTCACCATTGCGCTACATGTATACTTTATAATCTATGACCATGGAAAAAAAAAATATTCCAGAGACGAATAGTGAAGGGAAATATCTAAGGAGAAAAAATCCCTTCCCATGTATTACCTTTTTATTGCTGCTTATGTGTGATTCTGAGCTTTTCTCAGTTTCCTTTTTGACAACTGCCTGAAGATCAGAGGCTTGTTGTATATATGTTAATGCTGTCAATATCTCATCTTCTAACAATTTTACATCTTCATAGGAAACTGGCCATCCCAAATTCTCTAAAGCCTCCAGCAAAGCTTCTTTATGCTCTGTGTATTGGACTGGCCCATCCTCTTTAAATCTGAAAAATGATATATTTTTTAAGAAATTAATAATCACAAGTAGGAAAAATTTTAATTACATCAGTGCATTGCAGATAGAGTCACAGACTGTGACAGCACAATAAAGAATCAGATTTGCCCAATTTATCTTCTCTATGCTGCAAGTTCTTGCATTTCATCCAGATACTGCTGTGTCGAACAATCACGTCTGGTACAACTATGTTATAGAAAGACAGCTACAGAGAAATTCAAATGGCTGAGCCATAATTTCAGGAAAATAAATCAAATATTTTAATATCTATGCAACAATAGTAATGATTAATATGCTCCTCTAGCAATAGACTGTGCAACTGCTACAACATTTTTTTCATTACATGCATAGTTGGCCATATGTTTTCAATAATTAAACATTTTGGATGACACCTGTCAAATTTCTATACTCTGCAACTTATTGTCTATCAAGAGACATCTATTTCCTTTTTTATTCATTACATGCTGTTTTGTTTAAGAGTCTTCATTTCCTGTCTGCACCAGAATGAGGTCTTGGTTCTCCTTATTAATGGTAGAAGGGCAGGTTTTTTACTCTTTAGCTTATGTCTTCTTAAAAGCATTCTAGTTTTCATTCCCATTTTTCAGTGAAGAAAAATTTCAGGCCCATTCAGTTTTCATTAATCGATCTTCACTTTATTCTCTGGCACAAAGAGATACTAACTTCACTGATGTTTATACAGCAATTAATTTTCTAAATCAATATTAAAAAATAGGCTACTTAACACAGTACAAACTTCCAGAGTGATATACAGTTCCAGCATATGCTTTTAAGGTGCTTATTAGACCTTAACAAACCAGCCACTAGAGAGCTCTTTATTATGGGATGAGAGAAGATTTACTTTGATGTCAAAAGCAACAACATCCTGCCCTCCCAAGGCCCTGCACTTAACACTGATTAAAGATAGAGAAGCAACATTCAAATGGAATGCAAGTCCTCTCCTTTAAAAATAATCAGCACCAAAAAAAAGGAGATCTAGAATTTAATATTACTCCATATAATTTTTGAAAGCTAGGTATATTTAGGAAATATCTGAAAATTATACCAGTTGGTTATAGAGGTAGTGATAAAAACCTACCAAATATTTATGATTGGCCCTTGAGAGGTGCATTAGAAAACCAAAAGTGATAGCTTACTTGTCTTTTTCCTCCTGAGATAGTGCTCTCCAAATAACTAGGTTCAGGCGCCTATTAAAGAAAGCAAAGCCGTTTTTGAGGGAATGCAGTTCCTTGTGCAGCCGATCATCTCAAAACTAGCAAATAAACACAGTTTCTTAAGATATCTGCACTGATTTGTATTCCAAGCACACTGTATCATCAAATTGTGTCCTTATCATTCAGCTATGAAATTATCAACTGCTAGGAAGATGGGAAAACACTATCTTCCATCAAATAACAGCATGACTATTTCAGGGTCATAGAAGGTTTAATGGCAATCACTGCTGCTTCCTGCCAGGGTTTTCTATGGATGGTTGTCTTCAGCACCAGCAAGTTAAATCAAATAACAGAACTGATTAAATGCCACTTAAGCTGCACAGTTCCTCCAATTAAACATTTTCAGAAAATGTAGTCTGAATGTAGTAATGCTAATTTCTATTTTTTTTCTTCCCTGCTAAGAATACCCCTCAGTTGTGCCATTCAGGTTTCTAATTCATTAAACTCTGGCTATGAAGAAAAACTACTGACAGGAAAATAGAAGTGATTATCCCAAAGCAATGCAGTTCTGAGATATTTTAAAAACACCACTAAACTTTCTGCTTTTGCTTTTTAAAACATAGATTTTAAACCCTTATAAGATCATCTAGCTTATGGTTTTCTCTACTAACATCACAAACAAGCGTCACTCATTTCAGCTATAGAAATAAAACTTTACAGATGACCCAAATTACTGTAATTCTAGAAGAAATTTCCCAATTTCCTTCAGATAGGAGAACAAATTCATTGCTCAGAAAAATTCAGATTGTAACCTGATTGACTACAAGTAATCTTGCCAGATTTACTGGTGCACGTACAAAAAAACGCACACTAACAACAGATTCTGCATACTAAATTCTTGATGATCCATTTAATCTACAAGAAACTAAACCCTAGCATTTTTAGAATACAAACTACTTAGTTTATTCTCAATATACAGTCTCAGCATGCTCCAATGCCTATTTCATCCTTCTAAATCTGCACACTTATAACTAAGTTGGTTATAGAAGCTTCTGGCTGTACAAAATCATACACATTATGAAGCTTTCAGTGTTTTTCTCCTTTAATATTGTATATTGTCTTTGTCAGACCACAAAAATTCTGCTCTCACCACTTTTCTCCCTCTAAATCTGATGCTAAACTAAGTCTGCATATGGGGAAAATACTGGCATGTCTGCTTGAAACCTGGATGCCCTGATGTATTGTTTCATCTGCATATGTCAGAATAAATTTGTGACCAACCACTATTTACAAAGCTGAACTGCAGCTTTTGGAATTTCAGTTGCTATAAATGGGCTGTGATAGCTAAAGAAAAAATAATAATAATAATAAAAAATCCCTAAACAACAACAACAACAAACCCCAACAAAACAAAAAAAAAAAAAAACCCACCCAAAACGGACTTGCTTGCTGTTCCACATGTAGGGGAAAAGCAAAGAGATCTCTTTTTCACACTGTCAGTTATAAGGATCTTCAGGCAGATGTCTTCTATACCTCTTTTTCATGGAAGTAGGAACTCAATCCCACTATTGTGATACACTGATTTATTGATCTCTATTGGTAAACAGTAATCTTTATTGCCAAAGTTTTAAAGAGACTGGAAATGCTCTCAGAGTTTAACCAGAAAACAATTTTCTTTCCCTTAAAATCAAAGTCAGTAAATGTAAAATAGTCAATGGTATGGCACAGCAAGGAAAAACTTGAATTTTTTTCAGAATTCACTATCACAAATACACCACTTGAACCTTCTATTAAAATGAGTGACAAATCATTTTCTATGAATTCATCAGCCTGATAACAAGTGTTGTCTCATTGACAGAACAAACAAGACACTTTTATTCACTGAACTCCATTAATACTAGACATAGCAAGCAGCATTTTCAAATAAAAAATCTTGATTTTACCACAAAAGATCTATATAGGACAATAGGATTGAAAAAGAAAGCTATAACATGTTTTAAAAAGAATTGGTATGATCATATAGCTACCAAGAAAAATAATGTCAAATCTTAAAGACCCCCTGTGGAATTAATCAAAAAACAAGGCTAAACACTTGTCATCAAGGGGGTTTTGGTCATACAAAATAATTACATTTCTAAGTGCTATTGAATACAGCCTAAAAATATTTATTAAAATAATTCTAGTCAAAGCTCTCATATGATTACTGAATTACACATTAGTCAAATAATTGCATTGTTTCAAAAAAGTGCACCAAGTTGGATTATGGAAAGAAGTAGCTTAGAGATCTAATGCTTTCTTCCTCTTTACTTCTGTTGCACTTTTACTAACATTTAATTAAAAAGTACAACATGTATACCTCTCAAAAAAAACCGACAAAACAACCCACCAAATATAAATTGTGTGTTTCTTATTGGTGCCTCAGTTACATTCTTGCATGCATAGCTGGGTGATAGAGAGCTGGCAGCAAAAAGCAGATCCTTAATTTGTCAGCCTATGGATATAGGAGTTTAATTTTAAGTTAAAAGTCTGGCTAGCATTCTATCTTTATGTGCTATTCCTCCTGAGGGATGACTGGTTTCAGGTTTGCTCCCAAAAAGTAAAAGAATTTTGCTTTTGTCACTAAACAAACATAATATGAGCAACATGTTGTTATTTATCTCCTTACCTATTATCTGTTTTTACATTCAGCTTTTTCTTTTTTTTTAAAGAAAATAAAATTTCTCCTACATGTTGATGGTGGATTAAAGTGTGTCAACACATAGAATTATCAGTATTGAGCAAAGCATGTGTGAGGATATACCAAGTATCTGAGGAAAAAACTGAAACATGACTGCAACCATGATAAATTTCTATTGAGTAGACTTGCCTCTCATAGGATTTAATTGCTTGTTCCAGCTTCTCTTTATAGGCATCAAGATTCACTGCCCAAGGATTAATTAGTGCAATCCCCTTCTTGTCACTGCTAACATGGGCCAATGGTAACATCTATTATACAATAAAAGACACAGATATCATTTATCATACAAATTTTCAAATGACTGAATGCCGAGGCTCAGAACAGCCAGAAGGAACACTGGAAGCTGCAGAAAGAAAAATCTAAGCACCACAAATGTCAGAATTAAGACACAGTTTCCAGCTAGTTCTTCTAAAATTATACAATCCCATTATGCAGAAGTTACAAATTAAGATTCCTAACTACTAAGTAATTCTAACTAAATCAGTACTGTCAAACAACTCTAATAATGTAAGTCAGAAGGAAACAAATATGTCTAGTGCATGACCATATTCCATGTTTTATTGCCTTAAAACACTCTCATACTTTCTAGCATCTAATTCTGGCATACAGGGGTGAGAGTAGATATTCAAATGCATTTAATGCTCTTATTCTGGAGGAATTTATTTTGTAAGGAATTAGAGTAGTAAAGCTGTGGAGAGATATTTCTCACCATCACACTGATCACCAAAGAGCAATCAAGGCGGACATTGGTCACTGAAACTTGTCTTGATTACTGAGGAACCTAATCAGGTTCATCAGAATCAGGGACTTCAATATTTTCCAAATCTCCTAACACAACACCTATATAAGTCAACATCATTATAAAATAAAAATGAATACAACTGTGAGTAGATCTTCAAAAAGCAGAGAAAAAGGGTAGAAAGGGTACAAAAGATAAGGAGAGATGCATTTCAAACTCTCAGTCCAAAGTCCTACTATCTTTCAGCCTCTTAAATTATTCAGTAGTTTGCAAAAGAAAAGCTGTTTTACATATCGATGTCCTGATGCTGAATATAAACAAAACAAAACAAAACAAAAAAATCCAAGGAAAAAGTGAAGAAAGAGACTGTTACTCTCCCCAAAACTGTCTTCAACACTTATGATTGAGTGGGACTCTTCCCCAAGTGCCCATCTGAGATCAGGATATAGATGAGAAAAACATGGATGAGCCTAAACCCTTGTTGAGGTAGTAAGAGAAACAATCAAAAACAGAGCAATAGAGAGAATTATTTAATTGAGAACTGTGGAGTCCTGTTTTGAGGAGGCTGAAATCTGATCTCCTCCCTTTGACCTAAACCTAAGACTCCTCCCCTAAAATACCCAATAAACCCCACAACCCTGCCCCTGCTCGCCTCTACATCTTCACTCCTCTTTGCTCTCACCCCCTCCCCGGCCCAGGGTGGGGTGGAATAAATGGGTTCTCGTGCTTACAACAAAGACTTGTCTCGCCTGTTTCCCTGCCGGTGGTTGTAACCTGCCTGGGCGATGGTCACTGCTGCCACATGACCAACAGAGAACATTTTTCAGTGATGATTTATTTGTGTTTGAATCATCTCAGCATAGCTGGATTCCAAATTGCAACAGTACAAATCATGTTTTCAGGAGCAGTGTTGTGACTTTGTATCACCCTCTCTTTCCAAGGACATCATCTCTCTGATTAATAAATCTGTGTCACATCAGTGCCAGACCACATCAAAGCTCCTAATAAGAAATTAATCTTAAAATCACTTAGAAGCTAAAGACAATGGAACACGTCAGGGAAAGTATCTTGCCGGAGACAGATGAGGTAAATCTCTGCCCATAATTCTGAGCAGCGCTTTCTGGCTACTTGTCATTTCCAGGTGATGTTTGAAAGCTGACAGGCAGGGAAGTGATGACCCCTCTCCAAGTTCTGTAATGCCATGATTGTTGTTGTCTACGATGTTACGCAAACCAAGGTAACAGAAGCTGAGCAGGGCCTCGGCGTTTAGGACCCCATGTCTACATTGCCGTATGAAATCCGAGAGTAATTTCAAGTACAAACAGCATAATTTACAGCACAAATATTAAATATAGTTTATAAAATACTTTGTATGGAATAGAAGGGGCAGACAAGCATAAGCACTTACTATACTTTTGAAGAAAAACAGAACGGAATGTGTTCTTAGCAAATACTAAACTTGAAATACTATGCATTCTTTGAGAACAATTAGAACTGCTCACGAAGTCATGTGAAGTTTGACAGATTCAGCTGATAGAAATCACAGAGAAGTTTTTTTATTCCCAAAATGTTTTTTTTCATTTTCTGAATTGAATACTTTAACTTTCACACTAAAATAATTCACTTGTTTCAAAATGGCTTGTATTTCAAACCCCAAATTCCAAAATCTTAAAAACAAAACCAAAACACAATAACCCTATAAAATTTTTCTTCTTTTAGACCAAAGAAAGATGGTTTTGTTGGCTGAATCTGATTCTTTTGAGCAAAGCACTGAGTCAAAACTCCATGACTTGCAGATCTGTACATAGATACCACAACCTGCAACATATATTTTCATGATTCTACAGGGAAGGTTCCCCCCAGAATTACCATGACATAATTTAGACAGGCTCCCAAGCCATTATTTTTTTTCTGAATATGAACCTGGATGGGTAGTTTATTAAATTAAACTCTTTGAAATAACTCAGGTGAAACTGACAGATTGCACAGAACCGAAAACAACAGGTCAGACTTTTGTTAATGAACAGTTGTCATGGAAACCTTTTTCTTGCTGCATCTCTGAGGTAAGAAAACTATTCATACTTATTCCATCATCATTGCTGGGAAAGGCCAAAAATAAAAATTATACTGTCCCCTAAAAAGCAAACAAGGGTGTCTGCATTCCATACCAAGAAAACTAAGATCTCAGAAGGAACAATGCAAAATTATCTGTACATTTATTATCTTCAATGAAATCTTCTGAAGTACTGGAATAAGTCTCCTATTCAAGCTCACTGTCTAGTCTCACCCTGTTTTCTTGATATGCTGGCATGAAGCTTGAGGTGAAGTGGGTTCTGTAGCTTAGAAATTCTACTGCTTTCACCTTGTGTGCAACGCTCAACCTTCTTTTTCTTTTCTATACTCAGCTTCAGATCCAGAAAAATCCATTCCCCTACACGTACAACAATAATTCTCCACTGCCTGAGAAACTGAGTGTCTGATTACAACTACTGGAGACCAGTAGGTATGAAGAAATTAGAAAAATTATTATTTTGCCTTTAAATCCCTGAATCTAAAGAAAGCCCATGGATCACTGTTGGGATTCTGAACAGCACCTATTCATTCAAATAACACTGAACTTAATTCAGTCCTGAACTAGACTACCTAGTTCCTATTCATAGGAGTGCCTGTGAGTTGCTATGAAAAACTACTTGTACACAGTACTTGCTGAAACATAGTTTAGACTATTTTCAAAGGCAGACAGTCTGTTTTACAGACTGCTTTGTTTTTTGCAAGGGTTGTCTGTAAAGGACTCAAAGGGCTGTTCATTGAGAAACATGGAAGAAAGAGGACTGTCATTGTAGGACACGAAAGAAAGATGAGAGACTCTAAATATTTCAGAAGGCAAAGAGTATAGAAAGGGCTTTATTGTCTAATTCTTACCACCTTTTATAAAATGTTCTGATACAGACTTAACATGATTGGTGAATAGGAACGACACCTCTGTAATTCCATTGGTGAAACCAGAGAAGCAGCAAAACACCACCTGGAGATGGATTGTTTTGAGAAAGGATAGGTTTTGCCAAGATTGTTTTGAGAAGAAGCTTCCTTGAGAAATTTCTTGGGAAAAAGTTAGTAGCTACTAGCAGGCTAAAGTCTCTTCAGACCCAGAAATATCAGACCCACAAAGGACCTCTTATGTATATTCAGAAGAAGATGAAAAAAGAAGTGACTGCTCACAAATGAGATACAAGAGTTTTGTGAAATTCACAATATCTTTTGTTTGACATTTACAGTAGATTGTTTTGCACAGTTTTGTTACTATTGGATGTCTGATTTTTTTTTTTTGAAAAATGAATTTTTGTACATAGGAAATGCTAAAATGTACCTTTTAAAATTGCCACATATAAAAGGCATCTTTTAATTCTATTTTTAAAAAATCACACTAAAAAAATAATCCTTACAGATCTTGGTTTTGACTTGGTTTTACCAAAAGAGATGAACTGGTTTTACCGAAGAGAGGAACTGGTTTTTCTTCTATAGTCTGCATGCTTTAGCAAAAATTCCCATTCCTAAATTTAAAAAACAAGCATGACTACTTTAAAATGTAAAATTGTGTACATTTGCTATAAATCTTTTACTTCTTTTAGTTCTATACCACATTCTATTACAAGTCTCTTGTTCTTTATTACTTAAAAAATAGTTGTTTAGCTTTTTCTTTGACTATTGTTTAGAGAAACAGGTTTTATTAATTGAAATGAGGTGCAGCATATTCATAGGACTTTTGTAGGATGCATCACACAAGAAAAATTGGAGCACCTTGCCATGAAATGGAGTTCCTACAAACAGAATGGCAATTCAAACTTTATGATACATAAATTCCCATAAATTTTCCATAATCATACAACTGTCTTACTTACACCTCTCAAAATTTAATTTTAATTACTGAATGGCAATACTCAAAAAATCTTAGCAGTCACATATAAAAGTTGAGAATGCACAAATCCACAAAATGTGCACCAGCACCCTTTTCCAGATGACTTTATGGAATAAAAGACATCCTCTAGTGAATTAAGAATCAGTGGAGGCTGTGGTGCTCAAGGAATTGCCAAACACCCAATGGCTGCACACTGCCATCAGCTGGTAACTGTGAAAGAACTTAAGGGTAAAGTATGCAAAGACATACTATCTTATTAATTGATAGTTAATACATTATCATTTTTATCTTCTTACTGATGCATGAATGAACATTCAGATATGCATGACACATTTAGTGCACATTGACATCTACAATGCCAGAAAATGTTATTATGACATTCATAGAAAACACTATCAAGTTTTGTTCTAGCTTTCAAACAGCATAGGAGCATTACCTTATCAAATACTTTAGAAACTACATGCTTGTCCAGAACTGGGATGTATTTTGTATTGTGAGGGACAGCTGTAGGAGTTAAGGCATCCATGATGGTGAGTCGTCGAGCAGTCAAGCCATGGGTCTTTAACCAAAGAGCTGAAGAGATATCTAGAGAGCTAGAAAAGAGAGACTGTGAAAGGTAGCACAAGGTAGAAATACATTTGAAAGGTTTGAAATGACTGAAGAAAATTTGCAAACTGTAAGTTTTGTTATGCATTTATATATGCACACACATACCTTTCAGATGCCCTTTTCACATTCTGCATTTTCAGATCTAAGAGAAAACATTTGCATTTTGTTATCTCAGAGGTTTTGTGCACACAAAAGTATGCATAAATAAGTTGCCACATAAAAGCACCATTTTTTTTTATTTGAGCCTACAAGCAGCATCATGCACAACGACTATGCAATATTTCAGTTGCTAAATTAATCAGCGAGAATTAGTTTCCGTCGCCTTTGTGGTGCTTGATCAATAGTAACAGTGTTACCATATCCCTCATGAGCCCTAATCAGCCAGTAAGGAAATTTATAAAATAGGAAGGCAATTTGTTTTTTAAACTGAAATTTGTTTCAGTTTATTTATTTTTGACCAAGACCAAAGATCATCAGCTTATTTTCCAAGTCAAGATGTGACATCAAAGTACTACCACTAATGAGATGGCCAGGAGTAGCTAATTTAAGGTACACCACTACAAAATCTCTATAAAAGATCTATAAAAAACTAAACATAAGATGCTGAAATGTAAAAAAGTCAAACATCTTCAAGTGTCATAGGTAAGGTTTTAGAATGACTTAGAGGATGTATCAGTTCAGAGATGTATAAAGATGTATAAAGTTCAAAGTTGGACTAATTACTGAAAGAAATTAATACTATCTGGATGTATTTCTAAGCCCCATTGAAAATCCAGTTGTAAATCACTAGTTTGGGAACTGGCAGGCATCTGTCCACAGCTGTAAGGACACCGTCACAATATCCAACTTTATGTCCAACTCCACATCTCTGCTGAGTTTCAGTCCTTTGTACTGCAGATCTGCACAGCTTTGCCTCAAACAAGGCACCATTAGTTACAAATGTAATCGGAGAAACCTTATCAACTGTCCCACTCGGAGCTTCCTGTTCTGTCAACTTGCCTTTGAAAACGGTTGTGCATTTCACACCCTTTTTGACAGAAAAACTCCTTTCCTCTGGAGACACTCCTTTTTCTGGGCTTTCTTTTCTAAATTTCACACCATGGCTCAGGGTTCGCAGCAGACTTGTCTTTGTTTGATCTGTGGTTGTTGAAAGGGAAAGAAAGGGAGAGCTAACTCACTGCTCAAATACATGCCTGGGATTTTTGAGTTCTTCTTTGGTATTCAGGTTTTAAGGGACTGCCTACACAATACCTCAAACAGAAAACTATTTCAACACTAAGTTGTACTTTGTATTTTCCCCAAAGATGAGGGTTTATTTTACTTCAGCTGGGTAAATTTCATTTCAGACTGCATACAAATGACACTTCCAGGAGAAATGTAGTATTATAGGTGAGTAAGGGGAAACATTAGTGTAAGTAATGCTGTAATTGGTACACTATAGCTCACCTCTTCATTTTGCCAATTATATTGAATTATGATTTTAAAGAGTTAAGATTCTGGCTAAGGGTTAGAAGCAATTTATATTGATCAAGATGTAAGTTAGATCACTAAAAGGTAGGTTAATGATTAATAGATGCCTAAGCTAGAGCTAACTGTTACATTATGAATTTGTTTATAGAAAAAGTGGAGTAAGTGAACTGTCATGAGAACAGATTGAAACCACTAAGAACAATGACCAGCACCTGGACTTGGTATCAATCAATCACGAAGCAGGGGACCTTGGATCATGCCAGAAGGTCACAGAAACCTGATGAAGCCTCTACTGACTTCATCCTTTGAGACCACTGACCCAATTCAAGACCACCGAACCAATTCAAGAGGAAAATTACTAATAGCCTCATTTTAATACAGAGTGAGGATGGGAGGTGCTGGGGTTATACATATGTATTGTATGTAAGATCTTGAAAAATAAATAGAGGGCAAAGAGCCTTGTTCGGCACAGCCACACCTTTCGGAGATGACTCCCGTGCCACCGGCCGGTGAATAAACATACCACTTTCTAACTTTAATTGGTTAGAGGGTCTTTGTCTGTGATTATATCAGTTTTCAACAACTCAATATACTTACTTAGAAAAAAAGAGATTAGGGTTTAATACCTACTGTTGAAAAACTTTTTACAGAGCTTTCAAAACATTCTGCTGAAATAGCTACTTTTTCATGGCAGGACCTGTGGCAAAGCACAAATGAGCAGACATTTGTTTGTCTGTTCGGCCCAAATGAGTAGGATGGCTGAAAACTAGAGATGAAGAGAAGTTTAGATTTTCAAAACGAAGATTACTTAAGTCAGCAAACACCTAATTTGTTACCAAAATGAGGGATAATTTTTGCTATTTGTACAGAATCTTTTCAAGTGAGTGAATGAATTCTGCTAACAATTACAGCTCATTTGAGTCTTGCCTGCATATAATGCTTTCTTTCTTCGGGCTGGACTGGCAGCAGTGCTTTGCCCAGTTTGCTCATGTGATGGCACTGATGGTTCTTCGGAAGCACAGGCTTGCCTGCTCGTAAGAGAAGTACTCAGCTCTTCAATGTGTTTAGACACAGGGACACAGTGTGTGTCTGCTTGTGATTACTGCTTATAAGTAACAAAAAGAAATTACTGCAAATATATAACACCAGTTTAAAAAACGCTAAGGTGAAGTTTTCTGGCAATTTAAACACTGATTTCAAATGCTTCGAACAGTGCAAAATATCTTTCTGTTATACTAATACGCATTTCACAGGAGACTTCAAAGGAGGTTAAAATATTTTTAGGTTTTTTAATTATTTAAATGTAATTTCTTAGTTTATTTAAAAGATGTTCATTACTTTTAAGGTAACACCCTCATATACTTTTAATAAGAACAGAATGTTCTGCAATAGCTACTTTGAATCCCAAGGCTAAGTAACTACCATCAGCAATGAAAATATCTGCCACATACACACATATGCACATATATATATATACACACAGACATATATATCCAGCATTAATAAAAAATAAAATATGCAAATTCTAAAATAAATGCTGTAACATATTTTCATACTGGACATCCTACCTGCCCTTTCACACATGAAATCATAACACATCACTGTCCACTTTTATTAATTTTTACGTTATTTTAATTTCTTTTCTATTTTAAACAGATTTCTGTCTTAAAAACCGGATTTCTTTTAATGCATTTTTTAATGTTTTTTAGTATCACTGCACAAATAAATACACAAGTATATTTCTAAATAATTTATATTTCAATCAGCATATCCCAATGAGCAGCCATTTAATTACGAGGTATCCAGCCAGCTCTATTTAGATGAAAATAATTTTTCATGAATTCTCTAGGTCAGAGGGACCAATTTTACTATGTGTTGGAGACAAAAAAAAAAATTTCCCCTCCTTGCTTTAATTATTTGTAATATGTTAAGACTACTGGTATATTTGAGATAATTTTGTTTCAGGCATCATAGTATTAGTAAATTTTTTCAGATTTTTCTTTTCCATTCCCTTGGCTGTTAAAAAAATACAACCCCAAGAGTAGGAAAGCAACAACCCTTCTTTTAAAAAGGAGAAATGTAAGAGATAGGTCCCACCTATTGTTAACGTAATAACTGAATGAGGACATACTTATTCTCCAGATAATTTTCTTCATTATAAGAATTCATCATCAGACTTTTCTCATGAAAGATCTTCACTTTCTCTAGATCTTTCTCTCCTTGATCAATTTCTCTTTTCAAAAGATGTATGTCTTTATTCTAAAAAAAGAAAATAAAATGTTTTAGTACAATTACTCCAAAATATATTTCATTTCTGAACTGAAATGATGCAAGTTCTGATAATAATCCTGAATAATGACTCAGGACAGCTTCCAAATTTTGTGTACTTTTTCAGGTAAGCTCTTGTGATTGGCATCATAGCCTTTCAAATTATTCTTCCTTTCTAGGAAAATGGCAAGCATTCCCCAACTAGCCAATTACCCCTTGAGATATGAACAGCTGTGTTTCTGAATAAGACAATGAGGTCACTAGCTCCATTCATTTCAAGCCAGCAAGAAAATAAGTAAGCAAATAAAATACAATACAAGATATGTACACTGCAAGGGGTAGCCTGTCATTCTACAGATCTCAGCTCTATCACGTACTGTCCCAGACCCAGGGAAGGAAAAAACATACTCTTTAAGTGAACACTGGAACTGACTAGGAATCATTTAGACTAGAGGAGGAAGCAGGAAGGCAATTCCAAGGATGATCCCTTTACAGCTCCCACAGGGCCACAGGCTCCCATCTCCAAGTGTGAAGATGTACAACACAGACTCTGGCCCTCATTATTCCAACATGAGTGGTGTCACACAGTCCACACCAGCAGAACCACTGAAATTGCCCAGTACACTGACATTTTTGATGAGCCTGGATTATTTTCACATCTTCCTTCTAACTGCTGTCTCTAAAGTTCAAATTTCCCGGTACTGTCTTGCTACTGCTTGTTCTCATGGTTCAACTACCACCATTTCTGAAATCTATGCAATCAATTCACTCAGTGTTAATTTTCATTAAAAGCAAGAATACATTTCAAATGGGTGTTTCCGTTAATCTGTTCAGAAATTTCCTGCTGGTGATTGTTGAGCTGCTTAGTCACACTTGATAGACAACTGCTATTCTAGACATCTAACTCATTATAGATTTCTCCCAAGCAGCTACTGTAGAACAAACTTGTAACAAAATCCATAGAATCATTATCATTCAAATTCAGCTCTGCATTCTCTTATTCATTAATAGGATACAAACCATATTTTCCTTTTAAACAGTAACTTGTTTCTGAAACAGCAGAGATCACGTGTTTCTTCAAGAGACGATTTGGTCTACATGTACTTTTAGGTTTTAGTTTTCTAGGGAGGGGCATCAGGAGAGGGAGAATGTGTTTGCAACAATAGCACTACAAATGTACTTTGCAATATATTTAGCCTTTTTTGCTGCAGTCTAGAAAAATTTCACAAGCAAAATAATCATATCATGTCAAATCTGACTAGGATTAACCCCTCTCTTTTTTAATAATCTATTGCAATATGAAATCACAATAATGCAAGTCACGTGGCTCCTCAAAGTAGCATGCAGCAGCAAATATATTTATTTTCAGATACTCACAACAATAAACTCTGTAGTATCAGGATCACTCAAATAAATGTTGTAATAATGAAACCGTCCCTCTGTTTTAGTAGATAGTTCATACAAAAATCTATTGGCTTCTGTATCATCACAGTTGAAGGATACAGTATGGATGGGAATTTTACAGTGAAGTTGGACTTCAGCCAAAATTATCTGGGGGGGCTGAAAATCAAAAAAAAAAAAATCTTGTTAAAAATATGGCATCTAGAAACATTTATCAAGACATGTAGAATATGTAAGGATTTAATCAGTTGTTCTGTTGCTTAGAGACAGATATAGATCAGTTAAAAGTGTCCACTTTATATAGATTGCTGTTTCAATCAGAAATTAGCTAAAGGAGCTAATTTAAAACTGATTTTGAAAGACTGATAAATGCATTAAAGCACATGATGTAAATTGTAATATAATCAGTACTCTTTGTTTCTGAAGTTTTAAAAAGAAATTACTAAAGTTTAGGAAATTAAACTACTATATTAGTGTTTAGTACCGCTGGATATATATAAAAATATTTTTTGGAAGTATATGAGTGTGGATCTTTTTAAGAAACTAAATTAGTTTAAAGAGAAGTTGATTCAATACCAGAAAACAAAGTAGAGGTTGAGAAAATAGGAAAGCTAGTTTCTTCCTCCCATAAAAAAATAAAAATTAGGTGAAAAAGTAGATCTACCATCTCCAAAAATGCTGAAGGATCTGGTAGAAAAAAATTATTGATTCAGTTCTCTAAATTATGATAACATTTCAGTTGTTCAAAATACTCAAAAATCTTTAAGCGATTAAGCAATTGCTAGCAATATAATTGTGTTTGTTGAACTTTAATAATTGAAAGCAGTATCAGCCATTTCCCTTTTTTAACTGTTAAAAAGGTATAAAAGACATTATTAACAAGATAAAAAGAAATTACATATTCACTAATTTTGAACTTAATAAAAATATTAAAAATAAGAATAGGAATAAGTGATCATGAAGCCAAATTATTCTTTGGTAAAATATCAATTTATGTACTTAGCTAGAAAAACTGTGAAAAAATGCCAATAAATATTCAAGAGACTCCACAAGACTCAGCACTGCAGGCATGACATTCATCTCATAATTCCAACTGCTGACACCTCTTTTCTGCATTTTCTGTTTTCTTATTTTGAAATACCTGGTCAGGTCTCCCATCAGTCAAGAGATAAATAGCCTGCGTGTCAGTATCAGCAAGAGCAATCTGGAGAGCTTTGAGTGTATTTGTGGAACTTCCAACCTAAGAAACCAAAGAGAAAAAGACAAAGAAACAGCTATAAATACAAACAGTTCTTTGCCTCTGTTCTTAAATTCATAATGACAGTGTACTGATTCAAGGGATAATACGAATCAAAATGACTAATAAAATGGTGAAAACATTTATGTCATGTAGCTAAAAAAAGCTATGCAAGTATCAAAGTAACATAAATTGGTACCAGATTGATATCCAGTGCTTATGCAAACACACAGAAGCATAATGCTGGCAGCAGCAATCTGAGCTGTACAAGCAAAAGCAATCACTAAAGACTATAAACACATAGGAAGATGTAAGAGAGAAGATGCAGTATCTTCATTTTTACCACTGATGCTCCTGCTTGCCAACTCATCACACTCCCTTGAAACACGTATTCTACTTAATCAAACAGTACAAAAGTTGCTCAAAAGAGTTGCACAATTTTATTTCCCCAAAACTGGTAAAGGAGTTCTTGGCTTTCCAAACATATATTTCCAGACTCTCTCCCATCTACCCCCTTCACACATTGACTAAGTATAATTTATATTTTAGCACAAAAAAGTTACCTATAGCAACAAAACATGCCCAGCAAATTAATGCAGTGCTCACTAAAAATTTCCATTGTAGTAATACTAGCACTTTTCCTATGTCATTCACATGCTTAGTGATCATGATCAGTCTTTCTTCTTTTTACGCTAAATTCAGTGAAATGCATTTCATGGTTTAGGAACCTAAGCCCTACATTTTATATCTTTAGCTGTCCACCTTTCAAACATTGTGTACAAAACCTTCCAAATTAAAGGCACATGTAAGTTTTACCAGTATGAAAAACTATTTCATCAAGTCTTAGTCTTTTAATGGAACCAAAGCAAAACCTCTAAAAAGAGTCTGTTTTATGCTTGTGTAACACCTGAGTACTTCTCTAGAGGGCAGTGAGGATTATAGTGGTGTAAGAAGAGATTCAGGATCCACATATATAATCCATTACAGAAGGCAAATGTAAATATCTAACATTGACCCATACGTGCAAAAATATGCTAAGAGATAGCATTATTTCTTCAGTCCTATGAGCTGTATTAAAATGTCTTCCAGTCCTTCCCACCAGCCATCTGTTCTATTAAAAAGGGCAAAGGAAATCAGGTGAAATGGAATAGAAGCTACATTCTCTGAGTTACTCTATATAACTATGTAAGACTGCATGGGCCAGGCAATACAATAGCTCATCTACTTAATTATCTTATCTTCTAACTCACAAGCAACCCTTACCAGTGCCCACTCATAAGAAATAGCCAGCCTAAGCTGTAAAATTTATCTAATAGTCCTGATGTTTTAGTAATTACAAAGTTTTAGACATATCGCTCGTTATCATGTGTAAATTGGCCAAACTGATTTAAAACAAAACAGCTTCTTTCACTTCTTTTCACATCATGGGAACATAGGGAGGATGCTGATGATGTGCAGAAAATAACCCTGAAGGTAAAAGCTGTTCATTTTAGGCTTCTCAATTGCTACTGTTACAAATAAACACCAGTTTTACCAGTGTTTAAAAAACTACATATTTCAACTATACAACAATACTACCACTAAAATTTTAGATGTTATCACATCTGAAGGATTTCTAAGGAGCAATTAGTTACTGTTTAGAGCTCAGCTTCCTTATTCTGGGACCAAAGAGCATAAAATGGGATCAAAGGATCTTCTCTAAACCATATTCCAGAATAACCCTCTGTTCATTTCAGCTTCACTGTAAATATAGCTTTTTAATCTCAGACTTATGCCTGCAATGCTTAAAAGAGGCTAAAAGGTCAGCAGCAGATGTTATCCCTGAAAGAAAGTAGACTGTTCTTGTGCCATTTCCTATTCTATTTCTGATATCTAGATCTATCTAGATATCTTAGAATGAAATTTGTAATGGAAAAATCACACTTTTATGAATAATGATGGAAAAGGCCATTCACTAATCCATATACAAGATGGTATCAAAATATGGTAGTTCAAAGTATTATCGAACTTGCATGATGCTGCACAACACACATGACTTAAACAGAGCCAAGTTTGCAAACCTCGAGGAGGGCAGCAAAATAAGGCTAAATAAGCTCAGTTACAAGTGTTCAGCTACTCAGGAAGGCCACACTAGTACTTCCTTTTCTCCATGCGTTGGTCTGTTAGTGTTTTCTGAGAATACTAACTTATTGATCTTGCTTTGTAGTTTCAGAGCTATTACACAGCTTACCCAAATCCCTCATCCCCAGGAATTTCATATTAAGTCTGAGGAAAAGCTGTCACAATGCTGAGGAGTTCTATTACACGAACATGGTGCTTTGTGCTAGAAAACATAATGTGGGATGTATCTATACCTTTGCATGACTGATTTTTAGTCCTGTGTTCATAACATTGCTGTCCACATTTTACACATTAAGTGGTCCTAAAGCTGCTAACAGTTACAGTCTGGTGGATGACTGTGACCAGCAGTTACACTTTGTTTCAGTGAAAAACACCCCAATTTTGGCCACTGTCAGAGAGAGAATACTGGGTAGATAGATGTTTGGTCTGAGTATGTTTGTTCTTATGTTTCTATGGCACCAAAAGTTATCTGTCTGTCCATCAAAAGGGACTAGAAATGCTTCTCCAGTTTGCTGGCTTTGGTCTCCTGTACCACCTCTGAGCTGTAAGTTAGCCAGCAACACCTCTCATCCATGCAGCAGCCCTGCAGCAAGAATGACAAATTTAAACACAGGGTCTGAGCAATGACATGACACCTACGGAATTTAAATTGGCCAATGCTTGCATTGTGGCTGCTAAGTATAACAGGCTGCAAGTTGAATTAATATGATTTTATAAGCAGGTCCATTGTTAAAGGATTATTATACCTGACAAACACATTGTATTCACATCTACATAATTTTATCCATCTATATTGTCAGCTTACTCAAGTCAAAGACTTAGTCTATGCAAAATCACCCCAGCCATACAGAAAGTGGAGAAACATACACAACTTTGTAATATTTAGCTGCCATATTACCTCAAGCCCTTTTATCCAAAGCCAAGCATCTTGCAAATTTTCCTCATTAACTTCAACAAGTTTCTCTTGCCATGCAACTGCTTGGGCATTAAATTTCACAAAGTTAAATCTCTTCTTGTGTCTCAGTTGTTCCTGCAAGAGACAGCATCTGAATTTTACCTACTATTAAAAGAAAGAATACTTGTATCCTGAAATACTGAGTAATAGCAATTATTTTAATTATTATATAGCTAATTATATTATTACAATAAAATATTATACCATATATACTAAAAATTATGGTGTACAAAGAGACATATAAAACCAGAGACAATAATTGCTCGCAACTATTAAGATTGCTTGAAGTTCCCAAAGTCTCCATATACTCATATTTCGCAAACAATTTAAACAGAAAAGGTGTAAGAGGGCATGAAAGAGAGAGATGAAACTGGATATGACCAGTGATGTAAGAAAGAGATTATCACTGCTTACCAGAGGAAACTGAAATCAGAAAGAAAGTAAGGTATCATTTAGAGGAGAACAAGAATCATATAAAGAGCACTGGCAAGGGGAACTAGGACAGGAGGAGAAAATCAAGAATTTGCTGAAGCTGCTTTTGGACAGAAGTTATAAGTCAGGGAAGATTTGTGCAAGCAAGTACTAACTTTCAGAGAGTGAAGTCTTTGCCTCCCTTTCATTACAATTTTTGCACAGCTTCCTGTGAAACCTTCTGGCACAGTATCTAATATATTTCTAGTGCTGATCTGTTTAGAGGACCACAAGATATTATGTCCTATGACTTGAGCAATTAGTTCAAAAACCTCTCTGTCATAGTTTCAATTTTTTTAGTCCTACCAATGATTGCTATCAATGCCAGACTGAATTTTCATCTCAGTTACTTCTCTTAGGACTAAAGAAATTTAAGATTAATCATGTCTCTGAAATACTAATGTAAGCTTAGGTGACATAATTGTAAACTTCTAAAACTAGACAAGACAAATCCTGTCTTAGGTGTGTCTCCCAGTAGTCACAGCTTTTGAGGTATTCCTGCACTTTGCCAGGCCCTTTGCAAAGTTCTGAGTCACTCTAAGAGGCAAGAAAGTTCAAAAAGCTCTACACCCTCTATTGTAGAAATGTGAAAATGAATCTAGAACACACATTACAAATCACAACAAACCAATGGAACTGGATGACACTGCTTAAAAATAAAAATGAAAATGCCAAAAGGTGTTTCATTGCATAGCTTCTTTTTGTTTTGTTTTGTTGTTGTTGTTGTTTTCTTGGTTTTTTTTTTTTTAGAAGGGAGGTGGCTTGAGGGAAAGAACTACTTAAGCCTTTTAAATTTTTAGTATTTTATCTAGCTTTTTTAAAATAGTTGTATAAATGAGGGGAAAATATAAATACTTATATTCATATATTCATATAAATTATATTCGTGTGCTCTAAAAAATGAGCACATGAAGAAAAATCTAAATATTTTTATAAAGCTGATGGTTTTAAAAAACTTTAAAAAAATAAACAAAAAGTAGAGTAACAACCATCCAGAAAAGACCTGTTTACTCTAAAATGCTCCTCAGCCTTCAGAGTCATCCCTTTATCATACCTGCATTAGCTGAAATAATTTTTCTTTCACTAGTGGTAGCTTGTTGTTCATAGACTGGGATGTATCAATAAGAATATACACATCATCTTCAAACACATTCCCAAAAAGCCCTCTGCTTCCTTGTTGAAGCCACTTAATTCTGGGGGAGGAAAAAAAAATATCAAAACCTGTTCTGTAACATCTTTGGAGCTCTGTGTATCACAATCTGAAAGGTAGGATCTTTTTGTCACTGCTGGACTTCTTATTCTCTTTGCCTAAGCACCTTGATGAATCACTCCTCTGTCCCTACATAACATCACAAGACATTTTTAGTTTTTTATTTCAATAGAAATCTGGAGACAGACCAAAAAAAAAAAAGACAAAAAATTACAGCATCTTTATAAAGTCAGTCATCAGGTAGTTCAGGCTGGGAAATCCAATGTGGAAGCAACTATAACTATGGTCCCTGTATCTATTTTCCAGACTCATCTCAGTAAATCATTTAAGCCTATACTACTATGCCTCCCTTCTCAGGAAACCACTTGAGAAGCTCTTCTCCAAGGAACTTAAGCATTTTGAAGAGCCTTAATATAACACAGATGCTTCAATGGTTTGTGGACCTTGAGCCTTAAATACAGAGTTAGATTTACATTTTAAACAGGACTGGAGTGTGCCTGCCAGTTAAATACATGCACACATACTGCTCTGCATAAGAACATTTCCTCAGTAATAGTTTCAGCAAGTCCAAATCTGATTTCCCTTGAGAGTCAAAAAATACTCATCTACACTGAAACAGAGACATTTAACACATGGAACATCATGGCCTTGAGAAAAATATTCATCTCCACGAAAGGTTTCAGAAAAAAATTATATAATGGAAATGTAAGGATACTGCTACAGTAGCCACCGATAGCTATTTTTTCATTAGTTATTGCACCCAAAGTGTTTGATGAGGTCTTCCAAGACTTTTTAACATTCAGATGAAACATTCAAAACAGCAAGCCCTTAATCTTGACTTGGATTTTAAAAATACATACTCACCAAATCTGCTTATCTCAAATTTTCCTTTGACAGTATATAAATGTTATCCTAAATACAGTAAGACGAAGATAAACTAGAAGGAATAACAAAACTGTGTTTGACCTTGCTAAATATAATCAGGTTGTTATATTTTTGGAAGGGAAGAAGTTAAAAAAGGGAAAAAAATCATCAATAAAATGAAAGTCCACATCCTGCTTTTTTCAGTGAGACATCTTGCTGTCCTAATATACAAACCAGAGGGCAACATTTCTTTTTTCTGTTCTACAATAGGTTTTCCTTAGACTGCCTATTATTTTGTAGATGTCATACAAAACCTAGCTGTCCCTATGGATGCAGAAATGTACATTAGGCAGCTAGTTTGAGCAGTGGGCTTATGATCAGCCCTGACTGATCTAGATTGTTCAAACTTGTCTTCAACACAAAATTGCAAAAAGGGCAGAAAACCACTATCAGTACAGGCACAAGCCAAG
Organism: Hirundo rustica; assembly: GCF_015227805.2. Classification (NCBI taxonomy): domain Eukaryota; kingdom Metazoa; phylum Chordata; class Aves; order Passeriformes; family Hirundinidae; genus Hirundo; species Hirundo rustica. The sequence continues at coordinate 87,117,176 of NC_053451.1, forward strand.
CTGTGCTTCTTGGTGTCACAAGGGATCCTAGGTACACAGGATGAATGTTTACTAAGTTTTACTGATGATTCTTGAAGTTGTCTTCCCCCTCATAGTCTAATATTTTTTGGCACTTTTAGCAGTAATTCAAAAATGTGCAGACTGACTTTCACACCTGTGATTCAGAAGGAGGACAAAAGTTCAAAATCCTCATCAGTTTTCCTCTATGGCTACTAAGAAATCCAATATACAAGATTTTAAATCTTGTATACAAGTTTTAAAATAAACTTCTGGCTTAGTACTGCTGCTGTCAGTTTACCAACCACTTCAATTTATTATGACAGTAAATGTCAAACTTTTCAACGCTCATGTAAAGAGATCAAACCGTTTTTATGTGAAAGAACACAAACCTTCCTTCCACTTGTCTGAGAGCTGTCCTCATTTTCTTTTTGTACTGTTTATACTTCTCTGTAGTAACATATACATGAACTACAGATCCGTCTTTCCAGAGAGTATGTACAAACTTGTCACAGTATCTTGCATGAATTACCTTCCTCTTTGTCTCCTACAACAAAGAAAAACATATTTCATGTGGAAAACATATTATTTGGCAGTGCTTTTAATATTTAGGGAACAAACTTCAAAGGTACATGCTTGTTGCACATGAACAGAAGTAGAAATAAACATGGGATATGGTGGTCACAGAATTTTCTCCAAGATTCAAAAGAAATTGGTTTTATTCTTGCAGCTAGCAAAAAACCAGAAGCTTACCAAACAGTGCAATGGTAAAGCTTGAGAAAAACAAATAGAAGACAAATTAATCCAAATTTTCTTAAGGAATTGGAAGACACTGAGCAGCTGAGTCTAACATACCCTCTAAAGATAACAAGAAATCTTTGCCCCACCCCATAGCAATACAAAGAAAACCAAGGTATTGCTTAAGCCAGCCATGATTCTTCCTTTTAGATTTTATGTGAACCAGCAAGGAGTCCTTAAAGCAGTCATTCTCAAAAAGCTCTTTGAGACATTCTTATTCTATGTCTCAGTAATTAATAATATGATTTTAACAAAAGCTACAAAACAACAGTGCCAGACACTGTATCATCGGTTTATCCATCAACCAAGTTTTCAAGGTTTAAAAGGAAAAACAACTCACAGGACATGAGGGAAAATTAACAATACTCACAGCATCAGTTTGTGAACATTCATCCTCTGGTTTAGTTTTTATGTCAACAAGCCCATCTACATGGCGAAAAACACAATCAGCAAGTGCATCGTACAGTGTGAGCTTCTGAGCTTTCAAGCCATGCTTCTGCAACCACTTCTCAGAAGTCAAATATTTGTCAGTTATATGTTTTGGTAATGGATGATCATCTTTGTTTACTAATAAGGAAAATTAAAAAAAAAAAAAAAAACAAAATCTCCTGTATAACATGGTTCATTTTGGATAACCTATTTTCAAAAACAGACTGATACTGGAATCAAAATTTTCCAACTTGCTCTGCTTGCTCTGGCAGCATTGGAGTGAACAGATATTTCTGAGTGATTTTTAACAGTCTAAACTTCGGCTGTAGGGTTTTTCTTATCAGACAACTCACTGCAACAAATTCCTTTGTAACTGGAACATAACCCCACCAGAAGACAGGGAGCAAAGACAATAAAATAGTGAGAACAACATATAAAAGGAATTTTCTTAGTCGTTGAATTACAAACTGCCAGAAAGTAGTCCTGAATAAGATGTCTAACTTTGAGGAGAATAATTCGAGAAAATGAAACAACAGAAGGTATAATTGAAAATACAGTCAAGATCATTGGTTAACATTAATCTTTTTAGAGATGGCTATTTAAAGCAAAAGGCAAAATGTCACATTGTTTTACAAATTTCTAAGGAATATCTTAAGGTAAGGCACTGCAAAACTCTGGACACCAGTATAGTATACAGATAAAATAATAGGATACAAGATTCTCCACTCATTCATCGGCATCCCAATAAACCACACACAAACCAAATGCCAAGGCAGTGGGTCCCATAGCAGGGTGAATTTATTTTGTCACATTTTAATATTGGTGGACCAAGGTGGTATAAATGTCTGCTCAGTTTAGATGCAGCTACAATGACCTAGTAGTGAAATCCTGAGCCTGTAAATAAACCTATGGAGGCATCTACTGCCCTCACACACGCAGAGGTCAGCCAGCATCAGGGCAGGTACATGATCAGAGCCTGTTCACGTGGAAACCTATGACTGCCTGTAGTCCTTAGAACAACAAATGTCATAAATGTGCTTGCACAATTTTAAAAAGAAAACTGTTGTTTTCTTTCTTCCACATGCTTTACATAGAGCATCTCCATTTTTGTGGGACTGAGTAGCTTCTCACTGTCCCTTGTTAAAGCCTTCCAGAACTGAACTTCAGAAACCAGCTATGCTTTTGTCTCCAACAGGATTAGATGCAATCAAAATGCACAAAACAACAAATGAGTCATGTTCTAGGCCAAACATAATGGCAAGAGCTATTGGTTTAATGAACAAATGTAGGCATTCCTCTATGTTTCTTATGACAGGAGTTGTCAGAGTTCTTATTCTGAATTGTTTTCTCTGCCCTTGACAAAAATGCAACCCCTCTGCTGCTTCTTTTTATGTGGAATGAACTAGCTACCAGCTTGGAGGCTATCCCAAGAAAACTGTGTTAGGAGAGGGATGAGGTATTTCCCCAGCACTGTGTAGAAAAAATGGAAGATTTACTGGTTCAGCCAGACAGGAAGAGCTCACCAAAAGACCTCCAAATAATTTCTATATCCTAAAATCCAAGTAACTTCTAAACCTAGTCACTAATAAACTAAAGAATGGTGTGTTTGATCCTGAGCTGTTAAAGTTTAGCAAGTTTAAGCCATTGTAAACAGAGATTTGTGTTGGGAAGTTTTAAGCAATCCTAAGTTTAAATAACAAGTATAGGTGCTATAGAGACATATAGCTGCTATACCCTATATATAGACATTTTTGAGAAAATCATCCCCAAATTGATGTGCAATCAAAACTGTTCTCAAAAAGAGGTTGATTTTAGGATATGGAAATTATTTTGGGTTTTTTTGGGGTCACTAACATAATGGTAGCTGTCTTGAAAGAAATATAAATTATACCATCTTGAGAAGCAGACTGGTCAGATTCTGATAACATTTTCTGAACTTGTCTCACTGTATTCCTGGCTTCCTCCAGCTCCTTCCAGATCAAAAAGACATCTTCACAGACACCAGCTACTGCAAGAGAAATAATAAATAGAGCTTCACGTTATTATACGATTTCTGCTCCTTATAACTACTCAATCACCACAGAGTCATTGACATATCCAGATGTTGCCAAATAACCTTGTTATCTTGAGGTCCCATTGCAATGACAAGTGCTGCTCTCTGACAGACTTCAAAAAAGGGCTCAAACTGGCTCCAGGATATGAGAGGTGTTTAGTATGTTGGAACTAACCTCCAAAGTTGGCCACGGATTGTTCCCACAGTGGAAGAAAATACATTTTAACACTCTTGGAAAATAATAAGGAAACTCCACAATGAAATTCGCTTGTTGCCCCCTGGACTTCAGAGCAAAACTTGGCTCCAAATATTAAACCCAGTTTTGACATTTTATAGAGAAGACATTTTTGACTCTTGCCATTTCCTAAAGTACATAATTAATTTTATTTAAATCTTCTTTCCCTAATGACTAGCTCATGAAATTTGCTAAAGATGAATTTATTTTCATCCCAACAATTCTCAACAGTCATAAAAAAATGCTATCAAAAAAACCCCCCAACCCCCCTCAAAAACAAAACCAAAACAAACCAAAACAAAACAACAACAACAACAACACCAGCAGGCTGTATTTTCCAAAGAATTGGAAAAGTCCAAAGCTGGAATTGAGACAAGGTTTTCTTAATTTCAACAGGTATGTTGTTCTTGATGAAAATAATAAAAATATTTATTTATTTCATAAAAGAAACTACCAAACTTGAGAGACCTTGTATGCATAAGCAGTACAATTATTATTAAAAATATGTTAAATTAGGTTACTCTCAGAGTTTAAACTGCAATATAGAACAATGCAGAGAAACTGTGCAGTGTTACAATAAAAATATAAAAGAAACTGAATCATCAGCTATCCTAACCACAAATACAGGTTACAAACTATTACAGATCACAACCTATTAATGAATTGCACATAAAAATGCTGAGCAAGGCAAACTGTATCTTCTCATCCAGTGGTTCAGCTACTTTACAGTGATGGTTCACTGTATGAAAGGCAAGATACGCAAACTTTTCTACTCAAGTAGGTTATCAGTAAACAAACAAACCTGATAATTTTGTTCTTTTGATGAACTTTCTGGAAATAATAATAATAATAATAATAATAATAATAATAATAATAATAATAATAATTCAATTTTAATTGTGAAATGCTTTCAGTTTCAAAGACATCTTTTGAATTGTGTTATTGTACACTGCCATCTCCTGGGACCTTCCTGCATTTCAAAACATCCGTTGCAGCCATTAGGACAAAGTTCAACATTTTCTAAATCACAAAAAGCTTCAGTACGGCAGATCATTCCACAACATGAAACAAAAAAGAGAAAAAAACCTCAGTCTGTAATCATTACCTGTTAAAATTAAGAAAAGTATTCTCTTCAAATATTTCAGAAAGAATTAAACTTCTATTTTAAAAGCAATCTGTCCCCAGAAATGCAAACACATGCATTCACACCACACCTGACTGTAGTTCTAAGTTTAAGGCTGTTAAGAATGTAAATCCTTTAGTGGAGCTGTCTCCAACTAAATCTGGATATTCTCCACAAGCTGCCAATTTCTGTCATCCAGATTTAGTTTTATGAATATTTTTAATATTTTTAATTATTTGAAAATAATTAGAGTTAATTTAATTAAATAAGGAAAATTAAATTAAAAATTTGTCTACTTAACTACCTCTAAAACAATAACAATTATATCATTGTTGTTGCTTCATTTCCCCTTAAATTGAGGCTATGGGCTCATCAGTTTTACAGGATTACTGTTACCGTCCCCATTAAGATAGATGGATTGAATTGGTATTACATGAGAAGATATTTTTTCCTCATTTATGTTTGTAGCACAGCAAAGTAAAAGTGCATGCCCTTTCAAAGCAAGTGTGCTTGATGTCACTTGCTACACAGGACAAATGCAGGCACCAAGGACTGCATATTGTGAAATTCCAGTTGCTCAGACCCTTTTTTCCGACAACGTTTTTGCTGGATTCAACTGGAAGAGAAGCTTGCAAGCAGTGATATCCACAGCAGCTTTCTCTGTCTATACAGGAAGCTCAGCTGTATCTCTACCTTGGCCTCTTTTTCCCTACAGCTAAGGAAGAATGGCAAAAAAACCCAGTGTCTTTCAAAACTGAACCCCCAAAATCAAAACCTACATACACGTGCAAGGCATAGGATCTTCCGGATGTGGCTCTCAGCTGTGGCCCATCCCTCAAAGCACATCTCTGGTAAATGACAAAGAAAGCATGACCCTCACTTTGGTTTAAACTCCCTCTGCTCAAACCTCAGATGTGACATTTTTTGGCGACTACCAACAGAAGAAAATCACCTCTCTGGAAGGCGCAGTTCACAACCACTCCAAGCCACTGTCTCCTGTACACATTCATGCACCCTTGTCCCAGGAATAACCTTGCCTTATAAAATTACTTTTTTCCAGGGAGAGAAAGGGCCCTCCTGGTTCCCCCCACCACGAAGTACTTTCCCAGTCGCTCTGGGTGGCAGAGTAAGAGCCAGAAATCTGAGGACCCCCTAGTTCCCTGGTTCCCTGGCACTCTGCTCCAGGAGTGCCCTGCCTGCACATAAAGGTGGCTCTGCTCTGGAGAAGGGAGGCCCTAGAAAAGAGGAAGAGGATGAGGAATGTTGCAGGGAGAGCCTGTGGCAAGGGGCAGAATCATTTTGCTGACAGCTGCAAACTGAAAAGTAAGATGATGGACCTAAGCAAAAACACAGCCACACTTGCACAGGTACACAGAAACTCATAACTGCCCTCATTTCCATTTCCATTTATTTAACTGGCAGACAATCTCCAAAGAAGCAGCTTCTCCACAGGCATCTCCCTACAAACTCATCCGGTTTGACAAGTCATTGTAAGCTATTTGATTTCAATATTGCTAATGAAAAAATCCTGTGTATCGGAAAAAAAAAAAAAGCCCACAAAATATATACAATATCTCTGAAATGGGAAGCAAATACCAGTACAAAAGCAAATAATGGAAAACAGAAGCCTTTCTTACTTGTTTGATTATCTGGCTTAAACCGTAAAAGCAAGCAAATCCAAATATAATGAAATAAGATCTATTTGAAAATGAATTTGCTGGCAAGGGAAGATGGGGAAATTGATTTTCTTCACTGCCAGTCCTTTTCTCAGCCTCCACGTGGCAGCAGAACACAGCGGTATACCCTTAAGCATTGATTTTTAAAATCTCCACTTAAAGGGGGATGAATGAAAGCACAAAGAAGCATAAGAGGGTAATCCATAGCTTTTACCTCCCAGGTCAAACTGCACTGAAACTTACTGCAGCCCAATCCTGCCTCTTTTCCACTGGGCAAATGGACAAAGCAAATGAACTTTGTATCCCATGTGGTATCACAGAACAGCTATCTGCATCACTCTCTACACATTAGCAAAGAGATTTGCCAGGCCAAGGTTAGCCTGCTGAAACTAGACAAAGCACATGCAAGAAAAAAGCAGAGGCAATGATCTTTGCTACAGCTTCTAGGCAAATTAGCTACTCTTCAGTCATTACCCTGGCTCTCCAAAGGGAGGGTTCAATCTTTCCCATGTCAGTGTACATAAACAGCGCAGAGTTCATTGACTTCAGTGCCATACAGGAGAATCACGCTCTTACGCTTCCCTTTTTTTACACACAACCACCTGAAATATTCCGTATCAAATTCCCTAAACATGAAAAATCAAGCACACCTAAGAACAGAGCCTTATACTGTTCACAAGGAGATCAAATACTTCCCTGTTTGGATTTACCACATCAGTAAAATCCTGATTTCAGTTCACTTGCATTTTCTTTACACATGCCAGCTCATCTATTCCACCACACAGAAATCACTACACAGAAATTTACTACTTCTATGTCAGCCACTGAGGGCCCTCTATTCATTTCAGGATCTAGTTCAAGGCACCATTGCTTTTCAAGCCCTATGTAGTATTTATTGCCCTGTTACTCCAAGCAAACGACACAAATACGCCCTTTTTCAGAAAGATATCTTTTCTCCATAGCTTCCACCATTCCTTGCCCTCTATGCCTTCAAGTTCCAACTTAAATGTCACCTCCTTTCCACTTATAATTTTAACTACATAACAAGATTGCTTAATCCTACAGCTTTTTGCAGAGGAATAAACTGCACAAAGAATGTTGGCAGAAGTGATAACAGGAAAATTAGTGCTGGATGAGGAGATATTATCACATTGGTGAAATTAGGCTTTATGTAAAAGCATTTCTCTGCCATAAGTAAATGTGAAGCTGCCAGCATAAAGACCCTAATTCTTCAATGAGTTACACCTGTTTTGAACTCAAGCACCCACTTGAAATGAGTGTGAAAAAATTCAAAATTGTCAGTTTCTCACACTTGCTTTCTAAATGTCTGCTAAAGATGCAAAATGGGGGAGAATGGAGCTCTTATCTAAAGTTTTAAATAGTTCGCTTCTGACTTGTTCTGGTTAAGCAGACGAAAATGAGTGAACATAAAGGTATCTGGTATTTGCAAAATGCTGATATTCAGTGGATACCCAGAAACTATCAGATGTCATTAAAACAGCTTTTCCAGGCCATATAATATGATTATGAGTTTCAGCTTCCAGCTGTTGCATTTGTGGTGCAAAAAGGAACATAATCAAAATATTCCTGTTCCTCCTTTTAGATTTTAGAAACACCACATTTGGAGGATTAAATCTCTGGTTCATTTTCTATTTATTTCCTTGTGTAGTTTATGCCACGCATCCAAGAACCAGTTCCAGAGCCCATTAGTGAGTAATCGACACTTTTATTTTTATTTCCTTATTACTATACCCTTGAAGGAGTCTCTGAAAAAAGGGAAATCAGGCATAGACCAGAATGATGTCTTCAATGTGTTTTCTTTTCTGAAAGGGCTTAAGATTCTGCATATGACTGAAACACTCCAATTGGCTGCCAGTGATGTCACGACTGTGCTTGTAATACCCAGTAAATGCAGAAAGCTAATTGTGTTCCTTTTTAATGTGTAAATTCTACTCCATAATAGCAATAAGACCCAACAGACAATGCACTTCAAGGGGATTACTGCCCTTTTGAGCGATTAAAGCTATTCAGCTTTCAGCTTTAGAAACAGTGGTGAGGAAGTAATTTCAATCATATAGGAGCTCTGGGCTCATCTATTGAAACAGGCTGACTGCCCCAGGGGAAGAGGGAGGCAGCTCCACCATGCACACCCCCAAATGTGGTACAGCAAGAAAGCACTCACAGCAGACTGAAGGCAATCATTATACTGCTCTGCATTAGTATGAAACGACAACGTTTTGAAGCAGACTCTGCTGTTGGTTTCTAAACTCTGCATGGGTGAGGCTTGAGTGTCCTTTCACAACTCAAAAAAGCAGGTGATACCTCACTCCTGTATTTCTGGTCCCTCACAACGGCTCTTTCTCTTGTGCTGTTATAATCATGGTCCTAGTGAAGGATAGGTTAGTATGCAAGAAACTTCATTACAACCCAAATATGGGCCAGTCAGTCCAAGACTGACAAAGAGCCTTACATGAGACATCAAATCCACCTTACTCTACACATTCCCTAAGAGTGAGAAGAGGATAGCACTGTTCTACCTTTGGGGCAACACTACTGCCCCCAGAACAAAGGGAGAGTGGGGGGTAGGTGTGTTGAGCCATTAGGCTAACGACATCTTATGATTCCTGATGTCTAAAAGAATTTTTTTTTTTACTCTCCTGCTGAGAAAGATATCAAGATTTGACACACAAAGCCTCACTTCACATAACAAGCCCCTCTCCTCCAAACCTGGCTGAAACCACAGTCCAGTCCCACTGAACACTTACCCAGAGGAAGTAGCACTGTGACTAATATGAAACACACTCAGCTTTCTGCCCAGCTCCACCCACCAGTGAAACTGTTTATTTTGGTTATTTCCTCATGGTATTTTTTCTATCAATCCTCCCACCACCACTCTGCACTGCCTTCTCTACAGTCACTTTACTGTGCTTTTTGCCTGTCTTTGTGACAAATTCTTGGGACAAGCAAGTAAACCCCATGTTGATTTAATCCCTTCTATTACCTATGAACGTGGCCTATACTGATGCTGGCTGTTGTACCATATGGTCTGCCACACTATTCCTCTTCCTTTTTACCATTTCTCCATACACTTCCACAAGGTCACTGGCACAAGCCACAAGTACTATTCTTCATATTCCTAAGTAAATTACCTTCTTCTCTCCTTTATTCACTGTTCTTTCATTCTCACACGTACATCCTCTACTTTCTTAATTTTTCTCTTTTCCTTGCCCTCTCCTTCCCAACCAGAGAATTTCCATTTCCAGACCAGTTCTGTCCTCACCCCACACACACCTACAGGTTTCTTTTGATTTTACATTCATCAAGTTCCCAAACTACATTTCTATTCTGACATCTCACTGATAATATCAGTATAATCTTGGGGTTCATATTGTCTACCTAGTGGCATTCGCCCTTTCACTTTTCTGGAGTTCAGGGCAATTAATCTTTTTCCATCCTCTTCATATTTTAACGCAGATCCAGTAGCATCTCTACAGCCATTCTTCTCAGCAAAAGCATGGAATCTGTAACACAAAATGAGTTTCCACCAGTACACAAAATACATAAATACTTCTCTAATTTTAAAGAGATGTTTTTCACACATACAACTACAGAATTATATCAAAAGCTTCAAATATAATAAGATATCTTTCTGAAATTTTCTCATGTAGAATATTCTTTCTTTTTGATATTACTTACTGCAAGGCACCTTACTCTTCAATTTCCTGGAAATCTATTTTTAATTAATGTTTTTAAGAGGCTGAGCAGGCATGTAATTTGAGATGTCTGAGATGACACTAACACCTTTTTATCAGATTATCCTCCCAGTTGACAGCCTAACAGGAACATTTATTTCATTATGGACACACAAATCAGGATGACAAGCAGACTTCATTTATCCTCATTGTCAAAATAGAGAAGCTCTCAGAGCAGAGAAAAGATGCATTTCTAAAACAGAACTAGACTAGAAACAGGTTCAAGACATGAAAAGCCCATGAACTTGGCCGTTCCTGTGAGAAAGATGACTTGAACTTATATACTGTTACTGGGCAAATATCCACCAGCAAGTTATTAACTGGCCCTGTGAGTCTCTGCACAAAAGCTAGACTCATGCAAAAAGACAACAGCAAGAATAGTATCAAACAAAACAATTTCTATCAGCTCCCAGCTACAACCCTTTTTGCCCCTGTCTCTACCATACAAGAAACATTCACTTTCCTTTAATAAAGAAGTTATAAACACTGCCAAAAGAAAATGAGGGATAGTGACTGGCAGTGTACCTGGAACCATAGAGGTACCTATACTTCTAAATGACCACAATCATTTTAAACACACATCAGACCAGAGCAAACACGACACTTTCCCACAGTCTTGTTTTTGGCAGAGGCTCCCATCTCCTAAAAGCTATTTCTAAACACAGATGGCTATAAAAGAGCTAAGCAGCTGCCATCTTACCAATTGCTCTGCTGTCATTTGGGAGATTTCTACTGTTGGAGGGCTTCCCACTCTTCCACAAACAACAGTGAAACAGAAAAAGCTAGCAGCCATTTCACAAGTCTGTAACTGTATGGTGACTTCTGTTAAGCAGAGAAACACCTACTGACTCCTACTGCCTTCCTGCTGTTGAACATGAGCTTGGTCTTGTGGGTTTTATATTTGTTCATTTGCTTTCCTTATTCTGATAACAGAATCAAGACTTAAGTAATCTTATCCATTTCTACTGATGGCAGATTCTCACCACATGGCTGATTCCCAGGACAAAGCAGTCAACAAGCCATGTGGAATATATTAATTTCCACCAACCATACCAAAAGGATGCTGAGAGCCTGTCACAGAACTGCTTTTCCATACAGCCAGGCCTGAAGAATAACACCCCATCAATTTTCTGTTATTTCATGAGCTGCTCACTTAGGACAGGCATTTCCTTTTCAGTACATCTCTATGGCACTTTACCCAACAGAACTCTAGATCTTTTTCTGGTGCTTGTGGATGCTACTAATGTACAAAGCAACACAATAAAAACTTATTTCAGTTTATGTTGTGACCTTTTCCCCTGAACAGTTTTCCTCACTTCAGGAGAGAAATAGATGGCAGACGATTTTGGGCACAAAAAGGGAATAGCCTTTCTGCAAGCCAGTGAGAAGACATGCAGAAAAAAGCTGGACTGTTTAAGCAGGGCCTGAATTCTAGTAATAGTTCTTAATATTATTTCCCCATCCCCAGATCACTTACTGAACTGCTTTGTCCCATTCTCCTCATGGATTATACTCAGGTATATCCCAATACCATTCCTATCAGCAAAAAACTTCATGAGTACTGAAATCTTTACTGTCCTTCTTTGTCATACCTGCCAGAGGCCAAGTGGCTCAACTCCTTCAGAAAAATAATAGTTTCTTCTTCCCTAGCATTGAAAGACACTGTGTTGACTGGACAGGAGCCATCTGAAACCTTCTCAAGGAGTAGCTGCTTTGTGTCCACTGGAACATCCCCCACAACAAAGTAATAAACAGCTTCAACCTGTCATTAAACAGAAAAAAAAAAAAAAAAAGGTCATTGGAAGACAATGTTTAACATAAATGTCTGATATTTATTTAAGCACTGTCCTGTGCTCAGCATTGGTAGGAAAATTGGGAGGTAAAACTGATGCATTACTTGGGCTACAAGATTTTTAGACCTTTGGTTCTTCCTCTCATTTATGCTAGTAATTCAAAGGAAGGCCACACAAAATTTCCTCAAGTGAGACAAGAACCTATCCCACAGTCCCTGGGTGTGATTCTGCCCAACCCTTTCCAAAGAAGCTAACTGAAGCCAAAGAGAGGTGCAAGGAAGGACAACTGTATCATTAGTCAGAAAAAGGCTCTGTGCCATATGCCACTTTTATCAAGAGACATGCCATGTTGGTGCCTTGCCAGGGCTGAAAAGTAGGAACTTTATACCAGACATAGTCTTACTGGCAGCATGTATTCTGAGGTTAGGAAAGATGGCAGTCGAGGGAGGTGATTTTCCCGTTCTGCTCTGCACTGGTGCAACCTCACCTTGAATATTGTGTGCGGTTTTGGTCACCGCAATATAAGAAAGACACTAAACTATTGGAAAGCATCCAAGAGGGAGCAACAAAGATAGGCCTTGACAGGAAGCTGTATGAGGAGTGTCTGAGGTCACTTGGTCTGTCAAGTCTGAAGAAGAGGAGACTAAGGGGACACCTCATGGTACTCTACAACTTCCTCATGAGGGGAAGAGGAGGGGTAGGGAGGCACTGATCTCCTCTCTGGTGACCAGTGTGGGAATGGCATGAAGCTGTGTGAGGGATGGTTTCGACTGGATATTAGAAAAATTTTTTACACAGAGGATGGTTGGGCACTAGAACAGCTCCCCAGGGAAGTAGTCATAGCACCAGCCAAACAGAGTTCAAGAAGCGTTTGGATAACACTCTCAGGCACATGGTGTGACTCTTGGGGATGGTCCTGTGCAGGGCCAGGAGTTGGGTTCAATGATCCTGTGGGTCCTTCCCAGCCTAGCATATTCTGTGATTCTGATTTTTTGAATGCTATTGCTGGTATTTACAGATGATTTATATTTTTTATAGTTCCCAAGACAGAGGGAGCTTGGCAGGTTTACTATAACCACACTTATATTCTGAAGATGTTATTACAAGGAAAGAGAGAAGCTGAAAAAATGTCCTTTAGTTATTGCTTGAATATTACATTATGAGGTATTTTATATTACCTGCATTTATCCATGTACCAATCTTCATGGTAAGTATCTTGAATTATCCTCATGCTAAGTTTTTTTAATTTTCACCATGGTTAAAAACAAATGTAACAAGCAACTATCCCATGATGACTTCCAAGACAATTTGTGCAGTATGTCAGTCCTATATCATGGTAGATATCCACTGATAAACACCTGATAAATCATTGTTTAACTGAAAAAATACATTTCAATACACTCACCTCTGTGCCCAGTATGGAATGGATCATCCTGGAAATTATGCTAAGACACATGGAAAATAAAAAGCCAACATGGCTTCACTAAGGGTAAACCATGCCTGATAAATCTGGTAACCTTCTACAATGGGGCTGACCTCATCTACCTGGACATGCATCTAGCATTTGACACTGTTCTGCACAACACCCTTGTTCCTAAACTGAAGAAACCTGGATTTAGTGCACAAACCACTCAGTGGATAAGGAATTGACTGGATGTTGCACTCCAAGAGTTGGGGGCAAACAGCTTGATGTCCAAGTGAAATGTCCATGGTGCTCCCGAGGAGTCAGTATGGGGACTGGCACTTTTTTAAAATCTCTGTCGGTGACAAGGGCAGTGGGACTGACTGTACCCTCAGCAAGTTTGCCAACACCACCAAGCTGTGTGGCGTCTGATGCCCTGGAGGGAAGAGACGCCATCCAGAGGGACCTGGACAGCCTTGAGACATGGAACCAAGTGAACCTCACGAAGGACAAGGCCAAGTGCAAGGTCCCGCTTCTGGCTAAGGGCAATCCCAAGTTCAAGCACAGGCTGGGTAGAGAATGGATTGAGAGCAGCTCTCAGGAGAAGGATTTGGGGATGTTGGTTGATGAGAAGTTCAACATGATCCAGCAATGTGCGCTTGCATCCCAGAAATCCAACTGTATTGAAAGCTGCATCAAAATCAGCCTGTCCAGCACGGTGAGGGAAGTGTGTCTGCCCCTCTACACCCAAGAAACCTTTCCTGGAGCACTGTGTCCAGCTCTGGGACTCCCAACATAAGAAGGCATGGATTTGCTGAAGCGAGTCCAGAGGAGAGCCACAAAAATGATCAAAGGACTGGAGCACCTTTCCTATGAAGACAGACTGACATAGTTGGGGTTGTTCAGCCAGAGAAGAGAAGGTTCTGGGGAGACCTTATTGTGCCTTCCAGGACCTAAAGGGGCTTGCATGAAAGCTGGAGAAGGACTTTTCACAAGGACAAGAGAGATTGGCCTTAAACTGAAGGATGGTATATTTAGATTAATTGCAAGGAAGAAATTCTTCACTATATGACACCAGGAGCAATTGTCCAGAAAAGTTAGGAATACCCCATCCCAGGAAGTATTCAAGGACAGGTTAAATGGGGCTTTGAGCTGCCTGGTCTTTTGACAGGTGTCCATGCCCATGGCAGGGATGTTGGAACTAAACAGTCTTTAAGGTCCCTTCCAACCCAAGCCATTCTGTGGCTGTGATTCTATGAATATGACTAGGAACACCAGGATGTGCACCACAAAAGACAACTATTTGAGTCTGGGATGGCACTGAGGAAATGTCTCTGCACTCACATAATTTCATGCAGTAGCAAAGCAAATTCAGTATCACCTGCAAGAGTAGTCACAGATTTCCACTACTGCCTTGGATACTGATTTGTTTTCCAGCTCCCTAAATAGTTTCTACATTCCAAGCTTCCTCCCTCATGTACCTTTTTGCACCTTCCTCAACACTGGAAGACGTCTCTCCCAAGCAGCAACCCAATTTCGGGCTGGATGAGGCAAACTAACTGAGCAGCACATTGCCATCTTGAACTTCTCTTGGATCTTACAGGGGAATGAGACGCCCCTACTGCACTTATTTGGAAGCAAGCAGGAGCAGGTGTCCTAGCATCACTGATCATTCTAGACAAATACTAAAGGTAAAGAGAAAAATCAATGTTTTTTATTAAAGTGTAAGATTAACAAAATTCTTATTAGCTTTATAAAAAGGTACACAGAAACAAAAAGAATGAACTCTTGCACCTATCTGTGTTTTAGTTCAGTTTTACAAAGTTCCCTGTCTGTCTCCTCCAGCTAAAAAGCTATCTGAGCCGGCACACTGGTCTCCCAGATGAGACCCGGTCCTTGGACAACACCATGTTCCTACTGCTTTTGTTGAAGAGGCTCCTGGCCCAGAGGAATGCATGCATATTACACAACCATTTTACCCTGTGTTCCTTCAGATTCACATCTTCTTCCCCTCCCCTCTAAGACTGTCATTAATTCATAAATTTGATATTCAACAAGAATAGAAATGTTCACTTTCTTCAAGGGATTTACTGTCTTCCTCTGCAACTTTTAAAATGCTGACATTTATTGGGCATAGCGGATACAGAACTAACTCCTCACAAGAAAATTTTAAAAATTATGAACCACAGATAATTTACTTTACTTAACTACAAACCCAGCAATGACATACCACAAAGGAAATGTTCCTCATAGGCCAGTGGAGAAAAGTTAAAACCTTTCAAATGAGTCCTTCATATTTTGAAAATGTGATTTATACATTTAAACAAGCAAACAAACTTCATATGAGAACAGAAATGAGAGCAACAGTTCCTCACAGTCTTGATCTTCGTGGGGAGGTGTTTTGGATGAGTGATCCACACTTCACGGAGTGGCACCTGTACAGAACTGGGGGCTAGACACTGTGAATGCATTTGTGGCAGGTAGAGCTCAAATGATTGCAACATTATAGCAGACTGATCTTGTCAGTCAGGATTTACAGGTCATATGGAAAGGAAATGTAAGGAATCACCACATATGGGAAGAAAAGATCAGCTGAGTCTAAGGAATCTAAGAAATCACCACATATGGGAAGAAATGACAAGAAGAGCAATGTCCAGGGGAAAAAAAAAATAGAAACTGTTTTTTTGGAGCAACTTCTGTGGACGAAGCCAGTTCTTAGGAATGAGTTACTCATGACTGCTAAGTAAGTAAGCAAGTTTTGCCTAGGACTGAATGGGGTATCCCCCATCTGAACTACAGTAAACATTGCTCTTAAGTGAACTGTCAGTTATGAATGACTATGACTCTGTTTAGAAGTTGAAGCTGAAGAACAAATTGAAGTTTATGTTGAGCACCTGCCACAATTGACTCTCCCAGACTGCCTATTGGCCCACCAATATCTGCAAAAATAATAGATGTTTCACTGTCTGACAGATTTTAATTTCTGTTTATTCAAACAGAGACCCACCAGGTCCAACAAGATTTTTCATCCAGACAATGCTGAAACTTTTTAGTTACTCATCAGAAAATCAGTATTATACCGCAAACTGAAAAAGCTAATAAAATTTACGGAGGAGTCATTTAAAAAAGCATTAATTAAAAAAAAAAATCTCACTGGTGAGCAATTTGTTCCCTACTCAGTTCCTTTTTAATAATGGTTTTGAAACATCAAGGCTCATCTGGATGAGAATCCAGCAGCATAGGGAACCAGAAGGTAACTCATGCAAAATGTACCTTCTCCTTCAAACAAGAACATTTCTTTGTCCCAGAAAGATATTTACAAAGGAGTTAGGATTGGATCTGCGCACAGGGATGGATGTTAATAGGAGAAAACCCAATGACTCTACTCCACTGACCGTAGGCCAAATTTTCCATTAAATTCAGGTGTTAAAGAACTGAAAGAATATACATTGTAAGGAAATGTCATAAAATATTACTTTAATAACATAAGTTTTAAGCAACTAGCTCAAATGATGGCATATATGTTTCATTTCTTGTGACTCTAATGAATAAAGTAATAGGGAATAATAATGAATAAAGTAATAGTACTTTTAAAAATGAACAGCATTTAATTGTAGGAATAACTGTACATGGTTCGCCTCTGTCCTGGAAGAAAGTCTAGCTATCACCTGGCTGATGCAAAAAGATTTGTGTAGACCTATCATAAGCTAATACTTCCATAAATCTCTGTGCTATTTTGAATTTTAAATATAACTTTTCATGAGCAAGTTGGATACATAAAAAAATATAAAACTGGTTTCCCTGCCTTCAATAATGTTGATATTAGAAATTTTATCATAAACTTGAAGCCCTGAAAAACTTATATGGCAAAGAAAGTGGAAGGATGTTTTCGCTTTCTCTTAATGACTGTTATTTATTCTGGGTACTCTAGGAATGAAAATAAGTTTCTGCATCCAAAATACAGCACATTTACATAAAAATACAATCATTAAGCATACTATGCAGCTACACTTGAGGGGAAAAAAAATACTTTCCAAATGCTGTCATTAATATTTATCTTAGCAACATTGATCAGGGCAAATTCCAGCAGCCAGCCAGTCACTGAATACTCTTGGATTTACTTGGGTTTCTGAAAAGATGTATGAGCTTACCGCTTCATCACCCATGGCTTCCAGCAGAGCTTCAACAGAGCTTGTATGGCTGACAGCTGTCATATGGTCCAGCTTCCAGAGCCATGTAACAGCAGACTTCACAGTATGCTCAGACACAGGAGTACATTTCTCTTTCCACTTCATAAGATCCTGAGCAACCCTGAAAATGAGATTAACTATAAATCAGAAACAGTGAGAATCATGCTGGCAGAACAAGAGAGTGGAGCTCTGCTATTGTTACAATTCTTTTATATTCTTAAATAAGAATTACAATATACCACAGATACTAAATTTAGATTTGCAATAAAGGAAGCAAATAAAAAATGAAACCATTAGAAAAATACTGTAGTTTTATAAGTTTTGGGTTTTTTTTTTTTGAGGGGTTTTTTTGGGGTTTTTTGGGGTTTTGTTTTCAAAGTAGGGTCAGGAGAGAAAAAGTATCTTTAAAAAGAGTTCCTGATACATAACTCTCTTTATCATAAAAGCTGAATCAGGTTTTTAAATTATGTGCATGAAAAAGAAAAATGTCTTTCATAGGTCTCATTCCACAACTTCCTCCACAACCTTTGTGTCAGAGCAGTTTAACTGGCACCTTTTTTTGGTTGTACAGCTGATATTTAGCTAGCCATCAAAAATAAAATTTGTGATGCCAGACTTTTTGGTATTCTAATTGACAAAAGACCTTAGTCTTAATGGAAGAACAGAAGTACAAAGCAAATGAGAACTTTTGCCTTTTCACTTGTACATAAAAAAGCAGAAAGGAACTCTAAAACCAACTGGTTCCGGTATCTGTGACATTCCATCACAAACTATTTCAAAGAGTTTCCTGCAAATCTAAAATACAAATATATTTCCCAAGACTCTTTTAAAGTAGTAATTTATATGCTATATCGTCTTTTGTTTCCCTTCTGCAAAACCAAACAAATTGATGAACACAATTATTGTTTCAATTTTGACTTGGCTTTGCAGTTCATTTTTAAAGAAAAAGTTCTCTGTTCTCAAAAACTATGGAAGTTATCTGCTTTGGAAAATATCTTCTTTAGAAAATATCTAGTTTTGCAACAGGTTGCCCTGAGAAACCATGGATTCCCCATCCCTGGAAGTGTTCAAGGCCAGGCTGGATGGGGCTTTGAGCAACATGGTCTAGTGGAAGGTGTCCATGCCCATGGCAGGGGGATTGGAACTAGATGGTCTATAATGTCCCTTCCAACCCAAACCATTCTGTGATTTTTTTACTCTCCTTTCCAAATCTCGGTAGTATCTCAGTGGAGAATTAAGATAGAGCACCTGAATCAAATCTGTAAGAAAACAGCTGTGTAAAATAACATTAAGAATCACCATGTAAGTTAACATTGTGGAACCAATTTCAAAATTATATGACCTCATTTGTGCATTGTTTTTTTCCACTCATCTATCCAAGTCCAAGCTTATGCATTCCAATTCTCATGCATGCATGAGAATTTTTGCAGATAGGTAAAATTTGAATAGCTGCTTCTATTCTTCTAACTAAATACAAATTCATTTATTCCTCTTGGGGAACAAGAGCTTGGAAATCTTTTGTTATGAAAATCTACTATTGTTTCCTAGTGCTGCTACTGATTTCTGTGACCATGGAAATCTGTAGAAACACAAATGGCTATGCCTGTGCCTATGGCACTTGGGGGAGTGCACACTTAGCTGCAAGGCAGAAACCTGTAATGTCTAGAGATACAGTAATGCAATAAGTGGTCAGATAGAACCTCACTGTTTCACTAATATTGCAACATCTGAAGAGCATTACTGCTGTTGCAAATCCTTCTGATTTTGTAGAAGACATGTCAGTATTTGGGTTCTGTTACCCTTTATCTGTTCTTCAGGGTAACAGTGGCCTTCTGTTAAACAGAAGTGGCAAGTTCAACATATCCATGGGTGAAAATTGGTGGGAAATCTAGTTATTAGCAAGACATGAATCACGACAATTTCCAGTACAAAAAGTGCCTTATCCAAAAACATGCAACTCCTTTCTATTCTCCAGCAATGGGTCGACATGGACCTCTTTGTCCAACCTGGAGAGGCTTGATTGTGGCCTTTCAGTACTTGAAGGGATTTAGAAGAAAAATGGGTACAGTCTTTTTAGCAGGGCCTGTAGTAATACAACAAGGGGTGATGGTTTTAAACTGAAAGAACCTATATTCAGACTAGACAAAAGGAAGAATTTTTTTGCAATGAGGGTACTGAAACACATGAGCAGGTTGCCCAGAGAGGTGGGAGATGCCTCATCCTTGGAAACATTCAAGGTCAGGCTGGATGTGGCTTTGAGCAACTTGATGTAGTGGAAGGTGTCCCTGCCCATTTGCAGAGGTGTTGTACCAGATCACCTTTAAAAGTACCTTCCAACCCAAACCATTCTATGATTCTGCTTACCGAATAAGGTTGAATCTGGAAATTTGTATCACCTGTTCCACAAGTACCATAGAAAGTGCATCCCGACACAGATCAAACTCAGCTGGAGCTGCAGTGCCAAAATCCAACACAATGACAATGCACTGTTCTTGAATCACTCCAAATATCTGCCGGCTCTCACTGGTTAACCATTCCATTCGCTGCTGATATAACTCAATAGCTCCAATTAGGCAATCCACAAAATGAAGAATCAGTTCTTTTTTGGCTGTCAGCTTTATTCAAATAAGGGAGAGAAGGAAACTGAATATCAAAACAAATAATATAAATGCAGCCCCAAGCTTAGCACAGCTGCATAGCTAGTTTGTAAGTGCCTGACATGCCAGCTAAGGTAGCAATGAAAACAACCCCTTTTCCCGCCACTGTTTCAAGAGCAAATACTTGACAAATGCATCTAAGCTATAAAGAAAAGGCACTGCATTTGGTCCTAATTGCTTTTCATACTCTTTTTGTGTGAGCATGGGACAGTGCCAGTGGGTTGTCTGACTTGTCTGTCTCAAAACTGGAGCAATTAGAATGAGCTGAACGCAGGGTAGGATGTAGAAAGGGCTTCAGAGCAGATGGGTGAACAAACAAGGACAGAAACTTTATACCTTCTCAGACTAGAACTTTGACTGGCTTTAAAAAAAAAAGAAATTCAGCAATACAAGGCAGCATACGGTTAGGTTCTAGGGCACATCAATCTCCACCTTGTCTTTAGCATTTGAAAGGAAAACGTAAAATGTTTCTAGTTTGAACTATTATTTCACTAACAATGCCCAGCATCACAGATTAACTATTTGTGGGTAGGTGCTTAGGCAAATTTAGTTCAGGTAACTGCAATCAACAAATAAAACTTCCTGTATCTTTTCAGTAAAGTAAAATCTAGATCCAGTATTAAAATTAAAACCAGCACATCCTCCCTATGAATAAGTGTATACACATTCACCATGACCTGTGAGTCTAAAAATGCACCACAGATTCCCCCAACATCTCTGGCCCATGTGAGCTGATTTACTGGCTGTCTTCTACTTCTAACTTCCTTTTCGGGACTGAATACAAAACTTTGGAAATACAGAAGTTTTTAAACAAGAACATTTCTCAGGGAGAAGATATTTTGTGTGTCAATGTGCACACTTCTCCCTCTCATTTGTATTTTTCTGTGTTCTTTAATATCAGCTTGGGCCCTGTAATGAGCCTCCCACAGACAGAGTCTCAGGCAGTCTGCCAAAGGAATGTCGGCCTGGGAAGGAGCACTTAGAAATCCAGATTTCTCCTATGACAGATTGATACAAAGAAGTTCATCACACTATGTTGAACAAACTCAATCTTAAAATAAAGCAGTTTTCTTAGAATACTCCCTCACATGTAGTAAGCAAGTGCAGATTTCCATTTCTCTGAGAGCCAGGGAACTTCTGACTGTCCAGCCTAATTTTATTCATTCAGTTCATACCCATTTATTTTTGGATTAGCATGCCTTTTAGCAGAGAAAACTACAGTTTCTCCCTATCCCTGTAATTTGCCTTTCTGGAGTATTCTAGGGTATGTCTTCTTTTGGGCTTGTATTTCAGCATCAACCAAGCCCTCTTATAATATGATCACTCCACTGCAGTTCATCCTACCATCTCTTCTCAGTACCTGCTCTGGGGTTTGAATGGCTTCTTCTAAGCTGGTAGTTGCTGTGTACAATATTGTACCCAATATCCTAAAGGAGAGCTGACCAGATTTATATAGTAGCAAAATGCCTTTCCTGCTGGTCTCACAACATGTCCTAAGACCAAAAGACTTATGTAGATATTTCATATTGAATTAATGGTAATAAAATGAGGGGAAAAGGTCCCCTGAAATGATTCTTAACCCATTTTTAAGCTTTGTGCCAATCAGAAGTGACTCTAGTCATCTGAAAAAAATTACAAGCCATTTGCTTTTTTAAAATCCTTTATAAATTAACTCTCTCCCTTCCATACTCACATGTACATCTCTTCAATCAGAATCCACCCTCTTAACAATGGGGCTGCCAGCAGCTGCTGCTAAGACATTCCTTAGAACATGAGCCTGGGCAGAGATCCAGCTAGCTGTCTCTATAGAATAGGCTGAGCCTTTTGTGACCTGCTGGCAACTAAGCAAAGCACTGCTTTGCATTTGCAATGACAGCGCATTATGTCTTCTTATTTCAGCGTCCCCATTTGTTTTATTGATTACAATTTTTTTTTGTTTAACTGGTTCTGAGAATCTTCTCTTTAAGGATTCCCTCTTTCAAGACAGGGTAGATGTTGCTTAGAAACTGCAATCTTGTCTGGAAAAGATTTACTGCAATGCTGCGCCAAGGCAAGAGACTAAGACTTAGAAAGGAAAAAATATATCTAGCTTTTCTACCACTGATAGTTATCACTAACCGTTTGACAAAACAGAAGAAATAATCATCAAAAGATAAAGTTCTCGCAAAGAATATAAGTATTTTATGCCATAGGAAGGCATTTCAGTCTCATCATTCTGCTACAGTGATAATGACTTCTAAGTGCATAGGGATGTTACCACATCAGCCACACTTACATTATACACGCTGCCATCTTGAGCTCTCTTGTACTGAGGAAACAGACCATCTGCATATCGAGAAGCCACAGGTTTTCCCAAGGTGGTCACATCATCTACAGCAAAATTTACAAAAGATCAAGTTGCTAATCTTTGGGACTACTTCAAACAGGTATTTTTCAGACTAATGTGTATGCCATCCATGTGTGACGCACATGCATCAGTACTGAGCCCTTGACATTAAGAAACTTGAGAGAAATTCTAATTCTGATTTTGTTTTATTTTCTGGTTATATCTATGATGGGGCCCTCAGGCCCTCAACTTCTGGCTGCATCTCCTGTTGTTCTTGGCTGCATTCCTTGGATGGACCCTAGACATGGTTAATTACCTCAGCCTGCTGCAGGACTGTATCCTGTTCAGTGAGGGCACTGCCTGGCCTGCGGTCCCTTTTGGCTCCTGGTTAATTTTCCTCCCATAGGGCAGCCCTGCTTTTGCTGCTTCCTCCCAGTTTAGTCAGAAAGAAAAACCCCACATACCTACATCTAATTACTTATAGGCCAAAAAGCTACATGGGACTTTCATTATTGTGAGGTTTGGGCAACCTCACAACAGGACTTGCAAATATTTGTCTGTCAAACCAAATACAAAATCTAGTACAGATAATGCTGTTCTCTTACACAATTCAATGGGTGCAGAAGTGAGTGCATCTAAGGAAAAGGCTGCAATCTGCACTTTCAGTAGCTAGAAATCTTCTCCAGGATCTCCACTGATAGGAAAACATTAGGGGTGGGAATAGTTAACGTCATAAAGCAGCTATCTGTACACCATGCTGCCCTGCCAAGCCAGTACATTCTGCTCCTAACACTGTAACAACTTTAACACTGCTTAACAGCTTCTCCTTCATCTGCAGCATACAAGATAACAGGAATTGCACTGGTGATCTTTGAATGCCCCATGGACACAAGCCAGCCAAAACCTTAAATTATGCAGCCTAGAACTACTGCAATATGTTACAATTCCTACTTCTCCGGCAGCAAGCTGTTCAAAGAAAAGAATATATTACCATGCTCTGCAAAGCACCATTACGGCAGCGGTTAATAATTATTAGCAAACTCTTCCCCTCCAGCTGTCAGATAACTGCAAGGGAACATTTTTCTATAGTCTGACTTTGCATGAAAAGCAGATTGAATTCTAATTAAATTTAACTTTTTCCTTAAAGCTGGATACCCAGAAATAATATACTATCCCCAAGCACGTTTACTAGCCCTGACGATCAATAGCAGATCACAGACTATGGCATGGCATACATTATGTTTGCCATCTGAATAGAGACAGAGATCTTAGCATGTGTTATTTGCAAGGAAAAGATTAACAGTCTCAGCAGCACCAGCTATTTCATTTCCCAGCTATAGCTATATTGGTGAGGATGCAAACTGCAGCCTAGGGTAAAGAAACAGTACAGTTGAGTAAGGAAAGCCATTCTCAAACCCTAAGTCCTTCTCATATCCAAAGGAGAAGGAGTTTCTCAGTTCTCTGAACTGGCAATGTCAGCAACTGTGGATACAGCTTCCATTTCTGCCATTATCATAAGTGACAATGTGAAAATCTTCACTATGTACATTGGGGCGCAGAATGAGTGTGACTCTCTAGACTATTCAAAGTGGGGGGATTTATTATCCTTTTATGGATTTCTCTTATACCTTTCCTGTGCTGGAATCCAACCTGGGACAAAATCTGAGACAGTGATAATTTGTTTCTTTTGAGACCATAATGCTGAAGCCATTTAGAAGATGAAACAAGGGATTGTACATCTGTTCTCCACAGACCACCCGCCTGTCTCCTTTCCTTCTCTTGTGATTTCTTCTTGTGGACCTTGTGGGGATCTTCAGGATCTTGTCTGTGCTTTGAATCAAAGGCATCTGCTGTAAAGAAGAAGGAGGGAAACACTCCATTTATATTTTAAACAAACTATTTCAAAACCAAGCAAGATTAATTTTGCCTTTCTTTACCTGCATTCCCTCCTTTCTTTATCTATATTCCATGGTCCTGCATATATGTATAGCTCACCTCTTATTGTCTTTTTTTTTAATACTGAATAGTGTCCTTAATCTGGAAAGCTGCTCTCAGTCCTACACATTCACTTGCTGTTACATTTTTTTATTCATCCACATACATTCATCTTCAATTTGTTAAAGAAAATGTCTCTTGTATGCTGAAATTCAAGCCCTGAAATATAATTCCAGTTTGCCAGATGGCACTTCTTCCAAATCCTAAGACATCTCTCCTAAGTCTTGGAAATCAGAACACATAATAGGCATTCAAAGATTATCACTAAATACACATTAGAAGCATTATGCAATAAACAAGTATTTCCTAAAAATTGTATGTTGAGCTCCTACCATAAGCAAAAGCATTGTCCCCAGGAGAATCTGACTTTATTGCAAGGCTGGTGAAATTCCCTCTGGTCACGTGACTTGTCTCAAGATTAAATGATGATTCTGTCAGTTTCTGCTCTGGGCTGTGACAGATCATGTGCATGCATAAGAAATCATAGACATGAAGGTCCAGGTTCCTTGTAAGTTCTACAGGACATGGAACACACCTGAGCATGGCAGTATGGTTTGCTAGCTCTGCTTGCATTTGGCAGCAGCAGCAGCTCAGACCCCAGAGTGCTGAGGCAGAAATGGAAGCAAAGACAACAATAATGCCTCTGTTTCTCAGCACAGAGGTTCTAGGAGGACTTTGATATTTCCTGTTCATTCCCAAAATACTCTGCATGAGCTAAGCTGGCTCTAATTGATTAAAGACCCTTGCTGTATCTAACTTTACTTTCTGTGGACTTCGGAAATTTCTGTACGTTCTCCCCAGTACCAACATCATCTGGTGCATCCCAGTCCTCCTTTGCCCATATACCGTAAATTGCCCATAAATGTACTGTAGGTATCAAACTGGCCCAAAATACAAAGAAAGGTACTTCTGTCTCTAATGCCTCCAAAATAACCTTCAGTCTAGTATGGAATTTGATCAGAACTCCCTGCTAAATTCCAGTATTATAACAACCAACCTGGTTCCAAAGGTTCATTAGATAGATAGTTCTGCAGTTAACACTACATAAAGGAAATGAGACTCTATCTTCAGAAATCATCTTTCAGTGACAGAGGGTTTCTATACAGTGTAGACTGGCACAAGTTCTTTCACAGTCTTCAGCCCTACAAGCAGGACACTGGGCTGGCATGCCTGTAGAAGTTGGCATTTTACCAGCCCTGCGTTGCTCTGTGCTGAAGCTGCAGTGACAGATGTTAACTCTAGAGAGAGGCAGGTGAAGGTTTGCAGCTGCTGGAGGTCTGAATACAGTCAGGCATTGTTTATAGTCACTTGAACAGCCATTCCCAGTTTCCTTCTCCAAAAGTACACAAAGGTCAGCTTGGCACCCCATACATAGTCCAGGTGAGAGTGGCACAGCTTCAGAATGGCTTGTACACAGCCAGCATGCACTCCACAGTGCTCCAAAGGAAACTGGAAGTTATCTAGGAAAATATGGAACCTATGCAAAAATAGCGATGAAATACTCACAGTCACTCCAGGCAAGTCTCTTAGATGGATTAGCAGTCATGATAGATCTCTTGACTGGCAGCTCCTCTTTGCTTTATTCTGAAACCCCAAGGAATCATTGTTTTAAAAAAATATAAATATTATCACAAACAGGTCAATATGAACTGCAGACCAGCTCCATGTGCCCAGCCAATAATATACTGCAGAGGGATGAGATCAGGATTTTTCTCAAGCAAAAAATATTATAAAGTAAAAATGAAAGCTATTCTCCATCGCAAGAAAGGTTGAAGTCAGTTTTGACAGGGGTCCACAACTTCAAAAGTGGGAAATCAGAAAATTGGTAATATTGTTTCCCTTCCTTCATCCTAAATTATCATTAAAAAGAGCCAATATGCTAGAAAAATGAGTGTGGCGCTTTGACATGCCATCAGCCAGCTGTATCATATTCTATTATTGCTTTACAGTATATCTTACCTTTGCTATAATCCAATTTATGACTAAACCTGGGAGTATCTGAGATGCAATTTTATGAAGAGATTCATAACTTTGGTTATAAGACTACAAGATGAGTCAGAAAGAAAAGGAATTATGTGTGTGAATGTGGTATAAGGCCCAAGTGTGAATAAGACACAGCAGATGAACAGAAGACAAAAGACCAGAGAAAGCAAGGTAGTACATAGTGGCTGAGTGTATTGCTTTGAGACAGGAATGCTTTGGTTTTACCTTTAATAAGTAAGACCAATGAATGAGGTATATTTATGAATCACTACCAGGCCAGCTGTTAGCTGTTGTCATCAAGCAGGTTTTCACACAGTAAGAGCAAAAACAGGATAAAATATTAAACCCCCAAGACTTAGCTTTCTCCCTCTTTCTTCATTGCAGAACTGAACGTGTTATTTATTCCTCTTATATGGGTTTAAATACCCATATGGAAACATATAAACCATTTCAGTCTTCGTCCTGCTCATGAAGAAAGAGATGAACAGTGTGAAGACTTAAAAAAAGCATGGACTCTGTTTTGAACCCTAACACCCCAGGTGTTGTGCAGCACAACCCCTGACTAGCCTTGGCATCAAGGCATTAAAGGGAAGCCCTTGACACAGGGGAGCTGTGGCAGACAATGCCTATAGTGAGAGGCCACAGCAAGCCACAAGACTTGGGCCATTTTTCTCTCAGAATGCAGTAAAAGTACCACAGTATCCTCATGGTAATAGCTAAGACATATTTCAGGCAGCAGCATGCATCAGAGAATGAACCCTGGGTGCTGTCTCATTTTCCAGACGCCCAGAGGTATGGCAACAGATTTTCCCTCGCCTTAGCCTCCAGCACCACCCCCAGTTGCTTGAACAGCACCTGGACATGAAATGCTCTGTATGAAAAGGAGCATTTGAAAGCAGATGAAGCAAATTCCAATGGAAACAGTGAGTTTTACCTCAAGTCTTGGAAATAGTGAGCTCAAAACCAATGTTAGCTGGGATAGCCTTCAGCCCAAGATCTGAATCCAAACAGGTTATTTTCAAAAGGTGAAGCAGAGTTCATCTGGGCACCTCTACCCTTTCCATCTGCTCTGGCCAGTGCAAGCAAACTGCTAAAGCCGTAACCCACCACTGGCTTGGAGTGTGTAACATGTGCTGGTGGCAATGTTTGCTGAGGCCATTCCACTGGGCTGCCCCTCACAGGCGGGAATGCCTCAGGAAAGCCCACGCACAGCCCAAGCTGCCCTGCACTACCTGAAGCGCCAAACCGCAGATAACAGGAGTGCAGAGGGCTGAGGCTGGTGGCTGCCCACTGAGGAAATGGAATCATGGAATCACAGAATGGCTCAGGTCAGGAGAGACCACGGTGGCTCATCTGGTCCAATCTCTGCTCAAGCAGGGCTACCCTAGAGCCCATGGCACAGGATTGTGTCCAGGATGTTCTTGAATATCTCCAAGGAGGGAGACTCCACAACCTTTTTGGACAATCTGTTCCAGTGCTCAATCACCCCCACAGTAAAGTTCTTCCTCATTTTCAGGTGGAACTTCCAGTGCATCAGTTTATGCCCCTTGCCTCCTGCCCTAGTGATTGGCACCACTGAGAAGAGCCTGGCTCCCTCCTCTTGGCACACATCCCCCCCGTCCCGCCTCCCTTTAGATATTTATACACTGATGGGGTCCCTTCTCAAACAGGGCAGAAGTGTCATAGCGAAACCACAGCGGGGCCTGAGGAAGAGGGGAAGAGCGGGACAAGGGCCAGGGTGAGCCCCGGCCATGTCGCTCACCGGCGCTGCGGCCTCGGAGCGGCCACCTGAGGCAACCGGCCGCGTCCCTGTATACATCTCATGGCAACGGGCGGGGAGAGGAAGCCGGGGCCTCCGGGATGAAGGACCGCGGCTGGGCGGCTCAGCGCTGAGCCAGCGCCGGGGCCCGGCTGCCGCTGCCCTGCGGCGGGACCGGGGCCGCTGCCTGCGCCGCCTCCTCTCCTCCCCAGCGCGGCGGCGCCCGCCCTGCCGCCCTCCGCCCTCACCTGCCTCCGGCCGCCGCACCGCCGCCTGCCCGGCCGCCCTCGGTGCCGCCGTGAGCCTGGAGACCGAGAGCGCCCGGTTGCTACGGCACGGCCCGGCCTCACCCGCGCCCCAGCCACCGAGCGGCAGGGGGGGACGGCGCGAGGGCTGAGCCGCCCGAGGGCCGGCGGCACGGGCACGGGCATGGGCACGGGCACGGGCACGGGCAGCTCCGGGGCCGCTGTCCCTGACCCTGCCCCTGCCCCTGCCGCTGTCCATGCCCCTGCTTGCTACGGCCCCTGCCACCGCCCCCACCCTGCCCCTGCCACCGCTGCCGCGGGGAGACCGATGCCGCGGAATAAATTCATCCTCAGCAGGCGCCTGCACAACGCCGTGCATTCATTCCTTGGGGAGCCAGAAATACACGGGCCAACTTGGAGAGTTACAGAAATCTATATATAGAGGATCTGAGCCTTCTGGTCTCGTTAATTCTTAATTTAGGCTAAGCCGTTGACAATATTTATAACAAGAGCAGCCACGCATGTCCTTTATTTAAGTCGGAGAGACAGTATACACTGGCTGGGGAGTTGCTGTGCTCACGCAATCACAGGATCAGTCAGGTTGGAAGGGACCACAGTGGGTCATCCGGTCCAACCTCCTCAAGTGGGGTCAGCACATCGCACAGGATTGTGTTCAGATGGTTCTTGAGTATCTCCAGTGAGGGAGACTCCACAACCTTTTTGGACAATCTGTTCCAGTGCTTGGTCACCCCCACAGCAAAGAAAGTCTTCCTCATTTTCAGGTAGAACTTCCTGTGCAACAGTTTCTACCCCTTGCCTGGTGTTGTGGTGATTTGCACCACTGAGAAGAGCCTGGCTGCCTCCTCTTGACATCCCCCTTTAGATAATTATATGCACTAATGAGGTCACCCTTCAGTCATCCCTTTTCAAGGCTGAACAGGCCCAGTTCCTTCACCCTTCTCCTGGAGAAGCCAAAATTAAAAAAAATATTCTAGTGTAGTAAAATATATAAAAATATGTGCACCCTAAACCTGAACTTTGTTTTAAAAATCTCCTGTTGATGTAAGATAACCAAAACCCCAGGTCTTTAGTTGAAGTATTTGGTCTGTAAATGTTTGTGAGTTCAGTTTCCAGCTGAGAGACAGATAGGGCTGAGATTTTTGCTTTGCCTCTTTTGCTCTGGTTTACTATGCAATCACAGAGTAATAAAAGATCTGTCACTTTATAGGATCAATGGATCAGCCTTATCTTTTTTGTTGATGTTGATGTTCAGATGGAAACACGCATCCACAGGCCATCCTGCAGCATGCCAAAGCATTGGCTTCAGCTCCCTGGTATTGGTAAACAGTGACAGGCAAGAGAAGTTCCTTATAAGGTATACGGCTGGGGTGGGAACATGACTTACTGGAGCTCCAGTTTCTCATACAGTTGGAGGGTTTAAAGACTAGCCTAGGCATGGCAAATGATTTGGGCTTGCACAACTCTTCCCCTGAGGTATAGAAAAGGCATTTATTTCTCAGGCATGGAACTCTTTCCCATCATATCATTAAAAATAGTAGGTACTAAATGTTCTCAGGATCCTTTCAGACACCATGGCTGCCGTAGCACAAGCTTCTGTAGAGACCAATGTCTTTTGGGGAAGGCTTACAAAAATTCCCTTGAAAGTGTAAGTGCAATGATTTATATGTGGGTGCCCAAAAATCAAACTAGTCTATCTCTTGGTTTGTTATGCTTCTTCCAGTGAATTTTTTTAACCAAAGCTCAATATTCCTCACTCAGGTAATGTTTTATATACTATACAGAAAAGCTCCATCCATTGCCATGCATAAATGTCTGTAAATGTAGTAATTATAAAGTTTTTTGAAAAGTGATTATATGTGCTGAAACTTTCTCTGCATAGAGTGTGCCAGAAACCTTCACTTGAGGCTTGGCTGCACTAAACAAAATATGTTGCAAGAAAACATTCCTTAAAATGCTTTGAACTGCAGGGCTTATAGAACTGCCTGACAAGCCCAGGGGCAAAGGCTAACAAATGCAAAGCTACTTCTGGCTCCCACGGGCCTTGTAATCAACTGGCTGTTGTCTCTTAGGTAAAATTCTAAGGAAAACAAAATGCTCTCCGTACATCTCATAAACATTATTCATGTGGAATTCCTGTCTTGGCCATTGCCCACTCTGCAATTTGTGAAAATAAGGAATGTATTTTTCAGATACTGCCTGCTGAATGAGGCAAGGCTGAATAATAAAGGAGGTGGCGGATCCAAGTAACTTGGAAGTGGGAATTGAATCCTTGTCAATTGGGATGATAAAATTAAATCTGGAGCCATTCTGACATCTGACCTTTAGACTGAATGACAAAGTGATTTTGATGGGTGGAAACATGTTATTATCATTGTAACATGCATCTAATGTAACATGCTTGCTAATGAGATTGCATTAGCAAGCATGACTTTGTTCTGCCTCGAGTACTTCACCTATCAGTAAATATATTTGATCACTTTTTCTTATGGATAAAAATCAGCATTTTCTCTGTAGTGGTGCTTAGAACAGGAAACTGTTGGCTTGTGTTTTTTGATGATTCCTTTTCAACCAAAACAAAGACATAACCTACTTTTCTTCAGTCTTAAAACAAAAACAAAAACAAACAAACAAACAAACAAAAAAACCACCAACTTTTTAACATAGTATCTTATTTATTTTAGATAACTAAAACCACATTTAACATAAACTCGCAAAATTTCCATGCAAAGCAGTGTACATGGTGCATCTAATCTAACTGCTCATGTATTAAGAGACTTTCTCTTATGGTACACAGGATCAGTAGGTAAGGATACTCATGGCACTGATGCTTATGCCTATGATAGTACAAAGAATGAAGCTTCACCAGGAAGTTTAATGCTGTCACACATCCTTCCCCAGAGTGTCATGCTTCCTGTTGACTCCCTTTCAAAGAGAAACAGGAATCAGTTGTAAGGGGTAAGGAAAATAACAAAAACAAGCTGGACTGAACCTGAGTTAATTCTGTCCTTATACATTGTTTACAGTGATTATCTTAAAAATCCCCTGCATACACCTAAAAAACAGTTGATCAGCACAGAATATATAAAGCATAAAAATATCATCAAATAAGTAAAATACTCCCTTTCAAGTGTATGTTATTCTCACCCCTCAAGACCCCCCTGAAAATTTCTAAAAAAAATATTCTTCAGAGTATCTAAAAGGTAGCCTTAGAAGAGCTGCCCCTGCTATCTTCCGTATTACACTTGCATCAGTGTGGGATTTCACCTGTTCCTGCCTAGAAGTCAGGCAATCAAGGCAGGACAGAGCATTGGGTAGAAGAGCTGGACAGACCAGGCCCAATTCCATCTATACAGCATTGCACTGAACATTTACCTGAAGAGAAGTTTATTTTAAGTTTCTAAACATTCTTTAAAATTGTTCTTCCATTTTTTTAGGTTAGTCTTTAAGTTCTGCGTATCAGAACTGGTTAGCCTACAGCTTGGGACTGACTTATAGTCCATGGGTATGCCTTAGTTTATCTATTGTGAACTTAGAAGTAACCACTCTTTAGGGTGAAGACATTTTAGGAAGGTAGCATGAAATGAAAGAAACAGACACTTGTGTCCTGGGGATGTGTCCTAGGTTACAATGTAAAATGTGCCCAAAGTATGTATTCTATCACCATCTACATGAAATGTTGTTGTGCACCACTGTTTCCCGTGCCCCCTCCCTCCAGACTATCTTCTGTTAATGGCCCATCAATACCGCCCTGCATGACTCATAGATAACTCTCCCCAGGAGCTATCTCTGTTTAATAGGCAATCAAGGACCCATTGCAAAACTGATAAAATGATATCAGTCCATTGTGAGATGCTCCGCCCAGGGGGAGGAGCCAAGCATTCCCACCTGGATATAATCGGGGCCTTGGGACAGCACAGGCAGCCTTACCCACTGGATTCCCAGAGGACAAGAGCTACCAGACCTTTCTGCAAGAACACTGCTTCAACAAGACCACTTCATCTGGACTGCCACCACCACGGTTTCAGGTTGTATTCTGACTCTGTCAGTAATCTTTTGTACCATTGCATGTGTTTTATTTTATTTTACTTTTTTTTTCCTCTCCTATTAAATTGTTTTTTCTGACTTGGAGTCTCTCGCTGGTTTTGCCTTCAAGCCAGCACATATATTTTGGCGCCCAACGTGGGGCAGGAGGTACTGAGAGAAGTCAGAATTACAATTTTGTAGTGAGGAAAAAAGAAACAGCTGTCCGCTATGATGCTCAACATGCTTTCATATATCTTATACCTAGCTCTCTACATTTTCCCACACATGGGGCAGTATTTGCCGGTCTTAATGCTCATGTGTAGACCAGGGTATGGTACCAGAATTGCTGTATTAGTCTATTATGTTTATTGTATGATAACCTCTGAGGCAATGAGCATCATTTGGAGTATATACTCTATTTTGTGTTCTTGTCCTGGTCCAGAATGCTACATCTGGGCTCTCAATAATCACACCCAGCCCCTGTGGGGAGGGGTAAAGAATAATTTTTTCCAGTCTTTTAGGTATGGCACAGCAGTTTTCAAAAGTATTGAGTTCTCTCTAGGTGCCAAGGACAGCATAATATTGTTGTTAGTTCTGCTTTGCCTTCTCTGCACGGCCTGCACCATGCTCACCATGTTTAGAAATCAAACACTACATGGGGTGGTGCAGCGTCTCCTTGAGGAGGAGGGAAAAAGAAACAAATGCAAAACAACGGCATCCGTGTCTACACAAACTGTCGTAGAGAAAACAGGAACCGCATCTATGCAGACTGTCACAGAAGAGAAAAGAACCAAAAACAAGGCAACAGTTTCTGCATCTACTCAGACCATCACAGAGGAGAAAGGAACCAAAAACAAAGCAACAGTTTCTGCATCTACTCAGACCATCACAGAGAAGAAAGGAACCAAAAACAAAGCAACAGTGTCAGTGTCTACACAAGCTGTCACAGAGGAGAAAGAAACCAAAGGTGCCATCAGCATCTCCACACAAACTGTCACTGAAGCAGAACAACCTAAACCAGTGGCAGTTGCCCCTGTTCAGAAGAAGAAATCAAAGAGCAAATCAGTCCGCATAGTGACTGATGAGGATGTGGCAGGACCTTCGCACCCAGCAGAAGAGACAGAGCCAGAGATCATCACCCGCTCTCTATCCCTGGGTGAACTGCGTGACCTGCGGAGGGAATTCACCCGCCAGACAAACGAGTCCATCCTGACCTGGCTGCTCCGCATCTGGGACGCTGCAGCCAATGACACCATTCTGGATGGAAGTGAGGCCAGGCAACTGGGATCGCTGTCTCGGGATGTGGTCATTGACCAGGGGATCGGGAGAACCCAACAAACTCTCAGCCTCTGGCGGCGACTGCTAACAAGTGTGAGGGACAGATACCTTTGTAAAGAAGACCTCCAGGTGCACCAAGGAAAATGGAGCACAATGGAACAAGGTACCCGATGCCTGAGGGAATTG
The DNA here is from genome assembly GCF_015227805.2 of Hirundo rustica. Lineage (NCBI taxonomy): Eukaryota > Metazoa > Chordata > Aves > Passeriformes > Hirundinidae > Hirundo > Hirundo rustica. The sequence goes on from NC_053451.1 coordinate 87,151,097, forward strand.
GCTGTGCTAGAGATCATTTTCTCAGAAAACGAGAGATTTCCTAAAAGCCCAGATGATGTCCAGTGCACATCGCAGATGTGGTTGAGATTTGCACGGCTTGGACCAGAGATGTACTCCCGTTACCTGGCAACGCTGCAATGGAGGGAAGGTGAAGACAAGGTGGGCGTCTTGGTCAATAAACTAAGAATTTACGAGGATACTGTCACCGCCCCATTTCGTACCCATGTCTCATCCGTGGAAACAAGGCTGGCTGAGCAAGTCCGGAGCTTGATTGAAGAGGGCCATCAGAAACTAAAAAAGGAACTTAAGGAAGAAATTTACCACATCTCGCCAGAACCAACAAGAGTCTCTGCCATTAGGAGCAGGTACCCACCAGCCAGGGAGAGAGGATACACTCCACGGGGTAACCTCTGGTCTTTTCTTCGGGAACATGGAGAAGACATGAGGAATTGGGATAGAAAACCCACCTCCTCCTTAGCAGCCCGGGTACGTGAACTGAAGAGAGAGACACCTACCATGAAGAGCTCATCTAGAGCCAACACTGCTCCAGTCTCAAAGGCACAGAACCCCAGACAGTATAAGAAGAATGATATGACTGATCCACTTGAAGGGACCTCAGGAACATATTTACAAGAAGAAAGCAACGTGTACCATGACCAGGAATAGGGGGGCCCTGCCTCTAGCCAGGTAGAGGAAAGGGACAATCGGATCTATTGGACTGTGTGGATCCGATGGCCTGGCACATCTGACCCACAAAAATATACGGCTTTGGTTGACACTGGTGCCCAATGTACCCTGATGCCATCAAGGTATGTAGGAACAGAATCCATTTCTATTTCTGGAGTGACAGGAGGGTCCCAGCAGCTGACTGTATTAGAGGCCGAAGTGAGTTTAACCGGGAATGAGTGGCAAAAACACCCCATCGTGACTGGCCCAGAGGCCCCATGCATCCTTGGCATAGACTACCTCAGAAATGGATACTTCAAAGATCCAAAAGGATATCGCTGGGCTTTTGGGATAGCTGCTGTAGAGACAGAAGACATCAGACAACTGAGTACCTTGCCTGGTCTCTCAGATGACTCCTGTGCTGTGGGACTACTAAGAGTTGAAGAACAACAGGTACCAATCGCCACAACAACAGTACACCGACGGCAATACCGCACCGACAGAGACTCTGTGACTCCTATCCATGAGATGATTCGGAAACTGGAGAGCCAAGGGGTGGTCAGCAAGGCTCGTTCACCTTTCAACAGCCCTATATGGCCAGTGCGTAAGTCCAGTGGAGAATAGAGACTGACTGTGGATTACCGTGCTCTGAATGAAGTCACCCCACCACTAAGTGCTGCTGTGCCAGACATGTTGGAGCTTCAGTACGAGCTAGAGTCCAAGGCAGCAAAGTGGTATGCGACCATTGATATTGCCAATGCCTTCTTCTCCATTCCTTTGGCAGCAGAGTGCAGGGCCCAGTTTGCCTTCACCTGGAAGGGCGTACAGTACACCTGAAACCGACTGCCCCAGGGGTGGAAACACAGCCCCACCATCTGCCATGGACTGATCCAGACTGCACTGAAAAAAGGTGAAGCTCCTGAACATTTACAGTACATTGATGACATCATTGTATGGGGGAACACAGCAGGGGAAGTTTTTGAGAAAGGAGAAAAGATCATCCAGATTCTGCTGAAAGCTGGTTTTGCCATTAAGCGAAGTAAAGTGAAGGGACCGGCCCAAGAAATCCAGTTCCTGGGAGTAAAGTGGCAAGATGGACAGCGGCAGATTCCCACTGAGGTCATCAATAAGATCATCGCCATGTCCCCACCGACCAGCAAGAAGGAGACACAAGCTTTCCTAGGCGCCATAGGTTTCTGGAGGATGCACATTCCTGAGTACAGCCAGATTGTGAGCCCTCTCTACCTGGTCACCCGCAAGAAGAACGATTTCCACTGGGGCCCTGAACAGCAACAAGCCTTTGCCCAGATCAAGCAGGAGATCGCTCATGCGGTAGCCCTTGGCCCAGTGAGGACGGGACCAGAGGTGAAGAACGTGCTCTACTCAGCAGCCGGAAACAATGGCCTGTCTTGGAGTCTTTGGCAGAAGGTGCCTGGGGAGACTCGGGGCCGACCACTGGGATTCTAGAGCCGAAGCTATAGAGGATCTGAAGCCAACTACACTCCCACAGAGAAAGAAATCTTAGCCGCCTATGAAGGACTTCAAGCTGCCTCAGAAGTAATTGGCACTGAAACGCAGCTGCTTTTGGCACCTCGACTACCAGTGCTGGGATAGATGTTCAAGGGAAAGGTTCCTTCCACACATCATGCCACTGACACCACATGGAGCAAATGGATTGCCCTCATCACACAGCGCGCCCGTATTGGAAACCCGAATCGCCCTGGAATTCTAGAAATTATAACTAACTGGCCTGAAGGTGAGACTTTTGGATTATCTTTTGAAGAAGAGGAAAAACAAGTGACACGTGCCGAGGAAGCCCCACCGTATAACGAGCTACCGGAGACTGAAAGACAATATGCCCTTTTCACTGATGGTTCCTGCCGAATTGTAGGCGCTAACCGGAAATAGAAGGCTGCAGTATGGAGCCCCACACGACGAGTTGCACAAGCTACTGAAAGACAAGGTGGATCAAGTCAAATTGCAGAACTTAAAGCCATCCAGTTAGCTTTAGATATTGCCGAACGAGAGAAGTGGCCAAGACTCTATCTCTACACCGACTCGTGGATGGTAGCTAATGCTCTGTGGGGATGGCTGAACCGCTGGAAAAAGGCCAATTGGCAGCGCAGAGGGAAACCCATCTGGGCTGCTGAGATTTGGCAAGACATCGCCGCCCGAGTAGAGAAGCTGACCGTTAAGGTTCGACACGTGGACGCACATGTGTCCAAGAGTCAGGCTAATGAAGAGCATCACAACAACGAGCAGGTGGACAAAGCCGCCAAGGTGAAAGTATCACAGGTGGATCTAGACTGGCAACACAAGAGAGAAGTATTCTTAGCCCGTTGGGCCCATGATGCGTCTGGTCATCAGGGGAGAGATGCAACATACCGATGGGCCCGTGACCGAGGGGTGGACCTTACTATGGACAACATCTCACAGGTCATCCACAACTGTGAGACCTGCGCTGCAATCAAACAGGCCAAGCGGGTAAAGCCTCTGTGGTACGGTGGACGATGGTTGAAGTACAGGTATGGGGAGGCCTGGCAGATTGACTACATCACCCTTCCCCAAACCCGCCAAGGCAAGCGCTATGTGCTAACTATGGTGGAAGCCACCACTGGATGGTTAGAGACCTACCCTGTACCTCATGCTACTGCTCGGAATACTATCTTAGGCCTTGAAAAGCAGGTCTTGTGGAGACATGGCACTCCTGAGAGAATCGAGTCAGACAATGGGACCCATTTCAAGAACGGCCTTATAAACACCTGGGCTAGAGAACATGGCATTGAATGGATATATCACATCCCTTATCATGCACCAGCTGCCGGGAAAGTTGAACGGTGCAATGAGTTACTTAAGACTACCCTGAAGGCGCTCGGTGGGGGGACTTTCAAAAACTGAGAACTGAACTTAGCAAAGGCCACCTGGATGGTCAACACTCGAGGGTCAATCAATCGAGCTGGTCCTGCCCAGTCTGAACCCTTGCACACAGTGGATGGAGATAAAGTCCCTGTGGTACACATGAAAGGCATCTTAGGAAAAACTGTTTGGATTAATCCCACATCAAGCAAAGGCAGACCCATCCGTGGGATTGTTTTTGCTCAAGGACCTGGTTCCACTTGGTGGGTAATGCAGAAAGATGGGGAAACCCGTTGTGTACCACAGGGAGACCTAATTTTAAGTGAGAACTGAGTGTAGGGTTTCATTCTGTATATGTGTATATTTATCTATCTAGCTGTAAGAACGTATTAATTTAAGTATAATGTAGATGGTCATAGAATAAGGGGTGGATTATGTCCTAGGTTACAATGTAAAATGTGCCCAAAGTATGTATTCTATCACCATCTACATGAAATGTTGTTGTGCACCACTGTTTCCCGTGCCCCCTCCCTCCAGACTATCTTCTGTTAATGGCCCATCAATACCGCCCTGCATGACTCATAGATAACTCTCCCCAGGAGCTATCTCTGTTTAATAGGCAATCAAGGACCCATTGCAAAACTGATAAAATGATATCAGTCCATTGTGAGATGCTCCGCCCAGGGGGAGGAGCCAAGCATTCCCACCTGGATATAATCGGGGCCTTGGGACAGCACAGGCAGCCTTACCCACTGGATTCCCAGAAGACAAGAGCTACCAGACCTTTCTGCAAGAACACTGCTTCAACAAGACCACTTCATCTGGACTGCCACCACCACGGTTTCAGGTTGTATTCTGACTCTGTCAGTAATCTTTTGTACCATTGCATGTGTTTTATTTTATTTTACTTTTTTTTTCCTCTCCTATTAAATTGTTTTTTCTGACTTGGAGTCTCTCGCTGGTTTTGCCTTCAAGCCAGCACAGGATGAAACGAGGCAAATGGGGATAAACTAAAATTTTAGGGGGGTAAGTAAGAGACAGGAAGAGAGCTAAGAATAATGTGATTGATGTGCAGTGGCAGGGAGAAGCAAGAATTCAAGCTGTAGAAGTGGGATGCACATTAAAGATGTGGATACACTTGACAGGAAAATGGGGGAGAGTTGAACTGTCATGGTGGTTGTGTTGTGTACAGAGAGGCTTTTTACCTCTTGCCCCACAATCTCCATAGCAAATAGGACACGCTGAATAAACAGTCCCACACTGTAGGAGCACTGAACTGGAGAAGGAAGGCACAGGAGTAGGAAGCTAATATCACTGCACAAAGGTCTAACAAACTATAATAGCTGTAGGACTAAACTGTTAGCCATAGAGTGATAATGAAAAGCTGGGCATCACTTGTGAATGTCTAGTGCCCATGTTTAAAAATCTAGTTTCAGGCCTTGAGGAAAGAGAGTCCGGTTTCCAGCAGAAGCCAGGAACTGGTTGTCCTCACCAGCCCACCCGTGTTTTTCAGTTGAACATGTCTCCTCTACTTAGTCATACACCACTGCTTCCTGAATCTGCTAGTGCAGTCTTGAAAGAAGCATAGTTGCTGAATATGCTTATTCGGCTTTTGTTTTTATTTCTTCTTTTTCCTTTTCTTTGGATCTATACTTAACTAGAAGTGCTTCCAAACTGAAACTTTTCCATCCCTACAAATTTCTGTCTTCCAGTCACCACATGTAGTATGGATAAGTATTAATGGAGGTGACCTTGTCACTGAAGAAGCAATGCTACTTGGGGCAGTGCATAACAGACCAGTCAAAATTTAAAATTAAAAAATAATGAAAGGATTTCAGGGCTCCATGACCTTTGTTTTTAAGACAGGCATTGCAAATCACGTTTTGCCACTCCCTGGTACCCACACAGTTTTTGTGTCTTCTGGAATGGAGGATGAAAGATACAAATACTCCTGATTCCTTATTGCCTTGGGGTGATATAGCCTTACCTAGATCACATGAAATTCTTTCCAGGTAGCCTGCTTGCACAAGCTCAAAACATGCTAGCAGGCACCATGCCAGTACTGGAGATATTACACTGAAAGGAGAATGACGCATAAGCTCATGCCTCATTCCAGGAGTGCTTCTTGTCTTCCTCAGCAAATAAAGAAGAGGCTCTCACAGCTCTTGTTCTTTCCCAAATCCATTGTCAGTAAAGTTCTTCTTCCCATTTTTGGAAGTCACTCTTATTTACAGCTTGTCCTTGACCTGAGGGGTTGTTTTTAAAAAGACTGGAAAGAACTGATTTCTTGTTCCGTTGAGGAATTGTCCCATTATTTGCCATGACATTTTCTTATCTGTCTTCCCATCACAGGATGATTTCAGTTAACATGTAAAAAGTCCATGCCTACTTCTACTAACATCTGCCTGCTAATATCCTTTGGTGTGTGAACCCCCAGGACAGGGCATGGAAGCCTAGTAGTTTATCAAGAAATAAGCAATACTAGTACAGGTAAGGAGACTGGGAAGCACAGAGAGCAAAAGTGGGAAAATAAGGTTGTTGGGTTTTTGTCCATGCTAGTACAACATGCAAATGAAGGACACTAAGGTAGCCATTAATAACTCTAGTTTAGAAAACAGAAAAAAAATCTTAAATGTGAGAAAAGTGAGGATCTGGAACAGACTTAAAGCAAGAGTATTGGTGGAGCTTAAAAGATAGAGGGAACAGACTGACCAAGAAGTCCTACCCATTCCTTTATTCTTAGGAGCAGGATTGTTAAGTGCAAGGTAGAAATGAAAGAAGATAATGAGGCATAAATGGAGAGACAGGAGGAGTGAGAAAATGAATGAATGTATGAGTAGGTTAATTTGCACTGGAGGGGAAATTTTGTATGGAGTATTTGAAATAAGAGCATGTAAAACCCTTACTAAAACTTGCTTTGGATTGAGACACTCACTTTGCGTCATCATAAAAACACTGAACATGGAGAGATGTTTGGGGCGCAGCTGTGACAGTTTACGCAGAAGATGATTCAAGATGGTACCAGAAGAGCTCAAAAATCTAACAAATATTCTGCCAACATATTTAAAAGCCAGTAAATAGCTTAGCAAGCTGAATACACTGGGATACACAGGATAAACCAAAGCTAAAAGTTCATTCTTTCAAGGCAAGTTGGGGAATGAACAATTTCCTCTAGTAAGGGAAGGTTTGACTTATCACAAGGACTAGGAAGCTACAGTGATAAAAATGTGCAGTGGTTTGTGCAAACCAACAGATTTATTTGTCTTCAAAAACTCCGGTCATTCTGGCAGCATCACATGTGAAATGGTAGAGAGAGAAGTCATGTGTGACAGAGTTATCAAGGTACCTCAGAGTCTCTGGGATTCCAGACAGGTTGGAAACAATTATTTTATAGTAGCTAAAGGCTGCATTTAACTCAAAGGACATTGATTTATAATGATACAGCCTTTATGAAATTCAGGTGGTTTTATTTATAAATATCTAGAGCCACATTGCACTCACTGTAGTCTATCTGTGCTGTGACCCCACTGTTCTTACTCAAATCAAACCATCAATGAATGCAGAAGGAATTCTGCCATTGTATTTTTTCTTAAGTGTGTGCCAAGGTGTTACATACATTTCTGTCACATCATCTGCCTTCTACAGAAAAATATATATTGACTAGAAATCCTTGTTACAATGACTAAGCCTATGAGATAGGAAATGTTTGGAATGACAGAAAAAAAGACCAATAATTGTTAAAAACAATTTTTATAAGAAATTGCCCGTCTTGTATAGCAGATAACAGGATCTTCACTGCAACAGCAAATCAAAGTGGTTAAGACTGCTAATCAAGCCTAGACAAGAAATACTGTAATATTGTTGGATTACTGCCAAAAGTACAGAGAGCAAAGACGGGGTAACAGAAGCACCAACTGATGAAAGTAAGGGCAAGACCCCAAAGAAATGGCTGCTGGAGGAGGACACAGTGTGATGGTGAGCATCAGGAAGGCACAGATGAAAACAAGCCCAGTAGGAGGCGGGAATCAGAGGAATGGGAGCTGACCCAAAATATCCCACTACCATTCTGCAAGATATATAATGTGATGTAACAATAAAGTCAACATTTTAATATCCAAATGAAAACCCTATATCAGTAAGCTGCTCCAGTATAGACCAGGTTGGATATTTTACTGTGGACAACTGTAAATCCAGCTTTTTCCATTTTAGGTAAAGACAATGTAGACTCATCTGCTTGTCAGCCATTAAATATACAGCAAAGGATAGTGCGTCAGCTTGAAAAACTATTTAAGCTAAATAATATTATTTTCTTTCATGCAGAGTATAGTATTGTGGTATATAGTATTATCAAAAAGGATAACTGGAGGTGAGAATAGCAGATGGCATATTGCTGATCACTTAAGCCTACAAAATAGGGTTTGCCTCATCTGACTTCAGTCACCTATGAAATGGTTGATTAATCAGAGCCAGTCACCTGCCCTGCTTGGCAAGTCAGTGGAGACAGATGAATTAGCCACCTCCCCGCACCCACGTGTGCTCTGGCTGCCCAGGCTGCACCTCTGCGAAGGAGGGAATGCTTGCAGTCTCTCCAGCGTCAGAAGTGGTGGGAATGATGGGCAGGCGTGGTCCCACCAGGCAAACACCCCTTCCTGTGTCTTGGTGAGAGGAGCCTGCTTTCAGAAGCAGTGACCCATGCTGCAACAGCAGAGAGCTCAGCTGTTCACTGTGCTCCCACCATTCCTGTCTGCACCAGCTCTCCATAGGGCAGCAGGGAAGATGGGACGAGACTGTGCAAGGGCCTCGAGCTCTGCCAAACCTGAGCTGCTGGGAGTTATGTGCCAAAATGAAGTCTCAAAGATGGTGCCTAAATCTTAAGCTGAGATTGCAAGGCTTGCTGATAAAATGGGTTTAAAAAGATTTGTTTCCATTTGTAAATGTAGCATCAGCCCAACAAAAATTGCTGAGAGATTAACGAATACCGATCCTGAAAGCAGTATTTATACACAGTCACAGTGTTTATACCAAGACCTGTGTTTTCAACAATAAAATAATTACCTTCATTTGCACTAAGGGTTGTTTGGCCAAAAGCAATATATCATAGATGACAGTTCTTTACCTAGCAGGATATATGCTGGACAGTTATGTCATTTAGGAAAAAATGGTGTATAATTTCCAAAATGGAAAATATAAAAGGATTGGCTTTGTCTCATTGGCAGATAACTAGACTTTCACATTGTATTTTTTACATTAGATTCAACAGGAGGCATTAAACTTATTAATGCTATATTTTAAAGCATTTTATGGTTTACTTTTAACAACATAAAATAGATTTGGTGTTGATAAAATTCTGCACAACATTTTAATAATACAGGAAAGAAATATGTTAAACAATTAAGACCTGGTTTTCACCTTTTAGCTTTCATATATTTCCTCGCTGTGTTTGTGATGGACATGATACTCAGCATACTCTTAGGCAGGACTTTGTTTTTAAATAACTTCAGTTCTTTCCTCACTCTAAAGGATTTAAAAATATTTGACTACCATTGAGCTCATTCAGAAGAGATCGGTAACCTCAGTGCATTGTAATTACAGTCTAAGCACAATTAAGATAATAATTCTCAAGTCTAAATAACTCTTTACAGCATAGCTTCATAAATGTTCTACAGAGTTATGAAATAATTAATAGATAAAAACTTTCATAAAGCACTTGCTGACATTTTAATCCCAAGGTGTCACTACGGGCAGGACCTGCCCCTTAGAGATAGTGCAATTGAGACACTGCCCAGGTGATTTATAACTTGGCCCTGGTTCCTCCTGCTGGATTGTCACAGGATGTCCATGAAAAGGACAGTGACATGCAACATTCTGTAGTAACCATCAAAGAAGCTGTATTTAGTGACATCTGCACTATGGTCCTTCAGGTAGGGACTTTCAATGCACGTGGGTTTAGAATAAGGAAAGAGCTAGAGAATGGATTCTGGAGGGAATGGTTCATTATCATCAGGGAAGTGTATTTTTCAAAGGCTTTGAAATGTGATGGATAGCATTAGGACAAAAAAAAAAAAAAAAAAAGATTGATTACATCATGATTGAAGAACCTGCTGACTAGGCTTTTCGTTTTAATCAGTGCCTTTTATTTCTTTTCGTCCTGGCTGCCAGCTTCATTCCACAGAGCAGGAGCCAGGATGTCTGCTCACAGCTGTCTTGCTGCATGGCTGGCAGGAGGTGCTGATACTGAGCTGAAATTGCAACCTGTCTTTGGGAAGCAGATGCATGGGTGTAATTATAATAATCGTGGATTTTTGCCCTCCCACTTTTCCCATCACTTCCATCTGCACTACTTTTATTGTAAATGAAGTAGCGTTATGTCACATTAATTTTCATTTTCCATTATATCCCCCACAGTTGGTGTGACTTCGCAACTCAGGAACCATTTTACAGATGACTCACATAATAGTCAAAGTTATTAATTTGTTACAAAGCTGCCTGCAATCCAAATTTTTATAGTGTTTCTACATTGCTCACAGACTTAAAATCTGGAGCCACTCATATTGCTTATTAGTTGAGCGAAATAATTGGAAGTGTTAGAGTAACTATTGTTTTATAGGGCCCCGGGCCATGGCATTGTATGCTGGAGATTCAGTGGAGCCTCTTGTCCCATCTGGGTGGCTCAGAGCTTCCAAGCCAGCCTTTGTCTGGGCCAGGAAGTACCTTTCTTCATGAGCAGTCCCACAGGCTGGGATGGAGCGACTCAGAAGGACACCCATGCCGCATGAGTCACGACACCACGACGTGCCCCTTAGGTGCTAATTAAAGTCCGCTTCATACACAGGAATACACTTCCAATTATCATAGTAGCCTTGGAATGCTTTGTGGGATGTGGAGAAGAGCAGAAGCTATTGCAGAAAAAAAGTAATTGGAGCGTTTAAATGACAAGGTCCTCGTGATTAGTTTGTGTCATATGAATTAGCGCACAATACCCCAGCACCAGGTTCCAAAACAGATGCTCATATGAAGGTTTTTCCAGGACTTCTAAGTTCTGGCTTCTCAACAGTCCAAAAATCTGAGTAAATCAGGCTTTTTTAGTTTCCTTCTCTTCAGCTTCCCACGTCACTGGATGGTAAAGAGCCAAAAATTATTGGCTGTTCAAAGAACTTGAGGGAAAATTTCTAAAGGACAAACAAATATGTAATTCAGAATGTTGTCCTGAAGAGAAAAAAAAATCCAAAAATCTACTTCCATGGGCAACCTCAAGTTTATTTTTTTGTTTTGAAATGACTTCTTATTTTGGAATTTCACTTGGAATAGAGATTCAAAGAGTCTGCCAGTTCAAGGCTCTGTTGTGATTCAGCTGTTACTCATCCATAAAATTAATAACTTTATGTCCTGTTCCTTAATTCTTAGAAGTTTATCATCAATTTATCATTACCCTTCATCATTTTTCAAATACTATCCAAATCATTATTCAGGAGGTAAATAAGGAGACAGCCTATCTGAAAGGCTATGCTGAAGCCCAGGGTATTTATTGACAGAGAGATGCTGGGGCTTCTTTTATTCTACTTTGTTTTAATTCTACCTAAGAAAACAAATAACCAGCCCTTCCACCACCACTTTGCACCTAAAAGCTGTGAATCCCATATAAAAAAACCCACTTCAATAAAAAAATCTGTGGCATCAAGTGGTCCCCAGTTCCCAGGACACTTGCAAGCAATAATCATATCAGACTCCCATTTCCTGCAGGTATTTCATTGCCTTTCAGATGCAGTTAAATTCTGTCTGTCTTGAAGTTATCTTGCAATGAATATTTATACAAAGTTGTGATTGCAGACTGTGTCCTGTTTGTGGTCTGTGTCAGCAAAATAAAGGGTCTCAGTGCCAAAGAAGGCTTTGAGTTTAGCCATAAAAGTGAGCACAAATACACTCTAAGATGTAGGTTACTAGCAAAAAGGACTCTTACAGATCATATTCTTTTTGTGAAATCATTTGCTTTGACAAGTATTTAAAGTATGATGACAGGTACACCCAACAGTTGAGTACCTTTTTTTTTCTGGTACTGTCACAGGGTCACAATGGTAAGGGAAAAAAAAACAAACAAAAAAAAAAAAACCAAAAAAAAACCACCTCTTGCCTCCAAAAGCAAGCAAGGAGCTCTTTAGTAAGCTGCTACAGAAAGTCCTGCTCTGCCTCTTTTGACTTCCTGGTAAAGTGTCCTCTCAGAGACTCCATCAGTCTTACCCTTTCAGGTCTTCTCAGAGCAGTCTCAAAGAAGCAGAACAAATCTCACTGCTGTCACTGCCCCTGTTCCACCTTGGGACACAAATCATGAACAAGCAGCACCAAAATGTTGCCAAAAAGTATCTGACTTTGAAAAGTATTATCAGCATTCTGGAAACCAGAATCCAGGGTGAGCCAGTCTTAAGCTCTGATTTAACATGTTGAACTGAGGGGCCATAACTGATGGGTTGAATGAAGATCTTAAGCAAGATAAAAACATATTTCGCCCCCTCTGTGCTTGGATGGATCTGCACATGTAGCAGGAAAAATAGAATTATTTTTCAATGCTCTAAAAAAATCTTATCTTTCAATTATTTGGTTTATTTTGTCCTGTGATTTCTATCACTCTAAAGAAATTCATACTTGGAACACATATCTGTATAGTCAGAGCTTTTTGGAAAAGGAAGAGATAGATAAAATTAGTAAGAGATAAAATAAATGTTTAGAAGATGTTCACATCCGAGAATGAAGAACTATTACAAAAACACAGTGTATATTATCTATTCCTGAAAACCCACACAGCTGATGACTCTGCTGAAAGACACGAGAAAATATAAGCAGGAGTGACCATCAGCATCCCCATGACACAGAGCATCAGCAAGAGGTATGTAAGAGTCTGCTTTGAGGCAAGGCATTGTGTTTGGAAGATCATTCCTGGTTTAATTTTGAGAGGGGAAGCCAGAACTACAGCCCACTTCATTATATTGTACTGAGCAATTGTCTCCTTTTTATTCTTTAGTGTCCTCTACTACAGGAGTTTCATGAATGGCAGGCTGCAGGAATTGCATTCATTTTTGAAACTGGCTACTGAGGGACAGTGATAATGAGGGCTGATAGGAACAGCTGGAGAAAATGGCTAAGATGTAGCAATTTAATAGATTTTATATAAAAAATAGCATGGCACTTTAGAGCTCCAGCTCTTGGCAATTAGTGAAAGTGCGAGGTGATTATAGCTCTGTTACAGCAGAGGTTTTCCTCTCTCAGTAGTCTCAGGTTACCATTCAGTGCTTTCACACACCTGCAGTACTGCGCCAATTACCATCCTTTGCTAGGAAATCCTTTCATTTGCATTGAATTAGGTCATTGCCCTGCTGCTTTTCCAACAAGCATAGAAAAATGCATAGATGCTTAGGAAAAGAGAGGAAGGACGCTTCCCATTTTCCAAAGAAGCAGAGGCAGGTCAGTAAAACATTTGAAAAACGAAACTAAGTGTAAAACAATTCTGCCCTTCTACTTCTGCTTTCTTATTCCCATTGATCAGAGCTGCTGCTCAAAAGAAATACCTGCTCAATATAACCACAAAATGGAAGACAACAAAATATATACAGCTGCATATTAACAATGACAGGCTGAGCAAATTAAGCTGTAATTTTAAAGCACAGCATAGCCTCACAAAGGTGGCTTCCCCAAAAGACCAGCTATGGTGGAGGCTGTTTGCATCCTCTGCCATGGGCTTGCAGAAGACACATCTGCCTTCTGTTGAAGGTCTGGCTATTGGGGTGGTGTCACAAACAAGAGCACAGGGCTCCCAAATAACACTTAGCTTCTAATCTTGCCAAAGTGCTTCACAAATGTGAGGCTAATCTCATGGCAGCATGAGGAGGCAGGGGTTATCTTCTGCCCAAAGTTAAATGACATTGGCAGCTGCACACGTGGAGTCACCAGAGCAGTCAGGGAAAGAATACAGAAAGGGTTTTTGAATCTTTCTCTGTTGAAACCATCCCTAACTGCAGAACTCATTTCTTTCCTCAAAAACTGAAAGGCAAAATTCACCATGAATGCCAGCCAGCACCTTAAGTGTAGTACCTGCAATCTGTCACTGAGGAGCACCCAGCATTTAAGGATTATTTTACTTCTAGTCAGGGCTTGTTGCCTACTATGGGTTCAACCAGACTTTCCATCTCAGTCTGTGAAACTGGATTCATATTACCATGAAACTGGCAGTGGCACAAAGTACTTTTACAAATCAGAAAAAAAACCCCTTTTCCAGCTATTTTTGCCAAGCAGGGAGGAAAACACCACCAGCAGCAAAATATCTGCTTATGTAATTGGCCTCAGTTAACTGGGGCTGGGTGTTCACATAATTGGTTTAAAATATTTAATTAATGTTTATAAGAACCTCTCGCAGGTTCTTAGCGCTCTGTGTTGCACTTGAGTTGCCCTTGGTAGATCAGACTCTATGAGAACAGCACCATAACTGTTTGGGAGAGGGGGAGACTGACAAATGTGAAAAAACCCTCTGTATCACAGTTTCTTATGCTTTTATTTCAGCTCCTGTTTTACGGCTACCTCGTTCAAACTGTTAAACAGAAGTTGTTTTCTTACAGACACCACAGCAGAAAAGAGACTTGAAGACATGTTATAAATAGATGGCATGGCCTCAGAGGGCTTCTTCCATGCAGAAGAGGATACCATGGAGGAAGGTGTTCTGGAGGGAAAGGAGACAATAAGGTATTATCATAGATGTCACATATAAAAGTGAGAAGTGTAATCTGTTGACATCAAATCTTAATCCTCCTGACAGGTTGGTAAGGTACAAAAATTTGTTGATTTTCAGTTAATTTTAGAGTTGATGAGGCTACCTTAACAAAAGCTGTTGCACTTGCTTGAATTAATGTATTTCCCAGCCCAGTAGCAGTAGCTGAAGCAGAAAATATCTCTTGGAAGAGTCTTTCATTTGTATTTTGAAGATACTTATGAAGGAAAAGCAACCTCTGGCAACTTGTCCAGGTGTTATTTTCCTTCCCAGATTAAAAAATCTGTCAGAATAACACTGGGGAGCTTGTGTTCTTTTTTAAACTTATAATATTGCATCCTCCTTCTTGCTTATTACTTTGATGGCATTTCTTTCTGCATGTTCTCAGCCTGTGAAGACCTGTGCAAACTACACAACTGTCATAAATGACAGGAGTGCAGCTGAAGTCAGCAGCAATAACGTCAGGCTCTGCATTCAGAGTCCCATTTTTAAATTCTTGTTTTGTTGAGAGGGGAGGGGGTTTCCTGTGAGTATAACGAAGTGGTGGTTGGCTGCTGGTTGTAAAAAAATTCTTAGGCAAATTTTACCTAAGATTGTTCTTATAGTTCTCTCATAGCTCTGAATGGAGAAAATTATGTCAGCCACACAGGGAAAATAGTTCATTATTTTTAAAAATATAATTATTTACATATGTGTGTGTGCATATGTCCGTGTGTCGGTCTGTGTGTAATATGTCACCTACTTGTTAGAAAGCATGAAATCACATTTTCCAGAGAAACAGACATATGAAAATAATGTACCAGCTGATAAATGCAATGATAATTCAGTCATTCATTATTTACTCCAAAAGTGGAATAAAATATGCCCACCACTGAAACAAAAACAAAGCTTTTAAGCTATTATCAGGTATAAGCAATCCAGTAATTTCTTTCGAGTCTGAAAATACATGAGCTGCAGATAAAAAAAAAACTTATTATAATTGTTAATTAGCTCAGTATAGTTAACTGATGGGTTCTGCAGCATCCTTAGAATTTAAATTCTGTAATTGAAAGTCATAATTTAAATAAAATTAAGAAACATATTTTAATTCTTAATCCCATTATACATGTACTGTATTCTAAGCATGAGGGAACCAGAAATTCACAGTAGATGTTTAATGAATAATCAGATCTGGAAGATACAATTTGTCATAGCCACAGAGTTAGCTCAGTAAAAACCAAGCCTGACAAGTTAATTAAATAAGTCTGAATATATTGGATAGCATGAGTATTTGCCAGCATCTATTGGGTTTTGTTTGGTTTTTTTTTTTTTTTTTGCTTTACACCTTATTTTGACATGTAGGGAAAAAAAAAAAAAAAAGAAACAAATACGAAAGTCTACAGCTTATAGAACTACAGATCTTGACCAAAAAAACCCCTTAAATATTTAATATCTAGTGGATGAAATTCTTCATGCTTTTTACACAAAACATCCTTCTCAGAAAGCTCAGCCAATACTTAGAAGTGTTTTCATAAATGGCTTGACCTTACAACCCTTTAACTTGTTGAGTCATTCCAGATCATGCTAAAGCTTACTCATGAGGAAGAATGTAATTTTTGGATCCTTTGCATCTGACCTCACAAAGTATGACGCAAACTACCACCATGAGTGAGAAAACTACGTGTAGTATCAGGGTGCAGGAATCTCTTGCTGGAAGAGATAGAGCTTTTTGCTCCCTCATGAGTAGCTTCTGCTCTCTACTGACCACCACCTCTATCCACGTGAAAAACAGCTTGAGTGGATCAAATGCTGGCAAGATCCAGCTATAAGTCTTCTGACTCCTAAAGGGACAAGTCAGACAACAGGCTGAGTCTTCTCCAAATTGGCTGTGTAACTGCAATCCTTTGTTAATGTGTTTTGGGGGTTTTTTTAGAGGATTGGCATTGCCAGGAACTGCCTTGCCAAACATGAAATCCTCAACTTCACAAAGATTGTGAAATGTGTCTCTCCTACCCTCCCTCCACACAGATAGACAGATACCCAAGGACACACCCACACACACCATCTACACATACAACTATGATGTATGGGTGTATAGGTGTATGTATATACACATTAAAGGTGGGTTGATTTGCTTTCTCTATTTTAGGCTTCAGGAAATCTATGGTTTCAAATTCTTCCATGATGGCTGCCGACATCAACCTCTGATAGGAGGGGAAGGACGAGAAGGAAGAATCTCACAAAATCACATGGCTTAGTTAGGGTTCACATGACTTGGCTGAGATTCAGGATAAAACCTTGTCAGTCATAAAGAGCATGGGAACATCGACAGCAGATGAACCAAGCACAAGTCAGCAATGCTCACATGGTTTCTCATTTTGAATTTTCTATCTTGAGGTATATTTTTGCTGCTACAAAAGAGCAGGTAATAAGAAACTCGGTATTTCTGTGACATTAAGAAACTGTTATCCTTTAAGTATTGTAGATCTTTCTGAGCACTTAGAGGTTTTACCCTTGGCTGGTGGTTTGTTGAAATGCACCGAAAGGTGTATTTTGTAGGAGTTGTCCCAAATCAATATCCTGACACCAGAAAGCCATGTCTAGTAGAACCATGTGTCTATAAAACCTCCCTGCAGCTCTTGCCTTTGCAGTGGACCCTATCCAGATCCTCCCTCCCAGCATGGAGAATGTAAACAGAAGATATATTGTAGCTTGGGATGCTCTAGTCTGTAGCTATTTTTTCAGCTGAGAGTGAGGTCCAATTCCTGTTCATGCTTTCTCCCTGACTGCAGATAAGGGCTTTTCCTACTGTTTCAGAGAAGAGACTACTGTGACGACCCACACTACAATCAGAACTTGACAGAAAGTCAAGTTCTCTGGGCTTCTACAATTACAGTGGCTGGGGAGGCGGGTGGTACTTTCTCCACTCATACATATGCTCTCAAGGCATAGTTTATCCCCATTCTTCTGCCACGTGACAGCTACAGGCTGGATTAGTAAATAAAGCAAGCATGGAGCGTGGAATGGGTGGTTAAACATTGCACTGGAAAGTCAGCAGTTTTACTCATCGGGTAAAATCTCCCGTGACGGCATTCCTTTCTGAAACTTGATCCTAGAGAGAACAGTTTACAGAGCTGAAGGGACGCCAGGCAATGATGTACAGCCCTGGCCTTCCTGAAATGTATTCCTCCCAAGCATCTGTAAGTTGTCATGTCATCCACATGGTGCTCGCATATGTGTAATACATCCTTGAGCCATGACTTTTTCTCCTGTGGTTCAAAGCTGTGTTTTCATGTGGCTCTGAGCACTTCAGCTATGCGCAGTATTGGGATACAGGTCCAAACAAAATAATTTTATGTCAGCTTCCCTATTTTTAGAGGACAGCTTATGTTCTACTTGTCTGAGTGAACAGAAATGTTTGGGAATGGCCCCCAACAAACTTCTTTTAAGCTGGAAGTCTAAATGCTACGGACACATTCAGGCAATCACGATTATATGTGCAATCAGGACCTTACATCTGCAGGATGTCTTCAAGCTTTTCTTGGAAGTTAGGATCTGTCAGAAAAATTGCAAAATTTTAAAAATTGAGTAGTCTTTCTGTTTAGACCTGTTTTTACATACAGTAATACCACTGCTAGCTAAACATGATCGGACTCTATGATCTTAGAGGTCTTTTCTAACCGTAATGATTCTATGGTTCTCTATACCTTTAATGACTTGGGGGATTTTCTTCCAGATTTTGGTACCAGGCACGAGGGAAGGAGGAAGAAAAAGAACTTCTCCTTGGAAACCTGGACATTTGGATTTTTTTTTCAGCATTAATCTCATTCCCAAAGAAACTGGAGCCTACATCATAAATCAACTAAATTAGTTTTCATAACACATTCCAGTACTGAAATAATCAGTATGTGTAGAGTTTGAGATGAACGTGTCATGTTTAGGACTTTTAGCCAACCTCTGGAATTTACGTTGCAATCACAAGTTGCCCATATATTAAAGCAGTGCTCCAAGACAGAAGGCAGCTCTTCTGCATGGGATCTGTCTGGCTGTATATAGGAAAGGCATAACTGTCTCCTTATTTCCTGGATAAGGTTGGACAAATATGTAATTAATTTTGTGATTTTACAGAACATTTCAAAAGGTCTCTAATATAGTAATGCTTATAACAACATCCTGAAACGCCAGCTGAAGGTACTGCTGCTTACAAGGAGTATCTGCACCTCATGGCTCCTTCTTTTACAATTTGGTTACCAAAGTATATATCGAATCTGCTGTGGTTTCCCGCAGCTGTTGATCCTAGGATCTATTTGTAAGGTACACCTTTAATTACTGATATAATTATTTCCACCAATGTATGGGTTATGTTGTAGAAACCCATAAGCTACATTATTGCCCTACAGGTCATTATCCATGTCATCATCCATGTATCACAGGCACAAAACCACGTGCTCTTTACTGAAGAAGCCTGTACTGTCATTTCCGTACACTTCTTTCCAGAAATTCTCCTGTAAATACCCTCCAAAATTTAAAGAAGTACAATTTTTTTTGATGGCTTTTTCTTGTTTTCACCACCAACTGTCTCATCTGAGAACAAGCCCAGCCCTTAGAAAAAGCATACTTCCTGCTCCACATTTATTCTTCTGTCTCCATCAGGCATTAGAGATGGCTTGTCAGAGGTGGGATCATTCGCACCGCATTGCAATGACAGTTAAGGGAATTTTCAACACGCAATGATATTTGATTTTTTTGCCTACTAAAACAGACAGTGAGAGGCTACCTTCCATTCAGGGTTGCCCTATACCTTGGTAAATATGGTACTCTGAAAAAAAACCTCAGCTAAAGCTGATTAAAGCTGCAGGCAGTTTTCTAATGAAGAGCATATTTTTGGTTTGATTGGCATGCTGGTCTCCCAGGACAGATAACCTATACTACCTGGTATTTACTTTAGGATATTCCCTTTCTCCTTCTGAGATTACTGAAAACTTGACATGTCTACAACATTCTCTGTAGTCTTTGAAAATTACTTACAGATGGCAGGAAGGGATCTGGTGGCCTGTCATATTTGTCTTGAGTCTTTTCCAATTAAAGAATTCAGGCAGCGGGAAAACTTCAGCTGTATCTGTTTAGTCAAAAGAAGTCCATGACCAAAAGCTGTTTAGCATTCAAGCACAAAAAGTAGGGGGACAATTGAGTTATGGAAAATCAACAAAGACCAGCAGAAAGCATACTTTGTGAACACCCAGAAAAAGTCCATCTCCCTGTTGTATCTGGTATTCTTTGCTCCACTTCAAATACTTGTATTTAAGTGATTTCTTCTAGAATTTTTAAAATATAAGTGATTTTTTTTTCAGCATGTCTGGATTCATAGGAAAAGAACAGATTGCAGAACTGAAACATGCATATATATCAATTCTTTAGCAACATACAGCATTTAATTGCTTATTGGTTTTATATAGCATTTGTAGGAATGTCTAGTAGCTGGAAGAAGGAGTAAGAGGAACAGTCTACAACTGATCTCTTGACCAACTTAGAAAATAAATGGTTTTACAGATGGGTCATTTTTTCCTCGTATAAACTCCTGGGTTCCTCTTTTGTCAGAGCCTTTGCTGTTAATAACAATTTACAGTATGCTAGGTAAGTAGAAAGTTACCAGGTGTGATGGGACCAGAGGCTTACAAAGGCCCTTCTCCCTCCTCTGCAAAAGGAAAACACTGAAGTCTCACCACAGGGCTAAGAGGTGCAGCATCATAGTATCAGAGGTACTGCAGATGGCTGGACAGATCTCAGATATCTTTGGCAATGGGGATTCAGTAACTCTCACTGTCAGAATTATGGAAAAAAAAATTAAAAATTACCTTCCTTCAGCAAGAAGGAGAAAGGCACAGAGATAGGACATGCACCCAGTATTTCTATTTAGGAGCCCAGAAGGCTCTGCTAACTAAGCAATTTCCCCGCTAGGAAAAGAAAAAAAGCAGAGCCTTCTGCAAAAGGCCTGTTGGACCACACTGACTGTTTAGAGTCATCTGATACACTGGGAGAAGGAGAAAGAATTTAAATATCTGAAACCATCACAGTGAGGACTGTAAAAGAGAACAACTAAGTTATCAGGAGACGGCATATGCTATAATTGCTGGGTCATATGGAAATAACATTCAGCAGCTGTTATTTTAAAAGCATTAATAACTCTAGTTCTCCCATAGACATAAAGGAATAAAAAGTCTGCTGCCTACAAATCTTAGATCACAAGCAATGGGCCTCAGACAAGACTTTTGCCCCAAATGTCTGCATTTTATTTTAGATGTAGATATACAACATAAATTAAATGAACTAAAATATTCATTTGCTTGGTAACTATAATTTTCCTACATATCACTGTGCTCCACAAAGTCTGAATAAATGTGGACTTATGTTCAGTGAGTCACAGAAAAAATAAAATAATGCTGTTTACCTTCACACATCAGCCATAGTGCTATATGGAAGTCATTCTACAATAAAGAACTGAGAAAGTTAAATGAGATTTTACTGCCACAATATGAAATTATTCCAGGCCTTTCTTTCCTGTGAAGCAGTTAAAAAAGAGAGCAAAAACACCCTTAAGTACAATTCTAATGTCAATCTTCATAAGAACATCTATTTTACTTGAGACAAAGACTTAAACAAATATGTTATTGCAAAGGCATTGGTAACCCACCTGGATCAGTGCTTAGATCACCCTGTGGATATTTGACCACACAGCAAACAAATTGGCAGAGGTATGAGTCAATATTCTTTCACCCTAATATAAAGAGGAAAAGACAGTTGGGCAAACTGCCTTGGTTACTGTTTGTCTACTTTATTAGTCAAGTTTATTAGCAGCAAGCCTGGTCACCTAAAAGCAGGACTCTGCATGATACTCACAGTTCAAGGGCCAGATTCAGGTTTAGAAGAGTCTTGTAGTCTTGCCCTGACTTGATTTAAGCCTTCCTCTGCAAAAACCTGAGCAGGTCATAACTCAGCCATTACCTTTCTAGCAACTCAGTTGCCTCCAGGTTGCAACACCCAGTGCCTGCTCTCTCCTAGACAGATGAGGGAATAAGTAGTTTAAAAATACTAGGCCAGACAGCACTTCCTCCAAAAGATGGTGCGGTATTTTATTAATAACAAGCTATGCATCTTTATACTGTAATTGCTGCCTCTGAGCCAGAGGCTGTAAAGGAGGGCACTGCTGCTCCCTGTGCTGGGCCTTTCCCTGGTAGCCATTGTGTACTTAGGACTTATGCAGTGGGCTCAAAATAGGAAAAACATTTCTAAAGAGAAATTTGTTGGCCTTGAGTAGGAGGGCTTTCCAGTCTCTGAGCTGAAGGGAAAGCAGGACTGTATCTTGACGGTGTGTCAAGGCCAAAATGTTTGTCAAAAATTTTCATGTGTAGGCTGTGCATCTTGCAAAGCAAAGTCTTATAAATCTTTTCCTATGTGCAGGAAGGAAAAACACAGAAATGTGTCTCCTTGGAAATGACAACTAAACAGCAAACCAAAAAGCAGCCAAAGGGCAGCCTCCACAGGGTGGTTGCTTGCGTTGAGAAAGTTTTGCTGGGGGTTTCCCTCTTCTGGTCAGAAGATAGGTTTAACGAGGCAGAACTCTGTATTGAATTTAGAGTGAGTAATACACAGAGACTGTGTGCCCAGTGGGAGACTATTAGAGACTTCTGTGTTAACATTTACTTTTAAAAGAGTTTGCACAAATGCAGCTCATAGCTTGTTAGCTGCAGAAGATAACTCCATGGACAGGTTAGTAACGCAGCTATGAACACTAAGACAGAAATTTAGGGTGCTTTTTTTAAAGTATCAGCTGTGAATACCCAGCCTCAGGATGAGGCATTTAGACCAGATGCAGTATTTCAAGGAAACATATCTGGTGAAGTGACTAAAGAATTGGATGAGGCCCAACTGCAATGCATTCACAGGCATCCTATGGGTCAGGTGAAATAAGCTCTTTTAGGGGCCTCCTGGGCCAGATGGTATTTGTAGATGAGGCAGAGATAAAAGCCAGAGGAGGTGGGGTTGCCCATATAGAGGGAAGCCTCAACCAGAAAAATAGAAGCTACAGAGATGTCAGCACCCAACAACTAGAGCAACATGTGTGAAGAGCTGTTCAGGCACCTGCTGCTCCGAGCAGAAATCAACAGCTGAAAAGAATTGTGATTTGGTGAAAATATGATCCATGGAAAATATATACGAGTCTGAAGGGAAAGGACATGCACTGCCTGAATAACACTGGGAGCTACCAAAGACTGACTGATGCAGATTTCAAAAGAAATTAAGCTCCTATCAACTTTGGGGGTGTGTAAACTCAGTGGATTACATTTTCTGATAAGTGTTTCTATTGCTCTTATACTGAGAGTTGCCATCATCTAGGGTCCCCGAAGGCGTTCTGGGCTACTGAAGCAAGTAAATGTGCTCTGGAACAGAACTGAACCCCTCCACAGAAAACTGGCAGGAAGAGATGTGGCTCCAGGGAGTTCTTTGGGCTTCAGGTGCTTCCAGAATGAGTATGGAGTGACAAAGATTAATTGCTCCCCATGACAGCTCTAAACTAGGTCATTGTGTAATAGTATGCCTAAGTGAACCTGTTGGAGTATTTGAAACTACAGCTGTGCCATCAGGTTTTCTCTTTGTCAGGATGCTGCCTCATGTGGCATCAAAAGTTGAGCTCTAAGTAAGAACAAAAATGTGACATTACCAGATTCTAAGGACAACAGCCAAACATTTCACAGCATGTCATGGCAAAGAATTGTGAAACATCCCACTTTGTCTAAGTATTAGGGAAATATTTACAGAGGACAAAGAATAGAAGCCATTGCTCTAATACAACCCATTTACCTTAAATTTGCAAGGATTTGAGTTTGCAACTGGGTGTAGGATCAGGTGATATACCACAATGTGCCTTTGCTTTTTTTTTTTTTTTTTTTCCTTGTCAGAGTGGACATCTGTGAGGTATTGGGTGGTGGAAAATGGCCTGACCACATCCACATCATCTTGAACTTCCTATATTGGAACTATTTAAAAAACCCTGCTCAGCCACTTCACCAACAACTGAGTCAAAGCTTTGCAATAATTATAAGAAATGTAATTCAAAATAGCAGCAAACTTTCCTTCAGTCAAGAGCTGAATGTGTTATTGGTTTTGACTGGCAATCTGTATCATCTAGTTACACTGACACTGACAAATTAAGATCTGCAAGATCTGCAGAGTACCTTTCATTCTCATGAATATACCAGAGATATTTCAGAGGATGAGAAATTATCTAATATAAGAGAAGAAAACTGAACCCATTCAGAAAAACCCACAGAAGGATGGCATAGACCAAGCCAAAAGGTCTCTGAAGCTGTTTTAGGAGATTAGTTAAGTAGGCTTAACTTTTGGGGGATGCCATTGGTTTCTGCACTGAAACCTTGAAGAGACAAATTGCACAGGATGGATGGGCCTGACTGATAGAACAAACATTTTTGTCTCACCGATAATCTAGAATCAAGAATTCAGGGTATCCCGCAGACTTGAGCAGGCATTCTCACACTGGAGCCTGTGAGGACTGGTGAACTTCCTTCAACCATGGAAATCACAACTGTGATCAAACTGATAATGCTTTCAAATTCTTGCTGAACGAAATAGGGAAAAGTTGCAGAGAGCACATGGCTATGATGCTTTATGGTTGTCTCTGAGGGAAATTGCTGTGATTATATTATATCACACTTTTCGTGTTTGATGGGTGAGGAGAGAAAAATGGAAGTTGTGCCAGGGCTTTTACTCAGAGTGCTTCTCTAAGTCTTAAAAGCCTATGTGTGAACAATAAAATAACCTGGAAGAAGAAAGCTTCACATAGATAAAACCATGCCTATAATAAGGTATTCATCCTAAGGTATTTGCTTTATTTCACATTTGATCCCAGCTCAGTGAGAAGAACACCAAAAGAAATTTCACAGTACCCCACCCAGACTTTCTTCAAGAAAATCAGTTCTGTAAACAATAGGACCTGTGTCTGCAGGGATTATACTTTTTGGCCATATAACTGCACAGATTGAAAAGAAAAAAAAACTAAGTTTAGACTAAAAATTTACACTGCTGTATAAATAAAAAACAGCCACCACTTGTTCAGAGGGAGTAAGCAGAACATCTGGCCTCCAGTTCTGTAGTTGCCTGGCTGAACAGTTTGGGAGGATTGAGGAGTTATTGCTGCCTAGGAGGAAGGGAGTGCCCAGCATTAGTCACCAGAAACCAGGTCTGAATCACTACATGGACTCCTGATTCAGCAAGTTAAACACTGGTGTGAAACAGGAGATGGGTCCTCTGCATTCCTAACTGAAGCGGACAACTGCTGGGAAAAGCCGGGGGACACCAGTGACATGACTGGAGACCCAAGAGGACCTGGGACTGAGACAGGCCACCTGGCTCTTCAAGGGCTTGGACCCAGGCACGTGATGTTGGTGTGCTGAGGGGAGGATATCCTGCCTCGGGAGGTCAGTGACAAGAAGGCGTGTATGGGGTGGCCCTGGGAGCCCACAGCCAGGTTCAGTGTTTGCCTTCCCCCATTTATTTCTGCTCTCCCTGAGCAGACAATTTGAAGGCTCACACTTAGGCCTCCTGCACCTGGGAGCAACTGCCCACAATTACGCAAACAAATGTGTTTGGAGAATGCCACATCAGCAGTCCTCCTAGGGTGTGTGGAGGATTTGAGCCAGCTCCGTATGATGTTTACATAAGAGGATTTGATCTAGGCTTCCTAGTGTGATTCATAGGGCTCTGCCCTGCTGGAGTAGCTAAAAGTTAATTCCTCTTGCTTCTGTACTTGGCCCTGGTACTCTGCTTTTTACAGCAACTGTGTCGGTAACAGCAATATTGCATCAGTTATTACAGGCCAATTTTAACACAGATATTTTTAATTGCCTTTTTTTTCTTCACGTATTTTCATAACTGTATCTTTTGTGCTTACAAACTTATATTTCAAGTGTAAATCCTGCTTCCTTTACTTAGATGAAAACCAGAACGCTAACATTTAGAAATACAAAGGTTGCCAGCACTGTGTAAGCATCCTTCTTTAAATATGTAGGTTTACAAAAATGAAACTTGTCCCTCTGTATTTTGACGAGCTAAAAATGACACTGGTTTCAAAGATATGAAGCATGAAAAGAAATGAAAGGTTAAACTATAAATGACTCGGTTTTCACTTGTCCTCCAGAAACTCACAAAGCTTCCTACACATGTTGCCACTAAGGTACCAACTCATTTATCAATGCCCAGGTGTTTCCCTGTTTAAACAGAAGGCCAAGTAATTATTGACAGTTGTGTCTGTAAAAGCAAATAAAACAGTGCAGAGGTGGTTCTGACACTAATGGAACCAGCCTTAATCTGCTACATGCAGACATAGAGTTTTTTCAACTTGGAGCAGGGTACTGTGTCTTTGTTATCTTTGAGCAAAAGTCTACAGCCTGCTCAGTCATTAGATCAATATGCTAGGTGAAATGTCATAAAAAGTGTGAAAATTTCACAGAACATCACAGTAGCATTAGGTTTTCTTGGTTTTTTTATTAGGGATAATAGTTTCAAAATATGCTTGCTCATACCTTTTCTTATGAATTTATATGTTTTCTATTCAAAGCCTTGGTGCTCTCTCTTCCTGCTTTTTGACCAGTGTAACCATTCTGTATCTCAGTTTTCTGGCTTTAAAAAGATCACAACTCACAAACCACACAAGGATCTAACAAAGCTTCATCTACCAAAAGCTTCACCTATCAAAATTTTTAAGTGTTTTGCTTTCCCCATACTTTAGGAGCAATGTGCAGGTAAACTAGAAGGCATTAGAAATAATCATGTTTTGAGCAGGATTGAGAGTTTAATATCTGGAAGTTCAGGACATGACCAGCCCTTATTGGGCTCAGGCTTGATTATGATACTGAATGATCTCTTCTTTCTATCTGGCATGACTTCCTTTTGCTGTGCAATTTTTTCATGCAAGGTTATGGTTAAAGTGTATGTTATCATAGCTAATTTATCTTGGTTTGCTCTTCTTCTTTTTCTTGCAGATTCATTTCATTTTTAAGTGTGGTGTGGCTTCCAACACCAGCAGATGTTGCTTAAGCAAGAAGTTTGACTCCCCAGATCCATCTGTCGTCATTTGCCCAAATGGTTCCCTGGGGATGCTCCTCTTACTAGTATTTCCAGGAAAGCAGGCTGATGGCTGGCTCCACAACCCCCAGCCAGGAACTCCCCTTGGCTACTTTTCATCTAGTCCCTTTCTTCTGACACGTCCAGTTTTGGTGGGCTACAAGGAGACAGACCTCCTCTGGAAGAGCTATTGAGTTGATACACTTGATACGCTCATGCAATCACGCTGTGTCAAAGTACAATGAAAAGCAAAGGAATGTTGGCAAGACAACACCATGCATAAGCTATGATTAAGACATTAACAGAACCATTACTTATTACTCAATTTTCTATCATAGCAACCAAGATCAAAGGTTTTGTCTTTTATTCCCCTAGGAAAACCTTATCTGGATCAAGTTGAGTCATACTATTCAGTTTTTCTGCAGAATTCTCTCCTACATGGACTTTTCATGAACTTGCAAATGTACTTTCTTCAGCTCAGCCCTCTGTGACCGTCTCCTCCCCATTTACCACCTAAATCATTTATGCACAAGTTAAGTCTGGATTTTATTGCTTACTGTTTCTTTTGGAGCCACAAGAAACCCATTTGTCTTTGAAAAGCTTAATTTCATTTCAAAGTAATTTTAAATATGTCAGTTTAGAACTGCTCTGCTTTTAATTTTTTTTTTCCTTTGGTTTCAATATATTGCCATTTTTACATTTTACTTGAATAATCCAAAAGAATTATGAAATATGAAGTTATATACTAAGAGTGTCATTGTCACAGGTAGAGTTTGTTTCCACTACAGTGACTTGCAATTCACTTTGTGTCTGTGCACAACTGCTGCAGTAGCCATTGTGGGAACTGACTATTGCAACTAAGCAAAAGTGCCCATGCAGGGCGGTGCATGCAGTTGCTTATGGTCTGAGCCAGCTGGATGCTACCCAGACTGGTCTGGGTATCAGGTAGCTGCACTAACCAAGAGCTCAGAGCTGTGTTGATAAGTCCTGCAGAGAGAACAGTTATGGCAAATGCACACAAAGTGTCACACTGTCATGGTTTCAGTTTTCATATCAGAGCTGGCCTGCAGCCTGGTAGCTCCAAGTATGAGAGCAGGCAAGCAGCTCTCCACACCCATCCATACAAATATAATCCCTGAGGTATGCATAAGGTCTTTTAATATTCCAGAGAGAATGTCAGTTCCAAAATGCTATGTTTTCTCTGGGTTCTCAGTTCCCTCTGTTAGATGAAATTCCACCTCCACCCTGATGCATGCCCAGACGTCTATGTCTCAGTTTGGACAGGCAAGGCTGACAGCTCTTGTGTTGCTCGATGGGAAAGCAGCACCTGGAAGAAGGGAAGCAGGTTCTTATTGAAAACAAATTTCTTAAAAAAAAAATTAACTAGTTATGTGGGAGCCTCAACTTAGGCTTCCTTGGCACTCCAACCAACCACAGTTCTTCATTCAAGGCAGTACTTTGTCTTTTGAATCCTTTTGTACTCTGTTGTATAACAAAAGATTGGGATATCTCACAGTCAGCCATATTTCAGCTTATGCAGACTGGGATTTGATAGACACTAGATAAAATTTTGCAAGGGACTAAAACATGCTAGCTCCATTAGGATGAGATGACACTGGGAACTGCAGCAAATTCCTGAAGTACTGGCTATATCCCATCGGCTCAGCCCTATGCTGTTACTTAAGTGTCTTGCAGGGGCTGTGTTAGCCCTACCCTGCTCAGCTGGTGCCACTTCTCTCTTTTTCTGCCCTGCCTGGTGTCTCCTCTGAAGGGTGAAAGGGAGGAGACAACACCCATGAGCTCTACACCTCATCTCTTCAGACCTCACTCCTTCCCCTGGAGCCTTATAGGACAAAAAGGATTGCACAGCACACTTTAAAAGAAGGTGAAGAGATCACAAACAAATATGGAAGCTGAGGGAATAGAGCCTTGAATTTTCATACTGGTACAGTCTGTACTGGGGCTAACTCTCACCCATAAATATCTCTGTAGTGCTTCTTGGGATATCCACTTTATTTCCCAGTGTGAGAGATGAGATAATAAGCACTTGGAGACATGTTAAAGTGATGTTGATCAGTTGACAGCAACAAAATATCAGAGATCTTTCCAAACATACAAGGCTGTACCGTGAGAGTCTACCCTAGCATTTGGGTAGGTCTCATCTTTTTTGGGTTTTTTTCTATTATAACATGCAGAAGTGAAAGAAATGCTTACCCACAGCAGCAGAGGGGAAGTCAGACAAGAGTGAAGAGCCATCATTTATACAATCCAACTCAGAAACAGAAACGAAAGAGACAACAGAAGAGCAAAAGAGAAGCGCATATCTGAGAACCTGTACACAGAATGCCAGTACTAATGATAACTTAGGCTACATGAAAGGACAGGAAAGTCCAGACATCCCCTTACTTATACTTCATATCATAGAGCATATGACTCAGTTAAGATGGAGAAAATATTTAGTGTTCTCTAGAGGGCAATGAGAATGAGGCAATCATCAAATTCCTCAAGCTCCTCCAGAAGTGAAACTTCAAAAACACAGAGCAGAAGACACAACACATGCACAGAAAGCAGTAAAAACCAGATTGAACCATTTTCAATTTTTAAGGCATTTAATCAAATTCTACCATCATCCTACCTCATCCTGCAAGGTCATCTTCATGAGCAGATGTCTCTGACTTTGGTCTCCTTTGCAGATGAGGGGCCCAGACAGCAACCAGAATCCACAGCATTTGATGTGCACCCTCTTTGCATGCTTCATCTACTGTTCTGTTTAGCTTGTAAATTGAAATCAACAGTACCTCATAAAAAATGCCTTCCTATGATATAGGTTCCATGAGAACTGGCAGGTAATCTGGGACTGATAAACTCTGGCCAGGAATTTCAGATGGAGGTGTTTGGGCTGAGCTTCTGAATCTGCACGGAGACAACTGGATAAACGATCAAGTGTGTTGGTGATTTTAAACTCTCCATGAAAATGAGTTGCACTTCAGTCTGAGTATGAACAAACATATTTTCACCCAAGCATAGAAGCCCTTTGGCACTGGCACATCATTGCAATGCTGTTGGATGTGTTCATCAGAAAATATACCACATAGCTGAGTGCATCACTATCTTGGTAGAACCCAATTTTACCAAAAGAACAGGTTTCCAGTGAAATTTTAACACACAGAAAAGCTTTAGGAACTTAAGGATGCAGTCCTGTGTAACTTTGGGCTGAACAAGATATTTCGCTTATCAGCATTCTGTTCAGTCCCATTTATTTTCTATTTCTTTCTCCTTTCTGTGTTTTTCTATTGCATCAGTGGAATACTTCTGCAGTGATGGGTGTTTTAGCACAACATAAGGTGCCTGCTCTTATGCCAGAAAATTCAATACACATGATTTACCATAAAATTAGCATCTATCTAGCATGATTCTGTGGTACCATGTCAGCAGTCTTGAATTTCTACCAGACTATGATAGAGACAAGGAATGTGTTAGAAAGTTCCAGCTTTGCTGAGTGTGCAGCATGGGTGGAATAAATACACACCTTGCCATCACACAAAAATATCTATCCACTACACCTGAAATTGTGCCAGCCTGTCGAACATTGGGTGAGGCAATAATGCTGTGCTGACAGCAAATGGAGCTGTATTGCTGCACCCTTGGGGAGTGAATCTGGCAAGTCTGGCTCATACTAGCAAGGCATCTAACAGACACATGGCCAAAGAGGAGCAGTTCCCTTCACTGACAGTACTCATACACACAAAGCTAACCTGGTGTTGTGGTCTTCTTCTATGTCAGGTTCTGAGGTGGGATAGAGCCCTATCTCCCAAACTCACTATGACCTACCACACAGCAATGCATGGGACAGGGCATGAGGACACTGCAAATGCATTAGGTCAAGTAACAGCCACTGTACTACAGCCACATGACATCCATTTCTAGCCAGCCTCCTCCATGCCTTCATCTTCCTATATATCAAACCTACATGCCAGACACAATTAATTAGGTCATCCCAGATCAGCCCAGCCCACTCTGCCTGGTGCTAGGATCCCTAATGACAGGGCATTTGAAAGACACTGATGTACCAGTAGGGAAACCTGAATTGGTTTTCAAATAAATGAGGCTAATGCTTATTTCATGCATCTTTCCAGGTGTGTATTCACAGCAACAGTTCACATCCTAGTTCACAACAGGGATACTAGAGCTAGCACTATTGCCAGCTAAATACTGCATCTTTTATTTACTCTTCTTTTCTTAGAGAGACATGGCAAACCAAAATCAGAGTCGTGGCTCGGGCTCTCATTGGCTAAGTGTGTATCAGATTATCAACCCAATCAAAAGGTCATCATCTCTTTCTCCAAGAAAGTAACTTCTGGACCATTACTTTTACATTACATTCCTAAAATGTAAAATTCTTAAAGAAATTAGGGATTTTTTTTCTTCTCATGCGGTTAACAAAAATCATGACATACCTTGGATTGCAATTTAGGTCCATGATCATATGAGTGATTAATCAAACAGAAGATCAAAGTAGAACAAATAATAACACCTCCCCCCAATTTACCACTGTTTATCTAGAAAATAAAATAATTGAGTAAAAAGTAACAAGGGTTCACTGAAAATAAATCTTGTAGACAATCTTGAATATTAAAATCCTAATATATCATATCTCCTCTGTTTTTGTCATGCACAAGTTTCATAATGCCACCAATGTTGAAAACAAAGTATTGGAAACAAAGCCTTCTGATGCCTTGAAGCTAGCATGGAAAATAAAGCAGTAGGGGAGTCCCAAGCCACTGGTCCTCAATGCAGGGCTGCCTTCAGCAACAGGTCCAATTTTGCAAGTAAAAGACACACCACAGATCCACTGGCTAGTAAACCCTGCTTTAGGGTGTTCAAAAACACAGCCAAGTGATGGAGAGCACCGAATTGATGCAAAGTCATTTTGGCAGCTCAAGCTTATTGAAACATTTCCAAAAGGACAACTTTATCCTAGCAGACTCAGTAGTGTTATGTGCATTGTTTCTCTGTCATCCATCATAACATTGAGGCAAATGAAGCAATTTAAGGAACAGCAACAAGCATTATCTGGAAGAGTGGTTTTATAGAGAAAGGTTAAAAGAGCTTAATACATCCAGTTTTGTAAAAGCAGAGGTAGATGGAGGCATGTCTCCAGCCAGCAAATGCTTAAGTGATACAAATCTTAAGGATGGAAAAAAAAAATATTTGGGCTTATATATATGGGAACAAGTAGGAATAAATGAAAAGGGAAAGACTAAATATCAGAAAATCTTGTTGGCAGTGAAGAACAGAACCTGAGCAAAAATTTCAGGGGAATTTTTAAAGTTATTTTAAAATCATTTGAAAAATACTAATAAACAAGCTACTAGGATAAAATTTGTACTAGCGGAAGAATTGATTGGATTACACAACAGCCTCCTCTATCCCCATTTCTTCCTTTGCTTGGCTTATCTTCTGCCAGTTAACAATGTACATTTGATAAAAGAAAAAAGAAAGTAACCTAAGGTGCATTCATGACAGAAATCTCAATGCTGATTTAAGAGAGTTCATGTGCTCCTGGATCCTGAAAAATTGACCCCACAAAAATTTCTCATTTATCTGAGTGCAAGATCACTTGGGTTTGATCCATGTCCCACAGTAAAGGTAATTCCCTGCAGGAGAGACAAGGTGATCCAAACAATGGATTATTGCTTTTGTAGTCTGTCTGGCAGATAATCTCTAGTGAGTACCAGCAGTTGAAAAGGTTACAGCTTCTAACTAACCAGACTGACACTCTCCCAGAAATTTCTGCTCCTGTATCAAGGTGGCAGAAACCACACATCTGTATTTTAGCATATCTGGTTCTTTGCCCAGGAAAGAAAAAAGAAAGAAAAAGGGGAAAAAAAAGGAAAAAAAAATACTATAAACTATCAGCAAAGGTATCTTACATGATAATGATAATTGAATGCCAGCACTTTGATGTGCTTAGAAGGAATAAACTACCACAGCTCAGTAAATGCAGCAGTCTTTAGGTACACAGTTTTTCACTGAGGGTGATCAACCACCAGACTCTTCTGGTGTTAACTTTACTCTGTTCTAGCAATCATGCTAGCAAAGCTGACAGTGGCTGCAGGAATCGGAGTACAGCTCTCTATCTCAGTCTCTCTGATGTGCTCTCCTATAGAACATTCCTTCATCTGATGAGTCAGCTGTTGAACTTTAGTGTCTAAGTATTTATGTCATTTCTGTTTATGAACACAAATACACTTCCATAAGAACTATGTTCTATGTCTTGTCATAGTTTATGATAAGAAGCTTTTTTTCTAGTAGAGAAATTGTTTTTTAAACTGTTCAACATGCTCAAAGAACACTGTAGTATCCAAATGTTGATATTTATATGCACTGCATGTATAAATGAAGCAACTTGAAGAGTCTCAAATATGAGATGAAATAATATAACCCAGATTAAAGCAGAAATGAATTAATGGAATGCTTTTTTGCTTTATCATTTACAGACATTGGACCATATTGTATTGGTTTTTCCTGCACAGAAAACAGTGGGAGTTCTGGACAAAGATAAAAGGGAGAGTATGTACTGTGAGCTGTTTGTTTTCTATTCATAATATCTTTTTCAAAAGACATTCTGTATTTAGAACAAATAAAAACTGCCCATATTTTAATGCTGAAAGGTTGAAGATTCATAGATACCATAACAGTGGGACTCATAGTTCTTTTCTCATTTATATCATGGACTTTTTTTTTTTAATAGCAGTTGGCATTTCCATTTTTATTCCAAGGCAGATTTTGCCATGCTTACATCTTAGTTTCGTTAGAGTTCCCATTCATTTCAGTGGGTAGGATGCTCTACAGCATGAATTACGAGAAGTCTGGCTGCTTGGTTGTGCAATACTGAATTTGAAATACGAGACATAGAGAATAGCTGATTTTTTTCCAGAAGAGTAATGAGTGTACAGCAGAAGCCCAGTTAGGAAAGTAAAATCAAAATCCTACAGGGTCCACTGTAATAAGAGAGCATCACTAACTGCTTTTTATTTTTCTGAGTTCTTAGGTTTGACTGTGCTCTTTGATGTATATACCTACTCCCCACAGAAGGACATGTGGGCTTCTGCTCACAGTGGTGACCAAGCTTTATATTTATTGTGGTTTGGGTGGTTCTGAGAAATATGAACAGAGACTCATGCTCATAAATCACTGATTTGTATGAACCCATTTTCAATGCAGTAGTCCAAAGACTACACAACTTTGAAAGATTAGTAATTACACAGAAGCCTTTGGTTCCTCCTCACATGTCTGCTGCAAATGATCACTATTTCTGAGAAAGGTTTCGACTGAGTACTTCTAACATTCCATTTCTCCCTTGAAAATAAACCTAGTTGATCCTGCGGCCATAGTTCAACAAAACAACCACATCCAGACTTTCAAGGTGTCTTTAGGGAGTTCTAACAATAAAAAACAGTGTACGTTACGACTGTGTAAGAGCCCTAACAAACGTTACTGTTTTTAGTTAGGCTGTTAGTCAGTCCCTTAGAGACTCTGGCTCTATTACACTACCAAGATCTGTTATGCTGTTGTGACAGATGAAACTTAATGATGTGTTCAACCACTTCAAACCCAGTGTGACTTGTTGATCAGGTGGTGAAATGAGCAGTTCAGAATGGCACGTGGGTGCATACAGGTTTTTATTCTAAAAAGCTAAGGCAGCTCTTCAGTGAACAGACCACTACTGACTTTTGCTTCCAACACTTTATCCAAGGTGACTTTGAAACCATCAGTCCTAGACAGAGGATACCCAGTTCACAGCTCTTACTGGGAGTATCACCACATGGCACACCTGGTATCACAGTCTCTATCAGCACTGGTTCCACGGACTCATTTCCCAGTGTAACCTCCGCTCGACAGACACCAACTTCGTACGTATAACAATGCGCCTTCTCCTCCACTGCATATTAAGTCCATGTGTTTCCAAAGGCCTTACAGCCACGCCAGTCACCCAAACTCACAGTGATAGGTACACGTCTTTCCTCAAGAGTGGCAGACGCGTGGTGTCACGCCCTAGCTCCAGGACAGGGTCTCACCGCACCTGTGGCATGCAAAACCTCCGAGGCTGCTGCGCCCTACCCAGCAGCTGAGGTGGGGGAGATTCCCTCAGGGTGAAGCTATCGACACCCCTGCTGCACACCACTCACTCCAGGCCTCCACCTGGGAAGCTAAGACACGGAAAAAGGACAGGAACACTGGAGAGAAACGGCCC
Organism: Hirundo rustica; assembly: GCF_015227805.2. Classification (NCBI taxonomy): domain Eukaryota; kingdom Metazoa; phylum Chordata; class Aves; order Passeriformes; family Hirundinidae; genus Hirundo; species Hirundo rustica. The sequence continues at coordinate 87,185,743 of NC_053451.1, forward strand.
CGTGGCTCCAGCGAGACACCGCACACAGAAGAACCTAATTTCACCCCCCCGCCGCCATTTGGACGCAGCTGGGAGAATCCCCGACAGCCTCGGCAAGGAAACAACAGCGTCCCCCGGCCCGCCCAGAGACAGGGACAAGAGAGCGCTAAAGGAGCACAGTGGCCCCACCGCAAACAGACGGCACTTACAGAAGATCTAAAATCGCATTTTAAAAAGCGAGGGGGAAAAAAAAAACCTAAACCAAAGCAACCTAGTCACCAACCCCGTAGTCAGAGCAGGCGAGGTGAGGGAACTGGCGCCCTGCCCGCACTCAAAATGGCACCTGCTCTCCGCCCTCGCCGGCTAGGGGCGTGGCCTCGCCAGGGGGCGTGGCCGCCCGTGACGCGCGCGTCAGGAGCCGCAGCGCGCGCTCGCGGGGGTGTCCGCCCCGCCCCTCCCCGAGCTCCTCCGCGCGCGCGCCGCGGCCCGGCCGGAGACAGACGCGGACGCTCGGCGGACCCGCGGCGGCAGCGGCAGCGCGATGACGGCGGCGCCCGGCTGCCCCCGCTGCTCCCGCTGCTCCCCCCGCTGCCCCCGCTGCTCCCCCGGCAGCTGCCCCTTCCCCCGCGCCGGCGGCTGGGCGGCCGCCTGGCGGGGCGCGGCGCTGCGCTTCGCGCTGGCGCTGCTCCTCCACACGGCCCGGGCCGAGAAGGAAGGTGAGACTCAGATTTCCCTTCTCTTTCTCGTCTTCCTTCCCCCCGCTCCTCCTCTTCTTCCTCCGGTGGCGGTGGGGCCGTTGGCGACCGCGGCCCGCGCCCGCTCCCCGGCGGCGGGGTGGGGGGGGGCGGCCGGGATGGCGCCCCGGGGTCGCCGTCCCTCGTCCCGCAGCCGCCGGCTCCCGCATCCCGCCGGCTCCCGCTGCCCTGGGTGTGCGGGGAGTCGCGGCGCTGCCTCCCCCGCCCCGCACCGAGGCCGCCGGAGTGCGGCTGTGTGTCCGTGTCCGTGTGTGCCTCTGTGTGCGTCGCTGACGTTTCGCGGGGGTTTCTTCTCCCTGACAGCCGTGCGGACGGGGATGCAGCTGGAGCTGCCCTTTAAATAGGGGAAAGGGAAATAAATAAATAAAATTCGAGGCTTTCTCGCGTTGAGCTGGTTTCCCTGCGGCAGACTTCCAGCAGGAGACGAAGCCAAGCCAAACAGACTGGCAAAGCTGCATGAGAAAGGGCAGAAATGCACGCTTTTGCACGGATTGGATTTTGATTCTGCACCGAGTGACGGTGGGACACCCCTTTTCCTCCCCAAACTTTTGACAGGTGTCCGGAGCCTTTGCGGGGTTGATGGCGTTTTCTCCGAACTTACAGAGTCCCTCTCTGACTTTCCCTAACTTGTAGTGCCTGTGATTTTGGCATGAAGTCTTTTCATTGTGGTTTAGCAAGGAAGAAAAGCCGCAAGCGAAACGCCTAAGCATAATCTGTAGCATTGCTAAGAACAGCTTTCAAGCATTTCCAAGGTGCAGTCGTAGTCTACTTGAAAGCATGGCTGTGTGGCAGCATGAAAGAGCAGCGGGTAAATATAATATATTACTAAAGTAGGCAAAACAGATTTACTTTGGCTGGACAGGAGAATTTGCTTTCCAGGCAAGTTGCTGCACTGGAGGAGGGAAGAGATTGAGGTCTGACAGAAAGAAACTGAGTAAGAATAAAAATGAGTAAGACTAAAAGGGATATGGAATAGGAGCTTAGCAAGGAGGTGCTAGTCGTGTGCCTCGACCAGACTTGAGGGAAGAAATACATCCTAATAATGCATACATAAAAAAATAGATGTAGGTATGCTTTTCTAAAGAAGGGCTCAATTTCAGTCACTTCCTAATAGCTTCTTTTTACAAATATGAGGGTGTTGATATTAAGGTGATTAAAAACCCAAATCAGTTGTTGCACAGCCACTCTTGTTCACTTGACTTTGTCTACAGGGAATGTAAACATTTAGAAAACAGTGTGAGTATGATCCCATATCCTTAGAGAGATAAGAATGTGTAAGTTTGTCAGTGTGGCCTGTAGTGTGTTGAGGTACTAAAAGAATTCAAATGCTTGAGAAATGTCTATTTTTAACTCTGATTGTGACTGCATTCCTTCACAGGTAAAAAGGTGTATGTGTTTATAAGCTTTGTCAGTGATATTATTTACTGATATGATGGAATTGATTCATACCCTAAAAGTTGTGACAGTTGGGGTCATGGTCTGTTTTGGTTCATTTGTGAAGAAGATACTGGGTTTTTTTCTCTAGGGGCTTACTTGGCATTCCTAAGTAAAGGCAGTTTTAGATTCACAGAGTTTGAATAGATACGATTGAAGCCCTTCAAGAAAATGGATTAGTTTGTTCTGAGAATGTTTACTTCTATTTATACAGTCTATTACTTACAACTTATCCCAGCAACACATCTGTCATTTTCAAAAGGTGGATTTATTTCTTAGAGAGAACATGGATTTCTTTTAGTGTTCAGATTTCTGATATTTGCTTTTCTTGCGAAGTGTTTTACCGCTTAGGGTAGTCTAAGAGTGGTAATCTAAGGTCACTAATTAATGTTTCTTTGGTGTTTGTTTGGGTTTTTTCTCAGTTATTCATCGTTTATGGACTCCTGAGCAGAATTCACTAGCAATCTGCTTTTGTGGATCACATGTTGGAAAGTGTTGTCTTGCAGTCTTCCGTTTGCTGAGTGCAATGACTGTTTAAACCCTGGATTAAAACCAAAACAAAACATAAACCAAACAATAGTTTTAAAGCAAGACAAAGATTAAGGCATCTTGTGAGATCTAGTCCAATTGATCTTAAGCTATGATAAAAGTGCCAGTCTACAAGAGGTAGTGACTGAGCACAGGAGAGGAAGGACCACTTTGGACACTGGGCCTTTAGACCAAGGTGGGAGATCAAAATGAAAAAATAGTTGAGAAGAAAGGAGGGGAAGGTGTTCAGGCTCTATCCTTAAGTGCCTTGGCTTTTACCAGGTTGTGTCAAGTTAAATGTAGTAAGACAGTTTAAAAATAATAGTCAGGAAGCAGGGAAGTAGCTAGGAATATCCTTTCCATCTCCCAAATGTGGGCATACATTTTTCACTACAGCTGCAGGAAGGAAGCTGTGGAGAGGGATTAGGGCTGAGGTTGTGCATTGTTGCTCCTGAGCGCTGCCGAGTTGAAGGTGGCTATAGTAAGACACAGTGCAGTACGTACTCCAGAGAAGTTACTACAGAAAAAACTTGTTAGAAGCAAGTGCAAGGTGAATAGTGTGAGAAAAATAGATAAGAATATGACAAAAGAAAATGAAAAAGGAAAAAGGGCACTCCTTTCCTTTTACCTTGCACATACATGTGGAGAAACTGGGAGAATGATGGAGCTAACGGAGAGAAGATTATGCTGGCTTCATGTGGAGAAGCACTAGCAAGCAGTTCTTTATGGATGGAGCTGTCACAAGTAGAAATAAGATTGATGCTGGAGTATTCTACATAGACATGACTGTTTCCAATACCCAGTCTTAGTTAAGGAGTTTGAGGGGGGAAAATGTAACATAAACATCTTTGCCTAAAGGCAAGAAGCAAAACTGAAATTGTTTGCATGTTCTAGCTCTAAGTCTTGAGGAGCTTGACATTGCTGTACATTCTCTCTGTGCCAGAGAAATAGAACTTGTGGAAATTATCTGGTATCTGAACAGATAGCGGAGTAGAAAAAACTGTGTATGAACCAGCCAGAGAACCTTAAACATCAGTTTCAGACTAAACACTGATATGTGACTTTTCTTTTCTTGTGCCTAGCTGGGTCCTCATGGGTGCCCATGTATTGCTGAGGAATAAGTAAGACAGAGAAGATTGTAAAATTTTATGTTGGCTTTTTTTCACTTAAGGAGTCTGTGAACCATTGCAAAAGAATGACATGGCAGGAAAAAAATGCAGTCTCAAAGAACCTCTTGCTATTTAGGAAGGGCAAAAAGTAACTTTATAGTTTCTTTGGCAAATATCTATGATTTTCAGGATTTTTATAAGGCTTATCCTTTCTTAGTGTAATTATCACATTCTGTATTGCCACATAGATTGAGGACGGCTATCAGTTTATATTGGTGTGGTTTTTGTTTGCTTTGTTTGGGGGTTTGTTTTGTTTTGAGATTTTTTGGGGGAGAAGGACACACAACATACACAAAATAACTTTCTGGGTTTTAGATTGTTGGAAGCCATAGTAATGCCATAACCCCATGGTGAGTTAAGTGTTTTGCAGATAAATGTCTGACATGAGGATGCTTTTTTACCTGAACAGTTTTGTGTTGGTTCCCTTATTTATATATATTTATATATTTTTATAAAATCTTCACTTTATACAACTCATTTTTTAAAATCCCCTTTTATTTGGCCAGCTGACTGAAAGCCTGTTGAAAGTGCTTTTGGTAATTCCCTTACTTACCCATCTGCTCACAAGATAGGTGCAGGTAGAGCAAGGATGATATGTAGGCTATGTTCAATCGCTGACTGTGATTTTTAAGGTTACATCTTAGTTCTGGATCTGGGAAAAAAAATCTGTTTAAACATCTACATTATGATACCAGATAGACCAGTGAAAATAGGACTTTTTTTCTTCCCTAATACTTGATGTAATTTCTTCTAGCTTCCTAGAAACTAAGTTAGTTACTGAGTGTAAGTGGGATATTGTCATCAGAGCAGTGCACTGTTTGTTGGAATTCTGGTTCCATTTTTGTCATTCTTTCTAATCTCAAACAAATAACTTTTTCTTCTTGTTTTTTACTGATTTCTAAAACAGCAAACCAGGATACTTCACAGGAGTATCAAAACTAGATTAATACTGGAAGATGATAGAGAGAAAGCTTATATGTTTAATACTATAAAAAGTCTCTTCAGATATACTGTGCCTGTTAGTCACATCCTGCTGTCAGAACTAATCTACAGCATGCCAACGTTTACCTCTATGCAGGTGTTTTGACTCTGACTTAAATCAAAGTGTGATTCAGAAAGAATGACCTCAATCAAACCGAAAACACTCCAGCAATTGAAGTAGCACATCAGAATCATAAAGAGTGTGAGAAAACACAGTGAATAAAAATTGACCATGCTATCTCACTGTGGTTTTGAAACTTAACTGTGGGATAGCTGATTAGATTTGCACTGTGTCTTTGCACTTGTGAATGAAAAATGTTGACCACGTGCTTGGATTGAATAGTCTTTTACTTGCTTGTGAAGTCTTAGGACTAAAATGAAGGGAAAATTTTACTGCAGTGGACAGGAAGTTGAGACCCCTTATTCTCCATGACCTTCAATGTAATCTCAAAGTGGGTGCTATTCCTTCCCTGCACCTCTTTCTCCCTTGCTGCTGTTCAGTTATATTGCACATGTGAAGCAGGCTGAGGTCCCCTCGCCTGTAGCAGTCCATTGAAGGATGGTGGGCTCAGTTCAGGGCCTTGGATTGTCATTTCCTGAAGGAACTTGCTAGGGATTTGTGTAGTGCCTGATATGATGAAATTCCACCAGGGTATGCGGAAGTTGATAGGCTTTGCCTTATTTAAAGCTTTCAGTTGTGAATTTTTTTTGTGAATGATTGCAATATGGATTGCTCTGAGTCATTTGGATGCATTTGTGCATGTTAAAATTTTCAGCTGTTTGCTTGGACATTTGCTGTGAGTCACTTTATTTCAAAGCCTACCCAGTTTTACGCTGCTTAAAGTGATACGTGTTATGGTTCTACAGTCTGATTTACCGAGTCTGTAAGTTCAAAGAATCTTTCCAAACAGTAAAGTTGCTAAGTGACCTGGGAGTCTGACAGTGAATGGTGGATGCTGTGGTTCATGCATAACGAGCAGTAAAAGTTATGTGACTGAAGCACAGGCTAGAACCAGTTTGGTTTGTTCCTGTGTTTGTGGCTTCGGCAAGAATAGAAGTCTATAATGATCTCTTATTTCTCTTGCTCGTACCTTCTGTCCAGTGTAGTGCCCCTGACTTTGTCAGTCTACAGCACAGACTTACCTGGGTATAGCAGGAGCTCAAGAAAAGTGCCGTTGTTTTTTCTCTAAAACACAACAGTAAATTAAATTTCCTCTCTTCATAGTAGTTAGTGGGGGTACTTGGAACTGGACTGAATAATATCTTGAGCAGCCTCCTCTAACTAGATATTCTGATCAGGTGACTGGTGTGGAGCCTCCGGGGTCACTTCCAGCCTGCATTAACCTGTAGTTCCAAAAGTTGAGCACAGTGGGTCCTTACAATGGAAGCAACTGATTTGATCCATTCACATTGTAGGAGTTAGCAAACTTTAGTTTGAACTAAAGTTATTCTTAAAATAATTCCTGTTTTTCAAAAAATCCATGTTAGTATTTCAGCATTTTTAATTATTTATACCAAGACAGAGGATGCAGAACTTCTTCTTGTGTAGGGAGAAACCAAAGGAACCAGTGACCATTAGAGCAAAATACTTCCAGTTTATCTGTCTAGTCATAAGTATAAGCACGGAATAAGCTTGTGTCAGATGATACAGATTAGTTAGAGGCAGCAGTTAAAAATTTAATGGAATGCAGGATTTTTGTGTATTTCTGTTTTCTCAACTGTCCTTATGGAATAATTCGTGATTTAGTGACTGCAGCAAAGATGTGATGGAGCATTTGCATTTAACATTTTTGAAATACAGTTTTAACATTTTTGAAATACAGTTTTAACATTTTCTCATAAGCAGCCTTGGATAACTTTTGTTTTGGAATATTAAAGGGACTAAACGAGGATCATGTCTCTCGTCTTTCTTTTTGAAAACCTTGGATGTAATGGGTGGGGGAATAGCAAGAAGCTGAAGGATTGCTATATAATTCCAGTCTCCAAAAAGTAGGAAAAAATTGAGGTGTTTCACTAGTTTGAGATTTTCCTGCTACAATTACCAGATTAGTCTTCTCTTTAAGACTATCATAGCTGCATTTTTAATACCTGTCCTCCTACTGCCTGGCATAGCTAGCAGCAGAGAACCATCTGAGAGCAGGAGTTTTGCTGTCCTTATCAAACTGGTTTTAGAGATATCTGAGTGAAATTCAGTGGAAGGAACTGTACAGGAAATGAAACTACACATGTAACAGCTCCTTCTGTCTGTGCACTCTATGAAGCTACAAAATGTTATCTAATAGAACTGTTTGGCTGACTAATGCAACTTGCTTAGTTTTTTTAAAGTAATTTTATAAATGGATCCATTAGCTGTTCTTCATAAAGCACTTTGTCTTTGCAATGTCTTAAGCATTATGAGGGTGTTTTTCAGTTGAACACCTAGATCTGTGTTGGACTATATTCAGTGTAATAGGATGTGCATGAACTTTTTAAAGTTACTTAAACTAGAAAAATCTCAGACAACCCTTGGTTATAGGGTTAGGCTTTTAAAGTTGCTTACATGAGAAAGCACAGCTAACATGATGTTAAACAGATTAAATCACCAATTAAAGGGGTGATGATAGGAGACAAAGTTGTAGATAAGCATGGTGCCAATTTAAGTAGTTTGCAACATTGCCTAGTAAGTGTCATAATATGTTATATAAATTTAAAGACTGGTTATCTGAAGCTTGTAAATAAATAAGAAATCATATAGAAATGCAGAAGAAGTCTAAGTGAATCAGTGGTTTACACCAAAATACTGTACAAATATCCAGTTGCCCAGATAGATATACTGCAAGGTGTATGATTTTGGTTTATTCCCAGCAGTGGTTCATGCTCTGCCTCAGAGGCTGGCAACAGGGAGCTCCTCCTGGCTCTATTCTGGGACCTGTCCTGCTTTATATCTTTGTCACTGATCTGGAGTTGGAATGTACCAATGCTCATGGGCAAGTCTGCATTTTGGAGAGATCTAGTCAGGACAGAACAATAAGCTGACTGGACCTTCATGAAATCCAAAAAGGACAAATGGAAAGCCCTTTATATGGGATGTAATAACCACCTGCAGGGAATACAGCCTGGAAGTGCTATACATGAGTCAGCAATGTACCCTGGCAGCGTACAGGAGTGTAGCCACTGGGCTGAACAAAGTGATTATTCCTGTTTACTCAGCACTTAATAGACCACACCTAAACCACTGTGTCCAGTTTTGTTCCCTGCCATTGCACTGGAAGTCTGCAAGAATGGTCAATGTGTGCATGACCTGTGTATGGAGGCTGAGGGATCTTGTGGCAGCATGCCAATATCAGAGTAGTTTCTGGATGTAAATGGAGCCCAACTCCTCACAGAGGTGCATGGCTGGAGCCTGAGACAGTGGCCATAGAGTGAAACAGAGAAAGTTTGGTTTGTGCCGGGAGTTGCTGCTCTGTGATGATCTGAGTAAGAGAGGCGCTTGGACAATATAAAATAGCATTGAAATTTCTGTTTATTAATGCTAACCATATGAAGAGAAAATAGTATAGATAATCTTGGATCTCTTTTGATGCTGGGAACCCTGAGTTGTTCAGCAGCAGACCTTCGAAGAGTCCACATGCAACACACTACAGACCCCATCCATAGAAAGGTTACCCCATGTTGCTCTGTTGCTGGATTTCCTTTCAAGACAGCTTTATTCATATTTTTTGCTGTCAGGTAGAAAGGATGCTCACATGGGAGCTCCCATCTGCACTTTCAGATAAAGCAAGGCCACCCAGGTGGCATAATCCCTGGCGGAGTTGGCTGCATCTTCTCAGCTTCAGAGGGCTGGCTGGGCTCCCCCTGCAGCCACAGAGTACGTGCAGCACGGGCCTGACAGCCAGCCCAGACATGCAGCCCTGCACAGGCGTGGGTCTGCTCGGCTTGGCTCCTGCATGGATCACCGACTCCATCTGTCATGGGCTTTCGGTCAGGATGGCTATGATCTTCTGCCTTGACATGAGTATATTTCACCATGAGGATGGTCAGGCATTGGAACAGGTTCTCTAGAGAGGTTGTGGCATCTCTGACTTTGGAGGTTTTCAAGGCCCAGCTAAATGACAGCCTAAAGCAATATCATCCAAATTCAGCATTCACTGCACTTCTGTAGAAGGTTGAGCTAGATAACAGTGTTAAGGTCTAGTCCACCCTCAGTTTCCCTGTCTTAATATTTTGTGTCTCCCCTGTGATCTTAAAACTTAGTTGGAGCTTGCAGTAGTTTTATTGCAGCTGATGTGAATATCTGTAAGACAGAAGTCTGACTTTCCATGTAACTCTGTGGTGCAGTCAGTGCTATGGTAATAATAATTTAGACATAATTTTGATAGAAACAGAGTTGTAATTGTACCAGGAAGCTTCGATGGTTGCTGTGTCATTAAAAAAGTGTGATCACAGATAAAAACAAGACCTTGTCAACCAGTCCTTATTTCTGTAATAGTTTTTTGCTCTTGCTCTTGAAGAATTTGTTTTAAAAGGAATATTTGTGTCCCATCTTTCATGTGTAGCATAATACAGCTATTAGTTTTCATCTTTGCCAGCTGCTGGCTATATAACTACACTCAATTGTGGTTTACATGTTAATATACGAGATGTATTAAAGTAATACTTAACCATCTATGCAGCTAATATGTCTGAGGAAATACTGAGAGATTTGGATAGTTAATGTTGCAAAGTTTTTGGCTATTTCTTTCTTGCAGTGAAGGACATGGAGTACTTGGTCCTTGCTAGTAACCATTTCCTTCTTGTGTGTTTGCTTTGGTATTCTGAACCTGTGTATAACTTCAATCTGTGGAGCCAGCAACAGGCAGTTTAGAGGTACCAGAAATTACCATTATTTAGTGTGTACTAGGAAGCATTGAGGCTACTCTTGCCCTCTAAATTGTCTCTCCTAAGTACAAGAAGGTAAGGAAGGGGTGTGCGTGTAACTTTTATATTATGATACAGCTACTTTTATATTACCATATACTTTGTCAGTTGCCTTTTGTGTAGCTTAACTAAGTCATGATGTGCCCAAATAGCTTTGGCTGACCTGTATCTTCCAAAATACTCGAAAGATTAATAAATTCCTTGTTTTGGGAGAAACATGATTACATTTGATGCTGAAGGAGAGACGGTTGTCATTGACAGTCTGAATCTTCACAGGTGAAGTCACTCTCCCAGTCAGTACTACTGAATATCATTATCTGATGGAGAAAAGACTGAAATGAACTTCCAGTTCATCAGGAAAAATTTGATCAGAGTTTCAGTACTTGATGAGTGCAGTGAATTCTTCCTTTGATTAAATGAAATTTCTCTAGGGCAAAATACTAGGCTGAGGATCTCAGAGATTGAATAAAACATTTATTTATTTAGCTTTATTTAATTAATTGTGCTTTAAAAATAGCTGTTTTGTGAAAAAAAAAAAAAACACCTCTACTGTTGAATTTAGCAAAGGTGTGCCTATTTAGGCTGAGACTGAGTACTAGGCATGTCAAAATAGAAATGAAAGGTATTTTTGAGTGAAAGCTTGTCTTAGGGAGCAGCTTAGTGATAAGTAGTTGTTGCAATGTTCAAAGTAGAATTAGATGTCTCTCCGTAACATATTCTGTCACTAAGCCTAAGGGTTTGGAATTATTGGGTGAAATCATGATCTGTGTTGCACCAGGTGAGCCAACTTAGATCATCAGAGCTATTTGTAAAAGAGTCTGACCAGAAGAGATTGTTTATTTACTTCTGAGAGGTAACTGCTTCCAAGGTATTCTAGGTAGCTAAATTGCATTTCTGCAAGCATTTCATTTCCCTAAGGTGCCTACTTGCGCCTTTAATTTCTTATTAATGTTTTCAGAGTGTTCCCCCCAAACTGAAATGAGCCTTTTTTGTTTCATTGTTTTCGCTCTGTATTTTATCTTCTTTCGAAACTTTAACCTGTTCTTCTCCACCCTCTTCTCCTCTGGTTTTATCAGACCTTGCAGCCAGCTTTTTACTGCTGGTCCGTGTTCCCTCATGGCAAGTCAACAGACTGTTGTGCTCAGCAATCGATAATAGTGTTACTGCCACATCATTAACACTATGGCTTTAACATCAGGCCTTTTCTACCTTTTCCCGGCCTTCGATTGTTGTATTTATTAACTTTTTGTGGTAGCTGAACAAGCATTATCTCGCCGCTCTTTTTAGCTTGTAGTCAGGCTTAATAGCTGTTTCCGGAGGACGCTTGAGTGTTGCCAAATGATGATGGGAGGGGTGGAGATACCGTGCTGCTCCCTCCTGGTGATGCTTCTCTCCAGTAACTTGGTATTAACCAAGTCGCAACTGTTACACAAAAGAATCTAAACAATTGTGGTGTTCATGTACCCTTGTCGTTCTAAAAATTCACGCTGTTCCACCCTGATAAGTGACCAAGAAAAAGAGGGAGGGAGGGGAGCAGAACTCTCATTTAGTAGACTACTGTTTCTGTGCCATAAGATGAGGGGTAGAAAGCATCCTCTGTAGTAGGTAGCGAGGTAGGAGTAAGGATGGAAAACTGAGCAGTGTCCACAGAGCATAAGCTGTAGCTCTTATTTGGTTGCATTCACATTGCCAGCGAGACATTTAGATGTCAGGAGGTGTTTGCCTGGCTCTCTCACCTTCCTGTGCAGTGAAGGGTTTTTCGGAAACTCTGTAAATTGCATCTTCATTCCTCTTTTCTGTGGTGTGGAGAACGCTGCTTAATCTCTGTCGGTGTTATTAAGGTCAATAATTGTCATTTTAGGTACCTTTGTGTTGAGTAAGTGGAGGTCTGTTCAGTGGTCATTTCATAAGAGTATAAGTTGGGAAGTGTCTTGGTTTGAAAAGGCAGGTATTTGCTAGGGAGAGGCAGGCCTCTCCAGGAGTGGGGAATTCCAATTCCTTCCCTCTGTGTTATTATAATTTGGAAGATTAAAAAAAACTTTTCAGTAAGAGCTAAGGGGAAAGGAATAACAGTCCTTTACTAGTAAATATAACAGGACAGACAAACGAGAGCAGCAATTATAATAATAATAAACAGAACCAAGAACCCCGAGGGGCTTTGTCTCACAAGCCCCGGGCAGTCTGATCTCTTGGGACCCCAAGAGCACCAAACCAAAACGGTGGAAACTCCGGTGCTGAAGGCTGGAAACGGTGGGGTGTCCCGGCAGGCAGGGGGTGTCCCGGCAGGCAAAGGGAGCAGGGCTGGAGAAGCCGCGATGGCTGGACAGGGGCTGACCCAGCTCCAGCAGGGCAGGCGAAAAACTCCGAATTCCTGGGCGCTCCAGCAGATGATAGAATTCTCAGGACCGAACCCCTCCATTAACTGTGGAAACCACGCAGCTAGCTGTCGCCCGACCGTCCTCCTCCTCGGAAAAACCGAGAGCCGAAAAAGAACCCCCCACCCTCAGCTCCCGGGAGCCTTTTCCTCCCCCTTAACTAAGTGATCCACACCTTTTGTAAGGGTTAAGCGCCCTTTAACTATCAGTATTTAGTCTCCTAGCAACTTATGGGGGGGAAAGTTCCTCAGGAAAACTTAACCCCCAACAGGAAGATTGATGGTAATGGTAATAGCTAAAATTTTTGTCATTTAATGCATTATTCTCCTGAAGCTCCAGAAGCCATGAACTGGCTGCTGTTTCTGGCAAGCTACATATTGCACGTTTCCAAATGCATTAAGTGCATGTTGCCCTTTTGCACATCAGTTTTCGGTTCTACATGAATAGCACAACTGCCACAGTGAAAAGGTTTTGATTTAAAACTTGAAACATTGAGATAAATCCTAAGAGTAGTTTGGAGGGACTGTTGTTTTCCCCCTCTCAATGCAGGACAACTTACCTTGGTTTTGAGGGTAGTTCCAAATAATTTTATATCTGTACACGTTCAATAACGGTACTTGTATAGGAGTGTAATTTAATGTAACATATTGAAATTTTAAAATTGCCATCATTGGAAAGACTAGAAAGCCACATTTTGTACGGCCCAAAGCAGAAAAAAAATAGATGCTATTTGCAGATGTTTGTTTTCTCTTTAGCTTCCTTTTAAATTTTTTACTCTCTTTAAATGATTTCTGAGAAGTTTTCACGAGTGCCAGGAGTATTGTTCTCTTTGGCTTAAAAATAGCATGCACTAGTTTTTTTTTTTTTTTTTTCCCTGATGAGAGAATTATTTCTCCTTTGTATTTAATTTAAAAAAAAAAAATTAAAATAAATTTTCTCATTCATACCCTGCTATGAATGGAATTGAGTATTATTTCCTGAGAAGCATTTTGGAGCCAAGAAATAAATATCTGTGGAGGAACAAATTAAATTTTTGAAAAGCTTGAAAGTAAAGCACCAACTTAAAGCATCTGGCAGCTTTCAAAGTAGTATTTTGGTGTTTTTTTCCAAGTGAAGTTTTATGGCCTTTATTGCTACCACCTGAAATCCACCATTTTGGCCAATAGCAGATAATTTTTAAAACTCATTTTAAACTCATTAAAAAACTAGATGAAAATAAAAATTACTTCAGTTTAAGTGGATGGAAACTTACATAACTGTAAGGTGGAAATACAGGCTGAATACAGAATAAGCATCTGAGAATAAAGCCCTATGAATAAAATGTGATTTTTTTTGGTGTGTGTCAATCTGAAATCATCTAATGCAATTTTGTTAGGAAAATAAATAACAGCAGATTGTTAGGTGTTGTGCATGTTACTTTCAGTGAGCTTTTCTGTTTCTATATATGTTTGTATAGTATTTTGCCAGGATATATCTATCACAGAACACATTTAATCATTGTTAACTGTAAAAGAAACCTTTAAGCAGTTGCACTGTGTTCTGAAGCGTGAAACAAATGTGAGCCAGATGTGTGAGCAGTGGCTTCAGGGTGGAGACTCACTTTCTTCCTTTCTCAGTTTAAGCAGTAGATGCATTGTCTGTCTGGAGCCTGTGTTCTGAATCACAATTATACTGTCACTTTCTGTTTCATGGCTACCTTTAAAAACTGAATTGGTGACTGAATTTCTAAAAATCTGCATCAGTCTTAATTAAGGGGAAAAGAGAGGAGTGAATGAGTGCAGTGTGACAGCTCTTCTTATTAGGGAAGTGCCTTGCTGGGTAAAGAAGCTTGTCTTTTATCTAAAGGCAGAAATGCCACAGAAGTAAGTTAGTGAAAGATTATATGCAGACCTAGTTGGGTGTCAGTGATACGCTCAATTTGTGCTGTTGTGTGCAGTAAAGCAGAAATCATTTGACTTTTCCCCCTCCACTGTGAAATAGTCAGTAGTGTGCTCAGATATTGCAGTACAAGTGATCTGTTTTCTCTAGCTGATATTAACTTGGGCATAAGTTGTTGAACTTATTCAAGTATGCATTGTGTAAAGTCAGAATTTTTTTTTAATCAGTAGTACAAAATGAGGGTTTTGATGAAGGTTCAGTCTTTTTGTTATTTAGCCTAATGTATTGCTTTTTCATTTCCCATGATGATTAAAGTGCATTATCTAGGAATGGTTCTATTTCAAATCTAGTATATAAAACGGAAAATACAAATTTAGCCAGTTGGCTTTTTGGGGGATGGTCATTAGAGGTTTTAATAATGAAGAAAGAATAAATATGTTTCTTCGTAAAAAGACTTTGAAGTGTGACAGTTGTACATGTGGTCTTTACTGCATTGTAATTTTTTTGTTGTGATGGCTCTTCCTGAGGTATGTTGGAAAAATTATTAATTTCCTCTTGTTGTGGAGTACTGGAAAATAAACGAGCAAATTACCTAGGTCAGTGCAAGAGGATTTAGCTGGAAAGCAAGTCTTCTGGCTGGTACCTCTCACTTGTCTGACATTCGCTGTCTCATAAGAGAATGACCTTTTACATTTCCAGTGAACAGTCACCTGTTGGGATGTAGGCAGAAATCCAGGCTGGTAGCTACACTGACTCATCCATCTTGGAGAACCGGCCTTTTTTAAACAGATCTGTTGTCTTGGGCTGGGACATGTTTCTTGAGGCTCACAGGACTTGTGTAGTCTTGAAGCTGATTAAAATGGTCGTTCACATTACGGTGTAATGATACTGTTTCCCCGTATCTGTATGGTCTTTTGTTTTTTACAATGTAATTTTCCATCTGTAATAATTTTATTTTTTCATTCTGTATCCATCTGCCTGTATTCCCCATGCTGCTGAGTTTTCCACTTCAGGATGATTGAAACTGTGTGACTGTGCATAAGCATAGTCAAAGCTTTGGAAAGAACCTGTCCAGGTTTAGTTCTGCACTTTAACCAGTAGTGATACAAATGTAGCAATTACAATTACATAGGCAGAAGTGAGTGGCATTTAGCACATTGTAGTTGCCTCATGTGGTTATAGTTACCTCGAAGTGAGCTTCGTCATTAAGACAAAGGGTTAGAAACCAGACTTTTTTTTTTTAAAAAAGGTAATGTAAATTGGTAATTATTTAAATGATTGACCTTTCCCTATTTTGGTAAGGTACTACACTGTTTTTAGGATTGGGAGAAAATTCTTAGATTAGATTGTACAGGTTTGTATAGATCCAGTTTATATGAAAGAAAACAGGTTTAGACAAGATTTAGGAAAGAAAACAGTTCTTGGAAGCATGTAAGAGAATATATAAAGATCATTAACACAAAAATAAATCAATGCACTGCAATTGATTAGCTCTTCCAGAGCTAAGTCATATTTGAGAATAGTGTTTTTAAAAATACTTATGCCAGAATATACTTTCCTATTAAATGAAGAAATCAACAGTGACTAAAGGAAAGATAAGAGTGCAAAGCTACCTTAAAAATCAGATCTCAGTCAGAGTAAGCCTCACAACCTGTGAGCTGTGGAGGTGTTTTTTGGTGTTTTTTTTTCCTCGCATTACATGCAAATTTATTCTGTTTTGTGTAACTTATTCACAGTTGTCTAAAGACCGGTGTTGGCTAAAGTGATTTTGATATTAAGTTCCTGTTTGCTTTGGAGATGTGTAGGATTTTTACATTTTATTTGATGGTTTATAGGTCTGTATTTTTCTTTTTTAGCCCCAAATATGAAAGGCTTGGATCAAATATCCAAGTCAAATCAAAATAGCGGTGTGTTTGAGCAAGATTTGTCTATTAGATGTGTAAACTTGTGAAAAGATGCTGCTTAAGCTTTGAGGAATTTAAGTGAATTCAGCTACTGTTGGTTTAATATGTCGTGTTAGGCATTTACCATGAAGCACTGTGATGTTGTTAGAAAGGGCAAGGGAAAACATTTAGGAATCTGCTGGTAATAATGACTAATAAAGTGCTTTCACTGTTCCAGAAAGCTGTGGTTTGGGATCTGGAGGCTATGGTTGTGGTGGTGGGTTTTCTTTCATAATTTTTTAAAGAGTTTGGAAAGCTTGGAAAGTGCTGTCAGTAGAACAAGCTTTTCTGGAGCAAGTGGAAAGACTGGGTTCATGGTCTTTTTCTGGTATCTTTTATGGGCTTTTCATGGTAAAGCTGACTTAATCAAAGAAGTTGCATTTTAAGGGTTGTAGGTTGAAAACAAACAGAGAATGGAAATTCTGTTAGTAGTGACTTACTGTCTGAAAAGAGGAAACCAAGAATACACAAGCTAGAAGCTGAAAAAATTTAACCCCGAAATCAGATAATATTCTAGTAGAAAGAGTGATTGAAATTGTTACAGATTCTCATGAATCTGTTACATTTGCTTTTTGCAGGAGCTTGGAAGGATAGAAGTTTTCTGTTGAGAGGAATTTGTGTTTACCTCTCTGAAAAAAGTATTCTGTTCAGCATAGGTGAAGAGGAAAGGCGACTGTGATTCTTCTGGCCTTGAAATCTGCGGATATGAATATGTGTCCTTTTCCTTCTTTGGTCCATGAAAATTTAAAGTTTGACTAATAGCTGTCATAGTTAGCCTTCAGGGCTTCAATTGCCTATAGGGTCAGGAAGAAATTATTTTCCTAATGTGTAATTTGGCTTCTTGGCTGCTGATTTGTGCAATGGCAGGTCATGCTGTGACAGCTGAAATGCTTCCTACCCCAAATATTATGTTGTGCCCCTCTTGTAGCAGTTGCCAGTCATGTGGCAGAGATGACTGAAATGGCACAGGCAGGAGTTGTTAATTTGCTGCATTTTACTGTTCCAGAGTATTAAAGTATTGGCTACAGTATTAGACTGGTAATGGACCATGGTGGTATCAGCTGAAGCTTTGGGAAGAAGTTTTTTCCGGGGGAAATTGCTAGGGACTTAGCAGAAAACAGTCATCTTCCTCTGTAGCATGGGGAATGCTTCATCTAATAAAGACTGCCCAAGTGATCTCATACTTAATTACTTACAGTGACTCTGCACATTGGTAATAACCTATTGTCTATTGGTGACGTACATATTTTGTGTAAAAGGACAGTAAAAACTAGTTTTGGGCTTGCATTGCAAAGTTTGTGAGCTTGCTTAGGTCAGGTAGCACAAGTGCAAAAGATGAGCAACTGCTTCTAATTCTGGAACAGGCAAAAAAGTACCCACAAGGGCAGTCTCAGCATTTCACTTTGAAGAAGACTTTGTTCTCTCTGTGGTCCATGTTGGACAGTTTGAGAGCTGCTCTTAGAGGCATTTGGGTGACTCTTTATGACTCGCTGGTGAAGGTTTTTTTAAATGTGATTAGTTTTGCCTCCTTTGAATGAGGTGACTTGTTGCTTCATCCTGAGTTGAGAGTCTGAGAAGACAGTTGCAAAAACAAGCTTTCATCTCATGAAGGTATATGTATTTACTTGCCATTTCCTTGCTTTGATGAAATAACCAATAAAGAGAAGCACAGGCTTGAAGGTTAGTCTAAACCAAAATGAAAGGTATAACCACAGCAGCTTCATCACCGTCTCTGTTGAGATGTGCCTGCTGTGAAATGGACAGCAGCCAGGCTTTGCAGTGTATCTGACTTCACCTGGCACAGTCATCTGCTCTCTGACAGCATTTCTTAAATGATTTCATGATGAATAGCACTTCTATTTAACAGTGTTATCTGCTCAAAATGTTCTGTAACATCTGTTACTTTGTTCATAAGTTGTTGCAAAGATGAAATAACTAAAGAGTGGCTGAAAAAATGTTTGGGGTCTACAGAAGGTCTGTCTGAATTCAAGATGTTTGAGAAGAAAGCTTGGGGTAATTTCTAGGGGCTTCAGTGCGTGTTATCTGTGTGGAAGAATTGTTTCTGCTCTTTGTACTGATGCTTTATTACATTTAAATCAGGGGAAAAAGGGCCTCAAAAATATTAAGAATTTGTGATTAGATAAAATAACCTTTTATGCTTTGCTGGTCGTTAATAGATTATTTATACAAAAAGTTGTTTTCTAATGACTTTTTTTGTTTGTGTCTGACATCACAATCAAGTGTTGTGTATTCTTTGTTTCCAAACCAGAGGTCTAGGAATCAATAGAATGCCAAAAAGTCCAACTTCAGAGGTGCAATTCCTTGTGATTAATAGGAAGGTGTGCTTGTATCTACCTTTTTTAAAATTGTGATTGCTTCCAATAAATCAAATACGTGACAAAACATCATTTCATTCTGTATTTCTCTCCAAGTGAAAGATTGAGAATTTTCCCTCTGTGCTAGTTAATTGTTAATATTGGGTTCTTGCACAGAGGATAAGCATGACACTTCTGTGAAATCACAATTAACTGTCACATGCTGCATTTTAACCTAATCTGTCAAAGTTTCGTTTTCTTAGTCTTGCACTGCAATACACTTAGAGTTATTTTCAGTGATTTTAAAACCGAACTTAAACCATGAAATGAATGTCTTGCATCATATGTATTGCCAGTAAAATTGAGAAAAAATCACTTGTTCTTCGTTCCAGCATTAAACTTTAAGCTGGCAGACCTATTCCAGTAATTTACGTTTTAAAAACCCGAAATTTCATAAAATGTAGGACTCAATTTTGGAACAGCTTTTTAAATGCTGTAGTGGTTTGTGGGTGGGTTTGTTTGGTTTTTTTTTTTGGTTGTTGTTTGTTTGTTTGGGTTTTGGGGTTTTTTTTTAATTCTCTTGCCCTATATTCTGTGTATCTCTTCAGTATAAACAATTGACCAAACCCCTGATTCTTGGATCGAGGATGGATTTTGTTTATTTTGAGTAACATTAAGGTAATAGCAATAAACACACACAAAAAAAATACTAACTTATTGCTGACACAACTGCTGGAACATCTCGTGGCACTGTAAATATTGCAGTGTCAGTGCAAATATTGCAGGACATGCATGTTGTTTATAATACGAGCTCCCCCTTTCTCCTCTTTGGTGATTCTCACACTCCACCTGAGCTGGGCTGCTTTCTCAGCCTGTGGCACATTAGAATTGCATGGTATGGTAGCTTGAAAAGTAATTGTATAAAACTTTGTTTGGGGATCTTTTTAATTTGTTTCAGGGTTTTTGCATATCAAAAGAGACTTTTGGAGATGATAGCAGCAGTCTTTGTCTTATATTAGCTTTTACTTTGGGTCATATGAAAGCAAGGTTGTGGAGCTTGTGCCTTGAAGGAGAAGGTATTGAAATGTGTGGGGAAGTCAGGGATGCAGAATGGGATTTGCAAACAGTGATATGTTAAGTAGCATGGTGAATTTTAGGTACTGAGTGAGGTGTCACCAATGCAGCCAGTGAGGAAATGTTTGGGACAAATATGTGTCAAAGCTAATGTTTCTCTATGTGGTAGGTGCTTTTAGTCCTGTCTGCCAAGAGTGGTTTTTGTTTTCTGAAAGTACTGACACTTTTTTGTTTAAAGCATCATAGAGTGGCATTGTTGGTGACATTATAATAATTATTTTTGTTATAATACTGAGCTTCAAAGTGGGAAATAAAGGTCTAAGTCTTCTTTTTCAGACTCAGATTGAAAATCCATCTTCCAGAAGCACACACTGTGCTTCTGTGTACAGGGAAATCTTTAATTTTTTCCTATTGGAGTTGTTCCTCTTTGTGGAAAGGAATGTTATCACTCACTCACTAATCACTCACTAATCTAGCATGAATGGTAAATGGTAAAGACAATCATGGAAAAAGGACATAGGGTAGAGGAGGAATTATTTATAGGATTTTTTATTTTTTAAATACAATTTTCTCGTTTGAGATTGCTCCTGCATTTTGTTCTAAAGACCTCCTTTTTGTGTGTGTGAGAGAGTAGATTTTTGGGGAGTAAAATGTAGAATTCTCTGAACCTTCTTCCTTTCTTCTTTAAATCATACTCATTCTGTACACATTACTATATATTTTGCAGGAAGCGCAATGCCCTTCTTTGTCTTTAGAAGAAAGTTGCATTCCCTACATTTTAAAAGGAATTGAAAAACAATTGCCTGACCAAACATGTTGAGGAAATGAGCGGAGTGTGTGAGGATACTGTATTTGACTGAGGCATGAACTTTTCAAGAAGTTTAGTCTTATGGTACAAACGCTTACAAACTGTTTCAAATTTTAATATGTTCCTGTCAAGATGGAGAGGATTGTTGCCATGCCAAGGATTAGGCTGCAGTGTGAAGGAGACTTTCCAGATGTACAGTTAAGATTATTGGTGTGTAAATGAAACAGAAAATCTGTTTGTGTCTGAACTTTGTGGGTTTAGATGTATTAAATTCAGTTGTTAGGTAGCCAGCCTGTCATATTCAATGTAGTATGGAGTTATCTTGGTACAATCACTCTTTAGGGACCCTGGAAGTAGTTCCCTTTGGAGTTAAACATTTTTAAGGTAAAAGACTAATTTGCCAAGTGTGGTACTTGAGCAAAGTTAGTGTCACAGACTTGTGTTTGGTTTTTTTTTGTAGATTATGTATTATTTTATTTTGTCATAGCTCTGTCTACAAAATGAGATACAACAGATTTTAGTTGTTCAAATTTTTCTTTTGATTTAATCACAAAATGGGTTTTCGTTAAATTGCTTCATTTTTTGTCTTTCTTTACAGCTTTCATCCAGTCGGATGGCATAATAGAAATGCTGCGTTTTGATGAAGGAGATTTATTACAGGTATGTAGTCTGAGTAAATTGTCTGAATTAGCAATGTTTCATCTTTTTGTTAGCTGCTTTTTGAACTCATGGGTTAGTGGAGTTCTGAAAATAAACAAGCATTAAGCTCAAGCCCACAGAATCTTTGGACTTGCTAAAGTTACTTTCAACAGCATGCTTTGGTGTGGCCAGAGGTTCTGGTTCTGGTTCCTTGATGTTTTGTGTTGGGAAAACTCCTGGGTTTTACCACAGGTTCTCTCTGGCCTGTCTCTCTTTCCAGTTCTTTCTTTCTCAGAAAACTGGGGGATAGTTTGTGTTTAGGGCTCATCTTTGATCTAGAGTTGGGGTGCAGTTGGCTAATTCATCTGTAGGAACTGCAAGTGTTGCAAGATTCCCAAAACTAATGGGAGTTCTTGGGACCAAGTTACCACTAGGTTTAAAGAATTTCTAATTACTTCAGTGAAGTAATTTCTGTTGCAAATAGGTGGTTTTTTCATGTATGATGTTGCCATTCCTGTCAGTTTTCTTTTGGTTTGAGTCAAAACAGGAAAAAAGTTAATATGTGCTGAAATTTTGAGGTGGTGGCAGTAGTTAGGATGACATACATAGCAACATGGCTTGATACTAGGGATACATAGCTCTGATGTTCCATGGACTAGGATTTCATATGCCTGCATTTTGTGGATTGTATGTATGTTGAGAATATTTTTCTTAAAATTACATGATGGTGATAGCCTACTACTTGAAAGGGAGCAGAGGAGTTACCAGTACAGTGCTTGATTTATAATTCCTACCTCCTATGTAGTTTAAGAAGTCAATATATGCGTCAACATATTACATGTTTCAGATTTATTATGTTGTCTTTTTTTTTTTCTTCCTCATCTACCAAATTGTTTGGGTTGGCTTTTTTCTTTCTTCAATCCTTGTTCCATAATGTAACTCAAGAATATCTTACTGTAGATGTTAGGACTGTAATGTACGAGAGTAAGATACTTAAAAATTATGCAAACTGATGACAGGAAACATTGCAGTTAAAAACAAATAAGAAACCCCCAATACAAACTCCTCAAAAAAAACCCAGCGAACAAGCAAACAAAAAAGCCTCAGGTTCCTCATTAGCCAGTTGTTTGGCTGTCATGCTAAACATATTCTTGTAATAGATAACTGTTTGTTTGGATATGTAGAGTAGAGTGGTGGAAGATTTTCATATAGTGGTTACAGTCTCAATTATTAAAGCTTTCAACTGTGAATATTTCTTTAATTTGCATGAAAATACCACATATCACCGTAAATATAAGGAAAAAAAACCAGAAGGCTGTTTCTTTTCTTTTACATAGTTTATTTAGAACATATTTTGTTTGACACAAGTGGTCTAATAAAAACAACAGAGAAGTCATTGGCCCAGTTTAAGGTAAAGATGATGTGGTCACATTCAGTCATCTATATTTTAAGTGTTCCTTTCTCATCAGGATTCTTTTTTTTAAGCTAGTTCAAAAGAATCTTAAAAATCTCTAATTATCTTACTCATTTTAGCACTCTATTAACTGCTAGTTCTTAGACTAGAAAGTGATAGTACGGCTGTGAGCCACTCAATAAATCATATAAACATGGGAAAGTAAAAGTATTGTTAATTATACCATTTCAAAATATAGCAATATTATGGTGGGACAAAGTTAAGCAATTCTGCATGTTGCACCATAAAATTTGCAGTGCTTTAGATCGCATTGGGCTGCCACTTCCCTTAATATGTTGCTGGGTGTTTGATTTAAAGCAAAACAAGAGATACAAAATTTCTGATAAGTGGTTTGTATGTTTTATGTTATGGTTGTGGCTCATAAGCCAAACGTACCTATAATACCTATATCAGTGAAACCACTTCCTTTTAATCAGAATGATAGCATATACTGTTTTCTCTAGCTTACAAATTATTTGGGTTTTTCAGGTAGATATTAATATGGTGATCTCTTGTGACTATTTACTGCAATTTAAAAAAAGCAATTACACTGTTGTAAAACCAGACATGTCTTGTGAACAGCAGTTACTAAAGTTTTAAATTTACTGTGGTGTCACTGACTGTTTTCTTTCAGGCTTTCCATAAGCTTTCACAACTCTCTGTTTTTCATTATAAATACCATGATGCAGTAGTAAATCAGTATTGTCTAATATTATGTCATCCTCAGGTTGTTTGGGGTTTTTTTAGTATAAAATGTAACTAATTCAGTACATAAAGTGATTAATAATCAATGAGGTATCAAAGCTATCTCCAGTCTTGGTTTATCTCCACTTCCCCCAAGAATCTGATATGTTTAGAGTGGAAGCAAGTCTTTTCTTGTTTGAAAGAGTTGCTTTATGAGTAAGGTAAATCAAATGCCAAGCCTTGAATAATTTTATTTTTAGGGATTCCTGCCACCTCCTTCCAGTTAGTGCCAACCCTCTTGATACTGGTTTTTTGTACTAATTTGGAGTACATACTGTTGGTAAAAAACTCCTTACATTTTAGGAATTTCGCTGTAAAAAATAAATGGAACGTGTTGAAAAGTTTGCTTTGACTAGTTTGACTGAAAACAGCTATTTATTGAAAGAGAATAAATCTTTAAATATCTAAGTGGAAAAACATTTCATTGGTAAAAATAAACTGACAATGGAAATTTCATGAGCTCATGCTACTGGATAACTAGCAAAAGTAGAGACTGCACTCTTTGGGTGTGGACTTAAGGTTTGTGGTTTAGAAAGTGCTATACCATGCAATTCAATCTTCTGTCTTGCCAGAGAAAAAGGGAGAATTCTACTCTTCCTGAACATAGGGTAAGAATGGTATTAATGTAAATGCAATGTAGGGTTTGGGTTCTTTCCTCAATAGGAGGTGGTTTGCAGATGTCTGTATAGTTGTTTGGCACTTCAGCGTCATAAACTTGGTTGATTGTAATGGACCTTGGGAGATCATGTATACATTTTTCAGGTGGTGGTGTGTGCAGATGGACTATGCCTGGCAGGTGACTCTTCTGTTCTTAAAACCTCTAGAGAGGTATGTGAGTTTCATGTCTAAGCTGGTTTTACTTCTGCTTTTTTCTCAAATGTGTGTACTTGGGTTTTTTTGTTAGGTTGTTTTGCCTTTTCATCCATGATAATTTTGTGCTAAAATCTACCTACAGCTTCTACATGCAAGTTTTTTACAACACTCTCTAAATTTACTGGATTTTTATTTGTCCATGCTAAAAGTGTAGCATTTATTTGAGACATTGTGCTCAGAGAGAGGACAGAGTAGTTCGTTCTCTGTCTAGTAACACTTGTTTTAGTAATGCCAAAGTGAGTTGTAAGTTTTTGACAGCATTTTCTTTGCTCATATAGTTTGTATTTCACTGTGCTTTCCAGGCACATTGTTTTCTTTAGGGTGCTATCATTTATTCCCTTCCTGGCTTACATTTAAGCTCTCCTTCAGCTCAACTTTGCTATGTCAGTGTCAGGCCATCTCCTCCATGTGTCCTGATCATTTGAACCCTTGTCCAGATCTGGCAGATGCTTCATGTCTCTGACAATTATGTCATCTGCAACTATTAGGAGCGCTGACATAAACTACAACTGTTTCTTTTAATAATTCGTCCTTTCATGTTAAGCCAGCAAGTTGGCTCACTTTTTGAGGACTTTACTTGGAAAAGTGAATGGTAAAGGAAAATTTATTTTTCAGAGCAAAGGTGGTTTTGGTTTTGGTTTGTTTTTTTTGTTCAGTTAGTAAAGGAGTTTTTCCCAGGTCCTTCTATTTGTTGTTAGAGCTTTTGCTGTGGATATCTAATATTCTTCTTCACAGTGTGGTTGGGACCACTATTTTCTAGAGTAATTGATATATATATATTTTTTTTTTTTCTTTTTTTAAAATTCAGACTATTTGGAAAGTACATCTGCTTATGCAGTAGCATTTTTAAAGTAGTGTATTGCTAAAATGGAAAAGGAAAGTGGTAAGACTTTTCAGTCAAATTATCTTGTCTGCTGCAATAATCATTGCTGTCTTTGTTCATAAACTGCTGTAAAGGGCTTGTTACAAAGACTGGTGGCGAGAATTACAATGATCCTACAGGACAAAGAGACAGGACCTTAATGTGATGTGCAGTGGCTTTGTAACACAGAAGATGTGGAACCAAATTACCTTGTGGGACTCAGCTGTGTTGATTTCTTACTGCTGGAAGTTTAGTATTTTCTGCATGAACTATACTTCATTCTCAGTACAGCAAACACAGCAAAGAATTCTCATAACAGAAATGGCAAGCATTCA
The DNA here is from genome assembly GCF_015227805.2 of Hirundo rustica. Taxonomy (NCBI): domain Eukaryota; kingdom Metazoa; phylum Chordata; class Aves; order Passeriformes; family Hirundinidae; genus Hirundo; species Hirundo rustica. Next base: position 87,210,784 of record NC_053451.1, read on the forward strand.
GTTCTGGTGTATCAACAGTAGTGTTTTCAGGGAGAAAAGTCTAAGCATATTTTCTAATGAAGTCAAATGTTCGTATTGTAGATTGACTTTTTAAAGGGATTTGATGTGATCTCCACTGATATCTGTGTAGCCAAAGTGCTCAGAATACGGGCCCGTAGGTGGGCGGTAAAGCGGCTGGACCATTGACCTCGATGGGTGTATTCCACAGGACAGAGTTCAGCTGGCACCTGTCATAGAGCTTGGAACTGAGAGCAGCACTGCTTAGTCTTGTCTTTAGCAGCCTGGTTAGTGGCATGGAGACTACTTTCAGTGAGTTTGGAGATGATACCAAATTGGCCAAAGTAGCTGTTACACTGAAAGGCAAGGCTGCTATTCAGAGTGTCTTCAGCAGGCTGACGGGAGCCTCGTGACTTTCAGCTCCAACAAATGCAAGGCCTGCGCCTGAGAGGGAACAACCCTGTGTGACAGGATAGGCCATGATTGCAGAAAGAATGGGGGTGGTTCTGGTAGAGAGCAGGTTGAATATAAGTTACCTGTGTGCTGTGGTGGTAAAGACAACTGGCAGCCTACTGAATTGTGAACAAATGTGGACCCAGAAAATAAAGGGTGTGGTTTTCCCCCACCTGTAGGGCTGCAGCTGAGTATTGTGTCCAATCTGGGCTACCCAGTGTGAGAAAGGCACTGACATACTGGAGCAGACGCAGCAGAGTAATACAGGATGATCAGGGGCTAGAAGGCTTCTCATGTTAGGATGTATTATTCCAGCTATTAGGAGAAGAGACCAAGAAGAAATGTGATTGCTGTGACCAGTGTGTAATTAACAGGAACCAGATTTTTTCATTGTGTGCAGTGGAAGGATGAGAAGCTTTGGACACAGATTCCCAAACCCATGCCAAAAAAAAAAAAAACAAACCCAAAAAAACCCCCCAAAACCCCCCCCCCCCAAAAAAAAAAAAAAAAAAAAAAAAAAAAAAAAAAAAAACCCAAAAAAACCAAAACAACAACAAAAAAACAAACCACCAACCTTTTAAACTTCAGGATGTTCAAACATTAGACCAGGTTGTTAAAAGAAGTTGCAGAATCTCTTTTGAGATACCCAAAACATGATGGCCCAACGCGGTGGGCAACCTGCACTAATGAGATCTACACTGAGCAAAGCTGACTTAATGCCCTCTGGAGCTTCCTTTCCCATGTGTGTGATTTTTATAAAGGAGTAAGAACCATCTCTGTTCATTGCCATTGCTTGTGAGCAGCTGAAGTTCTTCTGCTACTTGTACTGAAAGAGTTGCCATCCCCAGGCTTTAGATTAAAAATAATTGGTGCCCAGGAGTGGCTGTTGCAAAGCCAGTGTCAATAATGTGTTGCATCAGCCATGGTGAACTGATGATGTTTTTGTTTCCTTATGTGAGTTTGGGTCGTGAAAGAACAGGGCAAGAATGACTTCAGTCTACTTTGAGTTACCTTGCAGGTTACATCATTCATTTTTTCATTACCTTAAGCGAGATATTCCTCATTAATTGTGTTTATTTTAATTATGCTAATTATTAGCAGAGAGCTCATGAGTACAACAATGAAGATTTAAGCTGCCATTTATGTATCACTTGTAGCTATCTCTCAACATTTAGTTGCAAGCAGCACCTACCTCTTTTACAAGAAGGAACTAGCCTTACTATGAAATAGCAAGCTGTAAAATGTTCTGAGTCTTTCAGACTGCAACAGTCTTTTAAATTGTTGTGGATACTTTCTTGTGTAGGAATATAGAAAACTTTGGTTATTGAGAATTTTGATAATATTGAAGAAATACATTTGATGCTGCAAGGTCTTGAGTGAGAGGGTCTGCCTCCTTGCACTGCCCCAGCTGTCTTTGCTGAAGACTTCTGAGCTCCAGTTTAGTTCCTTAAACATAGGTAACCTCAATATCGGTAAAATCTCAATAGTGCTATTTGAGATGTCCTGGGCATCTACATGGACCTGGCAGATATGGCACAGGGTGTAGGAGAAACCGTGTCCTTCTGGGTGTCAGTCTGAGACCAGGCAGGCTGCCCTAGGACATTTATCTCAAGTGGCAGTAGATGTCTATGTTTAGATGACTGAATGTAGTGCTGGGTAATATGACCTCTTACCAAGAAGTGAAGAATAGCTATTATAACAAATTGATGAGACATTAAAAGTAACTTGGTGGTTGTGTTTGTTTGTTTATTTGTTTGGTGGGATTTTTGTTTTTATGCTCTGGCTGAAGTTAACAACCATGGGTATTTCTTTAGAGACAGCCTTCAGGCTGTAAGGTATGGGGTTTGATTCCCTGTGTAGGTGAGATTGTCTGGTGTCTTTCACAATTATGCTGAGCCTTTAAAGTGTACTTTGAGGTGCAGATTCTCTGTGAAATCTGTCTTGATAGTATAAGCTTGTGGAGAGAAACTATTCTTAAGTCTTGAAACCATAGTGTTGGCTGACTGCCTTCAAATTTTCTAGCTCACTGTGTGCAAGTTTTCTCATGATCTTTATACTGAAATCCTCTTGGTTTATAGTTTAATCCTTCTAGGGTTATATAAGAGATTAAATTAAGGTGTGATTCTGCTAAGAGCAACAGCCTAAATATTATATGCTGTCTTCAAATTAAAAAAAAAAAAAAAAAAAAGAATCACCTGTCTTCAAGGCTTGAACACAGTGTTTTGGGTGGAAGGATCATAAATGCCCAGTACTGGTAAAAGGGGTGATTTTTCCCTCTCTCACTTTTTTCCTGCTCAGTTGTATATTTCTACTGTTCTTTTGTGCTGACCTTAGGTTTTGTTGTTAGGGATTTGGATTAAGAAATTAATCCAGTTGAAGGGGTTTTTTTCCTGTAATTTATCTTATTATATAGCTTGAAATATTAATAGTGTGGACATGCATCGTACTTCCTGATCTGTACATTGCAGTATTTTGTTATTTGTAGCGCTTTTCCAATGCAGATAAGATTTAATAAATACTTTGTATAAATCATATTTTGCAAATTCTGCTCTTTTATAATGTATCCTTTATGGAAGAAAAGAAAAAGCTGTATTTTTTAAAGGCCATGATTTTATTTCTCTTTACCTGATAAACTAACTGTATTAAGCAAAACCTACACAATAAATAGTGGATTGATCAGGTACATGACTCTAGTTCCTGGCAGCTTAGGAAAAGTAAATACAGGAAAAATAGCAGGCCAGACTGTAGTACAATAGGTCCACAATTATACCTGCAGATCAAATTAAAAAAAAAAAAAAGAAAGTATTTAGGACTTGTAACGGAACACAGTTGTATGTTTGTGTTTACTGCATGACTTGAAAGATTGACACATAATAAAAATGCATGGTAATTATAGAAACTGCCACATGAGATTTATTTTTGGTTTAGTTCCATGATGCTGTAGTTGCTGAAGTTGGTATGCTATTTCTTTGCTCTTGATTGACCCTGATCCAGAAAAACAAACTTTAAAAACCTTAGCAAAAGCCACACAACGAAATACCCACAAAATCAATCAAACAAAGCAAAAGGTAAACAGCTTCTGCTTAAAACCTAGAAAGTGTAATTAAAATGAATTTATACTACTTATGTTTAATAGACATCTGAAAGCAAAAACCAGGCTTTGAATCTTTGATGGATTTTTGCTCTTAAATGTCTCAGAAATACCAGTATTAGCAGAGTGGTTTATGATTTTAAACCCAATCTACAGATATTTGACTTAGTATTTTCATAGCAAATCAGTGATTTCAGAACATTGGGGAAATCCTTGGGTGTGCAGTCAAATAATTCAACTCCCAACAGTTTACTACAGCTATGGCAATGTAGTAGTTGCACTTTTGTCAAGTATGTGCACTTCCGTTTGTTTCTGCATTTCTCTGGAGTGAAATTTGATCTCCACTGCCTTCTGTCTAAAAGTTGGCCTGGGTGGGGTCTTAGACTGGGTCTAATATTAGTGGTATTGACAGCTAATTATGATGCTTAAGAATACATATAACTACCAACTTTCTGTATGAAATTATTTAAAACTTAATAGAACAAATTGTGTTGTTAGAGCCAAAGCTAGTTGTCAAGGATGGGACAGTGCTGGTAACGGCTATTTTAGTTCCCCTGTCATAGGATCTGAACCTGTTAGGTTCATCATCTGACTGTCAGGTAACTGCTGGTAACATAAATATATGCTTTAGTTCTGTTTTGAAAGAAAAAAAAACCCTGCATTGTTGAAAGAAAGGTTTTATTTCATTTTCGTGATTAATGTGCTTTCAAGGACATTGGTAAGGATTACATGGTTTTATATAAAGTTTTATATATCTGTTAATGTCAGAGTAAGTGTGGTTGTTGTGGTTTGACTCCAGCTGGATGCTCAGCCCCGCACAGCTGCTTCCTCTGTTTCCCCCAGTGGGATGGGAGAAGGGAATCTGAAGAGTAAAAGTGAGAAAATGCATGAGATAAGATAAAAATTTAAACAGGTAAAGTAAAATAAAGAAATCACAGAAGGTTCTAAGTTGGAAAGGACCATAAAGATCAATGAGTCAAACTCCTGGCCCTGCACAGGACAGCCCCAAGATTCACACCATGTGAGAGTGTTGTCCAAACACTTCTTAAATGCCTGTTTCAGCACCAAACCACCTTCTGGGTGAAGAATCTTGTCCTAATATCAAACCTAAACCTTCCCAGACAGATGCTGTCACAGAAGTCATTATCTCACTGCCCTTATCTCAACCCATGAGTTTTCTCGTGGTTGAAATAAGAAAATAATGTGTGGTAGTTTACAACTGGAAGGTTTGCCTTTGTCTTTCCAGTCTGAGGAAAACATAAGGTATGGAAGGAAGAGATCTGCCTTCTTCTGTTTAATTTCTTTAGATTTAAGAGCTAATTAACTTGTTAATTAGCAGTACTTTGTAGAAAGTTTTAGATAGAAAGCATTTTGTACCTGAAGAATTCATCTCTTAACTAAAACTGATTTTAAATTTCTTCCTTCTTCATTTTAATTGAGTTTTTCTTTCAACCTGTTGTAACTTGTTTCAGAGTAGTGTTTACCTGTATCTTACTGCTAATAGAAAATGGCATGTGGCATCAGAAGAGAAGAAGCTGAACTAAAAGCTTATCAGTACATGAGTAGAATACCTTAGATAGGAAAATGTGGAAAGATGTGTAAGCTTTTTTTTCTGTTTGTTAAATTAATGGTGTTTCAATGAAAAACAAGAAATGGACTGGTTTCCTAATTACAGTACAAACATAGTAGATAAGTTGAAAGGAAAGGTTGCTAACTTTCAAATTACAATAACATAGTATAACTTAGCTTATTCTTTAGTCTTTTCTTCACTGAGGAAAACCTGCACTGATTATTTGTACGGTAAAATGTAAATTCATGTGAACCCCTTCCTGCAATATCCCTTTAACAAGGCAGTCTGACTCTCTATATTACAGGTTTTAAAACCAAAAAAATCTGATGAATGTTCTTTGTTGCCTTTCAAACTAGCAAATAAATCCTCAAGTTACAAACATATTAGCTTTGTTTTACAATGATAAATAATATACTTCCAGCTTTCTTTAGTTTTATGCAAATTGGAGGGTGAGTAAATCAAATAAATCTGGAATGCTATGTAGATTTATAATCCATAATTGATCCTTGACGTGAATCAAGCATTAATGTTTGTAGACTCAGTGATCTAATAGAGTAATAATAAATTTTCCAGAAAGTGTCTCCAAATAGCAAAATCAAAATTCTTCTAAGAAAAGAATCTATATTTTAAGTAAAGATAATTTAAGATAAACTATTTTAAAAAATACTTCAGCTTAGAAAGAAAAAAGAAGGAAAGTATAATTTTTAGCTGAAATAGAAATCAATGAAGTGTCCAGCAAAAGGGACTCGACTTTAGTTATGAAATGAGATACAAGTTTGTATTCCCCTTGCAAACAAGTGACATCCTTGTACTGGAGGTGAACTAGTCAAGGTGCACTATAGACTTCATCAGACTTGTGAACTTTCTTCCCACTCTCAGGAGATAAGTATTCAGCTTGGCCATGAAATGTCTTAAGGAGGACGACTAAAATCCTCAGTTTGATCTCCAAATGCTGTGGGAAGACAGAATTTTTCCGAGTCTGGTGTGCTTTAACATTAGCAGTATCAGAAGGGCGCTGCATATGCAGGCTTCTAAACCAGTTGGTATCTCTTAGGCAAGAGCAAACTAATTGGAAATCCCTAGACAACCTGACCTCCTCGTTTGCAGGTAATTAACTGAAATGTCCAGCAGAGTGGAAGGAAGGGTATGAATAATAGAGGCTAGGAGATCATTAGCAGAGAAGGAGATGTTTCCTAGTCAAATGGATTATAGCCTTCTTTGTTTTCTAGGTGTTAAATTACATCAATGAGATAATTGATGGACCGTTTCTTGTTTTATATGCTTTTCTTTGTATTTGTTTCTTACATCTATCTGTGCTAGGTTTTTCTTTTGCTCCATACAGTGTTGTAATTTCCCGGACTTTTTCCTTCTCTCGGTTTTTAGGTTTTTAAGTTGCTGCCTATTTTGTAGTTTGTGGGCATTACTACCACAAGTAGTCTTGTCCAAGGCCAAACTTAGTTTCTTTAATTGGAAAAAGTCAATTTACATTTTCTGCTCCAGTTCAGAACTTCTCCTTTTTCCTTTCAAGCTCTGATTTGGTGACTTGTTGGTAGATTGGGGTTTTTCCCTCACTGGGATTGTAATGCTGTTGGTCTCTAAAATTTAATTTTTATTTTCTTTTGCAGACTGAGACAACTTTAGGCCTCAGTTCGTATCAACAGAAAAGGTAAGCATCTTTCTTAAAGTTTAAAACAGACTTTAATAATAAGATTTCTTACTTTTCACAAGAATAATAAAGGTTTAGTGTAAAATGATCAAATAGAAACCATGAAGAGTTTGCCATGTATATTATCTGAGAGGGAAAATAAGTGGCCTCTTTTTTCCATGGTCCCTAATTTTTCTCTGAAGAATCATCAGATATTCTTGTTTTTTAATGAGTGCATTGAACAGTAACAATGAAGCTTGGTTCTTGCACAATAGCATTCAGCAAACTGTCATAGCGCATTTTCAGTAAATACAGTTATGTTTTTTCTATGACCTGTTTTCTGTTCCTTTTCAGGAAATCTAGTAAGAGAATTTTCCATTTCAGATGAGTTCCTATTTTACTAGTTGCTTAATTGTGGGCTTAATATCCTTCTTTTTGCAAGGTTTGAAAAACCTATGAAATCTCCAGCTGTGGACAGGAATGCAAGCAGCTGTAGTTAAGTGCTGCAGTATGTCAGTCAGATTACAAGTATGAGAACATGAATTTACAGGAATGACAGTTGAAAAAAAGGTAACAATGATTAGCGTATTTCTGCGTCTGGGTATAACCAGACCTTACAGAGATTCTTTAAATGTAATGTTTAAATCATGAAATCTCAGTGGCGGAAAGAAAGTGCCCATATTGGCATCTACAGTTTAGGTATAGTTTCCCAGAAAACAACTGAATTTGGTGGTTCTTGAGATTCAGGCTATGGACTAGATTGCTTACAGGATTCTTTTATTTTAATTTCTCAGCTAAGCAGATTGCTTTATGTATTGGAAGCATCAGTGTTCTAAAATGTGTTCTGTTAAAACACTGCTTTAGATATCTGAATACAATTAAGAGTGCTTGCCTATTTGAAGTTGTCACAATGTGATAAAAAAATCTGCATCACAAGCTCCCTGTTACCATGTTAGATAGTAAATACCAAATTTGCTTTCTGTTTTTCTCTCACTGCTGTTACTGGTTTTGCATTAATCTTTCCTTTGAGTCTTTTTCTAGGTGATTTTTCTCAATGGCATTGCTAAAAATAATACTTCTCTAGACTTCTTTCCTTGTCCTTATTAGAGATTATTTCTTCTTGGTATAGCTTGCCAACTTTTTTCCCTATTAGACACTTCATTCAGTTCTATGATCTACATTTTAAAAAGCACTAATTGGAAGGAGGGAAGTTAACTGGCAGTTTAATTTGTTTTGTTCATGCCTGTGGTCAGGTTACGGTGCATCTATTCAAACTTCTCCCCTTCTTTCCCAGACACTCCCTCTTGGGAATTGTTAGCTTTGAACTTTGTCTGATATGAGTGTTTTTTCCTGATTCAAGGTTAATATTGACATATTTGAGCCAGATACTATCCTGGTAGTTTAAAAAAAAAAAAATTGTTGCTAGTCTTTTTATTCATCTGCATTTTAGCAGCAGCTTCTGCCAGATACTGAAGTGGTCACTTGTTTTGTGGGAGTTCGCTTTCTCGCTGAACCTGTGATTAATACCCATATTTCTGGAAAAAAAAAATTCTAGTGTCAAAAATTAAAATATGTTTTCTGATATAAGCATTTCAACCTTATTTTTAAATATTAACAAGTTCTGGTTGCACTCAGGTTACTTACAGTACCTTTTTAGCTCAAAAAGTCTGCAGTGCCTCTTTCGAGGATTCTGGCACAAAAAGTACCCACTGTGAAGTATTTGTCATTTAAAAGGTTCACGTAGTTATTTTTAGATAGCTTTTATTTGCTTTTGTGGTAGTGGAAATAAAGTGGCAGCTTTCTAAGAGTTCTTGTTGCTAAATAAAATCATGAGAATTAAGCTGTGAAACAGCTCAATTCTACTGTCTTTCTTTCTTTACAATTTATGGCACAAGAGAAGAAATAAAACCCTTTAAACAACTGCTGAAGTAATGTGGGGAAAAAAAATACATGTCGAGTATGCTTAGATTTGAATTTTCTACAGTAGCAATTAAAGATGTTGCAGATAAGATTCCACAGAGCACATAACTCCTACAGAAATCCCGGAACAGCTAAAAAGGTAAAGTGAGGATACAGAGACACAGTTGCTGCCCAACCTTGCAGAAATCTTTAAATACTATGTGTGACAAGCCTTTTCTTTGTCTCCAAATGCAAAGATGTGCATTGATTATCTAAAACTGAGTGCATAGTACTCCAATAAACAGCAAAGCATTATGGAAGTGCTGAAGAATGTCCTTAGGACAGAGGAATATTGTGGTTCAGCACAGATGGATGCCCATATCAGCTACAGTGTTTGCAGGCATTGCTATTTGGACCATGTTTATGACAGCATCTGTGAGGAACAGTATTGAGACATGAAGTTGCACTTTGGTGAATTGCATCTGGGTAGCCGCAGTATCTTAGTTAGTAGTTGAGGTAAATGCCCACTCAGATACAGCATGGATAGAACTGGGAGGATAATGTTCCTGCTGGGGACTATGTGTAGTTCACTCTCAAGTCTCACTTTTAACATCAAAATTCTTGCAGAAGGAAAAAGATGTTGGGAACATTTAAATTATGGGTTCAGATGACTCCTGGCCAGTTATTAGTCTGCTGGTGCTTGTTGGCAGCTATCAGCAGTCCTTTATTCCAGATGCATCTTTTCTTTTTCATGTTGGTCTTCTTGTCTTTAAAAATTAGAAGACTTGGAGGTGTAAGGAAGGACAAATGTTTAAATTCTGATATAAGACCGGGAGCCATATTTCTACATGCATACAGTAGTAATTAACTTCATGTCATTATCCTGTAAAGTTGCCCTACCCATGGGTGTATCCAGTCTTTGGTGAGCAAGTGCCCAGCAGAGCAGACATTATCATTTTCTAGTCTGCTGCAGGTTGACTCATGTTGGGCCCGTCAGTAGGCAGTTTGTGAACTGCAATATTGCTTGCTCCCGTTTGAAACTTATTACAGTTCTTACTTTTATTATAATAGTTAGCATCCATTATGATGTTGTTGCCTTTTCCAAACTTTAATCAAATGTAACAAATTTTAAAAATCTATGTCGTCCAGCTGGCTTTCCAGGATAAAATAGCTCTGTGGCCTGAGAAAGTGTTGCCTGACCTTTACATGTATGTGGAGAGTTGAGTACATCATGATAACTCTACTTAGGCCAAGTTACTCTTGACAGTGTTTTCAATGCATTTGAAATAAAGATATTAATTACCATATTTACAATATGTAAATATTATAAATATTTTTAGTATTTTTCCATACAAGGAATTGATATGACATTCTACCAATAATTACCAATACAAAGGAGGTGCTGTCTAACTGTTCAAAGGTTTAATTTTGGAAGAAAAGGACAGAATTATTTTTAAGATCATTTTAAGATGAGTGGTTTCTGTTTAGTATTACCTTGACAATGGAGGTACAGGAGCCTTTTGACCTTTATCATTTAGAAATTAATTCTAAATGGTTTTTAAAATTAGACTGTAAACTCTGAAGACATACTAATCACTGGTTTTATCCTTATGAAACATAACTGCTAGTATAGTTTTCCAGTTGTATTCTCCTACATCCAGTGTCGCTGTAAACTTTGTTTTGTTGAGCATTTGTTGTAGAGTTTGAGGTTTGACTTTAGCCTGAGAAGGTGTACCCAAGCACTCTCTTACTTGACAAGTGTAATGTGTCACAGCTCCACTTAATAGTAGCAAGAATTTTAACTTCTTTTGTAGATCTGAGTACAGTTTTTCCTGTTGGTGTATTTTTGTATTTTCACTTTTGTTGTACTGCAGTCTGCACACACATGGCATACATGCACACACGCACACATATTTAAGTATATACTAAGGCTGCCTGGATGTACTAAGCCCACGCCTGTCCTGAGAGTGTTTTATTACTTTTATGTGGACAAAGTTATTTTTAGTGCCTAGGCTCTGGAGCATTGAAGGTGCTTTGATATCCAAACACAGAGTGCTGGAAATTGATTAGCAGGCTGTGTATTATACTTGAAGTGTGAAGATTCAGTTATGGAGTTTTAGAGTGAGTCATTGAGACATTGTAATTTTATTTTAAAAGCTTTTGATTTTGATTAAAGGATACAATTAAGATTTCCTAGCCTATTCCTAAGCTTTTATTCCTGTAAATAGCTTCCCTGTTGAAGTGGTTCTGGAGTATGGAAAGATATCTGAATTTGATCAATAATTAGTTTTCCTGGAATTGCACTGGATGGAATTGGATTGATCTTTGCTCAAGGCCTCGGCTTTCATACGAAAAGCAACATATGAGTGTGTCATTTCCTGGCTGTTCCTCCTTGTTGAGGCAGAACTGCATAGCTCTGGGTAGTACTGGGTTTGTGGAGCAGCTTTCCTTACCCTGGCTGCAGCTCTGTCTTTGGACATCTAGGATTGATACAAAGTCAAAAAACAAGGATCTAAAACAATGCTCTTTTAATATCAGGAAAGAAAAGCGTTTGAAGAAAAAAAAAGCTTAGGGTCTTGCCTTTCAGGAGCCATTGATCTTCTTCTATTCCTTAGTCTTCCCCATTTATTTTTCTTTATGTAGTTGTCTCCCTGGTTTGTTTTTTGTATGAATAGGATTTTTAATCAGCTCAATTTGAAGTGTTACAATTACAAAGATGCTTAACTGTGGTCAGAATCACATAATTCTGAATAAGAAAAAATGTTTTGGTCAATGGAACTGCTTTGTATTTTTTACTTCTAATTTTTGTTGTGATTTAACTATTGTGCTCTATATATCTGTACTGATAAAATAAGCAGTAGTAGAGAATACTTCCAGAATACTTTGTTGACTTCACTGCTGGATTGTTTGAGTGCTATTTAAGTTTTGGACTTCATCTACTAGAATTCTCATAGAGTTGCCGGGGGAGGTTAATATGGGCGAAGCTAAGGAATGTTTCCAGAGCAGAGTCATTGTCTTCTGGATATTGCAAGTTTTGAGCAGTATTGGGTGTATTCTCATGTGTGGCCTCAATTCCTTCAAATGCTTCCAAGATTTGTTTATGTACTAGTACACAAGTAGCTGGAGAAACTCAGGATGTGTGTGTAAATTACTGTTACACATTGGAAAATATCCAAAACATCTTTCATAGCGATGTTTGGACATCGCTATGAAAGATCATGTAAACCTATTTTGTGTGCTGTTTCACTCAGCCATCATTATATAAAGGAGAGGTTCACACTTCAGTTATGTCCATTTTCAAGATATATGCTCTTGCATAGTCTTTCTTGGAGACACCACATAATCACGTTGTAAAATTACAGTATTCTGACTGGGCAAGTTTGGGTTTTTTGTTTCTTCTTTTGAATTAGTTACTTTATTAGTGTTAATGAACATTTTACTCAGGAGGGGCTGTTTGAGATGGGAAGGGAGCAAAAATGTGTCATTTAATAATATCTTTTACAGCATTTCAATTTTTCTTGCAGTGTATCCCTGTATCGGGGAAATTGCCGACCTCTCCGGTTTGAGCCGCCAATGCTGGACTTCCATGAACAGTAAGTTGAAAAGTCTTTTGATCTGTTTAGTTATGCAAATTAAAACAACAACAAGCCACCAAAAAAGCTCCAAAACAAACAAACAAAACAAAAAAAACCCCCATCCTCCACAAAAACCAAACTACAAGCAAAACCCCAGAAAATTAATAGGGACAGCATTTAAAGTTGATAGAGAAGGTTGTATACATAGACTGCATTAACAGATTGTAAGTGTAATTGACCTACAGAGGGCTGCTGTACTCAGTCTTAAGCATCATGTAGTGACCTGTCAGCTGCTGTAGTTTTGATGATGTAGGTACTTGTACTTTTTATGTACTTGTACAGCTGCTCTGCAGAGTGGACAGTTTTAAGTCTAGAATGGAATGTTCTGAGGTGAGATTATCTTTCTGCTTGAATATAAGGAACATCAGGAAGCATGTACCCTAGCATACATGTTTTACTATTGCTTTAGTGGCAAAAAAACTGACCGTGGATCTGCAGTTTTTAGAACAGTAGTGTTGAGTTGTGAAAATACAGCCTCAAGGAGAACAAATTGCCTCCAGAAATTTACCTCCATGTTTTCCACCTTGCAGCTGGTTGCTGTGTCCATTAAAGAAAAGGGAGAAGAAGGAAATTAAACATTTCATCAATGTATCTGAGAACTACTTGAGTCTTAACTTGTTTTACCCTGAGCTTGTTACTGTGTATAGGTGGCTCCAGTCCCTCTTCCCAGCAGTCAAAAGTGTTTCTGGGGTAGCTGTTCATGGGGCCTGTGTGCATGATTGATACTTGAACCAATATGAACTGCAGTGAAGACATTTCAAACATTCTGTTACCAGTTCATCCTGGAAGAATGAAATCAGCCCGGGTGTGCCGTAGCACAGCATTCCTTCCTCAGTCCTCAGCCAGTACTGCTGCTGGATGAAAGGCTGTTTCATTTACAGATAAGCCACAGATCATTAATAAAAATAGAGTACCTTTTTCTTTTGGGAAGACTGTTGTACAGTGTGGTGACTACAGAGTTGTGCAAGGAAGCTCCTGTGTATTGACATGGTGTATACTTGTGTCTTTCTGAAAGAAGAGAAGCCATAACTGTGTTGTTTGCACAGAGTAGCTTTCCAAAAATCACCTCTATACAAAATACCACAAAGTAAATGTCACTAAATAACAAAGCTGTATGAAAATACCTCATTTTACAGACTTATTTGTGCTCAGTCTAACAAAATTGTGACTTGACTTCTGATTAAAGACAGAGTAGGTTACTCTGCCCCCTCTTTTTCCTTCAAAATTTCCTTTAGATTTTGATGTTGTGTGGTTTTGTTGTTTTTCTTCCTAATGTCAGTAACTGGTCCTAGGTAACAGCATATTGAGTTTCTAAACTGAATAGCAAAATATCTAGTGGTGAGCTCTACTCTACTGCATCTCTGCTACAAGAAAATTAGGTTATAGTTAAAAAATTATTTGGGTGAATTTATACTTGTAGAGTAGTACTCTTTTTGTTAGAGCTATGCTAAACTTACCTATTGATTTGAGTTTAAGTTATTTTCTTTTAAAAACCGTAAAAGTTTTCAGTTCATAGTAATTCCAGACTTGGATATTAGGAATGTATTTTATGCACCTCTTTCTACTGTGAATAAATGTGATGTTCTCAGAGATGTCTTTTAAAGGTTATTTAGAGTTTGCATGCCTATGCTCTGAAGAAAGCTTTGTGTGCTTTTGTTTGCGGATTTCCAAAGATGATTTTTTTTCCCCCTTGCTACCAGTAGATCCAAGGCAGTACTATAAATACTTTAAGTCATTCTTCATTTCAGCTTTTTATGTAAGCTGTTCTTGTCAAAGCTGAAAGCACTGAAGAAATAGTATAGATCTAATGCAGTATTAAAAGTAGCACAAATCTCTTACTTTGCAATGGCTCTGTACAATACATGCAAACTGGACTGTGGGAGTGCTGCCTTCCGTCTATTAAAATAAGGAACCTGGGTATTAGATCTTGATTCATTTTGTGTTCCTTCTTTGGTTTGGGTGTGGGTTTTTTGGTAGCTGTATGTCATTAATTTTTCTGTTGTCATTTAGGTTATAGTCTCAGGTAAAAATCCTCTTCTGATCTATTAAAACTTAATTAAGTTGTCAAAAGCAGTTTTGGAAAAGGTTTATATATGGAGCCACAAGGTTTAGTTTAAAATCTGTGACTCAACTCTGAGAAATGCTGAGTAACGTAGCCTTATGGTGGGAAGAAGCTGCAGGTACCAGGCACCTTGGAAGTCAATTAATGCAGATTTAAGCTTTTTGAGTTTTTTGCCTTTTAAAACAGACAGGGTTTTCACATTCAAATTCTGACTTTTCTGTCTTTGCTATTAATGGATTCTAGAAAAGGCATAAAATGCATGTTTAGTTTCTGAATAAGTACTATACCCAAAGGGTGTTTTGTTAATAGGTACCATGTAACATTTAGTAGAACAAACTTGTTCCAAGTTCACATTTATGCTGAGCTATCAACATGTATCATACCTAGGCTAAAGAAAGATCTAATATTTATTTTCAGTTGTAAGTCAAGCCATTCTTCCCGTGACATTTTTGGTCTGCTAAGAGTGTGTGGGTTTAATCAGATGTTTCAAAAACCTGCCAGCTTAAGCAGGAATAATAGTTAATAAAAGTTACTTTATCTAAGGATCTCAGAAAATCAAAACCAGTATTAAGTTTATAAATATGTGCTGTAGACACACTTCCTGTATTCCACCTGGAGATGAGATTAAAATGGCCTTCTACTTCTAGTTTATAACACTTGGAGGCTTTTTTTAATGCTGTTTTAATATAAAGCAAGCACTACCATATTCAACCACTTTGAAGGTAGTCCAGGTAATCTCACATTTATCAAAAGAGATGCATGCTGTATGCTAGGATATGCAAAAGGAAATGCAAATCTTTAGCTCACTTGAAGAGATCCCAAATGTTGTCTGTATACATTAAGCCTCTGGGAATGGGACAGGACTGAGGCAGGTTCTCCCATATCACTGTGCCAGGGGACTACTTGGACTAAGTGTGGAATACTCATTTGGTTATTTAATGTGTAAGCCTCTTTCTTGTGTTTCTGAAGCAATGCCAATATTTTCCTGGAACAAAATCTGCAACATCTTGAGTATCAGAGATTCAGGGCTTTAAAGAAAACAAGGAAAAAAAACCCTTCCACCTAAACCCAGCTCTACAACTAGCTGTTGCTTTTTTTTTTTTTTTTTTTTTTTTTTATTTTTTTTTAACCAGCATTCTGTTCCTTGTATTCTTTCTTTTAAACTGTTATTCTCCCCTGTTGTTAAATGGGAATAACTGAGGTGTTCTAACCCACAAACTGTGATCATTATGTTATTCTCCATAGCTTTGGGAGTTGGTTGCTCAGAGGCTATTTTGGCAAAATAGTCATTATCTGTATGACATTCTGTGTTTAAGACAGGTCTTCATATTTTAGAGGTCTTACAGATGTCTACCTGGGGTGAAGGCTGAAGAATACTTTTACAGGACAGTTTCTATTCAGTTCTTGCACCTACTTTGTGGGAGGATGTGGATCTTCCTAGATCTCAATACACTGCCTTCATCCTTGTTAATTCAGCTCTGACAGTATCAAAAGTGAAGCTTAAGTTCTTCAACTAAATTTTTGATAGGAGGTACCTTTTGATAATGGAGCACTTGTGTATTGACTATTTTAGTAGATAAAATATAATATAAGCTAGAGCTGCTTACCTTTTTTTTTTTTAATGTGGAGTTATTTTAGATGAAGTTGACATCCTACCCCTGTTTCATAGAAATGATTGGTAATGCATGACATTATACAGTAATATTTTAATCCTTCATCAACATATTCTTCTGTGGTGAACATAGGTTCTTGCTTCACTCAGTTTGTGCAATGTCCCATGCTGAGACAAAATTTTCTCATTGGCGATATTCTGAGGTTCTTTATTTCAGTTTTATATTGATAATCTCATTTTGCATTTCTTAGGGGATTTTTGTAATGTTTTTGTGTTTCTTGTTTGTGAGCTCTAGTATTTGGCAGGACATTGTATGAAAGCTTAAACTGGGCTTGAAAGCAATTGCTTGGCAATGTTCAAATATTGAGACCTTCTTGCAGGTGTTGGAGACCTTATGTTACTCTAAGTAACGTAAGGGATGTGCTTTACTTTAAGGACAGGATAGTGTCAGAATGTGTAAAAATCTGGGGAATACAGCCTATCTTAAACCTGTCTTAGTGTACCTCCCTTTGAATATAGACTGCACTCCTACAGTTACACTTCTGATTATGTGAATTAAGAACAAGAAGACAAATGAAAAGGGAGTATTTAGAAAGTCAAGGTGTATCATGAATGTGCTGTACTGCAGTGTAAACTGATTTACACCCTTGTAAGGCTTGACTGGTCTAAAACTTAGGGGAGGACTAGCATGGTAAGAGAATGAAGAAATGATATTGTTAACCATTTAGCTATTGGAAGCTTTCCTGAGTTATAGATGAAGTGTTCGCATCTACTAGATATACAGTAGATACTTATATCCTTAAATCCATGGGAGTTACTTCAAGTAACATAAGGTTGATGTAAGTTTAGCAAAATGGTCATTTTTCTTCAAGAACTCTAATCCCTTATACAAAAAATAGTGAAGAAGTGAAGAAATTTAGCAACTAGAGAATTTATTCAGATTGCTATTTTTCCTACATGTTAAGTATATTTACTTAAAAGTAAGTTGCCTATAATGTACATTCAAATGTTTAGACAGTATATTTGATATATGTCTAGTGTGTGAGAGTTGGAGATTGTTGGAATTTTAAAGAAACGTTGCTAAAGGAAACTTCATTTTCCTTGGAGTTGGTTGAATGTGAGAAATTGTTGACAGTAAATTGACATTTCATCCAGATCTGCCTCAGGTTTTGTTCACATATCATGCTAGACTGCACAATGCTGCTGAAAGTTCATTACACTCCTAGATTCATTCCCATCAAGCTTGGTGACATGGTTGGATAAACTCTACTACTTGTATATGTGGTTTTGATAACTGTTTGGAAAAGGCGTGATTTTGTTGTATAGAATCTAAGTTAGATTCCTAACTTAAAATGGGGCACTTGCTCTATTTAGTATGTTACATTGACAACAACTTTTTGTCAAGCCTAATGTCAAAGAACTTTCTCTGTTAAAAGTCTGTGA
This sequence comes from Hirundo rustica, assembly GCF_015227805.2. NCBI lineage: Eukaryota > Metazoa > Chordata > Aves > Passeriformes > Hirundinidae > Hirundo > Hirundo rustica. The sequence continues at coordinate 87,228,191 of NC_053451.1, forward strand.
AATCTGGAAGCTAAGAAACAACAGATTTATATGTTAGTACACGTACAATACCAAAACCCTTCCGTTTTATTTTGCTTTTCTGAGTTGGAGACATGTTTGAGAATGCAAATGTGTGTGCTTTAGCTACTCTTAACTTCAGATAAAGAAGCCACTTGCCTGTGTCACTCATCCGGTTTTGCGTGAAGCAGGAAGAATGCTCTACTCGTTCTCTAGTTTTGTACATGATGCAGCTTCCTTTGTGTAAGGAAACTAGCACTTTCTTCAGAATGGGGCACAAAAGGTGTTCTCTTTCAGTCTCTAGAGGAAACCTGGTAAGACCAGCTTGTTTTGTTTCTTTTAATTAAAAGTAATTGGATACGTTACGAGTCAACACCCAAGTTCTTATTGTTGGAGCTTGCTCATTCTGATCTTCTGGCTGGAGAACTGTCTTCACTGGTTCAGGAAGTTCCTGAGGCTAGGAGAGTGTCCAGGGTGCCTGACTTTGTATGCTTTCCACATTATGCTTTTGCCTTCTAGGCATCTATTATTCATCCCTGTCTGATAGGATACTGTATGACAGGATATAACCCTTGTGACACTTCTGATATGTTGCGTGACAACTGGTTTTACAGTTGTTTGCGCAGTTGCCAAAGATGCTAAATGAAAAAAATACACGGGGAAAAACATGTCAAATTCTTAAATGCCTGAGAAATTTACCAGAATTAAATATTGAGTATATTTACCTATATTCCCAGCATTTCAAAATGTGTCTAGCAAGCTTATGATTGACTTAATTTCTCTCTCCAGTCTCATTAGAAAGAATAAGAGATAGAAGAGGAAGAATGTATCTGCTGAATTCATATCTTTTGCTTTTCAGTAATAGATTTGTATCAGTTCTCATAAATCAAGTGAGCATTTTACAGAGGTGCTTAAACTATATGCACTATGAAAAAAAATTAATTGCCCTTTTAAAAGGGAATTTTCTCAATTTGTATTTGCTTTGCAATGAGTAGCTACATGTCTTTGCAAGTCAGTTTTGGGCCAATAACTCAAGGACTCATTTCCCCAAAATTTGCAAGAGCTGATTTCCATTGTTAAAATAATCTACCTTTTGATCACTGGAACAGCAATGAATTCCATTACAAGGACATGCTTAAAATACACTGCAGGTACTAACTCAGACTTTGGAAAGAGTTGAGTTGCAGCAGTAGAGAACATTAACACAGGCTTCTTTACCCATCTGACCCATCACCCTTGTTAATTAGCATCTTCTCATCTAGGTTATGGTATTAGTTTTTTTTATCAGTGTAGGTTGACCCAGCATTATGCAGGGACAAAAGATCTTACATGGAGCAAAATCTTACATGCTTTGATAGTTCATGTTTGCCTGAAGGTCTGTGTCTATACAGACAGCTTCTCACAATGAAAAGTTCTAACTGGCTGCTCTGGGAAATTCTGCTCTAAAATTTGGCATAAGCTACAACCATACTTGAGCAAATCATTGTGATTTGATAATCTGCAGCTTGGAGATCATCCCTTGTGAGATTTTTGCTTGGGATGCCGGTTCATTAGAGGTGTCTGGTGAACATTGCCCTACCTGGATTTTACCATGTCTGATGGCAGAAAAAACAGGTGAGGTTTATGAGGCCCTACTTCAGTTTATATGGGTAACATCACACTTAAAGAATATAAGGAAAGCTGTATCTCAGCCAAAATGTAGTACCAGATTCACTGTTTCAAAATCAGAATGATCAGCAAAAGAGTAAAGTAAAACAAAGTACTAACATCAGAATTCTTTAATGCCTTTATTACCCATAATTATACTGTGGTAGTTGACTCTGGAATATGAAATTACTGAGCTGTGGTGTTGGTGATGGCTGTTTCCCTACCAGTTTGTTTTTATAGACTTGAGCCTCTTAAACAGGTGTATAGTACCTTCTTTTCAGAACTGGAAAAGCATGAAGGTCTTAAGGATTGTTAATATTTGAAATATTTCCTGGCTAATGAGTTCTATTTGCAAACTACCTTTCTGACATGAGCTGACTGGTGCTTCGTTATTGCCAGTTCATTCAAGACCATTTTTTTGGCTTTGTGACGTTTCACGCATGATGCATCATAAACATCACTGAAGTCAACTCTGATCTTCAGTGTTCAGTACACAGCTGTTTCTCTTTAGAGACCACAGATGATACACTAGTCATGTCATTTGCTCACATGTAATACAGTGATTAAAATCTGCTATCTCTCTCTTCTTGCTGTTGTGGTTGAAGGAACTGTTCAGTTTGATTCTAGTTTTTGTTGTTAAGTCCTCATATGAAGAGTGATTTGGAGTGCTTTGTTAGAGTAGGAGGATGATTTCCCCTTCTTAATGAGCTGCTTAACGTGCTTTGGGGAAAGGAAGTACCCAAAAACGGCATTGTGGCAAGCAAAGGAGTTGCACTAAGGCACTGGGAGGATGTCTTCCCCTAAGGAGAGTGAAAAATTGTCGTAGAACTAGGGATCAGACAGCTGATCCTCAGGCTGCAAGAGCTTTCTTCAGTGTTGGAGGAGATTGACTGTTTTATTTCTTCCTTTTTTAAAAAAATTTGGAGTAGGTAGAGTCAGAGTACTGCTTTAAGGCTTGACCGCTTTGTCTAAACAAGGAATTTTCTGCAAAAATGTTGACTGGTATTGAAGGTTCTGTTTTTCATACTCACCAAGCAGATAAAATACGTAAGGCTATCTGTAGTGATGTCAGTGAAAGAGTGTTTGAAACAGTGGGTTCATAATTCAGGGGGTGCTGGGTCACTCCCTATCAGCAGACACTTTTCTTGGTTGTGGATTTGCATGTTTGTTTTTATGGTGGGATTTTTGGTGGGTGTGGGGGTAGGAATGAGGAAAATTGGAGGACTGCCTCTCACTTGCATTCCTCTGGTCTGGTAAGCATTTTCCTAGCAAAAGAAAAACAGGTGCATAGGTTTACTGCTTGATTCCATTGATCAACAGTGTAGCAGTTACAGTAGTTATTGCAAAATGTCATAGCTGATAAACCATTTCCTTTTCTGATATCCCCATGTATGCTAGCAAGAGATGAAAATATTTTCTGTTAGGACTTAACCCAGATGTTTGGTTTTTGTACAGGTTTTGAAAGGTGAGAGAAATTGTCGCCTTTGTCACTGGTGAAGTTAGAGGAGTCAAAATGAGATTTTTAGACAGTGAAAAAAGGATCAAGAACGAGTGTTAGCTGATGGAGACATGAAATTAGGTGAACTCAGCAAGCAAAGCGAAGAGTTTTATAGTGGCAGATTTCAGATATATTTTTGTTAGTGATGATGTCATTTATTGGTGGTTAATAATTGTGTCTTTGAATTGATAATGTGGTCTTTAGCATCCACTTCTTTAGCTAATTTTTCACGCATAGGTGGTTCTGTAACCACAATAAGTTTGTAAATTGTGGCATAGTTTTTTTATTGTCACTAAATTCTCCATGCAGTGGAGCCTTTCATTTACAACAAAGTTCCATTGCCTCATCTGTTGAGATATATTCCTCACCCCCCTCTAAGCTGAAAAACTGTGACTGCAATAGCACTTATTAATTTGGTCTGTTAAGGTTAATTGAGGATGGCAGAACAGCTGCCTATTTCTGGTCATCATCACTGCAGATACTAGAGGTAGTAATTCTTATCAGTAGTTTTAGTGTCCTTGCAGTGTTTGGAGCAAGTGACATGGGAGAAAGTGCTACCTGGACTGCATGTACCTGAAAGTTAAGAGTTAACTATTTTGGAATCCAGAATTCAAAATGCAGCAATTTTTGATCTGTAAACTGCACCCTTTATTAGTGCTTTGTTGCTGATACTTAACATGTATAAGTTAAAAGGCATGAAAAAAATTCTGAAGAGACAGTAAAGTCTGAAAAATAATTGCTGAAACTGGAGCATCTATTGTCGCCTCAGCTGTTGTAAGCAAAAAGAATCTAGCCAAAAGCTTGTGTCAAATAAATTTGTTAGCATGTCTTGTTACTGAAAAATTGTGCAGTTGTTTGACTGACTTCCATGTTTTAGGGTTCCTAAATTCTAGAATTTATCTCAAGCCTTTGTTTTTACTTAAGGTATGAATTCAAGTACAATATAGAAGTAAAACAGTTGTTGCTGTACATGTCTGCATATTTAATTCTGTAGAGCATATTGTAAAATATAATACCAGAAAAATACTGGGTAAGACTACTTATAATCTATCATGGGAAAAAAAATTGCATTTAGACTTTTGTCTAGGGTATGCTCTGTTTATTTTCAGTTGCTGTGTACACCCTGTCTTAAGATAATTATTTAGAGGTTCTAGGATAGGAATAGAAAACTTTGCTTCTTTTCATTCTGAAGTAAAAATCCGGCAGTAGAATTTCATGAGCATGATGCAACATTAGGTAAACTTTCAAGAAAATAAGTAATAAAATAATGGAAAATATGTTAACTAAGTAATTCTTATATGTCCAAGATATATATGTTACTTGAAAAAAGCATTAAATGCGAAGCTCTGTTGTCAGTGTTCATCACTTTTATCTGGTGTAATGGGAAAAAAGTCCCATGCTTTATTTCTGACACTTAGGAAATATTTTCTCTCTATTTTTACAGGCCAGTTGGAATGCCAAAAATGGAAAAAGTTTACCTACATAACCCTAGCTCAGAAGAAACAATTACATTAGTATCAATATCTGCTACAACATCACATTTTCATGCATCATTTTTCCAAAATAGGGTAAGTTTTTTTACTTTCTCAAAATTAGCTTTTTTCCTTTTCTTCTTCCTCTTGAATCTGAATGGCAGCTTTTCTAAAAGAGTGACTTGCTGCAAAAATGACATACATAGAAGTATTAAAATGGTGCAGTTCTTCATCTCATATCAGAGCAAATTTGAACTGAGCACAGAAACACAAGGAGTCCTGAGTATGTTGGAAATTTCTGTTACAGTTGATGGTTTAACAGCAGATCTCCTTTGTTGCTGAAGCGAGTACATTTCCTCAGAGCACTTAACAGAAACAGACTGTTCCTATAAATTTTCTGAATATTCTCAGTCACATGAAGTGGTTTTAGTGTGCAGTAGTCACTCCAGTGTACTTAGAGCTGTAAGTAACTGTGCTACAGGAACTTGCATGTTCAAAAGTACGGTGTCAGCAGCGTTAACTCCTAACCACATTGCTGTCAGATAGAGTCCTCTAGTTTCAGTTTTGTCTGCAGGGCCTTGTGGCTTAGCAAGAGCCATATAAACATTAAAAAATTCAGAAAAGCTGTCTATAATAAGCAATCTGTTGCATTTATTGAAGTCTTGTAGCAGTTGCATTTCTCCAGTGACCTTTGAACTGTCAGTCTAAAATACTTTTGTGATAAGCTGAACTCTGAATTCAGAATTCAGTGCAAAAATTCAATTAAGTATGATCCTGCACGATAAGAGTTTTAAATTATTGTTATTTTTATTAGTTTGTTACACATTTCATTTGTTTGAAAGTTCTACTTTTTTCTTTCCAAATCTGCAGTTGACTTTCTAACATCAGTATTCCACAAAGAAAACATGAGGATCTTCTGCAGCACAAAAACTATTGTTCATCTGCACAGTGTAATTTATTCAGTAGACAGTTTTGTTTATCCCTCTGCTTGCTTGCTTTTGTTTTTTTCAGAAAATTCTTCCAGGAGGGAATACGTCCTTCGATGTCGTTTTCCTCGCGAGAGTAGTGGGAAATGTAGAGAACACTTTATTTATTAACACTTCTAATCATGGGGTATTTACTTATCAGGTAAGAGAATTACATGCTTTCCAGAAAAGTGAGGTGTGAACCAGGCAAAACAATATGTATTATGGGATGCTTAACCATCCAAAGATACTTGCACAACAGTGGTGGGTTGTTGGGTTTGGGGTTTTTTTTTCCATCAGCCCAGGTGAAGAAGTTTCCATTCCTGTTGTTAGTTGTAACCCAGATATATCCTTGTGAAGATCAGTAGGGCAGTACTGTAAGCCAGATCAGTGAAACTACATAGGATTCAAAATCTTGTCAATACCTTTTTGCATGTGTTATTTGAGTAGCTCATTGTAGGGATCTAGCTTATCCTTTGGCTCTTTACTTACCTGATTCAGTGGCAAGACAATGTTATTCATTAAGCTGACAAAAAATTACTCACTGGAGATTCAGAAAGGTAATTCAGATTGATGAGAGAGACCAGAGAGTGAAAAATGAGAGAAATCCTCTTGAAAGAATATTACTCTTACCATGACAATGTTTTGCAAACAACAACCGGAATGCTTCCCAACATGGATAGTTTCATAATGATATGATAAAGGAACATTTCATATTTCATTAACCTTTAGCTGGTATCTATCTATCTGACATTGTCTTCCAGAGTGTCAGAAAAAAAGGTGGTTTTTTGATTGCATGTTTTTCAGCATACATGTAAGTAAATAGTAGAAATGAGGAATAGCCTTTAGGTGCAAACTAAACCAGTTTCTTTATTTCAGAGCTTTAGTATGATACTGGCTTTAAAGTTTCGGTTACAAGTATAGTATGAAACTAATCGAAAAGGGTTCTTAGTAGATTGCTAAAATGGATGTGCATGTTAGGCTCTACAACAATGACATACAGCTACTTCAGTTTGTGTTTCTTTTTCTGAACCAGGTGTTTGGCATTGGAGTTCCAAACCCCTATCGATTGCGCCCATTTATTGGGGCCCGAGTTCCTGTAAATAGCAGTTTCTCTCCTATAATAAATATCCATAACCCTCACAGTGAACCTTTGCAGGTAAGCATAAGAGAAAAATCATTAAATGCTCGTTTATGGTATTAAACTGAGATGTTGTTTATTTTGGTACTTCTTAAAGTTTTGCTTGAACTTTAGAGCTATTTGAGGTCATGTCTTTCATATTGTAAGATTTTTTTTTTCCTGCTTGAATGCAAATCAGTTCTATACATTGTGGATTATAATTGCAATGCTCTTAATTTCATAAACTGAGGTTTTCCAGTGAAATTTCAGTTTATAAAATGGTTGTAATTCCTGAAAAATAAAGATTTAAACTTCACTGGTAATTAGGAAGAGTTCTGAAACAAACAAACAGATCTTTTAATCCAGTGATGTCTCTTAGCTTCGTTCTCTCTGGTTTGCATAAGGTGTTGTTTCAGTATACTCCATTATGTAATCTTGGAAAAACATCTTAGGTTCAGGCAGGATTGATATCTTTGCCTAAGCAAATTCTGATTCTCTTAAGTGATTCACAAACAGTGAAACACTCTAGAAAGCACATAAAGTGTAGCACTAGCAAATGGCTATATCAGGATTAAAGTGAATTTGTACGGTATTCCAGTGGTCAAATAGTCACTAACCTATGCCATTGCACATGATAATACCTGATAAGTAAACAGGATCCCTTTAAGGTTGAGTGTTAACATTTTCCTGTTATCCACCTCAGGTGGTAGAAGTGTATTCCAGTGGAGGTGATCTCCATTTAGAGCTTCCAACAGGCCAGCAGGGAGGTACAAGAAAGCTATGGGTGAGTAGCCATGTCTTGCAGCACTCATTGTACTTGCTTGGGAGGTTTCATTTTGTTATGAGCTTAGGCTTTGGGGTTTTTTTACTAACTTTGCATCTTATCATGTAAGGATTTACAATACCCCATAAAAATGGAAACAGTAACAGGGTCTGTTAATGCTATAGTAGTAGGAGTTGAATGAAAGATTTAACTAAGATAAGCCATATATATTGAGCTGTGCTGTTTTGAAATGTGAAGGATAAAATGATTCCCATTAAAATTAATTACACCTACCTGAGATTTCAGTCGTGGAGGCCTGTGAGCTGGATCTAACCCACAGAAAAAGTGTACATGCTTTTCTGTTTGGTTTGTTGGGTAGGGGTTTTTTAGTTGTCTTGGCTTTTTTGGTGTTGCTGTGGTTTTTTAACTTTAAGTCCTTCCTGCAAGTTACTATGAATGCACACATGGGTCAAAAATGAAGCTGAACAAACTTAGGGAAGAAAAATCTATTTTGAACTACTGAATAAAAAAGCAGTGTGTGTAGCTGAAGTAAATCCCTAGATCATGAGTTGAGAGTGGCTGGAAACTGTTCTGGAAAATATTCCTACATGCTTGCCCTGCGGCTACTCCCTACTCATCACATCTGCTGCTAGAGACAAGGTAGTGGGTTGGATGGACTTGTGGTCTGGCTCATTAGATCTGGTTTGAAGTAGCACATACTGTTATCTTTAAGTGAAATAAAATTTAGAAGCATCCCAAAGGTACAGTTCTTGGCTCCATGCTGCATGTCCAGCTAGATTCAAAATGTACTTTCCTTTTCAGTTAGAATTATTTGGTTTTTTGATGACTGGTTTTAGGTCTAGGAGAGACTTCAGAGCCATTGGGCTCCTAAGTTTGTCTCATGCTCAAGTGTATCATTATGGTAATGTGACAGTTATATTTCTTTTAAGAGGGTGAGTTTTTCCAAATGAGTTACAAAGGACAATCACAGTACTTAATTCTTGTCTTTTCTGGAGAAAGTCCCTTGGAATGGCAGTATTTTAGTTTTAGGTACAAAAGTTGCAAGGAAATAAGTATTAACACAGATCACAACATTTTAAAAAATGCAGCAGAAACAGATGCTGAGGGTTAGATGTTGAAATGAAAATGGATTTTAAAACATAAATATCTTAAGGTTTTGATACTGCTTTAGTCAAGTTGCATTGCTTCTAAAGATGGTCCCTTCCTAGTTGTCGGGAGAACTCAAGGGGGATGTTTTTCAGAGCATGAAGCTTTTCAGCTTCTCTTGGCCAGGTTGCCAGTTAAAGTAATGATGACTCACATGTGAAAGCTTTCAGTGTCTGGCAAGGACTAATCCTCTTGCTTCCTCTATCCATCCATTTTCATACCCATTGGTATGCATTTTCATATAACCATCGGTATTTCAAAACAATGAGGCAGCTTGAAGAAATCAAACCAGTAGGAAGAAACACACAGATACATCATTGTATTTGTTATGTCAGAAGCTGCACTGCAGTTAGAAAAAGCTTCGAAGTAGCAGCAATTACTTGAAATATGGTGATAATACTTTAACATATGGATATACATAATTGTATAAAATTGTTCTGATGCCAGATGAATGATTTGAATGATTGGATGGAGCAGTCTGCATATGCAGGAGTATTTTTTGATCTGACCAACTTTGGATCTCTAGCTACACATATGGAAGAGTCAGATCATATCCTTTGATACATTAACAAATGGCTGCATTATGTTGGGTCTGTGAAAACAGAAATTGAAATTTTCTTACTTTGATATTCAACAGTTATCAAAGAATATATCTGCAGTCATTGTGCCTCAGAGAATTTCCAGTCAAGGTTTTCATCTTCTATTTAAAAACAAAAACCTAGCACCCAACCAAAATTCCAATCCTCAGACATTCTGTAATGTGATGAGGAAGACAATCTGATGTTAGTATTTCAGCTGTAGTGCTGAAGTTATTCTTGTGCTGCAGCTGTGTCCAGAAAATACAGAAAGAGATGTCTTTCAAGCCTTGAATGCAGATTAGAACTGATAGAACGGGCAAGGTACAGAAACTAAAATTAATTTTGACTTTTTCCTGTAAATTACATGGTGTCTAATGAACATGGAGCTCCACAAGCTGCATGGAGTTATGCACTGTTTTCGTTTGTGTGTAGCACTGAAACTGTAGGGCTTGTGTCTGCTTTGGAGAATAAACATGTAGAATATGAAATGTCAATATTTGATATTACTGTCAACATTTTTTCTGACTATCTTTTGTTTATTGCGAGATTCTACTAATTTAGTCTACTGTCTTTACCACAAATTGAATACCTAAAATTTAGAATCATAGAATCGTTAACTTAATCAAATGGGGTATGGAAGTTCTGTTGCATATACCTAGTTTTATTCAGTGTCATATTAGGTGATTACAAGTACCCTTTATAAATTTAATGGTAATTTTAGTTATATGAAGCCTATCTCTTTCTGCTGTTGTAGCTTTTTCTCTTAACACAAATATACTCAATGCTTCTGTTGTAATTATTTGGTGTGACAGCTTTTTTTTCTAATTACTGTGCTCTCATACATGTGTTTTGATTATTTATCAGGAAATACCTCCCTATGAAACAAAAGGCGTGATGAGAGCCAGCTTTTCTTCAAGAGAAGCAGATAATCATACAGCCTTTATTAGAATAAAAACAAATGCCTCAGACACCACAGAAGTTATAATTCTGCCTGTTGAAGTTGAAGTTACAACAGGTTTGTGAAAGTGATTGGGGTTTTGTTGATTTTTGGGTTAGTTTTGTGTTTTGATTGGGGTTTTTTTTCAGTTATTCAAATTCGTTAACTGTTAGTATAATAAAATTTTAACTTTTTTTTTTTTTTTTTTTTTTTAAAGCACCAGGAATCTATTCATCAACAGAAATGCTAGATTTTGGTACACTGCGAACACAAGGTAAACCAAAGTATTTATCAGGAATAGGGTGGGGAGGGAAAAGCCCAGTTACCTTTGTACTGTTCAGGGTTGCTTGTGGAATGATGCTTTTAAAAAGACAATAGCAGGTTACAAAAGCAGGTTAAAACAGTGCATAGATGCAAGAGTACTTTGGGTGTGTACAAGCAAGCAGTAGTTTTCACACCAGGTTGTAAGTCCAGTAGTAAGGTTAATGTTACACAGTTGCACATGGCTTAATCTGAAAAGCATTTTAGTTAAATTAGTTTGTGAACTTGTGAAAATTTCATCACTTCTGGGTAAGTTAATGATTTTCAGACACGGGGAGAAGTGAAGGTGTGCAAAATTGATCAAATGTTTTATGAGAGGATCTTTTTTAATTGCCTGTAACACATTTGGGCTTAACATTTTACACTTACATTATATTGTTTAGTGATAAAAAAGTGTATATCAAAAATCATTCCTTAATGTGTTAGAAATATGAGTGGTAAGCTGAAGCATGTAGTATCTACTAATACAAAGAAATGCAGTTTGTGTTGTGTTGACTGCCCTGTCTTGTTAGTATAACTTTTTAACACTGAACAGTGGAGGTATATAAGAAACCAGCTAGTGTAAATGACTTTGTATAAGATTCACATGGTAAAATAGCCTAATAGACAGGTGTGTTTTTTTGTTCTTTAACAGATCTGCCAAAAATTTTAAATCTGCATTTATTAAATTCAGGAACAAAAGATGTGCCAATTACAGTAAGTTTAATTTCTTTCCACTTGGATTTACTTTTTCTTATAAAAATTCATCATTCATAGGTGCGCCATGTAGTGTTCAGAATTAGAAGCTAGGTGATATGTGACTGAAAATGTAACTTAATAGCAGAGCAAATAATTTTTCTGCATGATAAAATTAATTTGTGCCATAACCTCCTTTGAGTGCTCTGAACAGTGTTTTTAGGCTGTACCTTCAATATCTGAACCTTTGGAAGCTTTTATGCTTGAGAAGAGTAATTCCTGTTCAGCGATTGAGAGATTAGTACAGACTCTGTAAGATTCTTTGTCCTCATCATACACACATCACATTTACACATCAGTGTACAAAGTGGTTCCCTAACATAATTTTTTAGGATAAGTAAAGAGTAGCTTTGAAGAGCTGCCTGTAAAATTACCCTTTTTTTCTTGAGCTCATCTGCTTTGTTGCTTGAAATAGCAAAAAAAAAAAAAAAAAAAACCCCAAACACTCCAGGACCCTCCGCAGTAAGACCACTGGAGCTGAATGTGAAGTTCAGCCAGCTTCAGAATTCTAGCATTTGGATTTTCTACTTTCTGTTTTTATTTCAGAATTTTGGCACTAGTCTGGTAGTCTGCCTTTGTTCATTCATACCTTTTTCCTGTGTGATTTTTCTCATTGCCCACTATTTTTCTCACTTCTTCCTTCTCCCCTTCCTGTCTTCCTTTTCCAGATTTAGTTGTGTAGCTAGCTATACCTTGTCCCAGTGCACTTCAAAAAGTGTTGAAGTGTTGAAAAGAAACCAGAGGAGCCAGAAGAATGACTGAAGGATTGGCAAAGGTTCCTTACTGAGCTTTTGGAGATCATTTCTGTGTTTATAAAGCTTGAAGCTGTAACTATGGAGGAACAGTGTTTTAATAGTAGCCGATCTAGCAAAATCTTAGGATACTGGAAACTGAGGCTAAATTAATTTAAATTAGAAACAGGAAATATTTTTAGTGATGAAGATGAATTTTCACAGTAACAACAGACCATTGCAGTGCTTGCTAAGCTGTTATTCACTAATAATTTCATGACAAGAGAAACAGTATACTGCAAACAAGAGAAACTTAGAGTATAGTGCAAAAAGCTTTTAATTCATTGAGGTCTTGATACTTATTACATTAATGAGGTCAGGTGATCCTATAGGAATCCTGGCTTTGTAAGCTATAGCACAACTTGCATAGAGGGTTTTTATAAACCAAAAAGACCTGTATATGATTTTTGCATTGAGAGGATTGGTAAATTCAATAAATTATTTTTCCAGCTGTATTTGCATGTTTGTCTTCTTAGATTTGACAGCTTGCTTGGGGGTTTTTTGTTTGTTTGTTTGTGTTTTTTGTTCTTTTTTTTTTTTTTTTTTTAACTGTGTAATATACTTGCTGAGTACAATGCAAATAACCATATTTTCAGATCATCAGTGTAACTTCTAATACCTGGTAGTATAGTGCCTAATTCATACTCCTCCATTTAAAAAAAGACCCGAGCCTATCCTTGTTTTGTTTTGTTTTTGTTTTAAATCTATGATCTTCAGACTATGGGCTATAAACTGTAAATATTGACCTAATGGAAGACTGTCACTTGATAACCATTATACATGTAATGACAAAATTTTCCATATAAATTATTTTTTTACTGTGTATCAAAGCAGTTGATCTGGCATTTTTAAAACCTTTAGGACTCACTTTTGCAAGGAAAACTCTTACCACACAGGTCCAGATATGATAGGTTTTTAAGTGTATCACATGGCACATCAAGTCAGTTGTTCTTTTCATTAAGGGAGAGCTTTGTTGGGAAGTTTGTAACGTTTCTAGATTTTGAAGCACTGTGTGAATTTCTGCTGCTGTGCCAATTAGTGAATTTTAAAGTGTAACGAGTAAAGAATTTTTGGAAGGAGCTTGGTGAATAGCTTACTTCTAGGAAAGCTTGACAAATAGACTTCTGGCCCTTTACAGCTAGGGTTTAAAAGTAGTGAGACAGATCTGTGTGACAAATTTCATCTTAATGTCAGAAGAAAAGGCCAAGGCTATATTTAGCATATGTTTAAGCTGGATGCTGGAGGAACTAAATATCTTCAGGTCATCAGTGTGTGAGACACCGCTAATACTGTTGCCAGACTTGTGGTTGTTCTGCCTTCAAGTACTTAGTCATGCTGTGGTCCAACAAACTGGTTGAGGAAAATAAGAACAAGTAATTTTCTTTTTTGAGATTTAAAACTCCTTATATCTCCCTCATTTTGTAGGGTTTGTTCCACTGTTAAGGAGAATAATGCTTATTTCATGACTGCATAAGCTAGTCATGCTGCAACAATTAAGCCATTCTGTCAAAAAGCTGGTAAATGTAGATTGTTGAACACTTTATTTTATCCCTTTTCTCTAATGAAAATTTTGTATTTCCTTAAGGCACTTTAAGCCTGTTTGACTGCTAAAAGCAAAGGGACACTTCAAAACTTGGTCCTGTTCATGTTTGATGCATGAAGAACCAGGAACTTCAGGACGGCCTTAGTGAACCTGAATTGTATCAGTTTGAAAACAAAAGTGTTTGTACAAGGAAAGTGTTAAGTTCTGTCCCAGCTTTAGAATAGGGGCTAATTTCTCTTAGCAATCTGCAAGAAGTAGTTTTTTTCTGTGTTGTGTTTTCTTCTTTACATTTGGGCTCATGCTTCTCAAAATTATCAAGGTTTACAGTTCAGTAGTAGTTTGTTCTATGTTCTAGATGGCTCTTTATGGAGAAATTGAACTTTAATTAGTTAGGTGTTTCTCTGTTTAAACACAAGGCCAAGAAATTTTCGACAGTTGTGTCGAAAAGACACAATAAGACACGAAAAGACAATAAAACAGTTTATAGGTGATTCTGGTACTAATGGAACTAGTCTTGATGTGCTACCTATAGCCACAGAGCTTTTTTGTCTGTGCTAGGTGGGCAAGACAAACCTGCTAGGTTCAGGAGCCTTCTGACTGGTAAACAGTATAGACAAATATGTGCCAGTCTTCCAACCCATACTCTTTAGTTTATTAGAGTACATGTAGCCTAAGAGTCCTTAAACTTCAAAGTCTTTCTCAAGAACTGCAAAAGCACAAAGTTTTAGCCCCTCCTTTGTGTCTTTAGAACATTTAAGGCCTTAATTTTCTGCAGTTATGCTAAATATTGAGTGTGTCTTCACACAGCAGGGTCAGGAATCGTGAGTGGATCATTCTCCAGGAGAGCCATGTGTTACTGAAGCATGTCTATTTAAAATTATTCTTCCCCACGAAGTTACTGTTAGGAAATTGTCTGACAAAACTGGAGGTATTATGTTCTTGATGGAACTTGTTTTATATGTATTTTCAGGATGATTTTTAATGCATATTTCAGGACAGGTTTTACTTGAGCTTTATTTGAAATAAGTTGAAATTTGAGGAAAGTGGTGTTGAAGGGATTCTTAAGGATGTTTGGTTTTTCCTTAGTTGTCTTATATCTGTATTTCTCTTTATAGCGTGTAATCAAGCAACAAAGGGGAATGTGCATTATGTAGTCCAGAAATTTTCAACAAAACAGTGTAAATTCCTTCCTTAGCTAAATTCACCAGCTGTAGACATTTTGAGTAAATACACATAGGTTTATTACACTTGTGGTTTAAGAGATGCACATCTGAAACCTGCCATTTTTCTGGTAACAGTCCTTTTGAATATTTCCGGTTAGATTTACTAAATGAAATCAGCATTATTTCAAACCAGTAGTTAAAGAAAACATTTTGCATGAAAAGAACTTCTAAAAATGTGTATCATTTCTGTCATCCAGAAGTTGTGAACTTTACCACAGCTTTGATTTCTTCTGCTTTAAGAGGGTTTGTTGTTTTTTTTTTTTAAGACGTGTCAAGATTTCAGTTTTGTAGTGTGAATCTCATTAGAAGAAAATAGAGATAGTTAGTAATTGACTTATGGAGAGAAATACCAAATACCTGCACCCCATATATGCAGACATGGTGGTGGACAAAGGTCAGTGCTATAAATCCAAAATACAAAACTTCTGGTTGAGTTAATGGAGATTATTCATTGGGTGCAGGAGTAGTGCTGCTTGTTCCCACTAAGGATCTTGTGGTCTGCAGAACTTATTTATGCGCACTCTTATGGCTTTAATTTACAATCAAGGGCAGCTTGGCTTGGAAGAACTGTAATTGGTTTGTACAGCTAGCTGTCAGCCTTGCTCCTCCCTGACCAAGAAAGGCTCAGCTGCTTATTAAGCAGGTGCTAAACCTCTGCAGCCCAGCAGAAGGTAAGACAGCACTCATTTCAGTTTCCTTTAGTCAGCATCCTGTAATTTGCTGTGGCTTAACAGCTGCTGTGTGAGCAGCTGAGCTGTTCTTAAAGCAGGGGAAGACAGCTGGGGAGGAGGAATCATGGCAGCCATCCTAATTTTTAGCAAAACAAGAATAAGAGCGTTTAAATGCTTCCATGCCCAGTTTCTCCATGGAATATAGATAGAGAGTTTGCTAGCAACCTTTATAGAGTCTTCAGATGACATGGAACCCCTTATCCTGCTGCATAGCAATGAGTACCTCTACAAATCAGCTCTGGCTAATAACTGACACAATAGCTCTTCCAGTAATGCCCCTTTTGCCTTTAGTTTCAAACAGTAACCCTCAGATGGAAGGGGTGACCTTGTAAAGTGTTAGTGTAGAGCAAGTGTCATCACAGATCTACAAAATGTTTCTCGATACGGTTAGTTTTTTTCTCTGCAGACATAGCATGGGATTAGAGACGAGAGATGTCTGTATCCTCTCTGGTAGTTGCACAAGTCAGTTAACAGCTTCGTTAGTGAGTGCACCAGAAACAAATAGCCTAGCTATTGTAGCCCTGCAGCATTAAGAATAAAAATTAAATCTTAATTTAAATAAGGTTTGTTTTCTATTTTATTAATAAGTTGCTGGCCATACTGCCATGTAATTCAGCATCCCCATGGAGAACTCACTGTTACCACTTTCCCATATGTTGACTGAGTAATTTGTAGGACTCGAAAAAAATTCTAAAACCACTTGTAATGCTGCTTTGTTATAGGAAAGACAGTCCTGTAAGAACTTGGCCAAAATTAGTCACAGTTTTATCACTGTGAAAGACAACATGCTATGAAGCCTTCATGTAACAATGATAAATTTACAGGTGCTTCGTATTTTGGTTGTTTGCAGAGTGTTAGACCTACACCACAGAATGAAGCTATAACAGTACATTTCAAGCCCGTTACGTTAAAAGCCTCTGAAAGTAAATATACCAAAGTTGCAAGCATTAGCTTTGATGGTAAGTACTGTTCCTCTCTTCTTAGAATTTGTTAAGTGCTTCTGAAAACTTACTGAAGTTTCATTGATTATTTTCACTCTCTTAACAAAACACTTTTTTTAATTTTGAGAAGAAAACGGGATTTTCCTACCTGGAAAGGGTTTTACAGTTCTTCTGAACTTCAGTTATTTCTGAAACTATTGTCTTTGTTCGTGATCAACAAGTATCTTAGACTGGTAAATACAGATGAGAAGAGAAGGTATCCTTAATTTTTCTAATAAACATATCTGTATTGTTACGTTAAGACACTGATTATTTAAAAGTAATTTTATTTTAAACAGATACTTGTTTTTGAGAAATCCTAATAAATGAGATAACACATACAAGTTACTCCTGAGGAAATTTCAGTTAGGCACAAGAAGAAAATTTTTCACAATGAAAACAATCAGCCATTGAAATAATCTCCCCAAGAAGGGGTGGATTCTGTCATGTTGGGCACTTTAAGATCAGTCTGGCCTGCGTGCTGAGACATTTTGTTTAAACTACTTCTGCCAGGAGAGGTTGGCCCGAGTGGTCTTTGAGGTCTCTTTCCAATCTGATATTCTCTGATTTTTCTCCTACATAATGTGACTTTAAATACTACGCTGACATTTTGTAGAAAGGCACCTCTGTTTTTGTAGAGATCTTAATCAACTTTTAGAATGGTGGGGCTACTCAGATGTTACTGCTTTAAGATACTTGTTGGTGCTGTAAATCTTTCTGCTTGTATTGCTTAAAAATGGAATCTTATGCATGCAATAGTTGTGGTAGACGTGATTTTAGAAGTTGCATGGATAAAGAGGAGTGGATTGATTTTTATTATCATTTATGGATTAGCACTTTAGAAATTTAATAGCTCATGGTTTCTAAAACAAGTGAAGTATGTTTTAGCTTATAAATCTGAAAGAGATGAATTCTGCCAACCTGAGGTGATAATCCATTCAGATTTTGAAGCTGGTGGGAATTGTTATATGAGGACCTACTGGCTAACATATGGTACATCTCAGAAGAAATGGTGGTTCCTGGGAAAAATACCAGTTGCGCTGCTTAATGTCTTTAAGGAATTGACTTGATGAATTCTTATCTGTGAAGCAGCCAGCCCTAAACACTTGCAATTTCAGCTGTCCTAATTACATGCAGGGGCTTTAGGGGCTTGGTGGCTTCTCTTAATTAGTGTCTGAATACCTTGATTTTCTTTGGCACTATTGCTACCAGGCTCACATTGCTCATTCTGTGATCTTGGAGCAGACCTGTGAGCATCACTCTTGGTGCTTGTGTAGTTTGGGTTCTTAGATGGATTCTACTTCTCTTTTTGCAATGTTTAGCTTGTCTTTCATTTCTTCATTGTTAAGAAGTTTTTGGATTTCTGGACCAAAGTTCTTCTCAGCTAGTAGTTCTAAGTGAGGGGTCCAGCAGTCTCAGGCTTCTGTTCTCTTAGGGGAGGGATAGTTTTATTCCATATTCTTAGTGGAGAGTTAATTCATCTGGGAGCCAAATTATCCTCTGGACATGTTCAAGTTATTCATATGACAGCAACAATCAGGCTTCCCTACTGTAGAAAAGCTTACTAAATCAGACAGGTCATCTAAGTGGTGTTCAATGGGAAGAATTCAGAATTGGGATCTCTTGCTTCATAGACTTTACACTGTATCAGTTTGCTTATTGCAATTTCCTTAACTTTTCCTTCCATGATAATTAATTTCTGGGCTTTTTCCACTTTTTTCCTTCCATGAAAATTAATTTCTGGTCTAGCTCTGTGGTTTTACTCCTCCACTCATTCTAGTCTAACTTAGTTTGTCAGCTTTAACAAACTTCTTATATTCTTGTGTGTACAGCATCAAAAGCAAAAAGAGCATCACAGTCTTCTGGGAAAATAACTGTTAAAGCAAAAGAGAAGAGCTATTCCAAACTTGAAATACCATATCAAGCAGAAGTGTTGGATGGGTAAGCTTCCAGTAACTGAACATAGTTCAAAGACTAAATGCTCTAAATTAGAAGGGAATATTCTTGTTTTTTAACAAGTGGATGAGGTAGTCTTAGCCATTCATAAGTTAATTTCAGGGCTTGAGTTAAAATTGACCTTAGTGAGTTGTTTTTAAGAGCAGAAAACTGAAAACTCATCTGAAGACTCCAGATGAGACATTTTAAAAATGCAGTATTGGAAATACTTCTGCTTTTGTATTTGCTATTCTATTGCTATGTGAAGTAAGGGTAGAGAAAATACTTTTGGATTTTAAGCAAAATTTTGGAAGAATTCTCAGTGTTTCCTTGGGTTTTGTTACTTATTTACAAAGTATGTCTAAGTTGACTTTAAAAACACTTTGAATGAGGTGCTATTTTATCAAAAGAACTGGTGGAATATTTTAAAGGTAAATACCTATCAGAAATTTTGTGCTGCAGACACATGATTTGACTAATAATAAATATACATGATTTGCAAGTTATCTTAATACTTCAGCACTTGTTTTTAGTCCTCCTATTATTCTGAATTACATATTTTCTTACTTGAATTACTTAGTTATTAATGTCCCTGTAGTGCTGATACAGTTTCAGCATGCAGTGGGGTATGTACCCTTTTTGCTGTTTGAAATAATGAGTTTCAGTCTTTGTGTAAGGAAAACACTTTGAGGAAAGTCTTTGTTTTCTTTACACTGTTTTCTTTTAATAGTTATTTAGGATTTGATCATGCTGCCACACTCTTTCACATCCGTGACAGTGCTGCTGATTCTGTGGAAAGATTGATCTATCTGACAAACACGTTCAGTTTTGCAGTCCTTATACATGATGTCGTGTTACCAGATGAAGCAAAACCAATGTTTAAAGTAAGTCCCATTTCAGTGAATGCTTTTACCTGTTAGTAAATGCTTAAATGTTATGAACTTTGTTCAGTTGTAACCTTGGTCTTCATTTTTCACTGATCTAGGTCCAGAACTTCAGTAAACCAGTCTTAATTCCACCCAATGAATCCAGATATATTTTTACACTTCATTTTATGCCTTCCACATCATCTGTTCACGTAGATAACAATATCCTGCTTATCACCAATGCTTCTAAATTTCACCTACCTGTCCGAGCGTACACAGGATTTCTAGATGTAAGTTTCTGGGGTGGTTTTGGGGGTTTTTTGTTTGTTTGTTTTTGGTTGGTGGTGTGTTTTGGGTTTTTTTGGTTGTTGTGGTTTTTTTGTTTGTTTGTTTTGTTTGTTTTGTTTTTGTTTTGTTTGTTTTGGGTTTTTTTGTTTTGTGGGGATTTTTTGGGGGGGTTGGTTTTTTGGGGGGGGTTGGCAACTTCTGTCTAATTAGAGGCAGACTTCATAGGACTCTTTAATTCTTTACTCTGCTATGGTGTCTGCTGAAAAATTCTTTTTTGTTCCCTTTAAATCTTTAGTTTTACATAGGAAATTTTTTAATGTAGAATTTTGAGATTGTCATGGTAGTGTCGTATTAAAGTTATTAATGTGGTTTTTAATGAGCTTAGAGTTTGAGCACACTTTATATTTTATTTATGCTAAAATACTTCTATCAATCTTTCTAGTACTTTGTACTGTCTCCAAAAACTGAGGAGCGATTTATAGATTTTGGCATATTGAGTGCATCAGAAGCTACCAGCATTTTATTTGCAGTCATCAACAGCAATCCAATAGAGGTGAGGATGCATTTATTTTTAGTTTATCATTTAAAAAATTTACATCAGTGTTGTTACTGAAAACAGTACTTTTTGTTCTTTTTAAGCTGGCTATAAAAAGTTGGCATATTATAGGGGATGGTTTGACCGTAGAACTTCTAACAACTGAAAAGGGAAACAGAACAACAATAATTGCAAACCACCACGAATTACAAAATGCTACTGCATCCGATCAGTCTTCAGTAAGTAAACCTTTGAATCCATTGATTAAAGATAGATATAGAAGGGGAGAAAAGAGACAAACCTTTGGAACTCCTTTCAGTTTCATTTTAGCAGGGGAGAGATAATTCTTAATTTTTGTCTGAACTTGAGTATGATAAAGCATGTAGGCTTTGTAAGTTTATTTTAAGGAGCAGCCTCATATTCAAATTGCTGTTTCTGAAGTTTACCCTTTGCAAATCTAAGCAATCTCGATACCCTTAGATGATGTTCATCATTAATCTGGGATGAGTGGAAATTTATCACCATAAGCAATAGATAACTTTTGTGTTAGTCTCTTATGTATGTGAACTCTTTGTTTATCACTGACAGTGGTAAATGGATTAATTAAATGGATTTTGAGTCTGGTTTTAGTGGAATTTCTCTTTGTTTAATGGAATCCATTGCTGACCTTTTCTACTATGTGCAGGTGATCCTTGCATCAGGCTATTATGCAGTGTTCAGAGTAAATCTAATAGCAAAAGAACTGGAAGGAATCCATGATGGAGCTGTACAAATCACGACAGATTATGAGGTATATTTATTGTATAATAAATGGGTGTTGCCCAAAAGATCTGTGTAGTTTTAAAGTGTTGTATTAGTGGACAGACTGTAGCATGAGGGAGAAGTTGAGTTTGGAGGGGAACTCCAGACGTCAGGTTATCTTTGCAAGTTAACCCTGCATCATACAACAGGAATGTTCCTTATGCTGTTACTATGATTTTCATCCAGCTTTCAGAAATATCCATTTAAAATCTGACTTAATGCTTTGTGGTTTGGGTTCTTCAGTGACATGACACATCCTCAGAGCATCAGTGTGTGGATCTCAGGCTGTATCATGCACTGACAATGTGCTTCTCCACACATTATCAGTTACTGCAACTGAGCTGTAATATCAGCCTTTTTTTGTCAAAACACAATGTGAAAGCTGTTTTGGAGAGTCAGAGAATCATTAAGATTTGAAAAGACTGGATACCACCATGCCCACTAAACCATACTGCAGTTCACCACAGTTTGCTGAAACAGAATCCTTGCACTGATTATTATGGGAGGGAATAACCTGATGCCTCAACTTCATATGCCTTGTTTTTGCAGGAGACAGTCTAATAAATAATGCAACCTGTATTTAATATCTTCGTGTGAAATATGGAAAAAAACCCCCCAAATGTAACTCTGTGCTTATGAAGTCAGGAAATTATATCACTGATTGTATGGTTCTGATGGTGCTACAGGAAGTGGGAAATTCCCAACTTCTGCCAGTTTTCAGAGATTTTAAGCTTTGTTTAGTGTATCCACACATGTGTGTGACCCTTCAGTTACAGATTCTGAAGCATTTTATTTTCTTGATTTTTACAAATTATTCTACTTGTGTTGATATTTGAATCTCATTGCCATCCCTTCCATGCTATTTTTTCTATGTGTATCTCAAGGTATTACAATAACAGCATGGTTCAGGAAGTTTGGTATATCTTCTTCCCTCATTTATTTCAAAGATGTTAGCCTCCTGTTTTCCAACAAAACATTCAAACGAGACCTGTATAATACCCCATTGAGGAGCTTGTGTTTTCAGTATGCTTTTCTATTCCATGTAGAAAAGAACTGAGGATGGCTGATTAAAGGGGTGCTTTCTGACAGTATGGAGTGACTGTTCAGAATATGATGATGGGTTGGAATCTTAATTCATGTCTCCATGTTTTAAATGTCTATGTAATCCTAGACTACATTAATTGTAGAATTTCAGGGGTTTGTTATTCTGTGCGGTTTAAAAGTGGAAGAGGCATTTAAAGGCTGGAAATGAATGGGATTATTCAAAATTTTTCTTGGTTGGTTTGTTTGTTTGTTTTTGTCCAGATTTTAACTATACCAGTGAAGGCTGTGATTGCTGTAGGCTCATTGACCTGCTCCCCACAACATGTTTTGCTTCCACCTTCTTTTCCGGTAAGAGACTTGTAGAGGATTAAATGTTTACTTGCTGTGTTTTTTCTTCATATACCCTTTTCAAGGGAGACAGACCACTGTCCTGAATTCTATGTCAAATTGCTGGAGATATTGTGCTGCTGAACTATTACTATCAGTTTGTCATTATTTGGGAGGTTGTTTGGGATTTTTCCACCTTATGTTCCAAGCATGAGTTGTCCCTACACCTCCTCAAAAGCCCACTTGAATGAGATCTTGAAATACTCATGTAATGGGATAGATCTCATCAGAGGAAGATAGGTCAGTCAGCAGGACTTCAGTGAATGTTTGCTGCAATTGCCACATGTTCTGTCTTCCATCTCATATGTCACAAATTCTTCTGAAGTCTTTTGCTACTCTTGAGGTCAAACAGTCACGCCTGCAGTTGCAAAGATCACTAGTTGTTTTTTATCTTTAAGGTGTAATTTTTTTTTTACTATATAGCCTCACCATTATATGGATACTCAATACACTGAGTGCCACATCTAGAACTTCATTATGAACTGCTTCATATGCTTTTGATAAGTTAAAATAGCTTAAAGATCCACTTCCCTTTCATTCACTGGAAATAAAGCAGTTTGTATTCTCTATCTGTATCTACTAGAATTATTAGAAAATATTATTATCATGACTATTATGATGAAAAAGAATTTATGTGAAGGATGTCCCTTTTGAGTGCCACATCAAAATATTTTGTACCATGTTGGACCATAAAGAAGTAATATGTTTTTAATCTCTTGAGTTTGTTCTAGGTGAAGTGGCTGGAGAACTTTTCAGTATTTCATAGTAATAAGTCCACAATCTTACCAGCTTTTGGGGGGCCTCTGTTTTGTTTGTGATTTTTTTGTTTTGGTTTTGCAGTTTTGGAGGGGGGGTGTTTTGTTTATTTCCGTTCGTTTTATTTTGTTTTGGCAGATACTACTTCTTATAGCTTCCTTGCTATCATTAGCTTCCTTCCTTGTTATCATTAGCTGTCATTCTTTCTCTTCCCTAGATTACTGTGATTTTTGTCTTCACGCTCTTTCTTGTAATGTTTTCAGACAATTATTCATTCAGGGGATCTTTAGCCTCTTGCATTTTGTTTGGGAGTATGGATTCAGATGTAATTATCACCTTTGACAAGATTATAGACTATTCACTGTGTTAAAGCCCCAAGCTTTTCAGAGCAGTCAGCTTCACTTACTACTTCCACTAGTTGAGCACTTAGCATTTTTTATATTTGAAAACATTAACAGCAGACTTACTTTTACTTTTTCTTGGATTCATTTCAAACTAAACTTACGCTCACTGAATCCACGCTACTCTTGCATTTCTTCTGTAATGCCTTTATTACTTACAAAAATAAGGCTAAAATAGCGTCAGTTCTTTTTGTTTTAGTGTACGGTAGAGAAACTTGACAGCTACACCATCCAGGAATAACTAGGTGCTACTATTTTAGTAACACATGCTTTTCAGTTCATACTTAGGATGTAATTCTCCTGCAGCTGCCTGGTTCCCAGAGCTGTCTGTCTGTTTATAATTTTAGTGTATTTGTACCTAAGTGTGATTTCTGGTATTCTGTTGAAGGTTGTCAGCAATACACTGACAGTGTATACAGGCCTTGTAAAGGTCAGTGTCTTGATTTAAACAAATCTTTGCTGTGTTGACTTCTGCTTCATAGTGTCATCTTCACCTCACAGTGCCACCTCTTAACTCTTCCCCGATCAAAGCTCATACTTGCTAAATGGCGTTGTTGTTTTTCTTATTACTGCTGAACATTTTTTTTCCCCTTGTCTGTTGATTCATGTCTAAATGCTATGTAAAGGTTTTAGTAAAATACTATTTATTTGCTCTAGACACTTTAACAAACCTGTATCTTGTCCCATGGGTGACAGTTGGTTTCTCAAAGGAATCCACAGATGAAGCTCAGACATACCTCCTAATTCAGTTTAACAGAACCGTACCATTAAGGATTTATTCTTGTCGTTTCTTTCCCTCTGCAATTACTACTATTGAGACTGTTGCAATATGTGACTGATTCTTGAGGCCACAGTCAAATTCTGAACCTGCAAAAGACCTCTCCCATGTCTCCACTTAAACATTGAGAATTTTTTTATAAAGTATTTATTTAAGGGGAACAAGAAAAACATGTTAATTAAAAGATAGTCTTGGATATTTATATTTGCTCATACTGATTTTTTTTTTTTTAGTGTAAATCTGAAGTCTACCCACCAGTCCCAAGTTGCACTTTTCTTCTGCTTTTGTTTCTATTATTTGTTTCCTCTATACGTATCAGGGTTGGGTGTTGAGGTGATGCCTTGAGGCATCAGAGGTGAGATGTAAAACATGACCACAGAATCACTGATTTACAACTGAGGCAGGGGTAGAGCTTTGAGCATTGTAACGATTTCGATCATGACAATTAAACTACATTTTCTGTGCTTAAAAGGTAAAATAATGTTTTACTCAGAAATGGAGGCAGGCTGTAAAGATATGGGGAAAAAACTTCCTTTTTTCTTCTTAAATGTAGTTCTGGTGTGTAGTGTCTTAATTGCATTTGGGAGCAGGAAGGAGAATTTTAAAAGCTCTCTGTCATCTCTAGTTTTTGTAATTATACCTTCCCTTTACTCTTCCTTTCCGATTATTTCTAATTAATAGCAACTAATTACTATTTCTAATTGTTAGCAGTGATCTTTTACAAAATGATTGTTTCCCTTTAGTAATAGGAGGCGCAACAAACTGAAGTTTTCTCTTGCCTTTCCTCTTCTCATCCCTTTTTTTATCATGATTTGATTAAGTGGAGCTGTTGTTCTACCTCTTCCAAAATACTTCAGGTGTTATTAATTTTCAAAGAAGGCTGAACTGTGTTTGGAAGCAGATGGTGGAAAAAATTCAACTTCACAGAAACTTACTATCTTGAAATGTTGCAAATGGTATTTCTTTATGATGGCATAGTTAAAATCTCAATTTAACATTTCAGCAGTGCTGAAATGGTCTTTGCCAGCCTGCATAAATACATACATATGCTAGGGAAAAATCCCACAGACTTTTTTCCTTTTATTTTCTTTAGGGGAAAGTAGTTCACCAGAGCCTGAACATTATGAACTCCTTTTCTCAGAAAGTGAAAATACAACACATACGGTCCCTGTCAGAAGATGTAAGGTTTTATTATAAGAGGCTAAGAAGTAATAAAGAAGATTTAGAGCCAGGAAAAAAATCAAAGGTTTGTTTATGTCTTATTTCTAAACGTTTATAAGTTCTCTTTTCTATATAGCATATGTTAGGTTTCTGTGTTCAACAGAAATCTTCCTTTTTTTTTTCTTCAGTCATTAGATTTACTGTGCTGTTTAACTGATTGGCTCTTAACGTGTTTTGCAGATTGCAAATATTTATTTTGATCCTGGTTTACAATGTGGAGATCATTGTTATGTAGGATTGCCTTTTCTATCTAAATGTAAGTAAAGTTCAACTTTATAATGAAAAGCATTTAAAATAAGTTTTCTTTTCTCCTTAAGTAATGATTTTGCTTGAAGATTTATAAGAACACATTTCTTACAGCGGAATCTAAAGTTCAGCACAGCATAGCAATGCAAGAAGATGCATGGGATTCTGACTGGGATTTGCATGAGAATTTATTCAAAGAATGGACAGAAATAAAAGAGAATTCAAGCCATAGGTAAGTGTTTTTTTCCTGTTGTTTGCTCAGGCCTTAAGTCAGTAAAAATTCTGTGATATGTGTGCTGTGATAGAATACAAAGCTCCTTAATATTGCTGTGCTCTTTGAGAGGAGGCCAAGAGGAATTGCTTGGCCTTCCTTGCAAAACCTTTAAAGAGAACGTTTTAAAAGTTAAAAAACAGTAATAATTTGCTCAAATTAAAGAAAGCACTGTAAGTTACTATTCACTGAGTTGCTGGAGTTCATGAAAAGATTGTAACAGCAAGGCAGTCTCTACTCTGCAAATTTCCAAAACCAGATTATACTGATTGTTCAGTATCTCTGCTTCAACTGTTTTAAAACAGTATCCTCAATATCCCTTCTAAGATTTCATAAGGTTTTCTCTTATTACTATACTGGGATTTTTGCATTTCAGTGAATTACAAAATTTTCTTGTATTTCACCTTGAAAAGATTAATGGTTGCTACTTAATATTTAGAAAAGTTAAACTCTGTAGACTGCTACATACCTTTTAAACATCTGCCTTCTCATACATAAAGTTGATTTAATCTCAAAGAGACACGAGTTAACATAAATAGCAAGTGTGTGTCTGTGTTTTGTGTTGATAGCATCCAGATTACCCTTTCAAAAAAGGTATGTGAAGAAACAAAACGTATGTATGCAGCTAAATAGAATAACAAAATTCACTTCTGTGAATTTTTTATCACGTTATCACTTCTGTGTTATAACGGTGATAGATTGTTAACTCCTGGGAAAATATGTTCTAAACAAAATCCTCTATTTAGTCATACCAGTAGCTTTCAAGAATCTTCTATCCCCTACAGTAAGAGAACAATAACAGAGAATGCTACTAAATATTAAGGAACAGTTCTAGCTTGAATTTACAATGGTTTAATATTATTTATTATAATATATTTTAAAGTATTTAATACTTTTAAAGAGAGTTAAGATTACCCAGTTGTCCAAAGGATCATTCAGGGAAAGGAGAGACAACTTCTGAAAACAGAGGGGTTGGACATTGGGAATTTCTCCAAAATATTTCTCTGGGTTTGAAGCCTAGTATTTCATCTGTTTTGCTGACTGGACAACTCAGTACTTTTAGTTTAGTTTCAGTTCATGCTGGAGAGCTTGTAGGAGATGGAGACCCAAGTCTGTTGTGGAGGTTGTTTAGTAGCAAAGAACTTAATTAACTGATGGAAATAGTGGCTAGCACCAAGTATGACTTGTTCAGATTTGCTTTAGGTTTATTGGACAGGTGTGCAGGCACAGTCTGTGTATCCATTGCATTTAGTGTAGATGTACTGATTTACTGTATGTGTGCAGGCAAAATACATTTTCTAGATTGTGGATACTATATTGGAATTTTTCCTTCCTAGTGTTTGTACCTTTGCAAATCATCAAATATGTTTTGGGTTATTTTTCTTACTGATCTGAATTTCAGTTATATTCTCAAAATTTGTTTCACATTTGCAAAATATAAAAGTGAGTTTTATAATTGTTTCTCCAGACTGAATGCTGTATTTGAAGTAGACACAGATCTTCAGAAGGATGTTCGATTGAAAATTACAGCAGAAATGTCCTGGCCTTCCATCCTTAGTTCACCACGCCGTCTAAACTTCCCTCTTACCAACACAAACAGCTCCTCAGTAAGTTATTTTTGTGAAAGTGTCATTTTAACAGGTGTTTCTAATTGCATTAATGGTAATGTAAACTTATAAAAAAATTCTCTCTGAATAGGAAGAAGAAATTTTTCTAGAAAATCCAGCTGATGCTCCTGTGTATATTCAGTTTCTTCCAGTAGCTCTGTATTCTAACCCATCCACTTTTGTTGATAAGCTGTTAGAACGGTAAGTGTTGTGGAATCCTTGGGATGTTCTCACTCAGCAGAAAAAATGTGTTTTACAAGGAAAGATATGTGTGATATGGCAGTTGTGTTGGTAGTTAGTATTGGCCTCTAAAATTTGAATCATTAGGCCAGCTGAGAAGTGACTCTATTGCCATTGAACACACTTCTGTATTTTTAACTGAGCTAAAGTGTGTTTACATTTCTTCCTTAACTTGATGTAAAACGGGGGGGAAAATAAGAAAAAAAAAAATCAGGTCATGCTTTCAGCTGCATATTGGGCTACCATAGATAGTTGATTAGTGGTAAAATCCGTAAATGCAAGTATGTCATTACCTTCCCTGATCGGTGAGAAAGAAAAAATTGCAATTTCATTTCAGGTTTAATTTGAGTAAACCAACTAATTTCAATCAGAAGACTCTAGAGTTCCAGGTCTTCAGAAATTGTGTAAGTATTTCAATTCATTCTTGATAATTTTAAATTCAGGTATTGTAATGTTTTAATAATTGTTCAGTCATATATGTCTTCAAGTTTAGGTATTAGTGTGGAAAATGTAACATAAATGTAATCTGTTGGATATCAGGAAATTGGGAAAAGAAATATTTCTTCAAATGTAATTAAAAACGTGTCACTTTTTCTGTATGCTCACATAAAGCAACTGTGGAAGTTACAGGAGATCTATTTTCTTATTCTCTTATTGACAGGATTATTTTCTTCAGCGTAGTGGTTACTAGTTCTAAAATTAGCAAAGAATTGATTATTCCATTGCTTTGTTGGTTCTTTAAAGTGATTTGAGTATTGTGGATTACTTTTAAGTGTGTGATTTTTCATATGGAGCATGCCACATTCTAAGGACTTCTTTTTTTATCTGACTTTCCCCCTCCATTTGCAGTTTGTTTTAGATTACCATTCGATGCTTATTCAGTGTCTGAAGACAAATGGCAAACTCAAAAAAATGGCTTGAGTAGGTCTTCTGTTTTGTTTGCTGAACAATGGAAAATTCCAAGGAGAAAAAATATTCCAGAATGGCTTGATACTAATTTAGTGTTCAAAATATATATGTAACAACTTCTGATCTTTTTATTCCACTAGAACTTTATGAATCTTCATGGGTGAAGTTTAGCTCAGTTCTGATTTGTTGTGTTGTTCTGCTTCTCCATTAACATGAGCGGTTTACTAAGAAGTAGGGAAATTCTTGGCTATCAGAGTTTCTGATTAAAAAAACCAGAATATATCATTGAGTAATATCCTTTTTTTAGGACAAGACCAATATTTTAGCTAAAATAATACTGTTTCTATCAAATACATGTAAAGATGTCCTATTTTTTAAAGCGTTGCTTTGTTTTCCCCACCCTCTTAAGGTCCAACCCCTACAAACCACTGTGGGACTTACAAAGGGCCTGGCTCGTCATTCCATTTTAAGTCTAATATTAAAACCTGGTGAGAGAAAGTCTGTCAAAGTAAAGTTCACTCCAGTTCTTAATAAAACTGTATCATCATTGATTGTTATCAGGTAAGAGTGATATTTCTAAAATACGTGTGAGTTTTTCTCTGTTTTTCTATTTATATATAAGATCATACTTGTGATCAGCTGTCAAGAAACTATTGCTTTTACAAGAATGATTGTAGAATCCTATGTGTCTGCAGAAATTTAATGTAAATGTAATTGTGACATGTCTTAGAGTATTTTAGCTGTATTCAGTACATATTCAGTAATAAAAATATATAGGCCACTGTTATACTTACCACAGAATCACAGAAGGACTTGGTTTGGAAGGGGCCTTTAAAAGTCATTAATCCAACCCCCCTGCAATGACCAGGGACATCTTCAGGTTTCTTAAAGCCCTGTCAAACCTCACCTTGAATGTTTCCAGGGATGGGGCATCTACCACCTCACTGGGCAATCTGTTCCAGTGTTTCAGTACCCTCACTGTAATTTTTTTTTCCCTCTATCTAATCTGGATCCCACCCTGTTTTAGTTTTAAAACCATCATTCCTTTTCCTGTCAATACAGAGCCTAATAAAAAATTTGTCCCCATCTTTCTTATGGGCTCCCTTTAAGTACTGGAGCTCCTGTATGGTCAGCAGGAGACTCTCTCTTATCTAGGCTGAATAATCCCAATTCTCTCAGCCTCTCCTCATAGCAGAGGTGCTCCATCCCTCTGATCATTGTGGTGCCTCTCATCCGGACTTGCTCCAACAGCTCAGTGTCCTTCCTGTGCTGGGGACGCCAGAGCTGGGTGCAGCCCTCCTGGTGGGGTCTCACCAGAGCAGAGCAGAGGGGCAGAATCCCCTCCCTGGCCCTGCTGGCCGTGCTGCTTTGGATGCAGCCCAGGACACGTTTGGCTTTCCGGGTTGTGAGTGTGCATTGCTGGGTCATGTCCAGCCTCTCACCCACCACTACATGGAGACTTGATTTCTTGAAAGAAGGGTCTGGTTAGAGATGCCCTTTGCCAGATCAAGCTATAATGCAAGTTCAGTCTTTCTAATAAAGAGCATTGAGTTCGCTTTTGTAGCGGGTGTGATGCCTTAGTAAGAGATACAGATTTTAACTAGTATTTCACTGGGGTTTGTATTTGTATGTTATGTTGTGATTTCTTAGAGTTTTGTCTTGCAAACACTACGTTTGGGACCCCTGCTCATAATGTGGGGAATTAGCTGTGGGACAGATCATATTTTTGTTCTCCAGATTTGGGATATAGACACATAGTCTATAGAGAAGCTTTTATGAATGTTTCCCCTCTTCCTTTTTTTTTTTTCCCACAGAAATAATTTGACTGTAGTAGATGCCATAATGGTAGAAGGACAAGGAACAACTGAGAGCTTGAAGGTTGCAGGCAAACCTCCTGGTCCAGGAAATTCATTACGCTTTAAAATCACAGAAGCATTATTAAAAGACTGTTCAGAAAGTGAGTACTTCTTGAGCTTATATGCTGAATAGAAAAGAAATCATATTTTATGTGCAGAACTTGAAATGTGTGGAAATATTTTTCCCCTCTTCTAATGACCCAGAAATTCAGCTACTTTATTTAGGCAGAATACAAAATACATTATGTTTTTTTGTTTTAACATGAGAACTAGGAAAGAAAACAGAAGCTCTTTGTCTACTTAAATTCAAGATAGAGGAGAGAAAGACCTTACCATATTTACTAGCAAAATCTCTAGTGCCTAAATTTAATACAAATTGGATCATGTGTGTAACTTCCTGTGTACTTCTTTTCTTCACACCTTCATAATCTTCAAGCACATAGCCATTGGGGAAAAAAAGTTGCGCATGTTCCTTGATGAAAATTAAATCCCAGCCAGATTCTACTCTGAGATCAGAGAGAGGTTTTCTGCTCTGTGGCCTTGGGCTTGCTTCTGAGAGGAGAACTAAGAGTACCTATATTATCTAAGAAACTGGTAAAAGAATTTTAGTTATATCTGGTATTAAAATCTACTTTGCTACTTCGCAGTTTTCCAGACATTTCTAAGTGCCATGTTAATTATTATCTGAGATTATTCTGCTTTTTGTGAGGGATGAGTAAGAAAACTTGAAGTAAAGCTTATACCTAAGCTTATGCCTAAGCTTTTACCTGTTGTGGTTAGGAATTTTTTTTTATTAATAAGATATATGTAGTTAAGCCATGGATTTTTATTTTTAAGACACACAAAAAAAAGAAACAAAAAAACGTTTTAATTCTTCTCTTGCTGGGACTGTTCACAGAATACCACAACATTGACAGTACATCAAAGAACTTTGCAGCTTAGGTGATTTCTTTGTGGGGCAGCAGTGCTGTCAGAGGTTAGGGGGTTTGTGGTTTTTTCCTGATGAGTTAGAGGCTCTGGAATTGTACTAGTGCCCTACCTTGACAGTGATGGGAATCTGGCTGCAGAGATGTTCCTGCCAGTTAATTTCCATGGACATTGCTTGTCTCTCTTATGCTGTAATACTGACAGAACTCTCTTCTGCTGTAAAATATGAATGTAGTGAAGGATATCTGCTTAGCATAACACTAACCACTGCTTTTCATTTCCAGAAATGAAATACAAAGAACCGAATTTCACACTGAGAAGAACATTTAAAGTGGAAAATACAGGGCAGCTGCAGATTAATGTGAAAACAATGGAAATCAGCGGCTACACATGTGAAGGATATGGATTTAAAGTAGTTAACTGTCAGGAATTTGCACTAAGTGCCAATGCTTCTAAAGACATTGTCATATTGTAAGTCTTCTTTCTTACATCTAAATGGAGTGTTACACTTGGAATTTTAATTTTGTTTCAGAGGAAAAGTCTCTTGGTTAATTTCTGATGGCTTTTTACTGAAGTTTTGAGTGTACAATGTTATACAACTGTGACATTTTATCCCTCTTCTTGCAAACACTATTTGATTTTTCATTATACCATGTTTTTATGACTGACTGCAGTATTAGTTCTATTACTATCCAGTAAGTATAACTTGCTGCGTTGGAATAATGTTACTATATGGGGTTATATAAATTTCCCTCATTTAACTTGTGAATGCAAATGGGACCTAGACCTGCATATGGTTTTGGTGCATTGCAGTATGTATAAGAGAGCCTTTGGTCCAAGGATTTTTATAGTAATGCACATTATTTTAGTCTTGAGTGTTTTGTCTGTTGCCTTAATGACTATGGTTGTGTAGTTCTATCATTTTTTATTGTAAAAAAATCTCTGCACCAAACTGATCTTTTGACAGTGCTTTGTTGTAAAGTTAACTATTCAGAAAATGGTGTCTAAAAAGTTCAGAAGTTGTTTCTGTTCTGCAGGTGGATGTATGAAATATTGCTGCAGTGATATAGTATTTCACTAGTATTTCTGCTTAGTCTTTGTGATGAGACTATTATGTAGTGGTGATGTTTTTGAAAAGTCAGGTTTGTGACTCAAAGGTGAAGTGTTTAAAAATTTATAGCTCACGTAGTAGTTGGTTCCATTACTTACTTAGACCTGCTGTTACATGTTTACTGCATTCATACCTTTATTGACAGGTGTGGTAAAACCTTATTTTCAGGTATTATAAACCTTATTTTCAGGTATTATAACTTCATATGGTAACTCAGGAGTAATCTAGAATCAGATGTATTAAGCAAAGATGTTAATGAACGTAGTCAAAAATGTCTTGAGGTATTTGAAAGATAACATAAGTATTTTTAGGCTGTGTGGTAATTGATGGAGTTGAATTAAGGGTTTTTTAATTTGTAATTTATGAGTTATAAAAAATTGCCTTTGTGCTGTTCATATGAAAAGCTCTAACGTGCTTTATGTTGCTTCCAGGTTTACACCAGATTTCACTGCTTCCAGAGTTATACGTGAATTAAAATTCATCACTGCAGGAGGCTCTGAATTTGTATTTATCTTGAATGCATCGCTTCCATATCACATGTTGGCAACGTGTGCAGAAGCACTGCCCAGGCCCAACTGGGAGTTGGCACTGTACATAATCATCTCAGGAATAATGAGGTTGTGTGTGTGTTTCTTCCTACTGCTGTATGATGGGCACAAATTGCCACTGCTCAAGTATGGGTTACAGAAAAACACATGGGTATTCAGCACATGATCTAATTGTAAAATAAAATAGCCTGAAAGGTGATCAAATTGATAAACACTCCTATAGTGAGTGTGAACTGTTTAAGGCAGAGGAGTACTGACTTCCTGCTCAAACCAAGGATGAAATAATACACTTCTTGCTGAACTTATTTACTTAAGTGAGATGCATACTCCTGCTAGCCCTGATAATCTGTAGGGGTTTCGATAAATAAGTGAACTTGAAACATATTAGGTATTAAGGCACTGGTGGCAGTGAATTCCTGTAGAAATGTAAGCATCTTTATGGAGTATTGTGCTTTAGAGAGAGATATAAGGCAGTCACTGTAATGAGCTTAGCAGATGCCTTGGATGAATTTAACTTTGCTGCCACTTGTTATATGACAGACAACTGGTGATGCTAATAATGGGATTTCTGAGAACCTGAAGGACATTGTTTGCAACACTGTGCACTCACAGGTTACATAGTAGGATATTAATGCACATTTTTCCTCAGCAAACTGACATGTGCTCATTATTCAACTGCTTGTTGAATTATGAATTTGAAATGCCACCATTTTCATAGTGTAACCTCTACCTATTTTTATTTGAAATCAAGCGTTATAAACCATTTGTCTCTGCTCACCTCTTAGATGTGAGACACTTTATGCTACTGCTTTTGTGCAGAGAAAACCCTAGCATAAAAACTTATCAGTATGAGTTTTTACATATTAGTGGCAACAAATACTGGTTTTTTTTCATTAGTGTGAAATGTATTGGCACTGTAGATACCTCTGAAGAAAAAGCGGTCTTTCTGTGTACTGCAAATCCAAAGCATTGTCACATACATATCATATTCCGTTTTTTCCCCACAGTAAGTTACTGGCTCTTCCATTTTGCAAATGTTCACTTAGGCTGTCTTTCCTTGTAGGGGTTAACAAAAGAAATAGAGGAGATAAAGTTACTGCCCACTTCATTTTCTTTTTTGACTCTTCAGCACTTTCCTAACTAATGCAGTGTTTAGTGAGGAAACTGCATTTTCCAAAGTAAGAGGAAAATTTCTGTTACTTAGAAAATTTTGTGTCATCACTAACACTGCATTACTTAAAGTGCTGAGTGAGTACTTATGTGGTTTTCTTCTATATATGTGCTAGAAATGTAGGCTGATTTTGGTTTTAATTCTTTACAGAGTAAGTAATGTTTGTCAGCTCATAAGTATAGTTTGCTTGGATAATTTTATATGTGCTGTATTTGTTAATTAGACTTTACAAACAATAGAGAATACTAATCCCGTCCCTTACTGTGTCTTTTTCCTAAAAATACAAAAATCCTTCTTAGCAGCAAACTAGAGAGAAGTCCTAATATATTTTGCAATATTCCAAGATTCCTGTGCATAAGTTGCCTCTAACTTTTAGGATGCCAGCATGTACGTGTTTGCTATTTGCCACTGAAATAACTCTTACATATCACTGCAAAGCTCTCCTTAATTTCTAGGAATGAACACCAAGAGTTTGTATAGTCCATGCTTTTTTAATTTGATAAGGTGATGTTTATTTTTGCCTTCCCTAAATCACTGTTGCTTTGAATAGTTACATGCCTGTGGCTCCAGGTTTTGAAGTCCACCTTTTCTTCTTTTGGATTGATACGTTTGGCAACTGCACGTCAGGCTTGCGTCTAACTCCAGTTCTCAGTGCTGGTGATTTGCATATCATGCTGATCTCGTGCATGTTATGTTTCTATCAGACAAAATTGTGGTTTAGATGCAATTTTAGTATTTTCAGTACAGGATATAAACTTTTTGTCTTATGTGATTAGAGTCATTAGTTTTTAAATACTCAAAACTAAGAAATAAATTCTTAGATGACTACCTTTCTTCTGTGCAGCGTACTCTTTCTCTTGGTAATTGGAACAGCCTATCTAGAAGCTCAAGGAATTTGGGAGCCATTTAGAAGACGCTTGTCCTTTGAGGCCTCAAACCCTCCCTTTGATATGGGAAGGCCACTTGATCTCAGGAGAATAGTTGGAATTTCATCTGATGGAAAGTAAGTAAATATTTGGGCTTCTTGTGGTACTTTTGCCATTTATTTCTTCTTTAGTTATCAGGCCAGTAAGAAAGTAATAGTTCTTTCTAGAACAGTTGAATGAATAAAGATATCCCCACAGTTGCTTGTAAAAAGATGGCTTTGATGAAAAGATGTATTTTGTGATGGTGAGGAATATTCTTCTTTGGGGGAAAAAAAAAAAGTAATGAAAAAAAGAAATCAACCAAAACCCAAACCTTGTCAAGTTTCCCGTTAATATTCTCAAAAATGAAATGTATAGACTGCAAAAAAAAAAAAAAAAAAAAGAGAGAGAAGGCCAGAAGTTCCTACCTTAGGTGTCTTAAGTAAAGATCATCATCTTTCAGTGTTCCCACAGTCATTTTACTGTGTTTCTGTTCCTATGTACAGCAGGCAAGTGAACAGGAAATGGTAAAAGCTACTGACTTGACAAACCAGTTTTAGGTGGTTTTGCCGGTTGTATGCCAAGAATAGTATGGTTCAAGACTTCTTTTGGATATAGTGATTCTGTTTTCATGGTGAAGAATGGAAACATTGTAGAGTATGTTTAAACACGTGTTACTCTTCCAGCTTGAATACACTTGGATCGGATTCTAATCACAGTTCGTCCAGAGGAATTTATGGAGCTGGCAGTTCGTCTTCACGATCCGGTGCAGGGAATCATAAGCAATGCAATGCAACAGCACACCTTCACAGCAATAGAAATGCTCCTGATGTGGAAAACATCAAATCCAAAACCAGTTCAAGTATACCTAACAGGACTTCAGCACAAGCAGCTTCCATGCAGTCAGTAAACAGAACGGGCCCCTTTACCTTGGATTCAGGTGCCACAGCTCAGACTCATGCCGCAGGCAAAAGAGCCAAGGGGACGAGGCAGAACCAGCAGCTGCTGCAGCAGCAGGCACCAGCTTTGGCAGAGCAGCCCCTCCAGCAATCCCCAGCATCCGGGCCCCAGCAGCAAGAGCAACAGACTGAAAGTGCTTTGCCACAGCTCCCGCTTCTCAGCCCGCCTCAGGGCGAATGTGCCAACAGCAGAAGGCACAGCTCAGAGGATTCAGATCTCACTGGGCTCATAGAAACTATGGAAAAAGACTTTGACCACCCAGAATCCCCTTCCCCTGATGTGTTTACAGAACAGCCCCCATCTCCACTAGCAAAAAACAAAGGTAACATAATTCTGTTTCTATGGGACGATTCCTGTGTAAACCACAGGACAAGATTTAATCAACTGTAAAGGTCATGTTTTCATAGTGTGGAAAGGGCATGCTTCTCTGTTGTTCCCTTCCTGTGCTGTGCCTGTGTCTTGATCACTTGTGTTACCTTATGGCAAGTGAAGTTCGCTGTGCAGTGTCAGCTTGTCATTCTTCCTGCAAAAACAGTGGCATGTTTTGATGAAAGCAGGTGTAATACCTAGACACCTGATTCTCTGAAAAAGGAAAATGCTTTTTGTTGCTACTGCTTTGTTTTTGGGTTGGCATCCATCCCTTCCACCTCCACCCTTTGAGCTTGGGGCTCAGGGTTGAGGAAGGGAAAAGGAAGTTGTCCTAGTGTATTGTGAAGAGTGAGGCAGGGAGAAAGGGAGGAGGGGAAGAGAGTGATGGGTAAATAGCCCCTGTGGTATTGTTTGGAAATGGAATTCTTCATGCCCAGACTTGCAATTGTAGAAAATCCTTAATGTCAGGTGGTCAGGGAATTAATACAAGGCACCTGTGCCTATACATTACATTCATTTTTGGATGAGGCTAGAGTTGAGTTGGGCTTGTTTATCCATCTTTCCAGTTGTGTAGTGCTTAAAATAGTGAATTGAATTTCATATATTAGATATGTTTAGACTTTTGAAATTATGTCAGTTACTGCCTTCTTATGAACACTTCTTGTAGTAGGATTTCTAATTTTGATTTTTATATTAGCAATTTCATTTGTGTCCCAGAATTATATGATGATTTAGTGTTAATACGTTTGTTTCTAAACAATTTTTCACTTTTTGCTACCAACACTTGCAAGAAATGGCACTGATAGTATTTTGCTAATGAGAGATAAATTTAAGAAAATGAGTCATGGGAAGGTGTATAAACACTGCACCATCTATAAGGCTGTGCCTCACCGAATACAAAAGCTTCACTCTGTTAGGTGATAATGAGCAGAAAGTTCTGAATTAGTTCAGAGTGGATGTTGGGATGCATTTGTCTTTCAAAGTGGAGACTGAAGTGATGAGAGGTTTTGGTGTCTTGCTGAAATACACTACTGTGTTTCTGGGCTGTTTTGTTTTTAGTTTTCATGGTAGGAGGGGGTGGGGAGAATTAAGAGAACTGCTATCAATTTGTCAGGTATACATTCCATAAAGGCTAAATAGGACTCCAGAAGGTGAGGTGATGGTGGGGAGGTTTTGTGGATGGTGTCCATGATGGCAAACAGTGCAATGTTAGAGCTCTGGAAAGCAAAGCATCTGGTAGTGAGGGTGCAGCTTTCTCATGGAGTGCATATGAGCGTACATGGGTGTGCAGTGGACTGATCCAGTCCATGTACTGAAAGCACTTTGGAGCACATCTTCTGTTTCTAGCTCCCCCTAAGAAGGAGGCAGCCCTTGTACTTGGGAGCTTTTTGCAGTGCAGCTGCATGCACTGTGTGGAGATCACCAAGTCTGATTTCAAAAGCATATTCCCACTCCAGATAATGTAGTGTGCCCATTTCCATTTGACCTCTTTAAAATGTAGAAATGTAAAACCTTAGGGGAAGTTCCATAATCTATCTGCACCTACGTACACACGTGGGTATTTGTCTTTAGATGAGTATTTAGAGCAAATCATGAACTTTTGCAGAAGCAGCAACTCCCAGATGAAAACTGACATAAGACCCTGTGCAGAATTGCTGTCCTATATAGTCTTCTGTTTCACCTTCCTAATACTTGGGTATTAGCAGACTGCAGTGGAGGCTGCATTAGATTTTTGTTAAAGAGCTGCTTTATGTTACATTTTAATGTCATGATAACATTTTACATAGATTTTCTAATTGCGAACATTAAACTGTTTAGCAGTCCTGAATGTAGACTACATTTCAAGCAAATTTTGGTATGAGGCTCCAGTATGCTGGAAGCCAACCTTGGAAAAAAAAAGGTTCATTGGAAGATCTACTTGTATTTACATATCTATTTGCACGCTAAAAAGAATATTTTTATCTCAAATATTTTTGTCATCCTGGATATTGAAAACACTGATACTTATGTCTTAAAAAACAAAGCTTGAAGTCACTGATATGTAAGTGGTATTTGCCAAAATACTGAAGGCACATTTCTGGTTTGGTTTAAACTTTCTGTTTTGCCAAATGAGATAAAACAGCTGTCATGGTGCTTCCAGGCTCAATTCCAGCTCAAGCTAGTACAAATTCCAGAGGAGGCAGAATCCAGTTATTCAGCACAGGCTACTTGAGTCTTTATCTGTGTGAACAATTAAATCCATCCAAGAGGCTATATTCAGGCACTGTGTGACTTATAAATGAGTGCTTATTTTGAAGAGCGGTATCTTAAGTTCCTATGAGTAAAGGCACATACTACAGCTAGTAAGACATAAGACTGTTGTGAAAGCTCAAATCCTGTGAGAGCACAGCAGCAGGCAATGGTAAGCTTACAAAGACTCCACACACACACACGCACAGTTTCTTTGTATTGAGAATAGTCCACTCTGAAGGAATAAAATATGTCAGGAGGAGAATGTGTACTTAGGTGTGAGATTTTCAGGTTTTGGTCATTTAGGTTTTTTACCTTTTTGCTAGACAAATACTATTAGTGATTTTTCTCATCCACAGTAATCTTATTTCAAGTTGTTTTGTGTTTTGTTGGGGTTTTTTCAACTGACAAGCATGCTGGTCCCTTCTGTTCTTCATTTGTTCAGATGATTTTGCCATCCTCAGAAATTTACGTTTAAATCTAATATTATGTGGTTAAACTGTCAAATTGGATTCTATGGTGTTTAAAAGGAACAGAGAGGAATTGTAGGCAACCAGGTGCTTGCATCCACAGAGAGGCAATGGGGACGCAGCTCAGGAGCATAAATGAGAGATCATTGTTCTTCTTTTGCTCACATTTGGTGCAAAGGGGCAAAAGGGGTTGGTGTGTCATAACAGGCAACAAGCTTCAGAGGCTTTAATCACATGGGGAAGCCTCTGAAATGGAGGGAACTAGCCTGTCTCTGAGTACTGCTGTTGAGAATCTGAGGCATCCTCATCTTTCTAGGAAAAGGGAAAACAATTCAGCGCAAGGCTAAGCCACAGAAGAAGCGAGAAGAAAAGGACAGAAGAGGGAAAGGAAAGCAACAGGAGGATGAGCTGAAGGATTCCTTGGCAGATGATGACAGTTCTTCAACCACAACAGAAACCTCCAACCCAGATACAGAACCGCTTCTCAAGGAGGTATATGGCACTGCTGAAAAAAGGAGACCCTTGTGTAGCTGTGTGTCATCTGTTGGAGTAGGAGCACAGTCTCCCTCTCCCACACCATCCTCAGGTTTCATGTAATACCTAATAAAGGAAGAATGTTAATTTAAAATCACCTTTCCCAGTTCCTGCCTTCACTGTATCAAATCTGCACCTCTGAGTGGGAACATGTTTGAGTCCTGTAGTCTCAGGACTAAAAAAGGTGGTTTTGGCTTGAATTAGCCAGCAGCTGTCAGCAGCATTGTGACAATTTTCTCCTGACCTGTTCTGTTTGCAGAACAAAATGCCAAAGTGCAGATGCTAATTTCATTCAATAATTAAGGTGCATGCTAAATCATGCCTTTTGTCAGTTAGGAAGGCTCAGATCAATGGTGGTAACTTGTCAGTGTGTAGTTCACTTAATTACCTTATACAATACGCCTACCTTTACTTAACTGATTCAGCTCACATGCTCCAAGGTAATAAGCGAATGTCTACAATTTGTGTATTGGTTGGATTGTCGTAAATATTTTGTCCTAAAGCAAACTCTGACAGACAAGGGAGAGGTAATGCCAAAGGGAAGAAAACCGATCCTAAATTTTGATGTCTTAAATTTTAACTTTGTAAAGGACAGGGATTATTGCTGTTGGAAAAAAGAAAACCATGGGATATATTTTAAAGGTTACGGTTTAGTAAGCTGTCGCTTGAAAGTTACTGTTGATTTTTTCAGGATGGCTCTTTGAGAATGTACTTATATTTAGAAAGTCTTAGAAATGTGGTTAAAGAAAATTATAAATTGAATTGTGAAGTTGCTCATATTATTTGCTTTGTTGAAAACTCTGTTTTAGGTGGCCTGGACTGCATGCAGCAGGTGCACTAAAGATCTCAGTACAGAGCTAGCATCTTATTAAGTAGACTCAGAGGCTATGGCCAGGGGAGCTATGTATTTGCAAATATCACATCTACTTGAAGCTCATGAATTTGCTATTTCCATTTCTGCTTCTCCAAATAGAAAAAATAGAAACTATATTTTATAGACAAAGTCATTAAGTCATGAAAAAAATGCAGAATGCTCACGTTTTCCAACAGCATTCTTTCCTCAGCTCTGTTACGTGTGTTCTGATGCAAGAGCGACTTTGATTTTTGTGATTATTAATGTGTCGTTATGTCTTTTATAGGAACCTGAGAAACAAAAGGGAAAAGTTATAGCAGAAAAACCTGAAAATGAAATAGTCCCAGGGAAACAGAAAACCAAAAAAGTGCTTACAAGTATCAAGAAAGAAATCCCTGTAGATGTGAAAACCAGGTAAGCATGAAGGTTGTTTACTAGGAAAAGTATCATGTTGAAAGGGAAGATGGATTGATAAAAATACCTGTATTTGACTGTTGTAGCTGCTAGTTTGGCAAATGCCAATAACAGGTACCTTTAAGCAGCTTCCTCTTCCCTCCTGATGTCAGGGAATATCTAATGCTTGTAAGTAATAAATTACTTAATGGAAACACAGCACATGAGTGAGAGCTAAATCCAGCGATGGAAATCAGGAGAGGCTATGTTAAGGTTGTTGTAACAGGTATTGCATACAAAAACTGGGGTTAATGTTTCTAGGGGCAGCATCCTGAGCCAGCATTAATGTGAATGCCTTTAGCTGCCCTTGGGAAACTGCAGCCTCAGTTTCCTTTTCCAATATCGTAAAGACAGTCTTGGATCCTTCATTAAAGGAGGCTGCTGCCACTGCCAGTCCCTGTCCCTTACTGGCATGTGGTTGATTGTAGAACATAGATGGGGGAAACTGGAAGAATCTTAGTCTTACTATAGCTAGTTAATTCCAAAATAGTGGTATGAAATCAGGTTGGTATCCAAGTGTCACAAAAGTAAACTTTACTGAACAGAGGTATGCTATATAAGCTTTGTTTTTCCTGTTGTAATAAATAGGAGACTGAGTCTATAGTTAAAAGAAATTAATGTTCTTCAGAATACTTCTGAAAACATTGCCTGGCAAAGTCCCCTCCTTACTTATTCTTAAAATTATGTATTTTGCTTTATCTTATAACTCACAAGTTCATTACATGTGACAGTTTCAAAGGCCACAAAGAGCTCTAGCTTGGAATTCTTCTGCAAGAAGTGGGGAAAATAGGTCCTCCGTAGAAAGTTTGAGAGACAAAATCAAATACCTGGAGAAAAAGAGCAATATATAGCAAATAGAATTTGGTAGTGCATTTGAGTAGTTTTATGTTATTGACTAAAAAAACAATCCTGTACATTTAGGGCAATAGCATATTAGGAGAATGGGATCTGACAAGGGTGTGTAAGGGCAGAGTAGAAAAAGGGCAGCTGCCATTTCTTGTTGCCTCTGTATATTCAAAATGGGTTTTGTGATCCTGGAGCTCCATGGTGAGAGCTGTTTCTGGAATGTGAGTGAGCCTCATACATGCCTGAAGCAGTGTGGGTTGTGTGTGTGTATATATATTTATATATGCTTTTCAGTAGTTCAGAGCTTTAAAATAAAAGAATGTCTTTTTTTCCTTTAGTCCCTTGGAACTGTCTTATACTCCCCCACTGGAAAACAAGCAGCGCAAAACCTTTCCATCCAAGATCTCTCCACCGCACCTTTTGTCAAGTGGCTCTAAATCAAGAAACCTCCCCAAAACAAGAGGTAGTGTAAGGCTGTTTTTTGTAAATACCTCAAGAGTTTTATATTGTTGTCTGTAACCCCTCCTGAGTGCTTAATTCTAAGTGTGGTGTGAGAAGAAAGCTACTCAGTTTATTATCCACACGCTTGATTTGTCTTTTGTTCTAATAGGTCCAAGCAGTAAGTTAATGGAGAACAGACCATCAGTATTAGCAAAATTTCTCCCCAGTGGTTCTGCACAGGAGCTGGGAAACACCAGCAGCTCAGAAGGGGAAAAGGATTCTCCCCCCCCAGAGTGGGATTCTGTGCCTCTTCACAAAGCTGGCAGCTGTAAGTAATCACTAGACAATGGCAGAATGAGTGCTCTGCAATCTATATCTGTAGATAGGCTTGATCTTTATAGATCTTCCTGTCTCCTTTTCACTGCATAGCTGAGCTCCATTTTTCTGCTGTAAGCCCCATATTGATAGCATCTGGTATGATTTGGGAGGTTTGAAAATGGGCAAAACACAGGTCACTCTACAGCTCTCCAGTGATGAGCAGGATTCAGAAGGTGCTGGGGAAATGGAGAAAATTAGAATTGCTGCTCAAAAAATACATATTTTCTACAGTAGATGGGGTTTTACTTAATCAGGTCTGCTCCAGCCAAATTTGGAACTAATTAGATTATTTGTCCTTTAGAGGGAACACTGAATGCACCTTTATGCAGTGGTTAGCTTGGGACACTGTTACAGTTTTTGTGGTTGCATTGTAAGCCAATATGTGGGAACCAGCTCACCTCCTCCTGGTTGTTTGCGTTGCAAATCAGTCTCTCTGAAAATTAACAGCAGACCTGAATAACCATAGGTGAACATAAAGGAGCTGCTGCTTCCATCACTGGGGGCAAACAGCTTTTCTCATAATTCCTGCATTTGAACAGAAGGGATAGCAGAAGTTGGAGAAGCCTTTGCTGTGATGTTCCTACAGGAAGATGTCTTGTGTTTCTCTTTATAGCCACAGACAACCTCTATAAGCTCTCTCTGCAAACCCTGAATGCAGACGCTTTCCTGAAGCAGCGCCAGCCCTCTCCAACCCCCGCCTCTCCATCTCCCCCTCCTCCTCCCACGTCCTTTGCTTTTGGGCCACGAGGAGGCACTTACAGCAGCATCGTCAACAGCAGCTGCAGCAAGTGAGTCCAGATCCTACCTCCTACTGCCTTCCCAGGCACTGAGCACTTGTGGAACTGTGCTTCACAGGGGGCAACTCCCTATTCTCAGAGCTGTTTCCTCTTCCCATGGAAACTGCCTTTCTGGAGATACACCTCTATGCATATCTTGCCTTGCTTTACAACTTGGTAGATTGGAAAAATGTGCGATTACATGAGCTGCTGAGCTGTTAGAAACGTTTTCTTGAATGCTAGCTTAACTTGCTGCTTTTTTAATCAAACTGTGTTGAAGTCCAAAACCTCACTCTTTTTTTTCCCTCTTTTTTTTTTTGGTTCTTTCTCATTTTAGTGAAACAAAAACCAAGCAGCCTAATGGTACCAAACATAAGCTGGCAAAGGCAGCTTCTCTTCCAGGCAGAAATGGAAACCCCACTTTTGCTGCTGTAGCTGCAGGTTATGACAAAAGTCCAGGTACTAGAACCAGTTGGAGTTCTTAATAATTCCAAATATTTCCTGAATATTCTGTTATTTTGC
The DNA here is from genome assembly GCF_015227805.2 of Hirundo rustica. Taxonomy (NCBI): domain Eukaryota; kingdom Metazoa; phylum Chordata; class Aves; order Passeriformes; family Hirundinidae; genus Hirundo; species Hirundo rustica. Next base: position 87,272,293 of record NC_053451.1, read on the forward strand.
TGGGGTTTATTTTACTCATTTTTTGCATACATATTCTTTCAGGTGGCAGTGGTTTACCAAAGGTGTCTCCAAGCAAGACAGATGTTTCCAGCAATATCAGCATTTCCCACACAGTTGTTGACAGTGATGGCTCTGACAGGTAATTTTTATATTCTCCAGGCAAATACCTGGACCACTAGAAAAGAATAAAGCTACTAATGACATTTTGAAGGGAGTGACAGAATGCATTCTGGTTAGGTTTTCTTAAACTATTTTTTAAGTCTAGGCACAGCATCTCTCACCTTGCAGAAAAGTTCAGGAGTAGCAAGTGACTCAAAAGTAGAGAGAGCGGTGTTCTGGATGTGATGGGAGCTTTTTCCTCCTCATTCCAATTAACTCAACAATCTTGTGTTCCTGGACATCCACACTATGAGAAATCAGCTCGGCTCTCTCTGCACTGAGGAGTGTGTACCAAGGTCACTTGAAGGTTGACAGGCGGAGTGCCTTGTGTACAGCAATGCCTTTCACTCCCGTTTGAACACCGAGACCAGAACTGGCAGTGGGCTTTGTGCTTTCAGTAGGAGCAGGATAGAGCTGCACTCAGTCACATTCCATGAGGCACATGTCTTTTTCTGACATTTTGGCAGTGAGCCCCTCAGTTGTAAAAAGCAGTAAACTTTCGGAAGTAGGAAAGAGACTTGAATTCAAGGTTCTATATGCAAAGGAATTGTTTTCTGAGTGAGGTTTGTGCTTCGGAGTTTTCATTTGTTTTGGGGGATGTTTAACACTGGTTCCAGTTAACTCATCTGTTACTGTTAAGAAGCTTGTCCATGAGTGTATTTGTATCCCTTCCAAGTGACTGTAAATTTTATCTGCTTGAGAAAAAAAACTGTACTGTGGCTGGGACTCCATGAGTTTCTTGAAACACTGATCAAAAGAGCTACTCTCGTGTTTGTTTGATGCTCATTCTACAGATTAAAGAGCGCTGTGTCTATATTACTGTGTTAATCCAAGGTGGGTGTATACACATGAAAATGTATATCACCAAAATCTGTTGTTAAAACCAAACTGATTTCCTAACTCTTGATCACCATTAAATATTTATTTAGTATATTTTAACTATATATTTATTTATATATATATAAAATGATATATAGCTAAACATACATATACACATATACATTTGTATATAGATCAGTAAGTTAATATTGTCAATATGACTGTGTTAATGAGTTGTTTATTGCCTTCCTGTTCCTCCATAAAATGTAGTTCAGGTTTGTGGAGTCCTATGAGCAATCCCAGCAGTCCTGATTTCACACCTCTCAACTCCTTCTCTGCATTCGGACACTCTTTTAACTTAACTGGAGGTGAGTTTTTCTGTTCAAATATTTTTCTGTATTCAAATACAGGTAGAGAAATCTTGTGTCTTCATTCCACTGGTCTAAGTGCACAGACAGTGTTTCCATCCTCACTCATGAAAGGAAGACTATGTAGGAACATTTGTTAAAAAATTGGTGATATGTTCTGTGTTTTGCTGAAATCTCATAGGGTGTTTGATGGGCTGAGAATGCTTGGGTTTGGAGTTTCTCTGCTGCAGTAAAATTTCTGGATTTTGGGGGTTAATTTCCTTAGTCTTCTTCCTCTCCATCCCTCCCCCAAAACTTGACTGTAGGTCCCACAAATGTCCCAGTAGGCCTGTGTTTTTCCTAAGCATGAACACCTGCCTAAAACTGTTGCTCTGTTAAGTGAGGCAATGGCCCACCCCTCGTGTTGCTTTCCTCTTGTGTTTTCCTGCAATATTTGTATAGCTGCACAGTGAACTGATGTATACTATACCCAGCAATTAATTAATGTATTTAAATATTTGCCTGAAGTTCCATAAATATAATAAAGGTGACCACGTATTGAGATTGCAGGGTGTGGATGCTCTGTGTACTTAGGAGGATTTTTGTACTTGGGCACCTGTAGTGTGTTTTGAGGTGGCAGAAAAGATGATAAGCAAAGTAAACTTTGAATGTGGCACCGGTGTCTACTGAAAAAATGCTGTTAACTGCAACAGTTCGATGTCTGCTGGAAATGCAAACAATGGCAGCTGCTGCTGTGGGTTTCTTTCCTCTTCATCAGCAACACTTGGCACCTGTAGCTCTGAGGGCACCAGTAAAATGTCTGGCATCACTTCCACGTGTGAGAAGCAGGCAAGCCACAACTGCTGGTGCTCCCTTTTCCTTCTCACAGCAGAGATGGGGTCGAGACTGGGGCACTCCCAGTGCTCCTACCAGGAATCACCTGGGAAGGAAGTGCTGCAGTCCCAGAGACCTGCCAGGACTCAGAGTACTGCTATGCTTACTACTGAATTACCCACAGCACGTGTTCAACTCTCTTTCCCCACTGTAACCGTGACAAACTTTGTGGCCCTGTCTGATGCTGGTCACATGAGATGAGACTTGTATTATTGTGTGACCTCTTCTAATATCACTGCAGCAGGACCTGCTAGAAAAATATGGGAAATAACTGTGAAAAGTACTGTACTTGGAAGAAGAGAAAGGGTAATGTACTCATTTTTATTTCATTTTATTTTTAGAGGTTTTTAGCAAGCTTGGTTTAGCTCGATCTGCTTATGGGCAGGATGTTCAGAGAAACTGGAATGAATTCAATAATGTTCCATCATCTATCTGGGATCCTTCAGCTATAGATTCTGTACCCTCCTGGCCAACAAGTTCAAGTTCCCCAACTCATACAACTGCAGTAAGTATTCAGTCCATCCAAATACACTGGTTTATTATTGTTACCAACCTGTTCTGTATGTGCCATCTAATTTAATTCAGAGGAATCGGGGATGAAAATAAATCAACTGAAGAGTAATGGAGGAGTCAATTTACACATATTCATCCTGGTGTATTTAAGTTAACATGGCTGTTGGACGAAGATTAGTCTCCTCACTCGTGGATGATGAATCCATGTACACTGCTTCCCATTAAAATATATTTGTCACAAGAGCATCTTGTAGTACTTAAAAAAGCGTGTTCTGCTCCCACATCCTTCAGGTTTGCTCCTGTGCCTTGGCTGGACTCTGCATATGTTACTTCAGTTTGATGGATAGTTGCAAAATAAGCAATATGATAACTTTCACACTTGGATTCTGCTTTCTGAGTCCAGTATTGCACCTGTTTGTAAATTAACTAAAGGTCCCAAAAAAAAGCTATCTAAAAGACCTTAAATATATTCTTTTCAGTTTAGGAAAAAACACAAAAGGACTGAACACAAGGTGAACACTACTTATTTCAATGAAGATTTTGAGTATAGCAAAAGAAGGAGAAAAACCCCAACTTCAGATTTCAGTGCTGCACTGTCATCCTTGTGTCAGACTAGAACTTATGCTGCAACAGCTGTCTTCACTGCCAGCTGAAATCCTTCTTCATGTTGACTTCTGAAAATGGTTTTGTAGTGAGTAAGAGGCAGTGTTTACGTCACCTGGGAGCAGTTCAGATGGAGTGGGGGAAGGCAGGGACAGGGGAAGCCAAAGAAGGTCACACAGCTTCTTATAGACACGGGCTTGCAGTTCCTGCCCTTGTCATGTGGTTACAACCAGAGCTGGAACCGCACTGAAGCTGTGTAAGGAAAGGTGTTTGGATTTTGGTCACACATAGGGCAGGTTTCTCAGCATTTGAGAGGGGAGGGCTTGAGGACAACCAGAACAAGCTCTCTAGCTTTTAACTCATATTTCCCAGCTGCTTCTGAAAAATATTTAGAAGTGTGCTTCAGGAAGCATCAAGATGGAAGCCAGACAAATGGTATAGAAGAATTGTCAGGTACTCCATTTAAGTACTTTGATTTGGGAGAAGATATTTTAGGAGCTTACTCAAGGAGAAGATCACATAATAAACAAGAAGCAAGTAGCAAACCTACTGAAATACTCACAGCTGTTATAAATGATAGTGGTATTTTCAAGTGCTTATGGCAGGCCAGAACAGGAAAGCTTTGCTTTTCCTGTTACTGAGCCTCCTTGCTCTAGGTGCCTGATAAGAGAGCAGGTACCAGGCCAGGGACCTGCCCTTTCCTCTGTTCTGGGACAAGAGCCAAAGTCATTGTCGCAAACAGCACTTTAGGCAGTGGCTTCTGTGTTACTCTTTCTTCTAGGAAGGTTTCTGGACAGTGGATTTTGGTTGTTCTCCTTCCTTATTCCTCTGGCTTTCTCCCTGTATGCACAAATCTGCTTCTGTGCTAAGTATCGTTTGCCTTCTGGATCCCATCTCCCCTCAGCCTTGCTGCCTTGCTGGTACTTCTCCCCAGGTTTCTTTCTAACCATTCTCCTACTCCCCATTGTTCAGTTTCTCTGTGTGTAGTTCTGCCTGCCAGCCACTTTGTACCTCCTTCCACCAGCCTTGAAAGGGCATAGCAAGCAGGTGCTCTTCCCTGCTGCTCCTTTTCTGGTTGCTCCTGATGTATGAGCAAGTGCCTTTCTATCACAATCTCCCAAACACTTTTGGGACAAGTAGGAGCAAATAGTTCCTGCCTCTTGCCTGCAGCAGGAAATAGGGTGGACTTTTAGTGTGTTAGGATAGGTTCTTAAGCAGCAGAGTGAGTGTTTCCTGCTGTAGGTTTAATAGTCTAATGCTGGTATAGCTTAACTATAACCATTTATTTTTGTGACAGTAATACACTGTGACCCTGGTCTGGCTCAGTTTCTCAGTGACATTGGAGAGTCCTGATGTCTTGGCCCCCAAGTAATGCTCAGAATTCCTGTCCAGCCCTTGGTGGCAAATTTTGTGGTGTGTTAGCATCCAGCCAGTTTCAGGTATGATTAGACTGAGCCTGTCTTCATTCCAAAGCAGAGAATAAAAACCTTAAAGGAAGAAATTTTCAGATTCTACCTTGTTTTCTTTCCTAAGGGGATTTTTATTTAAATCTTCAGATGCAGGGTACCCTGATACTGGTTAACCTTTAGTGTGTGTTATCTAAGGGCAGAGATCTTGGGAAGGAGTGCCTTATCTCCAGCCACTAAATCTGGACATAAGGGTGTTTATACCTAACAGCGCTTACTCAACAAGTCTGCTGCCTTTGGGTGTATCAAGTTTCCAGTATATTTGCAAATTGAATTTACAGCATATGTACATTAAATCTGTTGACACGGGGTTATGTAGTGCCAGAAGCCTACATGTAGCAGGTTCTGTGCTAATATTAGCAGAAAGTTATGCTAACCTTTCTCATCTCCATCTTTGGCTGCTTCCGGGTATCACTTTCCACCACACCACGTCAGGTTCCTCTGCTTGCTGTCTGCTACTGTTTGGGCTTTAGTAAAATACAGTTGACAGAATCTGGGCCTTATGTTCCTCTGTGTGTTCTCTAGGCTTGCTGTACCTGTCCTATATATCCCAGATGCATTTGTGGTGTGCTGCAACTCCACCTGCATCTGCACCATGACCATTTGTCAGAGACTTCCAAGTGTCTTGAGCCAGGGGAGACTTTATGGAATGCAGTGATAAATGGTCAGTTCTCCCTTCATCTGGAGAAATTCTGGATGGGGAAGAACTATATACTGGGAATATGGAATAGGTACAGTGGGACTGAACACAAGTAGATTCATCCAAAACAGACAAGGTCTGACTACAGGGAGATAAATTTGCAAACAACAAGAAAGATGAAAAAAGGACTTTGCTGTTACCTTCCATTGCAACTTGAAGTTTTTTGGTTGAGACTTCAACCATGTTTATCTACCTCATTCTAACTAGTTTCTTTAAGCTTAAGTGTTCTGGCCCTCGTGTGTTGAATACTCACAGTGCTTAAATTAGCACTGCTACGGGGGGGACATCTCAGCTGAAATGAGAACAGCTCGGAAGCTGTAACGCGACTGCGCCCTGCAGCCCACGCAGCTCCCAGGCAGTGTGGTTCCTCTGGGCAAGCTCTTGTCATGGGAGGCCAGAGCTGTGTCGCAGTGAGGATGGAAGGGGTTCCAGAGCAGGATTCTTGTTGCTGCTGCTCAGATACTTTTCTTTTTGGGGGGCTGTAAACGAGGTGGAAATTGAGGCTTACCAACCTGCCACTTACCTTGCTCTGTCTTTACTGCAGTCAATCCTGGGCAGCCCCAGTGGCCTGTGGTCCACCACTCCATTCAGCAGTTCCATTTGGTCAAGTAATCTCAACAGTGGCCTTCCCTTCACCACTCCAGCAAATGCATTGTCAGGCATTGATCTCATGGGTAGTGAAAACTCTGCCGCTGCTCCACCGCCACCCGCTGCTGCCGCCGTTGCCAATCCTGCTGAAGATATGGGACAAACCTACAATCCTTGGAGAATTTGGAGCCCCACAATTGGAAGACGAAGTTCAGATCCTTGGTCAAATTCACACTATCCTCATGAAAATTAAAGCAAAAAGAAAGAACTCTTATCTGGGTCACAATACAATTCTGAATGCAAATTTTTGAAACATCATTTTCAGGCCGTTGCTTTCCCCAGCCCCACTCCCCCATCAGTCATGCTTTCATCACTCGCTCCTTCTTAAATTGTCCTGCAATATGGTAGTGTGAGATTGCAGATAAGCTTGGAAATGTCTGGGTGTGGTCACAAATCCCAACTACAGCTAAAGCCTGTAAATATGAACAGTTTTCACTGGTTTCATATTTTACCATCTGCCATCTTTATTTAGGAAACAATTTGAACTCTCAAATGGTCCTGGCATGCAATACTTTCATGAAAAGTTTGGGTTTTTAAATTTTTTTCCAGTGTTATCCTCCAAGTTCTAATTTAAAATCAAAAGGCACTTTGTGCTAAAATGCAGAGTATTTTTTTAAAATAAGGCTGTCTTTGTTAACACAGGTTGTAAGAATGTAAAAAAGGAAAAAAAAAATCAACAAAAAATACCAACAAAACCAACACAAAACCTTAAGAGCAAAGTGGCTGAATGTAAGAGCATTCTGTTGAGACTGTAATACACTTTATGCTGTTTGTACATTTGTAAACCTGAATGCATTTTTAAGTTGAAGTGAAATGCACACAGCCAAGACTTGTACAAGAAACAAGATACCATGTGCATTTCTTACAGATACAACTTTGGGTTGTACTTTAAAATAAATATGCTTTTTTCAAGATTTGTCTGCTGTAGTTCTGTTCCCCTTGTATTTTCTGAACTTGTGTCTGCATGCCTCCACTTGGCACAGCCTTTGGGCCAAAATCTACTGCACACAGAGCCTATGTTACCAGAAACTTCACTGCAGATGAAACCTGGCTTCTCAACAGCGTGGGTTTGTGTTGCAGCAGAGAATAGGAACTGTTTTCAGGGTTATGCCGTGCCACCCACTTGAAAATTCACTGGATAGCAAAAAGCTGGAAAAATGTCTACATTCTTGAGTTTCCAGGTATCAGGCAGGAGAGCAGCTGCTGTTTATGCTACGCCCATGGCTTTGTAATACTGCTCTTGCATGGGTCTGAACAAGAATGCTGCTATTCTTAGGTATGATTTATCTGTCCCTGTAAGGTGCCTGTTTCCATTCATTAACAGTAAGGCAAGCTCCAGTGACTACATATATTCCTCTGAGCTGAAGCCGAGTAAAAATGAACCCTTTCATTGTCAGAAAGCATTAACAGACACTAGCGCTGTAAATTTACTTAGGACTCAGTGGCACTGCTACCAATTTACAGCAGCAGGTGTTTATCAGAATCCATCCAGTAAAAGAGTAAGAATTGTATATTTTAGCTAATATTCCCTCTAGTGTAAAGGTTTTGTGTACAACAAAATCTGAGCATCCCATGTGTTTAACCAAGGGAGCTTTTCCAGCTCGCTTTATGTGAACAAACTCTCCGGCTGTCAGGCCACTGCCTTCCTGGTGCCACCAGCAGAAGCTCAAAGATACAGTTCTCTCGAATAGGAACCTGCTGGAACTCCTTTGTTCTTAAAATCTGAGTGCTTCCAGAGCCACACAAGGTCATGAAATGTTCAACTTGCATTTGTATGCAATTTCCCTCTGAGTAACTGAGCAAACAAGTCTCTTACTGCATGAAAATAAAGAATAAGCAGTTAAGCTCCTGACATGCCAGGGCCTGCTTCTCTGCAAATGGAGCTTGGGAAGATAAGCAGTAACTTCAAGGTAAAAGGAGCTGCTTAAGGTCGTATGCCACCTCTTTTACCCAGCAGGTGTTTACATTGGAATTGATTCCATGGAGGATAGAAGCAGAAATTAATTCTGAGATGCTAATAGTCTGCTGTGGTTTAATCAGTGAGGGCAGGAACAAAAAATTCTGGTTTAAGAACATTTCCTTTTGAACAAGACAAGGCAAAACACAAGTAATTTAAATGCCTTTCCCTGACCCACCCTTTCCCCCCAAAAGTGTGAGCCATTCCCTTGTGATAATGCAAATAACCTTGGCCACTATTAAAATATTCTTAGTTCTTGTTTTGGAAGAGCTTCCCCTTGAGCACCAGTTCCGGTGAAACCATAGTGAACTATGAAGATCTTTGACACACAGTTTTCAGTTTCCTAAGAGGGGAAAACCCATGTTTTTCTCCAAAGCCTAAGTGCTCCTTGAGTGTCCTGTCTTGCTTCTCCAGGGTAATTTTGAAGAGCACCTTTGTTTTGCCTACTTAGAGAAAGCAAAAGAGCTGCCTTAAAGGGAAGCCATTATTGCAATTGACAAGAGTTTGGATGAAAAAAAAAACTAGGCAAAAGTTGGGTATAACTAAAGAAACCTCTGTGTATGGTAAGTACATGTACAAGATGGCTCTTGCTGCCTCCTCCTGAGGTACCTACTCCAGCCTCTACAGTAGTCACTCTTGACATGCATTGAAAAGTCTCCTAAGCAGAAGGTGAGGTGGTACACCATCACAGAACTGTGGAGAGGACAGACCTCTTATGATCTTATGGTGAGGTAAAAATGAAAAGGAGTGAGATTTTGACAAAGCACGTGCAGTCTTGCATAAAAATCTAGATGGGGCTGAAAATATTGCAGCGTGCTGGGAGGACAAGCTGAGCGTGGGGGAATGTTAAGGTCAAAAGCTGGGCAGCAAGGTGACTGTTTGCAAAGGCAGTGTGAAAAAGACTGAAGCTCAGACACAAGGGAAGTTCTGTCTGGAGTAAAAAGACCAGAGGAAAAAACATCTTCAAGTGCTCAGAAGACAGGCTGTCCTGGAAATCATGGAGCTCATAGCTCTTTGGATAATTTAAAACATTTCTTTGGAGTAGAATCAGGGCCAAACTGCCATGAGTCAGCTCTACTCTTCCAGATCTGGAAACTACCAGGAGTGCAAACTTCCCTCCCAGCAAGTAAAGGAACAAGAGAAACAATTACTCTTAATTTTGGCAATTAGTGTGGTGCTCCTAAAGGGCAGTTCTGTTCTGCCAATGCTGAGAAATAGACTAAAAGCATAAAAAGTTTCTGGCCTGGTACTAAAATCGGGAAGTCTGAAGTTGGAAGTATGGCCCTAACGTGAAATCAGTTTAATTATCATGAGCTCTATTTCAAAGGTATTAGATACTTCATTAAAGTGTAAGGCCATATCAGAACAGGATTATACCGTTCCAGTCAAGGGACAGTGAGTGTTTATTTCACAGATGCAGACATGCTGGGCCCAGCCCTGGCCACAGCTCAGTGCAGGATGTGAAGGAAACACGAAATTGGGGCAAGGCAGGATGAGAATGTGCGTGAACAGCAGATTCCCAACCCTGGAGCACGGTGGTGGAATCGTATGGAAGTTCTGCTCTGCGCTTCAGCTGATGATGAGCTGTGCCTGACTGAATGAGAGGTAAAGAGAGAAGTTTACAAAGTATGAAGCTGTCCTGCGCTGACACTATTTCACCCAGATGTTTAAACACTAATTACAGCTTTAACTGGGCTTCGTCTGTTTTCCCAACCTTTAATTATGAGCAGGTTTTCTGAGCTCCAGTGTTTTGGCTTTGTGAAACAATGACAACTGCATCTCTCAATGAGTCAGTTTGTTAGAAGAGGGATTCTAACAAATCCCAGCTTCTACTGTGTGGCTGGTGCAACTGGAAGAGCATTCAGTCACCTTGTGTTAAACAGGTTCTGCTTCAAAACTGAGTCTTTTGCCCAGTACCTGTTTTTGTCTAATGCCACTCGCTGATGGACTTCATGTTCAGCTGGTGCTTTAGTCACATACATACTAAAGCAGCCTTTGAGATGTCTGGATCAGCACGCTCTTCAGCAGCCCTCTGAACACAACTTCTAACCATGCTTGTTGCTGCTAGTGTGCTGCTTCATGCTGTGTAATCCAGCAGCAAGCAGGGCATGACCTTTTCAATGTGGGCACATATATACATATATACATATATACACACACACATATATATATATATGGAATGTGAGGACAGTCCTGAACAAACTTTTTTTTTTTTTTTTGAGCAGAACTGTGTAATGGTAGCTGCTCAGATCCAAGGATGTCAGTTGGATCAGCTGATCTTAAACAGCAGATTACATTGTACCAAGAGAAGTGCAGAAAGCAGAAGGAAGTGTCAACATAGATTTTATGTCCACTTTCTAAGAAAATCCCTTTGTTTCTGTCCAGCTGGGATCTCAAATGGTAGTCCTCCAGAAAGGACCCTGTATCTGGAAACTTAAAACCTGAAAATTCACTCTCTATTTGCCTATCGTGAAGCAAATGTTTGAGTCAGAGTGTCATTGGCACTGGATAACGTGGGATCTTCAGGAGGTACACTCACTCTCCTGGAGTTTTTACCAGATAACACTCAAGTCGTCCTTGAGTGGCAGCAGGAAGTGAGTGGGATGTTCTCACACTGCAGTAACAAGCTTCACATGGGACTCTCGCAAGCTGTGAAAAATCACAGCTCAATTACTTTCCCTAAACAAGCCAGAGCGTCTGGAGTGTAGCACCCATAAGAGAGAAAAAAGGGTAGGGCACTAAGGGGGTGGGTGGAGAGATAATTAAATAGATACAGGCTGACCATTTCATAGTTAAGGGACTAATAAAATATTCCCAAAAGAAAAAAAAACAAACCAAAAACAACACAAAGAGAATCCCAAACCAAAACCAATTAGCTATTCTGGAAAGTTTCCTGAGTGCTCTTAGTATGAGTCCATGGCAGGATGAAAGCACTTGTGTTTCAGCTTAGTTACAAGAATCTTGCTGGGAAACAAGTGTACCAGGAAAGCAGCAGCTGGAGGAGCTTCTGCCTCATCCAGTATCAATTCCTGGCCCACTCTGGAGCTGCTGTCAGGGAAGACACTGCTCACCCAGGGAGGACATTGACCTGCTTTCTGGCAATGTAGCACACAAGAGAAGCCAGTGGGGATGGCCCACTGCCTGTCAAGAGGGAAATATGCAGAAACTGGAATCAGAGGAGAGACTGAAATCCTCCTTTGGTGGCTTCCTGGAAGGGGGAAGGACTTTTAGCCCCTTTGGCCTTCCATCACCTGCCTTCCTGCTCTAGCCTGTCCTTATCAGCCATTTAATTACCAGCAAAATCCTGCCAGCACTGGAGTCTGACAACAAAGAATGAACCAGGTCCATAAAAACTACGCAACATTCTTCATTAAATGGGTATGACTCAGCTTACAGCTCACGGGGGAATTCCTGATGTGCTAGAAATCTTTTGGGACGACAGTAGTTTTAAGGAATATTCATTTATGTCTTATTCCAAACCAGAAGTTTTTTCCTATGAGCTTCCAATGCAGGCCTAGCTGGCAAACCTAGCCCACATTTGCCCACCTGCCAAATTCCATTCTGTAGCTGAAGACTGGACCTCCAGTTCAAGGGAGGGGTGGGGTAAAAATCAACAGATCCAAAGAACTCACCAATAGTATCTTAACTTTTCAGTTAAACTGTGCAAAGGCCAAGGCAGAAAACACTATATTAATGCTTTGAAATAATAGGCACACGAGGAACAAAATAGTTCAGCTGAATTTAGCAAATTAGTGAGAAATTCAGATTTTATGTGCATGTGAGGAAGGGAGGGTGGAAAAAAAAATAGGTTTAGATTGGCCAGTTAGAAAAATATTCTTCACGAAGAGTTGTCAAGTATCGGAACAAGCTGCTCAGGGAACTGGTGGAGTCGCCATTCTTGGAGGTATTTAAAATATGTGTTGCACTTGGGGACACGGTTTAATGATGGACTTGGCAGTGTTAGGACAACAGCTGGACCTGATGATTCAAGAGGCTTTTCCAATTTAAATGGTTCTGTGGTTCTCTTTCTGTTAAAGATTGTCCTTCCTTTGAAGCAGCTAACTCAACATTTTAAAGAAATGCTCCAAGTGGAAAACTCGTCACAGCTCAAACAGAAAGCAAACATCCATGCTACGACTCTCAGCACACAGGATATCTCATGGTTACGTGGAAATTAATTTCAGATGTGAAAATGTGGGAGCTGAGCATAGGCTGTGAGTTGAACCCACAGTTCCACAGTATGTGGAATGAGAATGAGGTGCATTGTGAGCTGACTTAGTGCCCTTGCATTGATCAACTGCATGCAAAAATCCATATGGTGCAGTTATTAGTACAATAAAAACTGAATATTGCTCAAGTCAGCAAGTTCAGCACTGGAGAACTTCAGAAAATGGACAGTATTTGTCCTGACTTTGTAATTTAATGGAGCCACCTTGTGAAAAGACTGATTTGGTCTATACAGCAATAATAACTCATGGGGGGAAAAAAGGCTTTTCGGAACTCTGATTAAATCAGCACACTGGAAAACATTTCCCCATACTCAATAAATTTGAGTAATGCCGTTTCCTCCCTTTGCAAAGAATGAAAGTTCCACTGTTAGACCAACAGCCCCCCTCTGTGGCTGCAAAGAGCAATCTGGACTCCACAGCAGCACCAGTGGCCTTAGGATTTCCCTAAATCTTTTCCTGACACTTTGAAAAAAACATTTCAGCTTTAGTAGCAGCATTTTGCTTTAGTTAGTTGTCCATTGGGAAAATTAACACTCCTTTCCCCACTGCCAGGCTACACAGCTACTATTCCTCAACAGTGCCACGAGTCCTAAAGCAAGAGGAACTGGAAAGTTTTTCAGTTTTTTAGCAGTTCAGTAGGGAAAGTCCACAAACCAGGGCAAAAATCAGTCAGACCTTCTTTACTTCTCTTCAAGCATAGTATCACAACATGCCAGACAAGCCTAATGCAGTCAAACTATTTATTTCCTGTGTTCACTCCAATATTTATTTCATCAAATCTTCTAAAAGGAACAACTTTTCTTTCTTTCCTCTTCTACATAGTTATGTTCAGTATCTCTTTTTCTATATCTGCTCACCACACAAAATTATTTCCCCACCTTTTTAGTAACAATATTCACCAGTTTTGTATTCTCTAAATAATTATCACTCTTGATTAAGTTATGAAAACAAGAACAGTGATCATATTGCTGATATCTATGTCCATAGCCTGACAGTAGACAAGAATGTATCAATAAAATCAAATCAATAATAATAAAAGCCCCAAGAAACAAAAAAGTTACAGCATATTGATGAGACATCATCTTTCTGCCATAGAGACCAACTCAGAAATTCGTTCAAGTATTCTATCCCCTATCTGCATAAACATCATAATCCTCATCTTCTGAGGACTCCAATGGTAAGAGCCCAAGAAGAAATAAAGAAGTGAATACTCAGAGAAGGGGAAGTAGAGACGATGTGACACAATGGAAAACACCATAATGGCACTAAATAAATCAACTCAGAGCTAACACTTCTCACAAACACACTTCCAAAAATGCAGATCATTAAAAAAAATTGTGCAAGTGCATGTGGAAATTCCATGCTATATTTACTCTCCTCTTCCACAGATATAAGATAGAAGCCACTGTCAAGACAAGATGTGAGATAGGGCAAGGTTTTCCTCTCTGAAAGTACATATATTTTGAGGTTTCTGATTCAGGTTGGTAGCTCTTGAATCTATTTGAATCGTACCTATTAACTCCCTGTTTAATTAAGTAATTCTCACTTCTGTGCCTGTCCAAGCAGGACCCAGAGACTGAGAGTTTCTCCTGCCCCTGGGTGCCTCACCAGCAGACCAGCCACTGCTCATGGAATGCCAGCTCCTCTGCAAGAATCCTGTTTATGGGGGGAACATTTGGGCCACAGAAACAAACGAGAGGCTGCTTCTTGCCTTCACCCCAAACTTAGAGGTAGCTAACCTAGGATAAATTCACCCCAAGAAACCGTCTGTCCCTGGAAATGCCCCACGGCACTCATCCTGCCCGCCTCACGGACAATCCCTCCCGGCAAAATGAGACTTTCCCATCTCTCCACTCAGTGAAATTCCCACTGATTTCTCACAACCTAAATCAGCAGCAGTTCACTGCCTTACTGAAGAAGCCACCTGGTGCTTTTTGGAGCTGCTTTCTGAGGGAAAGGGTGAAAAGCACAGAACAGAAAAAGAAGAGCCCAGTTTCCAGCATCCTGTGCAACAGCTGACGCAGTGGAGCTGCAACAAGGATTTGGAGGGGAAGGACGGTGCCTGCTGGTGATGGACTCCTGAGGACTGTAAAGCATGGGAGAGCAGGGAACAGGCAGCTCTCAAGGATTTTGCCCACAAGCCATGGTTCTCAACCAGGTGTGACAAATCTGGCTGTGGCTGTGCCAGCAAGGGCAGAGACACAAATCCCTGTCTTTATTCCCAGCACTGGGGTGAGAGAAGGAAGCCCAGACTGAGGTGAATCTCACTGACAAACTTCTCATTAGCAATTCCTAATACAGAAAGCCTTAGGGAGCTCATCAGGTGACTAAGACATTTACAAGCTGGGCAAGTCAGAGCTTGCAAGTGTTATTTGTGGATTTAGTCAAAGTGGTTCTTGAAAAGCTTTGCTGATGGCAGCAGTGGAGCCAGAATCTGGAGCGTGCAACTCACGGCGGATGCAGCCACACAGCCAAGGATGAGAAGTGGATTCTGTGTGCTGAGTCAGCCCATGGTACCACACAGGTACGAGATACAGATCTAGATACACACAGCAGACACAAACATTGCCCGTTTCCTTAGCAAATAAGCACTCTACTGGCTGATATGTCTCAGTAAGTTTTATCCTAGCTCCTGCCATCAGCCATGCCACACAAGTGTTCCAAAGTTATCCACTTCCAGAGACTAATCCCACATAGGTGTTGTAAAGCTGTATTTTCCACACAGCAAGTACACATTTTTGAAGAACTAAAAGTTTCATGAGAGAATTCTAAATCTAACAAGGAACTGAGAAAAGTCAGCGACTCCTCTTCAGTCATTTGCCTATAGACCTTGAAGTTGTGGATACAGGCACAGCATTTCAAGGGAACACCCACTCAAACACCCACTCACTCAAACTTGAAACAAAAGCTGATTGAAAATACAAGTTTGTGTGCTGTGAAAGAAAGTCCTGACATACTCATGGGAAATTTGGCCAAAACACAAGGAGAAGAACACGGAACGAAACACCACGGTTAGAGGAACAAAATGGGGCAGGGGTACCCCCAAATGAGAGAGGTCTGCTGTCAGAAAAAATACAGAAAAACCCATCAGAAGAATGGTATCCTACTGTAGCTAATGAAAGCTATTCCAGACCTGACAGATGTCTCTCAAACACCTAGGCAGGTGCACCTCATGTTTGTTACAAGCCTGAAACATGAAGGGTATTTTATCAACATTTTCAGAGCATTTCTAGAGCAGGAGGTCGTGTCAATTATTTCAATGCTTGGTTCTACTGCTTCATACCAACATTAGTTGGCATCAGAACTCAATCAACATCTTGAAATACCTAAAAAAAAAGTGAATTATTTCAATATTGCATTTCAGAACTTCTCAGATCTGTACTGTATGCTAACAGCAGCATTTTGAGACATGGCTACAATTTAAACAATTTGTAGACAAATAGTAAGAGGACTTAAAAGCTATCTTGCCTTCATGTGAACATGTTTTACTGCTCTTATTGTAGAAACTTCAAAGATCAACTTGCCTCTGTTTCAAAATGGAAATTGCAGGTGCCACCAATACGCTGAGCCAATGGAAAACTGAAAGATAAGCATCCACCAGCGTATGATGTTTAGGGTGTTTCACCTAAGTGCAGGATCTAACAAACACTAAACAGGATTCTCAATTCTGCCAGATTAAATGATACTACATTTCCATCACATTTCCCCAAGAGATGCTGCACAGTGGGGGAGGGGGTGGTCTGTGCTGCCAAGCAGCCCTCGCCCACGAGGAGCGATGTTTGAGGGAACGTGTGTGGGCACCACACCATCAGGCCAGCCTGGCCTCCACAGCAGCCTCCCTCCCTCCCTCCCACCACTCTCTCTGCCCAGAGGAAGGCGGTGGCCGCTGCTGTGGGGCCGCCCTGGCTGGCCAGGGCACTCAGTGTAGGAGGGAATGTGCAGGTGGCTGCAGGTGGAGGGTGAGTAGGCACCCCTGGGGTGGTCCCAAACCTCCCCCACGTGTCTGTCACGCAGGACCACAGAGTATTCCCAGTCAGAAGGACCCACCGGGACCATTGAGTCCAACTCTTAAGTGAATGGCCCATGCAGAGATCAAACCCCCAACCTTGGTGTTATTCACACCACACTATTGGGATTTTCCTGTGCTGAGCAGGGTTATGGCCATTCCTAGTGTCCAGGCTGAAAGGTTCCAGGTGTCCCTTGTGTCCATGTTGGTCGCTCTCATTACTTACCCATTTCTTGCTTACCCCTCTTCAAATCACGTTGTGAATACATGTGAATAAACTGCATCCATCCCGAATTGTGAAAGGCAAAATATTTCATGAATTCAGAGAGAAAATTTGCCTGACATTTAAAGCAATGTGAGAAAAAGAGGTTGCTGTTATGTTTTCTCCTTCATTGACCAGAAGTCTTGTAGTTCATTGGGAGGAGCTATTTTAAACAAATCCACTTGCAGTCAGCAACAATACATAGATCCAAAGTTTCTAAGATACAAGCCTTAGATATATTTAGGAATTCACACACTGAAAAGCTGAAAAAGTTCACCCTTGGTCACCAAAATTACTTACAGATTTTTCTGATGAAGTTTAAACAAGTGGTTTGCTATTTTTTGTTGTACCCTTCTTGGTTTTCTATTCTCTCAAGCATTTTTTGTGTTTCATCTATGAATGTTTCCTCTCTTTTGTCACAGTACATGTTTCAGACCTCAAGCACACTTGTGGCATCAGGTAACCCCTTCAGAAGTGCTGTCAGTGCCCGTGCACAGATGCCTGTACCAGCACTTCAAGCCCTGCCTGAAGGGCAGCAAAAGTCGTGGGGGAGAGTTGGAGTTGTGCTCCACAGCAGAGCACGTGGCCATTGCTGCTCCCAGCAGCTCTCCATGGGATCAGTGACAGCCCACAGACCCACAAACGCCCTTCAGCCAGCCACAGGGGCACAGGGAGCCCAGACCCAGTCACGGCGGGTTCCAAATGAGCAGTCTTTACAGACACGTGCACCAGCCTCAAACACTTCCCGATAGCTCAGAATGCCTTTTAAAAGATGTCAGGTTTCCAACCATTGTTTAAACACCCCACCTTTTAAAATTAAGAATAATACTGGTAGATACTTTTTGAACAGCAATTAGAAATTCTGAAATCTCTGTGTGTGTGTGTGTGTGTGTATATGCACGCAGATGCACTTTGCATTTGCAGTTCAGGAATTCCTACCTGTCAGGCATCTTCTCTTTCTGCATTTTGAATGAAAGCAGTGTGGATTTTTATCTTCTACTGTTTTTCCTTTTATATGACTAAAAAACCTAATTCCCCCAGCTCCACCAAATGCTCTTCAGCCCTCTTTAATGCGAAGAAAATTCTATTTGGCAGTTCTCAAACTCCCAGTGGAAACAGAATTATCTTTTTGTGTTCTATTCTTCCTATTTTACAGAAATCAGAATGCTCTGAATTATTGTCTGTTACACTATTACATAAACTTTATTTCATGTGAAATCAGTGACAATCTACAAGGACAACCTGTCCCTGTTGACAAGCAGCCCAAGGGCTAAAGCTGCTGGAGGGATGAGTTGGCTCAATGGGAGGCAGCAGTAGAGAAAAAATTCTGCTAATGGAAGGAAAAGTGAAAGAACAGAGAACAAAGCTCAGGAAGCCCTTACAGAATATTCATGGAGAAAGTAGATAAAATTGAAGAAGAAAAATACCTCATGTCGCTCATTTAAGTGCTGCTGCACAACGTGTAGCATGTGGGACAAGCTGGTGCCTCGCTTAACTACAGAAAATTGGTAGCAGCTGCTCTTTAGCAGGGGTTAGGAGTAACCACTTCCTGACTTGCACGTTGTGCAAAAGGTATCTCTACACATCTCGGCTTTATATGGTCTCCAACAGATAAAAGTGAATCAAGTCAAGGAGACTGAAAGTGTTTATTTTCACTTACCACGAACGCATTAAAAGCAAGACACCGCTGTTATTCTTGTCAGTTCTTTATTGGTTTTCACCCTAAAGACTAGCACATTTACAGCATACATGGACTGGATGAACTAGAATATATAAAACAGTAGCCATATGTTTATGATATATTAATACTGCCCAAAACCAAATAAATAAAAATATTTCAATGCACAAGGCTCGGCAAATACAGTCGTGTTGGGACAAAACTGTGTCATATTATACAATAATTTTACACGTATAAATGAAAAAAAGGCAACTGTGCTGTAGGTACTTTCACAGAACATACACAGAACATACTTGGCAACAGTTTTCTTCTTTTACCTTCGTATGTTTTATAATTTTAAAAATGTACTCAAAAAAGGAACATTAGACAGAACTTCATTTTACAGTAATCCTTAGATTCGCCTCTCCTGTGCAACAGAAAAGCTCCCTTCCCCCTTGCGAGGGTCCCACGTGGGTTCCACGCGTCACAGTTTTCTCTGGAGGACGCGCTCGAGGCCCGGCCGTCGGTGCTGCCCTCGGGAGGAGCGCGAGCCGCGCCCGTCCGGCAGAGCCGCGTCTGGGACGCGCCCCGGCACAACCACCGCCCCCGGGGCTGCAGTTCCACCACCAGCAGGCAAAATTCAGCAACCTTTTCAGATTACATTGCTATACAGAATAAATAAGGGATTGCTAAGCTCTACGGCAGGTCCAGTGATTGTTGGCCACCATCTAAGAGAGCGGCGCTGCTAATTGTTCCAAGAGACATTTGTTATTTCCTTCTGAAGCTGAACGTTGGAAGGTTTTTAGTGTAACAATTAAAACTTAAAATTAACCATGTCTGAAATATACAAAATAAAATTATCAACTCATAAAAACTAAGGGATATAAAGAGCTTAGTTTATACAAAAATACAGTAGCATTTAATAATGGGCCAGGGACTGAAGGCTGAGCAGAATGAATGGAGTAACATGTATAAAGAGATCCCATTGAAAAAAATTTTCGTTGTGTATTTGTTTACTTATTAGCAAAAAATAAAACAAAATCAACATTTATTAACTGGCAAACAGGGTTAGAGTAACATTTCCAAGGGACCGTTCTACTGTAGATGATTTGTTCAGACCTGGGGTAGGTACTACAATACATTGCTTTTGCACAGAATTCCATGTTTTGTTATCCTAAAGAGTCTGAAATAATGTTAACAGCCTAGTTCAGCAGAACACTCTGACCTGGCTTTGTGACATGCTGCTCAGTGTTAAACTGCAAAAAGCAAAATGCAAAAACTGCTGGACCTGTAACCCCCAAACCTACATGGGAGCAGAATGAACATGGCTGATTGATAGAGCAGTGACAGCACAGACAAACATCAGTGAGAGGGAGAAAGAAATCAGAAAACAGCCATATACTTACCTGGCTGTTGCTGCTCCCACAAGAATAAATGGGCAATTTTTTTCTATTCTAAAACTTAGATCTTTAGAAATTAAGAAGGAAAGGACAGTGTGCTGAATGGAGCTAGCTAGAGATTACTGGATCCTGTTAAAATTTGGAAATGAACACTTAGCTGCTTTTTAAAATCCTCTCTTAGCTTCGAAGGTATTCTTTGGGAGATTATTATGGAGGAGATCTGTTGAACATTTTTTATCAAATGCTATCCAACTGACCACCTTTGTCATAAGCTAGAACCCACCTGTGGTTCTCAGGCACAAGCAGTAGCACTGAGCAGTTCCTCTCTATCAGCACAGGGCATTGCTACCTTCCTCAGAAATACCCTGACACCGGTCACACTTCCCCCCACCAGGACTCTCAACAGGTAAACAGAAACCAGTTTTGATTTTGGAGCAAGAAGGTGCGTGGGACACTTCGAGCATTTTTGTAATGACATACAAAACCGATACAGAAAAATAGTACCCTGACCAAAATAATGTAACACCCCGAGATTCTAATGCTTACAATCCAGAAGTGATATAAAAAACCATGGGTAAAAATGTGTCAATTAATGTACAACACCATGGAATATACTGAACACATCATGTGCAACATCAGCAGTTTCGTTGTTGCATTTGCCTCAGAGTGGGGAAGGGCATGGGGAACTGTTTGCTGGCATTAATAGTTAACCATCATGATGTTTCTGAAATACTTTTTAAAATCAGTTGTTGCCTTACCTGCCAAAGATGACAGGAATTTGTTTTATTTAAACAGAATTGCAAACCAGACCTCACATGTCTGGCCTTGGTATATTGTTAAATTCATACATGAAGATGCCATCCTATATACAGTAAAACAATTCTTTCTCCTGGCTCTTATTGTGCTGATTTGTTTTTAATTAAACCCCCTTTTATTGATTGTAACAATGCATTCTACAGTTACTAAACTGTCTAGGATCCTTTTTATTTACAGCTTTTGAGTTTTACTCTCAGTTTTAAAAAATTTAGGAAAAGCTCAATCTCAAATCAACTCAGTATAAAAAGATGTCATGGAAACAGCTGCCTTAACACCGTTCCTAGAGTCCTTGCCCATCCAGGAGGTATCTAGCTATTTGCATATAGGTAATTATTAAATAGCACAATATCTGCTCATCTTACATACACTGAAGGCTATTGAAACGGGCAGAGAGTCATCACACTATTCTCAAGCTAAGGTGTCAGAATAATTGTTACTATAGATTCCAATTCGGTAACATGCTCTGTATGACCTAGCGAAACGTACAAAAAGGTTATTAATCTCTTCGGGATGACAAAATCATGTGTTAATCTAGAGTGCATCCACGTGTTTTAATGGAACAGCAATTAAAGGACATAGTATGCTTATGTTTCAACTTTTCCATAAGTTCCTTCTGGAGGCCTGTAATACTTTGGGAAAGCCTTCAGTTGCAGGGAATTAAATGCATACTTGCGACATCCAACATTCTTCATTGTATTTTCTCGGCGACAACCCTCACTGGGGAAAAAAAACAAGCACAAAAAATGACAGCAGTAAAACGGAAAAAAAAAAAAAAAAGAAAAAAAGACTTAAACTAAGATGAAATGAACTGGTTATTTTATAGCATTAAAAGAAAGTTGGTTATATTTAATGAGCGTTTAATTAATTTGCCACTGCAAATATTAAAAGAGATGACTCATCATACAATGCCAGTAAGAAGCACACAGAATGGACACAAGCTATGTCTGGTTGCTAGTTTTGCATTTCTAGAAAGCAGCAGCACATCTACTGAAAAGGTTCCTTCACGCCGGTTTCATGTATTTCAAGGTACACTGGTGTGGAGTTCACATGCCATTCACTGCACAAGGGATCCCAAGGGATTGCTTAAAAGCAGTTCTGCTAATTTATTAATACATAAAGCTGAAAACAAAAACCTGCTGATCTCTCTATAAGAGCTGTAAAGTAATTTTATTGTTCCCTGTATGTCAGTATTATAAGTACTTGCTTTAAAGATTAGAGCTGATACAAAAATAATGTATGACTTTCCAGTTATCTCTGCATGCATAAATGGATGTGAAAACCAACACAATCTAAAAAATAATTCCTAATCATGAAATAGCAGTGCAAAAAAGACTGGCTGCATTGACAGTCATCACCCCAAAGAAACAAAGCTGTGCAGAATTTAATTTTCACCCAACGTTTTGGTGCAACTGCCCCACATTACAAAGAGGTTCTGTGCTACAATAGAAAACTACTCCAGTTATAAGGCTTCTTTACACTTGTAAATCTAATTCAGAGTTCCTTTGATTATATCCAAAAAACAGACATACAAAGAGGAAGCACTATCTTTTAAATATATATTATAAATCAATTTAGGCTTGCAGGAGAATGTCTTTCCCTGATTGAGGACTGGAACCTAAACAATGAATAGTAGACCTTCATGGCAAAGTGTACAGTACAGCATCTGATGGAGAAACGTCACATTAGTCCTGCCTTGCCTTGGAGATGGCTGCAGCATCTACCAGGTAAGCTGAGATCATCTGATTCAAAATGAGGGTTTGGATTCTGGTTCTGTTTGAAAGCTCTCGTGCTCTCACAGACCTCACCATTCTTCTAATTTTGGTTCATGAAACTGGCTGTAACTGTGTTCTGTATGTAACACCTAGTTTAACTTTAAAAACTACTTTTTTTTTTTTTTTTCCCTTTAAGGAATCATTTAACTAAGCTTGAAATTTGTCTCCAGAGCACATTCTGTGCTTGCCTTTTATAGAATGGATCATCTGTGATGACACTGTTTTTCTGGCACTGGTTTGTGTTTCACAAAACTCCCCCGACGGCTCTTGCAGCCAAATAGATACATCAAAAGTTTGCACAAATCTTACTTCAGAGTACTAATAAAAGCAGTAAGCTTAACTATCAAATATGTGATGCTAGGTGAGCATTTTAATTGCAAAGTGAATCATTCTCTTCATAACACATTTCACTGCATCTGGTTCTTGCATGTGTCCCTCATGGTGCAGATACGGTGACAAGGACGTATTTCCCACATTTCACATGCCATCTTCCTTCTCTTGGAAGCACATAAGCAGGATGCACTACTGCGTCTTAAATCTGAATGCCTTAACAAAAGCACAGGCCAGGCTCCAAAGGGGAAAACAAACCCCAAACTTGTCCCCATCGAAGTTTAAGAAGGAAAAAACCTACATTTTTCAAAAAGCCTGGGCTCTCATTCCAAACAGTTTTAAGGTAGTCTTACTGCAACCCTAGAGGTAATGATGAGCAGCACCTTCACACTTTAAACAGATTAAGAATCTCAAGGAGCTCAGTGAATATGCCCGCCACCAGAGTGTGGCTGGCCACTGGAACAGGCTGCCCAGGGAAGTGTTTGTGGCCCCAAGTCTGCCAGCGTGCAAGAAGCGCTTGGACAGCGCTCCCAGGCACATGGGGGGATGCCTGCGGCTGACCCGTGCCAAGGCAGGAACTGATCCTTGATCCTTGTGGATCCTTCCCAATTCAGGATATTCTGTGACTCTGAAGTTACTTTCACGTGTGGTTAGGCTGAGCCCAGGACACTCCCACGTGGCAAGATCGAGGCCACGGTCCGAGCTGACCACTGCTGGCTTTGTAAGAAGCTAGACTGGGGCACCCGCAGCAAAGAAAGCCGCGCTAACCATAAAGAGCTGGGGATTGCTACGGAGACACAGCAGAGCAGGGATCAGCAGGGCACAGGGTCCCAAACCACATCGTGATAAGCCTCAACAGCAGTAAGAATGTACCGAAACTCACTGCAACTAAAGATAAACAGGATACCTGCTTTATATATAGATACATAAACATGTATGTCTTGGTGGTGTTGTGTTGTTTGGGGTTGTTTTGTTTGGGGTTTTTTTTCCCTTTTAAAAACAAAATTGGAAGAATAGTGAGGAAGAATATTAAGAGATAGTGTACTGCACAGTCTGATTTCATGAAGACACAAATATAACCACACACTTTTTTTTTTTTTTTTTAGTTAGAATAATTAAATCCAAATTTAGAATTTAATTCTGATTTTCATTCTAACTGTGCTTTTTATTTCAGCATACTTCTCTCAGCAGCTCTCAATTCCATTAAAATTTATAATAAAAGCTAAAGCTACCTATATTTTTTGAGCAAGTTAATAACAGTAAAAAATACAAATCACAGTACTAGTTCTCCTTAGAAGCCCAATGTCATCTCAGGCACCAAGCGAAGTAAAACCCTTTATGAATTTATCAAACTACATTAAATGAGGTTAGGTTTTTATATTAGCTATTGCTATTGACAAGCTCTGCCAGATTACTGCATCAACAAAATCTTTCAGTTTAAATAGGCCTGCCCTAGTTTGATGTTATATAAAAATGATGATCAAATTTCATCTGCAATCACTAAACTAGGAAGCCATTTTAGTCTCATCACTTAAATAAATGTTAACTTACCATCACTCGCTTATCACTAAGCCACTATCAGCATCATAATTTATTAAAGCTGTGCAACGCTTAAAAATGGAAGTAACAGTAATATTTAGTCTAATGTAATTAAAATAAAGCTCAGCAGAAAACCTGAAAGTCACCTATTAAAGGAGTAAATTTATACCTCCCTCTTCTTGCCTGAAAATTAAAGACCATTATCTTTCACTTCTAGGATGACCCTATTTAACAATAAGTTCTATAGCAGAGCACCTAAAATAGATAATGGATCATTAGCAGGCTAATGCCAGTCACATCCCCTTCCTAACCACAAGTCATTTTCCTCATGTCTTTAATACATTGCAAAATGCAGATCTACAAATAGAATTAAATAATTCTGCATGCAGTACACTGCAGATTGTTTTCTGAGTGTTTTCTAGTCTACTAGAATATGCTTAACCATGAGAAAGGAACAAGACTATGGTTCTACAAACTGTTCAGTAATGTAATTTGGATATTATGCTTTGAAATTAAGGTATAAATTTGTTGCTTCTTTAAATAAATTTCTTACAATTTCTTATAAACCCCACCCATGTTTTTATTTTTCTTTTCATACCTCGTAAAAATGAAAGGCAAGATTAGCATAGACCTTAAATATACAAAAAGATACAAATTCTTTTCAGACAGAGTTCCTTTCTCTGGAGTACATGAAACAAGTAACACAAAACTGTATTTGGTAAGAGATCTTCAGGCTGGCTAAAGTAACGAGGTAACAGGCCAATGTCAGACTATGTTACAAGCACTGAAAGCAGAACAATAATTTAAAGTTTCAATACAATTCTTTTTGATAAAATAATTTGATGTATATTTACAGTTTAGTACAATAGAAACGTAAAATTGTAAGGCATAATAATAATTCTTGGCAGACAATGCTATGACACATTCCTTTGTCCAGCAGGTACCAAGTGGCAATACACATTCAAGCACTTTTTTGGGGGTTTTTTTGTGGGATTTTTTGTTGTTGTTGTTGTTTTTTTCTTTTTTCTTTTTTGTTTTTGAACTCTATCTTCACTTGCAACGTAACCTGGCCACCAGGTATGCTATGCTCAGAAACAGCCACACAATCAGTAAATTGGGGCTGAGAGCTAGTAAAGGAATAGAGTAGAGAAGGCTGGGATCTAGTCTGAAATCTCGGATGGGCACCAAGCCACTCAAGTTCTTCTGGGTGACTATCTCCCGTGTTCCAATGCTGTGAAAAGGAAGAAGTTTGGGAAGAGGGAAAATAAAACAGAAAGGAAGATGGACATGCAGATGAATGGGTAAAAAGAGATGGCAACACAAGGTGGTTAAGAAAATGAAAAAACATGGAAGAATGCACAACAAAACCAGAAGATGAAGTAAAGAAAGAGTGGAAAAAACATCTCAAAAATATGTACCAGTACAATTATAGAAATAAGGAGAGGGAAAGAGAATAAAAGAGAAAAATAAGAAAGAAGTACTGTAGTCTAGTGAAAATAAACACATGTAGGTTGAACATTAATGGTTTTCCATGTTCATTCTTTCAGATTACCAAGCAATAATACCTCATGCTGCTCTGCCGTGCTTTGGCATGCTGCAAAGAAGTGGAGCTCTGAAAAGCAAGCTGAACATGAATAACCATTGTAATATTTGACCCTTTCAAACATCTTTCTATGTGGGCTGCAGTGATTTAATTTAACCTCCTAACTACCAGTCTAACACATTAATAAAAAATGAACAAATAAATAAATAATTTCAAAAACCAACCCACTCACCTATTTTTCTGTTTGGACATGAATTCAGGAGTATATCAAGAGGCATTTTTCTGAAGACACGCTGCAAAGCCCATCTCATTGTGCACCCACTTCTTACATCGAGCACCAAAGGCTACAGTGAAGAACAACTCCTCAGGGAGCCTGGCAGGCTTTGTAGTGTCGTCTTTAATTTTGGATCACTCTTATACCCTGAGCACTCCAACTCTATTTTTAGTTCACAAAGCAACAACTAAATGACCAAGATGAACAGAGGGATCTGCAAGGAAAGGCTGAGAGAATTTGGTTTGTTCAGCCTGGAAAAGAGATGGCTTAGGGGTGACTGAATTGCAGCCTTCCAGTACCAGAAGGGAGCATACAAGAAAGAGGGAGACTATTTACAAGAGCATAGAGAGACAGGACAAGGGGGAATAAGTTCAAAGGGAAAGAGAACAGGTTTAGATTAGATACAAGGAAAAATTCTGAGAATGGTGAGGCAGCCACAGATGCTCATCCATGGAAATGTTAAAGGCCAGGCTGGACAGGGTTTTGAGCAACCTGGTCCAATTGAATGTGTCCCTATCTATGGCAGGGGTGTTGGAACTAGATCACCTTCAAGGTCCCTTTCAACTCAAACAATTCTGTGATTCTGATGCTGTGCACTTGCTCCATCCATAACAAACCTTCCATAACCTTGATGGTTGTGTAGCATCAGACAATGTCCTGCGAGAAATCAGATACACCCTGGAGATGGTGAAAAAGAGCATTCAGATGCTGGTTACACATCAAGTCAAATGGAATTAAGTGGGCAGGAAACTAAATCAACTGTATTTCTGATCTGGATTTGATCCAAATTGGTTATGAAGACGTTTTCACTCCTGGTGTCTACAGTGGACAAGGGCAGATTGAATCTGTGATGTCTACAAATCCCAATTACCTTTGTAGCAGTGGGGAAAGGGGGGTGTGTGTGTGATCAGGAGGATCAGCCAGTGGAAATCTAGTGCTTACTGGAAAGCAGCGGATAAAGGCTCAATGAAATAGCCTGGAGGAAGAAAAGTGTTTTAGAATATAGATAAAATGTAAAACACTGGGAGAGGGAAAGAAGGAAGGTTAAAAATGCTTAGTTGGCATCATGAACATCACATGGCACCTCTCCACCATTAAAAATTAGTATCATGCTACTCCATTTTACAGGAAGACATAAGCACAGACACATATGGTGGGAATGAAGGCAAGAGCTGAAAAGTGCTTTCCTTTTTCCTCGTCACTGTTGGCCCATGTAGATGCTTCCCCCTGAGGGATGAAAAATCACCTTTTGGAAATATCAAAGATGCCCAATTATACAGTGTCTTAAATCAAAACATTCATCAGCAGACTACCTCTAGGAAAGGACTAGGGTTAGGAGACACAGCAATTTCCTTTCTCACTTAGCTGGCATGTGGGAATTCTCTGTGGGGAGAGGCTGGGGCTGCCCCATGCTGGACACTGCTGGTTCCAGCCAGCTTCAGCAACCCGCTGCAGGCACAGCTGAGCCCTCAGCCATGCTGGTGCCTCGGGGAAGGAGTGTGTGAGAAAAGGCAAAGCACGGCGTGGCAGTGAAGTGTGATGGGAAAAGATCTGAGAAAGAGCCCTGTGAACCCCAAAGTCATAGAAGGAGAAGAGAAAGAGCTGAAGCAGTTTCTCCTGAAATTGTGGAGAGGAACTATCTGCACTGCAGCCCATGGAGGACCCCAAGTGCAGCAGATGAATATTTACTGAAGGAAATTGGAGACCATGGAGAGCCCACACAGGAGCAGGTTCATCCTGAAGGACTGCACCCCATGTGAGGGACCCACACTGAAGTGGAAGAAGGGCACCAGGAGGAAGGAGCAGAGGAGACTGATGCCTTGGGAAGGCTGACCTGGAACAGAGACTACACAGAGCTAAGAGAATAAAGTAGGTATTTACTGAAAGGCCTTTAGGATACACCTGGGGCAGTACAAGAGCCTGACCAGGGCTACACCCGAGATGGACCCAAAATGGTCACAAAATGGATGACTGGTCACAAGGTCTTACACTTTTATAAGTTTTGGTCCATTTGCATATTAGGGTTAATTGTCTAATTACAGCTTCAGCTTATGAAGTCCTGTCCTTGTTTTCTCTCTTCAGTCCACTGTTGTTTATGCTTTTGGGCCTGAAAACTTGTAATGGTTGTCCTTGGTCTCCAGCAGGAAAAGGATTTATTTTATCTACCTACTCTGTGAAGAGAGCTTACTAACACTTAATATGAGGCTCAGAACTGCACACCTAGGCAGCACAGAATCTGAAACACACGAAGGCTAAAAATTAAGGCATCAAGACCTGTTATGGACTGGCTGCAAATCACTGTTCCACATCCGCTGTGCATTGCTCAGTGTGGGGGGGAGTAGAGGAGCTGAGAAAGAAGCAGTGGGATACTTTGGCCTGAGACAAGAAGGGAGGTGGAGGACAAGGTTCTTAGCTTTCGTCTTTATTTCTTAACATCCCAAATCCACTGGCAATAAATAAAAAAAAAATTCTTAGAGTCTGTTTTGCCAGTTCTGTACCTGTAACTGGCAAGGGATCTCCCTGTCTCTATCTCAACCCCTGAGCTTTTTCACGTATTTTTTCCCCCCTGTCCTGTTGGAGGAAGGTAGTGAGCACCTGGGTGGGCATCTGCCAAGTGGTCTAGCTCAACTCAATATAATTTTATTCTTTGAGCAGGTCAATCGGCGAAGAAATCCAACCAAGCTTTTTATTATAGCCGTTTTATTGCAGTGAGTGGTCATACCCAAACATGACTACCAGGGCTTTATTATGTAATCCTTTTAGTCAGCACCATGGTGATTTTCCTCACCTCATTTCCAGCTGCTTTTCAAGAGCCCCTATCAAAGATGGCTCTTCTCTGTTGCTAAATTGCTTGTGTTGCACCTTCCTAATTCCTTTAATGAAAATGAGCTGGGCTACCCAAAACTTGTAGAGGATTTTGCTACCCAGGATGATCTTGACTGAAACTGCCTCAGAGCATATTCTCACAAACAGCTCCACTGGCATTTCTGACAGGACAGAAACCTGGTAGGAAGAGGGAGGGCAGGGAGTCAAAGATCTAGTGAGGAGCATGGGCTGCAGATGGAAAAGGCTACCTGAACCAGCTGGACTTTGACTCTTGTTCTGCCTTTACTGGTCAGGTAGCCGTGTCCTCTTATCTTGATCTTCCAGACATATCACCATGATTTTACTATTTGTGAGCTGGGAGTTACTGTGTGTTTGATTTAGGACAGAAAAAGCTGTAACTTATTTACAGAAAATGAGTTTATTATAATAGGGCATTTATTTCTAAGGTGAAAGCCACAAACTTGTATCTGTAAATTTCTACAAAAATCTAGAAGAACAGTCCATGTTTCCTCCCTGATGTCCCTGTTCACTGAACACAATTATCACTGATACGCAATTATCACGAGGCTAGGAAATAAGGGAAGTCCCTGAGGACAAGTGGGAACTAACACTTCTGAAGACCAACATCACATGGAAGAAGATGACGCTTTCTTAATTTTTCAAAATGGTATAAGCAAGGACACTTTTCTTCTCTGGGAAGTTGTCAGTAGACAAGAGATGAAATACTTTTGAGTCTCACAAATTACTAGTACTTATTTCCTGTCCTTCCAAATGCTCCACAAACTTCAAAAGTCTTTAAGCCTTCCTTTTCCAGTACTGTTAAATAAAAGATCCAAGTTAAAAGAACAAAACCCAAGATTTCTGGATGCCCTGGAAGCAATTTGCTGTCCTTTCTTATCCTGTATCTGTTGTCTAGGTGAGGTCAAACTGCCCAGGCTGGAATGGGATTTGGTGGAGTTGGACTCCCACATATTTGTTCCATAATCCTATCTCTCTTGTTAAGCTTTATCAATTCTGTGCCATTTTTCCTGAGTAGAATTGACAAATAGTTTTTAAAACACAACCACCTTTTCCAAAGAGCAATAAGATGTGAAGAGGATTGATGGGCTTGCAGAATGGTCTAATCTTGGTTTTCCTTCTGTACTAGTCAGCATTTGTCCTGCACAACCTCTCTTAGCCAAAGATTTAACAGAAGAAAAAGTCATGTCCTTCACCTACCAGAGCAAGTCCCTGTTGTTGTTAAAACACTCAAGCCAAAGGTTTTGATTAAACTGGCCCTCTTTCAATATCCCTGTGTAGGTCAACACAAAGCAGTATTTTTCTTGGGTCAATATTTTATCTGATCCTGTGTATATTAAATTGGTAGACTGAAGGATCAAAACAATGTTATTGTTAACCTCGCTCTCTTGTGTCTGTGATTGCATTAAAAAAACCCAACAAAATAGTGACCCAGTAAAAGAATTGAAGAAAGTAACAATATTCCCATTATTTTTCCTAGCTGGTTTTATTCTTATTAAATACACAACTGTGGAACTGTATAACAGCTTCAGATGTCTGTGACAACAAGTTGTGTAATTTAGATAAAGATGTTTGAAAACCACTTAGTCCATTTTAAGTTAGTTAAATTCTCCCTCGCAAAGCTGTTTCAAATTTTGTTTCTAATATCAAGGTTTAAGTGTGTGTTTTTCTGAGTGCATTTTTCATGTACTGTACTAACTCTTTGACAATGTAACAAAAAGTGCAGCAAAAAACTGAAAATAAAAAAGTCCAGTGCCACCCAATTGGAAGTAGATATAAACCCCCAAATTACTTGTGTAAGAGGCTGCAAGTGTTATTATATGAGATTTTTTTTTTCTAGGTAACTTAAGTGTAAGAAAGGGTCAAACAGCAAAAACATACAGAAAGGATAAGAGAATTGAACACTCTAGAGAATTTGGTGAAAAGACACACAGTACAGTACATTCGATAAGAGTGAATGTTGAAAAACAGGACTGAACAGCATTGTTGAACTACATTGATAAAGACTAAAGCTAGATTTCTTATCCTTTCTTTTGGTATGTGACTTACAGAGTTTTCCAGCAGTGCTTGAAACAAGGCATTGAACAACAGTAAACAGATTTTTTTTTTTTTTTTGAAGTACAGTACTTAATTCTGCAAACATCTCTGCTGCTTCAGAATACAGAACATCATTATATTGATATGACAACAGCACACTGACACATTGTGATGAAATTTGGTTGCTGTAGTGTGAAACACTTATACTGACATTTCACCCAGTGAGCAGTGTTTCACTGCTAAAGAATACACGTGGCAAACCAGTGCAAACTGCAGGTGTCTGTGTTTCAAAGAACAAAAGACAGGTCATCCCTGAGCAATCTCCCTGATCTAGAACTAAGAAACCTAGTGCTATGACAGTTCAGATAAAGTCATCATTAAACAACTTTCAAAGAAGCACCAGTTTCCTGTTCTGTAAGCTCAGCATTAACGGAAAAAATATTTTTACATGCTTGTCTGAAAACTTCTCATTTCCTCTTGAAAACTCAAGCCTATCTGATATAAATCTGTTAAGAACCAGCTTTAGCATATGTAACTCACATGCATGGAAGGGATGAATTCTAGCAGTCAGTTCCACAGTTTCCTGACTTTAGTTTACTTTTTTTTTTTCTTTTGATGGAAACAGAGACCACCACTCCTCTGCAGTTTGCATGGTTCCTTATTTAGGAATAAGTGAAGCGGTCAGACTCTTACCTCCTCATACACTCCAGAGCCTGAGTGAAGACCTGTGGAGCCATTCCATGTTCATGCTGTAGGATCAAGCACTGCTCCAGGGTGATTGACATGGCAGTCCTATCCTTGGCACTTTTACAGCTCGTAAACCGAACACCATTAAGTCTGCGGCATATCTAGAAATGGGACAGACAATCCATCACTGCTCCTACACTCAGAACTTTCTGTCAGAGAGAACACCTGTACTTCCCTTAGAGAGACACAAATGTTGTGCAGGGCTTCGATGTCAAAGTTTGGCATGTTTGAGAGAGCAGAACTTCATTGTATGAGTTGAGGGGAAATTTCTGTTATGGAAAATACATTTTATCTCCCCATGTCTCATTCTAGAGGAGCCCTAGCCTGGCAGCATTTCCAAGCTACATGCAAGCAAATGAAGAAACTCAAACATGTCAGTAATAAAAAAGGGGCAAATACATATGCATACAGAAAATCAGCTGAACTATGCAGAGATGCTTAGATGAATAAATACCTCAGCAGCTTGCCAAAGGATATCAACATTCTTGTTTTTCCTCGCATGAACATTTTGTCCCAGAAATCTTAACAGTTCAGGCAGGCACGTCTGACTACGAGATCGAGGTAGACCTATAAAACAAACAAAACCAACTCCACTTACTCATCTGTATTCAACAGATCTTTTACAAAGTGTATCTATATGCCTGTTGCAAACACATTTGTGTTTTCTTGAAACTAGAACAATTATCTGAGTTCTGATTTATTTAGGACCATCAACAAAAAACCTCAAGCTTAATTAAACTCAGTTGGAAATATAAATTCCAGTTATTTAAAACTTCAGGGACTCAGAATCTAATAGCAGCATAACAAGAAAATGAACAAAGGGAGCAAGATCGGTACAGTCTTTTGGTTTGTGTGTCACAGAGATGACAGGAGAACATGAATGTCTTCAGAGAAACTCTGAAGATATTTTATATTCTGCTCACATTTTCAATTTTAAATTTGCAAGCTGGTCAGCTTTCAGTTACAAGAAACACTCAGATGACACTAGATTGTCATGACTCGTTTATTAATATTTCACTAAGTGGAAATAAAGTAGCTGAAATTTTTCAGAGTAACATCAGTACTCAAATTCTGTGTTCAAATTTTGCACATCATCTCTTACATATGTAGCAAGATATCCAGACAATCAATTAGAAGTATTCAACAAGCTGCCTTTTTTGTTGTTTCCCTTCTTTTAGACGAATAGCAAGACAGAGAACACCAAGTTGTGACTGAATAAATACGAAGATATGCACAGTAAGAGATGACATTGTGACAAAAAGAATCCTACCTGAGTGACATCTGAGGTTTTATTTTAGGCCTTCTTCTCACAGCAAACAGTATGTTAGACCAACCTGATCTCCTCCTACAGGAAGGTGACCCGCTGAGTAGCTGAAGGAAGGCTGTGGACATTGTTTACCCAGACTTTAGCAAAGCCTTTAACGCTGCTTCCCACAGCATTCTCCTGGACTAACTGGCTGCTCATGGCCGGGTGGGACAGGCTGCTCACTGGGCAGAAATCCCAGCTGGATGGCCAGGCCCACAGAGTGCCGGTGAATGGTGCTACACCAGCTGGTGGCTGGTCACTAGTGTGGTTCCCCAGGGCTCAGTTCTGCAGCCAGTCCTGTTAAAAACTTCATCGATGATCTGGAGGAGGGGATCAAGTGCACCTCAGTCAGTGGCAGATGGCAGCAAGCTGGGCAGGAGTGATGATCTGCTGGAGGGCAGGAAAGCTCTACAGAGGGATCTGGACAGGCCAAGGCCACTTTTATGGGATTCAGCATAACCAAGTGCCAGGTCCTGCCCTTGGGTCACAACAACTGCAGGCAGTGCTCCAGGCTGGGAGCAGAGTGGCTGGGAAGCTGCCTGGTGGAAAAGGACCTGAACATGAGCCAGCTGTGCCCAGGTGGCCAAAAAGGCCAGTGGTGACCTGGCCTGTGCCAGCAATGGTGTGGCCAGCAGGAGCAGGGCAGGGATTGTCCCCCTGTACTCAGCACTGGTGAGGCCTCACCTTGAGTGCTGCGTTCAGGTCTGAGCCTCTCCCTGTAAGAAGGACATTGAGATGCTGAAACCCCAGTGGTGTCCAGAGAAGGGCAGTGGAGCCAGCGAAGGGTCTGGAGCAAAAGTCTTAAGAGAAGCAGCTGAGGGAGCTGGGGGTGTTTAGCCTGGAGAAAAGGAGGCTCAGATGGGATCTTATTGCTCTCTACAACCACCTGGAAGCCAGGGGGCTTTTCTCCCAGGTTACCAGCGACAGGAAAAGAGAAAATGATCTCAAGCTGCACCAGGGGAGATTTAGATTTGATGATGGGAAAACTTTCTTTACTGAAAGCATTGTCAAGCGCTGGAACAGGCTGCTCAGGGAACTGGTTGAGTCAGCATCTCTGGGGGTATTTAAAAAATGTGGAAATGTGGCACTTGGGGAGACGGTTTGGGGGTGGACTTGGCAGTGCTGGGGAAACTTGATGGTCTTAAAGATCTTTTCCAACCTAAACAATTCCACATTTCTATTCTATAATTAAAAATACTGTGCCTGTTCTGATCTTGTCTGCTTGAGCTCTACCCCTAGAAGGAAAGTAATACCTGTAATCAAAAAGAGGGCACAGGCCATCTCCTCTTTCTAAAGACAAGGAGCGCTAACAGAACAAGGACAAGGAGCTAGTGAAGCTAATAGAAATTCTGCAGAGTTTAGAACTGAGAACACAGGGACATGGGCAGTAGATAAAGAATCAACTTTCCTTGTGTACTGTTCCTGAGGGGAGCATTTCCTGCAATCTGCCAGCAGATACTTCACTGCAACCTTTGTCTCCTAGAATCATCTGTTTGTTTTTCCTTTTGCCTCTACCTACCACAGAATACATAACTGGACATAATCACCTGGTTTGCAGTTAAATCTAAAATGCTACTCTCCCTTGATAAGGGTTCACAAAAAAGTACACTTCCTTTTGTACATCCTAAATATCACCACAACTTTCAGGAGGAAAAGAAAAAAAAGAAAAAAGAAAAAAAAAAGACAAAAGCGAAAAGATCATTGAGTCAAACATAAGAGGTTTGGGCAGGAGGGGAGAGACTGGAGTAAAAAAAAAAGCAAGCAAAATTAAAGAGGAGAGGAAGGAGCTGAATGGGAATTATTATTATAAAAGACTAGACAGAAACATGAACAAAATTCATTTTAAACTGATTAATTTTTGAATTGTACAAGAAAATCTGATGCTAGATGACTATAAAATAAAAAATTAAACTTTGCAGCTAACATTCCAGAGTATTTATTATGCAGCATTATGAATGCCTGGATGGAGGGAAGCAGGTTCTGCTCTCAGTGGTATAAAAAAAAATTCAGTGTAAATGAATGTGCAATAACACAATTTAACAGACAGAATTCTTACTATCTTGTTGCATGCTGCTGTATTTGTATTTCTGGAATAAAATTGCAACTGTAGGGCACCAGTTTTAAAAAAAACAATAACATTTAAGCATGTAGGTTTTGTCTCTCTTCCAGGTTCTCTGTTGTTGGCTGCAGATGCAACAATTACAGGGAAGTGCCAAAGGAAAATCAGAGGGAAATGACTGAGTTCCTGAAAGCTGGCAGTTGCCCTCTGTGTAGGTTTTATCATAGGTGCAGGGAGCATCACCAAATACTGCACATAAAAGTGCCGCTGCTAGAACCTGTCACTTTTACACCTTTACCTTACAACAACCTCTCTGCCTAACTGCATGATTATACAGTGCCACATAGAAAGAGATGTAAAAGTAACCTTGAAAAGGAAAGCTAATCAGTCTGACCTTTAAACCTCTTGAATCCACCCTACTTAGTGATAAAATATTAAAACAGAGTTGCACCATTTCTTGGAGGTTACTAATGCTGGTGTACCATTGATATTTAAAAAACCAACATAGAGTAAACAATTTTAAAAATCAGTCTGAATTGTGCTGTTCAAGCAAATTTGTCATTAATTACAGAATACTTACAATCATCAGGCAAAACTTCCTTGAACTGCTCAAAATATGAATTCAACCGCACCAAGCTTTCCATGTTAATTATTTCTTGCAGTGAGGTGTCTCCAAACCTTTAATAGGAGAAGAAAGGAACAATTAAGCCCAGTATAAAATGTTTCTCTTTTTCTTGGAAACAGCTACTCTTGGCAATATGTCTCCCAAAAACCAGTTCAAAGATTCATCCCAGGATTTCCCTAACCATTCAAATGCCATGTGAAGCATAATAGAAAACTGTTGTAAGGATTCATTAAAGAAAAAGAAAATAAATGAGGGGAAAAAAGGGAAGGAAGATATAAGAAAAATCCTGTAGAAAACAGTATTTAAATTTCTTTGGCTTTCTTGTCCTTCTTTCAATATTAAATTCCAGCCTGGAAAATTGTTTTACCTAAATTGAAACTTTTAATAATGGATTTACTAGTTTAGTTCATAAACTAATAATAGCAACCATAACAGCAGTAGATAGGACTGTGAATGTTGACTTCAGGTATGTAAATGAAAAATATGGATCTAGGAGTAATAAACCATGAAGGTAATAAATATTATCAACAATGCCCTGATTTATCTCATCTAAATATATCTGCATACACAGATGTACACACAGAGTGCTGACATCTGTAACTGTGTTAGTCATCTTGGGCTTCCTTTGTAGGCAACAGAGGTCAACAGTAATTGCTGGAATGCTTTTGCTAGACTTTTTCTCATTGTCCACCACCACAGTGCACACTCCAGCCCAGTACTGAGGCTGCTGTCACAACATGCACGTGCCTGGCTTCACTGGAGTGCTCTGCTGGAGCAGCGCTCTCTCAATGTACTCTTTACAGGATGTGGCCATAACAGAGGGAATCTGCTGGCTCTTCCAGAACTGAACAGTTTCCCTAGCAAATATAATTACATGATTATATTTTTCACTTTTACAACAGCAGTGTTGCATTACATAAACACTGCAAGGGTATGTTAAAACAGAGGTGCACCTTGCACATTTTCTTGAATTTTGACAGTGACCAGAAAAGGGAGTCCCAGGGAGAGTGCAAAACCAAGACAACAAATACACAGCAATGATCTCAGCCTCTAGTGATCTGTCACTCACAGAGGTCTTAAGTTACAAGGAGCTCCTGTGTGCTAAATAGCCCTCGGTAAAGCTCCCATTGTAAATTCACATCTGCACCACATAAACCCACAATAATCTCAGACCCACTGAGGTAAGGAGCTTCACAGCTACATGGCCCATACAAAAGGACCTCCTTTTGTTTGGCATTTGGCAGATTCATTTAGAACAGTGCTCCCATGTTCGTGTATTGGAGAAGCTGAGTTACTGTTAGTTATGCAAGGGTGCAATTCCACATCAGCGCACTTCCATTGCTGGACTGCCAGTAAGGCTGAGCTTGCCTGGCTGGACACCTACTTCTCTGCTAGGGTTTGCTGCTCATTGATCCCCACATTGAAAAGAACAGGCTGAACCCTCAGTAACATTCCACTTTGAATCTCGCGTGGCAACAAATCAAACAAGGCGCTTGGCAGAGGGATCCTCACGTTAAATCCATCGCTGAAAAGAAACAAAGAGCTGTTAGACATCAGATCAAAAAGCTACGTTTCAAGAGTGTGTTATTTGTCTAAAGAGGGATAACACCTAGAACATAATATAACCATTAAAAAGCAACCATCAGTCAAAACTGACTCTAAGGAACTGCCAACAGCTTGCTGACAGTCAGAAAATCTATTCTAGTTCAAAACCAAACCTGCAGCAACCTGTAATGTTGAAATTATATCCTCAAGGACATTCAAATCAGATCTGCCAATTTCCTGGCAGTAGCTGATTTTGCTCTGCTCATTAATACTGCAGTTCTTTGGCATGTTCCCACTCACCAAGAATAAAGTATATTTACTGGGTTTTACCGATTTCCAGTGATGACTGGCAGCATGTCAGTAGATGTATTTGATGTAGCCTGAGTTACTTTAAAGGTTACATTCCTCAAGTCCATGATTCCCAAACTCATGTCCTCCAGCATTGCCAGCTCCTCACCTAAATCCAAGAAGAAAAAGTGAATTGTAATTACTTGTTGCGCACAACTTCCCACTGTCAATTTGATGACGACAGTAGGCCATCCCTCCATGAAGAAGTTCCACAGATGAAGTGGTGCTGCAGCCCATGCCTCCCCTTGACCTACAGACAATGTCATAGCCTATTTTTTGAGTTTAGCAAGTTTAGAGAACACAAGTTATCTAGAACAGTCCAGAGTACTGTTCTTTTAAGTAGTTTATGTGCTGATTTTCCAAATTAGATGATACTAATAAGTACTTCTCAGCATTGTCAGAGCCCTGATAGCCTTTGCACTGGAGTAGCTACACGGTATTCTGGATTTGTCTGGTAAAGCATTCCCTAACCAGCACCCAGACAGCTTTAGGGACACAGGAGTGAAACACTCCTGAGTGAAGTACCTTCCCTTTTTATATTCTCTCTTCAGTTTCACATTGTGCTGCGAGACTACAGAAGTTTCAAGAAAATTCACAAACTGTATTTTGGGCACAGTTTCTCCTAGCTTACCAGAACTTTCATCCAATTATTTTCTGAAAAAAACCCAAAGGCCACTGTGATACATTTTAGTCTTTCTTAAACCTTTGACATTCCATTATAAAAGAAGTACACTTTATCTTTTAGAAGCAATTCAAGTAAGTGCAAAGAAATTCAAAGTTGTTAGATAATGAAGTACTTCAGCTATAATCTAGTTTTACATTTTAGTTTTCAAAATAATTTTGTAGCTGAGCTGCAGATTGTCCCAAACACCCAGATCCTGCTGTAGCAAATTTAATGCAGAATTTGCTGACTCAACAGCTATTCCCACCCCCTGGCCCCGTGCCTTTACCATAAGTGCTCAGCAGGCTCTCAAACTGTGCCAGCAAGCCAATGGTGTAGAGTTGTCTTAGAAATCCATCATCATGCAGGCAATTCCTCAGCTTGATAATGAAACCACAAATGAGAGCCGTCAGCTGTGAGAGAGGAAACAGACAAGAATGAAATGATTCAAAATAAAAAAAGGCTCTTCAGCCCCAAATAAAAATTATACTGTGCATAAGCGGTGCAATCAAATCTGTCAAACAGATGCTCTTTTCCCTTAAACATCTTCCTTTCCTTACAGCTGAAGACAACCAACCGATGAAAACGCAAAACATTCATAAAATCAGATACAGGGCGCGCTGCCTTCATCTCACAAGCTGTCTCAAAATCGGGCTGGGGAAGATCTCACACCTTTTTGTTTTCTGAACACAATCACTTGTGGTAGGGTCTACAACATATGAATTACAGAAGTTGCTCCTTAGAGAATTGTTTTAGTTTTAGACTGAAAAGCAACACGGCTAGTTCCAGGCCAAGAACTTTGATGGTATGAATAAATTACTGTTTTTCAAAAACGACATTTGAGAAAGCTTAAAAATGCAGTATGTTTGCATTACGTAGATTTAAACTCTGGTGTTACAAGATATTCAGAACAAAATCCTGAAGATCTAGTACTAAGGTCAGTACTATTATCTAAGATTAATACTAGTCTTGCTTCACTGTCAACAAAGGAATTTCCCAGACAATGGCCATATACTATGTACACAGGTGTGTAACTTCATTATAGAATTCAACAGAAGAGAATAAAGTTCTGATCATGATGAATAAACATATTCAAAGGATTGAGCTTTAAAATTATCTGCATTATAAGGTAGGTTTTATATAGGAAAATTCCCTGATTTTATCTCTGTGAGATCACAGAATCTAAGAATCATTATGGCTGGAAAACATTTCCAAGATAACCAAGTCCAACCCAGCACCACCACCATGTACACCACTAAACCATGTTCTCAACTGCCATATCCACACAAATTTTTGAACACTCCAGGGATGGTGACTCCACCACTTTCCTGGGCAGCCCACTCTAGGTCTTAACAACCCATTCCATTAAGGAATTTTTCCTAATATCTAATCTAAATTTTTCCTGGCACAGTTTGAGGATATTTCCTCTCATCCTGTCACTTGTTTTACATTTTTGATATTACATTATGGGACAAAAGCCCTGCCAATGATGTCCAAGAAATAAACTGTTTGAAATCAATGAACAAGACAGTGATTTCACAGGAAAGCAGACACACCACAGAAGTGGGCGGAAGAATTTTTTTTCTGTGGGCAGTGGAAGTTTTTTTAGTACAGACACTTGCTAGTCAGTGTCTGACACAAGAGTTGCCAGCAGGTTCAGAAACAAAACTAATTTCTCTTCCCATAGCTGGACTTCTACCCTTAGGTACCATATGTCCTGCTGGGTTTCTCAAAGCAGAAAACAGCAAAAGATCACTGAGGGAGTACACCTGTTACTCAGAGACCTTTTTGCCCCCCTCTTTCACATCTTACTTCTGCTTTGGCTCAGTGGCACTGGAAGGCTGTTTCTGAACACAGCAGTATATTTTTACTAGTTCTGGAATAATTTTTACTAGTTCTGGAATAATTTTTGTTTTCAATAGTGAAGGAATGTATATCCAAGAGGAGACCTAATTTATGTATTGTCAAATGCCTGTAAATAACCAGTAAGGACAGGATAGCACAGCTTGTGAGGGGAAATCAGTGTCACGCCTGGGAAGAGATATGAAAAATCCTCAAAAGAGTAATCTTTCATATTTCATAGAAACCCCACCAAATGTGGAAGTGAAATCAAATCATGCGTATTTTCTTGCTTACAGTCTGGCAGAAGACAACATCCCTGCGATACTGAAGGCTCAGGCAGAGCCCTATTGTCGGGGCACTGTCCTGCATTAATAAAAAGACCATGGCTTTCTTTGCCTTGTCGCTCATCATGGCTACACAGTCAGTGAGTGTGGTCAGCAGGGGATAAAGAGCTTCACTCCATTCACCTGGTTAAAAGAAGAAAAAACTATCAGCAGTGGAAGCACTTTATTAGAAACAAACACAGATTAAGAAGAAACTTCCTGTTGCAAGTCAAAGTTGCTGATAATTCACATGTAGAACTCATTTTATTTTTGCTGGATGGTTACTCCCTGCTTTGTAATAATTAAGTAACCATACAGTGTGGTTATTGTATGAGGAAAATATGGAGAATTTTACTCTGTAAAGCTGTTATGACTTTCCAGATCATGCAAAAGTTACCAGAATTTGTGCTCACACAACAGGCTGTACAATAGCTGATTTGGAAATCATAACAGAAACATGAATATCTATATACAGAAGTGTATATATCTGCATGTTCGTGTTCAAACAAACCCTTTCACTGCACATACAGGGACAGACAGTAAGGAGTCCATTGTATTACAGAAATAGGGACCATCTGCTCAGCCATTTCTGTCAATGAGATTCCCCCCAAATATCCTGCCTTTTGAATCTCTAGGCTCATAAATGTATCATGCAACTGCCTCACCACCTTATTGATCCTTATTGCACCTCAGTGAGGCAAGATGATGCTCATCTCCTCTTTGCAGCTGAGTAATAAGGTGTGAGGTGAGAAATTAATATAGGTACTCTTTTAAGTGTTTCCTGTCTCCTGAGCAGTTTTAAAGGTTTTAGGCTAGATAACGAGAAATACTGAACATAGTAGTTGGAGTCGTGCAGATTGTTGGAAGTACTTTGGAGCTTTCTTTCACTGAAATACACAAGAGATGACCCAGAGGGATTCTGTTCAAGGTCCTGCACAGGAAGCACAGAAGTGAAACTGGGTTGTCCAAGTCCTTCCCTTTTTAAAAGGCAGGACAATATATTTTATTTTTTAAAAGCACCAGAGCTCACAAACAGCACACAGCTGGCTGTAGGAACAAGGCAACATACAGACCAAAACCTCCATGAATGAGACACTTAAAGCCCCTGAAAGGAAATTGCTTGGGATTTTGACTCAAAGGCAGAACTAAGAGTCAGTAATAAATAATAAATGTTCCTTTGATAACCAGCCAAAGAGGGGAACTCTGGAATTCTGCTAACAGAAACATATCTGGCAAGACTCACAGAACTATCCTTTTGGCTTTTGTTCTATGTGGTAGATAGATAACCTAACAAATATACAAAGGGGAAGTTGTTTGAGTCTGTTTCATTGCCTTAAAAAAAAGCAGGAAACATCAAAAGAGCAGGCAAGGAATCACAGCCTGTCTTTTAAATTCTGTTAAATATTTTATCTCAAAATTAGTCAGATGCCATAACATGGCTTTGTGAACACTTAGATAGCAAAATACAGGTGATACTAATGCAGTTTCTCGTACTGCATTTAAGAGCTTTTCTGTAAGCAAATGAGAATAACAAGAACTGAAAACATCTTCCACCACATCATCATTTCATTGACTGTACGTACACACATGTATACAGTTACTAACTCAGTGGAGATTTAAAACTGTAGTGTGTCTGACAGCACTTCATTTGAGAGATATGATTATCTTTGGTAATCACAAAGTGCCCTGGTGAAGATA
This sequence comes from Hirundo rustica, assembly GCF_015227805.2. Taxonomy (NCBI): domain Eukaryota; kingdom Metazoa; phylum Chordata; class Aves; order Passeriformes; family Hirundinidae; genus Hirundo; species Hirundo rustica. Next base: position 87,314,262 of record NC_053451.1, read on the forward strand.
ATGCAATTATTGGAAGGGTTTTTTCTCCCAACATTCACATACAATGCAGGAACTCATCTGGGGTAGTGAGCAGAAGTCCTCTGTGCGTGTATTCTCTTGGTTTAAAATTCTGGCCATGAAAAAACAAACCCTTGTCGGTCTGCAAAGTTCTAAATGATTTTTGCTACCTACATCACAGAGGTGTAACCTGTGTTCTTTTAGTTTTTAGTCAATTGCAGTTGTTATTAACAGTAAACAGGAATAAAATGAATTGCACTTCCAGTCTCAAATTAGGTTGGAACAAGGTATGGGTGTTGGGAAGGCCAATGAATTCACATAGTGAACTTCTGCTGACATGCTACTGAATATTTCATTAAAAAATAATGTCTTATTAAGAGAACCAAATACATAAAGCTTGTAGGATGTAACATCAGGTGGGAAAAGTTCTTGCATTGTTCGCCCTAAGGGTCTTTCTTCTCCAGAGCAATAAAAGGATTATTAAAACAGCTGTCCTCCAAAGCTTTGAAAAGATATTTTAATCTCTTCATATTAAGTAGAGAGGGATAAGGACAGAAGAAAGAAGGCTAACACTGGGATGAGACTCCTAAATTCTGTATCCTGAAACATGAAACTTGCAATCCCCAATACTACATGGTGTGCACCCACAACAGGGATTTTCCATCAGCCTCGTTGACTCCTCCATATTCTGCCTGACTTCTCATTCAGAAAGACCAGCTCAACAGCCCGTGAAATGTGAGACTCTCACAGACTTCAATGACATTTGAAACAGGCCTCAAACCATTGTGACCTACCTCAGTTTGCTAAAACACATCAGCTGGAGAAACCAAAGAGGCCCTGAACAAGCTCTCTCCTGTAACCAGACCCGTAAAATGACCAGATACCCCCTGCACTCTCAGGAAATAATAACTTCTCAACAGCTTAGGTAACTCACGTGGTGTTGTAAAGCACTGCCATTTCAAAATGGTCCATCTTAAAGCAAGGCACTTGCTCAGTAAACTATGAACAAACCCCTGCAGTTTTCAGAAGAAGCAGAAGCCATGAATGACGTACCTGGGGCAGATTCTTCCGGAGTAGGGCTGCAATCTGCACAGAAATGGAGGGGCAACATGCATGATTAAGGAGCAGCAACACAGTCTAAATACAAGCAACTCAAATGCTCAGTGCCGGGGCTCTCAAGCATTTTCACGGAGTGAAGAGGAGCTCAGCAGAAATACTTTGCTGCCCACAGGCATTGAGGGCACTGGCTGTCTCCTCCACTCCATTGTTGTGATTAGAGGAACACCTGGATGGGCACTTGGAGCAAAGCCAGCGCCTGCTAGCTCAGAGGCTCGCTGTGGATTACCAGCACTGTCAGTACACTGTGATCCACAGGGCACAATTTGAGAACCACTGGCTTACTGCAATTACAGATTAAGCTGGCAGTAAGGCTGATAAACAGAAGAGCAAAAGACCAGCAGTAACTTCAATGCACTTAACAAAAAATGACATTAAGGGCACCCACAACGCAAGAGTAATAAAAATACAGTACTATGCTACCTTTGTCAAAATTCCCTTACACATTTCTGAGATAATTAACAGAAACATTAGAATGTGTATTAAGGGCTGAAACCCCATCAGTGAAGACTGTGAGTGTTCCATATACACTTCAGTGGGAGGATCAAGCTGTCAGATGAAAATAAACTAGAGGTCAATGCTAACAGTAAAAAAATAACATATGCCCTCTTATAGCAAGTCCTGCACTAATGAACTAAGCAAATGGGATTTAAGCTTCTGTTGTTTATACCTAGATTCACTAGTCAATCAATTATAAATCTGAACATAACAACAGAAAATATAAAGTTCAATAGTGTGCATCAGGACAATCATCTCAGCTAGGTAATCAGAACAAACCTCTCAGTAAATTAAAATTCATCATGTTCACTAAAGAAACTATATGTCCCCATGCGATTTTAGTAATGAATATCTAAGCCATAACCTAAGTACCTTTAAAATTTATTTATTTTAAGTTTCCCTTTTACTATTTCAGGTAGTATTTTCTTTCACAAACATTCATTTCTAGAGAGATCCTCTAAAGTCCTTCAATAAAATTGTAGTTTCTCTCTTGCCAATTGTAGAAATATCTGGTTTGGCTGGTTTTTATATTGCTTTCAAAGTAATTTCTGCCTGCTCTCTGATCCTCTATTCAAAACACAGAATTACTAACAAGAAAAACATTAATTCTTTGAATACACAACAATAAAAATGTTGTGATTCTGAACTTAGAGAAAGGATCTTCTTTGTCCTTCAATTCTGCCCCAGGTTCTCTCGGTTAAATAGAAAGACTATTTTTTCCCTATTTTGGAGGGACAGCAGGGAAAATTTACAGAAATTCTTTGCGCTAACAAAATCTTTGGTAGGTCCATGCAGCCAATTCCACTTTTACGTGGTGTAAGGGTAGAGATCCAGAGTAGAACTAAAAGATCCATTGAATATGGTAGAAAAATATTGCTCAATTTGATGTTCTCAGCATCAAATTGTCTTGGAAAAAGCTTCTGATATCACTCATCACAGATTTTTCCTGTGAATTTTTAATATTAAAAAATCCACAACATTTAATAAATTATGTGAATGTGCATTGAAGGTTACTGATTAAACTTACATGTAAATACATATAAAACTTCATGTAAGCTAGCTAGCAAACAAAACCATTTATAGTTACCAAACCAGCAGAAGAAATCTAATCAAAGATTAATGAAACAAGAACCTACTCACCTATTTTTTAATAATACACAAAAGTCTCAGTCTAATCTAGAAGAAACACGGTTGTCTAAGATACTAAATAACCCACAGGTAACATGCAAAGCTACACAAAAAAATATTTTAACATTTCTTTTCACTTCCTTTTTGCCTTTCTTTTTTTAAGGCACTGCCTTCCACTGCAACACTAACAATGTGATGGACATGAAGTCACAGACAGACATAAGGGACAAAGGGCCATCAAATGATAAGACAGAACAGGACAAAGGAAATGAGAACACAGATCAGTCTTTTTAGAGCTTCACTTCGCCCATCTGCACTACTAAGTGGCCAAATCAGAGTGACCACATGTGAGAATAAGTCAAGTAAGTACATAAGTAAATTTTAAAAATTCTGAAATTTAATGCACAGCTGCCAAACTGTCAGTCTAGACTGATAAGGATATATTTCATTCACATGCTCACAACTTTACACTGGTTTCAATACGGCACCCACATGAGCTTAAATTTTGAATCGATTATTCAACTAAGAGCTTGCACTGTCAATTCCTACATTTCAGCTACAAGAAGTCAAAATAATTGAGTGCCTCAGCACCACAATTTGGGTTAAAATTTGCTTTGAACTCTGTTAGGTTCATTTACATTCAGCTCAGTCTAATGGGACTGCTTGGGGTCCTCTCTCATGCTTTAGTAATCCAGCTGGGACTATCAGTTTGTAATTAGTGCCTGCACTTCTCTCATGTTTTATTTACCTGTAAAAAGCTTTGATTTTTGCAAAGAAGCTGAAGCCAACAGGAGAGCTACCAGAGGTGGTGTCTGTCATGTGATAACCCATACAACTGTTTTACCAACTTAAAACAGAGCGAAAGCCAAGTGCCGTTGCCATCAATGGATTTGGCAATGATTTCAGTGGGCCCAGGATTTCAAAATAAGTAATGGGCTTAGCAGCTCCCAGGACACCAACAGCTCTTTCTGCCTGACATCACTGCTTAACACCACCACGGAGCTAAGAACACATGGAGGGCTGTAAGGGAGGCTTAGGAACGATGCCAGCACACAGGAAGAGAGCAGCAGGGAGAAGCAGTGTCTGGCATACGCACTTGTCTGGAGAGAATGGCATGCACAGGATGGTGCGGATGAAGATGGTGGTGAGGATGATGAAGATGGTGAGGATGATGAGGTCTCATTTAAATCTTCTGGATTTATCCAGTAGGCACGACTGTCCCGATTACCTTTCTTACTAGTACTGCTGACGTCACACTGGAAAACGTCCTCACAGCTGTCACTTTGCAGGCGCTCCTTCTGGAGAAGTTTGTCCACTCTCTGTATGATACACTCCAGACTTTTGTCAACATTCAACCAAACTTTCTCCTTAAAAGAAAACATTTCTTTCTCAGTTTAAAACCAATAGAGACATTGGGTAACAAATCCCTTGGTGACCTATTTCCTCCTGTGATTCTTGTCACAATTCCTCTGCAAAGTTTCCTCTGGGCTATTGTGGTTGCATGTGTGCACGCACGAATTATGGATATATAACTAACGTATACCAGGATGTCAACAATATGTAGTGACATGTTTTGGGTGGTAAATGGCAAAGCTATTTTCTGTGTAAGTTTGCCAAACGATTTTAAGTTCCTCTTCCTGCACTACTCTTCCAATTTCTAGCTGGCACTATTGTTTACTCTTGAAATTTGTGTTTGACATAATAATTGTATACAATCACACATCTTTTTTTTCTCTGTAACTCAGTGAACAACAGAAAAAATTACTGCATTAGTGTCTAAATACTGAATTAGCTTTATTTGTATCCTATTACTATGACTTTGACTGTAAGTCACAGTATGCCAAAATAATTACAACTAGCAAGGATCCATTTCCAAAATGAATTGAATCACTTTTAAAAATTGGTACTTCACAATATTAATAATTGCTTTAATTAATCTTGACTATTTGTGAGATTTAGTTAACTTCTATTTATTTAACACAATGACAGAATTTACACAGTTCAAATCTTATTTTGACTGACAGTGTGGTAGGGAAAAACCATTTAAAAATACTTTGTGCAAACAGTTTTAAATTGCTGTTCATAATCAAAACAGTGAAAAACTGCAAGTTCTAACTGGTTACAGGAGAATTTTTACAAGAGGAAGGTTAAATTGCATAGCTAGCACCCACAAAACTCACTTCATTTGGGAGAATGCAAAAGCCCATTGTAGTATGGGCAGTTTTTCACTTTAAAAGCTATTTACTTTACCTTGGATCTCACCTTAAAAATGTTATGCACCTAGTGTAACAATTTCCACTGTTTAGGAGACCCAGAAATATTTATTAGAGTCTGCTTGTATTCCCATGCCACGAAGTAACTGCCTGCAGGATAGAGACAACATCTTTGCCAGCTGACCAGTAACTCCTGCGTACTCATCCTATGCATATCTGTTGAGCAGCTACAGAGCTTATTAAAAAAGAAAGTAAAAAGAACAAAGGATTCATCACTCCACTAAGCAAGCATACCCATTCCTCTTCATGCCAGTCCACCTGCAGAGAAGATCTGCTGTTTCTCCCTGTCCATCTGGCCACAAGTGTATCCTGATCATTCCTCAGCATCACTTGTTCCCCTTCTCCAGAGGTTGGAGATGCTTTTGAAGCTATATAGTCTGGCCTTGCAGCATTCAGTCCATGTATTGAATTTGCCAACAGCTTGCAGTCACAGACTGTGACAAGTTGCCGGGTCTAAAAAGCAATAAATGCCAACATTTTGAAAACTTTTCATTATTCCATACATAATCTATAGTGTATTTTTCTTTTTAAGAAAGAAAAAAGAAGTAGTATTCTGTAAAAGACACTATAGCTTTAAGGCACCTATTGAATACCTTTATACAGAATGACCTTAAAAATAGTATAGAATCCCAAACCACAAATGATACACTTCCAAAGTCTGGACTACTATATTAGACTTGCAATTGTTGAAAATGTCACTAAGGCATGTGCGATTCATCTTTGTTTGCACTTCAGCTTACACCAAGGTGCAGACATATGTGCAGTGTTTGAGCACTGGAACCACTAGGAAGCTCCCCAGGGAAGTGGTCACAGCACCAAGCCTGACAGAGCCCAGGAAGTGTTTGGACAATGCTCTCAGGCACATGGTGTGAGTCTGGGAGTGCAGGACCAGGATAATCCTAAGCAGTCCCTTCCAACTCACTATAATCTATATTAAATTATTTTTATACCCCACACAACAGCTGCCACACCAGAAGGATCAGGCTTCACCCCAACCATCCTGTCCGAAATCATAACAAGACTTAACAGGAGGGCTGAATGTATAACCCTCTAATCAATGCAATTTGTTCCCTGTCTTATTTAGCTGTGTTGTATTAAAGGATTTCTGTAAGCCATATGAATATGAAAACTATGTGGCCCTTGTGTCTATTAAAAAAACAACAAACAAGACATGTTATATATACACATAATCCAGTTGTAGAAAATCCCACAGATCAGTTATACACTGCACTAATTAAGAATGAGTATTATAATAAATAATACGTTTACATGAGGTCCCATTATACAAAGTTGTATGCATATCCCTTCCACTGGGGCAATTTACGGCAAGCTGATTGGCCACTGCTGCTGTTTAGAAACTTCAGATCTCCTTCAAGGACAGAAGAGGTCAGTAAAACCATATTTGGGTTTTTTTCTCCCTTTAAGATTGTGTTCAGCTGTGGGTCCAGTCTGTTTTTTGTTAGCACACATCAAGAAATAGCTGGTTTACATCACTATAATTCAAGCAAAGGCTGTGTCACCATTATTCCTTATTTCACCCGTGGAAAAATACAGAATTGTTTCATTAACTTTCACACAGTTGCTGCTGCTTGACAGATGACTCAGAAAATTAAAAAATCCCAGGTGGTTATGGAGAAAAGGATATAAAAGAAAGTGAAGAATGCACATTATTGCAATGTGATGAATGAACAGAGGGAATCAGAGGACACTGCTCTCCACTGCACTTTCAAGAGGAGGCGAAGCACGAGTATCAAAAGTGGGAGAACACGTAAATAAAAATAGGAACTTTTAAAGGCTGATATAATTTTTTTAGGTCTGTGCATATTACAACACACTATTGAAAAAGGTAAAACAGACGTTTCAAGAAAACCTACTAAAGGTACAGAAAGAACAAATACACTGGGCTTCAGCAGGGAAATGAATGATCCTCCTACCTTATCTGCTAGGATGGCAAGTGTTCTTTCAAGGCCATTGGCTGATCTATCCTTGGCAGCCCTTGAGAGCCTCTCTGCATAGTAACTGACTTGCGTTTTCAGGGTGTTGATTTGTGCAATAATTTCCTTTGCTCTAACGATGTCCTGTGGGATGTATATTATAGACTGGGAACTTGTTGAAGTGCTGAAAAAGAATGACTGATTTTAGGGGGGAAATTGATCTAGAGGTACACACATTACAATGGCATGCCGGGGAATTAATGACAGACAACAAAAATTTACCTAAACTAGTGATCAACAGTGAAAGTCCAGTGGGCAATTGCACAGCAGGAACATGATCCTAGGGATTTCTCTGCCTTTACTAAAAGTATTCAGATGCAGATTTACTAATCCCTAATAACAAGGGGCCGTGGGCAGAGTTTCTACACCAGAGGGACAGTTTTGCTGAGGAGAATGTGGGTGACAGATTTTGCCATCAGATACAGAACCACTGTTTGCAGAGACACCTTGCTCCATTCTCCCTCTCCTTACAACACAGATACTTCACTGAGGCCTTGTTTACAAACATGTTTTATCACATATCTACTAACATCATGAAAAGAAAATTTGTGCTCCTTCCAGCGGAGATATGCCACCAAGATCCATAATGCAAATACCGTGGTATTAACAAAAAAGTACTTCTGCAAGTATATAATTTCCTCTATTGCAGACCAGAATCAAGTTACACCAGCAAAAGCAATTTTATGATATGTAAAAAATCAAGGTGCATTTTCAGGCTAATCCTGAAAATGTTCTTCATGTAGCTTCTGTTAGCACACACTTAATATACTAAACTAGGGACAAATATATCTTTATATGGGGAAAATGCAGCTACACTATGTCTGCTTATTTGACAGTGGAATAAGTTTAGATGTCTACAGAAGTTGCTTATCCAATCCAAGACAGATGCTCTACAACTGCTGGAAAAAGAATAGCACTTCCAAAGGGTAATTTCAACCCACCTGAAAGAGACATTCACAAAAGCTGCCTTTGAAAATTACTCAAAGCTGGAGCTGTGCTCTTAGTTAATTATTTGGAACCAACTGAACACTGCTCCCTTTGTCAAGCAAAATGCTGGGTTCTTCCTTCCCAGTAGGCAAGGTACCCAAAGACCAGGCCTTCACATCATCTGCAGCTGTGCCAAGTGTGATGCCCATTCACGACATGGCATCAAGCATGAGGGGACACCGATTGTGTATTATCTTAATTTTATTTATTTTTTTTTTCAGTCATGAATGGCTTCAGCATAGTAACAGCACAGAAGAACCTACTGTTTGCACGGATCTCAGCGCTGTTAAATGGAGACAGGCACGCTGAGAGCTTACATGGAGAGGAGTTTCTTTTTCAGGCACGACCTCGGAGGAGTGGGAACTCCTCTGCTACCCTTAGAGCAATGCTGGTAGTTTCTGCAGCGTATCTGTGACGTAGGACACGAGGGTTGCATGGGGCACACTTCAAAATCCTGCCACAATTCCAATTCTCGTCTCTTAACAAATATTAAGGCAAGGGAGAAGCCTAATGCCAGTCTGCCTGAGTTCCATTACAAAAGAAAGATGAGGGATCTGATTTCAAAGGCTGTAACTCAGAAATGATTCTCGGAAGAGTTTCCTTGTTTGTGCTCAGGTCACCCACGCGAGTGGGGCAGAGAACAACCACTCCCCAGTACTGCTGTGCCATACAGCAAATTACTCTCAGCTTTTAGGGCTTTCCCTGTACTTGACTTGTGCTTTCTAGTGACCAGTGATGTTAGTGACAATTCCTCTGAGCAATTTCTTTCCACGACAGTGTGGTTAACATGCAGAAAGACATAGCTGGCAGAAAAGGCCATGCAGCATACTGAGACTGGATTTAGAATTATTTCATTTTTAATCATAAACATTTGGTAGGATGACTAGGGAAAAATTATGGTGTGAAGTTCACATATACTTACTTTCCAACCTGCAATTGCTTTTTCAAATGAACAGCTCTCACTGTATTATACCAGCAAACTGTAACACAGACTTAAAGTCTCAGTGAATTAGGGGTTCAACCTTAATTAGAGTAATTTAGAGCAGAACTTCTGCATTTTTGAACCATCCAGTAACATCTGATTTTGATAGCACTGAACACCACAAAATGAGGAAAAATATTATGCAAAAATGTTTAAATAAAGACATGGATTACAAAAGTATACACCACGCCAAATCTGTCACCATTAAGGTTTTAAAATACATAAAATTATCTTCATTATCTTCCATCACTGGCAGAAGAGTTTCTCATTCCAAATAGTTTTCATTGTAAATAACAAAGGAAAATATATAAAATCCTTGTGTTCTGATTTTCAGTTTTTTTAACTTCCTATGATCAGAGAGAGCCAGGAAGCTAGCTGTTCATTGCAAACAAACATTGCAGATGAAATGAAATTCATTCACACATCATGTCCTACAAAGCAGCTACAATTACTTAGAGCACAGTTAGGGATGCCGTGATGCTTGACATTAAAAAGCCCTGCACACTTTAAAACACACCAGATCTTTGCCAAAGAAAAGGAAAATAAAACAACCCAGAGAACAGAGACCCTCCTTAGAACTCTCAGAAACAGAAAACTCACCAACACTCCTCATAACTGCTACAAAAACAAAAAACCAAAATAAAATTAGCAGATTGTTAGCAAATACCAAAAGCAGAAACAAAACAAAGTATGACTGGGGAAAAAACGTATTTGAGTCATTTTTTCAATAAGGTGGGTACATGAACTTGTAAGCAAAAAAACCACAGATTGCCAGGTGACCATGAGTTGATCTGGGGAGATGCTGTGAATGCACCAAGCACAGTTATGCCAATGAAAGAAGGAACTGAATGTAACAATGAAACTGAGGTGATGGATCTCAGTTCTACTATACTGGTTTTTTTGATAACATAGATGTACTTAAAATGAAAGTTGTTCTTTAGATTTTGAACCTGCAATTTTCATGGACCCAGAAGGAACTGTTCTGAAAAGCTTTGAGGAAAAGTACTGCATAGAAATTAAACTCTCCAATCAATTATTGGGTGAGGGGAAAAAGAACAAACCCACATGGGAAATTAGCTATTGCAGTAGTAAGAACCACTTCAGTGGCTATGCTGACAGAAGATTATTTCAAAAAGCAATAGTGGTATCAAAAGAACAGAAAGGGTGAGCCTGGCATAACAGTGTTCCCAAGTTCACAGTTTCCTCTAGTCCTATTCTAGTGCACTCTGTCAGCCTGAATAATTACACCAGGTATTTTTGCACCAATCTTTTTATCAGTACATATCTGACTGACATTCACAAGATGCTGCTATTCATTTCTGTACTGCCAAAACTAATTCTGTAGTTGATTCCCACGTCATTCCCTCCTCCTATCAGCTCCAAATCCTACTAATCCTTTCTTTGGAAGGGAATTACCAAGGTCTCCTTTTCCCTGACTACAATGGCTCCTTGTCCTGCTACTCTCGTGTCTTAAATTCTTCATACAGTAGCAGAAGCAATGCAGACCCTGCAGCACTCTCCCTTCTCTGGGAACTGGAGTGGGTCCATCTTAGCAAATGTGACCTTCCCAGCTTCTGCACCTTCCTCTAGTTCATATATCCATACTTCTACAGAGGTCACTTGGAAGTCCCTGCAGACAGGAGGGTCTTGACCATGGGGCCAAGTATCCCCCCTGTAGGGTGGAGGCCAAATTCAGAAATCCAATCTGTGCATAAACCTTTAGGCAATGCATGAAGGCCTCCAGAAATAGTTTCAGAACTAAACTCACTTTGTCAACAATGAATTTACCAATCAGGCACAGCAGGTTCCCACTAAAGAGAGCTCAGCAATAGGACCTTGAAGCTATGAGAGGGGTGAAAAGTCTCCTGAAAATAATGGATTGAAGCATGATGTAGTGCATCTGAGGAGGTTCAGCAGACAAATGTTCTGACCCACAATTAGGGAGAACCCAAACCCAACACTTATAATAGCTAAATTAAATGAATCAACAAGTATTCAGAAAAATTAAAGTTTTTCATAAAAAGACTCTTAGAAAGAAAGAGCCCATCAGTAAACAAGTAAATACAATAATATAAGGAGGGAACTGTTTTCCCTCTCCTTTGGAAAAAAAAAACCCACAGAAAAAACTTCAATACAAAATACTGTATAGTAGTATTATTGAGTGAAATAAAACCAGAATGGAATGGTTTTCCAAATAAATGAGCATGGACCAAGAGAAAAAGGCACAACAACAGCTGACACAATAGTATTTCTACTTACTGTTTCTTTGCCTCTTCAAATTTATGCAGCTTTTTCCTCAAACCACCTGATTTAAAGCCTTGACAATGAGCTGCTGGTGCTCCTATGGTGACTATGTCGTAGTTCTGATCTGGGATGGACAAAAAGGGCTTACAAATGAAAACTCGTCATCTTTAACACAGACAAACAATTGTGTAAGTTCAAAAAATTTTCTGAAAATAATTTCTGGAAAACTTTTACATGGTTTGAAAGACATGGAAAACCGAGTTTTCTAGCAGCCCTGGAAATCCATCAAACACTTTTTCAGGTGAAAGACCCATATGCGAATGCAGGTCCCGTGTTTCTTAATCTAGAAGACTGACAGTGAAAAAGAAGTCTTGAACACTGGTCTGTATACAAAGCTTGCCACTACTGGAATCCCTCACATGGACATGTGACACAAGTGTGTGTCCATGGTCACAGGGAATTACTGTTAAAAGAAGGGAAAACCCAGGTTATTTATGATGAAACAAGCCTGATGTGAAAAAACATGATTTTGCATAACCATACATGTTGATTGGAGAAAAAGCACACAAGCTTAACAAGAAACAACAGTCAGAACCTTTTTTATTCTACTGCAATTCAAAATGTCTGGAAGGGACACAGCAGTTTAACCCAGCTCTAGTACAAAGGCTAACTTGTGCCACCTAGAGTTCACTTAATTCCAGGAGCTAGTTTTGCCACCTGTAGAACAGCAAGAATTATACTTACATCTCTTCTTTTGTCAAGAGATTTAGAATCTGAGAACACAAGGTGCAGCCAAAATGCCAAGTATTACAGTACTTTGTAGAAACTTGGCTGTATGGTTGAGGACGAAAATTTTTAAAAAGTGGAGAGAAAAATAACAAGATAAATGAAGAAAGAGAAACTAATACCTGATCCTCCATCATCCTGGACTCTCATCCTCTGTATATGTAGATTTGTAGGAACAAATTCCAATTTTTTATCAGCTTTCAAGCTACTGGCTTTAAATGAAGGACCTGAGAAATGCAAGGCAAAAGTAAGCATAAGACCCTTCTCCTTGTGGCTATGATAAAACATTCAAGAAGCTTCATTCATCATTTGCTATGTGTTGAAAGTAAATCAGAGAAAATTAAAAAGAAAAAAAACAATACAAAAGCTTTCTGTTACTGCTCACACTTGTCCTCTACTTTCAGATTAAAATAAGAGAAGAAATAGAACAGACAAATATTCTCACAATAAATATTAATAAAGACAAGAAATATAAAAGCATTGTTTACTCATCATGAAGCATTCTGTGTTCCCAATTTCCAAGAAGCACTAACAATCCCAGCAGAGAAGAATCACGCTTTTATATTTTAAAAAATCACCTTTATACTGGTGCAGGTCAGTTAGATTTTCCTGGTAAGTTAAAATAATTGTTTGGTACTGTGTAACTATTTGTCGGCGAAGGCTTTCCCAACAAGGAGAGAGTTCTCCCAATTCTTCTAGTTCACAAACCCTGGGGAAAGAAAAGAAAATGGAGAGGGAGGGAGGGAAAGAGGTGTTTATGTCCATAGTCCGCTTGACCAAGAATGAGTTTCACATCGTATCAATGGAGCACCATCCCCAACTGACACGCTCTCAATTTATCGTGCCTGAGCTACTCACCCAACTGGAAAAGCTTCCAAACACACATCCCAAAGTACATCTCAGAGCACAGGTTAAGCACTGCTCTCAGGAAAATTGCTTCCTCACAGGCAGAATACACTGTACTCCCCCCAGGAGCCTCAGGTGTTGGTCATAAGCAAAGCTTCCCACCTTTCTGCAGCAGCTCTCAAACTATTTGAGGATTGGTAAATGATGGGAACTGTCATCATGTCAGGTAACTTGGGACAATGAGGACCTTTTAAGGACACTTTACTGAACTGTGGCGGCTCTTAAACTAATTAAGAACTGTGAGAGAGGTTAGGTGGGATATTGTCACCTATCTGATGTTAGGTACAAGAAGTATGTACACTGGTAAGGTATGTACACCACAGTTTGCAAGGCCAGGGAGAGCCTAAGACCTGTAAGCGTTAAGGGTTTGGAGACTACAAGCATTAAGTATTAAGCATTAAGGGTTTGGAGAGACTGAAGATGAGCCAACAAAATCTTCATCTGAGATCCAGGATTTGGGGCACTCAGTGTAGAATAAAGGAGGACTGGACATCCCCAGATATGAACATGAAACCCCCTGGCTTTTCCCGCGTACCCTGACTGCCAGGTTTCCAATCACACATGGCAATCCTGTGTTACATACTGTTCCCCAGCAGTGCTGCTGAGAAAACACTCAGTGTATTTCATGTCATGTTTGTATTACTGTCTTCTTGAATTAGTGTATTATTTGGAATAAAGGAAGAAGGGGAAAAAGTAAACAAGTCAACACCTGACAAAATTCAAGAGCACATTACCCCAGAAACGGTAGAACAATCATCTGTCAAAAGGATCCAGCAGCTCTTTTTGCAGTTCTCTCAACATCCCTAATTCCACAGTTTTAACCAATTGTCTGTGTATAATTTAAGACAGCATTTCACAGAGCAATTCCCACTCCACGGTGCTTAGGATATTATCAAAAAGAACTAAATTTCCAAGAAAAACATCAGATTGATTTGCCAACAGGCAACTGAGCAATGTATATTTATCAGTGACCTAGATAAAGACACTTCCAGTTTCATCTTAAAACTTGCTCTCTGCATAAGATGCTATTACAGTTACCTCATCAAACTCCCTGCTCAATACCAGCCATGCATCTGAGCCCTGGTCTTGCTAAAGTAAATTCACAGCTTAACACCTCGAGTTTATTTGTTTGTCCCATAGGGCCAAGACAGCAAGGAAGGTAAATATGCCATAAATAATGAGGCAGTCAAAATATAGCACCCCCCAGTGAGATGTTTCCTTTTATCTAAGAGACAGCAGGATGTCCAAGGACATTTTAAAAGTCACCAGGATGTGGAGACAGAAACAGCTGTGCTTGTGTAGCTGTCTGTCATTCCTCTGGGCTGCAGCACCGAGAATGGAGAACAGAGCACTTGGTCAATTCGGAGTGACTCTATGAATACAAAGTGTGATTGTGCACATTATTGAGGGTCACCTCAACTTAACAGAGACAAGGGAGCCTTTCTCAGTAATTACACAAAGGCCTATTTACCTTTGAGCCACACCACCCAGTGTACATATACAAGGTCATATTAAAAATCACCTGGGCTGTTATTAATCTGTACCTGTCTACAACAAGCATCCACTGATCTCCGCATGGCTTTAGCAAGAGCCTCTGAACAGTCACATTTCATGGCCAAGGCCTCAAACTTCACTGAGTAGCCAGTGCATTAACACAGATATATTTATGCCTTTGTAACTTCATAACAATTACATCACTGCTGTATTTCTGCACATGTAAACCATCCCAACACTCACCTTGCTGCATCTTCTTCCAGAAGGAGCTTCACAAATTGTCTAGGGATGTGCAGTGACAGGATGCTCTCTGCCATCTGCTCCAAGATTCTCAAGTGGTTTCCATCAGTGGTTGGGAAACGATACATTCGGCAAATGGCGCCACCAAACACTAAAGAATTAAAACCATATTTAAGCCTAGGGTTTGACTTAAAAGTATCTTCTTTCTTAAAGTAAATGGCTTCAGTTCACTAACATGCTGTAACACTAACACCTGCTGTAAAGATCTGGTTTAACCAGGCATCAGTCTACCTTTTGCAATCATGGTCACTCTCCCATGACCATTCTACAAGTGTTTGCAGCAAAAGCCTTCACTACAAATGACTTACTACACTGCTGAGGAAATGAAATGAAATTAAATACTTATTCACCTTTTAAAATGCTTTTTTTTTTTTTTTTTTTTTCTATGTACTGTGCATTTTCCTCTCATTTGCTGGAAAACTAACCTTTCTGCAAGATTCTTAAGATTCTTTTTTTAAAGCAACTTGCTTTCCTGCTTTCCTCTGTCCCTCTCCTCACCCTGCAACAATTGCTTAGGAACAGACTATGAAATCGAATGGAAAATGTTATATTACAGTCAACTTAATTGGAAAAGTTTGCTTCTGCTGTTTCTACAATACAGAATAGTGCATACGATAAAATGATTTATTCTGGTATGACCCTCAAAGGACTGCTCAATCAGCAGCCTGTTCCTATTCAAATGAAACACCTGCTGAAATGCCCCGGGGCCACAGGCACACAGGGAGAGATTAGCTTTTATTGATACCTAAAGCTTACTTGTTACAGCTCTTACCAGATTTCAGCAGTGCATCCTTCCTCAATGAAGCATATTTGGATCTGATTCCTAAGGATTCTGTTAAACTTTCATCAACTGGCAACACAGTCTGAACAAAAGCAAGAGAAACCAGAAATAGTAAAGAATGAAACCTCGGTGCCCAAGCAATATGCAGTGATGACCTAACAAAGAGACTTCAAAGAAATATTCAACTCCACACATGCTTTAAATAAATATTTCAAATATTTTTACTGTGGACAAAAAATATTGCAGGCTAGAATAATAAATCCTAAGCATTCCTATTTATTTCCACTGAGCAGTTCAAAATGCCACAAAAATTTTCATCCAGCCTTTCAACTACTTATGCTAGCACAGCTCCAGATTCCACACAGATACTGTATCAATAGGCATGAACAGATCTGGAGGATAAAAAGGGATTCTAATGCACACTGTGAATATTATACACACAAAAAGTTCAATGGTCACCAAGATCATTGAACACAAGCTTTACAGAATTAAATACATGTCTAGGCTCAGAAAGTGCTGCAAACATCTGCTCTCAAACAATTATTTGGGGATCAGGAAAACAAAAAAAATCCAGTAGTCCAGTAATCTCTTCGGTTTTACTAAAATTCTGGGAATTCCCTAGCACCCTAATTACAGTTTTGCTTAATAATACCTTCCAATTCACAATGTGAAATGAAATACCACATGTTTCTGAAACTGGTTATCCACGCACCAAGTGCACCAATGAACAAGCCTCTTCCAATGAAGAACATGAGTACTTGATACTAAAGCTTAATAATTTTAAAATAAAATTTTCTCACATGACTTTTAACTCCTGTGCATGCTCCCACACAGGAGCACCAAGAGCTCTGCAAAACTCAAAATGGTTTCATCACCATTACTCCTTACAGTATTTTGAAAATGTAAAGCACTACTAAATATCAAGACGGACAGGGAAGTTGATGGCAGATGTCAACTTAGTTTATTTCAATGCTGGCAATAAATCTGCATTCTGCTTAATTTGGTACAATGCTCACACTCACCCTTCCATTAATTGTATCAGGTGACCTTGTCACTGGAGGCCTTTGGTCAGATTTTTCCTCCATCTGCCACCCAATAACTGTGATGTTACCAACGCGGTCACTTTCAGCCGACCTGCAACAAATACTCTGCGTTGAGATTTTTTTGGAGGAGGACCTGTTCATCAACAAGGAAACACTTATAAAAGGCTATAAATCTTCAAACTTAAAGAACAATTTAAATAGGAAGCTTTTCAACTTCATTTGGAATAATTTATAATGGGTTATTTCAACAGGAGAACATTCCCCTTATTCCGCAAGGATGTTGTACAGAATTGAAGGCAGCCTAGGTAGTTCTCTGAGCTCAGCTTATACATTTGAGGGTAACATGACAATGAGAAGAAATGTAATTATTCACACATTTTGATAATCAGAATATACTTGATATCAAAACAAGGGAGTTTAATGAAGTCCATTTTCAACTGGTCATGAAATAAGAGGTTTTCATCACAACTTAAGCATGTTTTGAAGAATTAACACTTCAAAGAAGGAAAATATTACAAACCTTAGTGTTATGTGCAACCTGTGGTACTTCTCCTGAAGAAGATCCTTTACAGTGAATGTCCCAGAACCCAACAAATACATCTGAAAGAAGATGAGTTCCAGAACTGTAATTACCCTTACAGTGAGCAAAGGCTTTGACCACAGCACTGAAGTGCAAAATACAATTATTATGCATAAGCAAACCATAACTAAATATGTCATATATAACTGATTAAAATATCTTAAAATATAATATATTTGATTATTATGAAAGTTTTTATTCTACTGGAGGACAATATGCATTTTTGTTTCTCTAGGATATACGTGGAGGCACCTCAGTATATATGAGCTTAGGCCAAGCAATACAGGAGCACTGAAAGCAATCACTGAACAGGGCTCAGGCTGCAGCCTTGACCCAAATTTGTCTCCTCCCAAAGAACTTACTTCCTCTGGAGGTATTAATTTTTCCCTAGAGCCCCATGAAGCACTGAACAGAGAAGAACAGTTCTGCTGCTCTTGAGGAAGCCAGGGAGGGGCAGACACATGGGGCCTGAAACAGTATTCTGGACAACAGTCTGAGAATAAATGGCCTGTATTGCCCACAGATCCAAGTAGCAACATGGGAACACTGACACTTTTTTCAGTAAAGAAATGAACCTTACCTGTGAACAAAATCTAATATACCAGGATAGGGTGATTCCTGGAATTCAGGTGCTCTGTTCCAAAGGACAGTTTCACTATGGCATTTTGGCACAGGCTAGAAGCCTTGGTTAGGGATGTCGGATCCTATTCATTATCTAGTTCACTAAAGATGTCCACAACGTAAGAGCACAAGTGACAGGACCTTTTTAATTTAAATCCATAGTTTCCAAACTTGATGCAGACAAGACTTATTTGAGAAAACTAGCAATGCTTCCCATGCTGCCAAGTCAATCTCATTTGTTCCTCCTTTCCCTGCCCATTTTGTTTTCTGTATGATCAGTGGTGCTATCCCCTTCGTTTTCTTCCCCAGAAGTTACTAATTCTATCTTTTTGCCTCTCATTTCCTTGCTCCACACTGACTTGGCAGGCAACAGAAAAAAGGAAACTTACTGTTCCCTGAGATCTATCTTTGACGTCATACACGGAGAGTTTGATTTGTGTCATTTGATTGATAAGAGAGTCTTGGAAAAAGGCAATGCTGCTTAGAAAGATAGGATTGCTTGTTCCCTGTAATCATAAACAAAAAGCCAAAAGTTAATGTAAGGTGATGTTTGTTAGGGAAGAGGTGATTCCTTGTTAGCTTCAATTTTCAATCTAATCTAGAACTACCTCAGCACTTACCTCAATAATTTCTGTCTGTGCATGCTTTGTCCAGAATGCCTGGGGAGGCGTAGTTACACTCACTGCTACAAAACTATTTGGTTTTCGATCTAGCGATGGAGTTAGCAGCTCACTGCAAGCTTTAGGTATGCAACAGATAAAGAAATTTAGATTCAGGATCTTTTGTATATTGCTCTAAGACTCTACATTTTTATAAAACCACATTATACACACTGAGCAATCAAACCACATTTATTAATTCTATCACCACACTTTAAAAGCAGACATCACTCACCTTTGTGCATGCAAACAGTAAATATGCAATTAGCTCAGTCGGCTCCAAGCTCAAGAGCTGCAATTTAAACTTGTTCTCTTCTAATACATGCCTATCCACCACCTGGAAAGCTCATTCTAACAGCCCACATGCATAGGTTTTCCCCTGGGAATCTCATGAACTGGCTGCATTTGATGGGAAGTCACGCTCCATTAAGCCCATTAGCAAATGGCATTTGCCCAGGGTGGACCAAAAGAAGCGCCTGAGCATTGATCAAGCAGCACTGCTGAGGAAAACCAGCTTGTAATTGTAAGATGACAGCAATTTATTTCCTCTAAAATGTTACTGTGAGTTTAAATGCTGAAAGAGGACTATGGTGAGCAGGAAATAACTTCCAAAAATTTAAATGAGTGACTCTACACAATTCCATTAAACTTCAGAGCCAAGTTCTATCTAGCTAGATATACGTAGCTACAGTATGGTCCAACTTCAGCTACATGCAGGAAGTAAATTCTGAAATTTAGCTAAACAACTTTGTAATTCTAGAAATTTTAACTTATCTGAAAATAATTGAAGTACTTTACTCAACTCTGAGAACACTTAAGATTATTACTCATAACAGAATTGCACACAACTGAGAAAATTTTCTAATTTTTCATTAGTGCACTGTTAAGAGCCTAACCTTCCAAATACTAGTTCACTATCAAGCCAAGAAAACCTCCTGCAGTTGAAAATGTGGACTGAATTTTCATGAAGAAAACATTTTTCAGCTATTCAAGTGAGGTGAGTCAACGCACAAGCTTCTTGTCCAAATCCAACCATCTCAGAATTCAGGTCACTTCTGAATCTCGCATTATCACTTAACAGCAAAGACCCCAGGAAAGAAGTTATGTGTAATTCACAGTTCTAAGAAAACATTCTGCCCTAAAATGGTGTTTCCAGCAAATCTTCAGTTTGCTGGAAGACCTGAACTGTTGATTTGCTGACAGTGAAGACAGTTTCACTGCATCTTCACATGAACAAAGTAAACATTTAATAATAATAATAAAAATATTCACAAAGTAAACATTCAAAATTTTATAAGACTGATGTTCTAGTTACAGACTTTTAGAAACATCACAAAATGAAACTGCTGGCTGCTTATGAAAAGATACTGTACAGGCAGCATGAAAACTCTACCATATCTCCATAAAAACCAGAGCAATGTTGCAAACCTTACTATATGAAATGCAATTCAATATTTACAAACCCTCACATATAAATTACAAAATATATACAATAGCATGCATTATCAAAACTAGCATAAAGATCACTAAGCTTACCTAAACTGAACTCTAAAATCGGTTCATCTGGATCCTGAATGTTTCCTGTAAATCAGAAAAATTAACACAAGATTAGCCAATTCACATCACTGCCATGTGAACTCTTCCCTGAAGCAGCAATCACACAGAGAAAAAAATTACATTTTATACTAAAAATATTTTTCTTTAATTCAGTGAGACATGACTGGTATCAAAAAAACACTTATCTGGTAATCTTTGGTACCTAATAATTATTTGGAAAACCTGGGATGATCTCAGTTTATAAAACGTATTAAAATATGTAAATCTATGTGTGATTATGTGCTATATGGGAATATTAAATGCTTAATATCAGTAGAAAACAACAGGATTGAAGCCTGAGCCACTATTAACACCAGATCATTAAATCTGTAGTAGTAAATAGGACAAAATTTAAAAGTACTGGTATCTCTCTCTCTCTCTAATGAAAGAAAGCCTCTGAGGGTTAGAATCCTAATTTAATAACCAGAAAAGATAAGGGAGACAAGCCTCAAATCCCTGAACTCTCTTGAAAATTTTATACAATGTCAAACAAGAGGGTTGCCAAGACTCTTCCTAGACCGTGACAGTATTTTGTTATTTTCTCCCTCATTGCTTATTTTTGAGTGATAAACACAACTACACAAAATCTAACTCAATTTTTAATCCCTCTCTGATTTTAATGCCTTGTCTATTTTAAAAGTAGCAAATTCAAGATTTTTAGAATTTTTTAGTATAATTTCTTTATCTCATTACCTCCAGATAACCAGACAGATCTAAAACTTCGAGCAAATAAAAGAAAAAACCCCAAAACCATTAGTACAAGACAGGTTCAGAAAGGAGCAGCAACAGCTGTCAGGAAGGCACAAACCTGTTAGAGAGAGGCCAACCATGTCAGAGGTGACATCAATGGTGGAGGCCCTCTGCACAGTGCGGGACTTGGCACCATGGCGGGGGCTGTGTTCCCTTGCTGTCATTTTCTCATGAAGAGCCCTTCTTTTCTTGCTGCTTGGCTTTACTGATGTTTGTCTCACAGAGTAGCAGAGTGCAGCACGTTGTCTCCAGCTGCTATTCCTCTAACATTACCATGCTAAGCAACAGAGAAAGAAAAAACACACACCAAAATTTTAGGCCACTATCAGCTACTGGTCTTTTCAACAGCAGCAAACCTACTGCCCTAAAATCATCTCAGGTCATTAAAATAAAATGCTCAAGGCAGATCCAGAGCACTGTAACTCCATTTGCATGTACTGTACATCTGTAGCATTTTACAGCAAATTGTCGAAAACTGGACCACATGCAAGAAAGCTTCTCTGTCAGAGAATGGGGCTTGAGAAAGATGGGGCTTGAGAAAGACACATTAACAGACCAGCTGCTCTTCTCCTTTGTCTAAGTTATTAAATGATCCTTAATGAAGTTTCCTGCTTTCTAATCCCTAGGGAGCACAAGTAAATTTGTCAGATGGGGCCTCTGTCTGCAGAGGAAGCACTAGGGATAAGGACAAAGGCACAACAGGTTGGTGGAGTGCAGAACAAAAGGGCAGGAAATGCTGTCAGTGTCAGCACACTGTGCTGTTCTAGGCTCTACCGCCATGAGCAAGGGATAATGAAAACTATAAATAAAGCCTGCTGGGCCAGAGAGAGGTTGAAATTCTGGGATGGTGGTGGAAAGAAAAAGCAAAAAGGGGTGGCTGCCGACGTGGCAGATGGCAGCATCTGCGCTTTTCCTCCACCCTACATTTTCTTGGACTACAAACATGCATGACAGTTCTTCCCCTCACAATGCCCATGAAGTGAAAAATTACAGTAGGAAAGAAAGCCTACAGAAAATTTGGTTATGATTTTAAATGCGAATGGTCCTTCAATCAACCATGCTAGCACTGCTAAGTTATGGAACTTTCGTATTTGTTTCATACTCTTCTGACAAAGACCATTAATTTAGCAAGTGAGGAGTAAAATCTGATGAACCTGAAAAGTACTAATAGTGTAACTAACACCTTCCCAGCAGCCTCTTGTTCCTTCTACAAAACATTTGAACCACACTGCAAAATTGGAGAATATTTATTTTCCTTTTAGATTGATAGACCTAACAATGAGCAAGATGTATTCTAATTAAATAAAACACCTAGCTTATATTTTCTTCTAAAACACCACTTTAAACCTATCTGAAGACCTCCAAAGGAACATTCAACCCGCTTAATTTATGTCCCTGAATTTAATTAGTTCGCATATCCCTCTGGAGGATTTCAAAAGAATCTTCCTCTCTCCATGGGGAACTCAAGCTTCTTCTTAACTATCACTGCCTCATTGGACATCAAAAATTCAAATGCAAGTTTGCAATGTAAGACAACTGAACTGAACTGGTCATACACATCAGCTTAGGATTTTAAACAAGGAGCTCATTCTAGGTAGGAAGGAATTTGGGCTGTGTCTACAAGACAGGCCAGTCTGTTGCGACTCAGAACTAAGAATTTTATTCAAGCCAGGTTTATATAATATGTCATAAATCCACTCCTAATAGGAAGAAAAATAAACTCTTGAATGGAAGTATCAGAAATTTAGATCTCTGAACATCCCATCACCAAAGCTCTGAAACTCAGTGAAGCATACAAAACAACACTCTGTCTATAGACAGAATTTCATTTCAGACAGCCAAAAATTAAAGCAGCCAGTTTTCCAATTCATATTGAATAGTTGAGGTTGGATAAATTCAGCACTTTATCAAATCCAATGCCCTTGCTTAAAAGAAGCTTCTCAGGACTGTGTCCAGTTGGTTTTGGACAAGAATGCACCTCTCTAGCCAACATGGTTGCTCCAAGGTTTGATCACACACAGTAAAAAAGCTTTAATTGTATTTATTAATGTTTAAGTGGCTAGTGAACCTTTCTCAAATAGTACTGAATGTCCTAGTATTTATTCAAATAAAACTTCCATCAAAATTCTTTGACAGTTTCCACAGCTTTCCATTATCGTGTTTTTCCCTTCTTTCAGCGATAGGCTTTCCTTGGTTTGTTCTTTATGTAATGTGATGTTTAACAGTCTGTAAGTCTATTAAACCTAACTGCCTGATGAAAAGACCTACAAAATGTACTTGTAGAGATTTAGACAGGATTCCATAGTCCCTTCCTCCAAAATCTACAAATAACAGAGAATAACTAACATGTTCACCAAGGTACAGGTCAGACAGCAAGTAGGTTCAAGAGCCTGGCTTCTTCTCAGCTAAAATCTCTGCAATTCCTGACATCCTTAAAAAGGATCAATCCTTGAAAAGTTAAAGAAGGGTCAGGTATCTAATTTGTTTTGAAGCTATTCCTATTTAAACATTACTGAGTACAGTAATTTTCCAAGGCTCTCTAAGACCTCAACTATTTATTTAAATTGCAATAATAATTTATCATCTAATGATACATCTTTGCATTACTTACAAGGATCATACTTACAGAGGGCTCTTTTCCTCATGTGGGGAGGGATTTTGTATATCATAATATCTGTTAAATCCACATCTAAAAAAATTGACAAAATAACCATCATAAATTCACAGTCTTTTTGCATTGCATAAATCACAATCAGTGGGCAGGTACCATTCTCAGATTAACTGTAAATTTAACTTCTGACTACCAGTGCTCACAATAAAGTTTACTGAAAATAGAAAAACAGTATGATCTACTGGACCTCACCCAGCATTAGTCATGGCAATATCCAGCCAGAGTGGGAGCACAAAGAAATAAGCTTATGCTGAAAAGGACTGACTTCAGGTCAGCATTTGGTGAGTGGGTAGAACAGCTGTAATAAACATACTAACATTTGGTTTACCAAAAGGCTTGGTGCTATTAAGATAAAGGAATGTATATGTGATGTTGAGTATAAGACAGCATTTGTTACTATGCTTGCTTTTCTACAGCTAAACTTTTGAAATGTTGCTGTTTGGAAGAGTTATAACTGCTACTGTCATGAGAAAAGATCCAGTGTCATAATACAGAAGTTCAACAGATCACGATGTAGATCTCTTACTCCTCTGGGTAAAAATACTACGTGACAGAGGCTTCTACAAACAGCTGGCAATGAGCATATAGTAAAAGCAAATAATTTTTAAATTTACTACAGGTTAAATGAAGGTTTATATTGGATAATTCTGCCATCTCATTCAAATACATTTACATTTAAAGGCTGTGTCTTTTAAGACCTCCCATTTATCCCATATTACAGTAAAATAAATTGGGAATTCCAGTCTCAGTTTCTCAATTTAATCACCAGCCCTACCAATTACCCAAGACTGCTTAAGAATTTAACATGAGTTCTTATCACTTACAGAAAGATTTTATCTCACTTAAAGAACATAGGAGGGAAGTTTCTGGTCTCAACTCACCACACAGATTCTCTGTATAGTCAGTGGTGAGACACAGGCACTTCCAGAGAACAAGTCACTATTTTCCAAGGTAGGTGGGATGCGTCACCCCGTGGAGATACCTCTCTCTGATTATAAAACTTATTAAGATGACTTGCTTAGCCCTGATGCTGCAGCTGGGCAAACTGGATCCCTCCTACAGCTGACCTAGCTTGGTCAGGGGTGAGTTCCCTGTACTCAATGCGTAGCCAAACAACAGGTGCTCTGATCCCTCTCTCGAATGACAATTGTTTCAACAACTACAACCTTATGATCACGTTTTTGATAAAAACCGATGGAGGTAGCATTCTTACAAAATTAAGAGATCACATAGTTTCCTTAGATGGCACCTATCCTTAAATGGATAGTTTCCAAAGACTGGTACCACTCAAGCAGACAGCAATACCAAGGGCTGATGTAGTTCACGTTGAGGCAACCTCTCCTGAAGGTGGCATGATTTATCTACACATAGCCTTTGGCTTTTCTCCTACTAAGATGGCAGACAGTGGATGTTGGCAAGTTGTGCAGCTTTGCACTTCGTGAAGCTTTGCTGCAAGCCCAGTTTTCAATAGAAACAAGAGAAACTGTTGTTGACCTCCAGTATTGGTAAAGGCCACATCCACAGTTCACAAAAGGCTTCTGAACAAGCCTCCCTTCTCTTATATGAATATTTATTTGGCACTCTATTAGCACAAAAGACCTGAAGGAAAGGTCTTTCTGATGCCACTTCTGCCCTGCAGCCCTCAGGTCTGTCAGTCAGTTGTGGAAAGCAAATGCCGTCCTGCTCAGCTACATGACTTTGTGTCTTCTGGGATTGAAGCTTTGGGACATTTGATCTCACCCTGCTTGCAAAATCTCAGGCAAAAACTATGATCATCTCAGCCCCAGAATAAACCCCTGATGATTAGTTTGTACAACTACAACCTAATATTCTCCTCCTCTCAACAACTGTTTTGGTGAAGTGATTTGGCCTATTCCCTTGGGAAAAAAAATCTACAAAACTACCCATTGAAATAAACATGTGAGGTGAGATTAAACCTTATTTCAGCCTAACATCTACTTTTTCGACACTTACACAACTGCAGGAAACAGGATTTATCCAATTCACACATCAATAAGCAGGAGAAAGATGATCCTCCAATTACTGACTGAATTAAAGTCTTCTTTGAGACTGTACTTTTCTACAGCCATAGTGCTCTAGGCTTATGGCACTTGATCAGGTAAAGAGGCATACCAAAGCAAAAAATGCAACAGCAGTGGAAGGTTAAATGTTACTGATATATCTGCATGAAGAGAATGATAGACAAAAAGGGAAAGTGCGACAGTTTCCTTAATGCTTTAAGAAAAAAAAAACAACTGTAGATGTAATCCTAATGGAAGTTTATCAGTCTCTCCAAGAGAGTGTGAAAAAGCAGTTGTAGGTTACTTACTGAATTGCAATTAGTTTTAGAGTCTCAAGGCTTTCTAGACTGTAAGGACCATGCCCTGACTCTTACCAATTATGGTTCTTGTTCCTGAAAAATACATTTTGAAATATCAAGAGGGCTCCTTCAGCCAACTGCATTCTTCAAGTAACATCTTCATAATTAGTTTCTCTGACTGAAAATGTTTTAACAATACACAAAATCATGAAAGTGAATATAGCCTGAAACAGTATTTTGGATCTGCAGCATGGCCTGGTTTCCAACTAACATTCTATTAACCATATCAACATGGACAAAAAAATGGAAAGGAAGAAACCTGCCTGATTTTGCCAGGTTATGAATATGTTGCCTTTCATGCCTTACTATCTCTAGTATAACTAGCACACTGGGAGTGTTTGTTTGTTTGTTTATTTATTTATTTCCTCCAACAATAGAAAACCTTGGTAGTGAAACAAGATTGGACATGTTGGCTCAAATCCAACCTTTCTGCAATTCCAGCAAGCCACCTCCAACAGCTGTTTCAAAGATGATGCAAGGAACTTTATAACCACACGAGGACCTGAGGTGAAGGTCCAGATCAACCCTATCACTCGTGGCTGCAGAGGCAGCCCAAAAGCAGAGCATCAGCTCAAATGACAGCAGCTGCCAGCTAAACCCTGCTCAGACCTTCTCCAACTAAGAACTACTCTCTTTATAGTCCAACATGCACTTCACTCTTCTGTCTCATTTAATGAGATACTGAATGTCCTGAATCTCACACAGGTCAAAACAGGATAAGTCAAAGCCAGGACTTTGGCACCTTGAGTCAGATCCTTCCAGCCAAACTCATGGAGGCAGCAGCACAGAGTATGACTGCTGCAGATCCATAGGTTGGCAACAGTTCCAGTCCATTCACTCCATGATCTAGGCCTTGGGAAGGCATAAGAATGGAAGTGATTCCAGCATCCAATATGAACCTTTGCCTCCCACTGACATTGCTTCCCCACAAAGACACTTGGCAGTGCCAATCTGTCAGCTCCACAAAGAGGCTGTATCTCCCCTCTCTTCTTAAGTCTAGGTTCCCCCCATAATCTGGTTAAATGTCCCCTTGTCCCACACACCAGAACCTTGATTAACAAAGACAAAAACAATAAATTTTGGCCTGAAGAATCTTCTTGTCACTCTCTGAAGCTCCCCTGAGGATTCTGAGTGAGTAATTGCAGCAAGAACAGGGAAAAGTCTTCCACAAGAAAATGAAATCAACTAACACAAATTATAACAAACGTATCTGTGCAGTGTGGAAATCCCCGAATGCAAGCTTTCAGTGATATTTAGATAAAAGGGCATTTCAGCACCAGGAAATGGTTTGCTTTCTTTTTGGTTTCTTATCCATAGTTCACACTTAGTTGCAGATAAGTTTGTAAGTCACAAAATTTCTTCTTGATCCCTCCCCACTATGAACTTCAGCAAACTCAAATAATCTAAAACCCCAATTTTACCTCTTTAATATTTGAGTACTTTTAACAGGAAACTGCATTTTAGGCCGCTTAGTTCTCTGTGCAAATTAAAACTGTTTGTCTATACTCACAGAAGAAATACAATTAGCATTCTTCTTAATGAGATACTGTTTTAATTTCACTTGTCATTGAAGTATTTTTTTATTCCTTTAGTGCTTCTAGAAGTAAAAAAAATACACACATCCAGAGGTGGAAGTGAGCGTTTGTAACACACACATCTGTTAGCTAAAAAGGAAAAAGCACAGCTCTGTTTCACTTTGCTGAACAGCTTTCATCAAATTGAACACAGCCCAATGCCATGGAAAATGCTGAGTTTTGCTACAGGGAAGTTTGAAGTCCAACCCTCACAGCCTCCTCTGCCACTTTACCAGCAGAAAGTGAAACAAAAATGGTCTTTATCCCAAATTAACCTTTACCCTCTTCACAAGAAATGTGCTGGGCACGTTGTGATAAAGTTCCCTGTGCCTGGGATGACTTCTCTCCTCATGACCTGGAGTTCTCACACTGCCCACACAGACACGGAGAAGCACATGAGAAAAGGGACGTATTTTCTGTAGAGGAGTTTGGACTGGAGACACTTCTCTCAATTTGATGGTCCTTTCAACACCCTCCCTACACCTGCCTCTCCTAGAGCAGCCTTTCTTCATAACCATGAAGCTAACAATGCAGAAACACACTGCTCTAGCTGGAAAAAACAAAGGCTTAACTCCCTCTCTGAGCTCCTCCTGCTGCAAAAAACAGTGAGGAAGGGGAACAAAGGTGGGGGAGAATAAATTAAATAAAACAAACAAACCAACCCACAAAAAACCCCCAAGCACTCCCCCCAAAATACACACACACACATACACAAAAAAAAAAAAAAAAAGAAGGACCCCCCCCTCAAACCAACCAATCCCAAAACCACAAACAAAAAAAAACCACCAAAAATCCCAACAAAACAAAAACCACAAACAAATCCAAACCTCCAAACTTTATGACCTGAATTGGAGATGAACCAGTCACACAAAACATTTGATAAAAGATTTCATAGTGCTGTTGATTACAGATCAATGGCATTAACACATTCTCCCTCTACAGGCAATGAGAGGGGGACCACAGACAAGACAGACAAAAGCACCGGAACGAGATCTGTAGTCAGCAGTCTTGGTCAAGTCTGGATTACAACAAAATGTCTAGGGAACTATCTGACCTACCTGTCTGGAATATTCAGCCACTCCACAGACTCATGTAGCACTAATTAAAGTTAGTGTATTCTGGTCAAAACAACCCCGGAATCACAGTGTACTGACAGCACTGTCCTCTGTGCGTGTGATGGGATCTGACAACCTGCTCCAAAGTCACTGAGCTTCACCTGGGCAACAGGACTGCACCTCAGAGTCACAATGGAAACTTTATTTTCTTGACACTACATTTTCCCACATGGAAGGAATGACCCATGAGACCACAGGCACACCAAAAAAAACCTCAAAAGCACTCTTCATCTCCTCACGGCATTGTACTGACTCACTGTGATTCTTACACTTGCTATTTTAAATGTTTATATAAATGAAAAATACACAACACCTTAAGACAAACCAGCAAAGCACAAATTCTTTCTATTCCCTAACATATGTGTTTTCAATAAGATAAAACTAATTTCCTCAGGATTTGAAACCACATCAAGTATTTAGAAAATTAAAAATAAATGTTAGTGTAGGAGTAATATTCTACAAAGGCTATTACTAAGATTTAGGCAGCATAGCAAAACTCTTAAGCTACTAATGCAAATCTGCTGGTGCATATTTCTCCATCAACACTTGTTTTGTACTCCTGAACCGTGTTTTGTTCATGTATTTCTGATCATGTAACTTTTTTTCTTACAAGGTACATGCCTACACCATGCCTAATGACTACAATACTTGGTATCTTTTCAAATATTTTTTTCTGTTGTTCCAGCATCTGATTCCTTTGTGTTGCTGCCATTTCTTCGTCCTGGAAAATAAAATTATTTGTTTGCTTACATTGACCTTTCTAAATCAATGGGAGAGAGGGCTGCTGTTGGCCAAGAACCTGACTGCATGGCTCTTCCCTGCATTTCTTTTTAGAGTCATGTGAACAAGTGGTGGGATGCTGGCACTTTGGAAGCAGAAGCATCTAACTCCTCAGAGACCAACAACAGTCTATGCTTCCCACCACTGTTCCCGCTTCAACGCCTCGGTGGAACAGCTGTGCCAGTGAAAGGAATCCTTTTTAATGCCTGTGGGTAAACAGTAAGATCACCCTGTAACATACAATGGAGAGGGTGTGCTGCTTTGGTTTCCTGCCAATTTCTCAAAATAGTTTCCTTGACAAGTTACAGGAGGCCTGTCACTAGCGGTGTCCCTCAAGGTTCAGTTCTGGGCCCACTACTGTGTAACTTATTCACCAAGGACTTGGATGAAGGGGCAGTTGCCTCCCCGGTAAGTTCCAGTGACACGAAGCTGGGAGAAGTGGCTGATACCACAGAGGGCTGTGCAGCCCTTTGGAAAGACCTCGACAAGTTAGAGGGATGGGCAGAGGAGAACCATTTGAAATTCAACAAACGCAAATGCAGTCCCGCACCTCATGAGGAACAAACCTGGGCACCAGCACGGGCTGGGGGCCCTGCTGGAAAGCAGCTCTGCAGAAAAGGACCGGGGGTCCTGGTGCACAACAAGCTGTCCATAAGAAAGCAGAGTGCCCTTGGGGCCAAGAAGGTCAATGGTGTCCTTGGGAGCATCAGGAAGAGCACTGGCAGCAGGTCAGGGGAGGAGATTGTGCCTCTCTGCTCAGTCTGACAAGGTCACATCAGGAGTGCTGGGCCCAGTTCTGGGTTCCACAGTGCCAGAGAGATATGGGGCTCCTGGAGCAAGCCCAGGGAGGGCAATAAAGGTGATTTAGAGATGGGAGCATCTCTCTTATGAGGGAAGGCTGTTCAGCCTTTAGAAGAGACTGAGAGGGGAGCTCATCAATGTATACGAGTATCTGGAGGAAGGGTGTGAAGAGAATAGAGCCAGGCCCTTCTTGTTGGTGCCAAGCAACGCAAGACACAACAGGCAGAAACTGACGCCCAGGAAGTTCGACCTGAATATGAGGAAGAATTTCTTTACTGTGTGGATGACCAAGCACTGGAACAGGTTGCCCCGAGAGGGTGTGGAATTTCCCTCTCTGGAGGTGTTCAAGAACTGTCTGGACAAGATCCTGTTCCATGTGCTCTGGGATGAGCCTGCCTGAGCAGGAGGTTGGACCAGATGTCCCACTGTTGTCCCTTAAAACCTGACTCATTTTGTGACTAACTTGTAGCAGAGCAACTGAAACTCAACCATGCAGGAATCATGATATGAATCAATGATCATCAATCACTTTAAAACATACTGGAATAATATTTGGAATATATTGAAACTGGCTCTATTTGGCTGCTAAATTAAAAAAGCCCACATCAGTAGCACAAAACTGGAATAAAGAAAGAACACAAGCAACAAAGGAAATAGATACTTGGCTTGACTGTCTTTGAAGTGCTATAAGAGGAAATCAGACCAAATGTCACTGATATTTCTAAGAATTTCATTACAAATCAGTATCTAAGATCAATAGCTTTCTATTGGAAAACCATATTTCAACAATTGTTCCTTACTTGGAAAAATTCCTGTGAGTTTCCCCAGCTTTGACTATCAGCCTTACCAAAACACTATATTCTTTGTTGAGGTGTGATTGAGCAACAGCACTATTAGAGAAAATAAATGTCCCGTAGTAGATATGGCGTTAGCTCTGAGACAGAAACAACAAAAAGTAAAATTTGGTAAGAGAAACAAAAGGTATTTAACTGCTCTGATGGTTTTCATGTGTAAGATGATGCAAACATATGAACACCCGAGGATAAATAAAAATGTTTCAGGTACTTATTTAAAGGTTCATGTCACCTCACACCAACATATTACAGGTTAAAATGCTCCTTTCACACAGAAGGTAACAAGTACTTGTGCAGCTGCAGTATGTGTTGTGCGCATCCTTTATTCTGCAATAACAATCTTTTCTTTCACTCTCAGTCTCTAACAGACCAGATGTAATAAATTCAGTCCAAAATTCCAAGAATTCAAAAAATATTAAGACTCCTATAGGGTATGCCCATGGATTTCTGGAGTACAGGGCTTTTAGAACCAGTTTTCAAGTAACTATTTGAATCTACTGGTTTGTTTTCAGCAGGTAAGACTTACCAATCTTTAGAACTGAAGCAGTACAGTGGCCTTCAAAAATGTATTAAAAAAAAAAACTGCTGCAGGGGTGATACCAACAATTGCCAAAAATTATATAAATGGTATGCAAAGACAAAGGGTGCATATTGATGCTGAGTTCCTTTGCAGCATTCAGTGCTTAAAAATATGAACTTAAATGTCAGCGTTTTGTCAATTCTCGAAGCACTTACATGACTTCTAAAACCGGTATGTTACTACAGGCCAAGTTTACCTGAATTTCACTTTTTTAAACGCAAATTTTGCACGAATATAAAAAAGCCTGAGAATGTGAATGATGTACCCCAAATTACTTTCCTTTCTTAAGTTCATGACTAACTCACTCTCATGACTGATATATTTGACTCCCTACTTTTGCCTGTTAAGGCAAGCCATAGTGATGCCGACTTTTGCTAACTTCTGTTGCCTCCCACCACACTTTATCAGAAATTCATAAGCATGCTGCCTACCTCAGCAGTCAAACCTCCAAGGTTTGCAAGGCAGCAGAAATGATGATTTTGCCCACAGCTATCTGCCTTGCTCTTCAGGCCCAGATGAGAGCAGGTAGCTATATTTCAGCCACACTGCATTTACAGTCCATCACCTCATCAAAGCCACTTTCAGCAACAAGTTAAAATAAGCTACTGAACTGCATCACAGTGTGGGCACACGTTCTTATATCCACTGTTTCTGCTGGAGGCAGTACCTTTGGGCCAAAGGGTAGGACCAAAAGCTGGATATAAACACTGGATCAGAACAAAAGCTTAATTGAGCCTGGAGTCTTCTCTGAAAGCAGGCAATGCTATAGACTGAGAAAACCATCTAAAAATAATGAGCAGCCCAGGTATTCTGTGCGGCAGCTCCATGTTTGCACTCCCATGTTCAGCTGACAAGCATCCTGAGAACTTCTGAGCTGGGCATCACACCCAGATGTCTGTGTTTAAGGTCTGGAGGTAACACGACAGACAATGTGTTACCAGTGTTCCTCGCTGGCCCTCGCAGCTCTGTTACCGTGTAGGTGCCACACTGCCATCACCAGTGACTGGCCACAAGCCTTGCAGCAGGGCTTGCAAATGCTGAGCACTTAGGTTTTTCAGGCATGCTTTGTTTGAACTTCTGTTGACCAGCCTGCAACTTTGTTTTAGGCTGCAATTAAACTTGGTTCAGCTGTGACAACAATTTTTTCCAATTGCACAGATGTCTGTGGCTGATTTGTTTTTATTTTTGTTTATATTTGCATGGTACCATCATCATTTTACAACTCAACACAATGATTAATGTATAAAAATAAAGGTCTGGAATGATAGCAGAGGCCTTCAGACTTGGAGACATAGGATGGAGTAAAAGCATGGGATAAAAAGAGAGAGGACACAGAGCTGGCACTTTGAGGGACTGTGGCTATAGCTCACCCATGGTCACTTAAAGAACTGCAGACGTAAGGCTGGGCAAAATGAGTTCTAGAGTGATCAGTTGTATGTATGGGAGCACACACAGTAAATCTGAATATAACTTGGAGCTGCAGACCGACAAGAAAAGAGGCAAGTTTAAAAGTTTGTCAGCAAATATAAAAATGACCCTAAGTGGATCTTAGATTGGAGAAGAAGAAACAACCAACATGAACATCATATTCCTCAGATATTCAGATCCTTCAGTATCTGTAGTCCTGAGGATGCTGACAACTGCTGAAATGCCTCCGCATACCCACCACCAGAATGAAACCACCTTACAGTCCAGAGGGGGAGGAAAAAGGTGAGCATTACGGCATGGTAGAAGTAGATGTTTTATGTGTTCAATGAATTTAACTGCATGGTTACTTATTGAGACTTTCCCCTATACAGAAGCATTATTTCTTTTTCAGTAATTATTGGATCCAGCCAAGTAATGATTCCTGGATCCAGCTGTAATGACTTTTAATTATAATAACAACAACTACTGGTCTTTAGATATAACATGGGTTTCATCTTTGCACTTATATTAAAAAAAGATTCTGAGTGTAACATCACGTTTTTGGCATTTTGTGCCATTCTTCACTGTTTACATGTACCAGCAGATGCTGTGGTCCCGTGCTTTATGAGATAATTTCTTCAACAGTTAGGAGCACTAATGTTACTGTTTTTAGCCTTTTTAGGTGCTGCAGATCTCCCTTCTACTTTACAGCTTAATTTACAGAGCTTTTATAGATTAAAGATGCAAGAATGAGAGTTAGCCATAAGAGGCTAGTCAGGACAGTTTGTGATCATTTGGATAATTTCCACGTTACAAGCACAATATATCTGCTTCCACTGAAAACATAATACGATTGTCTGCCCACAGAGATATCAGTGTGACTCACGGATATCACTGTAATACATCTTTGTCAAATAATTTTTTTAAAAACAGCAAATGTCACAAAACTCAACTTTTTGACTTTTAACTTTTAGAAGTGAAATAAGTGAAATAAGCTAGAACTTATTAAGCTTGACAAAACTAAATGGGATTAAGTTTAAATTCAGTTATCAGTATTATTAAATTCAGTTATCAATAGCTTTCAATCTTTCCTGATTTGAAAACACCCTGAAAAATTTCCAGTGGAAGAACAAGCTAATTTAAAGCTACTGATTGTGGGTTGTATTCCTCAGTCACTTCCCACCAACTTTATTTGCATAGTTCATGGACAATTTAAAATCCTCAACTTAAACATTCTAAGATCTAAACAGCTGTTTCCATCTGCTCAGAACTACACAAAATATTCACCTAACATTCTAAATTTTTCCACGTTTGGTCTCAATTAAGAAGCAGATTTGTATTTGGAAAGTGTGAGCAAATGTCTTTCTGGGAATTTTCCAGTTCCGAAAAGGCAAAGTCTATTAATAACTTTCTTTATGCAATTAAGGGGGGGGGGGGGAAAAAAAAAAAAAAAAAAAAAAAAAAAAGCAAACTTTTTTCAAGAAGGCAATCTTTTTTCAACAAAGAAAACAAAAACAAAAAATGAAGGAGAGTAGCCTTGACCTTTAAATACTGAAGCAACAACTGTGTCAAAGCCCTGTGAAAACCCAGCTACTAAAGGGTGATGCAGAAAAAGTGGTATAAGTGTACATCTAACAAATTTTTTGTTAATTCTTCCATCCTGAATCTCTCTGTGACTGAATACCTTAGGAGGGATGGCTCTGGGTTAATATAGACAAGATTGTTAAGGGGCACTCGACAGGCAATGAGCTACTAAACTGCATTATTTTGGCAATGAAATTACCTGAGTGCTAGAAAACGTCAGGTATGCAGCCTCAATTCACAATAAAGACTGTAAAAGTCACAAAAATACTGTCTTCTATGCTTCATCTGCACTCTACAAGTTATTATATGACCTAAGCCCCAAAAATTGTTTAGCTAATTTAAATGATTGGTATGGTAAATTACAATCTTGCAATGGATGAGTGTTTTTGGAGATCCAGAGGGAATGAGAAGGTATAGAAGTTTGACTGTACAGTCAGATAGAAGAAGTTAGCATACTTATTAACATTTGCATAAAATCATTTGTCACAAAAATGCAGCTGTACCTGCCTTTTACAACTGCAGATAAAATTAGATCACCTGGGAGTGGACAACAGCAGCATCCAAATAATTAGAGTTAAAACATTCAGTTTTTCTCCCCAGTGACAGTCCCCAGGTCCATCCTGCATAAGTAAGAATAGAATTTGCAAAAACTTATCCAAATGGATTTTCCTAATGTGTTCTGTCTTGTTATACAAGGACTCCTTAATGTCCCAAGATTACAACTCAGAATGCAGGATTCAACAGGGAAAATATACTGTGAATTTCTCCTCAGTTCTAGGAAACCAGTGACTATGTGGTAATTGCCCTGTCTGTTTTCTAGTGACTTTTATAAACCAAAATCCTTTCAGTTCTCAAGTTCAGATTTTCCTTTTTTGTCACTATTACGGAAATGGATCTCAGGACAAGAGATATCTTACTTTTGTGCTAAATGACTTCAAAGCCAAAACATCTCGTTACATTACGCCAGTGTCATCTCTGTGGTGATGGATGCAGCTGGACAGAGAAGAGAACTTTCCTGTTCTGTGAGGCTCCTATTTAGCAAACTGATTTAGTCTAGTCTAATGAAAGATGTTTTGTAATGGATGCCAAGTACTTATTGGTACTTACTGGTGCTCCTGGGGAAGGGGAGGAAGTACAGTTTTTAAACAAGACCCACAAGAGTGGCACCAGATGACTGGAGCTTTTCTGGGACAGTTACAAGCTGCTTTAAGACTTGAAGAAAAATCATGGGACATTTTTTCTGCACTTGCCTCTTCCTTTCACTGCATAGCAGGATATCCAAACTTTCAATTACAGACAAGCTGGAGTACAACCAAGTGCATTTCTCCAGCCTTCCTTCTCGAAGAAATAGAAGACCCTGTGTGGCAGGACTGACTTCATAACTATCACTTAACCCGTGAAAGCAAATGGGATAACACATATAACCCATTGTTTGAGGATAAAATGCACCAACAGGCACCACACAAAACAATGCTGATTTATCATACTTTGAATCCAAAACAGAAAAAGCTTTTCTTCTGGTAGTATATGTTTTTCAAAGCTGATTCATGGAAAAATTATAAAGTTTTTCATTATTGTTCAAGTAATTCAGAAACTAAATGCCACTTGTCAAACTACTGATATGTGCCACATCGTAAATATTCACAAAACACTTTTTTTTCAGAATTTTTCTGCAACAGCCATTTAAGTACACAGTTAAAAATCTCATCCTTGAACTAGCAAAGATGAGGAAAGAGCTCGTGTTTGATAGTTCATCATTGTTAACTGAAAATTTTGTATTATCCCCTATCTTATTGTTAAAAATATGTAAAATGTCCTTAAACTCTAATTTCTATTTTTACCTCATTCATATTTCTACAGCCTACAAACTACAAAACAAAAACAAAATAAAGCAGTGATGGCTTTCTTTTTTTTTTTTTTTCAGTAACAACAGAAACATCAAAATCACTATGTTGATAAATAATTGCAATTCTATGCCAAGTTTAAACTGTGTTAGACTGGCATGTGAAGATACTCATAACTCTTCTACTAAAATGTTAAAAAAATGCAATGAAAAATATTCAGAGCGGCAAACAAAGCTATTTATACATTTATATAAATAATTAGAAACAATTAGAAAGTAAGGCTTATTTTTTCCCAATGACAGTGGATAGTGGATTTTGCTGCACAATATGGCATTGCACAAATGCAATGGCACAAATATGGCAAAAACAGATTGCAGTCTGATTGTTTACCATCTTTTCTGTATTTCCACTACCAGCAGATTACTACCATGACATTTGAATCACTAATTTGACATCTTTCTACTTGTTTTTCACATCTTCTTTTCTAAAGCTATTACTTTAATTCTGTAAGGAAGCTGTTAACTGTTTTTCCTTTCTTAAAGGTTATAAAATCTCCTTCATAGTAGAATTAGAGTGCCTGTATTAACCTGGGCTCATGCATTAAAAAACAAACAAACAAACAAACAAACAAAAAACCAAAACAGAATACATGGAGACTCTCAGTTACTTAAGAAATAAAGCAGTAGAAAAGTATTTTAAAGGAGTGTTTTCCTTTAGTTTCTGTGGTAGTTTAGCTAGGGAGAAAGCTTCCCTTCTCTCTATACTGAAGAGAGTCTTTCTACCTCAAACCAAAATGAAAGCATTCAAAAAAGGAAAGTCAAAGCTAGCTCACACTTGCTGCTTTGCCTCCCACCCCCCATAAAAATCACAGTTGGTGCCGTATGGGTTCAGTTTAAAAAGTCAGCTCTTGTTCCTCTAGTACTAACAGTTTTCACTGAAGACTAAGGGGCCTGTCACATTTATTAGGCAGAGTCTGGGTCAGCTTATAGGATGAGATTACCAGACATTAAGAGTGCCAGCTGAATAACAAGAAAAATACCTCAAGGTGGAGATCTACAAGTTTCTGAAAAATCACAGAATCACTGCAATAGGTTGGAAAAGACTACTGAGATCCAGTCCAACCACTAACCCAGCAGTGCCAAGTCCACCACTAAACCATGCCTCCCAAGTGCCACATCTACAAGTCTTTTAAGTACCTCCAGGGATGGTGACTCAACCACTTCTCTAGGCTGTTTGTTCCAGCACTTGACAACCATTCTAATTAAGAAATTTCCCCTCATATCCAATCTAAACCTCCTCTGGCACAACTTGAAGCTGTGTCTCTTCTCTTGTCACTTTTCACTTGGGAGGAGAGGCCAACCTCCACCTGGCCACAACCTCTTTTCAAGTGGTTGTAGAAAGTGGCAAGGTCTCCCCTGAGCCTCTTTTTCTCCAGGTAAAACAACCCCAGTCTCCTCAGCTGCTACTCACAGGACTTGTGCTCCAGACCCTTCATCAGCTCCACTGCCCTCCTCTGGATGTGTTTCAGCCCCTCAATGTTCCTCGTGAATTGAGCAGCCCAGAGCTGAACACAGGATTTGGGGTGCAGCCTCACCAGTGCTGAGTACAGGGGGACAATCCCTGCCCTGCTCCTGCTGGCCACACCATTGCTGGCACAGACCAGGTCACCATTGGGCTTTTTGGCCACCTGGGCACAGTTGGCTCATGTTCAGCTGCTGTGGACCACACCCCAGGTCCTTTTCCACCGGGCAGCTTCCCAGCCACTCTGCTCCAGCCTGTAGCACCACTGGGGTTGTTGTGATCTAAGTGCAGGACCTGGCACTTCACCTTGTTGAACCTCAGACTTTTGGCCCATCAGTCCCTCTATCCCAAGATGCTTCCAGGACACTATACCAAACCTATCTATGTACACAACTGGAGTTTCCTCCACACAACTGTTTTTCTCTACACCTCCACTTTGAATGTTGGACGGTACTTGGCAGCTGCCTGGTACAGCTCCAAAAACCACCTTGTCTCAGATCACAGCAGATCTGACCGAAGGAAAGCCTCCAAAGTGAACATGCACAACCACAAGTGAAATGCCTTCCCTTAGAAACACCAGATCAATGCTCAAAAGTCCCAGTAAAAATAGCTCAGTGTTAATAGCCGAGCAGCATTTTAAAACTCTTTCTTTGCTCATGTTAAAATGGAGAAAAGGCAAAAGTATCATTTTAGACAGCTTATTATTAAAATGTTCTCAAAGACAGTATGCTCCTACAAGGGTCTGTGCTATAATACTTCTTTCAAATAATCTTATCTAACCATTCTAGACATTTCTGGGGTTAAAATTTAGAAGGAACTGCATTAAGTGTAGGGGTTTTCTAATATGGAAATTACAGAACGATCTTGAACATAAATATTCTGCCAGGTATATATTCTTGTTTCAAAACAAGATCAACATAAACACATTTCAAGAATAAATTATCTCTATCATGCTTGACTACAAACACCCAAAATACTTTGGCAAAATTTAATTTTAGTTTTTATAGCATATATTCTATCCTAACAGCAAACACACTATTAAAAATATCATGACAGAGTACGCAAAAAAGTTGGAACAACCCTCTCTCTTGTACTGCGCACAGAGTTCACTAGTTCACATTGTTTCATTGTGGAAAAATATTTAGGTTTTTATTACTGTTTAAGAATCTGTGTGGCATAAGAACAGTGTTTATGAACAAACGTTTGAATAAACGCTATGAAAAAGTTAAGCAAGGGGTACAGTCTTTGGATGGGTTCACTTCACTAAACTGTTCTGAAGTTAAGCAAAATAGGCAGCTAGATAGAACTGAGTAGGGAAGGATAGGAATCTTCAAAAGGTCATTTTTTCTAACTTTCAAGCAGCTATCTTAAGAGACTATGAAACAAGATTAAATTTGCATTCTAGCATCTCATGTTTAGTAATGATCTACAACAGCAGATTGCTCTTATTTGATCCACCACCATCCCCCTCAACGCCCATTCCCACACAAAAAGAATCTGGGTTTGCTGGAAATTCTTCTGTTTCTTCCCAATATGACTGCAAGATATCTTTTCCCTGAAATTTAGAGGTGGGTTCCTTCAGACCTCAGAAATATCTTCAAGCAATGTTCTTCAGGTTTTTCTGGGCATCTTTTTAAGTGACAGCCATGCAGGCCTGAGATGCTCCAAGTGTTGTCTCTCAGGAAGAGGCTTAGACAGATTTTCAAAATAAACCCTGTTTACTAGCCAGAAAAACATGACTTGGAGCTAAATAAAACCTATAATACAGGGTGAAACAAAACAAAACAAAACAAAACAAAACCCATCTATATATACTGGGACAGAATCTAAATCTAAGGCAGTTGACCATTACTCTAATAACAAAATAAACATGAAAGAGCCCTGACACATTTTCACACTTATCTTCTCAATTCTCTCCTCCTTGTCATCCCTCCCCTTGGACTGTCATTCAAAGCACTGCTTCCAACAGAACAAACTTCCAAACTACAGACAATTCAGTACATAAACAGAGTTTTTCTTCACTGTGGCAATTTTCCAAGTAAGGACTGTGAGATCATCAAACAATTGTTTTTACCACAGAACAATAACAACTTAGTACCACTATACAATAAATAATTACAAAGCAGAAGGGGGGAAAAAAAAAAAAAAAAGAGAGAGAGAGAGAGAGAGAAGCTATACTATTCTCTCTGATATTCTCCTTGGTACTTAAAAACCTCAGAATCCCAGGCTGAGCTCTTATTAATGAACAAATAACTAGAGAACTAAATATACTGCTGCCAGAAGTACATTAAAAATGTTTCTTGCTGTGGCATTTTCCTCCTGCTATCTTAGGAAGATTTCTGGTAAAGAGCAAACTGAACAATATCTTAATAGCTGATAAAGCCAATGAGAGCAACTCAGGATTTGCAACAGAGCAGAAAGCACATTACTCACCCTTGCTCAAAGCATTTAACTCCTCTTCAAACCCAGTGTTGGGACAATCCAGGGAAAGGGCAGCTCCTCGCTAACATACAGTTTTAAGTTTCAGTGTTTGTCAAACTAAGGAGGTATCTGGGGCAAGGGCTGTCACTGACTGTAAGTGCTGCACCCATCAATTGTCACTAAAGGCACATCAGGGATTTACAGACGCAGATTTCACTTCAGAGCAAGCTTTTCTCCCAGCGGTCATGAGTTTGCTATCCATCAGTCAGTTTCTAAATGTATCTTTGTCACAGGCTAAGCTTAACACGCCTTTGTCCAGCCCTACAAATTCACTCCAAGCCTGATTTATCACACAGCTTTCCCTGTGCCATGCAAGGGAACTGCAGGGCAATACAGCAGACAGCATCATGCTCTGTAGGAGTAATCAGAAAAGCACAAGTTGCCAAACAGCCTAAGTTCAAAGAATCCAAGCAATCATTGACTTTCATAAATCTTTAAGCTTGTCCCTAGCTGGACGTAAAGCATTCTCCTACTGACTACTATCATGTATTATGCAATTATCACTAAGCATTCTGTGTTGGCTAAATATTTTATCCACCTGCTGGGTGAATGCACAAACTCAATCAGTAAGACCTGCCATATATTCAGTTCACATCACCTCTAAATCACACAAGTAGACACTTCTGTTTTGGTATCATAATCTTCCTGCAATACCATAATGCTGCACATAGACCTGCATGAGTCCTCTGATGGTCTGCAGACATCCTGCTTGTTGGCTATCACCTAGCTGACATCAGCCACATTTCAAAGCTCCCCATAGCTCCAGCAGCAGAGCTGTGGCAATTACATTTCCCATTTTACCAGTCTTCCTGACATATCCAAGATAGCTGTCTCAGACTCCTCTTGTAACATAAGTACTTTGATCATCCCTGCAGTTTTTCACAGAATGGTTTGGGTTGGAATGGACATTAAAGATCAACTAACCCAGCCATGGGCAGAGACACGTTCCACTAGACCAGGTTGTTCAGAGCCATCCAACCTGACTCTGAACACTCCCAGGGGTGGAGTATCACCAGCTTCTTTGGGCAACCTGTTCCAACGTCCCACCACTCACACCGTAAAAAATTACTTCTTCATATCTAATCTAAATCTACCCTCTTTCAGTTTTCTCTGCCTCTATTTCATACTGAGGTGATATGTCTCAGACACCGCAAGAAGTGCCGCACAGTTATTCTGTATCAGGTCCCAACTCAGATGCTCCCAGCTGAGATGCCCTCAACTGGAAACACCTCTTTTTGACACTTGCCTTTACCCCATACATCATTTTCATGATGGTGTCAAACTGACAGACTAAAGACAAACTTGAACCCACTTACCCTCATATAGGCCCTTCTCCTTCAAAATCTTCCATTGCTGAACTCCAGCTTCATAGGAAAAGTGGTTGCATTACTTCCTAAGCTGAGGCTGCAGCACCGTCCAGTTTCAGGCACCCAGCACTGATGCCAGAGTCAGGTGCCCAGGCTCTGTTAACAGTCAAGACAAAAAGCAGGAGTTGGGTGCCTAATTAAAAATCTGTCTCTTTCCACTGATTACATAAGAGCTCAGACTGTCATACTGCTAATTTTGACATCAAGGTTAAACTGGTTAAGAGAATTCATGACAATGTGTGG
This sequence comes from Hirundo rustica, assembly GCF_015227805.2. Lineage (NCBI taxonomy): Eukaryota > Metazoa > Chordata > Aves > Passeriformes > Hirundinidae > Hirundo > Hirundo rustica. The sequence goes on from NC_053451.1 coordinate 87,356,199, forward strand.
CCTGACACTTTGCTGGGTTGAATTCCATCTCTTTAGTATTATCTTGCTGTCCAATTAATTGTATAGTCACTCCATCTAAAACTGCACACCAGAAACTAACATCCTCCTCCCATCCGCAGGTTTCAACAGCCTGCTTTCAATACAGCATGCCAACAATATCAACTCCAGGAATAAACTAAAACAAACAAAAAAGCCTGAAGAAAACTAAACAAGTTGACAGCACATATACCTACCTCCTTCTGTCTCTCCTGCGTCAGTTCTTTGGGTGTGCTTACAGCTCTCACGCTAACTTATTCTTCCTCCACCTTGAACAGTATTTTTGATGCAGCACCATGTTAAATGACTCAGTAGAATCCAGAGAGACCAGATCTAGCCCATTTATTTTTCTAGAAAACCTACTTTCTTATTAAAAAAAGATACTAGGCCAGTTTGATATGACCTATCTTAGAAAAATAGATTGTGTTTTGCCCTCCCTCCACTCAACTCCTTTGTCTTTAATTATTTATTCCTTAAAATAATTTCTAAGGTTATTAGGGTCAAATTAACAAGCCTGAAGGTGCCTAGAACACATTTTCCATATATATAAAACTCAATAGTATCAACTGAATTAAAAAAAAAATCTTAGTAACGGATCTATATTTCACACATAAAAAAGGTACTTTTAAAAAATTCCCAAATTGGAAATTCCCAATGGAGCAACTTAAAAAGCCATTCTGACAGCCAGAAAGTCTGATTGATTTTAAAATATGAGAGATGCAAAAAACTGGATGCTTCTTCTCAGAAATGTAAAATCATGAGTAAAACACCCAAGACTTCCTGGAACCTCCTGAGACCACAAAAACACAGGATATGGCTATAACCTTTGTATGACTTTGTATGTGTTGGACTCTATGATCTCGGGGGTCTTTTCCAGTCTTAATGATTCTACAGGAATACCCAGTGCAAATGTGAAATGTATGTGGGAATCTCTTACACGAGTCTCCAAGAGTTGCACAGTACCTTAAATTCTCATTATTTACTACAATTTCTAATATTCACAAACTGTTGAATACGTTCACATAGGCTTTTTGATTACTTGGGTCACTCAAGCATGCAACATCTGGAAAAGTTGCAGTTATAAGGCATGATGATTTTCTTGATTATATTCAAAGGTTTTTAAAAGAATAAATACATTTCAAGAAAACTTAACATTCTGGAAGAAAGTTGTTTTTGTTTTTCTTCCTCTTCTTGTTGTTTTAGTATTTTGGTATCTCTACCAGCTTCACACACACACACACACACACACACACACAAAAAAAAAAAAAAAAAAAAAAAAAAAAAGCTCTTAAAAGCACAAAACATCAAAACATTTCCTTAGTCTGCAATTTTAAGCTCTTTTTCTGACCGTCATCTGCAATTCTCTGCCTTGAGCTGAAAGTAATCATCTTGTTAAAAGGTAATATTTGTATATGTTGCCTCCTTCAGACAAATTTGGCCTGAATTTTAATATACTTATTTATTGATTCATTCTTCAAACAGCAAAAGTGTGAGTTGTGCATCTTGGTGCTTTAGAAGTAGGTTTGTAGCTGCCTGCACATATCACACAATAGTCAAAATAGGCAAGCAGTTAAGATTTCTTCTGGATATCATGGCTAAAAATGTCTAATTGTGCTAAATGAATAGCTATGGGGCATCCAATAGGAGGGGTAGAACTGGGAGAGCAGGCATCAATCTCTTCTCTTTGGTGACCAGTGACAGAATTCCAAGGGAATGGCCTGAAGCTGTGTTGCTAAGGTTAGGTATTAGGAAAAGATTCTTCACCCAGAGGGGGGCTGGACACTGGAACAGGCTCCCCAGGACAGTGGTCACAGCACCAGCCTGACAGAGTTCAAGAAGTACTTGGACAACACCCTCAGGCACATGGTGGGACTCTTGGGGCTGTCCTGTGCAGGATCAAGAGTTGGACTTGATGATCCTTGTGGGTTCCTTCCAACTCAGGAGATTCTATGATCAAACAAATTCTGGTTCAGCAAGGCAACTCCGCTTAAGGGCAGCACATGAGCAGACATATAACTATAAGCTTCAGTTCCAGTGAAACAAGCAGAAAAGTTAAGATTTCTTCTGGTGTAGATTTTAAGACTGACCTGACTTTTTGGGAGACCTCAGATCACTGACAACTGCTCCTGACTTTACCAAGGACTGCAGATTCTCAGCATCTACAAAGGACTTTTATTGAGATGTCTGACTTCAGTTTAAAGATATGAATCTGAAAATTTTCACTGCCCTCCTCAAAGTTATGAAAAATCCTGCACTAAAGTTAAAAATAACTATGAGCCTATTCTGCTATTTATTCTTCAGAGAGTAGCATGCTAGCAACGCCTCACTCAGTCTGAAGCAGATTTTTTTGTCCCTTACTGCAGTGCTTCAAGCTATTGCAGTCCATACATATGGAGACCGTACAGAATGTTTACAAGTTACTGCACAGTCCAGAACTTTTGATGTGGGGAAGTTTGTACCTGAGGAGCTACAAGGTCACTTTTTATCTTATCTTCCTAGCTAAAAGGAAAATACTAATGGAAGTAGGAAATTACTCATATGCAGAGTTTCCAAGAATTAAAGTAGCATGGTAGGCAGCTGGTTCTGAAGGTAGGTTTAGATTAAGTGTTAATTCTTTCAGTATGTTTTAGTGAAACAATTATTAATGAAACCCTCATTATTATTCTGTGGTAGTTCATCCAAGTATCTCCCAAGGATAAGACTGAGATTATTAACAATTAGGTACTGGATATTTTGTAATTTAAACATTGTAGCAGCTTTATAATTAAAATGTAAACACAGGAGTAAAATTAATGTTATTGAATTGAATGAAAGCTTGGACAGGATAAAGTTCTGAGACTTTAAAGGCCTTGATGCAAGAGTAAGCATTTAATTCCAGAAAAAGCTTCATTTTTGTGCTTGCGAAGAACACAATATAGATAAAATATTTGTAAAAAGAGACAGAAGTCATAAAAAAGAACCAAAGTAACAGCCCACAGATCACTGTCATTTCCAGGCACTCAAAACATTTGAAATCCTGCCTCTGTCTTCTCCCTGTGTCCCCTCTTCAGCTGTCCTCATTAGCTATGTGACATCATGTCCTCTTACTCTTCTTTCTTTCCCTCTCCCTGCATTCAGGCTCTATTCAATACCATTATGCCTTCGTGTAACATATTATTCAAACTTCATCTCTCTCTTCACTGCTAAAAGCCATGGTTAGCTCTGTATTCTAAAGCCAGCAGTCAGAAAACCCTCTAATGGAATACAGAATACTACAGAAAGGCCAAGTACCACACACGATGCAATGGCTGCATGTGCAGTTATTGCAATTATACATGCCACATTGGAATGGGGCATGAATGGATTTAGCATTAACAAGAGGATGATGAACTTCATGCTCTAAGAAACAAAATCACTGCAAGTTTAACACAGCCACACAGGCACACATGGCCTGCTCTGCACTTAGACTTTACAAGCTGGCAAGAAGGAAAAAGAAACAAACCAGCAAATGCTGGTGGGTTCTGGTAAAAAAAACCCCAATCTGTAAAAGCAGATAGTAAACTTGCAAAAATCATAAAGTAGCTGCTGTGCTTATATTAATGATCACCTCTCCTTAGTCAGTCACCCATGCTGTTTGTCCACTCATCAGCTTTAGCAGGGCACATTTTCTAGAGACATCACCCAGAGAACTGACTGAGGAGAAAGCTGTGACTGTTATTTAAAAAGGGTGACGTAACCTGGCTTATACACAATTAAGAAGCCTCAATCAAAAAAATTATGTGGAACTTTACATGTGCAACAGGGAGTTTGGCTCCTAATAAAGAAGCCACTAAATCTACATGAGTGGAAAGAAAGCATGCACCAAAATACCAAGCAAGCATGCAAACAGAAGTGGTGGTATTCTCTTTTTCTTCTCTCCTATTTTCTCTCCAGACCTGCTCTAACACAAAGCTTCAAGCAGGTGGTGAAAACTGACAAAATATGGAGTGGGTAGCCCAGCCAGGGCCGTATTTGAGAAACTCTTAATTAGGATGATATGCTGTCCCTGTAGGGGAGCCCCAAATGCTGGATTTTAGCTCTATTATTATGGATTTCTTACCAAGTGTGGAGACAGACCCCACAGGGGAGAAAAGTCATAGCTGTCTTGGGGTAGAATGACAATTCTTTTTTAATTTCTTCAGCAAGAAGCAGCACTGCATTGGATGGAGAGGAAGGATTGCCTCAGGCATTTCTTTTCCAATGCAGACAATGATTAATAAAAGAAAGAAAGATGGTATGAATGACTAGTATTACTGCAATTCCTTTTAAGTCACAATATAGCTACAGGGTCTGGCAACGCTCATTTGCTGCTGGCAACTTCATCCTGGCCTTCTTGGGATTGAGGAAGATCTGTAAGTGCATGCCTGATTCCCAAGTTGTTCTTCACTGAGCAGTTCAATATGGTGAAAGGAAAAAAAATTACACATAAACCCCTAGAGCATCCTGTTGTGCACTCTATTCCATGCTGCCCCAATTAAATAACTGAGTCCATGGTATTGACCATTTCCTTTAATTTCAGATGCAGGGACAGTCATGGCAGCACACCTCTCTAGACTTCTCAGTAATTGATTCTCAGTCTGCATTAAGACACACATTTAACACAAGAAAAGCAATGCTGCAGGAGAAAGTGCATCTGCTGACTTTGCTTGAGCTTACAAACGAATTTGATCTCCCTTAGCAGGAGCAGGGGAATAACATCTCTGAGGAGTCAATAGTGTTCACCATTGACTCTACTCCACCATTCATTACTTGCTGAACTCTATAAAAAGGTGCTGAGGGCACTGCAGCAGGGACAAGGACACTGAGGTCCACCCTCAATATCTGCATGCAACCATAAACATCACATTTGACTGCGAGCATCCTGTTTCACCTCTCACTACCTCCTATTCCCACACCAGCAAAACTTCCTGCCTCTACCAGAAGACTCATTTTATTAGTCTGCTTCAGACCGCCTTGCAGTTCAGGCCACGTCCCCCATCTCATCAGCATATGTGGCCCAACTTCTCTTACTTTCTGGAATACCAGAATCAGCTGCTCAGCTCAAAACACAGCTGCTCTGCACACAGGAAGCAAGAGGAGTCCTACGACTGAACTTTGCTTGGAAACAAGTGGCCAAGAGTCTTCTCACTTCTGCTAACAGGAGCCCCACTAGGTCACAGATTTCTCTCTCAGTGCCTAGCAATGTGACCATCAGCCTCTGCACCCTGCCACACCACAGGAAAATAGCTCTTTCACTGAGGAGAAGCTCTTTCACTGAGGAGAAGCAAGTACTTGGCAAATGTTTGTGAAGTGCCTAGCAGGGTTCATTTCCCATCCTGAAGGATACAGCTCTATGCTACAGCAATGCTCAATGAAAGGCAGACCTGCCTTCTTCCATCTCTGGATGTTTAGGGGAAAAACCAAAGAAAGGTTTGTTCCTACAGTAGAAACAGGCATCAGATATTGGCCTTAAAGCACAGGCTGTACTTTAAATCTCACAGATTTCCAGAAACACATCATTTGTCCAAATACAAACATATCATACTGTCACTAACTATTGAACTTCCTCACCTTCCATGAGCAATGCACCCAAATAAGAACAAAAAACCCCTGCCCAATATCATGAACTACTCATAATACAAACAGGACAAAAGCACGGCGTTGGTACCAGAACATCAGATCTTGTCAGCACTTCATTATTTCCACGGCTGAAGTTCCTTTAGATTTGTCTGCCTCTAATTTATGATGAATCTTTGAACCCTTGCCTTCAGTGTCAACAGATCAACACATTACAGTAGTAATCACTAAAATTATCTTACCTTACTCCACCTTTCACAAATGAAATTCACCATGTGCATCCAGTTCTTTTTCTAATGAAGTCTGAAAGACACAAAAAGGACAAATTATTTCTGACTGAATCAATAGGCTAGTAATACAGGATTTTTTTTTTTTTTTTGGGGGGGGGGGAAGACGGGGGGGTAAGTAATAAACATAGGAACAGAACCCCACTAAAAACCTGTGAAAAAAAGTGCTGAGTGTTAACATT